>NW_028270187.1:6863992-8088803 GCF_037043375.1 Chiloscyllium plagiosum
GTTGGGTGAGCAAGTTTGCGGATGATACGAAAGTCGGAGGAGTTGTTGACAGTGAGGAAGGATGTGGCAGGTTACAGCAGGATATAGAGAAGCTGCAGAGCTGGGCAGAAAGGTGGCAAATGGAATTCAATGTAGCTAAGTGTGAGGTGATTCACTTTGGGAAGAATAACAAAAAGATGGGGTACTGGGCTAATGGTCGGATACTTGGTAGTGTGGATGAGCAGAGGGATCTTGGTGTCCATCTCTGAAAGTTGCCACCCAGGTAAATAGTGCGGTGAGGAAGGCATATGGCGTACTGGCTTTTATTGGTAGAGGAATTGAGTTCCGGAGTCCTGAGGTCATGATGCAGTTGTATAAGACTCTGGTGCGGCCGCATCTGGAATATTGTGTGCAGTTTTGGTCGCCATACTATAGGAAGGATGTGGAGGCACTGGAACGGGTGCAGAGGAGGTTTACCAGGATGTTGCCTGGTATGGAAGGAAGATCGTATGAGGAAAGACTGAGACACTTGGGGCTGTTTTCATTGAAGAAAAGAAGGTTTAGGGGTGACTTGATTGAGGTGTACAAGATGATTAGGGGGTTGGATAGGGTTGACAGTGTGAACCTTTTCCCGCGTATGGAGTCAGGTATTACAAGGGGGCATAGCTTTAAATTAAGGGGGGGTAGATATAGGACTGAAGTTAGGGGTAGGTTCTTCACTCAGCGAGTCATAAGTTCATGGAATGCCCTGCCAGTAGCAGTGGTGGACTCTCCCTCTTTATGGGCATTTAAGCGGGCATTGGATAGGTATATGGAGGATAGTGGGTTAGTATAGGTTAGGTGGGCTTGGATCGGCGCAACATCGAGGGCCAAAGGGCCTGTACTGCGCTGTATTCTTCTATGTTCTATGTTCTATGTTAACAGGTACATGTTCAAGACTGTACTCACACATTCATCTAGCAGGAGCTAACAGGTATGGATAGATAAGTAAACTCTCCTATCCAGACACGCACTTGCATTGAGTAGTCCCATTTGTGAAGCTGTAGTGGTGTTGGTTAGTATCTGTTTCTCAGTGAATTGGTATAGATTTCTTTTGTTACAATCACCAGACAAAGAGCAACTCTGGCCAAAATTGAGTCAGACCTGCAGTTCTGTTTGAATTGCTGGCTTGGAAGAAACACAGCCTAATGATTATAAAATGAATGTTACATTGAAAGGTTTGATACTGTCAAACTCACCTAAAGTTGATTTGCAGGAGATGTCTCTTCTCTCTTCCTCCAGACAATTACTTGAAGGACCAAAACAATGTAACATTCCCTCGGGACGAAGCCAAGTGTGATCAGTTCCTTCTAACAAACAGCAGGTATGTTATCGCAGTCAGACTGAAGAATATACTTTCCACTGTCACAAAGCGATCTGAATTAGACACATATTAAGCTCAATTTCCAGAGAGAACTTTTCAAAGCAAGGGTGAAATATCGCTAAACAATTTTTTTATCTCTCTCCAATCTCAATTCATATCACCTCATTTCCAATAAATGTTATCATTCACAACCATAGAGTCATAGTACCTTGAAAGTGGAGTCACAGGTAAACCAAATAGTGAAGGTGGTGTTTGGTATGCTTGTCTTTATTGGTCAGTGCATTTGATCCTGGTCTCCTTGCTATAACATAGGAAAGATGTTGTAAAACTTGAAAGTGTTCAGAAAAGAATAAAGCTGAGAAAATTTGGCATGATGGCGAATACCCTTGCCAAGATTGGAGACGGTTACAGAGAATGGTGAACTCTGCCTGGACAATCACAAAGGCCAACCTCCCATCTATGGAATGCATCTACCAGGCCCGCTATCAAAGAAAAGCCACCAACATTCTCAAAGATCCATCCCACCCTGGCAATGCTTTTCTACAACCTCTACCAATGGGGAGAAGGTACAGAAGCCTGAATGCACGCACCAGTCGGTTGCGAGACAGTTTCTAATCTATTGTTGTTAGAATATTGAATGGACTCAAACTCTTAGCATTCGCCTCTACCTGTGTTTTTGTTTTGCTGATGTTTATATATTATTTACTTATCTGTGCTAAATAACTATGAGATCTGCTTGTATTGCTCGCACAACAGCTTTTCACTGTGCCTCAGTACACGTGACAATAAATTCAATTCAATTCAGAAGATTTACAAGGATATTGTCAGAGTTAGAGGATTTGACCTACAGGGAGACGCTGAATATGCTGGTGCTGTTTTCCCTGGAGCGGAGGCTGAGGGGTGACCTTATAGGGGTTTATAAAATCATGAGGGGCATGGATAGGATAAATAGGAAAGCTCTTTTCCCCAGGGTGTGTGTGTGTAGGGGGGAGGTGAAATCCAAAGGGCATCAGTTTAGGGTGTCAGGGGAAAGATTTAGAAGGGTTGAAACTTTATTGCTGGAACAGCACAGCAGGTCAGGCAGCATCCAGGGAACAGGAGATTCGACGTTTCGGGCACAGGCCCTTCTTCAGGAATCTGAAGAAGGGCCTGTGCCCGAAACGTCGAATCTCCTGTTCCCTGGATGCTGCCTGACCTGCTGTGCTGTTCCAGCAATAAAGTTTCAACTTTGATCTCCAGCATCTGCAGACCTCACTTTCTCCTCAAAGATTTAGAAGGGACCTAAGGGTCAAATCTTTCATGCAGAGAATGGTGCGTGTATGGAATGAGCTTCCAGAGGATGTGCTGGAGGCAGATACAACAGTATCTGGATGAGTCAATGAATAGGAGGGATATGGGCCAAATGCTAGCAAATGGAACTAGATTTGTATAGGATAACTTGTCAGCATGGATGTGTTGGATTGAGAAGTTTATTTCTGTGCTGTACATCTATATCTATTTGATAATAGATGCTTTATTTCTGTTGACTTAAATATTGCTTTAAATCAGAGCAAGGTACGAATATTTAGATGTAAGGGAAAGAGAACTCCTCAAGTAGGGCACTGTAAGAGACCCTGATTTCTGGTTTACTTTCTAATGAACAAATATTAACCACAAGCACCAATTGTGTATTAATTTTGTTTCATTTTTCTTGTTTTATTCCGTGCTACGATGACACTGTCTGGATGGTTGACAGGCTGGGAGATTGTGGGTTGGGCCTTGATCGACTGATTTACTGTTTTATTCTTCCAGAAGGTGTAAAGGGGGTCAAAGTTTCAGCAGAGCTGGGAATAGACAACATCTTACTCTGTGGGAACAGGGAGATCAACGGAGGACAGAGAAAACAGAACTTGAAATCTGGGCTGACACCAGACTACCATGTCATCATGTCATAGCAGTGCCAACCCTCTCCCTTAACTTAGCTTCCCATTTAACTTGAATGCCACATACCCCCTCGATATTCACGATTCAATCCTTGTCATCCTGAAGCCATGTCTCTGTAAGGAGTCTCAGATCATAATTTCCTTTAATGTGTGCAGTCCAATTCATTGACTTTTGTTACGATGCAGTACACGTTCAGTCACCACAGCTTTTGTCCAATTTTTGTGATTTTTGAATCCAGCTTTGAATCCAGCGAGTACATTTATTCTCCTTGTCCCTGTCTGACATTTATTTCCCACATTACTACTTGCTCACCTGCCTTGATTTGGATTGGCCATAGTAAATTGCCATACTGTCCAGGGATGTGCAGGTTTGGTGGGTTAACCGTGGGAAATGCAGGGTTTAGTTTCATAGTAATCGAAGCAGGAGGAAGCCATTTGAACTGTTGAGCCTGCTCGGCCATTCATTAAAATCATGGCTGATCTATCGATAATCTCAGCTCCTCCTATCTTCATTATCCCGACTACCCTTAATTCCCCTACCATGCAAAAATCCCATCCAACTGTGTCTTGAATATACTTAATGAAGCTGCCTCTATTGCTTCCTTGGGCAGAGAATTCCATAGATTCACTGCTGTTTGGGAAAAGCAGTTCCTCTCCATCTCTATCCTAAATCTATTCCCCCTAAACTTGAGGCCAATGTCTCCTAGTCCAGTCTCACTCATCAGCAAAAACAACTGGATAGGGTAGGAGAAGGTGGGGTTGGCTCAGATTGGCATGTTCTTCGTAAGGGTCAGTGTGGACTTGATGGGCTGAATGGCCTGATCCCACACTGTCGTGCTTCTATGATTTACCGCAGTTGTGTTTGCTTTGGATCACAGCACCCAGAACCTCCCACCGTCTGCAAATTGAAAGACAAGTCCCAACTTGCCCTTCTCTTTTTGTGTTACCTAACTGTTTAAATCATTTCTAGTGAATACAGCCCACGTCTCCCGCTGCTGCCAGTAAACTTTACAATGCTGATGAAACAATGCAATTCCTGCAGTATTGAAAATCATAATGCTTCTAACGATACCAGTTACTGATGCACAGCATTGAAAATACAATGTCAGAGGCTGAAACGAATGAGCAGTTTAAAACAAGAGCCCACCTAACACTTCACTTACTACCGGTAAACCTTAAAGCACTTCATCCCTACAGTGCAATGAATTCCCACTTTTCACAAAAATCCGAGATGTACTCACACACTCAATTGCTGTCTCACAAACGAAAGATTTCGCTGCAACTTCTTCTGTTCCCAGTAAGGGCAAAGTATCTTTGAAAGCTCTCTGAAAGTCCAATGTTCACAATGACACTTCTTTCACCAAAGACAATTAGAGTCAGACAGCACATTTCGTCCAACTCGTCCATGCCAACCAGATAGTCCCATTTGCCAGCATTTGGTCCAAATCCCTCTAATCCCTTCCTGCTCCTGTACTCATCCAGATGTCTTTTAAAATGTATTGTATCAGCTTCCACCACGTCCTCTAGCAGCTCATTCCATACATGCACCACCTTCACGTTTTAAATTTTTCGCTCACACCTCAAACTTATGCCTTCTAGTTTTTGACTCCGCTACCATGATCTTGGTTATTTCACCTGCCCCTTATGAACTTCAATAAGGTGGCCCATTATGAACTTCAATAAGTTCACCCCTCAGCCATCGACGCTCCAAGGAAAACACTCCCAGCCTATTCAGCCTCTTCCCTACAGCTTAAAGTTTCCAATGCTGGCAACAGCCTTGTACATCTTTTGTTGAACCCTTTCAACGTTTTGCAACATCTTTCCTGCAGCAGCGAGACCAGAACTGAATGCAGTATTCCAAAAGTGGCCCAACAATGTCCTGTACAACTGCAACATGACCTTCCACCTCCTCTACTGAATACACTGTCCAATAAAGGCAAGCATACCAAACGCCTTCTTCACTATCCTGTCTAACCGCGACTCCACTTTCAAGGATCTCTGAAGCTGTACTGCAATGTCGATTTGTTCTGTGACATTCCCCATTAACTGCCCTGATTTGCCTTACCAAAATGCATAACCTCATATTTATCTAAATGAAACTCCATCTGCCACTCCTCTGGCCATCAGCCTATCTGATCAATTCTAATTTATAATCAAACTTTCTTTTCCTCTCGCAATCCCTGAAAGCTGAAAATCTCCATCCCACACACATTCCCTCCATTCTCACTTTGCTGAACCTAATCCCTGCTGTACCTAATCCTGAAGGGTCTGGTTCATGTTTATTAAGAGGCCCACACTTGGGAGGGATCTAATTGAAAGGTACAGAATAAAAAAACTGCCTTGATAGGGTGGATATAGGGAAGATGTTTCCATTGGTAGGAGAGACTAGGACCCGAGACCACAGCCTTAGAGTATAAGGAAGACCTTTTAGAATGGATTTGAGAAGAATCTTCTTCAGCCTGAGAGTGATGAATCTATGGAATTCATTGCCACAAGAGGCTGTGGAGGCCAGGTCACTGAGTATATTTAAGACTGAGGTTGACAGGTTCTTGAGTTCAAGGGGATCGATGGTTATGGGGAGAATGGGGATGAGAAACATACCAGCTATGATTGAATTGTAGAGCAAACCTGATGGGCTGAAAGGCCTAATTTCTGCTCCGCTGTCTTATGGTCTCTTGCTGTTCTGGACACAGAGTATGAGAAATGGGAGCAGGTGCAGGCCATTTGGTCTTTTGGGCCTGCACCAGCATTGAACAGATCGTAACTACATATGAATATACCTACATTTAGGTGAATAGGCTGGCACTTTATTTCACTGTAGCATAGGAGGTTGTGAGGTGACCTTATGGAGGATTATAACCTCATCAATACCCCTCATGAGTTTAACAGTGGGTGTCCTTTTCCTAGGTTGGAGGTTTCAAGATTAGGGAGCAAATTTTGAAGGTGCGAGGAGAAAGATTTTTTAAAAGATATGAGGAGCACCATTTCTTTATTTTTATAGAAAGAGTGGTTTGTCGTGGAATAAATGTCCAGATGAAGTGGTGGATACAGGTACAGTTACAACATTTAAAAAACATCTGGATATGTACAAGAACAGGAGGGATATGGGCCAAACACTGTAAGTGGGGCTAGTTTAGTCTGAGAATATAGTCAGCATGGACACGTTGAACTGAAAGGTCTATTTCTGTGCTGTGTGACTCTGTAACTGTAACTGTTCTGTACTGAGTCATAGAGATGTACAGCATGGAAACAGACCCTTCGGCACAACCTCTCCATGCCGACCAGATATCCCAATCTAGTCCCACCTGCCAGCACCCTGCCCATATCCCTCCAAACCCTTCCTATTCATATACCCATCCAAATGCCTCTTAAATGTTGCAATTGTACCAGCCTCCACCACTTCCTCTGGCAGCCCATTCCATACACGTACCACCCTCTGTGTGGGAACTATAGTGAGCCTGATGTCTGTGGTGGCAAGTTGTTGCGTGAAAAGGTTGCCCCTTAGGTCTCTTTTATATCTTTCCCCTCTCACCCTAAACCTATGCCCTCTAGTTCTGGACTCCCCGACCCCAGGGAAAAGACTTTGTCTATTTATCCTATCCATGCCCCTCATAATTTTGTAAACCTCTATAAGGTCACCCCTCAGCCTCCGACGCTTCAGGGAAAACAGCCCCAGCCTGTTCAGCCTCTCCCTGTAGCTCAGATCCTCCAACCCTGGCAACATCCTTCTAAATTTTTTCAGAACCCTTTCAAGTTTCAAAACATCTTTCCAATAAGAAGGAGACCAGAATTGCACACAATATTCCAACATTGGCCTAACCTAAATGCTCTGACCAATAAAGGAAAGCATACCAAGCGCCTTCTTCACTATCCTATCTACCTGCGACTCCACTTTCAAGGAGCTATGAACCTTCACTCCAAGGTCTCTTTGTTCAGCAACACTCCCTTGGACCTTACCATTAAGTGTATAAGTCCTGTTAAGATTTGCTTTCCCAAAATGCAGCACCTCGCATTTATCTGAATTAAACTCCATCTGCCACTTCTCAGGCCATTGGCCCATCTGATCCAGATCCTGTTGTAATGTGAGGGAACCCTCTTCGCTGTCCACTACACCTCCAATTTTAGTGTCATCTGCAAACGTACTAACTTTACCTCTTATGCTCATATCCAAATCATTTATGTTAATGACAAAAAGTAGAGGGCCCAGCACCGATCCTTGTGGCACTCCACTGGTCACAGGCCTCCAGTCTGAAAAACCACCATCCACCACCACCCTCTGTCTTCTACTTTTGAGCCAGTTCTGTATCCAAATGGCTAGTTCTCCCTGTATTCCATGAGATCTAACCTTGCTAATCAGTCTCCCATGGGGAACCTTGTCAAACGCCTTACTGAAGTCCATACAGATCACATCTACTGCTCTGCCCTCATCAATCTTCTTTGTTACTTCTTCAAAAAACTCAATCAAGTTTGTGAGACATGATTTCCCACGCACAAAGCCATGTTGACTATCCCGAATCAGTCCTTTCCTTTCCAAATACATGTACATCCTATCCCTCAGGATTCCCTCCTACAACTTGCCCACCACCGAGGTCAGGCTCACTGGTCTATAGTTCCCTGGCTTGTCTTTACCGCCTTTCTTAAACAGTGGCACCACGTTTGCCAATCTCCAGTCTTCTGGCACCTAACCTGTGACTATTGATGATACAAATATCTTAGCAAGAGGCCCAGCAATCACTTCTCTAGCTTCCCACAGAGTTCTCGGGTGGTCCTGGGGATTTATCCACTTTTAACCGTTTCCATACATCCAGCACTTCCTCCTCTGTAATCTGGACATTTTGCAAGATGTCGCCATCTATTTCCCTACAGTCTATATCTTCCATATCCTTTTCCACAGTAAATACTGATGCAAAATATTCATTTAGTAAAACCATTTTCTTGCCTTCCCTCAGAAGCATTGATTCTTTGTTGTTCAAAAATTAGATGAACTCAGCTTTAAACTCAACTACCTGATGAAGGAGCGGCGCTCCGAAAGCTAGTGTGCTTCCAATTGAACCCGTTGGACTATAACCTGGTGTCGTGTGACTTTTAAATTTTTTACAGCCTTTTTTACATCCACACGTCATTCCTGATGAAGTGCTCCTGCCCAAAACATCAACTCTCTTGCTCCTCAGATGCTGCCTGTCCTGCGGTACTGTTGCAGAATGACACTTTTTGACTTTGACCTGCAGCCCTCACTTTCTCCACATCCAAATGTATCATCATTTAAACAATGCACCTAATTTCTACTCTCTTTTTCCACAGCAAAGGCTATAATGTCACATTGTAAAATTGCATTTGCCATGTGTTTGCCAATTAAGACACAGACCTGGACCACTTCCCCAGAGTCTGTCCCCTACCTGGATTCACTCCCTTTCCTTTCAGTTCCTGCAAGTTAACAATTGAATCCCAGAATTATAAAAAGAAATGGAAAAGGGGGTGAGAAAAGAGAGTGCGGTATTCACAGGTGTTTGCACAAAGGAAGGAAGTTGCAATCCAAGGTGAAACTCAATCTTTATTGACAGAGAGGAGCAGCAAGGACAAGTGGAGCAAACAAAAGCAAGACAAGTGGTATATTAACAAGAGCAATTGAGTTCAGAAGTGGGGATGTCTTCCTGTAGTTAGGACGTCATTGAATATACTCAAAGCTGAATTCATCTGATTTTTGAACAACAAAGAATCGATGCTTCAGTTCCAGAGTCACTCAGCACAGAAACAGACCTTTCAGTCTAACATGTCTATGCTGACTATTGTCTCAGACTAAATTAGTCCCACATACCAGTGTTCTGCAGCTCCTAGTGAACTTCTGCATTCATGCACTACAGGTTGTCTCTGATTGGCAGGAGGATTAGACTCCTTCCGGTACTCCATTGGTCCATGGAAAGAAGGTAGCTGGATGTTTCAGTGGAGAATGAGGAGCATGCGTCGGATTTCACTGACACCGGTAAATGCGATTGAAGACGTTGGTGTTATCGACAGTTTTTAAATGTCCAAATGCCAATAGCAGAAAAAAAATGGCTGGAGCCGGAATCCAACACACACCCCCCCAAACACACACACAGAGACAGGGAATCGACATTTTATTCCTTTTGCATTTTGTCTGGCTGCTCAACTTTTGCACATCTTTTCCCCAGGTTAGAGGTCCAAAACTGTAGGGGCATTGGTTGAGAGTGAAAGGGGATAAAATAAAAGGAACCTAAGGGGTGACGTTTTCACAGAGGGTGGTACGTTTTTGGACTGAGCTGCCAGTAGAAGTGGTGGAGGCTGGTACAATTGCAACATTTAAAAGGCATCTGGATGGATATTTGAATCGAAGGTTCACAGGGATATGGCAAAGTGCTGGCAAATGGGACGAGATTAGGTTGGGATATCTGTTCGACATGGACTAGTTGGACCGAAGGGCCTGTTTCCGTGCTGTACATCTCTATGACTCTAAATGTCTCTCGGGTTACCCCTCAGTCTCCAGTGCGATAGGGCAAACAGCCTCAGCGTATTCAACTCAAACACTCAAACCCTGTCAAAATCTTTGTATATCTTTTCTGCACTCTTTCAAGTTTCACACCATTTTTCCAGTAGAGGGGGAGACCGGAATTGCAGACAATACTGTATTCCAAAAGTGGCCTAACCAATGTCCTGTACAAACTCCTAACTCCTGTACTGAGAGGATTGGGAAATGTTCAGAACTTACAAAAGACAACCGGTTAAGAATGGCGGGACAAGCCGAAATTTTGCTGGTCAGATTGGAAGCATCAATGCCTCGGGGCGAGGGGCGGAGATGGTTGGGGTGTGGGTGGGGATGGGTCAAGAAAGCAGAATGCGTTGGAGCCAAGGTGGAGGAAGAACAGAGGATGCAAACACGTTGCAGCCAGCTTAAAGATGCAATAAGGGATATTGCATGTACTTGTAACTTGCATTTATTTGTGGGAATCGGGTGCATTTCAAAAGTAAAAATACAAAATAGATCTCTACCTCTCCCCCTTCCTAATCTCTATTCTTCCGTCCCTCGTCGCCCGGGTAATTAAGACACATACCTGAGTTTGCAGAGTCTGTTCCCTCCCGGGATTCACTCCAGTTGCCACGAGTGAACAGATTTCCGCCTTCTCTCTCTCCATCCCAGGTCGAGGATTTGCACAGAGGAGGGAGATTCACTCTGAAATTGAAAAAGCCATTTCCGCGTTTTGACGTCATGAACGGAGCGAGGGGCGGGGCGAGGCCGACTGCGCCTGCTCCGGACGGCCAGCCAGGTGGTCCGCACTGCGCTTGCGTTGTCCTGTGGTGTCAGGGTAGGAGAGCACAGTTTGCAAAAATCCCTTCTTTCAGAGAAACCCTATAGTGTGAAGCAGGCCACTCGGCCCAACGAGTGCACACTTACCTTCTGGAGGGTAACCCACCCAGACGCATTCCCCTACCTCTCTGAATTTATCCCTCAATAATGCACCTATCCTGCACATCCCTGGACATTATCGGTAATTTAGCACGGCCAATCCACCATAATCTGCAAAGCTCTGAACACTATGGGTAATTTAGCATGGCAAAACACACTAACTTGCACATCATCTGTAATTTAGCACAGCCAATATATCGTAACCAGCACATCCTTGGGCACTGTGGGTAATTTAACATGGTCAATCCCCCCTAACCTGCGCATCCCTGGTCAGTATGGGTAAGCTCAGAGAGTACAGTCAATCAAGAAAACGTTTCAGTTCTTTTTTTTCTGAGTCTAGTAAAATTAAACCAAACTGGAATTAAACCTGAGCTGAGGGAACTGGCCACTCTCCTTTCATTGTACAACTGTTTTAAAAAACACATAAATACTTCCCCTGATTGTTCATTCAGGCTGTGTCTATTCGCTATTTCAGCACCACTGCCTTTACAAACTCTTTAGAAAAAAAAGACAAGGACAACATAACCCTGTTAAAGGGGCAGAATCGTTCGAATACCATGTAGTCTGGGTTGTTGTTGAGACCGATATCTTTATTAACAACACTCAGTGTTTACAATGATGCAAGACCTCAGGCTGAGACACAGTATGGGTTCTGTGCTTTCTGATGTATCACATGACTATAACATGAAAGTGGTTGACTGGGTGACCACACATTGCACTGTGACTACTGAGGTGAAGGAAGAACCTTTGCAGTGGAATGTCACACATTGTGAGGTGATCCATCTGCCCAAAATGTGCATGTTCTTTCTGTGATCCATGCAATGCTACAAGAGACTTCATCCTCGTGTCTTCAAAAAGGAAGGTGCCAGAGCATTAGTTTTAACCATTCAAAATGTCCAAGGTTCTGAAATGACCACAGCAGACTGCAGGATATCCCTCTCCTCTTGGAAACAGGGATACAAAAGGCAGGAATGTACAGACTGCTTGGTTCAACATCAGTCACGAGGGAAAATGCTGCAATCAATTATGCAGGAAGGCACATTGTGACATTTATAAAATCCAGTTGCAATCAGGCAGAGTTGACATAGCTCTGTGAAAGGGACTAATTTAATGGGAGTTTTACTTTGAGAAAAAAAAACAAGTAACGTGGATCATTCAGTTTCATTTGGTTCGCTTTACTATTGATGTATGTACCTAAGTACAGTGAAAGTGCAGGCAGGTTATGTCACACAAGATGCATCAGGGTGATAGAACAGAATGAGGAATGAAATGTTAAGGTTGCAGAGAGGGCGCAGAAAAGGTGAGATCGACATTAAATTTGAAATTTGAAGTGTCCATTCAGAAGTCCAATAACAGCAGGGAAGAATCTGTTCTTGAATCTGTTGATCCATCTGTTTAAGCTTCTGTATCTTCTGCCTGATGGAAGAGAGTATAACCGGGGTGGGAGGAAAGTACACGTTGAAGATGGCAGGATGGCTTGTGTGATGGATTGGGCTATGTTTGGAACTGTCTTTTTTTAATTATGATCCTCGGCACAGCAGTTGTCATACTAAGGCACGATGGTGCATCTTTTAAATTCGTAAGAGTCTTTACAGATATACTAACATCCTTAGCATCCTGAGATAGGATAATTGAGTGATCAAAAGTCTCGCATTTGGAGTACAATGTTAATAAATGTGAAGTCGTCAATTTAAGTAGGAATATGAGTAAAAAAGGACTATTACTTGAATGGTAAAAATTTGCAATATGGTGTTGTTTAGAGGGACCTGGATGTCCTCGTGCATGAATCACAGAAGGTTGGTTTGCAGGGACAAAAAGTAATTAAAAGGCAAATCGAATATTACCTTCATTGCGAAAAGGATCGAGTTTAAAAGCAGGGAGGGTATATTGCAGCTGTATAGGGTGCTGGTTAGGCCATCCCTGCGTACTGCGTGCAGTTTTGCAGTATATCCTGCAAGATTGTTATGTTTTCTAAACATAACGTGGGCGGCACGGTGGCACAGCGCCAGAGACCCGGGTTCAATTCCCACCTCAGGCGACTGACTGTGTGGAGTTTGCACGTTCTCTCCGTGTCTGCGTGGGTTTCCTCCGGGTGCTCCGGTTTCCTCCCACAGTCCAAAGATGTGCCGGTCAGGTGAATTGGCCATGCTAAATTGCCCGTAGTGTTAGGTAAGGGGTAAATGCAGGGGTATGGGTGGGTTGCGCTTCGGCGGTGCGGTGTGAACTTGTTGAGCCGAAGGGCCTGTTTCCACACTGTAATGTAATCTAAACTAAGGACAAGATTTACATTGTGTTGAAAATCTGGAGTGAGACCAAAGGAATATGTCCGTGTGAGTTTCTCTCTGAAAGAGACAGATGAAATGGGAGATTGTGACCTTGTCAGTGTGGTGAGACATTGGATTTAATTATCGCGGGAGAGACTGTGTCTTGATCTGGAGTACACTGCTTTTGTCTCCAACAGATACATTAAAATAAATGTTAATTTGTGGGATGCGGGTATCGCTGGTCTGTCGTCCCCACTTTCACGTCAATGTCTAACCGTGATTTGATGTTAATCCATCAGGACCACAACAATTTTCGGCTCTGATTTTGTGAGACCGAGCAAAGTATTTTGGTTCCTGTTTCAGTACGTTTTTAGAATCAGTAGGACTGGATGAGAGAGCCAAATGTTGCAGCGCACTGAGTGTGGAGCCTGAAACAGTTATATGACCTGGAAACAGGAATTCATGGCGGGCAGGGCCTGTACACGCGTTTGTGTGTGGCTGAAGCTACTACCATGGATAAACCCGAGGAATGCTGCCCCGCAGACAAACCATGGAAGTATGGCAACTTGCATGCCCCATCTGCCCTGGAGACTTACTGGTGCAATCACACGAGGGAGAGGTCGTTCTCCTGCACCGAGTGTGGGAAGAGCTTTCCCCAAGCCTCCCACCTGCTGTCCCACCAGCAGACACCACTGGGACTGGTGGTCCACCTGCCCCATGTGCAGGAAGGGCTTTTCCCACTCCTCCCAACTGCTAGTACACTGGCAGGTCCACACTAGTGAGCGGCCGTTCATCCACTCTATGTGCGGCAATAGCCTGAACCATTCCACGCACCTGGTGGCCCACCAGCGGGTCCACACCGAGAAGAAGCTGTTTCTCCTGCTCCAGATGAAGGAAGGGCTTCACCCAGGCCTCCCACCTCCAGATGCACTGGTGAGTCCACAAGGGGGGAGGCTGTTCTTGAGCTCTGAGTGTGAGTGGGGCTTCACAATCTCTTCACACTTGCTCATCCACCAGCGGCTCCACACTGGGGAGAGGTTCTTCAGCTGTCCTGAGTATGGGAAAGGTTTCACCCACTCCTGCTACCTGCTGTCCCACTGGCGTGTCCACGCCAGCGACAGGCTGTTTGCCTGCCCCGAATATAGACGCATGTTAATATCGCCCTGCAACTTGCAGAGGCACCAACAGGGGCACCACCGCTCCCAACAATCAGATTCCACCGGTGATACTGCTGTGGGTTGTTCCAAGGACTGAACCTCCTGTCCATTCTGACAGTGGGTGCAGTGCGAGAGTTGGTGGGCACTTTTTTTTGTGTTTGTTTTCTGTAGGACCCAACGGTGCTCAGGGGTGGCACAGTGACTCTTCCCACACTCGGTGCATGAGAACGACCTCTCCCTCGTGTGATTGCACCAGTAAGTCTCCAGGGCAGTGGTTGGCACTGCTGTCTCACAGCGACAGGGACACGGGCTTGATTCCACCCTTAGGCCGAATGTCTGTGTGGAGTTTGCATGATATCCTTCTGTGTCTGCGTGGCTTTCTTTGGGTGGTCTGGTTTCCTCCCACAGTCCAAAGATGTACAGGTTAGGGTGAATTGATCAAGCTAAATTGTCCATAGTGTTCAGCAATGTGCAGTTGTGATGCATCATTCAGGGGTAAATGTAGGGTAATAGGATAGGAGAATGGTTCTGGGTGGGTTAATCTTCAGAGAGTCAGTGTGGACTTGTTGGGCCGAATGGCCTATTTCCACACTGTCGGGATTCTATGCACATTGCTTCCAGTTGGCGCTGCTGCTCGTTTACCCCATGGCTCCATGTTCCCACTGAAATTATCTGCAGAAACCTAAGACAGCAGGACCATCAGAGCAGACGTTATGACATTCAGCGCATCGAGTCTGCTCTGCCATTCGTTTGAGTCAAAAAGAAAACTGCAGATGTCGGAATCCAAAGTAGGCAAGTAGGAGGCTGGGAGAACACTGCTGCCTCACAACGCCAGAGACCCGGGTTCAATTCCCGTCTCAGGCGGCTCCCTGTGTGGAGTTTGCACATTGTCCCGTGTCTGCGTGGGTTTCCTCCCACAATCCAAAAATGTGCAGGTCAGGTGAATTGTCCATACTAAATTGCCCGTAGTGTTAGGTGAAAAGGTAAATTTAGGGGAATGGATCTGGGTGGGTTGCGCTTTGGCGGGTCGGTGTGGACCTGTTGGGCCAAAGGGCCTGTTTCCACACTGTAAGTAATCTAATCTAATCTAACCACAGCAAGCCAGGCAGCACTTGCAGGTGGAGAAGTCAGCTTTTCCAGTATTACCCATTTATCAGGACTGAAGAATGGTTCTACCCAAAACGTTGACTTCCCTATCAGAAAAGACTTACCACGGTATTGCCAGGGATTGGAGAGTGTGAGCTATAGGGAGAGATTGAATAGGCTGGGGCTGTTTTTCCTGGAGTGTCACATGCTGAGGGTTGGCTTTGTAGAAGCTTATAAAATCATGAGGGGCATGGATAGGGTAAATAGACAATGGTTGGGGGTGTCCAGAACAAAGCGCATCGGCTTCCGGTGAGAGTGAACAGACTTAAAAGAGACTTAGAGGACAACATTTTCATGCAGAGGGTGGTGCGTGTATGGAATCAGCTGCTAGAGGAAGTGGTGGAGGCTGGTATAATTACAATGCTTAAAAGGCATCTGGATGGGTATTTTTAAGGAAAAATATTAAGTAGATATGGGCCAAGTGCTGGCAAATGGAACTAGGTACGTTTAAGATATCTGGTTGACATGGGCGAGTTGTATCCAAGGGTCTGTTTCTGTGATGGACATCTCCCTGACTCTATGACCCTACCACCATTCAATCATAGCCGGTAAGTTTCTCCACCCCACTCTCTGCTTTCTCCTTCTAACCCTTGATCAAAAACCTATCTGTCTCCATCTCAATGTGTCTTGCTTTGTCCAGGGCTAGCAGCTGGTTGCTTGTTGAGTTAGTCAGTCAAGGGAGGACTGTTTTTAAACAGCCTATCAAAGAATGTTATTTCTCTTCTTAAACAAATAGAAGAAAATTACTGCTGACCAGCTGCTGCAGATTTTAGAAGCTTTGGCGACCGGCTGTTTTACTCTAGCATTTTATTCTTTCCAGTTAAAGAATTCTTTGCTCTTCCTGGGAAGATTGCCAGGCTGTAAGATATGGTTAAATACTTCGGGGCATCCATTCACATTCAGCAATGACTTCGTAGTTGGATATAGAGTTATGTTCCTGCACACAATTCACCACCCAAGGATTGCCGAAAGGCTTGGCAATCCATTATTGGAAACTTATTCATTGAATGGGTAACACTTTGTTTTTATTTATTTATTAAATTACTACTTAAGTTTCTGTCTACGAGACGGTAGGCTGAAATCATAAATTCGGTTGTCTTATTTATGTTTGCCCTAGTAAAGTTGCAGTATTTACAATTGTTATTCTTTGTTTAAATTACAACTTTTGAGTCCTGTCAAGTCTGGTTAGGTACAGTTGAGAAAGTTTGAGGGACATTGCATGTTTTAATTTCACTGTGTTGTGACAGTGACACTCGTTTATGTTGGCTTGCTTCCCCTTGGTTGTAATGCCTTTCTCCCCGACCAGTTACTATGGTTCCACACACTCACTACATGTTGAGGTTCCTCACGAAATTCTCAGTACAGACTTGGAAAGGAAAATGTTGACCAGGTCAGAATATAGGATGCAACTGGAAAAAGCCAGGAAGACATGTGACAAAACAAAACCTTGACAATGTGGGACAAATAGGAATTGTGACAAAAATGAGGAGGTCACAAGTCAGTGTTCAAGATAATAGGGCGGCACGGTGGCACAGTGGTTAGCACTGCTGCCCCGCAGCGCCTGAGACCCGGGTTCAATTCCCGCCTCAGGCGACTGACTGTGTGGAGTTTGCACGTTCTCCCCGTGTCTGCGTGGGTTTCCTCCGGGTGCTCCGGTTTCCTCCCACAGTCCAAAAATGTGCAGGTCAGGTGAATTGGCCACGCTAAATTGCCCGTAGTGTTAGGTAAGGGGTAAATGTAGGTGTATGGGTGGGTTGCGCTTCGGCGGGTCGGTGTGGGCTTGTTGGGCCGAAGGGCCTGTTTCCACACTGTAATCTAATCTAAATCTAATAATACAAAAAGTATTCTGTAGACATTGAATGTTGTTACTGGGCAAGTGCCTAGATGCTGTAGTTGGTTGAATATGATAAGTGAAGACAAATGAAATAACCCGAACTATTAATTGTAATTGAATGTTGGTAACCTTAAAACAAGTGCATATTATTGTTTAGTTTATGTAAACTGCTCTTCATTTGACACAGCAGTATATCAAACTGACGTATTTTATTATTAGGGGAGTTTGTTGCCATCCTGTGGAAATGGCTCTGCAAGTTTGAATAAAAGCAGTATAAGAAGAAAGCACCCACGTGTCATCTGGTCACTTACAGACTCCAGGCAGATCTAGAACCCCTACAGCTTGAAAGCAGGCCAATAAGCCCATCGAGGTGACACTGACTGAACGCCCCACCCTGCTACCCTACAGCCAATTCACCCTAATCCGCACATTTTTTGGATTATGAGAGAAAACCCACGCAGATACGGGGGAGGAAGAGTGCGCCAACTCCCCACAGACAGTCTCCGGAGGCTGAAATCGAACCAGCGTCGCTGATGCTATGAGACAGCGATGCAAACCACAGTGCCACCACCCCATGCTGCTCGCTGAAGAAGTGAATTCCGAAGGCTCTGGAACGCCGGAGAGAAAAACAAAACTCTCCTACCTTATATGAGAGGACACCTATTTGTTGACTCTGCCCACTCATTTCTCGTGACTGGCGCAAAGGGATTCATATATTCAAATTGTTAAGTCCTCTCGGGGTGTTGTACACCCCCATCAGATCATTTGATTCTTCTGATCTCTAACTGATGCCAGGCCAGCCCGACACTCCCTTGTCCCCAACTGTAAATTGAGTAAATCAGCTCTTAGATTTAGATTAGATTACAGTGTGGAAACAGGCCCTTCGGCCCAACATGTCCACACCGACCCGCCGAAGCTAAACCCACCCATACCCCTACATTTACCCCTTACCTAACACTACGGGCAATTTAGCATGGCCAATTCACCTGACCTGCACATCTTTGGACTGTGGGAGGAAATCGGAGCACCCGGAGGAAACCCACGCAGACACGGGGAGAATGTGCAAACTCCACACAGTCAGTCGCCTGAGTCGGGAATTGAATCTGAACTGCTTTGAATGTATTTACATCCTTTCTTAAGTGAAGAGACCAAGTCTGGTGGTCTCCCCAAAACCACTGACAAATGGAGGAAAACATCTGACTTTATGCTCCACTCCCTTACCACAAACAATATTTTATTTTCTGCCTTAATCCCTTGCGGGTGCCTTTATGCTAACTTTACCACGTGCCTGAATCCTTCTGTACTTCCGGGATTTTGCAGCCTCTCTCCGTGCTGCTTTTCCATTGCTCCTGCTACGTTGAACAGGTTTTCCTTCATTAAACTCTTACCCAGCATGTTTCCAACCTGCTTAACCTGTCAGTAACACCTCATAGATTTCTTATGTCCTGTTTGTACTGGGGTTTCCTACCCAGTTTTGGGCCATCACGAAGTGTAACACCTTTGCATATGCTTTCTTCATCAAAGCTGTGAATAGTCATTGGGAAAATGAAACTGAAGCCTTTGCATTGTATTCTATTCATCATCTCTTGACAATCCTAAACGTTTTGACGACTTTCATCCCTATACAATCCACACTGTTAAATGACTTGAACGTGATAAGCTCTTATTTAAAACGATGATTATCAATGTGAAATCCATGCCAAAAGACTTCTGGAATATAAGTATATCCATGGGTTCCACTACGAGAAGCAGGAGTGGGCAGTCTGGCCCTTCCATTCAATATTGCCGTGGCTGATCATGTCATGGCCTCAGCTCCACTTACCCACCCTCTCACCATAACCCTTAATTCCTGCACTGTTCAAAAACGTATCTATCTTAGTTTTTAAAAAAAACATTACTGGGGAAGTCTCAAATACTTCACTGGGCAAGGGATTCCACAGATTCACAACCCTCTGGGCAAAGAAGTTTTTTCCCAATTCAGTCCTAAATCTGCTCTCCCTAATTCTGAGTCTATGCCCTTTGGTGCCAGCTTCACCCGCCAGTGGGAATAACCCTCTCTACGTCTGTTTTATTTATTCTCTTCATAACTTTATATGTTTATAAGATCCGACCTTTTTCTTCTCAATTCCAATGATTATAATCCCTGTCTACTCAGCCAGTCTTCATTAACCAACCACCTCAACCCTTGAATCACACTAGTGAACCTCCTCTGAATAGCTTCCAGTTTCAGTACATCCTTTCTCAAGCAAAACTGTTTAAGGCTGTTTCTGTTACCCATTCAGATTACCTGTTTGGAAAAACAAGTGGATAAGGTAATTGCGCGCCATCTAACTTCATTGGCCTGGGATGTAAAATGATGTAAACTGGATTCGCAGGAATGCCGCCATGGAAGGGACTAATTGCTTTTGAAAACTCAACAGAATTAGTATCCTTAACAGATATTAGCCGGATATTTTACATTTTATTTTAAATGCGCAACTAATTAAGTATTCAAACGGCTGTTAAATAATTTACGTCACTATCTCTGAATTAGTTATTTCTGATTAAAATAAGGCACAATGCACGATTTCTGTGACGATGGAAATTTTCTTATCAACTTTCCTTCTAACTGTTTACCCTCACTTCCTGGTAGTATGTCGGTGTCGCTGTTAAAGTTAAGATTTTTTCACATGTCTAATTGCCCATCGTCTCAATGCCTTCCTGAGCCTTTTCATGTGGATGATTACCTTTAATTAGATTGACTTTGGTCAGCAATGACTTGTACGCAGAAGACTTAAGGATGGCAGGTTGTCTTGATTACAGAGGAGAAAGTGAGGTCTGCAGATGCTGGAGATCAAAGTTGAAACTTTATTGCTGGAACAGCACAGCAGGTCAGGCAGCATCCAGGGAACAGGAGATTCGACGTTTCGGGCACAGGCCCTTCTTCAGGGCCTGAAGAAGGGCTTGATTATAGAGCACTCATGAGCCAGAATTGAGTTTCACTGTAATTGGTGATAGCTTTTAGTTCGTTTTCAAAAGGGAATAGCACATTTTATTGCTTGAGTATAAATCCTCATGTCTACTATGTAAAGTTTTGAACGTTTGTCTGTACATTTTTAGCGGGGAAATCTTTATAACGAGTTACAATGAGATGACAACAGGCCACCTCATCATATCAAATAAAATGACAGCTGATCCTTAGTTGTTTTTCTTGCGGACCCCACGTACGTAAGTTATTCTAATACGCACACTTTTTCCTCTTTCTTGATGCGTCATATGCACTTCCTCGTGCCAGTTGAACTTTTATTTCCCCTGCAAACTGTGTGATAATATCCAATCATGTGTACCGCACTATCCGACCCTTTTTTGTCACATAGAGAAATTCTTTAATTGGAAGAGGCATCAGCCATAATCCATTATTTTAGACTTTTGTATCATTCTTCCTTGCGCTTCGGATTATGAAATGTTTCGAATGTGGTCTTTTTCTGTTTTTTCTGGGAAGCTGTTTTTGTTTTGAAAATTAAAGTTGCTCTGCTTTGATGACTAGCTGGAGCAATTACTCTTTTATCTTGTACGTATGCAATGCTCTATGTTCTTTGTGTAAAGATGCTGCTTTTTAAACAATTTTAGGTTGTCTTTTGCAAAGGGGTCGTAAACGCCTAAATTCTGAAATGTCTGGGTTTGTCTATTTGAAGAAGCTTTTCAGTTTTAAAGCAAACAATGAATGTTGTGTCGCCAGTTCTCCCAGCTCACCTTTTCTCTGATTTGTATTGTTTTGATTTTATTTTTGGTAATTTGACTGTTCAGAACTGCTGGTCACTTGTTAGCTTTGAATCTAGAAGAAACTGCTACATGGAAGAAAGTGTTCTATGCTGATTCGCTTTGAACCTTACTCTCCTGTAATACCCTGTGTTTGGTTTAACCTTTCTTGCCAAGGGGTACGTATGACGATTGTTGCAGGAATTTGGGACAACATCAATAAATTGGGATAGTCTGTTGAGATTTTACATAGTTGAGTTAGTCTATATTCTGTTCTCTTGTGTCTGTGTTGCTTTCGGTAAATGTGCAAATAAATTCTGATTCATTTAAAACTAAGTAGTTTGGCCAGTTGCATCACTCCTGGATTATCCATCAACGCCTGCTTAAAACAACGAGCAAAGTTAGGGCTTAAGCTACTACTTGAAATGCTTTGACGTGTTTTGGCCTGATCCATAACAAGAGTGAGTGATATGGCTCATGCCTTTTTCTGAACAGGCTTCTATTCCAATTAAATATTTCTGTAACAACAATTTGCAGTAGTGCCTTTTTACATCTTGATCAGTAATTAAACTGAGAACCCCCAACTTCTTTAAATAATGGGGGGGGGGGGGGCGGGGACAAACAATAACTGAACCAAGAAAACAACGGGTTTAATAATCTGAATTCGCTCTTACTGTCAGGGCCAAAATGTACTGACGGTAGCAGGCAGATTCTGGATTTTTTTGTTGCCTCCCAAACGGAGTTTCTTGAAAGCAATTAAACTCAAAGCTCATCATTCTTCTCTGCAAATTCAACAAACTGTTTTGTTAAAAGTACTTGACATTAACGCAGTGCAATGTTATGCAAGTATTTGCTTTCTAACAAATTTTGAAATAATAGTGTAGTTATTCCATCAGCATTTGTGGAATGAACGATTTGAATATTGGTGGAGATTGTGGCAGGGAAGGATGTACCGCTCGCTGGTAAACTGGTGTTACACTATTACTTTATAGGCAATGATAATCGAGGAAGAAAGAATGAGAAGTTGCCGCGAGGACATTGCACCTTTCACAGCTATCGGTACTACATAGATCTTTGCTATTAATGAGACAGTTTTGAAATTATATCGTTGTTATAATGCTGGAAACCGTGACAATCAGTTTGCAAACAAAGAAGACAATATCCATGTTGTTGATTGGATATTCTGACGCACTTTTCATTGGAGGTGAACAAGACGTATAGGTCATGAATTAGCATTTCATCTAGATCGTCGTCAAAACAGTGGGAGTTTTTTTTAGATTAGATTACATTACAGTGTGGAAGCAGGCCCTTCGGCCCAACAAGTCCACACCGACCCGCTGAAGTGCAACCCACCCATACCCTTACATTTACCCCTTACCTAACACTACGGACAATTTAGCATGGCCAATTCACCTGACCTGCACATTTTTGTGACTGTGGGAGGAAACCGGAACACCCGGAGGAAACCCACGCAGACACGGGGAGAACGTTCAAACTCCACACAGTCAGTGTGACTGAGGCGGGAATTGAACCCGGTTCTCTGGCGCTGTGAGGCAGCAGTGCTAACCACTGTGCCACCGTGCCGTCCACAACGGGAGTAACGGATGCAAACTTCGATTACATTTTCTTGCATGTAAAAATCGACGGTCCGAACAAAAATAACATGAAGTTCTTTCCTGGAAATACATGAGTGAATCAGATTTATTTTTTTAAAAAAATCAACGTTTCGAATTTGGATTTTTATTGAATTCAAATTTCACTACTTCTCATGATGGCGTTTAGACACATGCCAGTACAGCAACATCAAGTCAATGTTTTGGATTACTTGCTCAGTGACATCACAACTTCGCAGCAGTTGTGTGTCTTCATCGAAATTTCACGTCACCTAGCGGGAATGGAGCTCTGTTCATGGACATCCCTGAATGAGTGCGCATTTCGGATGTCAACACAGACCGTCTTTCATTGAGGAACCAGAGATCTCTGGTCAGTTATGCGTTATGCTCAAACCACTTAGGTCCTGATGTCAATCATTTTCTCCTGAACAAATGCCAGTTTTTTGTTCTTATATTAAATATTAATGAAGCATATCTGATGCCATGGGATGGTCTATGGGCCTCCGTCATGTGCGACATTTTAAAAGCAAAATGTAATTTTTCAAAACAATAAACATCGGATTATCAGCAAATTCATAAATATGTTTGTTTCAATTAGAATCATTGATGCTGAAAAAAAACTCTCTTGTGTTTGGCATTAACTTTATATGTTGCAATATTTCTATGAACTGCAGAGCTCACATTTCTGAAGAAATGCGCGGAATACCAAAGGGCCTTGTGCCTGCTATTTACTATCCTATCCTTGCAGCCATTAGTGTTCCAGATAAATCAAAGCTGTTGGTCACTGTTTGCGGTAATCACAGGTTTACTGACTCACTGCCGCATAAGCTTGTTTCATTTTAAAGCAACAGCTAGTCTGTTAAAAGAAAAGCTGTCACGTCCTCATCTTTAAGTTGACGTACATCCCACTATTTCTGCATCAGGTTTTACTGCTTTAAATGTATAGATTTCCAGTTTTGTTTTCTTGTTAGTGTTACATGTTCTCCCCTTAACCAGAATGACGTCAACTCTTCTGTACATGGTTTCTTCGCATAAATAAGTTGTTTACATTAATGGCATTGTCTGCTCTTGTTTAATCGCATTGAATTCCACAAATTGCACATTTGCTTATGAATTGCCAGCACATCTTTTTTACTGTTTTATTGTTTATTGCCCATTTAGAATGAGGAGTTTTTTTATCTCGGTATCAACGTAAAAGTGACGATCCTTTGTTATTTATGCGTTAACGACTGTTTTGAACGTACCTCCCTATTGAAATTATTGAATTCACGTGTTGCGCCACGAAATTTAAAGTTTAATCTTTTTAAAGCGACATTATCATGCTTAGCGGCAGTGTTTCTGCTGCTAGTCAGTAGATGAGGAAATTACTCTCCACGATTCAGACCTAAAATTCTGCCACCTCCCGCGGTTCAGCTCTGCACCAAGTAGAGCACGTGACTTCCCAACTATGCTCCAGGAATAATCATGGAGACTTAACAATGGTGACAGCCACATTTCACATAAAGCTTTTGTCTGCTTGAATACATTTTCGGGGGAGAAGTCAACGTTTCGGGTGTAATCCTTCTTCGGGATAGTTCTAAAGAAGGGTTTCAACCGAACGTCACTCCTCCACCGCCTGATGCTGCCTGGCCTGCAGAGTTCTTCCAGCTCTTGCTTGTCTACCTTACATTCCAGCATCTGCATTTTTTTTAAAAAATCTCTGAATACATTTTGAACAGGTTCATTGCCACCTGTTCAAAGGTTAACAAGTTTGCCTTCAGGACTGGGAGTAGGGTGTTTTGGTCTCATTGCGGAATGCAATGGAAAAGGAATTCTCATGTTTTTTTGTTATATTTCTACAAAAATATGTTAATTCATCATTCTTATAAAGTTTCATGTCACTAACTCAGATCGGCATGCCAAGGATTAATGAGCAGGCATAGAGTCAGCAAAGAAACCGCACAGTTTAGGAAAGTGATGGTTTTCAAATGAGTATTGGAGATTGATATTAAGAAAACTACATAAAGTCTGATTGTCTTTTGAATACGTAGCTTTTTATTTGCTATCCCAACCAGCAGTTCTCCTGACCCCATCACATCAATCCCCAGCAAAGCACGGCGATACACTTTCCCTCTTTTTCTGTATGCTCACCCTTTTCACTCTTTGTGTGTATGTTAGGGTGAATATGGTGGCCATTGCGGTTCTGTCCCAAGGAAGATGCGGTCTCTCCAGATGTGTCACTCGGTACCTGACATCGATGGCAGTATCCGATCTTCTTGTCATTTTTGCCGCCGTGGTATTAAACAGGATTTGTGGTATTTACTTCCCAGTCAGTTTCCTTTCTATTACATCGTTATGCAGTTTCCGTGCTGTCTTAAACATTGTAGGATTAGGCAGCTCCGCCTGGCGAACAGTGGCTTTCACTTTTGATCGATTTATAGCTATTTGTTGCCAGAAGATGAAAGAAAAAATATTGCACAGAGAAAACTGCGGCATATGTAATTGGAGTGGTTTTCATAGTGTGCTGTTTTCTAAGTTCTTTCCTGCATTTCATATATCTACCTTTGTACATAATTAACAATACACCATGGTCTTGCAGCGTTAAAATCATATTTTATACGTCATCAGCTTGGTAGCATATGACCTGGTTCTTCGTATTTTAACGCCTTGTCTTGCATTCACGCTGATTCTGCTGCTCAATGCTCGGACTGTCAGACACATTCTAGCGGCCAGTCAAGCTCGCAGGAGACTACGGAACCAGAGCAATGGAGGTAAGTGTGACCCTGAGATGGAGAACCGCAGAAAGTCTATTGCTTTACTCTTCGCCATCTCAGGGAACTTCATACTCTTATGGATTTGGGTTCTCATAACTTTCCTGTACGTCAGGATTGCGAGAGTCAGTTATTTTTCCGGAAACAATTCCAACGAATCAAACTTTATTCTGGAAGAAATCGGAATCATGCTTCAGCTTTTGAGTTCTTTTATCAACCCATTTATTTATGCTGGAACTCAGAGTAAATTCAGAGCAGAGTTGAAGAGTGCCCTCGAATATCTAAGGAGCCTGATGGTAAACTTCACAAAACAACTGAAGATATTCTCTTCTTTATAGAACTTGCTCATGCATCATCTCAATGGTCCGAATCTCTACTGTTAGTGCTGTGTGGGGACCTGTTTCGTTAGAGTCATGCGTTTTTGGAAATCCATTGAAATGTAGTATCAGATAACAAATGCCAGTGCCAATAAGCCCGCCCAGTCTGTTTTGTGGTCCATTTGTATCATGGTTGATCTGATTCGAAAAATATTCAGCCGTTGAAATTCAATATTGCTTCAAACTCATACGCAATAAAAAAATGCCAATAATGTATTTAGAAATTCACACTGACAATCACAGATATTGCACCATCTCCTCTTACTCAATAAATTCATGCTATGGTTCATGCCATGGCCAATCTCACACTGTCTCATTCCCCTTCTTTACCTTTGTCTGCACTTCTTTCTCTGAAAACTGTCCTGTCTGTAATAACCTGTGTTTGAATTTACATTATACCAGGGAGATGTTTGCACGATGTTGCAAAGATTGGAAAAGTTTTATTCAGTTGCAATACAGACGGTTGGGTTTTCAAATAAGTTATACTAAATTATCTTCTTTTGGTTCTTGTTTCATCAGTAGTGTTTAACCAAGTTCGGCTTTGTTTAAAGTTGACTGGTTTGACCAGGTGTATATCAGCTCTTTACCTGCCTTTTAAAAAAAATAGAGTTAAGGTCTGCGCGACCTTCTTAACATATTTTGAGGGGACCTGGACCTGGTCCATAACAGTAACAGAAGGTGAAGAGGTAGAGAGGGAAAGGGCCAGTCTACGTATGGGTATGTGGAATGAATTCACTGACATACATGATAGATATCGTGTAGATTTACCAGGACGTTTCAAGTATTCAATTATGGTACTGTATTGAATTATTAAAATCAGTAATGCTGAGTACGCAATTGTAAACTTTTGTCAATAAGACATCCTTGACCATTAGGTTCTGTCCAATTAAAACTGTTGGAGTCCTGACAATATTCCTATTCAATGACGTGCACCGGTAATGCGAAGTCTCTCTCTCTCTCTCCCTCTGTGTGTGTGTGTGTGTGTGTGTGTGTGTGTGCATATATATATGCTGCGAGTGAAACTTATTGTACAGTAAAATTAAGAAGGAAAATATTAATGCAGCACTTACAACTTCCCGTCTTAAAGATGCTGACATGATAAGTCGAACAAAAACTTGATATTAAAACTGGAGCAGAATAATGAACTGCATTAAACAGGAAGTACCTCTGCAGATGCCAGAGTCATTCCAACGAGCGATGAAAAACAAAGATTCCACTGATGATTATGTGAATAGAAACAATTATAAACGGCAGAAAAGCTAAAATATAAGTTGTATTATGGAATGTTTAAGCAGTCAAATAAATGAGGCTGAACAGCGATGCAAAGAAGAAAATACAACAGATAAAGTGATGATACGGGAACAGGAAACAGGCTACTTAAAAACAAACAAATACATAAAATATCTGGCACGGACATCCTAAGTTGGATAATTAAGAACTGGCAGTGTCGTATTAAAGATAAATCAGTTAGTATGCCCAGTCTAAAAATCAAATGCTGTAGGTTCTTGTGTTGCACTGGTAGTGTCTTTATCGGAGTACTAGGACAGCCTGGGTTCAGGTCCCACCTGGTCCTGAAGTGCGATGTTATAACTGAACACGTCAATGGGAAATATGTTTGAAGATAGAAAATTATTCAATGACGGCTTTCTGTCCGGAAATGCCAAGGATTAAGCTTTTCAACTGTGTGTTCACTTTCACCCACTCATTTTGAAGACTCTGGCGCCAAATGTGATGCAGAAGAAGGCAGTGGACCGACAAGGTGCAGTATCATCTTGATGATTAAGTTCGTCATTTCTGCACCGTCTTATGCTGCTCCAAACAGCTTCTTCTCATAATTGCAGAAATGAGTGATACTCCAAATTGTTCATCATCTCTGATCTTTTCATATGGTACTCGCAGGTGCCCTTTTCAAAATAAAAAAGTTGCTCTCAAGGTCTCGAAACAATTTCTAGTTTACCAATTAGAAATTGATTGCATGCAATGCAATTATTCATCTGGGGCAGAGACTGCAGGCAGAATTGCTTCGTGGACTTGGACTAATTGCATCGAGAATGAATTAGCACACTACTAGAACTCTTAGACGGTGACACTGTCTTAACCAGTTAGTGTGCTTCCAATTAAACCTGTTGGACTATAACCTGGTGTGTGATTTTTAACTTTAACCAGATATGTGGCGTATTATGACGGACCACGAACAATATGTTTGGTGTATGTTGTCCAGCTCTCATTGACATCAAATAGTTCCCTGAGCCACAATTTGGATACACTTGCAGTTTTTCTTGCATATTTAGTCAAGATATTGTTCCACATGCGTTTTGTTGGAGTCATAAGTAATAAATCTTTTGCAATTGGTGTTTCCAGCATCAATTTGCCGCTGATTCGGAAGACTTTGTACATATAAAGCTGCCAATAATTTCCAGATGCATTATTAATTCTGATAGAAGGCGAGATAGAAACATACAGTGTCCTGACAGTAGCATCTGTCTGTTTGCGATAGTAATGTATTGGAACCTTCATAAAGACTTTCTGTGAGTGCAGGAAAGGCACTTTCTTTGTTTGATGTGTTTAGCCATTCCGTCAAAATCATTTGCCCTGTCCATTGCAAGCGCAGGAGTTTGCCAATTGCTTTATTAAGATTTCCCACTGGGGTTTATAAGCAGCAAATAGCTACTCCGTGGGAAAAGAGATTTTTTTTCACTTTTTAACTCAAGATTGAATCCGATTTCTTGAGAATGTGGTTTTCGAATGAGTGTCTCTCAGTATTTTCTATTTCGTTCTGCACTGTACTTAATAATGCCTGACAGGATCGTAAAAATCGAGATGAAGAACATTTTCTTGCTTTGGAATCATGTTTGACGTTGCGTCATAAATAAGATTGCTGCTTTGAAAGGACAAAATAAATCTTGCACTTTCAACTGGTTGCACACAGGTCATGATTAGAAATCCATTCAATGGTGTGCTGGAATTAAGTATGAATTGGAAGTGCTGGTATTAGTCTGGGGTGTGCAAAGTTAAAAATCAAACAACACCACGTTATAGTCCAACAGGTTTATTTGAAAGCACTAGCTTCTTGAGTGCTGCTCCTTCATCAGATGGTAGTGGGTTTGCCCCACAACTACCTGATGAAGGAGCAATGCTCAGAAAGCTAGTGCTTCCAAATAAACCTGTTGGACAATAATCTGTTGCTGTGTGCTTTTTAACTTAGATTAAAGTATAGAGACTGCTGTTCAGCAAGACACATCCGTGGTGCGGTTGCTGATCAGATCCAACTGACGCCAATGCTCTGTATGTGAAAGTTGTAGAGACGCTTCGTGACATGCTCTTATAAGAAAGAACGTGTCTGTTAAATAAAGTTTGAAATTACCTTAAGTTGTCACACCACAGATAAAGGGATGGTTAGATTTGTGTTCCAGAACCTGACCCTCTCCCAAGAAAACTGTTCCATCTACCGGACAATGTGGGAAATTGTCCAAGTATGTCCTGTACGTAAAACTGGCTAATTAATGCCTCAGCAGTCTACTCTCGATCATCAGTTAAATGATGAAAGTTGTCAACAGAGCTATCAAGTAGCACCCGCTCAGCAATAACCTGCTCAGTTTGGGTTCCGCCAGGGCCACTCAGCTTCTGGCATCATTACAGACTTGGTCCAAACATGGACGAAAGAACTGACGACCACAGGTGAGATGAGAGTGACGCCCCTTGGCATCCAGGCTGCATTCAATCCAGTGGCCCATCAATGAAGCCGAGCAAAGCTGGAAATAATGCTTATCATGAGGCAAACTTTCCAGTGTTTAGAGTCATACCTGCCACATCAGACGGTCGTCATATTTGCTGGAGGTCAGTCAACTCAGCTTCTCTGCAGGGATTCCTTAGGTTAGGGTCCTCGGCCCAACCATCAGCTGCGTCATCAGTGACCTTCCATCCATTTTAAGGTCAGAAGTGGCGATGCTCATTGATGATTGCACAATGCTCCCACACAATTCTAGACTCCTCCGACACTGAAGAAGTCCGTGTCCAAATGCAACAAGATCTGGACAATATCAAGACTTGGATTGGTAACTGGCATTTGCACCAAATATAGCCTCTTGACACTCAATAGAGTTGCCATCAATGAATCCCCCATTCCGAACATCCTGGAGATATCATTAATTAGAAACTCAACTGGGCTCACCACATAAACGCAGTGGCTACAAGACCAGATCAGAGGCAATGAATACTGCGGCCTAACTCGCCTCCAGACTCCTCGACCTTTACACCATCTGCAAGGCACACGTCAGGAGTGTGATGTCATACTTTCCACTTGCCTGGATGAGTGCACCCCCAACAACATTCAAGAAGCTTGAAACCAGCCAGGACAAAGCAGCCTCCTTGATTGGCACTGCGTCCGTAAGTAGCCACTCCCTCCAAATCCAGTACTCAGTATAAGCAAGAGAAATGATCTACAAGATGCACTGCAGAAATTCACTTAACATCGTCAGACAGCACCTTCCAAACTCACGGCCAGTTCCACCTAGAAGGATAAGAGCAGCAAATATTTCCGAACACGATCACCTTCAAGGTTCCCTTAAAGTCACTCACCATTCTGAGTTGCAAGCATATCAACGTTCCTTTACTGTCACTGGAACAAAATCCTGGAATTCTCTCACTCTAATGGCATTTTTGGGATAATCTTCTGCCGGTGCACTACAGAAGTTTAAGAAGGTAGCTCACCACACCTTCTCATGGGTAACGATGGACGGGCAATAAATGCTTGCCAGCCAGTGACCCCCACTTCGTACAAAATGAACAAATAAAAAAGGCTAATCACCAGGCATACAGTGCAGAAGGCTCCTATGGCTCCACTCACAAGTTGGTTTTCTGTCTGGAATTTGGGAGTGGGTTGGCACGTCTAGAAAATGCAGAGAGGACTTTTCTTCTGGCATCCAAAACGGGCTGGTTTTACTGGAGGAAGGAAACATGAAAGATGAAACAGTGATACGTGATTCATCGGTTAAAGGAATAGGTCGGCGCTTCCGTGGCCGCTGACGTGTTTCCAAGGTAATGTGTTGTCTCCCCGATGCTACTGGCTGGTTGCATTGCATCCTGAAGAGAAACAGTAATAAGGCAGAGGCCATGGCACGCATTAGTATTAGTGACATAGCTAGTAATAGGGATAAGGCCTTGTATAACCAGTACGAGTAGCTAAAATATTAATAAGTAAGATTTTAAAGGTTATAATCTCAAGCTTATACACAATGCTATGGGATAATGAGCACAGAAATAGGAGGATACAGCAGATGGACGACTGGCCCAGGAATTGTGAGCGTTTGATTCTGAACCATATGCATCATTTCTGGCGAACATGGGGTCTCTCCACGCACACATGCATCATTACCAGAAAATCCATATGTGATCAATCATCAGATAGGACATGTGCTGCTGCGTGGAGTTACACTTGTTTCAGCAGAGGTCAAACAGAATTAGCTCAATAGAAGCACAACATAAATTGGTAAACAAACCAAGGCAAAGGGAGTTCAGCTGTGTCATGTCTCAAGCGACAAGGACGTGGATGGATGGAAAAAATAGCAGAGCTAAAACAGATTGGTTGAGCATAGATTGACACAGGGAACTGCTTGATGAAATGACGCCCCTGGAAAGTTTACACTCCAGCATACGGGGTCACCAGCCAAGGCAGAGGAGAGTACAAACGCAAAGGTGGCGTCGCATTATTAGTTATGGAAATAGATACTGCAGTAAGGAGGGGTCTATCATGGAAGTACTTTCAAAAGGAGCAGTCATATGGATAGGAGGCTCCTAACAGTCAGTGGCAGTTGAGGATCATAAGTGCAGTAATAGAGTCATAGAGATGTACAGCATGAAAACAGACCCTATGGTCCAACCCGTCCATGCCAACCAGATATCCCAACCCAGTCTAGTCCCACCTGCCATCACCCGGCCCATATCCCACCAAACTCTTCCCATTTATATACCCATCCAAATCCCCTTTAAATGTTGCAATTGTACATGTCTCCACCACTTCCTCTGGCAACTTATTCCATACACGTACCACCCTCTGTGTGAACAAGTTGCCCCTTAGGTCTCTTTTATATCTTTGATACCTATGGCCTCTAGTTCTGGATTCCCCAACCGCAGGGAAAAGACTCAGACATCTGGCACTATTCCAGACAATGACGACATAAAGATCAAAGCCAAAGGCTCAGCAACCTCCTTGCCTTCTCTGAGAAATCTAGGATAAATTCCATCCAACCTGGGGACTTACCTATTTTTATACTTTGCAAAATTGCTACCACCTCCTCCCTGTGAACCACAATCCCATCTAGACTAGTAGCCTCTGTCTCAGAATTCTTCTCGAAAATGTTATCTTTTTGTAATGTTAATACTCAAGAAAAATATGTATTTAACATTTACCCTATCTCCTTTGACTCCATGCACAACTTCCCACTACTATTCTTGATTGGCTCTAATCTTCCACCAGTCATTCTTTTATTCCTGATATGCCTGCAGTAAGCCTTATGGATTTCCTAAATCCTATCTGCCAACGACTGGAAGTTACTAGGATGCTGCCTGGTATGGAGGGAAGGTCTTATGAAGAAAGGCTGAGGGACATGAGGCTGTTTTCGTTAGAGATAACAAGGTTGAGAGGTGACTAAGGGGCAACTGAGACATATAATCAGAGGGTTACACAGCGTTTACATTTAGATCCATTTTCCTCAGAAGGTGATGGCTTTCACGAGGGGGCATAACTTTAAATTGAGTGTTGATAGATATAGGGTAGACGTAAGATGGTGTCTCTACTCAGAGAGTATTAAGGGTGTGGACAACACCCTTTTGCCTGCAACAGTAGCAAATTCGCCACCTTTAATGGCATTTAAATGGTCATTAGATAGACATGTGGATGAAAATGGAATATGAAGGTTAGATGGGCTTTGTATTGGTTTCACAGCTCGTCACAACATCGAGGGCCAAAGAGTCTATTCTGCACTGTAATGTCCCATGTTTTGAAGCTGTGACCGCCTCATTATGAATCAAACTGGCTTCATACTTTGCACCTGGCATAGATCCCTGGCATAGCGAGAGAAAGTAATATTTTTAGAATCAAAATATATGCAACTCGAAAGATAACCAGAAGAGATCTGCAACCGGAAAGGTGTAGATGATGGTTTATTCAGGAACACCATTGAGTCAGAAGTGAAGACTGGGGCTATTGTGGTAGTGGTAGTGGATACATTCGGTGACAGAAGGAAGAGTAAGATGCAAATCTGTTCAAGACAAAATTGGCCATGGTGGTTGTAGAAACGTTTGTTTCTCTTTAATGTTTGTCAGTGAAGGGTAAGAAATTCATGGACTACAAATGGAGTTTCTGATTGAACGTGAATGCAACAGTTTACATCTTTGTCAAATATAGACGACAGGATTAGGGATGGCATGCAGAATGTTTTATAGAATTAATAAATTGACAGAGATAGACTTAGCAGGGGGCACCATCAATAGCGAGGATGCGGTCGTAAACTGCGTGAATAATCATCAGTACACATCTTATTCGCAATGTAAACGATGCCCAAGTCTTAGAAAGATACTGATGACCGCAGGATAAACTCCTGTTTATTTTTCTAACATTCCAGTCCATTGTTTTCAGATTTGGATCCATTCCTGGAACATTCCAGTCTAAACTTCTCAAATTCCAATCTTTCCCTCCCTCTGGAGTCGCTCATCCCAATCATATTGAGGATGGTACTGCCGCTGATACAGTGGGATAACACATTAAAGAAAGCCCGTTACGAGGAGAAGAGGGAAACCGTCCAATGACACAGTTCTGATCCATGTAGACAGACATCAGTCAAAGAAATTGAACGCACAGCTCGAGTAAACCACTTTCATTACAACACTTCTAATATATCCACGATACCTGGTCTGGTTGGGATGTTGACAGCATCTGCTTTGGTCTTATCGCCCATCTCCAATTATTCGAACAATGTTAGAGGTAAAGGCAAAAGGTGATGCTTTCTCTTCACAGGCTCGATTACTTTGCTGTGTTATCCACATATAATGATCTAAGTAACTGCGTTCATAGGATCTATTAGAGGGGTTGTTACACTGGAAATTCCTCCACCACAACAACTGCTATTCTATAAAAAAAACTGTCTCTGGTCACAACTGCCCTGAACACACACACAGAGGAAATGAGGATTTCTTTTCTGAACTTCCCTCTCATTGCTTTAATAAGGCAACATTCTTACTTGAAAACAATGCAGATCAGTGATGTGTTTCCAAAACTGCAAACATCTAATTGCACACATATATGCCTTTTCTTTCTTCAGATTTTCTGGTCTTACCCCAAAAGTAAACGGTGTAGTTACAATTGTCTTCTTGGTTGTGTTTAAACAATCAGAGACACGATGTACGAGCCATTGGTAAGAAACAGAAAGGAATCGGAGACAGTGGCTGTGGAGACTGGAGGGTAGTAAAGTGATATCCCCAGTCACCAATATCTTCTTGATAGACAGAAAAAAAGAGTAAAATATCGAGAAAGAAACAGAACATATTGAAATGAGGAATGGCGAGTGACAACGTAAAAAAAAGGCAATTTCAAATAGAATGGAGGAAAATGGTTTAACATACACTGCTTAACGTCCGCTTTCAGCGATTCCGTACTCTAGTCTCATTTTTATCACGAGGTGAGTTACAAATTTCTGCTTCTAGTATCCCATTTTATTTCAATTAATGCACTTCCTACCGGGAAATAAATATACTGGCTGGCTGCGTTCTGTCAAATCTGTCAAAAACTGTTGTGGGTTATTGGAGATAAAATTTCTGTCATCAGACACAGCATTTGAACATGTTACTATGTGGTATACACTAAAAAAAATCATAGCATATGAGAATTGCCAAAACAAATACGAAAGTACATTTATTTCTCTTGATCATCTTGCTTTGGCTATCTTATGAGTTTTCTCATCTATATTCTCTTACTCTCTCTTTGCATCTAATTAATAAATCGTTCTCCGTGACCCATCTCTGAACCCTTCCTCTTTCAATTGCAACTATTGCTAACGTTTGGACGAGACACGATTATAATTGAGTAACGTAACTACATGAACATGAGAGAGGAACTGGCCAGAGTAATTTGTAAGGGGAGAAAGTGAGGATTGCAGATGGTGAGCATCAGAAGCGAAACGTGTGGCTCTGGAAAGGGGCAGCAGGTCAGGCAGCATCTGAGCAGCGGGAAATCGACATTTCGGGCAGAAATCTTTCATCAGGAATGTGGGGTTGGGAGAGAAGGAAAGTGAGAGATAAATAGGAGGCGGTGTAGGCCTGGAATAAAGATAGCTGGGAAGGCAATAGGTAGATGCAGTGGGGGATAATGGTGATAGGTCTGAGGGGAGGATGGAGTGGATAATTGGGATGGAAGATAGACAGGCAGGACAGGTCAAGTGGGCAGTGCCGAATTGGTAGGTTGGGTTTGGCATGAGGTAGGGTTGGGGGAGATGAGGGAATTGGTGAAAGCGACGTTGATGCCGTGGTGTTGGGGAGTTCCAAGGCAAAAATGAGGCGTTCTTCCTTCAACTGATGAGGTTGAACAGTTCATCAAAATCACGAACATCACCACTGTGACCTCAAGTTCACCTGGATCATCTTGGACACCTCCGTCCCCTTTCTGGATCATTCTGTGTTCATTTTCAGGGACCCATTCAACACGGATATCTAATTCAAATCCAACAACTCCCACAGCTAACTGCAATACACATCATGCCAAACTAATTCCTACCCCAAAAATCTTTTAAAAACGTTATCCCTCACTCCTAAATCCTTCACCTCAGCCGCATCTCCTCCCAGGAGGATCAATTCCTCTCCAGGGCATCACAGAATGCCTTCTATTTCAAGAACTACAATTTCATAATGCAAGTATTCAACAGTGCCCTCCAGCACATCTCCTCCACTGCCCACACTTTTGCCCATGAACTCCACCTCTCCAACCGCAACCAGGTTAAACCCCCTTGGTCTTTCCCTTCTACCCCACTAATCTCTGGATACAGCGCACTGTCCTCCATCATTTCCTCCAGCTACAGTCAGATCCCACCACCAGAGATATATTTCCCTCCCCACACCTTTCAGCATCCTGCACAGACCATTCCCTCTACGACTCTCTCAATAGGTCCAGCCCCCCACCAAAACACCATCACTCCCAGCACCATCTTTTGCCACTGCAAGAGGTGTAATTCCTGCGCCTACACATCTCCCCTCATCTCCATACAAGGCCATAAATTATCCTTCCACATCTGGCAGAGATTTCCCTTCACATCCAAACACCTCATCTACTCTGACCGTTGCAGTCAATGTGATCTCCTCTACATTGGGGACACAGGATGCCAACTCGCTGAATGTTTGATAGAACATCTCTGCGACACACGCACAAAATAAACCCACTGCCCTGTAGCCGACCGCTTCAACTGCCCCTCCCACTCCGCCAAGGATATCCAAGCCCTGTTCCTCCTTCACCACCAAATTCTAGCCTTCCAACGCCTGGAGGAACAACCCCTCATCTTGCGCCTTTGGATCCTCCAACCACAAAGCATCAACATTTATTTCACCAGTTTCCTTATCTCTCCTTCCACCCTATCCCAAACCCAGCCTTCCAACTTGGTACCATACTCTTGAACTGTTACCTATCCATCGTCCTTCCCACCTCTCTACTCCACGTTCTGCTATGACCTATCACCATCAGCACCCATCTGCATCTATCTATCGCCTTCCAAACAACCTTCCCCCCCAGCTCCGATTTATCTCTCAGCCCTCTTCCCCCAATCCTACCCCCTGACATTCCTATTTATGCATGGAATGGTACTTGGAAGGGAAGTTTCTCACGGAAGACAATGAAGCATCAATGTCAGGAGTTTCTGATGTTAATTGAGATGTGCAGCTGAAATTCATTCCAAGGAAGAACAATTATGCTCAGGAGAGGACAGAATAACAGTGGTTAATACGGGAAATCAGGGACAACATAAAAACAAAAGAGAAAGCAAACAATGTGGTGAAGGTTATTGGGAATCCAGAGTACTATGAAGCCTTCAAATACCAGCAGAAGATCAATAGGGAGCAGAAGATGATATATGACGGTAAGCTTGTTAATTAAATAATGGAAGATTGCAAGAGGATTTTCGATAAATGACGGGGAGGACAGGGAAGCAACACCAAACATTAAACTGCTGGAAAATGATGCTAGAGCATTTATACGAAACAAAGAAAAGTCAAAGGTGTTGACTAGTTATTTTTCCTCAGTCTGCCCTTTTGGGAGACACCAGCAGCCTCCCAGAATTTCAAAAATGTCAGGGGACAGAGGTGGATGTAGTGACTACCAATAAGGAGGAGGTTCTGGGGAAGCGGAAAGGTATGAAGGCACATAAATCACCCCTAAGCAGATAGACTACACGCCATTGTTCTAAGATGGTAGAAGAGGAAATTGTGGAGGCATTGATTGTGATCTTTCAGGAATCACTGGAGTCAAGGAGGGTCCCAGCGAGTTGCCGAGTTTAACTGGAGATGGACGCAGAAGACCAGAAGTTATAGTGACCAGGCAAATTGAAACTGCAGTTAAGAAGTCTTAAAGGATCTTTGGGATTAAAATTGGAGGTATAGTGCATAAAAGCAAGGAAGTTGTGGAGTATGTTGAAAATTATGTGATTCAACTATCACATAATAAGAGTTAACTTTACAAATGTTATTGCAAGGAGCAAGTAGGAAATCCGTTCAAAGCGGACAGGTATATTTGTATCAAACAAACTGCTGCCTACCTCCTGTTGGTAAGTTGTGGGGGACAGCTTCTGAGTAAATAGACTAAAAGAACTAAAGAAAACACGATTAAAGCTGTTGCTACAGAGGTCCAAACGTGCAGTCATATATTCTATATCAAAGAAGAAATAAGGCCAGGTATTTGAATGTTTATCATTGCTTAGCGACCCGAAATACACCTTCGAGTTGAAGCAGCATTTCACTTACACTTTCAATCCAGCGTCCTGTCATTGATGCTCACACTGCCGTCTCCGTTACATTTGCGAGAGCAAACAAACTGCTTTGAGGAACTTCCACTCTGCAAACTTCTCAGTGCTTTCGATTTCAGTAACCTACATTGCTGTCATGCTAACATTTTGACTCTGGGCTGCTGCAACATTCAAATGAAGCACAACTCAATCTCGAGTAACACTTCACTTTACGTTTTGTTACGTTACAGCCTGTAGGACATAATATTCAATTCTATAACTTCACAACCGGACCCCATTATGCCTATTCTCTCTTTTTCGTATATCTTCCCACGAGTCTCCCGATGACATTGTTTTGTTTGTAGCTTGTTTCTCTTGCACTCAATACTACCCATTCACATTTCCTCCAATGCCCATTTTCCCCACTTACTCTCTAACTTACATGCATCTGTTTCACTTTCACCACAATTAAAGCCAATTTGTCTTTTGCACTGGGCCTCCACACCCTCTATTTCCCCGTCACCCTTTCTTCATTTCAATGATGGGATGAACGAACCCATTTTCAATCTTTATCAGTTTTGAAGAAGTACCACGCTGGATTTGAAATGTTAAGTCTGTTTCCTGGCTCCACAAATGCTGTAGACCTGCTGAGTCTATCCAGAGATGAATAGGGAAGGAAACATTTTCAATCACATAAACAACTGTGGATACTGGAAATCTGTACCAAAAACAAAAATTGCAGGAGAAACTGGGAGATTTGAAGAAGGGTCACAGGACTCAACAAGTTAACTCCGCTTTCATTCAACATACGCTGCCAGGTCTGCTTATTTTCTCCAGTAGTTTCCGTTTTTGAACAAGTTTCAATGATACGTGTCAAAGCTGCTTAACTGCCTTCTCCAACACCAGGAAGCGCCATAGCCAGGAAGTGAATGCTAGCACAAGGTGTACAAATTAATTCTTTCTGAAACTGCATAAGACTAGCATCACTGACACTACAGAGCTCTTAATCATGGTCAGGGCAATAAAGACAGGGAAACACATTCACTTTCAACACGGACAATGGCAGACTAAAGGGAAAAGATTAAGATGAATAGGTTAAAAAGTTTTGAGGAATGTGGCAAACTGGATCATTTTCACCATGGAGAGACGCACAGCAGAATGAGAATATTAAAGTCGGAGTGTTACCACATCGAAACCAGAGTAGGTCACTGAGTACCTACCACTCTCTTTATCCATCCTGACTTTAGTTCATGCTTACTTCTATCTGTCTCTACCTTTCACTCATTCTTTATCACTCTCTCTCTCACTCTCTAATCACTTTCACTGTCTCTCTCTCTGTCTAAACACGCTATTGCTGTCACTTTCTGTCATTTTTTTGTTTTCTCTCCCTGCTTCTTTTTCCACCACACTGTCACTCTTTGTCATGTTGTCTCTAACAACCCCTCTCTCTCTTCCTTCCCCTTCGTCACACCCAATCTCCATCATTCTATCCCTTTCCATTTCTCCATCTCTTTAATCCCTCGGCGCTCTCATATTCTCCTTCTCTTCCACACTCCCTCGTAAACACACAGACTCATCTCTCTCACACACAAACAGACACACCCACGCACAAACATCCTTGCACACCCCTGTTATTTCATATGAACAACCCTCTCATGCACACAACACTTCTCTCTGACGCATACAAATCTCTCTCACACACACCAACGCAATCTACTTTCTGTCACACACGGACACAAACTCCTCTCTCTCTCTCTGACTCACACCCACCCACATCAACTTCTCTCTTGTACACGCACAAACTATTGTTTCTCACACACAAAGACTCCTCTGTCTCTCATGCACACGGATACAAACGATTCACTCACACAGACACAGACCCCTCTCTCACAAACATATACAGATTACTGTCTCCCACACAGACGCCACTCTCTTTCACACGTGGAAAATACACGCATATATGCACAGCCATGCTCTTTTGCGTACACAGATTGTCTCACAAATATAGAGACACCTCTCTCTTTCATACACACATACACCTTTCCTGGACGGAGATACCTCCCTGACTCACACACAAACACATGTATCCAGGTATGCTCATGCTCTTTCACATACACACCACTCTCTTTGGGGCGGCACAATGGTTAGCACTGCAGCTTCAAATGCCAGAGATTCAGATTCGATTTCAGCCTCAGGCAACTCTCTACATGGATATTGTACATGAACTTCGTGTACGCATGGATGTCCCCAGGTGCTTCGGTTTCCTCATGCAGTCCAAAGATGTGCAGGTTAGATGAATTGGCTTTGCGAAATTGTCCATAGTGTTCACAGATGTGTAGGTTAGGTGTAATAGTCAGGGAGAAATGTAGGGGACTGGGCCTGGGTGGATAACATTTCGGAAGGCCAATCGGCCAATGAACGTTTTAGGCCAATGGGCCTGCTTCTACACTGTAGGTAGTCTATGATTCTTACTCACGCAGACACCTCTCTCTCGCATACACACAGACACCTCTCTCACACACATAGTTCTTTCTCACTCTCTCACACATGCACACATGCATTATCTCTCACAGACAGTCTCATTCACTCTCTTACTCTCATGCACACACGCTTTTTCTCATATATGCATACACATGACGTTAACGAATGGGCTTATTGTGCATCACCAATGAACAAATGAAACCCTGGGAAGTCATGGTCAGCTCATTGAGTCGACGCTGCCATTTGAAGAGATTCTGGCAATTCTGATCATCCTCAACTCCACTTTATTCTGTTACCCTCGTTACCCTTTCTGACTAAAAACTTGTACATCTCAGTCCTGAATCTAGTTCCCAATCCCGTTTCTTTTGTCTGATGGGAAAGAACATAGAACATAGAACAATACAGCACAGAACAGACCCTTCGGTCCACGATGTTGTGCCGAACATTTGTCTTAGCTTAAGCACCTATCCATGTACCTATCCAATTGCCGCTTAAATGATTCTGACTCTGCCACTCCCACAGGCAGTGCATTCCATGCCCCACCACTCTCTGGATAAAGAACCTACCCCTGACATCCCCTCATACCTTCCACCCTTCACCTTAAATTTATGTCCCCTTATAACACTCTGTTGTACCCGGGATTTTTTTTAACTGTCTACTCTATCTATTCCCCTGATCACCTAAGAACCTCTATCAAGTCACCCCTCATCCTTCGCCGTTCCAAAGAGAAAAGGCCTAGCACTCTCAACCTATCCTCGTACGACCTATTTTCCATTCTAGGCAACATCCTGGTAAATCTCCTCTGCACCCTCTCCAAAGCTTCTACATCTTTCCTAAAATGAGGCGACCAGAACTGCAAACAGTACTCCAAATGTGGCCTTACCACGGTCCTATACAGCTGAAACATCACTGCACGACTCTTGAATTCAATCCCTCTGCTAATGAACGCTAATACACCATAGGACCTCTTACAAGCCCAATCCACCTGAGTGGCAACTTTCAAAGAGCTATGAACATAGACCACAAGATCCCTCTGCTCCTCCACCTTACTAAGAACCCGACCGTTAACCCTGTATTCCATATTCTTATTTGTCCTTCCAAAATGGACAACCTCACACTTGGTAGGGTTGAACTCCATCTGCCACTCCTCAGCCCAGCTCTGCATCATATCTAAGTCCCGTTGCAGCCGACAACAGCCCTCCTCACTATCCACAACTCCACCAATCTTCGTGTCATCTGCAAATTTACTGACCCACCCTTCGACTCCCTCTTCCAAGTCATTAATAGAAATTACAAACAACAGAGGACTCAGAACTGATCCCTGGGGAACTGCACTTGTAACTGGGCTCCAGGCTGAATATTTACCATCTACCACCACTCTGACTTCGACCGGTTAGTCAGTTCTCTATCCAACTGGCCAAATTTCCCACTCTCCCATGCCTCCTGACTTTCCGCATAAGCCTATCACGGGGAACCTTATCAAATGCCTTACTAAAATCCATGTACACTACATCCACTGCTCTACCCTCATCCACATGCTTGGTCACCTCCTCAAAGAATTCAATAAGGCTTGTAAGGCAAGACCTACCCCTCACAAATCCGTGCTGGCTTTCCCTAATCAAGCAGTGTCTTTCCAGATACTCATAAATCCTATCCCTCAGTACCCTTTCCATTACTTTGCCTACCACCGAAGTAAGACTAACTGGCCTGTAATTCCCGGGGTTATCCCTATTCCCTTTTTTGAACAGGGGCACAACATTCGCCACTCTCCAGTCCTCTGGCACCACCTCCATTGACAGTTAAGACGAAAAGATCATTGCCAACGGCTCTGCAATTTCCTCTCTTGCTTCCCACATAATCTTACAAAAAATCCCGTCAGGCCCGGGGGACTTTTCTATCGTCAGTTTTTTCAAAATGCCCAACACATCTTCTTTCCTAACAAGTATCTCCTCTAGCTTACCAGTCAGTTTCATACTTTCCTCTTCAACAATACGGTCCCTCTCATTTGTAAATACTGAAGAAAAGTACTCATTCAAGACCTCTCCTATCTCTTCTGACTCAATACACAATCTCCCACTACTATCCTTGATCGGACCTACTCTCGTTCGCGTCATTCTCATGTTTCTCACATATGCATAAAAGGCTATCCTTGATCCTACCCGCCAAAGATTTTTCATGCCCTCTCTTAGCTCTCCTAATCCCTTTTTTCAGCTACCTCCAGGCTATCCTGTATCCTTCCAGCCTCTGTCTGAACCTTGTTTCCTCAACCTAATGTAAGCCTCCTTCTTCCTCCTTACAAGACATTCAACCTCCCTCGTCAACCAACGTTCCCTCACACGACCATCTGTTTCCTGCCTGACAGGTCCATACATACCAAGGACACGTCGAAACTGTTCCTTGAAAAAAGTTCCACTTTTCAACGACATCCTTCCCTGACAGCCTATGCTCCCAATTTATGCTCCTCAGATCCTGTCTTGCAGCATCGTATTTACCCTTCTCCTAATTGTAAAACCTGCTCTGTTGCACGCACCTACCTCTCTCCATAACCAAGGTGAAAGTCACAGAATTGTGGTCACCATCACCAAAATGCTCACTCTCGAACAAGCCCATCACTTGTCCCTGTTCGTTATCAATTACCAAATCCAATATGACCTCCCCTCTGGTCGGACAATCTACATACTGTGTTAGAAAAGCTTCCTGGACACACTGCACAAACACCGCCCCATCCCATCTGCTTGATCTAAAGAGCTTCCAATCAACATTTGACAAGTTGAAATCGCCCATGACTATTACCCTGTGTTATGTTAGGATGAGTTGTGATGACTCATTAAGTTCGATTGAGAGTTACAACTTAGCCAGGATAGACTTAAAGAGAGACCTAAGAAGAGCCAGGAGGGGACATGAGTAGTTGTTGGCCGATAGAATCAACGAAAACCCTCAGGCTTTCTATTGGTGTATGAGGACTAAAAGACTGACTAGAGCAAGATTAGGCCAAGCCAGCACAGTCGTGGGAAGTTCTGCCTGGAGTCAGAAGAGATAGGGGAAGAGCTAAATGAATAGGTTTCGTCAGTATTCACACGAGAAAAAGACAATGTGGTCGAGGAGAATACTGAGTTACAGGCTACTAGACTAGATAGTGTTGAGGTTCACAAGGAGGAGCTGTTAGCAATTCTGGGAAGTGTAAAAATAGTCATTTCCCCTGGACTGAATGGAATTTATCCTAGGATGCTCTGGGAAGCCGGGTAGGAGATTGACGAACCTTTGGCTTTGATCTTTATGTTGTCATTGTCTAGAGGAATAGTGCCAGGAAACTGGAGGATAACAAATTAGATTAGATTATTTACAGTGTGGAAACAGGCCCTTCGGCCCAACAAGTCCACACCGACCCGCCGAAGCGCAACCCACCCATACCCCTACATTTACCCCTTTAACCTAACACTACGGGCAATTTAGTATGGCCAATTCACCTGACCCGCACATTTTTTTTGGATTGTGGGAGGAAACCGGAGCACCCGGAGGAAACCCATGCAGACACGGGGAGAACGTGCAAACTCCACACAGTCAGTCGCCTGAGTCGGGAATTGAAATGTTGTTCCCTTGTTCATGGAGTGGAGTAGAGACCACCCTGGAAATTATAGACCTGCAAGCCTTACTTCTGTTGTGGGTAAAGAGTTGAGAAAAGTTATAAGAGATAGGATTTATAATCATTTGGAACGGAATAAGTTGTTTGGGGATAGTCAACAGAGTTTTGTGATGGGTAGGTTGTGCCTCACAAACCTTATTGAGTAGGTGACCAAACAGCTGGATGAAAGTAAAGCGGTTGAGGTGGTGCATATTGATTACAATAAGGTCTTTAATAAGGTTCCACACGGTAGCCTATTACTCAAAATACGGAGGCATGGGATTGAGGGTGATTTAACGTTTTGGATCAGGTTTCCTGGAGTTCAGTTACGAGTGGTGTACCACAAGGATTTATTTTGGATCCATTGTTATTTGTCATTTTTATAAATGACCTGTATGAACGCATAGAATGATGGTTTAGGAAATTTGTGGATGACACGGAGGTCGATAGGGCTGTGGATAGTAGCGAAGGATGTTTAGGTTACAGTGGAACATGGATAAGTTGCAGAGCTGGGCTGAAAGGTGGCAAATGGAGTTTATGCAGAAAAATGTGAGGTTATTCACTTTGGAAAGAGTAACAGGAATGCAGAGTACTGGGAAAACGATAAGATTCTTGGTAGTGCAGATGAGCAGAGAGATCTCGGTAGCCAACTACATATATCCTTGGAAGTTGCAACGCAGGTTGACAGGGTTGTTAAGAAGGCAGACAGTGTGTCAGTTTTCATTGGTAGAGGGATTGCATTTTTAACCATGAGTTCATGTTGTAACTGTACAAAACTTTAGTGCACTCACACTTGGAGCATCACGCACATCTCTGGTCACCACATTACAGTAAGAATGTGGAAGCTTTGGAAAGGGTTCAGTGGAGATTTACTAAGATGTTGCTTGGTTTGGAGGGAAGATCTTACAAGAAAAAGGCTGACAGAGTTGAAGCTATTTTCCTTAGAGTAAAGAAGTTTGAGAGGAGACTTAATTGAAACCTATATGATGATTAGAGGGTTAAATAGGTTGAACAGTGAGATCCTTTTTCCTCTGATGGTGATGGCTAGCACGAGGGGACATAGCTTTAAATTGAGGGTGATAGATTTAGGATAGTTGTCAGAGGTAGTTTCTTTACTCAGAGAGAATTCTGGGCGTGGAACGCACTGCCTGCAACAGTAGTATAGGCGCCAGTGTTAAGGAAATTTAAATAGTCATTCGATAGGCTAATGGACGAGAATGGTAAGCATGGGTTAGATATACTTCGGACTGGTTTCACAGCTTGGTGCAACAATGAGGGTCAAATGACCTTTGCTATGCTGTAATGTTCTATGTTCTATTATATGTTCTAACTCATGTACTGCAGCGATTCCAGAAAGGAGCTGATTTTTACCTACTTGGAAACTGGAGGCGAGCGTGATTAAAGCTGTACCCAGCCTATCACGTCCAATCCAAGAAATAAAAGAAAAGTAATGTCAATAGGATACAAAGTGCACTGAGGTTTGTTTGGAATTAGTGAAGTATGTTAGCTGTTAGTTGGATTTCTCAATCGTGGTAAGGTTGATCCACAGTTGTTACCTTTCTTATTGCCAGGCCAAATAAAATGTTATAATTAAATGGTAGTCGCATAATATTACATGAAATGAAGTAAATTATGGTATGGCAGCACAACTCGGCCAAGTGGAATGAGTGTGGGTTTATTATGTGAGAAATAATGGATGTTAGAGGTGATCTGCACGTTATTTTTTCATTTTTAGCATGACAGATAGTCGGAGTACGAGGAGATCATTTGGCCTTTCGAAGCTTGCTTCAATATTCAACCTGATTTTGGCCGAACAACTTATTGCTCTGTTCCCCTTTCACACCATAATCTTTTATCTCTTTAGCCATTAGAACCAATCTTGATGATAGTGGGATTTGAATAGGAAGGTATTTGTTTTTGGGTGGTAAGACTCGATGGGCCAAAGGGCTTAACACTGCACTGAAGACTTGTATTAATCCGTACCTATAATTACCACTGCATCTTCAATTCTGGGAATGTGGGTCTTTGTGTTAAAAAGTCACTTTCTTGTGCAATTTGAGCTGGGACCATTGCTTTGACTGCCCAGGATTCAGAGTCATATGGTCCTGGTGATGTACAGCACGGAAACAGACCATTCAGCCGATCTCACATTCAGCATGTAAACAGATCTTTTAGTCCAACTCGTCAATGCTGACCATATATCTTAAACTACTGTAGACCCATTTGCCAGTACTTGGCCCATATCCCTCGAAACCGTTCCTATTCAGAAGCCCTTCCAGATGCGTTTTAAATGTTGTAATTGTACCAGCCAGCAACACTTCCTCTGGCAGTTCATTCCGTACACACACCACTGACTGCCTGAAACAAAAATGTCACTCAGGTCCCTTTTCTGTCTTTTCCCTCTCACCAAAAGCCAATGCATTCTCGTTCTGGACTCTGCCATCGTAGAGAAAAGACCTTGACTGTTTATCTTATCGATGCCACTCATGATTTTATAAACCTCTATAAAGTCACCCCTCAGCCTCTGATGTTCCATGGAAAGCAGTCCCAGCCTTGGCAGACTCCCCCTATACCTCAAATCTTCCATCCCTGGCAACATCCTCGTACATACTTTCTGAACGCTTTCAAGTTTAACAACATCCTATTGACAGGAAGGAGACCAGAATTGCACTCAATATTCCAAAACAGGCCAAACCAATGTCCTGTACAGTATGACCTCCCAACTCCTATACGCAATGCTTTGACCAATAACGGAAAACATACCAAACGCCTTCTTCACTATCTGTAACTCTACTTTCAAAGAACTACGAACCTGCACTTCAAAGTCTCTTTCTTCAGCAACACTCGCTAGGACCTTACCATTAAGTGTGTAACTCCTGCTCTGATTTGCTTTTCCAAAATTAAACTCCTCATATTTATCTAAATTAAACTCCATCTACCATTCCTCAGCCCATTGGCCCATCTGATCAAGATCCCATTGTAATCTGAGGTAACCTTCTTCGCAGTCCACTACATCCACAATTTTGGTGTAATCTGCAAACGTACGAACTATATCTCCGATGTTCACATCCAAACCATTTATATAAATGATGAAACGTTGTGTACCCAGCACTGATCCTAGTGGCACTTTACTTTTCACAGGTCTCCAGTCTGAAAAGCAATCCTTCACCACCATCCTCAGTCTTCTACTTTCGAGCCTGTCCTGCATCCAAATGGCTAGTTCTCCCTGTTTTCCATGAGATCGAACCTTGCTAACCAGTCTCCCACGTGGAACTTTATTGAACGCCTTACTGAAGTCCATATAGATCGCTTGCACCGCTTTGCCTTCATCAATCCTCTCTGTTACATCTTCAAAAAACTAATCATGTTCATGAGACATGAAGTCCCATGCACAAAGCCATCTGGCTATCCCTAACCAATCCTTGCCTTTCCAAATGCAAATAAATCCTGTCCCTCGGGACTCCCTACGACAACTTTTCCATCACCGATACCAGGCTCACCAGTGTACAGATCCCTGGTTTTTCATTACCAGTTTTCTTAAGCAGTGGCAACATATTAGCCAACCTTCAGTCTGCTGCCACCTCACTGTAAGTATTGATGATACAAATATTCCAGCAGTCACTTCCTTAGCTTCCCACAAATTTCTAGGATACACCTGGTCAGGTCCTGGGGACATATCCACTCTTATGCGTTTCATGACATCCAGCAGCTCCTCCTCTGTAACATGGACATCTTTTTTCAAGATGTCACCATCTATTTGCCTACATTCTATATCTTCTACGTCCTTTTCCACAGTAAACATTGATGCAAAATATTTGTTTAATATGTCCCACATTTCCTGCGGCTCCACACATAGGTTGATTTCCTGATCTTTGAGAGGACATATTCTCTCCCTGGTTACCCTTTGTCCTTAATATATAAATGAAAAATCTTTGCATTGCATCGATGACTGAATTTTCTCTTCCCTCCCCAGTCCCTGCGAGCTGCCCATCCATTTGCTCAGATCTGAAGGTGTCTGTTGTGTCGGTTGGAAACCACTTTACCAGTCAGTGCACCTTAAAAAGGGGGACGCTGCCTATAAACGTCTTGCTGTACGGTCACCGCCACCACTTCTTGGGTAACACAACAGTCACTGGCTCGAGAGCAGCCGCTTTCAATGTCACCATGCCACCTGAAGAGGAAGATGTCATTTACTCCTGCTGTGCTGCAAACGCTGTTACCCACATTGTCTGTAGTGAGCCATTTGCCCTCACTTTGTCAGGTATGGGTCAATGCGGAAGAAATCATCATTTCCAGGTTGCCAAGTTCTCTGAGGGGACACTCAATCTTTATTCGGGTATCCTTCAGACAATAAGGTGCGAAACTGACTCTACTTAATTAAACAAATCCTTCTTTATTTAATTTAAGAAGGGAATGGGGCAGATTTAAAGCAGAGCTGAGGAGGAATGACTTCTCTCAAAGTGAGGTTGGTTGTCAATTTGTGCGAATTCACCTCCTCACCACAGAGTGTGTGGGTGTTACACTGGGTGACTCAATATATTTTAGGAGGGGATAGATCTTTATTCTGTTAAACGGAATTTTAAAGGGAATGGAGGCAGGAAAGTGGAGTTGAAACCAAAATAGAATCAATAACAATCGTATGGAATGTGGCTGACAGTCCTCCTCTTACTGCTAGCCCTGACAATGGTGTTTTCCACTGTAGGAATTCCCGTCGCGAACAAATCCATTTGGCTAGTGATCCACCCGTGAATGGCACGATTCGTGAGGGGGGTAATCTGACATTGGCCTGTGGCATCACTGGCGGTTTCCTGCCGCTGTTGTACACTTGGTACAGGGGAAACCATGTCATTGGTGAGGAGACCTCATCCAGGCTGGAGGTCATAAACCGAATTCAACATCTGGATGAGAGTGCCGATGGTCTGTACAGCTGCACTGTTTACAATGGCCTGGGAAATGCATTTCATAGTCATGGTGAAGATTAAAGTTGAGGACAATCTACAGGATATCTGCGGAAATAGCACTTGATTTATTGCTGAGGGGAACTGTGATAATACTATGACTTTTGGATGTATTTTTTTTAAGAAAAGAGGTTGAGACAGAGGCAATGACCTCTGTCTGGCAAAGTCTTCTCCAAAGCCAATAACGTAAACAGCCTGTCAGGCCGTTTCTTTAGTACATAGAACATAGAACATTACAGCACATTACAGGCCCTTCAGCCCTCGATGTTGCGCCGCCCGGTCATACTAATCTGAAGCCCATCCCACCTACACTATTCCATGTACACCCATATACCTGTCCAATGACGACTTAAATGTACTTAAACTTGGCGAATCTACTACCGTTGTAGGCAAAGCATTCCATACCCTTACTACTCTCTGAGTAAAGAAACTACCTCTGACATCTGTCTTATACCTATCTCCCCTCACTTTAAAATTGTGTCCACTGTGTTTGCCATTCCCATACTTCGAAAAAGGCTCTCCCTGTCCACCCTATCTAACTCTCTGATTATCTTGTATGTCTCTATTAAGTCACCTCTCAACCTTCTTCTTTCGAACGAGAACAGCCTCAAGGCACTCAGCCTTTCCTCATAATACATTCCTTCCATACCAGGCATCAACCTAGTAAATCTCCTCTGCACCCTTTCCAAAGCTTCCACGTCCTTCTTATAATTCTGTGACCAGAACTGTACACTGTACAGTAGTTGGAACAATAAAAGCAGCATGAATGGGTGGAGGCACGTTCCCACAGAAATATGAGTTTAGTTTAGTTTTCAGCTTTTAGGTGTTTTTGTTTTGGAAGCTCATTGTAAAAACTGCTACATCTCTCTCTCCTTACATGTAATTGCACATGGGGCAATCTGTTTTACTGACTTTGCCTTTGCCAAGTGTCTGGAACATTACAATATTGGAGCAATTGTTTTTCAGTCAATAAATAATTAATTGTTTATCTAAGTTTTCCTTTCTTCTACTTGTATTTCAACTGCAAGGTAAGACTGAAGTGTGGCGAAAGTAAGGACTGCAGATTAGATTACTTACAGTATGGAAACAGGCACTTCGGCCCAACACTGACCCGCCGAAGCGCAACCCACGCGGACCCATCCCCCTACATTTACCCCTTCATCTTAGACTACGGGAAATTCACCAACCTGCACATTTTTTTGGATTGTGGGAGGAAACCAGAGCACCCGGAGGAAACCCACACAGACACGGGGCGAATGTACAAACTCCACACGGTCAGTCCCCTGAGGTAGGAATTGAACCGGGGTCTCTGGCGCTGTGAGGCAACAGTGCTAACCACTGTGCCGCCCACTAGAGTGGTGCTGGAACAGCACAGCAGGTCAGGCAGCATGCGACTAAGAGGAGAATCGACGTTTCGGGCGGAGCCCTTCATCAGGAATGTTCCAGCAGCGCTCTAATCTAAGACTGAAGTTTATTTTGCTGAAAGCTGACAAATTGAATTACAGCTGGAACGCAGGAGCCTATGCTTAACTTTACATAAAAGTTCAGATCGAGGCTACCTCTGTGGCACACAGCGATGATGGAATAAGTGGAATGCCATCATTCTGCTCCAGTATCTTGTGCACTAATGGACAAAGAGATGTAAAGGAATATTTAGAGTTGCTTCAGTGTGATTTGGACAAGATTGGCCAAAAGTGCAGCAGGTGATGCAGTTTAATGTGGATCAGTATGAGTTTATTCTCTTTGGAAGTAAATACGGGAAGGTGGACTGTTAATCAGAATGGTGATCAATAAGGAAAGGCAGCAATAAGACCTATGTGTCCCTTGCGCACTAGTCGCTCTAAGTGAGCATTGTAGCAGCAACAGCAGTCAATAAAGATGGCACATGGGATGCTGTCCTTCATGGAGAAGGATGTTTGCTGCTGTTGAACAGAGTGAACCCATTTCCTGCTGTGTTACATGTAAAGTTTGCGGTAACTTTATCTGAGGAACGATGTTTTGGCGATGAAAGATGTGCAGCTGCCGTTTCCAGACAAATTCCTGGGATGGCAGGACTGATGTGTGAAGACAGACTGGATCAATTAGCATTATAGTCACGAGAGTTTAGAACAGATGTGGGAGAAGGTTTGAGTCTCATGGCAACTGATAACGTTCTAATAAACAGGTTTGTTAGAGAGCCAAGAAGCTATTACGTTGGGGCAATAAATGGTGCCCAAGCTAACGACGCGCTTTTGGCTTGATTGAATGAATCCTCTGATAATCAGCACTGTTAATCTCATTGAAATGATTTTTTTTTCATTATTTTCTAACTAGCCTGTTCGAAGGTTGCTATCACGTACCTTGAAGAAGCTAGGGTTTGAACCCCCAGACCCTCTGGCACATAGGGAGGAGCATCAACACTTCTGAGAAGAAACTCTAATTGAATTGGTATTTAGAATAGGCACACGCATCTTTAGCTCCCACAGCATTTGAGAAGCTCGATCACATCCAGGACAAAGCAGCTGCCACTTGATTGGCATCACATCCACAAACATCCATCCGCTCCACCATCGACGCTCAGTAGCAGCAGTGCTTACCACCTAAAAGATGCACTGCAGACATTCACCAAAGGTTCTCAGAGAACACCTTCTAGTCCCATGACCAATACAATGTGTACTAGTACAAAGGCAACAGATACATAGGAACACCATGCCTGCAATCTTCCGTTCGAGGCACTCAGCATCTTTACTTGGAAATATATCAGCGATTCCTTCGCTGTTGTTGTGTCAAATCTCTGGGGTTCCCTCCCTGAAGGCATTGGGAACCTATCTCCAGCACATGGAGTGCAGCAGTTCAAGAAAACAGATCACCATTATCTTAACGGTGCAACTAGGGACGGGGTCAATTAATGCTAGGCCCAGCCAGCCGCACCCACGACCTGTAAGTTAAAGAAAAAATAATAGCAGTAACAAACAAAGATTTCAATGATGTTTATTTGGACTTAGTGAAGTATCTTAATTGTTAGTTGAATTTCTCAGTACCAGTTAAGGTTGATCGATAGTTGGTATTTTCGTTATTGTAAGATCAAGTGAAACAAATTATAAGTAAATGGAAGTCACATAATGTTAATCGAAATGAAGTAAATTGAGATATGTCAGCACAGCTCAGTCATGCATGTCTTTTTAATATGTGGGAGACCATCACTGACCTTCATTTGATTCCTTCATTCATAGCATCACTGAAAATAGGAGCAGGAGTAGGTTATTCGGCCCTTCGAAGCCTGTTTCTCCATTCAATCTAATCATGGCTGATCATCCAACTCAGTGCTCTCGTTCCCCTTTCACCTCAAAACCTTTGATCCCTTTAGCCCTAAGGAGCAGCCCTGATTAAAATTTGATTAGAATAGCAAGGTACTTGCTTTACCTGTTAAGGCTCAATAGGCTGATGGGTCTCTGTCTGTACTAAAGACTTTTGTCACTCAGTAACTGTATCAAAATCTTCACCTTCCCCACTTGAGTTGTGTCTTCGTGCGAAAAGTCATCTCCGTGTGCAATTTGTAGTGGGATAATTACTTTTGCTGTTTGGGATTTAATTGATTCCTGCTTTTTATCTCTCCTCGCCAGTCCCAGTGAGCTGCCCTTCCATCAGTTCAGATTTGAAGGGATCTGTGGTGTCCGTTGGTGACCGTTTTACCGTCCAGTGTACCTCCAAAAAAGGGAGACTGCTGATAAACCTCTTGCAGTACTGTCATCGCCACGACCTCCTCGGTAATATGACAGTCATTCCCTCTTGGATAGCAACTTACAATGTCACCGTGCCAACTGAGGGGGAGGGCGCCGTATACTTCTGCTGTGCTGCAAATGCTATTGCCCGTGATTTCAACTGCAATGAGGTGCCTGCCCTCAACTTCTCAGGTTTGGATCAAAACAGAAGAAGACATCAGTTCTAGATTGCCACATTGTCAGAAGGGACACTGAACCTCTATTCCCAAGATATCTTGCAGACAGAAAGGTGAGGAATCAAATCAGTACTTAAATAAACAAACCAATCTTTATTTAAACATTTAGATACCAACACTCAATATAAAGCATGCATTCGCATCTTACCTCATCTGACTTAAATTCAAATATAACTTGTTTAATTTAGTTCACATTTAACCCGAACTCTGTACATTTGGATAGCGTCATGGCCACCTTTGCTCTTTGTGATGATCTTGCCTCATAGTTCTCTGTCCACTTGAAGATGACTTCAGGGTAATTACTTGGCGATTGTTGGCCTCCAGAGCTCCTCTTGAGAAATCATTTCTTCTGTTTACTTGATCTTTTAGTGTGCTTCTCCGCCCAGAAACTTCTCTGGCTCTCAGACAATGAATTCAACAAATCCTGATCGCGTTGTTTCATCCCAGTCAATGATGTTTTACTGAGGCATCGAGTCATACAGCACGGAAACAAGCCCTTTAGCCCAACTACTACATGCTGGCCAAGTTTCTTAAACTAAACTAGTCTTGTTTACCTCCATTTGGCCAATATCCTTCGAAATCTGCCCTCTTCACAAACCTATCCAAATGTGTTTCAAATGTTGCAACTGAACCTGTAGCTACCACTTTATCTGGCAGCTAATCACACTCTTACATCTCTGTCTATGTGAAAAGGTCCCTTTTAGGCTATTCCCCTCTCAATTTAACCCTGTGCCCTTAGTTTAGGCGCCCTTATCCTGGGGAAAAGACTGTTCCTGTTCACTCTCTCTGTGCCATTCATGATTTGACAAACCTCTGTAATAACACGCCTCAAAGTCATAAGCTCCAGGGAAACAAGGCCGATTCTATCCAGCGTGTCCTTCTAATTCAAACTCTCGAATAATGGTAATAGCTATTTTTTTGCACACTTTCAAATGTAATAACACTCTTTCTCTGACAGGGTAACTAGAAGTATATTCAGAACTGCAAAATTGGCCTCACCAATGACCTGTACAAATGCAACATGAAGTCTCAACGACTATACTCAATGGTCTGAAAAAATGAATGCGTGTTAAACTCGCAAATGTTAATCAGCCGCATTCCATGTTCTGTATGATACGTTATAGAACAGACCCGACTGCTCAACACATTCTTAAGCTGCGTAGTCCAGACCGTAACGTTGCTTTATTTTTAGGTAAGTGTGTTGTGGATATTTCCGGAGTGAATTAGCTGATTCAACTGTCAAGTTTTAAACAAACAGAATTAATTTACAAAATTGCGGAATGAAACACAAAGATCAGAAAATAGAGCACCGAATATCTTATCCTATCCAAACCCAACAGACTATCCCGACTTAATCATGCTGTTCTAAAGATTCTTACAACAATCCCCATAAACAGACCCTTAGCACAAAGATTTAAAATGATACATAAAGCTTCCAGGTTACGCAGTCAAAGGGTGGAAGGAGGGAGAGAACCACCTGCCTACCTTAACACATACTGATGCTGAGCTGAATCAAAATCCCTAATCTAAACGAAGGCTAGCTTCCTAGCAAGCTGGTCACTCCCCTTTTATTACACTGGGATTTTTTTTGAAAGACACGAAAGGCTTAGGCCAGAGACATTATCTTTTTGGGATAAACAAATATGGCCCAAATATACCTTTCAAACCCAGCCTCGTTGAAGCCTACACAATTAGTCTGTCTCTGCAAAAGAACTCAAGTGACTAAGAACCTTGTTAAAGCAACAGGTTCGTCACACCTCCCCCTTTAAAAAATAACATCAATATCAAAACCTAGCTTCAAACATGCACAACTACATTTGGATATAGTCTATGGTTCTCCCAACACCAAAGGCCAGAGACCCGGGTTCAATTCCCGCCTCAGGCGACTGACTATGTGGAGTGTGCACATTCTCCCCGTGTCTCCGTGGGTTTCCTCCGGGTGCTCCGGTTTCCTCCTACAGTCCAAAGATGTGCAGGTCAGGTGAATTGGCCATCATGATAAATTGCCCGTAGCGTTAGGTGAAGGGGTAAATGTATGGGTGAGTTGAGCTTTGCCGGGTCGGTGTGGACTTGTTGAGCCGAAGGGCCTGTTTCCACAATGTAAGTAATCTAGATAAAGGCCTTCATCTGTCTTTTAAGTCTCAACAATGCATCGGCAATCACATTTTCACGATTTGCTACATGCATAATTTTCAATTTTAATCGCTGTAACAACAGGTTCGATCTAAACAGTCTGGAGTTGTTGTCCTTAATTTTCTCCACAAATTGCAATGGGCTATAAACAGTGTTTACGACTGTCTCAGATGCATTTCTGGTGATATCGACACTGAAATATTGTCATGCCAACACGAAGCTCAAAGTCCCTTTGTCAACTGTTGAATCTTTCTGCTGATGAACGTTGAACGTCCTAGAGAAATACCTGCTGGTTCTTCATTTTTTTCTCCTCGTCGTCCCGCAGGCGCACAGCACCGACACCTACATTACTCGCATTGATAACCAGCTTGAAAAGCTTTCTGCTATCAGGCGTGGCTAATACCGGGCCAGTGGTTAACATAGCTTTCAGGCTGCTAAACGCCTTCTGACAGTCTGCTGTCTACTGAAACATCTTGCCTTTATTTAGCAAATCAGTGAGTAGAGCAGCTACACTGTTGAAATTCCGCAGAAAAGTTTGACAACAACCACTCAATCCCAGTAACCGTAGTTCTGCTCATTTTGTCGATGGTATGGGAATTCCCGACTCCGTTTGTTTATGAAACCCTATGAGCCATTTGCCCATGTCCACTAACATGGCCCAGGAAGTTGCCTTGGGCTTTGGCAAATTCACTTTTAGTTGGGTTTACCAGAAAGCTTGCCTTCTGAAGTCCATCGAACAAGTTCGATAAATCAACAGCGACCTTATTGGTCAGACTCTGAAATATGGCCCGAGTGTTTTTCATACTAGGTGACATGACTTTAAACTGATATACACCGTTTGGCGTTATGAAAGTTGACATTGCCTTTGCTTTTCCTGACGAGGTTACTTGCAAGGTAGTCTTTGAGCAATTCTAACTTAGAAATGTAAGTTGTTTGTCCCATCTTTTCAATACAGTTTTCCAACCGCAGAATTTGATGTGTATTAGTCGTTGTAACTGCGTTCACTTTGCAATAGTCTACACATAACCGTTGGGTGTCATCTGGCTTGGGTACCATTGCTATAGGTTAGCCCCAGTCACTGTAACTCACTTCAATTACGTCATCGTGGAGCTTGCGTTCAAATGTTGCTTCTAAACCTGTGCCAATGTTAGAGGTTTATGCCTATAAGGATGTTGCTTAATCGGAACAATATCTTCTATATCTACTTCATGTAAAATTAGATTATCACTTCGCGTTTATTTCCATATATCTTCTCATGTGATCGTCATAACTCTTCCAGGTTATTTCAATTTTCTCAGGAAGGTAACTCAATAATTTCTCCCAATTTTTGACGAGTTCCTCATTGTCCAATTTACTTTGAAGAATGTCCTGTTCAGAATCCTCTGAACTAGGTTCTTCCTTCTGTAATCATTAAACATCTTCTCCTCTTGCTTTCCTTACATATCAAAATACAGCTTGAACATATTCACATGACACATCTTGTGAGATTTCTTTCTGTCTGGAGTCTCTATCGAGTAATTCACCTCACACAATATCGTTTCGATTTGATACCACCCACTAAACCTTGCTTTTAAAGATTCACCTATTACTGGAAGTAACACTCATATCGTACCCCAATAGCAAAATCGCGAATTTTTGATTTCTTGCCTGCTTCATGTTTCATTGCAAACTGCAATAGTTTTAAATGCTGTTTAGCCAACACCCTAGCTCCATTTAATCGCTCCCAAAAATTTGAAACCTATCCAAATGTGTGATCTCTGATTTCTGACTTACCCATTTCTCCTTAATTAATTTTAATTGTCCTCTCACTTTATACCCAGAAACCAAGACAGAATATGATCGATTCATTTGCTGCATCTCTGTTCGCAAATAGCACAAAGAGAATTCCCTAACCCATTCATCTAGACAGTCATGATTATAAGCCCTTAACATGGTCTTTAGTGTTTGATGCCACCTTTCTAGCATTCGCTGCGAAACTGGATGTTATGCAGTAGACATTAATTGTTTTATTCCTAAGTTGTCCGTAACTTCCTTGAATCATTTTGATGAGAAGTGGAATCTTGATCGAACTGTATCTCTCTTGGTAGTCCGTATTTAGTAAATAATTTGAGTAATTCCTCTATAATAATTCGAGCTGTCATTTTGGGTAATGGATAGCCACTGGAAATCTGCTCGATGCATCCATTGTTGTTTACAAATACTGATTCATAATTTTGTTTGAGGTAGGGGACCTACACAATCAATTAAGACTCTGTAAAAGGTTCCTCAAATGCTGGAGCAGGTATTAGAAGTGCAGCTTTTATTTTCGCCTGTGGTTTTCCACTTTCACGACATGTGTGACACATATGGAAAAAATCAACTACATTCCTGTGCAGCCCTAGTCATTAGAAATGTTTTTTTTTTGGAATTTAACCTTTATTTTTCTCACTCCAAAATGGCCTCCAAGCGATTGCTCATGCGCCAGTTACAATATCTTCCTTCCACACCCCACTGCCAAGACAATTTGTTGAATTTCTTGCTATTTCTGATCTGTTTGACTATGTGATAGTCTCGATTTCCTCATTAAGACTCAATTTTCCAGGTAATAGCACTTAGAGATACATTCAGATTCTGTCTCTGTATATGCCTCTTGATACAAATGTTCATCTTTCTGCTGTATCTAGCTTTGCAGAGCTAGATAGTTGCACAATGATCTATTCATTCTTGTTCTATCTCAACCATCTGATTGAACATAGTCTCTGCTAATGCCACTGCAGCTTCCTTATCTATAACCTTTGATCTCTCCTGTTTCAACTGGTGCCTCTGTGACCTCGTTACTGCACAATCAGGTAAGATTCCAGGGTAAAACTCCTGCATTGCTTCAGTTGCCTGATTCTCAACTGGCTTGTCGTCTACGTTAGGCGGTACACCTACTGGTGAATCGGTTCTGTCATACACAAAGACACACTGTATTCCTGGAGCTGAGAGTTTGTCCAGTACTCCTAAAACAAATTCTCTTTTCTGGACACCCTCGCCTCACCTTATATAATTGACTGCCTTTTTCAGACCATGAGTTCCCGTTACCAGTACCTTTTCTGGCAATAGTCCCCAGGAGTACATATCTCCTTATTCTTCAGCATCACAGACTGAGAGAATCCTGTGCTCCTTAATATTCTAAACTCATTACCTGCTACTCCTGACCTACGAGAATAAACTTTATCTTTGCAGGTATATATTCTATGCAGATCAGGCACTATCTCATTAACCAATCTCCGATCAGCTTACACATTGACGCCGTTTTCTTAGCTTCCACTGTGCTATATGTTACCATTTCAACAAAATTCCCAGGCTTATCCTGTTTTCCTACATCTGTTTTTTTTTCCCGAGCCGACAAACACAGTGATTCCTTGTGACCCATTGTCTTGCAATGAAAACACTAAAGCATTTTGACTTCTTTGCTCCTTTTAATGGTTTCCGTTTTACCTTGCAGTAAGTTTTCTTTATGGTCTTCACTGAGATCTACCTTTCACCTTACACGTGAGGATTTCTACTTTCCCCATTTTCTTTCCCTCCCGTGTTCGAAATTGATTCTTGAAGCCAAAACGAGTTTTATCATCAACTCATGATCATCAGCCATTCCAGCTGCTAAACTCGCCGTTTTAACTCTATGCTCTTCCACACTAAGCTTACGTTCAGCCTTCATGTCCATCCTTTTCAGCTGACTTTCATTTCTAAGTGTCATTTTCTGAAGTTCAAACATTCATTTTCTTTCTCTATTGCTAAAGCCCTTCGTTCTTTTTCTTTCTCCTCCAATTTTAATCCTAACTCAAACATTTTCATTTCTGTTGCCTTTCCTTATCTCTCGATCTAATTCAGGATGTTTCATTTGTAATTGCATTCTTGCCATCTCTACATTTGCTGATGGTGTTTCCATCAAAGTTCAATGCTGAGCTATTATTGCAATCATCTCATCTTTATTCACTTTAGAAGACAGCGCCAAACCAAGCTTGTCTGCTAATTCCTGCAGCTTGGCCTTAACCACCTTTTGTAAAAACCACAAGGTCATCTGTTCCACTCCCAGAAAGCTCTTGAAGACAGAAAGAACCATTGCTATCCGAACCATTACTGTGTAAATCAACCAAATCAAGACCAGAAATAAAGGCACTAACATCTACTACTCGCTGTCTAAATCCGGCAAAGAGCCCCCAATCTGTTAAGGACCAGGCCCGAACCCTCTAAATATTCTTTAGCTGGTAGCCCTGTTTGTAAATTTTCTATTTGCTTCGTAAAATGTATGGTGGATATTCCAGGAGTGAATTGGTTGATTTGCCTGCCTATGTTTAAACAAAAAGAACTTATTTGCCAAAATATGGGATAAAGCACAAAGAACAGAAAATAGAATATCAGATAGCCTATCATATCCAAAGCCGACAGACTATCCCAACTTAATGATGCTGTTCCAAAGATTAACGCAACAATCTACTTAAACAACCGCTTTAGCACAAATATTAAAAATGACACAAAAAGTTCACAGGTTATGAAGTGAGAAGGCTAGGAGGTGGGAGACAACAAACAGCCTTTAATAACACGATTTGGAGATGCCGGTGTTGGACTGGGGTGTACAAAGTTAAAAAACACACAACACCAGATTATAGTCCAACAGGTTTAATTGGAAGCACACGAGCTCGTGGAGCGACACTCCTTCATCGGGTGATTGTGGACGGCTCGATCGTAACACAGAATTTATAGCAACAATTTGCAGTGTGATGTAACTGAAATCTGTTAAGCCTTTCATCTGTTAGAATACAGTGATAGTTCCACTTCATTCATGTGTAAATCACAAAACCCTTTTTTTTAAGTTGCATTCTCGGGTTAGCTGTTAACAATGGTGATAGCTAGACAATATGTTGAAGGTGTTAGCCCCCTGTGTTCTCTGTCTATGACCTGATGTTTAGATTAATTCTAATCTAAAAAGTGAGATAACAGAGTTTTACATAAATTCATGCAGTTTGTGAGCTCAGAGTTCTACATGAATGTATGCAGTTTTTGAACAAAGTGCAATGTAACTCTGCAAGTACAAATTCACCACACAAAATATATGTGTGCATGTGGGTCTTTGTCTGTCTGTGTGTGTGTCTGTCTGTGGTGAGGGTTGTGAGTGTGAGAAAGCGTGCGTGTGTGTGTTTGTGTGTGTGTGTGTAGTGAGTGCAGAGTGTCTTAAGTCTGTGCGGGGGTGCATGTGTGAGTGTGGGAGTGTGTGTGTCTATACAATTATGTGTGGGTGTCTGTGTGCATCTGTGTCCGTGTGTATGTGAGTCTGTGTGTGTGTGTGTAGGAATATCTCTCTGTGTAGTGCAATGGTGATAACCTGTAATGTGACATGAAACCAAGGTCCCGGTTGATGCCCTCCCTATGGGTACTGAACTTAGCTATCAGCCTCTGCTCGGCCACTTTCCTCTGCTGCCTGTCCCGAAGTCCACTTTGGAGGATGGTCACCCGAAGGTCCGAGGCTGAATGTCCTGGACCACTGAAGTGTTCCCCAACTGGGCGGGAACCCTCGTGTCTGTTGATTGTTGTGCGGTGCCCATTCATCCGTTGGCATAGCCTGCAACGTATAAGGTAGACAACGTTGGCTGAGTCACATTAGTACCTGCCATGTACAAGGTGGGAGGTGTTTCCACGCGTAATAGTGATATCTATGTCCACTATCTGATACGTCTTGCAGCGTCCACCGTGACAGGGTTGTATGGAGTTTTCCTGACAGCCGGACAGTTTGCTATGAACAATCATCTGTTTGAGGTTTGGCGGTTGTTTAAAGGCAAGTAGTGGAGGTGTGGGGAAGGTCTTGGTGAGGTGCTCATCCTCATTGATAATGTGTTGCAGGTCACGAAGAACATGGCGTTATTTTTCAGCCCCTGGAAAGTACTGAACAACGAACGGTACCCTGTCAGTTCCAGCACGTGTCTGTCTTCTGAGGAGGTCATTACAGTTCCTTGCTGTGGCACGTCGGAACTGGCGATCGATGAGTTGAGCATCGTACCCCGTTCTTGTGAGGGCATCCTTGAGTACTTCCAGGTGTCCGTCACGTTCCTCCTCATCTGAGCAGATTCGTTGTATGAGTAGGGCTTGTCCATAGGGAATGGCTGTTTTAATATGTTTTGGGTGGAAGCTGGAGAAGTGTAGCATTGTGAGGTTGTCTGTTGGTTTTCGGTAGAGTGTGGTGCTGAGGTGTCCGTTCTTGATGGAGACGCACGTGTCCAAGAATGAAACAGACAGTTGAGAATAGTCCATGGTGAGTTTGATGGTGGGATAAAACTTATTGATGTCACTGTGTAGTTTTATCAGTGACTCCTCGCCATGGGTCCAGAGGAAGAAAATGTTATCAATGTACCTGGTGTACAATGTTGGTTGGAGATCCTGCAAAGAGAAGAAATCTTGTTCGAGCCTGTGCATAAAAATTTTGGCATATTGGGGTGCAAAGTTGGTCCCCATGGCTGTTCCGTGTGTCTGGATGAAGAATTGATTGTCAAAGGTGAAGACGTTATGATCGAGGATAAAGCGGATGAGTTGTAGGATGGTGTTTGGAGACTGGCAGTTGTTGGTGTTGAGTACTGAGGCTGTTGCCGCGAGGCCATCCTTGTGGGGTTACTGGTGTAGAGTACGGAAATGTGCATTGTGACGAGAAATGTTCCCGGTTCGACTGGTTACTCCGTTATCTCACTTTTTAGATTAGAATCAATCTAAACATCAAGTCATAGACAGAGAACACAGGGGGCTAGCACCTTCAACATATTGTCTAGCTATCACCATTGTTAACAGCTAACCCGAGAATGCAAATTTAAAAAAAAAAGAGTTTTGTGATTTACACATGAATGAAGTGGAACTATCACTGTATTCTAACAGATGAAAGGCTTATAATTTCAGTTACATCACACTGCAAATTTTTGCTGTAAATTCTGTGTTACGATCGAGCCCTCCACAATCACGTGATCAAGGAGTGTCGCTCTGAAAGCTAGTGTGCTTCCGATTAAACCTGTTGGACTATAACCTGGTGTTGTGTGATTTTTAACTTTAATAACATACACTGCTGCTGAACTGAATTAAAAAAAAATCTAAACTTAACGATGGTTAGCTACACAGCTAGCCAGCCACTCCCCCTTTGATTTTCCAGCTTTGCTTTTTAAGACATGAAAGGCTGGAGGGCTTATCTGTTAGGGATAAACAAAGATGGCCCAATACACAGTTCAAACTCAGCCTATTTGGAGCCTGACCAACTACCCCGTCACTGGCGAAAAAAAACTCAAGGGCATGTTAACTTTGTCAAAGGTACGGGCTCGTCACAAATAGAATACAGTCGGTCTCGGAGACCACCATTTGCCTTATTTGATCAACAAAGGAAGCTGCCTGTCCTGCACGCCATGGTCTCATTCTTGTTCCTTTTCCTATTGGCAACAGTTCCACCCTTTGGACACTGTCCAGGCGTCCACCCGTCCTCACAATTTTGAAAACCTCTTGAACTTTCTCTGCCAGACTTCTCCTCTCTCGGTGAGGACAGTCCATAACTTCGTCGATAGACTCGCATTGCTGAAGTTTCTCTTGCCTGAAGCCTTTCTTAGTAAACTGTCTCTGCACTTTCTCTCTGATGAGGTCACATCTTTCTTGTAATGTAGCACCCACGACTATATGTAATATTCCAGCTGAGCTCTAACAAATGTCTTGTCCACTTTTGGCATCACTTTCTTGCTCTTGGACTTTAAACCTCTATTAATGTATTCCCTGTCTCCTGGTATTGTGGGTCGACCGAAAGCACCTGGACTGCAGCGAGTTAAGAAGGCATCTCACCACCACCTTCTCAAGCGCAAATCGGAATGGACTATCAATTGTGGCAAGCCAGCGACGCCCAAGTTTGACAAATGAATAAATAATAAAGACGCCAACGCTGTTAGCTTCATTAATTGCTCTCCCTCTGTCCTGCGACCTTCAATCATTTATGCACATACACCATCTCAGCTCCCTCTGCTGCTGCACCACCTTCAGATTTGTAACCCCATATTTTGTATTGCCTATAAGGTTCTTCCCACCAATGTGCATCATCTCACTCTTCTCTCTAAATGGATCTGAACCAATTTGTCATTGTCCTTCTGGAGTTCCACACAGTCCTCCCTATAGTTTATGATTATCCTATGTTTTGCGGCATTTACAAACTTGGAAATACCCCGCTCCGTCCCCCGCCATAGTAAAATGCAGGTTATTAAAACATATCAGGAGAAGCAATGGTCCCAAAGCCATCCCCTGAGGAGCTCCACGAGAAATTTATTCTAGCCCGAAAAATATCCATCGACCATTTCTCTGTGTTTCCTGCCACTTCGCCAATTTTGAGTCCATATTTCTTCTGTGTTTCGAACAAAAATTCCTTTTGCAGAAGAAACTTGCATCCCAAATGCATGAAGGATGTTCCTGTTGACTAGGGGAGAGTCCAGATTGGGCGGTTACAGTTCAAAGGAGACTGAGTTGGACTGGGATGAGGAGAAACGTCTTCACCCAGAGAGTGGGGAGCCTGTAGCATTCGCTACTACGAAAGGTGAAGGACGTTTATCTGTGCAGATTTAGAAAAGAGATCAAAGGAATTCATTCCTTTAGAGTGTGTGGTGAATGCTGAGTAAATTTAATTAGGATGACAGATTTGTAATCAGTGTTGGGTTAAAGTGAGTGGGGCAGGGAAGTGGAGTTTAGGCTGATATGAGATCAGCTACAGTCATATCGAATGGGAAGGGCTGAATGGTCCTCACAGTCTGCTACACCAATTCAATGGGATCGGTTCCCCTTTTTCTCACCCAGAGTGTTAAATTTCGTGATTTTGCGAACGTTCTCCTAATCTAGTGGCAGTCAGAATAATTTTAATATTCTCTGATTCTGTGTTCCAGATACCACTGGGAAGTTTGCCTTACGGATCGGTGGTTCTGCTGTTGCTGCTGCTCTCCTCATCGCTTTCTTGCTTCTGTTCTCTGTTTGCAAACTCCGTCAGAAAGATGGAGTTCACGACACACCTGGATCTCAAACCTCCGTTCAAGGTCAGTTTGAGAGCGATAAAAAAATGTCTTTTCTTGTACAGCTACTGGTAAAAGTGCCGGTGCTGGGTCCGCTGTTGTTCATCATTTGGAAGAGAATTTAGGAAGCATGGTTCGTATACTAATGGCTGGCACCAAAGTTGGTGCTGTAGTTGACAGTGAAGTCTATCTAAGATTGCCAAGACATTTTGAAAAACTGAGGTGTGGCAGATGGAGTATAACTTGGATAAATGTGAGATATTACATTTTGGTGAAATAAAAGTCGGCAACACTTTTTTCCTAGGGCCTTGGCTAGCGTGTCGAATAGAGTCTAAGGGGTTCAGTTACGTAATGCAGAAGTTACGTCACAGGTAGAGAGCGTGGTTAAGACGTTGCTTGGCTTGCTTGCCTTCATTGGAAAAGCATTGATTCTGATACCTTTCCACCTCTCCCTCTTTAGTTCTGATCGAGGTTCACACTAGATCTCAAATGCTAACATTCTTTTCTCTCTCTCTCTCTCGCTCCCCAGACGTGCTGAGTTTCTCCAGTGCTATCTGTGTTGGTTTCAGATCTCCAAAATCCGGAACTATGTTGCTTTTGGGGCGTTTACAAATTGTGTTCTTTGTTTCAGATGCCAGTGGGCCCATTCCTGTTGAAACTGTGTTCACTGTTGTTCAAGTGAAGACGAAAGAAGGAGGTAAGAACATTTAAAACAATTTTGTGTCGCTCTGTCAGTAAAAAAAACACAAGCTTTCGTCTGGCTACATCATCTGGGAATGGTATCCGTATGAATGTCGGAGCAGAACCAGGCTATTCAGCCCATCAAGCCTGTTTCAGCATTCAACAAGATCTTAGCTGATCTAATCATTTTCAACTTCACTTTCTCCTCCATAATCCTCAATGCCCCTTTCTGGTTAAAAGTCTCAGCCTTCAATGCACTTCATAACGCAGTCTGAACAGTCATCTTCAGTACAGAATTCTTCAGATTCGCTCGCCTTGGAGTGAAGAAATTCCTCCTCATCTCCATCTTAAATGTGTGAGCTCCCGTATTCTGAGACAATGCCCTTCTGATCCCAGACTCTCACACACGTGAAAACAATCTCTCCACACCTCCACTGTCAAGTCGCTCTAAGAATTTTTAAAAATGTCATCTTTTCGCATTCGTCAGGGATAAGTAAAAGGTAGTTGGAATGGGTTTGGAGTGTTCCTCTTCTGAGGGTCGATGTGGACTTGTTGTGTCAAAGGACCTGTTTTCACTCTGAAAGGATTCTATTCTATGTTTCTGATTTTTCATAATTGTCTGGGGCGCAGTAAAATAGCAACCACATTGCTGTGGGTCTGGAAACACATGAATGCCAGACCAGGTAAGGATGTCAGATTTTATTCCCTCAAGGATGATGGTGGATCATTTTTTCTCTTGTCAAGTAGTATTATGTTCTTGTTTTCAAATTATTATTGAATTAAAATTGCACCTTCTGCCTTAATGGGATTAAAACTTGGGTCCACAGAACATTACGTGACTTTCTTGATTAATAGCCCAGTGACAATAGTACCAGGAGAAAGTGAGGTCTGCAGATGCTGGAGATCAGAGCTGAAAATGTGTTGCTGGATAGCGCAGCAGGTCAGGCAGCATCCAAGGAACAGGAGAATCGACGTTTCGGGCATAAGCCCTTCTTCAGGCCTATTGCCTTCTCTATTCACATTCACATAGTTGAACCTGACAGGTTCTGACTTGTAAGAAGTCTATCAAAATGGGAGAGCAGAAACTGATAGGAACAGATCACTGACTGTATACACATTGCAAAAACTGGCATGTGCAGATTGGTAAGTGCCTTTACACATTACCAGACCAGATACTGACAGACAGGGATTAGTAACGAATTAATTCACAATTTACACTGCCGAAGCTTTGAGGCATACACTGATAATCACACAAATATCTTCACTAAGCAGAAACTAGGGGGTACAGCTTGATAACCACACACTCATATTCAATTAACAGAAACTGACAGTAACAGAATGATAACTACACTCACACAGTGACGCAACAGACACTAGACGGTTCAGATTGATAACAACGTTTTTATATTCATATTTCAGAAAATGACAGGCATGATGCAATGAATGTATTTGCATTTTTACAAGGAGAAACATTCAAGGTTATATTAATAACTGCACACACACACTCGTGTAGCAGAAACTGACAGGTATAAATCAATAAGTACCTGTCAGGCAGGGAGGAAAGGGTCGTGTGAGGGAGCCGTGGTTTAATAAGGAATTGGAATCCCTTGTTAAAGGGAAGAAGGCGGCCGATGTAAAGATGAAGCGTGAAGGTTCAATTGGGGCGATTGAGAGTTAAAAGGTAGCCAGGAAGGATCTGAAGAGAGAGCTAAGAGCAGCAAGGAGGGGACATGAAAAGTCCTTAGTTGGTAGGATTAGGGAAAACCCTAAGGCTTTCTATAGGTATGTCAGGAATAAAAGAATAACGAGGGTAGGAATAGGTCCAGTCAAGGATAGTAGTGGGAAGTTGCGTGTGGAGGCTGAAGAGATTGGGGAGACACTGAATGAATACTTTTCGTTAGTATTCACTCAGGAACAGGACATTGTTGCCGATGTGAATACTGAGTCACAATTAATTAGAATGGATGGCTTTGAGGTATGTAGGGAAGTGGTGTTGAAAATTCTGGAAAGGGTGAAAATACATAAGTCCCAAGGGCATGATGGCATTTATCCTGGGATTCTCTGGAAAGCAAAGGAGGAGATTGCAGAGCCATTGACCTTGATTTTTATGTCCTCGTTGTCTACAGGAAAAGTGCCAGAAGACTGGAGGATAGCAAATGTAGTTCCCTTGTTCAAGAAGGGGAGTAGGGATAACCCTAGTAACTATAGGCCGGTGAGTCTCACTTCTGTTGTGGGCAAAGTCTTAGAGAGAATTGTAAGGGATAAGATTTATGAATATTTGGATAGGAATAATGTGATCAAGGATAGTCAGCATAGTTTTGTGAAGGGCAGGTCGTGCCTCACAAACCTTATTGAATTCTTTGAGAAGGTGACTAAGGAGGTGGACGAGGATAAAGCGGTAGATGTTGTGTATATGGATTTTAGTAAGGCGTTTGTTAAGGTTCCCCATGGTAGGCTACTGCAAAAAAATACGGAGGTATGGCATTGAGGGTGAGTTGGAGGTTTGGATTAGGAATTGGCTGGCTGGAAGTAGTAGTTGATGGTAAAGGTTCACCTTGGAGTGCAGTTAATAGCGGTGTTCCGCAAGGATCTGTTTTGGGACCATTGCGGTTTGTCATTTTTATAAATGACCTGGAGGAGGGGCTAGAAGGTTGGGTGAACAAGTTTGCGGATGATTCGAAAGTCGGTGGAGTTGTTGACAGTGAGGAAGGATGTGGCAGGTTACAGCTGGATATAGATAAGCTGCAGAGCTGGGCAGAATGGTCGCAAATGGAGTTCAATGTAGGTAAGTGTGAAGTGATTCACTTTGGTGAGAGTAACAAGAAGATGGGGTACTGGGCTAATGGTCGGATACTAGGTAGTGTGGATGAGCAGAGGGATCTTTGTGTCCATGTACACAGATCTCTGAAAGTTGCCACCCAGGAAAATAGTGCTGCAAAGAAGGCATATGGTGTACTGGCTTTTATTGGTAGAGGAATTGATTCCGGAGTACTGAGGTCATGTTGCAGTTGTATAAGACTCTGGTGCGGCCGCATCTGGAGTATTGTGTGCAGTTTTGGTCGCCATACTATAGGAAGGATGTGGAGGTACTGGAACGGGTGCAGAGGAGATTTATCAGGATGTTGCCTGGTATGGTAGGAAGATCGTATGAGGAAAGGCTGAGGCACTTAGGGCTGTTTTCATTGGAGAAAAGAAGGTTTAGGGGTGACTTGATCGAGGTGTACAAGATGATTAGGGGTTTAGATACGGTTGACCATGAGAACCATTTTTACTATATGGAGTCAACTATTACGAGGGGGCATAGCTTTAAATTAAGGGGTGGTAGGTATAGGACAGATGTTAGGGGTAGATTCTTTACTCAGCGAGTCGTGAGTTCATGGAATGCCCTGCCAGTAGCAGTGGTGGAGTCTCCCTCTTTATGGGCATTTAAACGGGCATTGGATGGGCATATGGAGGATAGTGGGCAAGTGTAGGTTAGGTGGGCTTGGATCGGCGCAACATCGAGGGGCAAAGGGCCTGGACTGCGCTGTATTTTTCTATGTTCTATGTTCTATAACTAACCTCACATATTGACGTAGCAGAAATTGAGAGGCATGGACTGACACCAGCATTCACATATTTCGATAGCATAAACCGACAGACTCAGATGGATAACTATATGCACATAGCAGAAACTGAAAAGAATGCTCCCACAGCATAAGCTAAGAAGTAAAGATTTATAACTACGCTATCATAGTCACAGAAAAAAAATGTCAAGCTCAGTTTGATAACTATATTGAAACCATCACACAGCAGACTCTCACAGAATCTCACACATTCGCCTAGCAGAAATTGACAGATGCACACTGTTAACTACACTGACACATTAACAGCACAAACTGACAGGAACAGGTTAACAACTATCATCATTCATTCATGTAACAGAAACTGACAGGTACAGATTGCAACTAGTCACATATTCAGAGCAGAAATTGATATTCCTACACAGATGACCGTATCTACACATTCACATTCCAGAATCTGATTCAATACTTGCATTCTCATAACTGAAACTATCAGGGACAGGTTTCATATATAAACTTACACACTAACATCTCAAAATCTGACAGGTACAAATTAGTAATTGCATTCACCCATTCACACACCAGAAACTGATATGGACAGATTGGTAAGTACACTCACATATTCACATCGCAGCAACCGTCAGAGAAAGATTGATAACTACACTGTCATATCTACAATGCAGAAGCTGAAGGTACTGATTGATAGTTACACTCCCAGTTGCACGTAGCATACATGGACAGGGATAGAAGGATAATTACACGTAAATTAACATTTATATTTTGTAAAGGAATAAAATATTCAAAAATATGTGAATAACTGCTCTCTCAGATTCTAGAGCAGAAATTGACAGGTACAGATTGATAACTGCATTCATACATTCACATTGCTGAATCTGACAGGTCCAGGTTGATAACTGAGCTCACTTGTAGAGGTAGCTGAAACTGGTAGATATAGAATAATGCCTGCACTCACAGAGTCACATATCAGAAACTAAGAAGTACAGGATGAAAAAAAATACAGTCTACACATTCACAGACGAGAAAGTAACATACATTTTGATAACTATACTCTCATATTCACATAGCTTGGACAGATTGATAGCTGCATTCAAATAATCACAGAGCAGAAAGTAACATAAATAGATCTATAACAAAACTCACATACACACAGACCAGAACTTGACAAGATCATAATAATAACTACACTACACATTCACCAGGCAGGAACTCATTGTTGTAGATCGATAACTAAATTGACATAGCGGATACTGAGGGGCGAAGATTAAACTGTGCACTCATGCTTACTCAGCAGAAAATATCAGACAATGTTGAATAACTATACACTCATTTTCACATAGCAGAGACTGAGAAGTGCATCTTGATAACACAGTCGCACATTCTCAGTGCAGTAACTGACATGGGCATATTGAGGACACACACTTGTTCACGTAACATGTATTCACAGGAAGAAACTCATACCAACATTATCTTAAGACATTGACAGGTACAGGTCGATAAACACACATATTCAAAGTGAAGAATCTGACAAGAAAAGAATTGATAATTACACTCAAGTGTTGACAGCACAGAAACTGACAGTCAGAAACTGAATATAGCACTCACATTCTCAGAGCGGAAACTGAGAGGTAGAAGTTGATAACAGCATTCTCATATTCACAAAACAGAAAGTGAACAGAACATATTATTAATAACACTCCTGGTTTTAGAGATCGTAAGGCTGGAAACCAGAGTCTAGATTAGAGAGGTGCTGGAAAAGCACAGCAGATCAGGCAGCATCCGAGGAACAGAAAAATCGACATTTCAGGCAAAAGCCCTTCATCAGGAATGGAGGCAGGGAACTTCTTTGGTGGAAAGATAAATGGGAGAGGGGTGGGGCTGGGGAGAAGTTAGCAAAGAGTACAATGGATGGGTGGGGGTAGTGTTGAAGGTGATACGTCAGAGAGGTGGGTGGATTGGATAGGTGGGAAGGAAGATTGGCAGGTACGAAAGGTCATGAGGCTGGTGTTGAGCTGGAAGTTTGGAACTGTGGTAAGATGGGGGGTGTGGAAATGATGAAACTGGTGAAGTCCACATTGATGCCCTGGGGTTGGGGTGTTCCGAGGCAGATGATGAGGCGTATCTCCCTCTAGGCGTCGCGTGGTGGGGGAGTAGCGATGGAGGAAGCCAAGGACATGCCTCCAAGGACAGGCCCTGCGTGTCCTGGGCAGAGTGGGAGGGTGAGTTGAAATGTTGGGTCAAGGGGTAGTGGGGTTGATTAGTGCGGGTGTCCCGGAGATGTTCCCTGAAGCATTCTGCGAGAAGGTATCCAGTCTCCCCAATGAATTGGACACCGCATTGGGAGCAATGGATATATAGCACTGGAGGTGTCCTTTGCAGTTCTGAGAGAGTGTGTCCCTCAGCTGAGACAGGACTGACTGTAGAGAGATTAGGTGCCGGCGTATTGCAGCGAGTGTGGAGCGGAGGATCCTGAAGGAAAGCTGTTGCTGGTGGCTTTGAATCTGTAGTGGTTGTCCCGTTCGGGTCCAAGCTTCAGGTTTAAATGTAGTACGGAGTCCATGGGGGATCAATTGGCTGTAGAGGCAAGCACTGAATTAGCAGATGTGGCTCTGGTAGCGGGTCTGTTTCAGGACATGGTTGAAGAATTTCAGGGCAGAGGATATGATCTGGCGGTTGCAGTGAGAGAGACACTCGCTGAGGTTCTTGAGAGAGGAGGATAACTTCTTCAAGGTCGTCATCCTTGCAAGAGGATTCGCAGTAAGGTTAAAATTAAATAGGCAAAAGTGAGTACTGCAGATGCTGGAAACTAGAGCGTAGATTCGAGTGGTGCTGGAAAAGCACAGCAGTCAAGGCAGCATCCGAGGAGCAGGAAAATCGAAGTTTTGGGCAAAAGCCCTTCATCAGGAATGGAGGCAGGGAACCTCCAGGATGGAGAGATAAATGGGAGGGGGTTGGCTGGAGAAAAGGTAGCAAAATACAATAGGTGGATGGTGGTGGGATGGAGGTAATAGGTCAGAGAGGAGTGTGGGGGAAGGTAGCAAAGAGTACAATGGGTGGATGGGGTGGGGATAAATGTGATCGGTCAGAGAGGAGGGTGGAGTGGATTGGTGTGAAGGAATATTGGCAAGTAGGACAGGTCATGAGGATGGTGCTGAGCTGGAAGTTTGGAACTGTGGTAAGGTGTGGGGCAGGGAAATGTGGAAATTGTTGAAGTCCACATTGATGCCCTGGGGTTGGGATGTTCCGAGGCAGAAGATGAGGCTTTCTTCCTCCAGGCATCGGGTGGTGAGGGAGCCGTGGTGGAGGAACCCCAAGGACCTGTATATCCTCGGCAGAGTGGGAGGGGGAGTTGAAATGTTGATCCACGGGGCAGTGGGGGTTGATTGGTGCGGGTGTCCCGGAGATGTTCCCCAAAACGCTCTGTGAGAAGGCGTCCAGTCTCCCCAATATAGAGGAGATTGCATCGGGAGCAACGGATATATAGTACAGGAGGGGTCCTTTGTAGTGCTTAGAGAGTGTGGCCCTCAGTTGAGGCAGGGCTGACTGTAACAGCAATGCGCCAGCACCTAACGTCTCTACAGTCAGCCCTGTTCTGAGGGCCACACTTTCTCAGAACTGCAAAGGAACATCTCCTTGAGAAGGTGACTTAAAAGAAGTTCTGGGATTTGCATATTAATGAACTGAAATTTGTAACCTATTCTAAAAGATGAAAGATTTAATCCAGATTTATTCAATTTATTACTGTATGACACTGTCACATTTTGCTATAAATCCTGTGTCTAATGATTCTGTTTCACCACGACCTGATGAAGGAGCAGCGTTCTGAAAGCTAGTACTTCCAAATAAGCGTGTTGGACCATAACCTGATGTTGTGTGATTTTTAACTTTGTGTACCTAACGTACACATCGCTGAACACAATTGTCAATTGAGCATGGAAAACTCTCCAAACCTGCACATCATTGGATTGTGGGAGGAAACCCATGCAGAAACGGGAAGAATACGCAATCTCCAAACAGATATTGCCTAAGGCTGGAATCGAAACCGGATCACTGGCACTGTGACGCTGCAGTGCTATACAATATGCTGCAATTTCTCATTCACCTAAACTCCAGCAAACACAATCTGAACTGATTCGATCTCCTTCATACGTCAGCCCTGCCATTCCAGGAATCAATCTGATGCACCTTTGCTGCACGTCCACTAGAGCAAGAACATCCTTCTTCAGATCAGGAGACCAAGACCTCAATCTTCCAACTCTGGCCTCAGCAATGCACTGTACAACTGAAGCAAGACATCCCTGCTCCTGTACTCTAATCCTCTCACTATGAAGGTCAATACACAATTTCATTACTGTCTTCTGCATCTGGACCTGGGCAGAATTTATCCAGTTAATGGTAGGATTCTGGGAAGTGTTCCTGAACAAAGAGACATAGAGGTATTTGTGCACAGTTCCTTGAAAGTCGAGTTGTACGTTGACAGGGTGGTATAGAAAGTGTTTGGCAGACTTGCTTTCATCGGTCAGAATACTGAGTGTCTCATTGCGGCTATAAAGTGATTGGTGACGCCACGTTTAGAATACTGCTTTCAATTCTGGTCTCCCTGCTAAAGATGTTGTTAAACTTGAAAAGGTTCAGGAAAGGCTGGAAGGAGCTATAGGTAGGGGCTTACTGGACTGGAGCTTTATTGTCTGTGAGTGTCAGAGTCTAAGAGGGAACAAAGAACAGTAACAGGTCCTACGGCCCTCCAAGTCCATGCCAACACATTTTGCCATTCCGTACTAAAACTGTCTTCACTTACAGGAAACATATCCCTCTTTCCTCCAATTTCATGCATTTCTTAGCACCAGGGTGACCTTTGCAGAGATTTGTAAATTCATGAGGGTCATGGACAGGGTTAACAGCCAATGTTTTTTTTTCCGAAGGTAGGAGAGATCGAACCCAGAGGGCAAGAGTTCGAGGTGAGGGGGGTAAAATTTAAAAGCAAGCAACTTTTTCATGCAGAGCGTGGTGACTGCATAGAATGAGCTGCCAGAGGAAGTGGTGGAGATGGTTGTAATTACGATACTTAAAGGCCTCTAGATGGTTACATGAATAAAAAAGGATTTCGAGGGAAATGGGCCAAATGGTAGTAAATGGGACGAGATCAGTTTAGGATATTTGGTCAGCATGGATGAGTTGGATCAAAGGGTCTGTTTCTGTGCAGTATAACTCTATGACTCTATCTGCATACTTACTTTCAATGACTGGTGTACAAGGTACACCTAAATCTGGTTTAACATTGCCTTTCTCAGATTTAGATTTTATTGTCACATTTACTCAAGTACAGGAATACAGTGGAAAGTGTGTAATGTCGCCACACAAGGCACCATCTTAGGTACAAGTACATAGGTACAGAAATATAAGAAAAATATCAAAAGAAAGAACAAAGTTAAAAGTTCAGTGTTATCGTAATTCTTTGTATTAAGTTAAAAAAATGAAGAAATAAAATGAGAAGTCAAACATTCCATTCATTCGAAAGTGTTTATCTACCCTGGGCCTGCACTTGCTACAAGGGATCGATCTCCTCCTCATTGTCATGTTTTGCCCACACAATCTAATCTGGGGGAGCCCACATTGGGTCGCCCACACCGCCGCTGAAGCAACTGTTGTTCCTGGCAATCTACCCGGAATATGGATTCAGGTCTAATGCATTAATGCAGTTATCAGACACTGACACAGATGCTGTCTTCTCCATGGACTGCAGAGGTTCCTTGCCGTTGAAAGCCAATGCCAATGCTACCACTTGGAATCCTGCACTGGACCCACCAGTGTTAAAGACAGCCCGCTCCGGTGCCATCACTCAAAGCTTGGAGTTTGTACTGGTGCATTTTAATCTATTTTCGTTCTCTCTGCTGAAGGCAACAGGGAAAGCACTTAATTGTGTATTCCATAAATGTTGAGATGTTGCCTCCAATTAAACATTCCTTCTGTCAGGGGTAACACGTATGGAATATTGCAGAGTGCCCTCGCTCTTTTTTTTCAAAGAAAGGTTTTCAGACACAGTTCTGTCTATTGCACACACTGCGGAGTGAGGTGCAATTCGAAGCTGCACTGATACCCACCCATCTGAAATACCAATATGGTTTTAAATGCTTGCACATTTTCTCTTCTTCTTTCCATTTAATCAGGCAATTGCAACATTGCTTTCACGCATTTTTAGGGAAAAAAAAACTCTCCACTGACTGCAGTGCAAGTCCTTTAAAGGATTTAAAAAGAGGGAAGTGTCGAAATAAGATTCGACAGAGATTCTTGCAGAGTTTGTCAGTGCAATTCACACACTCTATGTGGAGAGAGACACTTGGAGAGGCTGCCAGCTTCAGGACTGTTTCTTTTCTGGCAATAATTGATGCTTATCCCATTTTGACACAAACCGTTACATGCGAACGTTAGCTGGATTCTCCCATTCCATCAAAACAGTAAGTAATGCATCAAATGATTTATTAAGTGTCTGAATTCTGGCACAAATTCACTAAGACAGATTGTCAGATGGTATAGCACTTCAATGCTTTACTGGACCAATCTTTCATTGGAGTTGCTGCATTCTGTTGTTGTCTAATGAGTGTATTTTTCTCATACACATTTTAAGATTTAATGTTTGTGATTTGAATCTTTCTTACTTCTAAATCTCACTGATTGTAACACCATTCTTAGCCCTACGTTTGTCAACAAATCCTTCCCAAAGGGATAAAATATGAAGGTGATCATGCACATTAAACCAGGGCTCAGCAGTGATAGTGTTAATGAAATGGTGCAATTCTGATAGATGTGCACTCCTTTGTAGCACTCCTTTAAACAACGATATCTTTACTGCAACATAATTTAATCTTATAAAAACATGATGCTCAAAGTTTTACCAGGAAATATCTTATCTGCCTGTCTATCTATCTGACCAATACTGCCCAAACTATCCATCAAACCTATCCAATCTGCCCTCACATACATTACCTCTTCACTGAGATTCCAACTAACTTGAAGTGTACATGAAATGAAAGGGTTGTTAATGACAGTTTTCCAGGCCAGGAGTTAAATTACATTGTGTTGAAGCTGTCGTTTACAGAAACAAAAATTTGTACAATATCCTTACAGGACAGACTTGCTGCGATGAGGCCTGACTCAGTCAATTCGAATCTTTAGTTCCTCCTTGAGACAAAGGACAGCTGGGGTCTAATCTCACAAAGTACATTTTCCTAACCACAGCATTCATTCAGAGAACAAGTCTTTGAGCTGACAAGTCTATGAATTGTGCATTTCCAAGCAGAGTTTCATAATTAGGAAAGGAAAGTACTTGAGTATAATTCGGAGAGAAAAGAAACAGGAAGTGCTGCTTTCCCAAGGCAGGAACGTTAAAACAGGAGTGGGCTATTCAGCCCTTGAATCTGCCGTCCCAGTGAATATGATCATGGCTGATTGAGCACTTCAATGCAATTTACACGCCTCATTCCCATAACCCAGTTAACGATTGGTAATCAGAAATCTCGCAACCTCTGCCTTAAACATGCACATTGATAGACAATAGACAATAGGTGCATGAGTAGGCCATTCTGCCCTTCGAGCCTGCACCACTATTCAATATGATCCTGGCTGTTCATCCTTAATCAGTAGCCTGTTCCTGCCTTATCTCCATAACCCTTGATTCCACTATCCTTGAGAGCTCTATCCAACTCTTTCTTAAATGAATCCTGAGACTGGGGCTCCACTGCCCTCTCGGGCAGAGCATTCCACACAGCCACCGCTCTCTGGGTGAAGACGTTTCTCTTCATCTCTGTCCTCAATGTTCTACCCCGTATTTTTAAGCTGTGTCCTCTGGTTCGGCACTCACCCATCAGGTGAAACATGTTTCCTGCCTTCAGAGTGTCCAATCTATTAATAATCTTATATGTCTCAATCAGATCCCCTCTCAGTCTTCTAAACTCAAGGATATACAAACCCAGTCGCTCCTGTCTTTCAGCATAAGGTAGTCCAGCCATTCCAGGAATTGACCTCGTGAACCTACGCTGCACTCCCTCAATAGCCAGAATGTCTTTCCTCAATTTGGAGACCAGAATTGCACACAATATTCCAGGTGCGGTCTCACCGGGGCCCTGTACAGCTGCAGAAGAACCTCTTTGCTTCGATACTCAATCCCTCTTGTTATGAAGGCCAGCATGTTATTAGCTTTCTTCACTAACTGCTGTACCTGCATGCTTGCCTTCATTGACTGGTGTACAAGAACACCCAGATCATTTTGTACTGCCGCTTTACCTAACTTGACACCATTTAGGTAGTAATCTGCCTTCCTGTTCTTGCCACCAAATTCCCACATAGAAATTACACCTTTCTGAGATAAGGAAACCCAATCTGCACACAGTCCTGCAGGTACAGCCTAACCAAAGTCCAATGTGTTTGAAACAAGACTTCACTGCTCGTGTGCTCAAATCCTCTTTATAAATTCCATTAGCCTTCCTACAAGCATATTTTGACTTTAAGCAAGGCATCAAAGATTTCTGCAGTAACGGTGCATCTGTAACCCTGGGTGACTTTAATTTGTATTTGGATTGGACAAAACAAAGAGGTAGACTATTTGGGTGAGTATGTGTGTGTCTGGCATCTCTAGTTGTTCTTGAGAAGGTGGTATGTGTGATTGAGAACATGATTGCTCTTTAGACGAAAACCTTGAAGAACCAAATAGCTAACAGGCTGTTTTAGCTGGAATACTTTGCAATGAAACATGATCAATTAACACGCTTGTTATGTACAGGTATGGAAATGTGTTGCTGGAAAAGCGCAGCAGGTCAGGCAGCATCTAGGGAACAGGAGAATCGACGTTTCGGGCATTAGCCCTTCTTCAGGAATGAGGAAAGTTGGTCCAGCAGGCTAAGATAAAAGATAGGGAGGAGGGACTTGGGGGAGGGGCGTCGGAAATGTGATAGGTGGAAAGAGGTCAAGGTGAGGGTGATAGGTCAGACTGGGGTGGGGGCGGAGAGGTCGGGAAGAAGATTGCAGGTTAGAAAGCGGTGCTGAATTTGATGGATTTGACTGAGACAGGCTGGGGGGAGGGGAAATGAGGAAACTGGTGAAATCCGAGTTCATCCCTTGTGTTTGGAGGGTTACTAGCTGGAAGATAAGGCGTTCTTCCTCCAACCGTCGTTTCGCTGTGGTCTGACGATGGAGGAGTCCAAAGACCTGCATATCCTTGGTGGAGTGGGAGGGGGAATTGAAATGTTGAGCTACAGGGTGGTTGGGTTGGTTGGTCCGGGTGTCCCAGAGATGTTCCCTGAAACGCTCCGCAAGTAGGCGGCCTGTCTCCCCAATATAGAGGAGGCCACATCGGGTGCAAAGGATGCAATAGATGATATGTGTGGAGGTACAGGTGAATCTGTGGCGGATATGGAAGTTTCCTTTGGGGCCTTGGAGGGAGGTGAGGGGGTAGGTGTGGGCGCAGGTCTTGCACCTCCTGCGGTTGCAGGGGAAGGTGCCGGGAGTGGAGGTTGGGTTGGTGGGGGGTGTGGATCTGACGAGGGAGTCACGGAGGGAGTGGTCTTTACGGAATGCTGATAGGGGAGGGGAGGGAAATATATCCTTGGTGGTGGGGTCCGTTTGGAGTTGGCGGAAATGACGGCGGATGATGCGCTGTACATGGAGGTTAGTGGCGTGGTAGGTGAGGACCAGTGGGGTTCTGTCCTGGTGGCGGTTGGAGGGGCGGGGTTCAAGGGCGGAGGATCGGGAAGTGGAAGAGATGCGGTGGAGGGCATCGTCGACCACGTCGAGGGGGAAATTGCGGTCCTTGAAGAAGGAGGCCATCTGGGATGTGCGTTTTTGGAACTGGTCCTCCTGGGAGCAGATGCGGCGGAGTCGAAGGAATTGGGAGAATGGGATGGTGTTTTTACAGGGGGCAGGATGGGAGGAGGTGTAGTCCAGGTAGCTGTGGGAGTCGGTTGGTTTGTAGTAGATGTCCGTGTTGATTCGGTCGCCTGAGATAGAAATAGAAAGGTCGAGGAAGGGGAGGGAGGAATCTGAGACTGTCCAGGTGAATTTGAGGTCGGGGTGGAAGGTGTTGGTGAAGTGGATGAACTGTTCAACCTCCTCGTGGGAGCACGAGGCGGCGCCGATACAGTCATCGATGTAGCGGAGGAAAAGGTGGGGGGTGGGGCCAGTGTAGTTGCGGAAGATGGATTGTTCCACATATCCTACGAAGAGGCAGGCATAGCTGGGGCCCATGCGGGTGCCCATGGCTACTCCTTTCGTTTGGAGGAAGTGGGAGGATTGGAAAGAGAAGTTGTTCAGGGTGAGGACCAGTTCAGTCAGTCGAAGGAGGGTGTCTGTGGAAGGGTACTGGTCGGTACGGCGGGAAAGAAAGAAGCAGAGGGCTTTGAGTTTCAGGGTGAGGACCAGTTATATACAGGTCCCTTGTGAATGGTTGCTCAAGTGTGGAAAATAGTGTAGGAGAATAAAATTGTAGTGAACCTAGAAATTGGCTGTAATTTTTTTTAAAAATCTATAAATACGTGAGAACAGTAAGTTTACAAAGATAAATGTAGATCTCGTGCAATAAGGACCCAAGTGAAACCATTTTTTTAGATTAGATTACTGACAGTACGGAAACTGGCCCTACGGCCCAACAAGTAACTATAGGGCGGTGAGTCTCACTTCTGTTGTGGGCAAAGTCTTAGAGAGAACTGTAAGGAATAGAATTTATGAACATCTGGATAGGAATAGTGTGATCAAGGATAGTCAGCATGGTTTTGTGATGGGCAGGTCATGCCTCACAAACCTTATTGAATTCTTTGAGAAGGTGACTAAGGAGGTGGACGAGGGTAAAGTGATAGATGTGGTGTATATGGATTTCAGTAAGGCGTTTGATAAGGTTCCCCATGGTAGGCTACTGCAAAAAATACGGAGGTGTGGCATTGAGGATGAGTTGGAGGTTTGGATTAGGAATTGGCTGGCTGGAAGAAGACAGAAGGTAGTAGTTGATGGTAAAGGTTCATCTTGGAGTGCAGTTACTAGCGGTGTTCCGCAAGGATCTGTTTTGGGACCATTGCTGTTTGTCATTTTAATAAATGACCTGGAGGAGGGGCTAGAAGGTTGGGTGAGCAGATTTTCGGATGATACGAAAGTCGGTGGAGTTGTTGACAGTGAGGAAGGATGTGTCAGGTTACAGTGGGAAAAAAATAAGTTGCAGAGCTGGGCAGTAAGGTGGCAAATGGAGTCCAATGTAGGTAAGTGTGAAGTGATTCACTTTGGTAAGAGTAACAAGAAGATGGGGTACTGGGCTAATGGTCGGATACTTGGTAGTGTGGATGAGCAGAGGGATTTTGGTGTCCATGTACACAGATCTCTGAAAGTTGCCACCCAGGTAAATAGTGCTGTGAAGAAGGCATATGGCGTACTGGCTTATGTTGGTAGAGGAATTGAGTTCCGGAGTCCTGAGATCATGTTGCAGTTGTATAAGACTCTGGTGCGGCCGCATCTGGAGTATTGTGTGCAGTTTTGGTCGCCATACTGAGGGAGGATGTGGAGGCACTGGAACGGGTGCAGAGGAGGTTTACCAGGATGTTGCCTGGTATGGTAGGAAGATCGAATGCGGAAAGGCTGAGGCACTTGGGGCTGTTTTCATTGGAGAAAAGAAGGTTTAGGGGTGACTTGATAGAGGTGTACAAGATGATTAGGGGTTTAGATACGGTTGACCATGAGAACCTTTTTCCACGTATGGAGTCAGCTATTTCGAGGGGGCATAGCTTTAAATTAAGGGGTGGTAGGTATAGGGCAGATGTTCGGGGTAGATTCTTTACTCAGCGAGTCGTGAGTTCATGGAATGCCCTGCCAGTAGCAGTGGTGGACACTCCCTCTTTATGGACATTTAAAAGTGCATTGGATAGGGAGACGGAGGACAGTGGGCTAGTGTAGGTTAGGTGGGCTTGGATCGGCACAACATCGAGGGCCAAAGGGCCTGTACTGCGCTGTACTTTTCTATGGTCTATGTTCTAAGTCCACACCGATGCGCAACCCACCCAGACCCATTCTCCTACATTTACCCCTTCACCTAACATTGCAGGCAATTTAGCAAGGCCTATTCACCTAACCTGCACGTTTTTGGACTGTGGGAGGAAACCCACGCAGACACGGGGAGAATTGCAAACTCCACACAGTCAGTTGCCTGAGGCAGGAATTGAATCTGGGTATCTGGTGCTTTGAGGCAGCAGTGTTAACCACCATGCCGCCCATACTGAGGAATAAAGAAGTGATGGAAGATTAGGACACGTATTTTACTTCTGTCTTCAGAAAAGAGGACTCAAGTAATTGCCCAGTAATGTTAGAGAACTAAGGGTTCAGTGGAGGGTAAATGTGATTGAAATCAGGATCAGAAAGGAAATGGCGTTGAGGTAAATAATAATATTAAATGTAGACAAATCACTTATACTTGATCATCTACATTCCAGAGTAGTGAAAACAGGTACCCTGGAAACATTCGTTGCGTTAAGAACAAATGACAATACAGCACAGGAAGAGGCCCTTCAATCCTCCATAAATCTGTCACCATATTTTGCCCTTGTATATTAATCTGTAGCCCTCTGCTCCTTCTTATGCATGCATTTGTCTTGGAGTTTTTGAATGCAGCTGTTTTGTCAGCTTCCGCCACCACCTCTGGCAATGCATTCTAGGCACTCACTGTCATATGTGTGCAAAACCTGCCTCTCACATCTCTTTTAGATTTCCCTACCCACCCTCCACAGGCAGCTGTCTCCTATTATCTCCTGGTAATTGACCCTCCACCCAGTGAAAAAGCCTCATACCGTCCACTCTACCTATGCAATTCACAATCTTATAAACTTCGATCAGGTCGCTCCTCATCTTCCTGCATTCCAGTGAAAATAAACCCAGTCTATCCAACCGTTTTTCATAGCTAAAATCCCCCATACCAGGAAACATGGTAAACCTTTTCTGTATCCTCTCCAAACCATTCACATCCTTCTGGTGGTGAGGTGAACAAAACTTTAAACAATATTCCAAATGTGGCCTCAATAAAGTTGTATGGAGCTGCAGTATAACTTGTCTATCCTTATTCTCAATGCCCCTTGCAATGAAAAGCATGCCAAAGGCCATTTTTGCTACCTTATTGTTGCGCCTGCCGTACGGTGTGTTCAAATTCTTATATTCAGCAAAAGAACTCTGAGTTCACGCTTAATAATGATACACAATAATACTCGTTTATTTCGCAATTAATATTATACAATAAAATATACTAGAAACTGATGATAATCGCTACAAACTATCTTATAATTTAGTTAACTTGGTATGATCATATACCAGAGAGAAAGTGAGGGCTGCAGATGCTGGAGATCAGAGCTGAAAATGTGTTGCTGGAAAAGCGCAGCAGGTCAGGCAGCATCCAAGGAACAGGAGAATCGACGTTTCGGGCATAAGCCCTTCTTCAGGAAGAAGGGCTAATGCCCGAAACGTCGATTCTCCTGTTCCTTGGATGCTGCCTGACCTGCTGCGCTTTTCCATGATCATATACCACCACGCTCGAACTTGGCCTGCTCTATGTAGGGATATCTTCTTATTATTATTCCACTGTTCTTGGATGTGTCTTCTCTTTTGGTGGTTATTTGCAGTTAACCGTACTGATTAGGATTCTGCGGCAATTCTCACCCTTCTGAATCTTCACGCCCTTTTGGGTGAGTCATGAGGATCTGTCAATGGATTGATCAGGTTTGATTCTGTTCGATCAGACCGGACCAGGTATTGGCACCTTCATGAAAGTGTAGCCCTTAAGTGTCCATTATGGAAGCTGCCTGGTGCACATAGCCCCCTCCAAATGAGGGTGCGGGGTGCCTCCGTGTCTAGCGAATTACTCGATGCTCCTGGTTGTCTCGAGGGTGACATTCCATTGTCCCATTCAGTGTCCAACTCCAGGTTACTGTCTGCAGCTGTCGGGGTTGTTTGCCAACTGTCTGTGGGCAGCTGCAGCCCTGTCTGCATTCTGCAGCGTGTGGATTGACACAGTCACTTTAGCCAAGGCTGGTTTCCATTTCCGAGCATGTTTTAAATAATGGCCACGACATTGAAGTTCATCAGCCTGTCCAGTCACATTATCTACCTGCACTGCCACGTTCAGTGATCTGTGAACCTGCACACCCAGATCTCTGTACATATCAATACTCTGAAGGGTTCTGCCATTCACTGTATATTTTCCACCTCGACATAACACTCCAAAACGCATCACCACACATTTGTCCGGATAAAACCCCATCTGTCAATTTTCTGCCCATGCTTCCAACTGATCTATATCCTGCTCTATCCTCTGGGAATCTTCCTCAATATCCGTAACTCCACCAAACTCTATACTGTCTGTAAACATATTAATCAGACCAGCCCCGTTTTCCTCCGACTCAATAACGTAGATCACGAACAGCAGAGGTCCCAGCACTGAAAAACCAGTCGTCACCAGCCTCCATTAGACAGGCATCCTTCCAACGTCTCCTATGTCTAAGCCAGTCTGCATCCATCTTTCCAGCTCATATTTGATACCATGTGGAGAAGGGCATAAGCCCTCCTGAAGAAGGGCTTATGCCCGAAACGTCGATTCTCCTTCTCCTTTGATGCTGCCTGACCTGCTGCGCTTTTCCAGCAACACACTTTTAAGCTCCATGTACACAATATCAACTTCTCCCTCGTCAATCATCTTTGTGCCCTTCTCAAAAACTCGATCAAGTTAATGAGGCATGACTATGGTTTCGATCGCTAATAAGTCAATTTGCTTCTAAATGCATAAAGATATTTCCCTAAAGAATCATTTCCAATAAATTCCCTACCACCAACATGAGACTCATATGCCTGCAATTTCCTGGATTATCCCTGATACCCTTCTCAAACAATGAGAAATAATTGGCTCTTCTCCAGTTCTCTGGGACCTTACCTGTGTCGAAAGCAAATACAAAGATGTCTGTCAACGCTCCAGCAACTTGCTCATTGCCTCCCTCAATATTCTGGAATAGATCCATCAGGGCCCAGGGACGTATCTCTCTTAATACTTTTAAGATGCACAGCACCCATGTTTAACTGCAACTTGGCTAGGATTAATGATTATCTTCCAAAATTCTGCAGGCTTTGGAGCATGTCTGATAGATTGCAACTCTCTTTCCTTTTTACATGTCCACAGAAGTTTGTTTAGTATATCGTTACCTTCACCATAAATTTTCTCTGTTTTAAACACCGTCTGTGTTTTTTTAAAAGATGTCCAAATCTCTGACTGACCTTTGTCTGCCTTAAGTTTTGAGTTGTACAGCACTCATTGATTGCCTTTCACAACCATGGGTGATTCTGCTTTCTTGTTGAGTTTTAACCTGAATGTTTTTTTTAATTTTGCACTGATATTTTTGAGACATCTGTTTCTAAATCTGACACTGCTTATCCACCGAGAGTCTCTTTTCGTAGCCCCCTCTTATAATGATTAGAACGAGGTCAGCCAGGTGGACCTCATAGAATCTGGGTTCCCTGATTAGGGCTGATGATCTGGTCCAATCTGGGAGTTCTGACTGACAGATATAAGCAGAAATATCAGAACTTCTGTTCACATTAGGCGGTGACTCAGTTTAGCTGGGTCAGTGTTATGTACTTTGCCCAGTGAATCATTTCAGTGGTGAAAAAGGAAAAACGCACTGCTGAAGCGATTCACTTGCAAGAGTTGTCTTTGAATTTGTGGCATTATGCCGTTATTAGGAAAGCAGGACTTGTGAGATCCTGCCAAAGACTGGGCCCAGTATATCGAAAGACTAACATTGCGGGAGATGAAAAGCAATAAGCAATTTTCCTGACATAGATTCGACATTTTCTTTTAGAACCTCACCCATCTCTTGTTGCTCTACACGTCGAGACCTTTTTGGTTTTGAAGACGTTCTCTTGTCGCCTTAATTACTCGTTTGTTCTTCATGTACTTTGGATTCTCCTTTACCTTATCTTCTAATGCCATATCCTGTCTCCTTTATACAATGCTAACTTAAGCACACTGTGACACCCTGTATAATCCTCAAGGAATTCACATATATGGACAGCTGCCCATACATGTCATATGCCTCCTTCCTTTCCAAGACCAGGGACTCTATATCTCTAGTCATCCAGGGTTCCCTATTTCCTAATGGAACATGCTGACACTGAACGCTCATTAACTCACTTTTGATAGCCTCTTATTTATCAGATGTCACTTCGCCTGCATTCAGCTTTCCTGAATCAACTCATGGCAGTTCCTGTCAAAGACCATCGAAATTGACCTTGCTCCAGTTGGGAAATTTAATTTGTGGACCTTTCCTCTTCCATAGCTGTCAAAAGTAATGGAATTATGGTCACCATTCACAAAGTGCTCACTTACTAACATTTCTGAGACTTGCCCTGCCTTATTTCTCAAGAGGAGAAATCTGTTCCCTCGAATATTGAGCTACAAGTCGTGTCCCTCTCTCAGCCATGTTTCTGTAATAGCTGTAATATTTCAGTCACATGCGACAAACCATGCCTTCAGTTCATTTGCCTTACTTATCAGGCTTCCTACCTTGAAATAAATGCAGTTTAACCCAGTATCCCTTGCTTCCTGCCATGCCCGCGTCTGTCCTGTTTAGTATTAGGATTACCAACACTGCCTTTGTTTTTTAATTGCTGTTGTTACCTTCTGTACTGACCTCAACCTTCTCTTTCACCTCCCCAAGTCTTTGCATTACGCCTCCCTACCAGACTAAATTAACGCCCCCCTCCACCACCACCACCCCTCCCCCCCCCCCCCCCCCCCACCCCCTCCACCACCGAGCGGGTGTAGCAAAACATTCCACCAGGATATCGGTCCCCCTCCAGCCTGAATGCAACCTGTCCCTCTTGTACAGGAGATATAACTGAAGGATATAAGATGCTGAAGGGGCGATTGACAAAGGAGATGGAGAGAGAATGCTCCCTTATGTGGAACAATCTAAAAGGAGAGGGTCACTGTTTCGTGAGAATGGAATGGGACAGATTGGAAATAGAGATTGGGGAAATAGCTGATCCCGTTTCGCCCCAAGAACTGAATATAGGGGAAGGGAGCTGAGCTGAGTCGTTTGTTTCTGTGAGAAGGATATCTGGAGGGTAGCAGTCCTCTCACACTCTCTGTTACAATCTTTCTCTCTCACACAAACACACTCGTGTGGGAGAAAGAGAGAGTGAGAGTGCAAGAGTGACAGAGAGTGACGGTGTGAGAGAGAGTGAGGGTGCAAGAGAGAGTGTGAGATTGCGAGAGAGACAAAGAGTGAGGGTGTGAGGGAGACAAAGAGTGAGGGTGCGGGAGAGAGAGAGAGCGACGGTGCAGAGGAGAGAGAGAGGTGCAGGGGAGAGAGAGAATGACGGTGCAGGGGAGAGAGACAGAGTGAGGTGCATGGGAGAAAGTGAGAGGGTGAGTTGCGGGAGAGAGAGTGAGAGGGTGAGGTGCAGGAGAGAGAGTGAAAAGGTGAGGTGCGGAAGAGAGAGTGAGAGGGTGAGGTACGGGAAAGAGAGTGAAAGGGTGATGGTGCAGGTGAGAGAGTGAGAGGGTGAGCTGTGGGAGAGAGAGTGAGAGGGTGAGGCTGCAGGGGAGAGAGAGTGAAGGCATGGTGGAGAGAGTGAGGGTGCGGGGAAAGAGAGAGTGATGGTGCGGGAGAGAGAGAGTTGGAGGGTGACGTGTGGGAGAGACAGTGAAAGAGTCAGGATGCAGGAGAGAGAGATGGAGGATGCGGGAGGGGGTGAGTTACGGGAGGAAGTGAGAATGAGAGAGTGAGGCGCGGGGGGGAGAGTGAGTGCAGTGCAGGAGAGAGAGTGAGAGAGTGAGGGTGTGGGAGAGAAAGTGAGAGAATGAGGGTGTGGAAAAGAGAGTGAGGTTGTGAAATAGAGAGTTAGGGTGAGGAATAGAGAGTGAGAGTGAGGTGCGGGAGAGGGAGTGAGAGAGTGAGGTGTGTGAGAGAGTGCGGTTGTGGGAGAGAGAGCGTGAGGTTGCGGGAGAGAGCGTGAGGTTGTAGGAGTGAGAGTCTGAGGTTGTGGATGACTCTTCTCTATCTCTCTCTCTCACGCACACACACTCTTCTGTCTTTCACACGCACACAGACTCCTCTCTCTTTCAAACGCACAGATTCCTCTCTCACTCATACACACACATAGACTCCACTCTCTCTCCACACACATACATACATACACGCACACACAGACTCATCTCTCACTCTGTCTCCCTCTCTCTCACACGCACAGACCCATCTCTCTCACACACACAAACACACACTCTCTCTCATACACACACAGACTCCCCGTCTCTCATACACAGACCCCCCCACTCACTCACACACACACACTCTTACAGACACATGACCTCATGCACACCGCCTCATACATGCACACACGCTCACTTGGTGTCGCTCTCTCACGCACACACATTCATAGACTCTTTCTCACGCACACACAATTTTTTCTCACACAAAAAAAATACACACGTGACCTCAACAAATGAATCTGATTAAACACCATCACTGAACAAATTAAAGCAAGGCCCCTCATGTTAAGGCGTAGCATCACAGTAGTCCATTTGGCCCTTTGAGTCAGGTCCACCATTCAATGAGTTCATGGCTGATCTGGTCATCCTCAACTCCACTTACCATGAAACTTATTGATTGTGCCTAATTGTGTATTTTCAGAGAAAGTGATGATTCTACAAATACGAGAAGGTATGTTGCGATCCAGTGTGCGTTCCTTTCATGACTTGTTGAAGACCTCCACAGTGTCTGCACTATCATCAGTGTTTGCATCATGGAAAACAAAGTCTCACATGTTTGGGAGATCTGAAACAAACACAAGTGTTGGATGAGCTCAGCAGGTCTGGCAGCATCTGTGGACTGAGAGGGAGAGAGAAAAACGCAGTTAGCATTTTGTGTCCATCACACTCGTGATTTAGAGTCATTGCGATGTATAGCACAGAAACAGACCCTTCAGTCCAACTCGTCCACACTGATCATAGAGCATAGAACATCACAGCAAAGCAGAGGCCCTTTTACCTAGAGGATTTGTGAAGGGTAGGTCTTGCCTTACAAGTCTGATTGAATTCTTTGAGGAGGTGACTAAGCATGTGGATGAGGGTACAGCAGTGGATGTAGTATACATGGATTTTAGTAAGGCATTTGATAAGGTTCCCCATGGTGGGCTTATGCGGAAAGTCAGGAGGCATGGGATAGAGGGAAATTTGGCCAATTGGATAGAAAACTGGCTAACCGGTCTAAGTCAGAGAGTGGTGGTAGATGGTAAATATTCAGCCTGGAGCCCAGTTACAAGTGGAGATCCGCAGGGATCAGTTCTGGGTCCTCTGCTGTTTGCAATTTTTATTAATGACTTGGATGAGGGAGTCGACGGGTGGGTCAGTAAATTTGCAGATGATAGGAAGATTGGTGGAGTTGTGGATAGTGAGGAGGGCTGTTGCCGGCTGCAAAGGGACTTAGATATGATGCAGAGCTGGGCTGAGGAGTGGCAGATGGAGTTCAACCCTACCAAGTGTGAGGTTGTCCATTTTGGAAAGACAAATAAGAATGCGGAATACAGGGTTAACGGTAGGGTTCTTAGTAAGGTGGAGGAGCAGAGGGATCTTGGGGTCTTTGTTCATAGCTCTTTGAAAGTTGCCACTCAGGTGGATAGAGCTTGTAAGGAGGCCTATGGTGTATTAGCGTTCATTAGCAGAGGGATTGAATTCAAAAGTCGTGAAGTGATGTTGCAGCTGTACAGGACTTTGGTTAGGCCACATTTGGAGTACTGTGTGCAGTTCTGGTCGCCTCACTTTAGGGAAAATGTGGAAGCTTTGGAGAGGGTGCAGAGAAGATTTACCAGAATGTTGCCTGGAATGGAGAATAGGTCGTACGAGGATAGGTTGAGAGTGATAGGCCTTTTCTCGTTGGAACGGCGAAGGATGAGGGGTGACTTGATAGAGGTTTATAAGATGATCAGAGGAATAGATAGAGTAGACAGTCAGAAACTTTTTCCCCGGGTACAACAGAGTGTTACAAGGGGACATAAATTTAAGGAGAAGGGTGGAAGGTATAGGGGAGATGTCAGGGGTGGGTTCTTTGCCCAGAGAGTGGTGGGGGCATGGAATGCGCTGCCTGTGGGAGTGGCAGAGTCAGAATCATTGGTGCCTTTATGCGGCAATTGGATAGGTACATGGATGGGTGCTTAAGCTAGGACAAATGTTCAGCACAACATCGTGAGCCGAAGGGCCTGTGCTGTGCTGTATTGTTCTATGTTCTATAACCTGTGGAACGACTCTTAAGCCCATCTATCCTACATTATTCCATTTTCCTCCATATGTTGATCCAAAGACGACTCAAATACCCTTGAAGCTGGCGACTCTACTACTTTGCGTTCCATGTCCCATACTACTCTGAGTAAAGAAATTACTTCTGACATCTGTCCTATGTCTATCAACCCTCAGCTTAAAGCTATGTTCCCTCCTGCTAGTCATCACTATTCGAGGCAAAAACACTCTCACTGTCCACCCTGTCTAACCCTCTGATTAACTTATATGCCACAATTAAGTTACCCCTCAACCTTATTCTCTATTGAAAACAGTCTCAAGTCCCTCAACCTTTTCCCAGAAGACCTGCCCTCCAAACCAGGCAAAATCTTCGTACATCTTCTTGAAACCCCTTCCATAGCTTCCACATCCTTCCTATGATGCAGTAACCAGAACGGTACACAATACTCCAAGTGCGGCTACACCAAAGGTTTATACAACTGCAACACGACATTATGGTTCTGAAACACGATCCCTCTATTAATAAAAGGTAATACACCGAATGCCTTCTTAACGACCCTACCAACCTGGGTGACAACCTTCAGGGATCTATGAACATAGACAACGAGATCTCTCTACTCATTTACACGAAAAAGAATCTTACCATTAGCCCAGTACTCATTATTCCTGTTGCTCCTTCCAAAGTGAATCATCTCACAATTCTCCGCATTAAACTTCATTTGCCACCTCTTAGCCCAGCTCTGCAGCTTATCTATACCTCTCTGTAACCTGCAACATCCTTCACCACTATCCACAACTCAACTGATCTTAATGTTTTCCACAAAAGTGCTAACTCAACCTTCTGTGCCCTCATCCATGTCATTTAAAAAAAATGACAAACAGCAGTGGCCCCAAAGCCCGTCCTTGTGGTACACCACTGGTAATTTAACTCCAGGATGAACATTTCCCATTAACCATCACCACCATCCTCTTTCAGGTAAACAATTTCTGATCAAAACTGCTAAATTATCCTTAATCCCATGCCTCTGTGCAATAGTCCACCATGGGGAAACCTATCATATGCCTTACTGAGATGCATATACACATCAACCGCTTTACCCTCATCACTTGTTTGATCACCTTCTCAAAGAACTCAATGAGTCTTGGGAGGCACAATCTCCCCTTCACAAAACCGTGTTGACTATCCCTAATCAACGTATTTCTCTCCAGATAATTAAAATAGTATATCTTATAACCTTTTCCAAAACATTACCAAAACCCAAAGTAAAGTTCACTTTTCAATAATTACCAAGGTTTTCTCTACTCCGAGGGGGCAGCATTTGCTATCCTCCAGATATCCTAAATTAATCTATACCATTTGCCAGCAGCTGGCTCATACCCATCGAAACCTTTGCTATTCATAAACCCATCCAGATGCCTTCTAAATCTTGCAATTGAACCCATCTTCAACACTTCATTTGGCAGCTTATTCCATACATGCACCACCCACTGTATGAGAAAGGTCCCCCTTTGGTCCCTTTTGAATCTTTCCTCCCTCACTTTAAATCTATGCCCTCTTGTTTTGTATCCCCATACGCTGGGGATAAGACCTTGGCCATTCACTCTCTCTATGCTCCTCATGATTTTATACACCTCTGTTATAAACCTTCAGCCTCGAACGTTCCAGGGAAAATAGATCCAGCTCACTCAATCTGTCCACACAGCTTACACCCTCCAACCCTGGCAGCATCTTTGTTAATTTTTTCTCAAATTTCTCAACATCTTGCGGATGTCATTATTCTCAATTTGCTGAACCAATGTCCTGTATTGCCATAACATGAAAACCCAACTCATATATTCAATGCACTGACCATGAAAGGCAAGCGTACCAAATGTCCTCTTCACCTTGCTCCCCACCTGCAATGCCACCTTCAATGATCTGTAAACCTGCATACCAAGGACTCTTTGTCTGACAATACTCCTCAGAACCTACCATCAAGTGTATACGTCCTTTCCAAATTTGTGTTATGAAAAGGCAACACCTCACATTTATCTCAATTGAACTCCTTCTGCCACTCTTCAGCCCATCTAATCAAGGTTCTGTTGTAACCTGAGGTGACGTAATTCACTGTCCACTTTGTCATCAATTGTGTTGTTGTCTGCAAATTTACAAATCATGCCTTTTATATTCACATCATTTACATAAGGAAAAGCCATGGATGCAGCATCGATCCTTGTGTCACCCTGCTGATCCCAGGCCTTCTCTCTGAAAAGCAACCCACCATCATCTGTCTCCTACCTTCCAATGAATTGTGTGTCCAATGGCTCGCTCAACAGTCTACATTTGGAACCTTGTCAAACATTTTTCTGACGTCTATATAGACAACATCCACCACTCTGCCTTTATCAATTTTTTTTCTCTCTTCTCGAAAAATTCAATCAAGTTATTGAGATACGACTTTCCTCACACTACACCATGCTGCTGGTTACTGTATCTTGTTGATAGTAGACAGGCTTTGGGGAGTCCAAAGATGTGTTACTCACTGCACGCTTCCCAGCCTCTGATCTGCTCTTGTAGCTATTGTGTTTATATGGTGGGTCTAATTTAATTTCTGGTCAAAGATAACTGCAGGATTTTAATCGAAGGGGGATTCAGTGATGGTATTAATATTGATTGTTAAGTGCTGTTGGTTAGATTTTCTCTTAACGGTAATCCTCAGGATGTTAATCATGGATGAATCAGTGATGCAAACACTATTGAGGGGGAGATGATTAGATTCTTTTAATCACAGCAACCCAGATGTTATTGTGGAGGGGGGAGGATGGGTTCAGTGATGGTAGCACCATTGAGCATTAAGGTGCCGATGGTTGTGGTCTCTCAACATAGCCTCCAGAATGTTGATAATGGGGACCATGAAGGAGATGATGGATAACTTATCTCTCAATGGTAACCCCAGCATGTTGATAAGTGGGGGATTTAGTAATAATACACAACTGGACACCGAAGGGTGGTGGTTTTATTCTCTCTCAATGGTAACCTCCACGGCCACACCACCCCTAATGCTGAAAGTGGGAGGAATCAGTGATGGCAATATTTTTGAAAGTGGTGGTGCTGGTGAGATTCTCTCTCAATAGTAACCTCAGGATATTGATATTGAGGCGATTCAGAGATCGTAACACAATTAAATGTCAAGAGGGCGATGGTTCAATTCTCTCTTATTAGAGATAGTCATTGATTGCAATTTTTGAAGTGGGAATGTTACTTACCACTCATCAACCTTGAGTTGTCAGAGTGGCAAGCTACTGCAACACGCTGATTTCAGTTCTTTCCCTTGTGGCTGCGTGTGTTTTAGTACGGATTAGGTTTCTCAGTGGAGACTGGAGCTACAGCACTAACGATGGAGCCAATGTGGGACAGATTCTTAACGGTCAACCGGATCACTCTTAGCTGCGATGCCGGTCGACAGCTACGTTCGACGACCTATAATTTGATCGTAAACAACATTATCGAAGAGTTCAAGGGGAAGACTTACATTATAGAAGCTGCTAGACAGGAGGATGATGGGGAGTACAGATGCCAAACTTCCACATCGACCCACAAAACACCCTACAGTCATAGCAATCTTGTGAGAATATCCTGTGAGGCTCATCACTCTTAGATAAACCAATCTCTTTGTTGGGGTGTTTCAAATAATTCCTCAAGATAGACAAGGATTCGAATAGTAAGGATACTGGTCTTCACATGGGGTAGCACCAGTGCAGCTGTGATGCACAAAGGTTCATGAATATTAACTGAATCCACTGACAGTGACCTTCACCCATCTTGTCTACCCCACCCCCCTCCTCAATCCTGTCTCAGGCATTGCTGCCACATTGTGAGCCACATACCCTTGAACTGGGTAGCTTGCCCACTCGAAGTTTGGTGACAATTGGATCTGGAAAGGGAAGGGTTAAGAACAGGCAGTGGTCTCCAGGAAGGACTCTTCTGAGGATGGCAAGTGCGTGGGTGGCATGGTTTTGACAGAGACTGGATCGCTGTTACCCAATGACTCTCAAAGGGAAGCGGGGGGATTGGAACCCACCCTGTGGATTGCCTCTTTGGGCCGCTCCAATTCCGAATCTGTGATATGACCAGTACATATGACCCTGCCCCTTAGGTTCTGATATAGCTTCTCACTAAATCCATCAAAGCGGAGAACAGAGGACTGAGTGGGGCTATCCAATTGAATGACAGAGCTCTCTCAAATGGCCGAATGACCTACTCCTGTTCCGATTTTCGATATATCTATCATCCTCACCCAACACATTAGCCTTCTACGTAACTGCCTCTTTCCTCCCATTTCTGTCTTTTCAATGACAGTTTGTGTGACAGTCTCGCGATTTTGAGTGCATTATTTTATATTTTACACCTCTGAGAGTTTTAAGTTTCCATATCAAATCCTCCTGGCTTGGAGTCTTCACGAATTGAAAGAAAAACAAGAAGAAAATATACTGCTTGTGCACTCCCAGAGGAAAAAAAAAGATCTGAACTGAAACAATCTCGTGCTAAAAGAAAACCAGCTCCCTTTTAAAATCAAATTCCTGGTTACTTCCCAATTTAAGTCAAAACAACGCTCACGGTTTAATGCAGATACCAAGTCTGTTATTGACAAAAAAACGTCATACTCCATTATAGCCTGAGCGTTGAAGTTTCTTATCCATGGAATCTTGCCTGTAAACCTCTTCTGTGCTCCCCCAACCCCCGCCCCAATCTCCATTATGTTATTATAACATGGTGCCAACAAGTATGTACACTACTCCAGCTGAGGTCTAACTGCTGTCTTGTAAATGTTTAAAGTCATCGCCCTGCTGTCGGGCTCTGCAACTGCATTAATAAAGCCAAAGGAAATGTGTGCTGTATTAACTGCTCTCCCCTTGTCCTGCCATCTTCACTGATCTGCGCACATGTACCCCAGCTCCGTCTGCTCCTGTACCCCCCTTTAGAATTGTATCCCAATACTTTTTATTGTCTTTCAATGTTCATCCTACCAAAGTGGAACACCTCACACTTCTCTTAACATGAAATTGTACCTACCACCGCTCTGTCCACTCCATCAACTTGTCCATGTCCTATTGGATTTCCGCAACATTTCTCCTCATAGTTTTTGATTCTGCTAAGTGTTTATGCAATCTGCAAACTTGGAAAAGCTTTAACTGCACAGCAGATCCAGATCATTAATTAATCCGGCCCTAAAGAGTGATCAGGTCAGTTGTCTGAGGAGTGGGAGATGGAGTTTAATTTGGATAAATATGATGTGTTGCATTTTGGTAAAACAAACAAGGACAGGGCTTCTGCAATTAAAAGGTATTTAGGCAAAATAGCTGATCAGAGAGACTCAGGGATTCAGGAGCATATTTGTTTTTTTCAAAATGTGCATCACAGGTAGACAGGATCGTTGAAGTTGGCATTGAACATGTTTATCTTCATTGTTCAGACCTTTGAAAATCGGAATTGGATGTCATGTTGAGGTGGTGCAGTACATTGGTGAGGTCTCTTCTGGAGCACTGTGTCCAGTTCTGGTTGCCCTGTTATAGAAAAGATATTATTAAGCAGAAGAGGATACAGAAAATAAAACCGCGTATTGCTGGGAATGGAGGGTTAGAGTTATAAAAAGAGGTTTTAATAGGCTGGAGTGTACGAGGTTGAGGGGTGACCTTATAGAGGTTTATAAAATCATGAGTGGATGGCAGGTGTCTTTTTTCCCTAAGTGTGGGGAATTTCAAGACTAGTGGGCATATTTCTTAAGATGAGAGGAAAGAGATTTAACAAGGACATGAAGGACAATTGATTTTAGATAGAGTGGTTCGTGTGTGGAATGAACTTCCAGAGGACGTGATGGATGTGGGTACGGTTGTAATGTTTAAAAGAAAATGGCTAAGTACATTAATTAAAAACAAACTTTTGCAAGGATATGAGCCAGGCACAGGCAGACAGTACGAATTCACTCTGGGATTATGATCAGCATGGACGTGTTGGACCGAAGTGTCTATTTCTGTTTTGTATGGATCTATAAATTGAAGACTGTATGATTCTGAGTTTAATGAATTATTTTAATCCTTTTAACCCCCCCCCCCCCCCCAACACACTTACCAGTTTCTCTTCCACGGTCAATGCAGGATATTAGGAAGTGGTTCTCCTTTCCCAACATGAACAGCACAGAAACAATAGCTAATCTCAGCAATATCTGTTCCGTACATCGCAGGCATTGACTGCTATATCAGGACAGCAGTGACTTGTGACACTTGCGTTATCAAATTCTTGAGATGTGGGATCCGATTTCGGCCGTTCAGCCCATTGCGTCTGCTCCAGTGTTCAATGATGTCGTGGCCAGTCTGATCATCCACAACTCTATTCTCCCCAGTCACTTTGGATTCACCATCACAATTAAAAGTTTTATCCTTGGATACACTCAATGATCAAGCTTCAACAGCCCTCTGCGGTGAAGAATACTGCAGACTCACTCCCCACGGACAGAAGGAATTCCTTCTCATCTCCATATTCACTGGGTACTGCCAAACCCCCTGAATCTGAGACGATGCCACTCTGGCCCCAGGCTCTCTCACACAACGGAATTCAATCTCGCTCCGCATCTATGCTGTAGGACCCTTGAAGATTATTCAATAATGTCACCTCTCCTTGTTGTAAACTCCAATTACTCAAGATAACCCTCATTGGACAGTCCCTCTATACCTAGATTAGCTGAGTGAACCTTCTGCGGACTGCCTCGAATGCTTATCTAACCTTCCTCCGATATGAGGCCCAAGCTGTTCACTGGACCGTAGCTGTAGTCTGACAACTGAGTTGGCTGTGTCGCTTTAACAAAATCTCCCCCCTTTTATAGTCCATTTCCTTTGAAATGAAGACAATTTGTGTTCCCTGTATCCCACTGAATTTGCATGCTTGCTTTTATTTGTGATTCACGGCTAAGGACTCCTCAAATTCTATGATCCATAGCTTTCTGCAGTCTTTTTCCATTTAAACAATACCCAGCTCCCCTATCCTTCCTCTCAATGGGATGCACCCGTCTTGAGGATTACAGATTATTTTTTTTTATTTCAGATGGTAGGCTGAAATAGGGAAAAGACACTGTGAAAGAAAAGCTCGGTGCCTCTTTTGGAAATTTGTTCTATACTCGTCAGTTGAAGGGTTGGTTACACAGCTGCTTGCTTAAGCAGTAGGGAAAGTCACGTAGGATGATGAGGTGGGCGTGTAAGAGTAGGGACTTGGCTGGCAGCAAGTAGCTGTTTGGTCTGGTTGGTTCTTAGGCCCCGTTATTAATTCAAGTCATTTCTTACTTGACAGATCCAGATTCGACTATGAGTATTAAATCTGAGCCAGAACCTCTGTGGTATGAACCGAAACTGAAGTTGAGTTGTCAGTTCCATGTGCAATATGAATCCATTTACACATTTTCTCGGGAAGGTTCTGTTGGGGCTGAGATACAGACAAGAAATCGAAGTGTTTCTTTTGAAAAGGAACGGTTTACGTTTGAGAATACAGTACAGTATCGATGCCAAATGCAGTTTGTTAAGCATCCCAATGTTCCAGTATACACGTCAGCTTACAATATAAGGGTTAGAAGCAGAACACGGCCATTCATTCCCTTGAAAGCTTGCTTCCCCCATTCCATACGACTGTGGCTGATCATATCTCAGCCTCATCTCCACCTCCACGCCCCCATTCCCTTTAACCCGTCATGTTGACTTGAAACGATGGTCATTATTGAACCCTCAACATGTCCCTGACACTCCCAATTCCGACGTCAGGCTGACAGGTCTATAATTCCAAGTGGATGTAGTCTTTATAGACTTTAGCGAGGCCTTTGCTAAGTTGCTGTGGGGCAGTCTAGTCACGACGGTTATTATCCAGGGTGAGCAGGCCTTTTTTGGATTCAAAATTGGCTCGGTTCTAGGAAGCAGAGAGTGATATTTGTAGGTTGTTTCTCAGACTGAAGGCCTGGGCCTTGTGGTGCGCCGCAGGATTCGGTGCTGGGACATTTCCTATTTGTTATTTGTACAAATGATCTGGCTGTAAATATACAAGGCATGAATAATTGGTTGGTGGATGATACAAAATTAGAAGGTGCTGTTGACAATAATGAAGGTTATCAAACATAACAGAGGGATCTTGATCAGATGAGGAAGAAGTCTGAAGATTGGCAAAATCAAAACTTCTTCTGACTGCTTCTCAAGTTTATTAAGTGTTCTGGCATCCTCCACAACCTCTGGGGAGGTCGGAGTGGTGAATTTCTACAGATTCATGCCTCCCTTACCCGACTCCCAACTTTCAGAAAAGGGATCCCTCCTTATCTCTGCTTTCAGTCTGCTCAGCCCCTTATCCTGAAATAATGACCTCCCATTCTAGATTGACTCACAGGAGGAAACATCCTCTCTCCAGTTTCTTTGTCGACCCCACCCCATCCTTTCGCATTTTATATCCCTCAAGTGGTTCTCTTCTCATTCTTCTAAACTACACAGAGTATAGGCCAAAACCAGTTAATCTCTCCACATTAGATAAAACCCTTGAATAGACTGAGTGAATATCCGCTGAACCGCCTCCAATGCAATTCCATACCTCTCAAGTAAATGGACCAAACCACTACGCAGATCTCCGGATCCAAAAACCCAAATGCCTTGTACAGTTTCAGCAATATTTCCCTACTCATTTATACCATTCTTTCAGCAATTGCCAGCTGCCTTCCTTATTACCTGCTGTAAGAAGATCCATGCATAAGGCCACCCAGATCACTCTCTACCGAATCACTCTGAAGTTTCACTCTATTTGAATAATAAGTTGCATTTTTATTCATTCGTCCAGAATGGGCGCATCAAATGTCAAATTTTGTCTCTATCGCCTAACTTATTCTGTTCCATTTATAAATGTCTTATTTCGAGCTTGCAACTTATGGTTTCCCAACTATTTTAGCGCCTTCTGCAAATTTGGCTGGAGTACCTTCTATCCCTGTGTCTAAATCAGGAATACAGATTCTAAATATTTGGAGACAAAGGCTTAAAACTGTGAGTTGCACTCATTATATCCCATTCATACAGAAAAAAAAAATCCATTAATCCTGACTCTGTTTTCTGTTGGCGAGCCAATCCGCAATCTAAATTAATGTTATTCGCCGAATTTGATGTGAATACTATTTCGGAATTTCGTCACCCAATTTGATTGATTTTATTCCCATCAAATTTAGAGGGAAATATATTTCGGCAGCTGAAAGGATGCCACTGAGTGATTGGCATTATTAAAGCAGTAATAATCTGAGCGGTTAATTCTAGCTGATAATGGGACAGTATTGGCTCTGGTATCAATTACTGCCTATAATGCTTGTGGTTTAATCCATCAACCATCTCCTTGATACTCCTAATTCCGACGTCAGGCTATCTGGCCTATAATGCCCAATGTATGTTGTCTGTATGGATTTTGAAAAGGTCCCACATGGCAGACTAGTCACAAAGGTTAGGTCGCCTGCGATCCAGGGAAACCTAACTAATTGGACTCAAATTTTGCTGAATTCTAGGAAGCAGAGAGTGATGTTTGAAGTTCTTTTTCTCGGACTGGAAGCCTGTGACTAGTGGTACGCCACAGGGGTCGGTGTCATGACCTTTGTTATTTACCTAAATGATCTGGATGCGAATGTACAAGGCATAATTAGTAAGTTGGTTGATAATACAAAATTAGAAGTTATTCATGATAGCAAGGAAGATGTTATTAATATTGCAGAGGGATCTTGATCAGATGGGAAAGTGGGCTAAAGATTGGCAAATGCAATTCGATACAGATAAGTGTGAGGTGTCACACTTTAGAAAGTCAACCCAAGGTAGGGAATAGAGGATTTTAGGAGTACAAACATATAATTTGTTGAAGGCAGAATGATAGGGCGACAAGGTGGTTAAGAAGGCATTTAGCATATTGGCCTTCGTCGCTTGAGGCATTGAACATAGAAGTTGGCACTTTATGTTACAGTTGTATAAGTTGTTGGTGAGGCTGCGATTGTAGTATTATGTACAGTTGTGATCACCATGTTATAAGAAAACATAGTTAAAGTGGAAAGCGTGCAAAAACAGTTTTATAGCGACGTTGCCAGGACGAGTAGGTTTGAGTTAGAGGAAGAGGTTGTCCAGGATAGATTTTATTCCTTGGAACGTGACAGCATGAGGGTTGATCGCATTAAGGTGTACAAATCATTAGGGGCACGGACAGGATGAATGCAGATAGTTTTTTTTTTCCAGGGATGAGGAAATGAAAACAAGAGGGCACACATTTTACGTGAGAGGGGAAAGATTTAAGAAGGACTTGAGGGACAACGTTTTCACACAGACATTGGCGCGTATATGGAATGGACTGGCAGAGAAAGTGGTTCAGGCAGGTACAATAGTAACATTTAAAAAAGACATTTGGATAGGTATATGGATCGGAAGTGTTTAGAGGGATGTGGACCAAGTGAGAGCAATTGTAACTAGATTAGCGGGAACCATAGTTGGCATGGACCAGTTTGGGCCGACTGTCCTATTTCCCTGTTGTATTACTTGATGATCCTACGCCCCTTTTTAAATAGTAAGGTTGCATCATCAATCATCAAGTATGCAGGCACTTTCCCAGCATATGTTGGATCCTGGAACATGGTCACTAATGTATCAATCTAAGACTAATTCCTTAACCACTCTGGGGTGTAGATTGTCAGGCCCTGAGGATCAATCTCCTTTCAAATCCATTAATTTCCCCAGCAAAAAAGCTTTACTTCCTCCCTCACATCAACCTCTGCCTTCCCCATCATTTCCAGTACAGTTTTAAAACGCTGCTGTGTTGTGAAGTTTGAAGACGTACACTGTACCTTTTAGAGAGAGAATGTTGTTCTGAACTGAGTGATTACAAACCCCTGTATGTGACTGGATGGAACTCCCAAGGTATACTGAAAAATTGAAAATAATTAACATTTAACTGTGAAATGGATACCTGAGCTTTGTATGCTGTTTTGACAACAATTCAAATTTAACCAATCAGTTTTAATTAAGTCAGGGGATACTAAAACCATATCGAGTTTGATCTTATTGTTTTTCCAACATCTACCAAATGAGACAATCCGATTAGGGTGATATAAGAGTGAAGACATTTTGAAATTGATCGGAGACCTGCAAGAAAATTAACTGCCTTAATCACATCGTAGTCTTAAAGAAATCAGAAAAAGAAACTCTATCAAAAGTATCTTTTGATGTAAAGTTTATTCGCAGTGAAAAGAAAGAAGATGACCCAGGTAGCTGAGCAGCAGGAAAACTGAAGACAGCGGGGAACACAGAGACTGCGTGGTCTTGAGATAAGCTCATGCAATGGGAAATAAGTGTGTTAGTGGGACAGCATTTTTTGAAGAGGTGGAGCGAGATATTATGTAGTTGAGAAACGGGGGCTTCCATTTGTAAATAGTTGTTGTTTAGTGTTTAGTATTAGAGTTATGAAAATAAATTGTTATTTTTCTTTAAATAGTAGAAATTAGGAATTCCCTGACACTCACGCGCATGTTATTAGATTAAATGCCGAGGTGAGCTTTTCTGGGTGTATAGTTTTAATTAACAGAGGGTTACTTTGGCCCAGAGGGCTTATTGCCATGCTGTATTATTCTATGATTCTACTTTCCCTTTTTAAGTAGTAAGGTTGCACCAGCAGCCATCCAATCCATAGGCACTTTTCCACAGTCTGTTGGGTCCTTGAACACTGTCACCAATGCAACCAATGCGTGTAATTTGATTGTTCTCAGGCTGTGAAGACCACAAGACGTAAGAATGGGAGAAGGCCATTCAGCCAGTCGAATCTGATCCACTATTTAACAGTAACGTTTTTGATCTAAGCATCCTGCACTCCACCCTCCAGTCTTCACCCCCACGCTGCCCCATCCCAGTGCTCCAGCTACACCCCATCACCCTCGATATCCCTTCCTGATTAAATGCCTCTTCATCTCTGCTTGAATATACCTCATGACACAGCCTCAACATCCCTGTGTGGTAAAGAATTCCACAGATCGGCTCCACTCACAGAGAATAAATTCCTCCCCATCTCTATCTTCTATGAGCAAAGTCCCTTATTCTGAGACAATGCCCCTCTGGTCCTAGACTCTTCCACACAAGGGGAAACGAATTCTTTCTATCTCTCATTTCAATTCCCTCTATGAATCTTCAATCAGGTCACCTCTCATTCTTTGAAACGCCAATGAGAACAGGCCCGATCCGCTCAAACCTTTCCTCGTCAGTAACTCTCTGCATCTCCAGGATTAACTGAGTGAACATTCTCTGGACTGCCTCACTGCCCAGATTAGGTTTCCTCCGAAACTGGGACCCAGAGCTGACCACACTATTTCAAATTTAAAAAAAAAATATTAGATTAAAATAATTTTCCGCGTTTTGGTAAAAACAAATCAAGGCATGGTTTATACATTTAAATCTAACATCTGGGGGAATATTGCTGAATAAAGACGCGGATGCAGGTTCATATTTCCTTGAAAGAGGAGTTGCAGGTGGGCAGGGTGGTGCAGAAGGCGTTTGGTGCATTTGCCTTCATTGGAGAGTGCATTGAGTAAAGGAGTTGTGATGTCATGCTGCGGGTGTACAGACATTAATTATGTCTTCTTTTTGGAATACTGCATTCAATTTTGTTCTACTTGCAATAAGAAAACGCTGTTGAGCATGAACGGATTCAGAAAAGATATATAAGCATGTCGCCATGTTGTTGGATTTGATAAATACGGTGAAGCTATTTTCCCTGGAGTGTCAAAGACTGTGGCTTACAGAATATATAGGTTTATAAAATCATGAGGGGCATGGATAGGGTAAATACGCACAGTCTGTTTCCCCAGGTAGGATAATCCAAAACTAGAGAGCATAGGTTTAAGGTGAGAGAGGCAAATTGAAAAGGCGCATGAATAAGAATAGTTTAGTGGGATATGATCCACATGTTGGCAAGCACGATTAGATTGCTTTACGCTATCTGGTCGGCATGAATGAGTTGGTCTGAAGGAACTGTTTACGTGCTGTTCTTCTCTATGACTCTAGCCTTCAGCTCCATTCGCCAGTGCTCAGATACAGAAGCAGTCTATGTCAAAATGCAATAACATATTGATAATATCCAGGCTTGTGCAGAAATGTGGCAAGGAACATTAGCACTATACTATTACCTTCTCCAATCAGAAAGAGCAGAACCATCATCTGTTAACATTCAATAATGTTCCCATCACTGAATCACCTCACTATTAACGTTTTGGGGTTTACTATTGAGAGAGTATCTAACCATCGTCCCTTGATGTTGAATGATGTTGAAATTACTGAATCCACCAACACCCTATTCCCCCACAATACCAACATCCCAGTTGTTCTCTTTGAGAGAAAATCTAAACCCTTGATTTTCAATGGTATTGCCATCACTGAATACCCCCACTACCGATATCTGGGAGTTACTGTTGACCAGAAAAGGAATTGGACTCTCCATATCAGTACTGTGGCTGCAAGAGTACGCTAGAGGCTAGGAATACTTCAGCGAGTAACTCACCTCCTGACTCCCCCCAAAACATGCCCACCGTTTAAAAGGCGCAAGTTGGAAGTGTGATGCAATACTTCCCACTGCTCTGGATGCAGTCCAAGAATACTCGAGAAACTCGAGAATCTGATGAAGAACTTCTGCCTGAAATGTCGATTTTCGTGCTCCTCGGATCGTGCCTGATCTGCTATGCATTTCCAGCACCACTCTAGTCTAAACTCTGTTCTATCCTTAAGAAAGCTGCTCCCACATGATTAGCACAATATCCGCAAACATCCACTTCCTCACTACCAATGCTCATTAGCAGCAGTGTGTACCATCTATAAGATTATTGCACAAACTCACCAAAGATCCAGAGACAAAACTCATGACCACTTATATCTAGATGGACAACAGCAGTAGATACGTAGGAACATGACACCCTGCAATATCTCCTCCGAGGCACTCACCATCCTGACTTGGAAATATATCGGCTGTCTCTTCATCCACTATTCCCTCCCTCGGGACACTGGGGGCATATGTACAGCATATTGACTGCAGTGATTCAAGAAGGCAGCTCACCATTACTTCTCAAAGGGACTAGGATAATTAATGCTGGGCCCAGTCAGTCACACCCTTGTCCGAGAAGTAAAAAATAAAGGAATGGTCATAGGAGAAAAAGAGTTCAAATGTGGCATACTTGGAATCAGTGCAGTAAGTTAATTCTCATTTGGATTTTTCAGTCTTAGTCAGGATGATCAACAGTTATTAGCTTTATTATTGTAAAGCTGAATAAAATAAAGTTATCATAACATTGTGCCTGCCGAAAAGTATCATTTGGCACTGATATTCAGCAAAAATAGCAAGTAATGGAGATATACAGCACGGAAACAGACTCTTCAGTCCATCTGGTGTGTGCCAAACAGATATCCGAACCTAAAATAGTCGTATTTGCGAGCACTTTGCCCAAATCCCTCTAAACTATTCCTATTCATATATCTATCCAGATGCCTTTTAAACGTTGCAATTGTACCAGCCTCCAACACTTCCTCTGGCAGCTCATGCCAAACCCATACTCCCCTGCTTGTGAAAAATATTGCCCCTTAGGTCAGTTTCAAATCTTTCTTCTCTCACCTGAAACCTTTGCCGCCTAGTTGTGAACCCGGCCCAAATACCGTGTCTATTATCCCTATTCAAGGCCATCATGATCTCGTAAACCTCTGTAAAGTCAAGCCTCAGCTGTGAGCCACCCGGGAAAATAGCCACAGCCAATTCAGACTCTCACATTAGCTTAAATTCTCCAACCGTGGCAAAATGCTTGTCAATATTTTTGGAGCCCATTCAAATATCAGAACATTCAAATATCAGAACATCCTTCCGATAGGAGGGAGACTAGAATGGCAAAAGCCAAATTGCTAAATTCCAAAAGTGACCGAAAGAGTGTCCCATACAGCTGCAACATGATCGCAAATCTAACACACAGGTGTGACCAATAAAGGAAAGCGCATCAAACGCCTTTTTCACCATCCCAGCTATCTGAGACTCCACTTTCAAGAACTATGAACCTGCACTCCAAGTTCTCTTTGTTTAGCTATACTTCCCAGGATCTTAACATTAAGTTTTTTCATCCCATACTGATTTACCTTTCCAAAATGCAGCACCTCATATTTCACTAAATTAAACTCCATCTGCCAGACCTCGGCTCATAGGTCCATCTAATCAAGATCACGTTATACTCTGAGGTAATGTCCAGCGCTGTCCATTGCACCTCCAATTTTTGTGTCATCTGCATGCTTACTTATAACACCTCCTAAGTTCACATTCGACTCATTTGTATAAATTGCGAAAAGTAGTGGACCCAGCAGTGATCCTTGTTGCACGCCACTGGTGACAGGTCGCCAGGAAAAGCAATCCTCTACTATCATCCTCTGTCTTCTTTCTTGCCGTATCTAAGTTGATAGTTATCCCTGTCTATCTTTTTAACCAGTCTGCCATGATGAACCTTTTTGAATGTCTTACTGAAGTCCGTATAGATCAGATACACAATTCTTCCCTTATTAGTTGTCTTTGTTACTTTTTCCAAAAACTCAATCCAAATAGTGAGACATGATTTCCCACGCTCAAAGCAACGTTGACTATCCCTGATCAGTACTACCCTTTCCAAACACATGTAAATCCTATCCCTCAAGATTCCCTTCAACAACTTGCCCACCACCGACGTCAGGCTCACCTGACATTTCCTTACCACCATTGGCGCCACGTTAGCCAACCTCCAGTCTTTTGGCACCTCACCTATTACTGTTGATCCACGTTTCTCAGCAAGAGCCCCAGCAGTCTGTTCCCGAGCTTCCCGCAGAGGGTCGAGGGTACACCTAATCAGGTCCTGGGGGATTCATCCACATTTAAGATATCCAGCAACTCCTCTTCAGTAATTTTACATACGTCAGCATCTATTTCCCACATTCTATGTCTTCCACATACTTCTCCACAGTAAATGCTGAAGCAAAACTCTCTTTTAGTATCTCCCTCATCTCCTGTAGCTCCACACATACGCTGCCTTGCTGCCCTTTGAAGGATTCTATTCACTCCCTAATTACTCTTTTGTAAAATCCCTTTGGATTGTCCTTAACACCATTTGCCAAAGCTATCTCATGTCCCTTATTTGACCTCCTGATTTCACTCTTAAGTAAAGTCCTCCTGCTGTCATACATCTTCTAAGGATTTACTCGATCTCTGCTGTCTATACCTGACATATGCTTCCTTCCTTTTCTTAACCAAACCCTCAAATTGTCTAGTCACCCAGAATTTCCTGCATCTACCAGCCTTTCCTTTCACCCTAACATGAACATACTGACTCTCGTTGCGTCATTTTTGAAGGTATCTTCCAGCTGTCCCTGTACCCACAAATATCTGGCACCATAAACTTTCTAAAGTTCTTGCTTAATATTGTCAAAATTGGCCTTCTCCGTTTTAGAACATTAACTTTGAGATCCCGTCTCTTCTTTAACATCACCATTTAAAAACACATATTTAATCAAAATATTTAGTTGTACACAAGTAACAAATTCCTCTACACCTAAACTCTTAGCACCATGGCAATCCCAGTCTACGTTTGTAAAGTTAAAATCCCCTACGATAGCCGCCCTATAATTATTGCAGATAACTGAGATCTGCTTACACATTTGTTTCTCAATTTACCGCTGACTATCGGTGGCTCTGTAGTGCAATCACAATAACGTGACCATCCCTTTCTTATTTTCAGTTCCACACAAATAAATTTTCTTGACGTATTCCCAGGAATATTCTTTCCATATACATTCATAGTGTTTTCCCTTATCAGAAACATCACTCCTCCTCCCCTCTTGCTGCCTTTTCTATCCTTGCTATAGCATTTGTATCTGGAACATTAAGCTGCCAGACGTGTCCATCCATGAGAGATATTTCTGTAATTGCTATGCTATCCCAGTTGCACGTTCCAAACCATGCTCCGAGTTCATCTGCTTTCATTGTTAGGCCTCTTGCATTGAAGCAAATGCAGTCTCAATTATCAGTCCTACTTTGTTCTTGCTTTGTCCCTGCCTGCCCTGATTGATTGGTTTGCTCCTTTTTCCCAAATGTCCCAGTCTCTGATTTTTTCCTCACTATCTCCCTGGATCCCAAATCGCCATTTTACTAGTGTAAATTCTCCCGAGCAGTTCTAGCAATCTCGCTGCCAGGACATTAGTCGCCGTTCAATTAAGATGTAATCCGCCCTCCTTATGCCAGTCACTTCTACCCAAGAAGAGATTCCAGTGATTGAAAAATGAACCCTTCTCCCCTGAACCTGGTTCTCAGCCACATTTAGCTGTTCTATCCTCCGATTCCTACCCTCACTAGCTCATAGCACGGGATGTAATCCAGATATCACTACTCTCGAGGGCGTCCATTTTCTTAAATTCCTGCCTAATTTCCTATATTTTCCCTTCAGAATCTCATCCTTTTCCCTTCCTTTATCATTAGTTCCAATCTTTACAGTGACGTCTTCCTGGTCCCTCTCACCTTTAAGAATGTTCTGCATTCTCTCGGAGATACCCTGGATCCTGGCGCCAGGGAAGCAATGTGCCATTCTGATTTTCACTGCTGGCCGCAAAAAAAGCCTGTCTCTGCCTCTGACTAGAGAGATCCTATCACAGTCGATCGCTTGGAACCCTACTTATGCCTTCTTACAACAGAGCCACTCTCAGTACCATAAACTTAGGTGTTTTTCTCACATTCCTCTGAGAGTCCATCACCACCTACAGATTCCAAAATTGCATACTTTTTTCAAGTGAGGATTGCCACAGAAGATGCCTACACTACCTGCCTATCTCTCCTAACTTTTCTGGAGTTAACCAACTGACTGTACATGCAGCTTTTCTCCCTTCCTATAACTGCCATTCATCACACCCCTAACTCCTGTAAATTCTTCATTACCTTTAACTGCCACTCCAACCGATCCATGCGATGTCATAGGATTCATAATCAAACAAACTTATATCAGACGAAACTATCATTAACATGGCATTTCTCCGTAATCTCCCACCTCACTCTACTAAAGGCCATCTTTGCACCTTAACCATCTCCAATTCCAGAAAACAACACAATCTGACTTCTCTAAAACCACTGCTCCAGGCTTACTTAGTATTGATGTTTTATGTTTTTAAAATGCAATCAAGAGACAGAACGCAACAAAGTATGTAATCAAAAAAGAACCCAATCTACTCGCTATTTTGATTTACAAATAGTAACAGCAAGGTTACATCTAAAAACTGTACACTTCTCTGTTCCTGTGCTGTTTGCTGTCCCACGCAGGTTCGTCCACGGTCAGCTGTGAATTTGCCTGTTTGTTAATTTTGCGTAGATATACGCCGATGTCCAGAAATACTTGAACTCAAACAGCAAAGGCAAGTAGCTATGCAGATTTACTGTTATGTCAGACCGCATTGTCGGTTCATTTCCCTGATCATGGTCTCTCTACCTTAATCTCCCTGCTTCCTTTCAAAGAGCTGTTGTTTTGATCTTCTCTTCCCATAAGTTCCAAACACTGCAACAGCTTACAAAAAATAATTATAGCTCCTTGAGATGTCAGGATTATCAAATGGGGCAAGTCCAATTTACATGTTGACCAAGAAGCAATTCCACGATTCTGTAAGGCCCACCCAGTGCCATTTGCATTACAGGCACAAGTAGAGGCAGAAATGAGGAGGCTGAGAAGTGAAGGAATCGTCACATCAGTCCAGTTTGTGGAATGGGCAGTCGTACCGATCGTAAAGTTCGACAGAACAGTTTATCTTTTTGGAGATTTCTAACTAAAATAAACCACTTTGCACAGCGGCACAAATACTCCAATCCCTCGAATACAGGATTTATACACAAGATTGGTGTTGGGTCTATCTAGCACTCAAAGAGTCCGTTCTGTTTTTTTAAAAACTATCTGGACACCCTTCCTGTTAGTGCTGACAATATCTGAACGTGGAAGCAGAAAGATCCCATATTGGCAAAATTAAAACAGCTGGGATGATGGGAAAAGAAGGCTCATCACAAACAGAATTAAAACTATATACATTAACGCGGGTGATTTGGGGGAAGAAAATAAAATAGAGGGCTTTGAGCCAAAAAAGGCACAAGAGAGAGAAAAAATGAAGCATCATCTCACCCCCACCTCCCGTACCTCTTGTGATGGAGAGGTTCTGCCCCTTCCATTGAACGAAGAGACCAGGGTTCAAGATCCACGTGTTCAATAGCAATTCTGAAAAGGTTCGTTAGAAATAATGTTTTAATAAAACGAACCCCCTGCCCACTTCCATGCTTGGCTGTCATCGTGGTGAGAGCAATTGCTGTCTCCTACTGCTCTCAATGCCTTTACAGAGAGGTGAGCACCACAATGGATACAATGCTTTATTCTCCGCCTAATTCCATCTTGGTTTGGCTACTTTCCCTACATCCTCCACACTTTTAATGGTTTTCATGGTCATGTAAATGGCAAATTGGTGATTTACTGGTGGCGGCTCACACATAAAAAAGAGGGGACAAAAGAAAAAATAACGTAGGTTCAGAGATTTTGGTGGTTGGCAAGCTGTGTGTGATAGCACATCTGGGTTAAAGAAAATTAAAAATGAGACCGAGTTCTGGTAGTGCTTTGTCATTTTAAAAAGAAAATGAAAGGCAGGGTGATTTGGTGATGGGAAAGTCATTCAGTTAATGTGTTCCTACTTCTGTTTATAGAAAAAGAAAATGAAATCAGATCCAGTGTCCCTCTTGTGCAGTTACGTTCATATCCGTATGTCCTTAGAGAGGGGGCACACCGTGTCCATCCATTCTCTCGATTTTTTCTCTTACACCCCCTCTTACCTTTGATGGTTTATATTACCGAGAATGGGCTTTGCTTGTCAATATCTGATTGGCTGGTTAACTGGTGGCAGTTTATGGATATAAAGAAAGAAAACGTCATGGTGATTTGAATGTGGAGGCAAACAATTTGTTTGGTTGTGTCAAACTCGAACCGCACTGGCCAACCATCCCAACCTGACCCAATCTCATTTACCTGTATTTGGTCCCCAAGCCCTTTAAACGTTTCCTAGCCATGTATCGATACAAAGGTCTTTAAAATGTTAAAATTGTACCCACCTTTACCACTTCAAATGCAGCTCATTCTATATAAACACATCACCCTCAATGAGAAACAATTGCCTTTTAAATATTTCCCCCTCATCTTAAATCCATCTAGTTTGTGATTCCGCTTTCCTGGACCTCGGATACAGCCTGACCTGCCGTGATTTTCCACACTTTTCGACTCTGATCTCCAGCATCGGCAGTCTTCACATTCTACTGACGGAAGGACCTGGCAATGCACCTTATATATGCCCCTCATGATTCTGTAAACCTGCATAAGATCACCCCGAAAGCTCCTACAATCCAGTGATTAAAAAAATCTGACCTCAACTGCCACTCTGTGTAGATCCAGTCTCCGCAATTTAGGAAAGACGTGATTACTTTGGTTGGGGGGGGGGGGGGGGGGGGGTCGGAGGTGTCGGCTTACAGAGGAGATTCACCAGGAAGTTGTCTTTGGAACAGAGAAGGTGGAGGTTTGGTAATGTTGTGTAATATTGAGGGGCATGGATATGGGGATAGGAAGCAGCTGTTCCCCTGAGACGAAGGGCCAAACACAAGGGGTGATATCAACTTAATGTGAAAGACTGGAGTCTTAGAAGGGATTTAAGGATCTGTTTATCACCCAGAGCACAGTAATGTCTTAAATGTACTGCCTGGGAGGAGGTAACCTCACTATCTTGAAGAGTACACAAATTTCCACTTGATGTTTCTTCACGTTCAGGGAAATGGGCCTACAGTGGATATTTCGCCAGGAATGTACGTTTTTGTAGTACAGGTTTTTGGTCTGAAGGGCCTCTTCTCTTTTGTATGCATCTGGTTTATGGAAATCCCTTCCATTGACTAATTGAGGCAAATTCTAACCCTCCCTTCTTTTGCTTTTGTGGAGAACACTCTTGCACTTCCCTTCTGATCCAAACTCATTGGCTTTCATTGCAACCGTTCCAAGGTTATTTGGATATTCAATGATGAGTTCGGTGCTTCTCTGCTCTTCAATCATATCTGGAAATGTGTTGCTGGAAAAGTGCAGCAGGTCAGGCAGCATCCAGGGAACAGGAGAATCGACGTTTCGGGCATAAGCCCTTCTTCATGAATGAGGAAAGTTTGTAAAAACGCCATCCCATTCTCCCAATTCCTTCGACTCCGCCGCATCTGCTCCCAGGAGGACCAGTTCCAAAAACGCACAACCCAGATGGCCTCCTTCTTCAAGGACCGCGATTTTCCCCCGACGTGGTCGACGATGCCCTCCACCGCATCTCTTCCACTTCCCGCTCCTCCGCCCTTGAGCCCCGCCCCTCCAACCGCCACCAGGACAGAACCCCACTGGTCCTCACCTACCACCCCACCAATCTCCATGTACAGCGCATCATCCGCCGTCATTTCTGCTACCTCCAAACGGACCCCACCACCAAGGATATATTTCCCTCCCCTCCCCTATCAGCATTCCGTAAAGACCACTCCCTCCGTGACTCCCTCGTCAGATCCACACCCCCCACCAACCCAACCTCCACTCCCGGCACCTTCCCCTGCAACCGCAGGAGGTGCAAGACTTGCGCCCACACCTCCCCCCTCACCTCCCTCCAAGGCCCCAAAGGAAATTTCCATATCCGCCACAGATTCACCTGCACCTCCACACACATCATCTATTGCATCCTCTGCATCCGATGTGGCCTCCTCTATATTGGGGAGACAGGCCGGCTACTTGCGGAGCGTTTCAGAGAACACCTCTGGGACACCCGGACCAACCAACCCAACCACCCTGTAGCTCAACATTTCAATTCCCCCTCCCACTCCACCAAGGATATGCAGGTCTTTGGACTCCTCCATCGTCAGACCACAACAAAACGACGGTTGGAGGAAGAACGCCTCATCTTCCGCCTAGGAACCCTCCAACCACAAGGGATGAACTCAGATTTCACCAGTTTCCTCATTTCCCCTCCCCCCACCCTGTCTCAGTCAAATCCATCGAATTCAGCACCGCCTTCCTAACCTGCAATCTTCTCCCCGACCTCTCTGCCCCCACCCCAGTGTGACCTATCACCCTCACCTTGACCTCTTTCCACCTATCACATTTCCGACGCCCCTCCCCCAAGTCCCTCCTCCCTACCTTTTATCTTAGCCTGCTGGACGAACTTTCCTCATTCCTGAAGAAGGGCTTATGCCCGAAACGTCGATTCTCCTGTTCCCTGGATGCTGCCTGACCTGCTGCGCTTTTCCAGCAACACATTTCCAGCTCTGATCTCCAGCATCTGCAGACCTCACTTTCTCTTCAATCACATCTGTCAAGCTGGCCAGTTCCCCAACACAAAACGATCTAAACTGGGCGTTTCTCCTTGTGCAGAACGAGACCATACTGCTGTGACTTCGGTGTCTGCGTGCTCATTATGATGGCCCTCATCATTGTCGAACACTTTACAAACGGTTTGACACTGACAAGTAAAATGACCATTGTTGCTTTGGTTCTAAATCTTCGATATTCCCTTACACTTGTTTCCATTTTCTGCCTTGGCATATTCCACATTACATTGGCGGGCAGCTAGCTGGGCAGACAGAATGATGCAAATACATAGATTTGCTCCTGACACTGGCTGATGTTACCATGAAGGACTCCCCTTCTCCTGCTTATCACGTGCCTGATTTGTATTGACACTCAGATGAAAATCCAACCCCGACCACTTCCTCTCCCTCCCTCTCCCTCCAGCATGACAGCAGCCCCGTGATCCATTGGTAGTATGGCCTTTCCAAATGTCTTATAAATGTTGTAGCTGTAACTACATCTACACTTTCCTTTGGCAGTTCCACCCCGACACCAATCACACTCTATGTTTCAACCGTCGCCCCCAAGTCTCTTTTAAATCTTGCAACTTTCTAATTTCACCTTTGCCACTAGTTTTGAATTCCACTCCCCCAGAGAAAATATCTTGGCTATCCCCCATATCTATGTCCCTCACTTCTTTAAGGTCACCACTCAACCTCTTCCACTCAAGGGAAAGAGATCCCAATCTACCAAGCCGCTTAGTCTCACTCATATCCTCCAGTTCCGGAAACAGGTTGCAAATCTTTACTGCACCCATTCCAATTTAATGATATTATTCCCATAGCAGGGTGACCAGAACTATCTACAGTACTATAAAGGTGTCCTTATTAAGCATAACATCAAATAAGAAGCATTGTTCTTTGTCCTATTGAACTTTCGAGTGTTACAGTTGCAATTGGAAATTGTGTAAATTCGAGACAGTGTGATATATTTTCCCCTTTAATCCATTTTTTACTCAATTAGTTTCAGTTAACTAAGTCTATGTAAACCTTTGATTTCTCATTCCTCGATCCATAAGTTCAATGTTTGTTCGCACTTCCTTTAATGATGAGCACATCAGACTATCACCACATGGTTGAATATTGTTTCACAATGGACTGTGGTGCCCAAATATTTTATCAGGGCAAATGCAAGAAATCCTCAAAAACAGATGAAAATATGTTATGCATTTCAGCAACTGAGCAGATGGAAACATAACCCTATACTTTCTCTTTCAAAGACAATTGTATGGCCAAATTAACATCGAATTGCTAACTAACGTGCACAAGGAGATGATGGCCTAGTGGTGTTTTTGCTAGAATTATTAATCCAAAAACTCAGCTAATGTTCCGGGGAACCTGGGTTCAAATACCACTACAGTAAATGGTAGAGTTTGAATTCAATACGATAAGACAATCAGGAATTAAGAATTGAAACCGCTATCATTGGAAAAAAGATATCTGCTTCTTTCATTCCCTTCAGGGAAGACAATCTGCCATCCTTATCTGGTCTGGCCTGCATTTGGCTCGAGACCTAAAGCAAGGTTGACTCTGAATTACCTTGTGAAATGGTTTAGCAAGCTAATCAGTTCAAAGGCAACAATGATATCCCTGACGGGATATATCCTAGGATTATGTGGGAAGCAAGAGAGGAAATTGCAGAGCCGTTGGCAATGATCTTTTCGTCTTCACTGTCAACGGGGGTGGTACCAGGGGACTGGAGAGTGGCGAATGTTGTGTCCCTGTTCAAAAAAGGGAATAGGGATAACCCCGGGAATTACGGGCCAGTTAGGTGAGGGGTGGAAGGTTTGGGAAGATGTAGGGGTAGGTTCTTTATCCAGAGAGTGGTGGGGGCATGGAATGCACTGCCTGTCGGAGTGGCAGAGTCAGAGTCATTGGTGACCTTTAAGTAGCAATTGAATAGGTACATGGATAGGTGCTTAAGCTAGGACAAGTGTTCGGCACAACATCGTAGGCCGAAGGACCTGTTCTGTGCTGTATTGTTCTATGTTCTATGTTCTAATGAATAGGCAATAACACTGGGCAGTCAGAGGCACCCACATCCTACATGCTCATTTTCTGTGATAACATGCATAAGGTCACACAGATCCCTCTGCACAAAAGGACTGTGCAGATTCTCTCCATTTAGAGAATGGCACTTTTAAAAAAAAATTTTCTACGTCACACTTAAGCACATCAAACCCTGTCTCCCAAATGTTTACCCATTCACCATTCACATCTTTCACCAAGTAAGGGGATTAAAATTGTACATCAAATGTTTTTATGGCTGGTCATGTTTAGATTCCAGTTAAAGGTATCCCCGTACTTTGGATAATGGAATAATCAGCACTGGTAACATTCACAGAATGTTAAGGGGAAATGGTTAGATCGTCACTTATCAGACATGTTTTTTTTAAAAAAATCTCTTATGTAAATAACGATCTCATGGATGCTGACGTAATACTGTTTAGTTTGCAATGCATGCCCTCAAATTCCTGAAATGGATGGCCCCATTTATCAATTTATTTGAATATCTGCTATCTTTATCAAACATCCCAATACTTACCTTAATCCTGACTGTCCATTCACCCTAGCAGGTACATTCTCTGCTTTTATGGGCTTCAAAAAGAAGGGAAGGGAAAACACTTGAAAACTGAGATGAGGAGGAATCTCGTCAGCCCGAGCGAGGGGTGAATCTGGGGAACACATTGCTGCAGAGGAGTGTGGAGACCAAGTGAGTGTTGTTCTTAAGACAGAGATAGAGAGGTTCTCGATTGATCAGGGGATCATGAGTTATGAGTAATTGGCAAGAGAAAGGTTTGTAAAACTCAATCAGCTCAGATTGAATGGCATCCATGATTTAAAAGGTTTAATTCTGTGACTATATCTAATGGACTTACGTTCTCATGGGTATTCATGTGACGCCTTCACCAAAATAGTTAGCTCTACACTGCATTTGCTTATTTGCTGCTTGTTTATTTGTCTTCTATTTCAAGCCATTCCCTGTTCTATGATATAACCACAGAACAGTCTCTATGTGTGTGCAGAGACCCATAACCTGGGCTCCATTCAGCAGAAACTTTCACAATGTTTGTAGGATGCCCATAAGCTAACATTTTGCCATGCATTCCATGATATTATGGCAATAAAATGCTCTTTTGCTAAACTTTCCGCAGGGGAGCAAAAGGATCTGACAAAACACACTGTTCACGTCTACGCAACAGGGGTTTAATGCTCGAAGTGGGAATCGATTCACTTGCTATTTCTAATATTTCTTCAGAAGATGGGTTACAAAGTGTGATTCTGCTGTTAATCACCGGTACCTTGTCCCAAGCTCCTCCTTTTCTCTCCCCCATACACATTGAGGAAACTCCGAAGCTTCTCATCCAATCATATATGGTGCGAGAGGCCCTTGGGCCCGTTGAATCTGTACTGCCTAATACTGTTATAAATTTACAGCTGCCGCACTTCACAGCCCATTGCCATGGATTATTATTATCCTTTAGGGAAAGGACTTTATCTGGTGCAGCCGAACTGTGTCTCCAAACCCAAACAATCCACGTTCATCCTAACTGTCCCTCTGAGCAATTAGAATAGACAAATGTTATGTTTGCAAGAAACAACAGTCTGTAAAGAATATTAGTTTTATCTATGCAAGGTTTGAGATAAGAATTACAAGAGAGAAAGTGAGTATGGCAGATGCTAGAGATCAGAATCGAAAACTATGGCGCTGGAAAAGCAGAGCAGGTCAGGCAAAATCTGATGAGCCGGACAGTCTATGTTTCGGGCATAAAACCTTCTTCAGGGATGTGTTGTTGGGAGAAGAAGAAGAAAGATAATTAGCATGGTGGGAGTAGGAATGGGGTAAGGTAGCTTGGAAGGTGATAAATAGGTGCAAGCAGCAGGGCTAAAGATGATAGATCGGAAGGCAGGGTGGAGTAGATAATGGGAAGGAAAAAAGATGGACAGGTAGGACAGTTCAAGAGAGCGATGCGAAGTTTGAATGTTGGATCTGGGATGAGGGGGGGGAAGGAAAATGACGAAACTAGCGAATTCTATGTTGATTCCGTGTGGTTGCAGGGTTGTACGTTGGAAAATGAGACATACTTCCTCCAGTCATCGCGTGGCTTGAATTTGACGGTTGATGAGGCCCAGGATTTGCATGACCTTGGCCAAGTGGGAGAGGAGGTTGAAGTAATCAGCCATATGGCAGTGAGGTTGTTCGGTGTGTGTTTCCCAAAGATGTTCTCGGAATCTTTCTGCGACTTGAGGAGACCACATCAAGAGCAACACAGTGAATCAGGTGTGTGAAGGTGCAGGAAGAATCTGTGCCTGATTAGGAAGGATCATTTGGAGCCTTGCGTGGAGGTGAGGCGGGAGTGCGGGCACAGGTTTTACACCTCTTGTGGCGGCAAAGCAGCGTTTCAGGTGTGGACATTATGATGGTTGGGCACGTGCACATAACAAGGGAGTGATAGAGGTAAAGGTCTCTGTGGAACACAAGTAAGGGCAGGGAGGAAATTATTTCTCTGGTAGTGGGGTCTGATTGGAGGTGGCAGAAATGACTGGATATGTACTGTTTCTGCAGATGAGTAGAGTGGAAGCTGAGGACGAGGGCAGTTCTATCCTTGTTTTGGTTGGAGGGGTAGGGTTCAAGGTTGGAGGTGCGAGAAGTGGATGAGAAGTGCTGGAGGCCCCTGTTGACCACCTGGGGGGTGTTTGTTGCAGTTCTTGAAATAGGAGGTAATCCGTGATGCCCTGGGGTGAAATTGCTCCTCCTTGGAGCAGATACGGCAGAGATGGAGGAATTGGAAGTAAGGGATAGCGTTTTTACAAAAGGGAATGTCGGAGGAGGTGGGCTTGAAGTAGATGTCCATGTTGAGTTGCTTGCTGGATATGGAGATAGAGGTGTTTTGGAAGGGGAAGTAGGTGTCAGAGGTGGTCCAGGTAAACTTGAGGTCAGGGTGGAAGGTGTTCACAAAGTTGAAGAATTGTTCAACCTCCTGATGGGAGCATGAGGTGGTTCCAAAACAGTCATTAGTATAGCAGCGGAAATGTGAGGAATGGTGCTGGTGTAACTGCAGACGGTGGACTGTTCCATGTATGCAACGAAGAGGCAGACATAGCTGGGGACTATGTGGATGCCCATGAATCCAATTTTTGTCTGAAAGGAATGGGAGGAATTGAAGGAGAAGTTGTTTCGGGTGAGGAGCAATTCCACCAATATAATGTGTGCCATTGGAGCAGTTCTGCTTAGGTCAGCAGATAGGAAGAAATGGAGGACTTGGACGCAGATAGGCATGTGTATGGACTGGATGTCCATGGCGAAGATATGGTAACTGGGGGCTGGGGAATCAATGTCATGGAGGAGTTGGACAGCGTGGGTGGCATGTGGAGAGTTCCTGGGCGAAAGCGGAACAGGAAGGTTCAGATATGCGGAGATAAGTTCGGTTCGGCTGGATCAGGTGCCGATGATGGGTCAACCGGGGCATTCAGGGTTGTGAATCTTGGGTTGGATGCAGAACCAGGCAGTGTGGGTTCCTGGACAATGAGGTTGGAGGCTGTGGATGGGAGATCCATTGAGGCGAGGAGGTTATGCTTGGTCTGAGAGATGATGGTTTGGTGATGGGAGGTGATGTCATGGTCGACGGGGAGTAGGAGAATGTGTCCGCAAGTTGGCAACTGGCTTCAGTGTTGTAGGCGGCAGTATCTCAAAATTCCACTGAATTACAAGAACCAACCAGTCACTTGCATTCAGCAAAACAGCAACATGTTAAAAATTTACTTGTGGGACATGAGACTTTGGGACAGGCAACAATGAAAAATGTGCGAGCAGAGGCTGATAGCCATGTTCAATATCCATGGCGATGGCCTCAACCGAGACCTTGGGTTCATGTCACATTACAGGTGACGCCACTCCACAATGCCAGCACACACACACACACAGACACACACACACACACACACACACACACACACACACACACACACACACACACACACACACACACACACACACACACACACACACACACACACACACACACACACACACACACACATCCTCCAGACCATTCATACAACCCTCTCTCGTACACAAGCTCTGTTTCATACGCTCACGCATGCACTTCCACACTCACACCTACACACGGAACGCCTCACAGACTTATGACCCTTGACAATCAAACTCACACACATACGCACACTGATTCACTCCGACTATCCCACCCCCAAGCCCCATACGCACACACACATAAATGTTTGTGTGTTGAATTTGTACTTGCAGAATTAGATTGTATTTTGCTCACAAACTGTATGAATCCATGTAAGAGTCTGTAAATCTCTTTATTTTAGAAATGGAATCAGTCTGAACATTGGGGCACTGACAGCCTCACGCAGGGCACCTCATACCCTCAATGCATTATCGGGGTCGACATGGCACTTATTGTTAAAGTTCACTTGAGACTATAACGTTTAAAATATCATTTTAAAACTTATATTTATATATGAAAGAACTGAAACCAACGTGGTCATTCTCAAAGATGAGAAATGAAACAAACAATCCAGATCTTTTTCAATATATAATTTCAGTTATATCACACTGTAGACTTTGGTAAAAAATCTGTGTCTTACGATCTTTTACTCCACAACCACCTGATGAAGGAGTAGGGTTCTGAAAGTTCGCGCTTCCAGTTAAACTTGTTGGACAATAACTTGGTGTTGCGTGATTTTTAACTCCAGATTTGTCCTGAGTTCAAATTTTACCAGCTACCACTGTGAGATATCAATCCAAATCCTCAGACTATTAACCTGAGTGTTACATTTCAGCAACATTAAATTTATACCACTGCATCAATAAATGGCAACAATCATATTCAATACGCTCAACATAAAGGTTCCGTGCATTCTCAAAACAAAGGGTGAGGTTTTGTTTCTTGGTCTGACCGTCACTAAGCTATGAAAAGTCAGGTCGAAGGACCATAGTTCAGCTGATAGGTGACTGAAACCACGATAGATCACAAAATGATTGGATGGACAAGTTAACTCAGCACCACATTTCTCTTGTTGTATTCTGTTTCTTCCTAGTCATCTCCTTTATGCTCATTTCATATTTTTTCCTGTGGTTCTCAAGATCTTCCTTCAGAAAGAGGAGTGAATGGTTTGATGTCTACAGTATTGTGTGCAATGGCTAAATCTTTGAGCATGCCTGATGGGCAGCCAAAGTTAAATGTTGACTCCTGACTTATTCCAGAAGATGTCACGTCCCAGTGCCATTATCAGTTGGCTATTAATCCCGGATGTAAATCATAACATGCCTTCAAATCCTACCATGGCATCTTTGAGGATGACCATGTTGGTTTCAGTTCTTTCATAGATAAATAAAGGAGCATTTTAAAAGTTATATTCAATTAAAATAAAACCTGGAATTCAGAGTTTAATGACGATCATTGTAGTAAACTCCTGTCTGATTCACTCCTGTCCTTCAGGGAAGGAAATCTGCCACTCCTACCTTGTGTGGCCCACATGTGACTCCAGACCCGCAGGAATATGTCTGACCCTTAATTTCCCTGCAGCTAATTAAGGATGGTGAGTAAAATCTGCCTGACCAAGCCGGAGAACCCCGCATCACATGAATGTTTGAAAAGAAAATCAACTTTAAAGATAGCGTCAGAAATAACAGGAAATATTCAAAAGGTCAGGAAGCATATGTGGAGGTAAAGCAAAGTTAACGTTTTCCATCCACTCACCCTTCCTCAGAACTGCTAGTTTTGAGGAAACGTTTTAGTACATTCACTGCAGAACTATTTGTGGGTGGGGGTGGTGGTGGGTAGAGGGGGAAGGAGTGAATGATAGGTGGAGTGAGGTCGAGAAAGAGTGAAAAGCACTTTGGCGGACAAAGGAGTGGGTGAAGGTCAGCCTGGGAGAATAAATGGCTGCTCATGGGGACTGACAAAATGGCTGAAAATAGGTTTGTGGTAGCAGCTTTGTGTGATGACAAGGCCTGGAGTGAGAGGTTGAGAGAAGGACATTGGAGTAAGGAATACATATATACTAATGGCAAAAGTGACTACCTTCCAATTGCCTGCCATTTCAGCACCCCAATGTTCGAACACGGCCAACAATTCCATAGAACATAGAACATAGAACATAGAACATAGAACATAGAAGAATACAGCGCAGTACAGGCCCTTCGGCCCTCGATGTTGCGCCGATCCAAGCCCACCTAACCTACACTAGCCCACTATCCAATGCCCGCTTAAATGCCCATAATGAGGGAGAGTCCACCACTGCTACTGGCAGGGCATTCATGAACTCACGACTCGCTGAGTAAAGAACCTACCCCTAACATCTGCCCCCCCTTAATTTAAAGCTATGTCCCCTTGTAATAGCTGACTCCATACGAGGAAAAAGATTCTCACTGTCGACCCTATCTAAACCCCTAATCATCTTATACACTTCTATCAAGTCACCCCTAAACCTTCTTTTCTCCAATGAAAACAACCCCAAGTGCCTCAGCCTTTCCTCATACGATCTTTCTACCATACCAGGCAACATCCTGGTAAACCTCCTCTGCACCCGTTCCAGTGCCTCCACATCCTTCCTATAGTATGGCGACCAAAACTGCACACAATCTCGGGGCATTGCTGCAGTGTTCCACAAGCGAATCTCAGCACAAGCGGGAAGCTCAGGATAGGCTGGAAGAACAATATAGGCTGGAAGGACAGCACAAACTGGAAGAACAGCATCTCACTTTCTGCTTGGGCACCCTGCAGCTGTCCGGACTCAATATCAAGTTCAAAAATGTTACTTCCTGCGCACATTCTCCCTGTGTCCTTATCCCAGTCCCCACACACAATGGTCAGAAGAAAGGTCACTGGATCCAAAGGGTTGACTCAGCTTTCTCTCCAAAACTGTAGACTGATCTGCTGGGTTTCTCCAGCAATTTTGGATTTTGTTTCTGATTCCTAGCATCTTCGCTTTTTTTTAAATTTTGGGACTAAAATCTTCTCACACCTTCTCCGATTCACACACAAAGTAAAAGTGAGGATAATATATCTTACTGAAAACAGTCAATGATAGAAATCACAGCGAGTCAGGCACCATCCACTGAGACATGGCAAGCTAAGCTTTGAGTCTAGATGACTCTTCACCACAGCTGAAGAAGTGTGGAGAGGGTCAGCATTTATGTTATAGCATGGAAGAGGGATGTGTGGATACTGGGTGTAGGGTGCTGATGGAGAAACGATGTTGATAGTTCAGATTAAGTGATTGGAATGTGAGAATGACTGAATAATAGTATGTTGAACAATGTGGAGCTAGAAAAGAAGAGCCAGTCAGGCATTATCGGAAGAGCAGGACAGTCGATGTTTCAAGCATAAGCTCTTCAACAGGATTGGTATGTCTCATGTGATGATGATGTCCTTGGCTTTCTTTTTATTTTCAGAGAGATCGTAAAAGCAATGATCGCAAAAAGTCAAGTTTTGAAGGTTTTTAGGACCAATTTGAATGCAGGTAACAGATACTGCCTCAGACAAAGGTTTTCACGTATTATAATTAGAAAAAAAACATTTGTACAATGAAAGGGGCCTGTTCTCCCAGCTCAGCCTCTGTCCGGTTTGGTTTGGTTTTAGTAAGCAGTCATTGTGCAGTTGTTAGAGCCAAAGAAGCAGGTCCATGTTGATGCACCCACTCTCTGACATCTCTCCAGTGCGAACCTGTATTTGATTTTACCTTTTGTGCCAAGGCCTGTATATGGAAATTGTTACAATTAGTGGAATAGCGTCAATATGTTCGGGACAGTCTTGTGATTCATTCAATTATCTTGCAAAAGAAGTCTGTTTTGTTTAAAACTAAGTGATATGATTGGATGCATCACCCCTGGAATATCCGCTGTACACCTACTTAAAGCACTTATCAAAGTTCAGGTCTGGACTACTTTCCTGAAATGTTTTGAGGGAATCCGGCCTGGTCCCTAACATTCCTGCCAAGCTTGAAAGGATAGACAGTCCCCATTTGAATGAGCATAATGCCATAATATGACAAGCTAAAAGAAAGGGAAGGAATGGGTTCACAATTTGAAGATGTTAAGATCAATATCAAGTCAAAACGGCTGTAAAGTCTGAAGATGAGATGTTGTTCCTTCAGTTTACAATGTGATTCACTGGAACGCTGCAAAATGCCAAGGACAGACAAATGGGCATGCGAGCAGGAGGCTGTGATAAAATTACTGGCTGCAGAAAGGTTGGGTCCTGCTTGTGCACACACCTGAGGTGTTCTGTAAAGTAACCACCCTGTCTGTGTTTGGTTTTGCTAATGTAGAGTATGCCACATTGGTTGCAGCGAGTTGAATACATAATATTGGACAAGGTACAGGTGAGATACTGCTTCACCTGTAAAGGTTGTTCAGCCATAGAGTCCTACAGCATAGATACAGGCCCTTTGGCACAAACTGGTCCATGCCGAGAAAAATCTCCACCCACTCTACCCCCATCTCCCTGCACTTGGCCTGTATCTTTCTAAACCTTCCTATCAATGTAATAGTCCAAATATCTTTTAAAAGTTGTTATTTTACCCATCTCAACCATTTCCAGAACGTTATATCATCTGATGGCAGATATTTGACACAGATTATTTAATGAATGGGAAATTGGATGTAGATAAATTCAAGAGAGGAAAGAAATGAACTATTATCCAAGGTGCAGGATTGAGGGAATCACTCCCTGTTGGCTATGTTTGACCATAAAAGAATCTTTCCTTGCTACATGATATGATAGCAGTGCTAAAATCTGTGATTCCGCATTCTGAACACTAGGGGCTGTGACAGTATGCTTTGACTCTCTCTCTCTCTCGCTCTCTCTCTCTCTCTCTCTCTTTTCTTTTCCTCTCAGCTAAATGCAAGGGACAATTGCAATAAGGCCACTTATTGTGGGTATGCCATAAATGTTGATATGTTGCCTTCAATTAGATATTCCGTCTGTCAGGAGTGACATATGTGCAATGTTGTACGATGTTCACCACTTTTATTTTATAGAGAAAAGTTTCCAGACTCGGTTCGGTCTTATGCAGACTCAGAGGGAGATGCAATTCCAAGAAGCACTGATTTCCACCCAGCTGAAACTGCAATACAGTTTTGTTTCTGTGCATGTTTTCAGTTCTAATTGTGTTACAATTACAACACCACTTTCACACATCTTGGAAAAATGAAACACCCCACTGGCTACAATACGAGATTAAAAGATAATGAAAAAGTGAAGTAACATAAAGATTCTTGCAGACTTTGTCAGTGTGGTACACGCGCTATGTGGGGCAAGAAGCATTATGAGAGGCTGCTGACTTCAGGACTGTTTCTTTTCTTGGAATAATTCACCCCATCCTTTCTTGACACGAGGTCTCATTTGCAAACATTAGCTGGATTTTCCCGTCCACGAAAACAGCGGTGTAAGTAACTGTGAAAATTATTTATTTGTGTCTGATTTCTGACACAAAGTTCGTGGGAAAATTGACAGATGCTGTAGAATTGTATGCATTACTGATCGTTATTTCCCTTGAGATGTTGTCGAATTAGTGCATTATTTTTCCACAAGGGTTGAGAATTTAAGTTTGTGACTTAATCTTATTGCTACCTTTTTAACATCACTGGGGAAAATTCCATTCTCAGCGTGAGGTTCGATAATAAATCCTTTCATTTAATTGATTTCTTGAAAAATGGCTAAGGATATGAGGGTAAGAAAGGAAGTCATGCACATTAAACCAGGGCTCAGGAGTTAAAGTGCGTAGGCAATTATGAAATTTTGATGGATATGTAATCTATTGTGAAAAGTTATGTTAGAAATTTAAGCAACAAATATTATATCTATCTATCTATCTATCTATCTATCTATCTATCTATCTATCTATCTATCTATCTATCTATCTATCTATCTATCTATCTATCTATCTATCTATCTATCTATCTATCTATCGATCTATCTATCTATCTATCTATCTATCCATCGATCTATCTATCCGTCTATCTATCTATCCGTCTATCTATCTATCCGTCTATCTATCTATCCGTCTATCTATCTATCCGTCTATCTATCTATCCGTCTATCTATCTATCCGTCTATCTATCTATCCGTCTATCTATCTATCCGTCTATCTATCTATCCGTCTATCTATCTATCCGTCTATCTATCTATCCGTCTATCTATCTATCTATCTATCTATCTATCTATCTATCTATCTATCTATCTATCTATCTATCTATCTATCTATCTATCTATCTATCTATCTATCTATCTATCTATCTATCTATCTATCTATCTATCTATCTATCTATCTATCTGTCTATCTGTCTATCTACCTTTACATGCACTATTTCTACAGTTAGACTCCACCTTACTTGTAATATACGAGAAAGAAACAAAGTTGCTAATGCTGCTTTCCAGGCCTAGTGTTGCATTCAAACACGATGAAGCTGTCATTAACAGAAACACATATTTATCAGATTGATTTACTGGAAATACTTGCTTTCATGAAGCTTGATTCATTCGTTGAAATTTTCAAATCAAAGGACAGCTGGGGTCTAAACTCACATATTCGGAATATTGCATACAATTATAACCTCCCTCCTACAAGAAAAAAATTCTGAAACTTGAAAGTATTCCCAAATAATTTGCAAGGATTTAGCCAGGGTGTGGAAGGCTTGAGCTACTGGGAGAGGCTGAGTAGGCTGGGACTGTTTTCCCTGAAACATCAGTGGCTGAGGAATGAGTTTAAGAAAGTTAGAAAATAATCAGCGGCATGGACATTGTAAATAAACAGAAATCTTTTCCCTGGGGTGGTGGTGGTGGCGAATGAGATATGGTGGGGGCGAGTGTGTGTGAGGGAGGTGGTCTGGACTAGAAGGTATAGTTTTAGGATGAGAGTAGAAAAATTTAGAAGGAACTAAATTGGCAACCTTTTCACGCAAAGGCTGGTGTGTGTATGGAATTAGATGGCTTAGAATGTGGTGCAGGCTGGTACAACTGCAACATTTAAAAGGCATCTGGATGGGTATGTGATTAGGAATGGTTAGAGGGAGATGGGCCAACCGCTAGCAAATGGGATGACATTGATTTGGGATACCTGTTGTGTATGGAAATTTTCGACCAAAGGATCTGTTCCCGTGCTGTACATCTCTGTGAACCAATGATTACATTTTCATAGCCACTGCATTACTTCAGAGAACAAGTCTTTGAGCCAACATGTCTATAAATTGTGCATTTCAGAGCAGGGTTTCATTGTTAGGGAAGAGAAGTATTTGTGTATATTTCTGAGAGAAAAAAAAGAGGATCTGTTTGCGTAATAGAGAAACAGGTGTGGGCCATTCAGCCCCATCAACATGTTGTCCCATTGAATACGATCATGGCTGATCGAGCACTACAATACATTTTGCACACTCCATCCCCATCTCGTTGAAGACTGGTAATGAGAAATCTATCAGCCTCTACCTTTAACATATACGGTGATGGAGTGATCCTCGCCCCCTGCAGGTATGGAATTCTAAAGGATTACAATCCAACGAGCGAAACACAATAAACCCTCATCTTGGTCCGAAATCCACTTATTTTAATATCTTGCCTGGTTCTAGTCTCCCTCAATTATCAAATATTCAATCTATAGTTAACATGTCTCTATAAAAATTACGTTACTTTATTTACAATGATATCATCACCCATCCGTCCAAAGCCTGGATAACACAGGCCCAGTTTCTCCACTGTCTCTTCATTGGATATTGCCCTCCCATCCCAGAGACAAATATGCTGAATCTTCATGGCTCTCTGTCTGCATGGAAATAACCCCTTTCCTGAGGCAAGAAAACCCAAACTGCACTTAGACCTGCAGGTACAGTCTAACCAACGTCCGGTGGTTTTGAAACAAGACTTCACTGCTCAAGTACCCACATCCTCTTGTAATAACGGTTATCATTCCAATAGCCTTTCTACAATTGTAATTTGGCATGTAGCAAGGCATCAGAGAGTCTTGCAATAACGGTGCAACTTTAGTCTTGGGTGTCTTTAATTGACGAGGAGAAAGTGAGGGCTGCAGATGCTGGAGATCAGAGCTGAAAATGTGTTGCTGGAAAAGCGCAGCAGGTCAGGCAGCATCCAAGGAGCAGGAGAATCGACGTTTCAGGCTTTAATTGACATAGATATTTGACAAAACAAAATGGGGGAGTATTTCCATTAGTATGTGCATGTGTATTATTAAAAATTGCTTTGAGGGACGTGGGCGTCACTGGCGGATAAGTATTTGTTGTCTGTTCTTAGTTTCCTTTGAGAAGGTGGTAGTGATCCACCTTCTTGAAACGTGGATGAGTTTGTGTATGCGTGACAGAGTGAGGGATGGTTCTTTAACTTTGCAGCACCAACTGGAAAGCAGCCTATTCTAAATGGGAAAATTTGCAATGAGAAATGATGCATTAACAGTCTTGGTGTGGAAAGATCATTTGGAGAAGAGTGACCATAATGTGGCAGCATTCTTCATGAAGATGAAAAGCCAAGTAGTTGAATTAGGAGCTAGAATCCTGATGCTAAATAAAGGGGTGCATGATATAAGAGGCATGAATTGGCAATGATATATTGCAAAGCCATACTAAAGTAATTGATGGTGGATAGGGGATGGTTCACGTTTGAAAATTGTATTCATGCAGGCCAGCAAGTGATTGCAGTTTCTGTTAGTATGTGGACAAAAGAAAGCACATGATGCACAGTCGGCCTGAATTGAATAAGAGAACTCATAGGCTTGTGTCCAGGAGGTTGCACACCTGGGCATGTCCACTTACAGCTGATTTGGAAAAGTTACATTGCTTTTAATCGTTACAGATTAAGGGTGCAACTTCTGTTCTGGCCTCTTACGAAAAGCAGGTGGTTCAGTTACCACTGATTGTACGAAAAGTCTCGGATCATATTAGAGTTGAAAAGCACAGCAGGTCAGGCAGCATCCGAGGAGCAGGACAATCGACGTTTCGGGCAAAAGCCCTTCATCAGGAATGAGCCTGGAGCCTCGGGGGTGGAGAGGTAAGTGGCAGGGGGTGGGGCTGGGATGAATGTAGCTGAGAGTGCAATAGGTGGATGGAGGTGGTAGTGAAGGTGGTAGCCGTAGAGGAGTGTGGAGCGGATACTTGGGAAGGAAGATTGACAGGTGGGACAGGTCATGAGGACTGTGCTGAGCTGGAAGGTTGGAACTGGGATAAAGTGGGATGAGGAGAAATAAAGAAACTGGTGAAGTCCACATTGATGCCGGGGGTTGAAGGGATCTCATGCGGATGATGAGGAATTCTTTCTCCAGGTGTCGGATGATGCGGAAGCGGCGGTGGAGGAGGCCCATGACCTGCATGTCATCCGCAGAGAGGGAGGGGAAGTTGAAATGTTCGGGCACGGGGCAGAGGGCTTGATTTGTGCGGGTGTCCCGGAGATGTTCTCTGAAGTGCTCTGCAAGAAGGTCCAGTCTCCCCAGTATAGAAGAGACCGCATCGGGAGCACTGTCCTCGCAAACTGTCCCACCTGTCAATCTTCATTTCCACCTATCCCCTCCACTCTCCTCTCCGACCTATCATCTTCACCCCACCTGCATCCATCTATTGCACTCTCAACTACATTCTCCTCAGCCCTAGCCCGTTCCCTTTTACCTCTCCACCTCGAGGCTCCCGCTCTCATTCCTGATGAAGGGATTTTGTCCAAAACATCGATTTTCCTGCTCCTTGGATGCTGCCTGACCTGCTGTGCTTTTTGAGCACCCCTCTAATCTTGACACTAATCCCCAGCATCTGCAGTACCCACTTCCGCCTAAAAGGCTCAGGGCCAATCTTGATGGCGAAATTGTTTGAGAAAGATTCAATTTAATTGGCCTTATATTTTCAGATTGGAAAATGGCTGCTTGAGTAATGTCCTAATTCAATATTGTCGGGTATTTCTCTAAGCTTATATAATATAATTCCTAGTGCATGAAAAAAACGTTTTATCTATTCAGTCGACACCAAGCTTTCCAAATCTATCCAACCCAGACCCATCCTGTAACCCTTCATTTTCCAGTGTGAATCCACACACAGAGCAATTTAGTCTGGCCATTCAAACTTACCTGTGCATCCTTGGAATCTGCCAGGAAATCAGAGTACCAGGAAGAAACCGGTGGAACCATGGGCCGAATATGAAAACTCCACACAGACAGTTGCCTGAAGGTGGAATCACCTCTGCTCCCTTGTGCTGTAAACCATTGCTTTAGGCTGCAAGGATGATCAAAGAGACCAAGAAACAATTCCATAAATCTGCACGGCCTATCCAGTGCCATTAGTTTTATTTGCAAATGTAGAGGCAGATATCAGGAGGCTGTAAAGTGAAAGAGACATCAAACCTATCCAATTTGTGGAATGGACAACACTGTTATTAGTAATTATGCGGCACAACAGGTTCATTTTCCTTTGTGGGATATTTCAGTAACAAACTGCTTTTCGCAGCTGGATAACTACCCAATCCCTCAAATAGAAAACTAATACGCAAATCTGGTGGGGTGCTGTTCTTCATAAAGCTGGACCTGAGCTGTGCATGTCTGCAATTGTAATTCAATACCGATTCCCTGAAGTATGCCGAAATGAATGTCCACAGGTGTTTGCATCAATACAGGAGACTGCTTTCTGGGGTATCATCTGAGAGTCCTGTTTGTATCTGTCAGCTAGAGCTCCCTACTTCGTCATTACTAACAGCCCCAATCTCATACTCAATGGGATTCACCTGGCCCTTTGTCCAATCACTACAATTTCCTCAAGGCGAATGGCAGTTGTCATGTAAGCATACCATCCATCATCCAGTGGTCTTGCAGAAAGAGCAGACCAAACGTTGAAGGAAGGCTTAAAGAAACATCGTCAAAATGTGTGGCACTGGAAAAGCAAAACAGGAGAGTCGACATTTCGGACATGTGCCTTTAATGTGAAATGCCTGAAACCTCTATTTTTCTGCTCCTTGAATGTTGCATGATCTGCTGTGCTTTTCCAGTGCCACGTTTTTTGACTCTGACCTGTGCAGCTGAAGTCCCCTCTTTCTCTTTAATGTTGGTTCCTGTTCAGTGATAGGGCCACTCCTCACGTAGCTGCAAGTACAGCTCTAATGCAGAGCGGCTAATGGGGAGAAGTCTGCACACCAGGTTAAACCTGATCCTCCATGACCTGATGGAGATAAGGAAACGACATCATGGGCACTCATTGCTGGACCCAAGACTCCTCTAAGTTGATGAGACGGTTTACTTTAGCGAACGAAGCTTGATGTTCAAATTGTGGGAATGGCTCTACTTGGGTAAGAGATGTGGGGGAGGAGATGCAATCCTGAACAAGCATGGACCACATTAAAGCTGCAATCTCACAAACTGGGCAGGAGCAAAACACACTCCACTTCCTCAGACCATCCAGCAAGGCTGTCAGAAACTGTGGGTTCTCCCCTTCAGTCTATCCTCGCAGAGACCTCTCAGAATGAGATGGACATGGCATATGGCACAGCCTTAACGCCGTTACCGACTGAGGAAGATGATGACTTTCTTTCAACACACATTGCGAGCAAGAGCAGGCTACTAACTGGTAAAAGCCATCGGTATTCAAGGCAGAGTTGCCAGGACTGGACCTTATGCTAAAATGCACTAGAAGAAGCTCTGGGGAAAAGAACAGGCCTATGTACCAGGACTGACGGAAGGTGGGAAGTAGTGTTTGGATTGAGTTCAGCTAGGTGAACCTCATAGAACCTAAGTTCCCTGCTTGGTGCTTCTAACCTGGTTCGATCAGGGAGCCCTGACTGGCAGAAAAAAAACAGGGGTAGCAGGAATTCTGTTTGTTGTAGGAGCGGGTTCTGAGCCAGATTGGTTAGTGTGATGGACTATGCACATGTAAATGAAGATCGACTTGGTGATGGTATAGCAGGCTCATGGAGTTGTTTCATTATGTTTTCGAGATTCATGCACAAGGACATCCAGATCCCTCTGCACTCAATCACTGTGAAGTTTTTCATCACTGAGACAATAAGTTGACTTCGTATTCCAAGCGGAGGTGCTGTTAATGCTGGTGCATTTAGTTGTCATTATCCAGTCTAATCTACTGAACAAGGATCTATAGCAGACCTGTGTTCCTGCATTGCCTTCCACTCATACACCAGACGTGAGAAGCAGCCAAGCCTCCAGGCTGTTATGTATCCTGTGCATGAGTACCCATCAGTCGGCACTTCCAGTTACCCTTTCGTTCAGACACACAACTTCACTTCGGCAATCCTCCTCTCACTCGCTGAGCTCCACTGAACATGACATTTACAGAATGGAAACTTATTGTCCCATAAGGCCTTTGTTTAAAATGGTTCTAGCACTCGTGCTGTTTTCAGTGCCCCCAGGGAGCGGGGACTGACTGGAACACTGAGTGATAACTGCATCAAAAAAGCGATGCAGCTGATCAATCTGTCACTGCAGTTCCTTTTTCTCATTCAGAATCAAACAACAAAAACATTTAACTTTCTGAGAGACTCCCAGTTGGGAAATCAGCACATTCCGGGCAGTTGGTTCTGTAAGGATGGAAGGTTGGTGTGAAGCTACATCGCATTCAGGAAAGCTCGTGGTATGTTCCGGTTCATTGTGACGGGATTTGAATGTAAGAGTGGGGAGGGTATGCTTCAGTTACCTAGCAGATCGGTGTTTCTGCATCTGCAGTTTCCTACAGATGTTTTCACCGACCTTTTCGTGTATGCAGAAGGTTGGTCACACACAACAGCTGTGATTTCTGTCTTTATAAACTGCAATGTTATCTCTGTTCTGTCTCTATTCACACATGCAGACAGACCTGTTGAGGTTCTGCAGGACTTCCTTTGTCTATAGTCTGTCACATTAGTTCTGTAGTGTCTCTATTCAGAAACGCTACCACACCTACTGAGTTTCTCCAGTACTTTCTGTATCTATAATTTGTAACGTTATTTCTGTTCTGCCTCTATTCACACATGCTGCGAGACCTGCTGAGATTCTTTAACATCTTCTGTGTTTGCAATCTGTAACGTTAACTCGTTTTCTCTCTCTCTCTCTCCACAGATGCTGCCAGACCTACTGAGTTTCTCCAGTACTTTCTGTTTTTGCTTGCTTTCTCCAGCATCCCCCACGGTCTCTTTTTTTGTTAATGAATACTGCAATTCACATCATCGCATTCCTGGTCTCGTGTCAGGACTGTCTGTCCGACCACTTATAATGAAAAGTGCTCTGTGCTGTAAAATAAAACCAGATGGGTCAGTAGCACAGTATAGAATGGAAAATATCAGATCAATACGTTTAGACTGTGTCTAATAATTGTTACCATCAAATTGGTGATGTCACAATGTTACTTTCTGAATAGCGAGTGTGAGTATGAGCAATTGAATAAACAAAAATAGAAGTGAGAGAGAGATAGAGAAACAGAGTTAACGTTACACAGAACACAGAAAATGTTGCGGAAACGCAACAGGTCTCATTACAAACAGAGGATAATGAGGGAGAAGATAGGACCAATCAAGGTAAAAGGAGGGCACTTGTGTTTGGAGGCAGACTGTGTGGGTGAGATCCTAAATGAACATTGGTATTCACCCAGGAAAATTATATGTAGGATAGTGAGATTTGTGTGGAGCACACTAATAACTACAGCATGTTGAGATCAAGAAAGAAGTGATGTGGGTCTCTTGAAAGCATTAAGGTGGATGAGTCCTCAGGGCCCGATGGCATCGACATCAAGGCCCGATGGTATCTACCCCATATTATTGACAGACGTAATAGAGAGAGTTTTCTGGGGCCTTGGCTAAGATCTTTGTATCCTCGCGAGGCAATGCAGAGGTCTAGAGAACTGGCAAGTACCTAATGTTGTTCCTTTGTTAAAAAAGGAAAATAGTGATAATGAAGGAAACCATAGACCAGCAATCAGTGGTGGGGAAGCTATTATAGACAACTCTTATGGAAAGGATTTGTGCATATTTGGAAAAGCGCAGTTTAATGTGGGGCAGTCAGTATGATTTTGTGCAGGGCAGCTCATGTCTTACTAACTTGATTGAATTTTTCAAGGAGGGGAGGAAGGTGATCGATGAGGGTAGAGCTGTGGGTGCTATTTCCATACGTTTTAGTAAGGCATCTGACACGGCTCCTCTTGGTTGGCTTATCCAGAAGATTCAGATGCATGGGATCCACAATTACTTAGCGGCTTGAATTCAAATTTGGCTTGCCCAAAGAAGACAGAGGGTAATGGTGAAAAGGTGGTTTTCAGCCTAGAGGTCCATCATTAGTGGTGTTTCACAGGGATCTCTGCTGTTTGTGTTGGTGGAGTTATGGATGGGATACAGATCGTTTGCAGATATGGGCAGAGAAATGGCAGATGAAGGATAATCCTTGTAAATATGAGGCTTTGGGAGATCAAACGTTAAGAATAAAATATCCACTTAATCGTCCAGCTCTGATGTAAAGAAGGATCAAGTCCATAGGTCACTGAAAATAGCCATGCAAGTAGATAGGGTGGTAAAGAAAGCGTACGACATTCTTGCCTTTATTGAATGGCATGAATGAGTATAAGAGTCAGGGTGTAAAATTGCAGCTCCATAAGACATTAGTTAAGCCATACTTAGGGTATGTGTTCAAATCTGATCACGACATTACAGGAAGGATGTGGAGGATTTGGAAGAATACAGAATAGATTTACGAGGATTCTGCCTGGAAAGGACAGCATCAACGATAATGAGAGGCTAGAAAAACCTGGATTGTTTCGTCTGGTGCGGCAGAGGCTGAGGGGGAAAATGATAGAAGTCTATAAAATTAAGTTTTGCTTAGAAAGCATTGATCATCAGAATCGTTTTTCCTTAAAGTTAAAATGTCTAATACTGGTGTATACATTTAAGTTGAGAGAAGGGAAGTTCAAAGGAGATGTACGGGGCGAGTTGTTTTTACACAGAAAGTTGTAGGAGTCTGAACCACATTTCCAGGGATGGTGTTTGATAAGCGCTGTTTTAGGTCAGCATTTGGAAATTCACGGAATGGAGGGATATGTGGAACAGGTCAGTGGTGGTACAAAGAACAAATCGGTTGTTAATTGTGGTGAAAAGGAAATCGAGATATAAAGCAGATATGCATTAGGATTGGCGGGGGGATGGACAGATTCTGTGTTTTGGTGGGTTGCACGATTTTCTTTCGTTTCACTTTTATCAGTGAATTCTGTTTTAGTTGCAGATGTTGCTGGTTTAAAGGCAGAAAGATCCGTGACAATATATCACTTACAGCTGCAGAGGTGTATTCTGCCTCGGGATGCCTGCTGAACGCTGATAAAGCTCATTCTAAAAGCCTTGCAGAGCTGATGTGGATTTCCTTCTCGGGGAGGCGGTAGTCTGGATGGGTGTCCATGAAACGTGGGAAGCTTCCTGTGTCTCTCTGTTTTGGAGCCAACGGTCAGAGAGAATTTGTTAGCATATTCTCTCTGGTCTCCTAAGCAGTGAAGGCAATGGGCAAGGGAATCTGAAACAGACCCATTATTTCGGTCCTCAATCTGCTTCAATATTCCCAATGACCATGTAAGACTCTGAGTCTGGAGAGCGACAGGGACTGCAGTCATAGCGTCCTACAGCACAGAAACAGATACTTCACCCCAGCTCAGCCATCCCAAACAAGTTTCACGAACTATATTAGTCTCATTTGCTTGTATTCATCCCATAGCTGTTTCTCTTTCTTTCCAAGATGCTGCCCAACCTACTGAGTTTTTCCAGCACTTCCCGTATTATAAACTATAACATTATCTCTGTTTCTCTCGCACACTCCGCACAAATGCTGCCAGACGGGCTGAGTTTCTCCAACACTTCCTATGTTTATAAACTATAAACCGTGGGTGGCACGGCGGCGGCACAATGGTTCGCACTGCTGCCTCCCAGCGCGAGATACCCAGGTTCAATTCCCGCCTCAGGCGACTGACTGTGTGGAGATTGCACATTCTCCCCGTGGGTTTACTCCGAGTGCTCTAATTTCCTCTCATAGTCCAAAAATGTGCAGGTTGGGTGAATTGGCCATTGTAAATTGCCCGTAGTGTTAGGCGCAGGAGTAAATATAGGGGAATGGGTCTGGGTGAGTTGCGCTTTGGCGGGTCGGTGTGGACTTGTTGGGCCTAATGCCTGTTTCCACACTGTAAGTAATCAAATCTAAACATTATCTCTGCTTCTCTCGCACACTCCCCGCCAATGCTGCCAGACTGGCTGAGTTTCTCCAACACTTCCTGTGTTCATAAGCTGTAACCTTACTCTGCCTTCTCTCTCATTCCCTCCCCCCAAATATGATGCCAGATCTGTTGCATTTCTCCAGTATTTCCTGTGTTTATAAAATTAATTCTGTTTCTCTCTCTCTCTCTCTCTCTCTCCCTCACACACACAGACACAGACACTCCCCACAAGTGCTGCCAGATCTATCGAATCTCTAGCGATTGTTGGACAATGGGAGCACTGCTGTCTCAACTCAATGCTAGGAAGGATGGATTCGCCTTGGAGAGAGTACAAGTTAGGTTGCCAAGAATGGGACCTGGACTTCAGGGATTAAATTATGAGGAGAGATTACGCAAATGAGACCTGTTTTCTCCAGAATTTAAAGTGTTGAGGGGCGATCCGATTGAAGATATTGACAGGAAAAGATAGGATGGATTAAGAGAAACTGTGTCCACTGGTTGGCGATACCAGAAATGGGGAGGACATATTCTGAGATTTAGGAATGGAACATGCAGGAGAAATGTTAGGAAGTGCTTCCCACAGAAAGGGTGGGAGGTGATTGGAACTAACTTCCATAAATGCTACTGGATGGTGGATCAGTCGTTATTTTCCATTCTGAGTTCGTCAATGTTTCTTCCGCAGCAATATGAAGGGGATAGGGGGCAGGCAGATATATGGAGCTCGGCCACAGGTCAGGCGTTGAATGGTAGAGTAGGCTCCAAAGGGCTGAATGGCCTACTGCTGTTCCTGTAAGTGGCATTAATTAGTTGGAAATGTTTGAAGTGTATAGAGAGAGCTGCTTCCATTTGATGTTTCTGAACCTATCTCCTTCTGTTACAGGTAAATGTGAGAGAGAAGGCATTGATGTAGCTGGCAACAGGTCACACTGAGTTGGAAACTGCTGTACTACAAAACCGCGTCAGAAATGTCACTAATCTCCTTGCTTCTGACCCTCTGTAAGTGTGTATGATAGAGTAACATTGCCCCTGACAAACCTTCCCTTTCTCCGGTCATTTTAGGTTACATTCTGCGCCAGATACACTACACTTCCTTCTCAGTTCCAGGAAAGTGGGAGCTAATTACTGTGGCCAACAGAAAAAAAAAATTGGCAGAAATCGGGAATGAAAAAAGATGGGAGCTTGGATGATAGCATTTCTCGAGAAAGCGAGAAAGAGGGGCAAAGGAAGAGAAAAGAATGAAGATTTCAAGTTATTGTCCTTTGATCCAGCTTTGTGGAATATCATTCGATCTTCTCAGAAAGGGACACAAGTTAGACGCACACATGCACTATGATCTAAAACTGTCAGGACATAGATGGATCAGCAGAATTTCAGAATCCCACAAATCTCACAACAATATAGAGGGGTGACATAAGTCACTGAGCAGTGAATGGAAATGCCATCTCTTTACATCAACGTTAGGAGATTTACCAGAAAGTCATCTTGGGGGCTAGAGAATTTAAGTGATTGAGAGAAATTAAACAGACTTGGTTTGCTTTCCTCAGAAAAGAGGTGGGAAACATTACGTGCCTGTTTGTGTATACATACATACACACACACACACACACACACACACACACATATATATATATATATATATATATATATATATATATATGTGTGTGTGTGTGTACCTCGATTATCCACATGCGTTGGCTGGGCTGTATGCTGTTCTGATGGTTGATTATTCGGTTAATCGATTCAATGCACCTCCTCTGGTGCTCAGATTTTTCTGTCAAGTCTTCTCCCCATTCAGGAGACTGCAGAACACCCTGTGGAGCAGCCCAGCGTGCGTGGGCCCCATCCCAACCCCGTCTAACACCGCCCCCGCAGCCAGACCACAATCCCGTCCATGCCGCCCCCATCCGCCGCCTGCCAACCCCCAACCCATCCAACACAGCCCCCCCGCCCGCCTCCAACCCCATCCAACAACACCTCGCTTGCTCCAAACAAATCAAACACCCCCCTCAACCCCATGCAACACCGACCCTCACCACCTCAACCCAGTCAAACACCGCCCCCAACCCCATCCAACGCCGCCCTCTTTCCACCCCCAACACTGTCCAGCATTCTCCCTGCCCCCGATCTGCCTCCACACACCATCTGACCCACGTCCGTGCCCCATCCTAGTGCTCCACCTGCCCCTGTCAGCCTCCCACCCCCTCCGGGGCAGTTGCACTGCCACTAGCAGTAAGACTGCAGCCGCCTTTGTGAGATAAGTCTCCAAATAGCACACACAAACACATGCAGATGCAACGTTTTGACAAGCTCCACCTCTGCCCTGTACAGGACAATGTTAGATAGAATACCTGGGGAAGGGGGGGGGGGGGGGTGTTAAAGTTCACCACTATGTAGAACCCTTGGGAAACGTTTGGGGAAGATAGAGAGGGCAGTAGCCCAGTCACTTTGAGACAATGCCTGGGCTCCCATCAATGTCCAAGGACTGTTCTCTGCAGCATTTCAGTGAATCCATTGTAAACAAAAGACACGTTCAGGGTTGAAACAGCCTTTTGATGTACTGTTTGTATCAGGACCTCGAGATCTGCTTCGGATAATCTGATATACAGAAGAACTTCGATTATCTGAATTAATTATCTGAATATCAGATTATCCTAAGGAGATCTCGAGGTCCCGATAGAAACATTACAATAAAGGCGTGTTTCCAACGGCGATCATGTCTTTTTTTTCCAGTGATTAAACAGACACCGTCTCCAATTGACTGACATCCCACCCTCTCACTCTCCTCACATTTTCTCTGGAGTTCTACAGAGGGGTGCACCCTCGCCCCCCACCCCGCCACCTCCCCCCCTCGCACCTTTCCAGAGACTCTCTTCAACATTGTCCCGTACAGGGCAAATGTGGAAACTGTCAAAACGGTGCAGTAAAAAGTTGTGTGTATGTGGCTATGGCAGTGCATTTGCTATTTGGAGACTTACCCCACAAAGGTAGTTGCAGCAGCAGTCTTTTTGTTGATGTCCAGTTCAGCTGCCCTAGAGAGGGGGCGGGGGTAGACAGGGGCTGCACGGTAGTGTGGGCTGGGGGGCTGTGTCAGATGGGGTTGGGGGAAAGCGGGGTGGACATGAGGTGGGCGGAAGGCGGTTTTATACGGGGTTGGGGTGCAGGCGGGAGGAAGGCGGTACAGGGGGCCGGAGGAAGGCGGTTTTTGATGAGGTTGGGGGTGGGCGGGGGTGGACAGGGGCACAGGCGCGGCTGGTGTTGGACGGGTTTGGGGTGCGGTTGAGGGCAGTGTTGGACAGGGCGGGGTGGACGGGGACTGGTGTTGGATTGAGGCCGGCGGGGGTGGATGGGGCGCGGGCAGGAGGCTGTGTTAGACAGGGGCGGGAGTGGAAGGGGCTGTGGATGGTGTTGGATGAGGGCACGGTACGGGCAGTGTTGGACGGAGCAAGGAGCAGTGTTGGACGGGAGGGAGAGGGCAGTGTTGGACGGGGGCGGTGTTGGACAGGGTTGGGGCGGGCAGGGGTCAGTGTTGGACGAGGTTGTGGGCGGGGCGGGGTCCGATTTTGGGGGCGGGATTCGTGCGCGGTATGCTGCTGCAGTTTCCTGAACAGGGAGCAGAGGAAAGGCACTTAGTCAACTAACCGAACAATCAATTATCCAAACGAAATAGTGCCCGCCCATCTCGTTCGGATAATTGAAGTTCCTGTGTGTGTGTGTGTGTGTGTAATGACATGTACGGGGGCATAATTCGGGTAGACAGGAGAAACCATTTTCCTCTTGACAAAGAGATTAATGATTGGAGTTGGGAAATATATATTGAAGGTAAGTGGCAGGAAGTTAAGAGGGTGACGGAAGGAAAACACTTTTTCAGTCAAAGTGTGGTAGGAATCTGGAACTCACTGTCAGGGAGGGAGAGGCAGAAACCCTCATCACGTTCAAGAAAAAAATCAGATGCCAACTCGTGATTCCAGATCTGTGGACCAAATGCTGGGAAAGAAATGGGCTTAGCGAATAGTGAGGTGGTTGTTTTTGATGAGCGCAGACTTGATTGGTCAATAGGCCTTTTTCAGAAATGTACACTTCTTCGGCTCTGACTTTAGATTGAAGAAAGTCTTAGCTCCCTTGTGAAGTGACTTAGCATGCAGCAGAAGTTGCGGAAACATCTGGAATCGTTTCAGATATGTTCCAAAGGAAGCCCTGCTGTAACGCAGCCTCTTGTCTCTGAATTAGAAGCGTCAGTATGGAGGTCATTGATAAGTCTTGGCTGACTTTGGGGATTTCTAAGGATCTCGGTGAGGCAAAAAATGCAAAGCCAAAGAAACTTGAATCCTTTTGCCATAATTTTCCCATAATCTTTAAAGAAAAATCTTCTTAACTCAGAAGAATGGCACAGGGAATGGCAAACAAAGCGAAGAGAAAACAGGAGGGGCAAACGAAGGTATAAATAGTTGGTAGAATGTTACAAAGCAACATCTGCAGTTGGATTGATACATGAATGAGAAACCAATCGGGTCATCATGCACTTCATATCAATTTATATTTCTGCCTCCTCGTCGATAGGATTGAACAGTCAATAGTTCCCATTGAGTTACAGACAGGACACGTGCTGCTTCACTGCTGTTTTTCCTCTTACATTGCTTTGACGTTGTATTTACTTGCAATTTCTAGGACACTGGCAAAAATAATGACATTTATTTCAATTCCCTTTTGTTTTCCAGTGAATCTTGCTCTGTTTGGAATCACCCAAGGTAAGAGGGAACTTTAATTTTTGGATAAACATTTACAAATTTCAAGCCATGCTATGCACGTCCTTTCAGTGACCTTTTCCAATCATGCATCAAATTAGACTTGATCCCAGTCTTCCTGATCAGGAGTTAGGGATATCCTCTGAAAGATCGGGCACTGGAATCATTTTCAAACCTTCTCCCATATGGGTGCTCCACCAGTTATAATGAAGACTAATGGCTTTTTTTTGACTTAGTCACATCCGACACAGTCCATTCAGTAAATCTGTACCAAAATTTAAGTTAATCACAATACTTCAAATGAGCATGAGATTTGAAACAAGATGTTTGTGAAAATACAAAGTTACGATAATTTTGGAAGGGAGAATAGAATATTATTTAAATGGAGAGAAACTACAGAGAGCTGCACCAGAAATGGACTTGGTGGGGGCCGGAATTTTGTGTATTAAAAACAGAAAATTAACACACAGCAGGGGCAGCAAGTAATCAGGAAGTGCAAAGGGAATCTTGCTCCTTATTTCAAAGGGGTTGAAAGAGAATAGGGAACTCTTTCTGCAAATGTACAAGGTGCTCATGAGACTTTTTTTGAGCACTGGAGCTGTTTTGCTTCTCTTATTAAATGAAATATATCATTTCATTGGAGGCAATTCAGAGAAGGTTCACTAAAATGATTCCCGGTGTGGAGGGTTTGTTGGTACTCTACTCATTGGAATTTAGAAGAGCGAGTGGTGATCTCATTGAAACTTATCAGGACTTGACAGGGTCAATGCTGAGAGGATGTTTCTTCATCATATGAGAGTCTAGGACCAGAGGGTGCACTCTCAGAATAATGGGGCACCAATTAAAAGGTGATATGAGGAGAAATGTCATCTCTTAGACGATTGCGAGATTTTGGAACTACTTGCCACAGAAAACAGTGTGTATGGGTGCAAGAGTTCTTGTATACATTGAATATCTACATAAAAACATTCTCGATCACTCAAAAAATAAATGGAAAGGGCAGGAAAATTAATGTGAGGAATGTTAAATCAGTCACAAAAAAATGGATGGCAGAGCAGGTTGGAGGGGCCAATGGCCTGCTCCAATCCTTATGGTTTAAAAAATGAGTAGAAAGGCAGTGTCAATGATGGATGAACCGATCAGATAAGATTGGTCTAACAATAAACTGAAGGATTTAATGTAATTGCTACAGAGCATGTATTTTAAAAAAAGTTTGGTAAGTTTTAGTTTAAAATACCACATTACAAATCCACCAGCTAAATTCAAGGTGAGAGCACCAATAGATAATGCCAGTAAGCGTCTTTACAATATATTTGAGAACAACATTGTGGAATATGGACGCTACTGTCTCTTTATTGACAGGACGTCTGTGCTAAATGGTGCCTCTTGCAGATCAGAGCTAGCTGTGACGACCGTTATGATAATTATTGATGGATATTACCTTCAGTTCCGATCTTCAGTTCCATAATAAGTGATCATAAAGCTTGGAAATGTAGCAAACAAGAAGAAGGGTGAAGGAGGAGAACATAAGGGAGTACGGACAGGTTATAATGAGCAGGTATATGACGCGTGAAATTTCATTCATTTGTGCGACATGAACGTCACTGACTGGACAGACTATAATGGGCAGATACATGAAACGTGAAATTTCATTCATTTGTGCGACATGGGCCCAGCATTTATTGCCCCATCTCTTGTTGCCCCCTTGAAAACGTGGTATTGAGTTGTCTTCTTAAACCGATGAGGTCCCTGCGGCTAACAAAGACCAACAATGTCCTGAGGTAGGGAATTCCAAGTGTTTGACACTAGCAACATTAAAGAAATGGCCAATATATTTTCGAGTGGGATGTTGGGTGGCTCAGGGGAAACTTGCAGGTGGTGGTTCCCATGCGTCTGCTGCCCTCTTCCTGCGAGATTGATGTGGTCCGAGCTTTGGAATGTGCTGTCTAAGTACCTTTGATGAATTTCTGCAATGCATTCGAGAGTTGGTGGTGGATGTTTGTAGTGCCAATAAAGTGGCGCTGCTTTGGCCATGATGATGTTAAGCTTACTTGGATGGTGATGGCTAGCATGAGGGTTCATAGCTATAAATTTAATATTGGTACATATAGGACAGATGCCAGAGGTAGTTTCTTTAGTCAGGGAGTACTAGAGGTGGGGAACACACAGTCGTAGACTCGCCAAATTTAAGGGCATTTAAACTCTCATTAGATAACCATATGGATGAAAATTGAATAGTGTAAGATAAATGGAGATCAGATTGTTTTCACAGGTTGGCACAACACCGAGGGCTGGAGGACTTGTATTGGACTGTAATGTTCTACAGTCTTTGTTCTGTTCTTGGAGCTGCACACATCCAGGCAAGTGGGAGTACTCCATCAAACTTCTAATTTATGCCTTGTCGATTGTGGACAGGCTTTGTCGGGGTAATCAGGAGATGAGTTACTCATTGCAGGATTCCCAGCTTCTGATCTGCTCTTGCAACAACTCTATTAACATGATGAATCCAGATGCGTTTCTAGTCAATAGGAAACTCCAGGATGTTGAGAGTAGAGGGATGCAGTGACGGTAGCACCATTTAAGGTCAAGGGGCAATGGTTAAATGTTCTAGCATTGGGGAGATTATTGTCTGGTACTGCACACTTTGCTTTGGGCTGAGAACGTCTTCTGGAAAACACAGAGTAAAAATCCGTTTTTTTTTCAGTTGAGGCCAACAGATCAAATTGAGTTGTGGTTAAAGTGTTGCATATCATAGAATTGGTTTCATGTTGTTATCCAGCTGACTACATTAAGACTAAATATAAACTGTGCGGTTAACTCTTCCAAACAGTAGATCTGCTGGTCTCTATCAGCTTTAGGCCCTTTGAGAGAAAAGAAATATATACATATATATATATATATATATATATATATATATATATATATATACCTACTTAAATGGTTGGTGACGCAGAGGCGATACTAGAAGCAAACCAACGTCAGGTACCACCAACATTCATCCCGTTTAGGTCTTATTGTCTGGACTGGACTGTTAGGTCAGATAACCAACTCGAACTAGAGCTCTGTATACTGGGGACATTGAGGCTTATAGCAGTGAGAGATCATAAAAATGCAATTATAGGATTCATAAACTTACTCCTTTTTTTCAGCTATTCGAAGGCCTGTGCTTTACATAAATCCTGCAACTGGTTTCTTAAAAGAAGGAGGGACTTTAAAACTGGAATGTGCAACAGATAAAGGACGAGTTATTTATTGGTTCAAAAATGAACAATATTTCGATTCCACACAGAGTAATATTTACGAAGTACCCGTCGACAGTGAAACCGGTGGGTCTTATCACTGTATGACATCCACTACATGGAAAAAGAGTGAAACTGTTGAAGTTGTCGTCACACGTAAGTGAACTTTGACTCTCATTTATTTTGAAAATTTTACATGTAAGTGGAGCTTGCAGTGTTCAAAGAATAAAGAATAGTACAGCATAGGAACAGGCCCTTCAACTCACCAAGACTGTACTGACACATGATGCCTTTGTCAACCTTTTATCTCGAGGCTGTTCATACCCCGTTATCCTCTGTCTGTTTGGATATCTGTCCGCAGGCCTCTTAAACGTAGCTATAGTATCTACCTTCACCACCTTCTCTGAAAAGCCATTCTAGGCACTTACCATTTTCTATGTGGTAAAACACTTGCCTCTTCCATTTATTTTAAATTTCCCCCCTTCACCTGAAACCCATGTCCCCCAGTAATTGATATATTGTACCCTTGAAAAACAAGACTTCCATCGATGCCTCTCATAATTTTGTAAACTCCCATCAAGTTGTCCCTCACTCACTATTGTTCAGATGAAAACAGACCAAGTTTGTCCAATTTCTCCTCATTGTTAATACTTTCCCAACGAGGCAACATTTCTGTACCCTCTCTAGCGTCTCCTCATCCTTCTGATAAGTGATAATGAACGACACACGGTATTTTCTTTAACTACAAACCAATTTTCAGCCCAATACACGTTTCAGCATGATTTACTGCTCAAACGTCTTTTTTTTGGTCAGTAACTTTCACAAGATTAGGCTAGGGGTTAGTAATTCCACATGACGAGAATTTGAGTAGATTGAGTAGATTTAGAAGAACAGAAGCTGATCTTGTTGAATAATCGTAGAGAGACTTGGAAAGGAGATGCGGAACTTGTTTTGGAGAGTCTGGACCAGAGGGGCATCCTCTCAAATAAAGGGGGTTGCCAATTGAAGATGGAGGTGAGGGGGAATTTCATCTCTGAGGGGATTGAATCTGTGGAATTCTTTACCGTAGAGGGTTATTGAGGCTTGGTCCTTCATACCTATTAACCCTCGAGATGAAATAATCCTCGAATTCCCCCCAAATCTCCTGCCTTTCAATTGAAGTGATAGCCCCCTTGTTATTGACCCTTCGACTAAGTAGAACAGCTGCTTCATATCCCCCCTATCCATATTCCTCATAAACTTACACAGCTCTATCAGGACACCCCTCAACCTTCTCTATTCGAAAGAAAACAACATGAACTTATTCACCCTCTCTTCATCACTAAAGTTGTTCCTCGTAGGCAATATCCTGGGACTATCCTCTATATCCCCCCTTAGTGGAATAAAATCCTTCCTGTCGTGTGGAGACTGGAACTGTACACAGTGTTCCAGCCACGCATCATCAATGTCCCGTGCAGCTCTAACATCCCCTTCCCGGTGTTGGAATCCACAACATTCAACTATCAAATGTAATTTGCATTCCAAGCTGATTTAGTGTCGTTTTGCTTTGGCAGTTTCTGATGAAGTGCTAACTCTGGAAGCCAATCCTGAACATGCTCTGAGAAATGAGAGGATTGAAATGAGCTGCTGGACCCGACCCCAGAACCTGAGAGGACGTAATCATTTCGGATGGTATCGAAATAATGGGTTAATAAAACAGTCTACATACGGGTCACTGACCATAGAAAGTGCAGCGTATTCAGATGAAGCATCTTATCGGTGTGAATTAAAAATTGGCTATAAAAAGTGGGTTTCGAACGAACTAAACATCACAGTATCAGGTTGGTCATTCTTTTGTCTAGCTATTGCCAACAAATGTTTTGATGGTTTTATGCCATGTCTGTGTAAGCTGCTTTTAACAGGACTCTCCCAGTTATGGGGACTCGAGGGCAGGAGCAGAGATGTTTCATCAATGATCTTCCTTCCATGAAAAGGTCAGAAGCGGTGATGTTCACTGATAGTTGCTCCATTCACCACTTCTCAGATACTGAAACGGTCCATGTCCAAATGCAAAAATGTCTGATTAATATCCACACTTGTGCTATCAAGTGGTAAGTAACATTCGCGCCACACAAGTGATAGGCAATGACCATTTCCAATAAGAGACAATCTAATCATTGCCCCTTGACATTCAATGGTGTTCACATCTCCCCACTTTTAACATCCTGGGAGTTAATATCGAGGCAGAATTTAACCATCACCCCTTGACATTTAAGGGTGTTACCAACACTGAGTTCCTACTATCAACATCGTGGAGTTTCGTGGAGAAGCTCAACTGGAGTTATCACATACCCACAGTGACTGTAAGATCAGATCAGATGCTGGGAATCCTGTTGTGATTCCCGAAAGCCTGTCCACCATTTATAAGGCGCAAATCAGGAGAGTTAGGGAATACTCCTGGAAAAGATCGACACCATCCAAGGACAAAGCAGCCCCCACTTGACTGGCACCACATCCACAAGCGGTGCCAGTCAAGTGGGGGCTGCTTTGTCCTTGGATGGTGTCGATCCACGACTGACGCTTCGTAACAGCAGAGTGTACTATCTACAAAATGCACTGCAGAAGTTCACGGAAGATCTTCAGACAGCACCTTCAAAACCCATGACCGCTTCCATCTAAAAGGCAGCAGATACATGGGAACCTTGTACCCTGCAGCTTCCCCTCCAAGCCACTCACCATCCTGACTTCGAAATATGTCAGTAGTTTCTTCTGTGCCGCTTGGTCAAAATGCTGGAATTCGCTCCCTCAGGGCATTGTGAGTCTATCTACAGCACATGGACTGTGGTGGTTCAAGAAGGAAGCTCAACACCACCTTCGCAATGGGCAATTCGGGACAGACAATTAGATGGTGGTCAACTATATATGATGAGAGACTGGATTGGTTAGGATTATATTCACTAGAGCTTAGAAGAACGAGGAAGGGATCTGGCAGAAAACTATGAAATTCTAATAGGAGATGTTAAGGTAATATTTTGCGACAGTTTTTACTTTTGAGAAAGGAGTAGAGGCTAGAGAACTCTGGGAAATGAATATTAATGTTTTGAAAACAAATGACATTACAGACGAAATAGTGCCGGTAGTCTCAGCAAACATAAAGGTAAACAAATCACCAGGACCTGATCGAATGTATTCCAAGACATTATGGACGCAATTGCAGGGCTCTGAGTAATAATATTTAGAACATAGAACATAGAACAGTACAGCACAGAACAGGCCCTTCAACCCACGATGTTGTGCCAACCACTGATCCTCATGTATGCACCCTCAAATTTCTGTGACAATATGCATGTCCAGGAGTCTCCTAAATGTCCCCAGTGACCCTGCCTCCACAACTGCTGCTGGCAACCCATTCCATGCTCTCACAACTCTCTGTGTAAAGAACTCGCCTCTGACTTCCCCTCTATACTTTCGTCCAACCAGCTTAAAACTATGACCCCTCGTGTTAGCCATTTCTGCCCTGGGAAATGGTCTCTGGCTATTGACTCTATCTATGCCTCTCATTATCTTGTATACCTCAATTAGATCCCCTCTTCTCCTCGTCCTTTTCTCCAATGAAAATAGTCCGAGCTCAGTCAACCTCTCGTCATAAGATAAGCCCTCCAGTCCAGGCAGCATCCTGGTAAACCTCCTCTGAACCCTCTCCAAAGCATCCACATCGTTCTTATAATAGGGCGACCAGAACTGGACGCAGTATTCCAAGTGCGGTCTAACCAAAGTTTTATAGAGCTGCAACAAGATCTCATGACTCTTAAACTCAATCCCCCTGTTAATGAAAGCCCAAACACCATATGCTTTCTTAACAACCCTGGCCACTTGGGTGGCCATTTTAAGGGATCTATATACCTGCACACCAAGATCCCTCTGTTCCTCCACACTGCCAAGAATCCTATCCTTAATCCTGTACTCCGCTTTCAAATTCGACCTTCCAAAATGCATCACCTCCATTTATTCAGGTTGAACTCCATCTGCCACCTCTCAGCCCATCTCTGCATCCTGTCAATGTCCCGCTGCAGCCAACAACAGCCCTCCATACTGTCAACGACACTCCAACCTTTGTGTTGTCTGCAAACTTGCTGACCCCTCCTTCAATCCCCTCATCCAAGTCATTAATAAAAATTACAAACAGTAGAGGCCCAAGGACAGAGCCCTGTGGAACACCACTCACCACTGACTTCCAGGCAGAATATTTTCCTTCTACTACCACTCGCTGTCTTCTGTTGGCCAGACAGCTATGTTCCCCTGAATCCCATTCCTCCAGACCTTCTGAATAAGCCTACCATGGGGAACCTTATCAAATGCCTTGCTGAAGTCCATATACACCACATCCACAGCTCGACCCTCATCAACTTTTCTAGTCACATCCACAAAGAACTCGATAAGATTTGATAGGCATGACCTGCCCCTCACAAAGCCGTGTTGAAAGATTTGTATGATCTATGAACTTATGATTTAATCATTGCCCTCTCCTTCACTTTTTTGATCACGCAGCACTGCCCTTTCATGAGAAGGCCATTGCTCATCACTGGCCACTCGGATGTTTCCTTTCATCCTGGTGGTGAACATTGAATAAAAATTTCCACGCCATTTGTCTCATGTCTCATGTCTGCATACGCCACACACGCGTACACGCACACACACACACACACAACCTGATATTCTAGGATGGCTAATATTGAGCCTTTGTTAAAGAAAGGCTGTAATGAGAAGCCTGGAAGCTAGAGATTTGTGTGTCTGATATCAGTGATAGATAAGTTGTTGGACGTGGTTATGAAAGATAGTGTTTACATGCATTTGGAGAGGAGAGGATTGATTAGGGAGTTAGCATGGTTTGGTGCATGGAAAATATATTCTAACAAACTTGATTGAACTTGTTAATGAAGTGAACAAAAAAAGAGAGTGGAGAGTTGTTTACTTGGACGTCAGTAAAACCTTTGATAAGGTTCCGCATGATTGACTAATTAGGACAGTTACATCACATGGAATTTAGGATGAGCTTGTGAACTGGATACAAATTGGTTTAATGGCAGGAAACAGTAATGTTGGAAGGTTGTTTTCAGATTGGAGGAATAGGGCATGTCTTGTTCAATAAGGTTTGTTGCAGTGTCCACTGTTATTTGTGATTCAATTAAACGATTTGGATGAGAATATTGGAGGCATGGTTAGTAAGCATGCAAATGACAAGGATGAAAAATTGGAGGTATAGTGAACAATGAAACAGGTTACTTAAGAATACAAAGAGTCTTGATCAGTTGCATCAATGGGCTGAGGAGTAGCAGATAGAGTTTAATTTGGATAAATGTATGATATTTTGGTTATACAAATACATTACTTGATGTAATTAATGATAGGGCCTTGGCCAGCGTTGTACAACAGAGGAATTTAGGCGCACAGGTGCACAGTTCTTTGAAATTTGTATTACAGAGCGTGTAAAAAGTCATTTAGCATACTTGCCTTCTTTGATCAAGCCTTTGAGTATCGGCGTTAGGATGTTAGTTTGAGGTTGTGCAGGTTGTTGCTGAGGCCTCTTCTAGAATACTGAGTGCAATCCTGGTTGCCCTGATATAGGAAGGATATTGCTAAACCAGAGAGAGTACTGGAATGATTTAGCAGAATGTTTCTGGGAATGGAAGGTTTGAGACACAAAAACAGATTGGAAAAACTGGAACATTTTTCACTGGAGTAGTGGAGGTTGATGGTTGACAATTTTGAGGTTCTCAGATCATGAGAAGCATAGATAAGGTGAATTACAAGCATCTTTTCCCTTTGATGGAGGAATTCAAAACTCGAGGGCATATTTTTAAGTTGAGAAGAGAAAATTTTTTAAGAAAGGTCTTTAGGGCAAGTTTTTTTTTACACAGAGTGATTGGTGTGTGAAATGAACTGCCAGGGGAAGTGGTGAATTCAGACACAGTTGTAATGTTGAAAAGGCATTTATAGGAATGGTTTGGAGAATATAGGCTAAATGCAGGTTGTTAGGACTAGTTTATTTTGCGAACAGGGTCAGCGTGGACTGATTGGACAAACGACATTTACTCTATGAAAAGGCAGGGAAACGCAGGAAGTATGTCCTGATGATCCTGGAGGTTGGGTGTGGATGTTCAGAACCAGGGGGTCACAGTTTCAAGTAAATCAGGTAGCAGTGAAATGAGGAGAAGTGCTTTCACCCAGAGAGTGGTGTGCTTCCTTTCTCTATTAATTCCGATTCTGATCCAACTAACTGATCTCTATCAACTATAATTTACGATGTAAAAACAATGACTGCAGATGCTGGAAACCAGATTCTGGATCAGTGGTGCTGGAAGAGCACAGCAATTCAGGCAGCATCCGAGGACAGGCAAAATCGACGTTTCGGGCAAAAGCCCTTCATCAGGAATGAAGGATCACTACTGCCTACAGAATCCTTTACTCTGATATCTGAGAGTGTTATATAATATCATTAAGAACTGACAGTCCTATGTCTATTTATCTTGCTGATTGTGCATCTTGCTGCTATTGTAATATTTCCAGTCGTTGCCTTTTACTCTTTTAACATTTTTTAAGTTAAAAATCATGCAACATAAGGTTATCATCCAATAGATTTCTTTGGAAGCATTGGATTTCAGAGCGCTGTTCCTTCATCAGATGGTTGTGTTTCCAAATAAACCTGTTGTACTATAACCTGGTGTTGTATGGTTTTTAACTTTGTCCACCCCAGTCCAACAGAGGCACGTCCAAGTCATAACTTCTTGAAAAAACTTTTGCTTCGATCCTCGTGTTGTATCTGTACATCTTCTTCTCCTCATCTCTACACGCATTTGCTTTCAGTTGAGACAAGAAAGGGTTCTGACTGATATTATTTGACTCTTTACGACGGGGAATGGAGCTGAGTGACCTCCCCCGTTCTAATTTCTTATGGTCTTAAGATCCCTTCCTCGGTAAGGGGAACCAAACCTGTACTCAATTTTGAAGATGAGTTGAAATCAAATGAATGTTATTTATTTATTTATTCAGAATGGATTGTAGAAAATATCGAGGATAGTTTGGCTGGAGTGATACTCGTAAACCCATTCCAGAAACAATGTGATAGTGAATGTTTTCGGAACAGTTGCCAGCGAAGTGATAGCCTGTGGTAAACTGCAATGATACAACTTTGCTTTCAATCTTAGATGGGAATGTGGCTTTCCACGTTGTCCCAGTTTCACCTTTGGAAGGAGAGACAGTGAAACTGAATTGTCGGTCCAGATTAGATATTTGGTGGGAGACAGAATTTACCTTTTATAAAAAAGGCAAGATGATCCATTCAATGAAGTCTGAAAAACGTGAGTCTTCGCACAGCATTAAAATAAACAGCACCGATGACAGTGGATTGTACAGCTGTAAAGTGTACCCGTACACATCATGGCCTGTTGATGTTCAGGTTCAAGGTAATTACCTGGAGTTACAATCTGTCGGAAACAATGTTTTCATTTCTCTGGAGGGCTTTTTAAAACACTGGACACATTCTGAATCATACAATGCAGAAGAGTACATTCGGCCCATTACGTCTGCATTGTCAAAGCAAGCAAAATCAAAACAACCCCACTTTCCTGCACTAGGCCCCACAGCCTTGAATATTATGACATTTCAAGTGCTCGTCCAAGTACCTTTTAAAGGTTGTGAAGTTTCCCTCCTCAGCTAACCTCCCAGGCAGTGCATTCCAGACCCTCATCACCCTCTAGGTGAAACTATCCTGAAATCCCCCTCTGCCTTTCACTTTAACAGGATACCCTCCCCCATGTTATTAACCTCTGACCCAAGGGCAACAACTGCATCCTATCCGCCGGTTCCATGTTCCCCATAACCTTACACATCTCCGTCAGGTCCCTTCCCGCGCCTCCCTCTAACCACTGTCTCTGCCTCAGAGTAAACAACACAATCTTATTCACTCTCTAGTCATCACGCCCGCCACCTTTGAGAGAATCCATTCTTCCTCATTTCGGTTTTCAGTCTGCCCCAACCCCTTATCCTGAAATGATAACCGATTGTTCCAGATTGTCGCACACGGGAAAACATCCTCTCTCTGTCTACTTTGTCAAACCCCATCTCTCTTTAACGCTTTATGAGTAATGGGAGCGATAGCAAAGTCACCACCGTCCCTGTCTCATTAACGAGGCAGGAGATTGGTGGTTTAATCTGATGGTACCATACATAGGTGTGGAGAGCCCTTCATGGTGAGCTTAGCCAGTACTGGCTGCTGGCACCGCTCTCCTTCCAGCAGGAAAACAAAGCTCAAGTGGCAGTGATGTACAGTGAAGAGGGTGCAATCCTGTGAGTCTTACACATTGATTCCACCAAGCAAGCAGGCCCTTCAGCCCTACTCGTCCGTGCCGACCTGGTTTTCAAAACTGAACTAGACCCACTTGTCTGTGTTTGGCACTTACCCTTCCAAACTGTTATTATCTATGCCCCTGTCCAAACGTTTTTTAAATGTAATAATTGTACCAACCTCTACTACTTCCGCCGGTCGCTTGCTCAATGCAAGTACTACTCTCTGTGTGAATAAAAAGTGCATCTCAGGACACCTTTAAATCTTTCCCCTCTCAGTTTAAACCTATGCCTTCTCGTTTTGGAATCTCCTACCCCGGGGAACAGACCATGTGTATTCGTCATATCTATGCCTTTTTGATGTTATGAACTGGTAAATGGTCATCCTTAATCTCTGAGCTTCCAGGGAAATAAGTTACAGCCTAACCAGCTGTAACTCAGACCCTCCAGTCTCGATAACATCCTTGTAAACTCTTTCCAGTTTTATGACAATACATACTTTCATAATGCAATCACGGTGCCAGCGCTCTCTTGCATCCCTCATTTTAAGAAATGTGCAGCGACAATTGAGGAGGCGCTGAAAAGTCTTCCAAGACACTGTGCTGAGTTATGTTGATCTGTAGGGTACATAAAAGCTGTGGCAACTGTTTGTTTGATTGAGGCGAAGCTTGTGATGGGGTTTGAGGCTGGTATTTTACAACATAAGGAGAAGAGTCTGAGGACAAAGATTGGGAGTCTGTCCTCATTTGAGGAGAGTGAGTGAACCAAAACACAAAGGTTCAAGATGGATTGACTAGCGTAGCAAAGGAGATATAAAGAATTTTAATTTTATGGTTCAGGTCATGAAGACAAATACTCAATATTTTATGGATGAAGATATGATTGAAACATTCATTAGAAAAGAGAACATTGCAGTTGAGGCATTACATGGCGTAAGGCTCAGCCACACATTGACGACCCAGTGGTATTAGCAATGGACTATTAATCCAGAGACCAAGGGCACGTTCTTGGGATCTGGATTCAATTTTTGTTGTGGAAATCGACTTTGAAATGGTGCCAGAAAAGGTTTACTGGGGTGTTATCGAGAGTGGAGGTTTATATTTAATGGATAGGTTGGAGCACAGGAGACTGAGCGGTGACGTTATAGAGGCTCTTAAAATTGGGAGGGGTTTAGATATCCTGAATAGCCAAGCTCTTTTCACCAGGATAGGAGAGTTGAAAACTGGACAGCATAGCTTCAAGGTGAGAGGGGAAAGATTTTAAAAAACCCTAAGGGGCAACGTTTTTACACTGTGAGCAGTGTGTGTATGAAACGAACCGCCAAAGCAAATGGTGGAGACTGGTACAATTCCAGTATTGAGAAGACATATCAATAGTTACTTAGATATGAAACGTTCAGAGGGTTAGTGGCAAATGCTGGCAAATGGGACTGGATCTGTAAACCTGGTCAGCATGGACGGGTTGGGCAGAGAGTTATGTTTCCATGCTGCAAGAATCTACGATTCTAAGAATTTAGTGGCATCAAAATAGAATTTGAATTTTGGAATGTACGAGAAAAATAAAGTTTCTCCGTCTCCACTGTCCTTTGTCAGTAAATGCTCAAATTCTTCACCCCGTGTCATCATTGCGCCTTTCGCTCTGTGATAACAGTAGATTCATGAATCCCAATTGTGTGTTACATTCCAGAACGCTTTGCAAAGCCCGTGTTGCGGGTGGGGCCAGCGGCTGAAGTATTCGAGGGGCTCCGGCTCATGCTGACGTGCACTGTCCAGATGGCACGGCCCTCCGTCCAGTTTCATTACTCGTTTCACAGAGACAGCGACGCCCTGAAGACGGTGCCTGATCATAGCAGCGTGTACACGATCAATGCAACGGCTGCAAATGATTCTGGGAATTACAGCTGTGAAGCGATTGAGGCAGTTTACAGTCTGAGAAAGAGGAGCGACAACATTCACATTTCCATTAAGCGTAACTATCTGTCACTATTGCAGAGTCCCCAGAATAAATAAAGACCCTTGGAGCAATCAAGTGAGAAGCAGCCACCTCGCTATTCTCTAATCCCTACTTCCCCAGCATGCAGCAGCATAACCTTGTCCTCGCGAGTACATATCAAAACACTTCTTCACTGTGATGAGCGTTTTTGCCTCTCCCACCATTACAGGAGCAGTGAGCTCTAGATCTCTCAGTGAAAATGCTTTTCCTCATATTCTCTCGAAGCTTTCTACCATTTACCGTCAATCTACACCTATCCCCTTCTGCTTTTGATCTCATCAAGGGGAAGGCTTTCCTCCTGTCGACCCTATTTATACTCCCTCATAGTATCATACAACTCAATCATGAGCTCCACCCTCGTCTCCTCTGCTCTAAGGAATTAAAAAGCCCAGTCTGTCCAATCTCGCTGCACCCTCCCCCAGTGCTATTCCGTCCCTACTAGAAAGTGGATTCCAGAACTGGGCACAATTCTCTCGCTGTAGTTGTACGTGTTCATTCCAAATACAATCGCAATCATCACAAAATCTGATCTTGAGTTGACACGATACTGATAGCCTTCACTGGCCTTGAAATATTGTTCTGAGTCTCCTGTACTCACACCGCCTCGGGATTTTCTTACTCTCATTCTAATCACTGAGCTTTCCCAAGCCCAGGCATTCTACAGGTTGAAACAGAAACATGTCCTTCTGCTTTTCAGAGTCATTCGCTGTCCCTAAGTTGACTGTGCGTCCTGAGGGACAGCTGTTTGATGGTCACCGGATTGAACTGCTGTGCTGCATTGAAGAAAATCCCTTCCAAGCTTCCTTGTGGTACACCTTTTACAGAAATAGTGTCCCTCTTCAGTCTTCATCCGACCACAGCGACTACATCTCTGAGTCAGCTCATCCAGCAGACTCAGGTACTTACCACTGTGAAGTCACAAACGGGAAGGTGTGGAAACGCAGTCATCAGCTCGATTTGTCCATCAGACGTGAGTCCCATTTATTATCCTCCTTTTTTAACTGTTAAAGATTCAGAACAGAAACAAATTATCATCATGTTCCGCATCTCACAATCTATGAGCGAGATAAACACAACACAGGATAATCGGTGGGTTATTTATGACTGAGATGAGGAGAATTATCTTCAGCCAGAGATTGGAAGTCTGTGGGATTCACTGTCCCAGAGAATTACGGAAATATGTGAATGGGAATAGCCCATCATTCCTTCCATCTTGCTCTGCCTATTCACTAGGCTTGTGGCTGGTCATCCACCTCAGTCTCCTGTCCCCTTTCTCCATTCCTTTGGGCCATAAGTACTCTACCCAGCTCCTTTTCCAACAACTTTCAATGTACAGGCACTGGTTATTTTCTGTGGCAGAGAATGCCACACGGTCCCCACTCTCTGGGTGAAGATATTCCTCACAATCTCAATCGTGCCCTATTTCCCTTCCGACTGTGACGCCCTGGATGTCTGTTGATTATCACGAGCATCTTTCTTGCGTTTACCATGTCTAATTAGTAAGTTTGCAGATAACATGAAAATTGGTGGCGTCGTGGATAGTGAGGAAGTTAATAAAAGAATGTAGATCATCCTGAAAGATAAGCCCAGAAACCGTAAATGGAGTTTAATCAGGACTAAGGTCAGTTGAGGGGTAAGTGAGGACTGCAGATGCTGGGTACAATAGTCGATACTAAGGTGCTGGAAAAGCACATCAGCTTAGGCAGCATCCCAGGAGCAGAAGAATCAACTTTTGGGCATAAACCCTTCATCAGGAATTAGGCTTGGGGGCCAGAGGGCTAAGAGATAAATGGGAGGGGTGTGTGGTTAGGGGGAAGACACCTTGGAATACGATAGATAGGTGAAATTGAGGGAGAAGGCCATAGGTCGGAGTGGGGGTGTGGGGGGGGTGGGGTGGAGTGGTTAGATGGGAAAGGTGATTTCCAGGTCATGAGGGCATTGCCGAATTGCAGGCTTGAGACTGGTATAATGTGGAGGGGCAGGGGGCAAATGAGGAAGCTGGTGAAATCCACATTGATCCCGTGTGGTTGCAGGGTCCCAAGGCGGAATATGAGACGTTCTTCCTCCAGGTGTCGGGTGGTAAGGTGGTAAGGTGTTGCATTTTTAGTAGGAGAAATTTACAGTAAATGTCAAGATCCTGGGAAGCATTGATATACAGAGGAATTTTAGGGTGCACGTCCATAATTCTCTGAAAGTGGAAACAGAAGCAGATAAGCTGTGAAAGCAGCCATATGGCATGCTTGCCATTATCAGTCGGCTCAATGCGTATAAAATTTGGAAAGTTATATTGCAACTGTTTAAGAATTTAATTCCACCACATTTGGAGGATTGTGTGCAGTTCTGGTCCCACACTTTAGGAAAGATGTAGAGGCTTTCAAGAGGGTGAGAAAAGGGCTAACCGGGATGTTGCCTTGATGGAAGTATGTGAGATATGAGGAGTGGTTGGACACACCTGTATTGTTTACACGAGAGTACTTGAGTCTGTGGGGAGATCTGATTGACAGATATAAAATTAAGAGGGGCATGGACAGGCTGGATAGTCAGAGTCTTTCTTCCAGGGTGAAAATGTCAGATACTAGGTTAGGGGACACCGCTTTACAGTGAGAGGAGGAGAGTTTAAAGGAGAAGTGCGTGGAAATGTTAACTCAGTGTACAACAGGATCTTGATCCAGATCGGACAATAAGCTGAGGAGTGGCAGATGGAGTTTAGTTTAGTAAATGTGAGGAGCTGCATTTTGGAAAGGCAAATCAGAGCAGGACTGATGTGTTGCTGTGAAAAGAGCAATTGGAGTGCCCATTCATAGTTTCTTGAAACTGGTGTCTCATAGGATAATGAAGAAGGTGTTTGGTATGCTTTCCTTTATTGGTCGGAGCATTGAGTACACGAGTTGGGATGTCATGATGCGGCTGTTGGGATGTCATGATGCGGCCTAACATTGGTTAGGTTACTTTTGGAACGTTGTGTGTAATTCTGGCCACACCTCTATTGGAAGGATCTTGTCAAACTTGAAAATTTTCAGAAAAGATTTGCAATCTCCTCCCTTGCTTCCCAGAGAATCCTAGGATAAATGCCATCAGGCCCAGGGGACTTATCAATTTTCACCTTTTCCAGGATTTCCAACACCTCTTCTCTACATACCTCAAAGCCATCCATTCTACTTATTTGTGCCTCAGTATTCTCATCGACAACAATGCCCTGTTCCTGAGTGAATACTGAAGAAAAGTATTCATTCAGTGTCTCCCCAATCTCTTCCGCCTCCACACGCAACTTCCCCCTACTATCCTTGACTGGACCTATTCCTACCCTAGTCATTCTTTTATTCCTAACATACCTATAGAAAGCCTTAGGGTTTTCCCTAATCCTATCTACAAAGGACCTTTCATGTCCCCTCCTTGCTGCTTTTAGCTCTCTCTTCAGGTCCTTCCTGGCTACCCTATAACTCTCAATCGCCCCAATTGAACCTTCACGTCTCATCTTGAGATAGGCCGCCCTCTTCCATTTAACAAGGGATTCCAATTCCTTATTAAACCATGGCTCCCTCGCACGACCCTTTCCTACCTGCCTGACAGGTACATTGTTGTGATACCTTAGAGAGAATTGTAAGGGATAGGATTTATGCACATCTAGATAGGAATAATGTGATCAAGGATAGTCAGCATGGTTTTGTGAAGGGCAAGTCGTGCCTCACAAACCTTATTGAATTCTTTGAAAAGGTGACGAAGGAGGTTGATGAGGGGAAAGCGGTAGATGTGGTATATATGGATTTTAGTAAGGCGTTTGATAAGGTTCCCCATGGTAGGCTACTGCAGAAAATACGGAGATATGGCATTGAGGGTGAGTTGGAGGTTTGGATTAGGAATTGGCTGGATGGAAGAAGACAGAGGGTAGTAGTTGATGGCAAAGTTTCTTCATGGAGTGCCGTCACTAGCGGTGTTCCGCAAGGATCTGTTTTGGGACCATTGCTGTTTGTCATTTTTATAAATGACCTGGAAGAGGGGTTAGAAGGTTGGGTGAGCAAGTTTGCGGATGACACGAAAGTCGGAGGAGTTGTTGACAGTGAGGAAGCATGTGGCAGGTTACAGCAGGATATAGAGAAGCTGCAGAGCTGGGCAGAAAGGTGGCAGATGGAATTCAATGTAGCTAAGTGTGAGGTGATTCACTTTGGGAAGAATAACAAAAAGATGGGGTACTGGGCTAATGGTCGGATACTTGGTAGTGTGGATGAGCAGAGGGATCTTGGTGTCCATGTACACAGATCTCTGAAAGTTGCCACCCAGGTAAATAGTGCGGTGAGGAAGGCATATGGCGTACTGGCTTTTATTGGTAGAGGAATTGAGTTCCGGAGTCCTGAGGTCATGATGCAGTTGTATAAGACTCTGGTACGGCCGCATCTGGAATATTGTGTGCAGTTTTGGTCGCCATACTATAGGAAGGATGTGGAGGCATTGGAACGGGTGCAGAGGAGGTTTACCAGGATGTTGCCTGGTATGGAAGGAAAATCGTATGAGGAAAGACTGAGGCACTTGGGGCTGTTTTCACTAGAGAAAAGAAGGTTTAGGGGTGACTTGATTGAGGTGTACAAGATGATTAGGGGGTTAGATAGGGTCGACAGTATGAACCTTTTCCCGCGTATGGAGTCGGGAATTACAAGGGGGCATAGCTTTAAATTAAGGGGGGGTAGATATAGGACTGATGTTAGGGGTAGGTTCTTCACTCAGCGAGTCGTTAGTTCATGGAATGCCCTGCCAGTAACAGTGGTGGACTCTCCCTCTTTATGGGCATTTAAGAGGGCATTGGATAGGTATATGGAGGATAGTGGGTTAGTGTAGTTTAGGTGGGCTTGGATCGGCGCAACATCGAGGGCCCAAGGGCCTGTACTGCGCTGTATTCTTCTATGTTCTATGTTCTATGTAAGTATTTTGCCAGGGTCGGAGGATTTGAGCTTTAGGAAGAGGCTGAATTGGCTGGAATTGTTTTTCTTGAAGCATCGGAGGCTGAGAGATGCCTTTATAGAGGTTTATAAAATCATCAAGGGCATATATAGGCTAAATGGACAAGGTATTTTTCTCTGGGGTGGGGGAATCCAGAACTAGAGGGCATATGTTGAGGGTGAGAAGGAGAAATTTTAAAAGGAATCTCAGGGGCAACTGTTTCATACACATAGTGGTGCGGCTATAGAATGAGCTGTCTGAGGAACTGGTAGAGGCTGGCAGAACGCAATGCGGTGGCACAGTGGTTAGTACTGCTGCCTCCCAACGCCAAGGACATGGGTTCGATTCCAGCCTCGGGCGACTGTCTATGTGGAGTTTGCACATTCTCCAGTTGTCTGCGTGTGTTTTCTCCGGGTGCTCCGATTTCCTCCCAAAATCCAAAGATGTGCGTGTCAGGTGAATTGTCCATGCTAAACTGCCCGTAGCTTTAGGTACATTAGTCATGGATAAATATGGGGGGGGGGGGGGGGGGTGTGGTTACTCTTCGGAGGGTCGGTGTGAACTTGTTGGGCTGAAGTGCCTGTTTCCAGGCTGTAAGGAATCTAATCTAAAAATAATTTACAGGTATCTGGTTGTGTATATAATTGGAATAGTTTAGCGGGATATGGGCCAAGTGCTGGCAGATAAATTTAGGACATCTGGTCAGCATGGGCGAGTTGGACTAAGTGTCTGTCTCCGTGTGCTACATCTCTATGACTCTATCATTCCACACAGAATCATAGGTGCCTGGCACACACTCTGCCAGAGCAGTTGGTAGAAACAAATACGATAACAATGGTTAAGAGCCATATAGATAGATACATTAATACATAGGGAACAGAGGGACACAGACCATATGCAGGCAGATGGAATTCATACAGAATGACGTCACAGTTATGCGCAGACATGGTGGGCTGAAGGGCCTGTCCCTGTACTGTACTGATCTATGTCCTATGAATTCAGAGTGTCGGCTCATATACAGGACTCAAATCCCACCTTAGCAGATTGGAGAATTTGAAATCAATTCCAAAGGGAATCTATATGATTACAACCTGACAAACCTTAACTGCCCTCTGTGTAACTAGGAATGAGCAATAAATACTGGACTACCCAGTGACACTCAAATCCAAAGAATGAACAGAAAACAAAATATATGCATTTTTATGTGACTGTGATGATGTTCATAATTAAGTTTGAATTAACTCCGCCAAACACAAGGACCTAGCCTTTGTCTATATTTATAGGAATTCCGGTGTCAAAACCAGAACTAATAATTCAACCCGGAAAGGGGCTAATCGAAGGAGATACGGGATCCTTAATCTGTTCAGTCTCCAATGGTTCTCTGCCGATTTATTACCAATTCTACAACAGCTCAAGTGTGGAACTGTACTGGGAGCTTTCCAACAGCACTGAGGTGGTTTATAACATTGGAGCTATCAACAGAAGGGACGAAGGGCTTTACCATTGCTCAGTGAGAAATGAGGTGACAGGACCTCAGCACAGTGAAGACATCGCGATCACGGTGATAGGTGAGTTCACAAAGACTCTCTCCCAAAGTGTAACTGAATTATCAGCTCACTGACGACTGCTGCTGGGATATGCTCAAGGTTGGTACTTTGTTCTAAAAGGCCACAGTTTTGACTTAAGCGACAGAGAGAGAGAGAGAGAGAGAGAGAGAGAGAGAGGGTGGGGGGGTGGGGGGAACTTAGATGCTGGAGATCAGAGTCAAAAACTGTGGCGCTCGAAAAGCACAGCTGGTCAGACAGCATCCATGGAGCAAGAGAATTGACGTTTCGACCATAAGCTCTTCACAGGAATGCTCAAATGCTGCCTGACCGGCTGTGATTTTCCAGCACCACACTTTTTGACACGAAAGCGGCATATACCTAGATGTCATAATCATAGAGTCTTACAGCATGAAAACGGGCCCTTCTGTGCAAACTTGTTCATGCCAACCAAAACGTCCAAACACGCTAACCCCATGCCCCTGCACTTGCCGCTTAGCCTTTTGAACCTTTCCCATCCATGTACTTGTCTAAATGTGTTTTAAATATTGTTGGTGTGTCCACCTCAATCACTTCCCCTCACAGCTCATTCCAGATGTGTACCACCTTACGTGTAAAGGTACTGCCCCTCAGGTTCCCTTATATTCTTTCCCCTCGAACCTTAAACTGATACCCTCTCGTCCTCGACTTCATAACACTGGGATACAGACTGAGTGCATTCACCTCAACTGTGCCTCTTATGATCGTATACACTTCTTTCAGATTCTCCCTCAGTCTCCTACGCTGGAAAGGTAAAGGTCTTAACTTATCCAGCCTCTCCCTATAACTCAGACTGGTGAATCCTTGCAAACTCGTTGTAAATTTCTTGGGTACTCTTTCCAGTATATTAACATCCCTTCATTACATCAGTTTTTTTAACCTATCGCATTGCCTAACTCTATTGTATATTCATTGTTTCGTACTCCTTCCCATTGATGGTCTGAATCAATGGGTGAACTCCAATCTTTTTGATCTCTGTGTGTTTTCTCCACAGTTCCTGTCAAAGATGCTGTGCTGATTTCCTGCACCAACGGGACTGAGATACAGTCCGGGGAGGACCTTGTTCTCCGATGTCTGGTGGGGGAAGGCACTCAGCCTCAGTTCCTTTGGTACCATAACAATGTGCCATTGAGAAACAGTAGTGTAAGCTACCATGTAACGGCTGATGGTGGTGAGCTGGTTATTCATTCATTCCAGAGAGACGATGTTGGGAAGTATCACTGTGCAGCAATCAACAAAGGAACCAACGACATTATTTTTAACGTGACCAGCGACGACATCGAATTCACACTGCGAGGTAACAGTGACAGTCGGAACAAATATAGACAGAGCACAGAGAAAGACCATTCACTCCATCCAGTCTTTGCCAGTTATAAACTGTTATAAATCTCAGTTCGGGAGATGATGGCGGGTTGGTATCACCATGAGGTTATTGATCCAGCGACCTCAGTCATACTTCTGGGTTCCCGGCCACACCAGATAGTGGAGTTTGAACACAATAAAAATCTGAAATTGAAAGTCTCACGGAGAGACTTTGTGTAGAGATGGTTTCACCAGGATCTCGCTTGGGATGGAGCGTTTCAGCGTTGAAGAGAGGGAGGCTGGATAAACTCGGGATATTTTCGACAGAGCAATACATGTTGAGAGGGGAACCCGATAGAATTGTGCAACATTATGAGGAGCAGGGACAGGGGAAGTAGGAAGCAGGTGGCGGCACGGTGGCACAGTGGTTAGCACTGCTGCCTCACAGCGCCAGAGATCCGGGTTCAATTCCGCCTCAGGCGACTGACTGTGTGGAGTTTGCACGTTCTCCCCGTGTCTGCGTGGGTTTCCTCCGGGTGCTCCGGTTTCCTCCCACAGTCCAAAGATGTGCAGGTCAGGTGAATTGGCCATGCTAAATTGCCCGTAATGCTAGGTAAGGGGTAAATGTAGGGGTATGGGTGGGTTACGCTTCGGCGGGTCGGTGTGGACTTGTTGGGCTGAAGGGCCTGTTTCCACACTGTAATGTAATGTAATGTAATCTAATCAGGTACTCCCCATAGTGAAATGATCGGGAATAAAGGCTGGGGTTCGGAGTGGTCATTTTTAATTGAAGGACAGGTAGTTAAAAGGGGGCTTGAGGCCTTTTTTCACCCAGAGGATGGGTGGGTTGCAACATACAACTTGGCAAGGAAACCCAAAACCTTTACAAAGTATTTGGATGAACAGTTGAAGAGTCATAACATTGAAGGCTGTGGGAGGGTGGGGGTGGAGGGTTATGTGGGAAAGTGCGATTTGTGAAGGGCCGAATTGTCCTTTACTGTGAGACTCTCAATACTCTCAAGGTGGCAGGGAGTTGCGTATGTTGGTCTGTCCGGTGTGAACTGTCTGCCTATCACAAGGGTGATGTGGTAAAACTTTCTGGTGAATTTGTTAATTTGAGCTGACTATTCCTGTTGGATTACAGCTCGGAGCTATTCCAAGGAAATTTTGGCATCACTCCTCTCAGTTCTGCTGTTCGCCGGCCTGATTGTGTTGGTGTGCTTCATCCACCGGAGGAGGGACACAGGTCTGTAACATCCCACGGGAATGGGATTTGCTCCACATTCCCACACCATGACACTGCCATCCCCGCCTCAATGTAACCTTCCTAATGAATGGGGAAGCTGGGGGAAGGAGAAAATATATTGGGAACTGGGGTTGAGAGTAGGGAGGGAGGGCACTCATAAAGTTAGCCTGCTGGATCGGGTAACTGTGAAAACACCCCCACCCCCAGCACACTGTGTCAGAGCACCTCTGAGAGGAAGGGAGATGTAAGACCATGAGAACTGGAAACAGGAGGATGAAATTCAGCCCCTCAGGATGCTGCTCCATTATTTAACACAATGTATCTGGATCAACGTCATTTTCCTGCCTCACTTCTTAAATTTATACATTATCGACTGGGCAGGCTGACCTAACCTTAACCATAAACTGAGCAATAGGCCAACCACTCCAACCTAACTCCACCTTAACCCTTATCATGATGAAACTAACCCTCAGCAAATGCTCAAAACTCCCTAACGTAAAATCTGACCTTTAACTTAAACATAATTCAAACAGAACCATAACTTTAAATCTAACCGGCCTGAATGCAACAGCTAACGCTAATCCTAAACCTAACTCTAGCCCTAGCACTAACCCTAAATCTAATTCTGACTCTAAATGATAATGAAGAAGAGCATGTTTCCTGCATAATACTCTTTCTACTTGTATTGGTTAACCTAATGATCCCGAATGAAATGTCCCTGTATGCATGTTTATCTGCCTGTCAACATAATGTCATAGGACCATAAAATATAGGAGCACAATTAGGAGCGGCACGGTGGCACGGTGGCACAGTGGTTAGCACTGCTGCCTCACAGCGCCAGAGACCCGGGTTCAATTCCCGCGTTAGGCGACTGACTGTGTGGAGTTTGCACGTTCTCCCCGTGTCTGCGTGGGTTTCCTCTGGGTGCTCCGGTTTCCTCCCACCATCCAAAAGATGTGCAGGGTCAGGTGAATTGGCCATACTAAATTGCCCGTAGTGTTAGGTAAGGGGTAAATGTAGGGGTATGGGTGGATTTCGCTTCGGCGGGTCGGTGTGGACTTGTTGGGCCGAAGGGCCTGTTTCCACACTGTAATCTAATCTAATCTAATCTAATCTAATCTAATCTTAACCTTACTCCAAACCATACTCCTAATCATAACTCCAACTTTAAACCTAACTCTTAACATAACGCTAACCGTGGCCCTCACCAAAACACTCAAAGTAACTCTTAACCCTCATCATAATCCTCCCCATCACCCGAATCCAATGCAGCTGTTTAATGTGTATTGAGACGGGTTTGACAATTATCATCTATTAATGCGTTTGATTAGATTAGATTAGATTACCGACAGTGTGGAAACAGGCCCTTCGGCCCAACAAGTCCACACCGATCCGCCACCCAACCATACCCCTACACTTGCCCTTCACCTACCACTATGGGCAATTTAGCATGGCCAATTCACCTGACCTGCACATCTTTGGACTGTGGGAGGAAACCGGAGCACCCGGAGGAAACCCACGCAGACACGGGGAGAACATGCAAACTCCACACAGTCAGTCACCTGAGGCGGGAATTGAACCCGGGTCTCTGATGCTGTGAGGCAGCAGTGCTAACCACTGTGTCACCGTGCCGTTTGTTCTCTGTTTATGAGTGAGATAAGGTCTTGGCAGGTACTGTCTATAACAATGCATAGCTACTGTATAATATGCTGAGAATATTCTCTCTGTCTCTCTTCAGGCAATTCGTCAACTGTATCACAGCTCAGGGAGTAAGTGACTGAAACTACAGTGTTATATTTGCCTTTGTTTATCGCGATTCCTTTTAATCAGGGAGAGATGACCGAAATGAAAAAGTCATAGAGGGAGCTTGGATATGTCTGCATCCTTTTAACACGAGTATTATTGCCAAACCGGGGAAACCATACTCCAGAAAAAGTCCCAAACTGTGTTCATTCATTCATAGTAATGTGGGTGTCACTGGCTGGGCCAGCATTTATTGCACATCCATAGTTGCCCCAGAGTGCAGTTGTAGTTAACCAGCGTCTGGAATCACATGCAGGCCAAGATCGGGTAAGGACGGCAGATTCCCTTCCTCAAAGGACATTAGTGGAAACAAGATGAAGATCTGGGTAGCTCCTTGAGGGTGAAAAATCTCCATGTTTGGATGGAAAGCAGGGGCGTGGTTTCAGGGAATACCAGATATCGCTGGGTTTTGTATTTTGTGTGATAGCTTTGTCGTTTTGTTGAAGCTGAACATGCTTTTTTGAAGCAGTGTGGTCGAAATGACGACTTACTTTCCTTCCCCTTTCAACTGGAACTAGATCCCAACCTTTTGGTGAAGGGGCAGCAGCCAGACATCTGGAGTATGCAGCAGTTGGAGCAGCACACACTGCTGGTGAGTGCCATTGTATCGGTGTGATTAAAGACCCCCACACAGTGATAGTGCATCGTAACCTGTTAGAAATTCTGTTCGAACATCTGAGCCGTCAGACAGGGCAGTTTTCCTTGGATATGTGGAGGCTGAGTGGGAGGGAATTCAGCCCTTATACCTTGATCTACCATTCGTTATGAACATGCCCGACCATCCAGCTTATTTCTCCGGTTCTCATAGAAACTAGGAATAGTCAATTTGGCTCTTCTCGCCAACTCGCCCATTTGATCGAATTGTGAATATCCAACTCAGTCCCCGGTTCCCTGATTACTCTCTTACATCTTTCCATGTTTTAACCCCCAAAGGTGATACTTTTAGATTTTAATGTAGTGATCACTTATTGGGGTTGGGGGTCTTAAAAAGAACAAAACAGAAATAGGCCCATCGGCTCTCCAAGACTGTGCTTATCATAATGCCCGAACCTTACTAAAAAAAAACCTCCTGATTTTTTTGGTTTGTATCCCACAATTCTCTTCCTGTTCATGTGACTATCCAAATGCCTGTTAAATGTCACCGACGATCCTGCTTCCACCACCCCTTCTAGTTGTGCTGTGGAGCCCCTCCAACACACTGTGTGAAAAAAAATTAACTCGTATATCTCCCTTATACTTTACTCCTCGTATCCTGAACCTGTGTCTCCTTATAATTGAAACTTCAATCCCGAGAAATAAGCTTCTGACTATCTACCATATCAATGCACCTCATAATTTTGTAGATGTCTATCGAGTCTCCTCTCAGCCACCGTCTTTTCGGTGAAAACGATTCTTGTTGTTTTAACCTTTCCGCATACCCAACGCCCTCGAGACCAGATAACATCCTAGTGAACCTTCTCTGCACTGTCTCCAAAGCATTCACGTCATTGTGGTAGTGTGGCGACCAAAACTGCACACAATACTCCAATTGCGGCCTCGCAAGGACTTTATACCACTGCAACATGGTTTGCCAAATATTGTACTCCATGCCCAGGCAATGAAGGCAGAATGCCATATGCCTTCTTCGCCTAATTGGCCAGCATGGATTGAAGGCAAGGAGCTGGAGATTTAGAGGAGGGTGTGAGGAAAAAAAAGAGGTTTGTGGGAAATCTGGAACTTACTGTCCGTAAAGATGGGGCAGGCAGAAATCCTCATTGATGAAAAACTTAGATGTGCATTTGTGATGCTAAGGCTATGGGTGAAGTGCTGAGGAGATGGAATCAGAGAATAGTAAGGTGGTTGTTTTTGACTGGCATGGACTCGATGGGACTGTTTTCTGTGCTGTAGACCTCTATATTAGATTTTAGATTAGATTAGATTAGATTAGCCCGAAGCGCAACCCACCCATACCCCTACATTTGCCCCTTACCTAACACTAGGGGCAATTTAGCATGGTCAATTCACCTGACCTGCACATCTTTGGATTGTGGGAGGAAACCGGAGCACCCGGAGGAAACCCACGCAGACACGGGGAGAACGTGCAAACTCCACACAGTCAGTCGCCTGAGGCGGGAATTGAACCCGGGTCTCTGGCGCTGCGAGGCAACAGTGCTAACCACTGTGCCACCGTGCCGCCCATATTCATGCAATCTATTTTCCAAACGGCTACTGCTCTAATATTCTGTGATCGGACCTCCAGCAGGGTGGTTTGGCTGACTCAGTATGCCTATTTTATCTCAAGTAAAACATTATAAACTGAGGACTCAGTTCTCTGGTGTTGAGAAATCCAAACAGATGTTGATTACAATGAGGGATTATTTTCACAGACGAGTGTTCCAAATGATAATGAAGAAGAGCATGTTTCCTGCATAATACTCTTTCTACTTGTATTGGTTAACCTAACGATCCCGAATGAAATGTCCCTGTATGCATGTTTATCTGCCTGTCAACATAATGTCATAGGACCATAAAATATAGGAGCACAATTAGGCCATTCAGCCTATCGAGACAGCTCTCCCCGCAGTCATAGCTAATTTATTCCTCAATTCAAATCTCCTGCTTTCTACTCATAAACATCATTTGTCTTACTAATCAAGCTCTTATCTACCTCTGTCGAAAACTTATCTGTCTGTCTATCTATCTATCTATCTATCTATCTATCTATCTATCTATCTATCTATCTATCTATCTATCTATCTATCTATCTATCTATCTATCTATCTATCTATCTATCTATCTATCTATCTATCTATCTATCTATCTATCTATCTATCTATCTATCTATCTATCTGTCTATCTATCTATCTATCTGTCTATCTATCTATCTGTCTGTCTATCTATCTGTCTGTCTGTCTATCTGTCTGTCTATCTGTCTGTCTATCTGTCTGTCTATCTGTCTGTCTAGCTATCCATCTATCCATCTGTATATCTATCCGTCTATCTATCTATCTATCTATCTATCTATCTATCTATCTATCTATCTATCTATCTATCTATCTATCTATCTATCTATCTATCTATCTATCTATCTATCTATCTATCTATCTATCTATCTATCTATCTATCTATCTATCTATCTATCTATCTATCTATCTATCTATCTATCTATCTATCTATCTATCTATCTATCTATTCCACCTGTCATTTAGGCGATTATAATGAGGCTTTCTGATTGATGTGTGTTTCTCATTTGCATTGATTTCTTTGTAGAAAACACTGCTGAAGATCTGGTTTATTCAGAGGTCACCATCAAGAAGACAACGGAGCCTGGTAAAGATTTCATTGAGATAGAGAGAGGAGTGGTTATGGGGTGCCCATTGCAGCTTCAACAACAGCACAATTCCAGTTGCTGAGCAAATATGTGTGTTTGTGTGTGTGTGTGTGTGTGTCTGCATGAGAATGGCAGTGGCACCCTTTCATCCTTCTTTGAAGTAGACATAGCTATTTTTCACGTAAAAGTTAGAACTGCGGATACTGGAGATTGGAAACAAAGTTTGGAAAAACGCAACAGGTCTGGCTCTATCTGTTGAGAAAGAGAAAGAAAATTTGAGATAACATTGAAGGTTATAAACACAGAAAGTGCTGGAACGATTCAGGAGGTGTGGCAGCATCTGTGGAGAGAGAGAGAGAAAGCAATTTCTAATTCATGACAAAGCACACAAGACGTATTTTCCAAAAGCTACCGCCTGCAGATTTCAAACGATAAATAAAATAGAAACATTGCATGTCAAATTGTTGCTCAGAAGGATGAGTTAATAATTATCGTACAGATGCTTGTCAACAACCACAAGGGACATTGAACTGGCCTTGGCCTTCTGCACAATCACATCTGTCTCTCAGAACACATTCTAGTCCTTGTCTCAGGGATGAGCAGTAAAAGGTTACTTTCTACCGGACCATTTTCCTGCTCTCATTAGAAAAAAGAGAGAAAAAGAGAGGACTGGTAGGTCATTTAATTTGAGGGTCATCATGCGTCTTGAGAGGGGAGAGTTTCAGAAGGAGACTTCTTCAGGGTAATTTCAGCTGGTGTGGGAATTTTACCCATGCTGTTAGCAAAGGTTCGCATATAATGCATTGCAAAAACCATCCATCCAGCAAACTTAACTAAGCTTAACTAACAGCACACAACAGTTAAAACATAAATGTATGCCTTATGCATAGGTCACTCCTGCCTTCCATATACAACAACTGAGCAAGTGACGGAACGGATGATAAGCTTCAGACCCACAATCTAAAAGCTGACACTCTGTCGTATTGATATGAAAACAAATTGTATGATTTAGACAGAGTGAGTTTTCTAAATGCGATATTATGAAATGTCTGGATTGCTTGAGAGGGAGAATTCGGAAAGTGTTGGACTGATATTTTTACAAAGTTGACTAAAACACAGAGGGGCGGCACGATGGCTCAGTGGTTAGCACTGCTGCCCCAGAGTCCCAGGTTCGATTCCAACCTCAGGCAACTGTTTGTGTGGAGTTTGCACATTCTCCCTGTGTCTGCGTGGGTTTCCTCCGGGTGCTTTGGTTTCCTCCCTCAGTCCAAAGATATGTGGGCTAGGTGAATTGGCCCCGCTAAATGGTCCACAGTGTTAGGTGCTTGAGTTAGAAGGAAATGTGTCAGGGTGGGTTACTCTTCGGAGGGTCGGTGTGGACTGGTTGGGCCGAAGAGCCTGTTTCCACACTGTAGGGAATCTAATCTATACTTTCAAAAGGATAAACTACATCTTTGATGTTGATCAGCCCTCGATGGGTCCAGATCAAATCGTTAATGCTTGCAAAACGTTTTTACCTCCTCTCATTTTGATTTATTTTCAGGCAACAGTACTGGTGTCTCCTCCGATGGGAAGAAGGTATGTTACATTGTTACATCCAAATACACCACAGCTACTGTCAAAAAAAGTGGAAGTAGATGTATACCCTGCATCCCCAATGTAAAACGTCAAATGTGATTCATATCAGATTAATCTAAGGATACGTCATAGTAAGAAGGAGCAGGACAGTGCCATCCGGCCCTTCCAGGCTACGCTCCCCATTCAATAGGATCATCCAAATCATTCCCCTGTCCCCGCACGTTCTGCTTTTAGCCCTTTAAAAATCTATCCTACTCCTTCTTGATAAACATTCAATGTTCCGACCCCGATCACTTTCTGTGGCTGAGAATTCCTCAGGATCCCTGCTTTCTGAGTGAAGACATTTCTCCTCCTCTCTCTCGTATCCTGTCTCCTTTAGACTGTGAGTCTCTGGTTCTACACTCCCTCCGGTTCATCAGGATCATTCTTCCTGTGTTTCCCTTGTATAGTCCTCTCAGAATTTTACAGATTACTTTTAGATTACCCTTCATTCCTCTAAACTCCAACGTGTCAAATGCTAACTGATCCCAAGTATCAGTCTGTGAAACCTTTGCTGCAATCCCTCCATAGCCAGAAAATCCTTTCTCAGATCAGGAGGTCACAAACTGTATACGCAATACTCCCAGATGTGCTCTCACCCTGTCCAATTGCAGCAAGAGACTCCTGCTTCTGGACTCAAATCATCTCACTATGAAGGCAACATCCTATTTACCTTCCTCACTACCTGCTGTTTCTGTAAAGATCACTTTCAGCAATTTATTGCATATGCCCCCTTACCAAATCCATTGCTATTCAGATAATAATCACATTTCTGTTTTTGATCTCAACTGAATAATCCACACTAAATTGCATCTGTCTTACATTGGCGTACTCATTCAACACGTCTATGAAGCATCTCTGAAGTCTCCTTCTCTGCTTCCCCTTCCTCCTAGCTTTGTGTCTAACTTTAAACACAGCAGAAAATAAATAGCAATGCGTTCTCAATAGGGTAGATCAATCAGTGCTTCTCACTCCATTTACAACGCCCAGGAACAAGTCGGTTTCAATATTGTTTTTTCCAGTTACTTCTTGTACATGATCAAAGCATCACTGATCTTGACGCTAAATCGTTGTCAGTCCATTGTCATTTGCACCCAATTGGTAGCAGCAGTGTGTACCATCGAAAAGATGCACTGTAGAAAGTCACCAAAGATCCTCAAACAGCACCTTCCAAATCCACAACCACTTCAAGGTCGAAGGACAAGGGCAGCAGATGGGATCACCATCCCTTGCAGGTTCCCTTCTGAACCACTCAGCACTCTCTGGAAAAATATCAGCCATTCCTTCAGTGTCGCCGGGTCATAATGCTAGAACTCCCTCCCGAAGTGAATGTTGAGTCTATCTACAGCATGGGGGACTACAGTGGCTCAGGAAGATAGCTCACCGTCACATTCTCAGTCGAGGAACTAGAGACAGGACAACAAATGCTGGGCTCTGCTAGACATGCCGATGTCCTGTAAATGAATGGAAAACACATTTATAACCCCCTCTGCTTTCTCTCGTCCAAAGAAAACAAGCCGAGCTTACCCAGCTTCTCTTCATCACTGAAATGCTCCATCCCAGGCAACATCTTCGCGAATCTCCTCTGAACCCCCTCCAGTGTATCACATCCTTCTAATAGTGCAGAGATGACAACTGCACACAATGTCCAGCTATGGTATCGCCAAACTCCTGTTCAAGTCCAACGTCATATTCCTGCTTCTATAAATTATATGGCACACCATAGGAGCAGGTAGGACTTGAACCATGTCCACCTAGCTCAGAGGCAGGGACATTACCACTGTGAAACTAGCTTCCTAACTCGCAGTCCCTGAACTGCCTGCTGGTGATTCTCATTTTCCCCTGATACCCAGTTCCACCTGTACCCCAACTGACCTCTCCCTCCCCTTCAGCTTCCTGCTCCCACTCAGTACCCTTTTTCATTCTAATATTATTCAACTGCAGGATGCCAAGACTGACCCTGATGATTATTGTATCACATACGCCACACTGAACCTCAGTGGGCACTCACAAGATAGAAACGGAGCAGATGGAAACATTTACGCGAATATTCCACGCAAATAAGAAGCAAGAAGATAGACTGTGTGGAGGGAGGGGTGTTCGTTCGATTCTATACACCATCTGGTGAAGCGGTACAATGTAACTCCTGTGTACAGATAACAATCTTGTGAACATTATGATGGAAACGTGTTTCACAACGCTTTTGACTCCACTCATTTTCTTCCGCGGAAGCTGTTTTTATGCCAGTGTGACCATCAATGTCTTCTGGACCTCACTGGGTTTTGTATTTGACTAGCTATTTTGGCTTTTGGGAATCTTTGGACATTTAATATCTGTCTCTTCTTTGTTCTCATATCTGAGGATTAAGCTTAGCGTTTGGTCCACGTTTAAGCGGATGAATGCATCATCTGTCTCCTTCTTTTAATGAGCAATTAGGAATCTCTCCTATTCTGACCAATTTAGAATAGAAATTGTCAGACGGTTCTGACAGTTGGGAAATAGTGAAAAGGGTGCGATGGCCTGGTGGTGTTATTGGTGGACTGTTAATCCAGAGATCTCTGTGATATTCTAGGGACCCGCATGAATGCTACATGGCAGATGGTGGGTTTTAACATCAACAAAATTCTGGACTAAAGTGGCTGATTGTGACCTATGATCGATTGTCAGTAAAACCCATCTGATTCATTCACGTCCTTTAGGGAAGGAAACTGCCATTCCTTACCTGGTCAGCCTACATGTGACACCAGACCCACAGCAATTCGATTGAATCTTAACTACCCTGTGGGCTTTTAGGGATTGGTAATAAATGCTGACCTATCCGGTGGTGTCCTCCTCTTATGAATAAAAGAAAATTTGGAATCTCAGTCTAGAGTTAGGGACACTACCATGGCACCACATATGGGCTCGGTGTGATGTAAATACAGGCTTTGTTGAAGATGTCAATATTTTAACACCGCCCTCGTACAGATCTGATAACGGCTGTCCATCAAGAAAGGTTCTCGTCAATAAGTGCCATTTGTCTTTCAATGAAACAGCATGATTATGTCGATGAATTGTCAAGCATTAGAGCGAGCAAGGACAGTGATTGAGTTATCGGTTTTTAAACACCGTGGTCCCTCATTCAGGGAAAGGATGTAGAGCATTGCTGGCAAGGACAGCATGTGTCTGTAATCATAGAGTCATAGAGCCATACAGCACGGAAACAGATCCTTCAGCCCAACTCAGTCATGCTGTCCAGGCTTCCTAAACAGAACCAGCCCCATTTGACCCATGTCTCTCTCACCTTTTCTATCCATGGGCCTGTCCAAATGCCTTCAAAATGTTGTAACTGTACCGGCCTCCAATATCCCCTGTGGCAGCTTGATCCATATATGCACCACCCACTGCGTGAAAAATTGCCCCTCATGTCTCTTTTAAATCTCTCCACTGTCATCTAAAAACTATGCCCTCATTTGGACTCTCCTAACCTGCGATTAAAAATCTTGTCTATTCACCTTATCTATGCCCCTTATGATTTTATAAACCTCTATAGGGCCCACCCCTCAACCACAGACCCTCCAGGGAAAAAAATCGCCTCAGCTTATCCACCCTCTCATTATTAAAACCCACCAGCCTTGGTAACATTCTTGTAGATCTTTCCTGCACTTTTTCCAATTTAATAACATCCTTCCTACAGCAGGGCGACCAGAATTCCATGCAATAATCCAAACATGGCCTTGTCAATGTCTTGTACAGCCATAAATTGGCAACCCAACTTCAGTCCTCAATTCATTTTTCCATCGCCATTCGGATAATAATCCACCTTCGTGGTCTCGCTCCCACATTGGCTAATCAAATGTTGATCCATATTAAACTGCTTCTGTCTTGCGTTTTCCCACTCACTCAATTTGTCCAAAGCACACGGAAGCATCTCTGCATCCTCTTTCGCAGCCCCTTCCCCACTCCGCACTCTGTGTTGAGATGGAAAACACAATGGAAACATGATGGATGCGGCATTTATTAAGCAATGGGAACTTCCCTTCATGGATGGTGTACATGGGATGGGTCTGATCTATCTCTGAGTTACTCTAAATGCAATTTCTTGGTGGGCTTTGCTTTTCTATACATTAATTATGTATTCAGTAATAAACAAAATTCCAGTTCATAACATATTGGGACTTTTTTTATTAAGTAGATGTAAGCTAGTGAAACCATGTTGATGTGATGTGAGACAGTTATCACAGAGTGAAAAACTAAAAGAATTGTGAATGCAGTAAATCAGAAACAAAAACAGCAATTGCTACAAAAGCTCAGAAGGTTTGGTCGCATTTGTGGAGAGAAATCAGAGTTAACGTTTCAGGCCAAGTGACCCTTCCTCAGAACTGTTTGTGTGTAAGAGAGATAGAATGGGGAGAGTTTGGAGAGAGAGGAAATGAGAGGAGCTGGGATGGAGTTGGAGCGGGGGCAGGGAAAACACGAGAGTGGCACTGTGTCGAGGGGGTACGAGAAACAGGGGAGCGGGATACCTTGTGAGCAGGGCAAACAAGGGAGGAGGATAGAGTGGGGGATTGTAGGCGAAACGGGAGGAGGATAGAATGGGGGCAGAAGAAAGAGGGGAGGGGGATAGAGTGGGGCAGGGGAAACAGTGAAGGGCGTTAGACTGTAGGGTGGCAGGGGAAACAGGGGAGGGGGATAGCGTGAGGGTTTCAGGGGAAACACGAGGGTAGGGTGGGGTAAGGGCAAACGGGGACAAGGGGAAGGGGATTCTTGGGGGGAAACGAGTGGGGGTCAGATGAAATATGGGGGGTATAGAGTGAGGGGCAGAGGAAGCAGGAGAAGCGGATAGAGTAGGGGCAGGGGAAACGGGGTAGTGGTAGAGAGGGGTGCACATAAAATACGAGAGGGGATAGAGTGCTGGGCAGGGGAAACAAGACGGGGAGATAGAGTGATGGGTCGGGGAAACAGGGGATGTAGATAAAAATGTGGGACGGGGCAGCAGGGGAGTGGGATAAAGTAGGGGCCAAGGGTAACAGTAGAGGTATAGAGTGGAGGCAGGATCAACAGAGGAGGGTGCTAGGGTGGAGTGCAGGGAAAAAAGGGAAGGGGACAAACGATCCCCCTCCCCACTCCATCGCTCTCCATCCCATGCCCCCTCTTTCTCCCCCAACTCTATTCCCCTTCCCCATTTCCCCTCAATAAACCTTCCTATGAACCTCACTATCCCACTCTATTCCCCACCCCCATTTCCCCATCTCATTTCTGTTGAGCCCCGCTCTATCACTCCTATTTCCTCTGCCCCCCCCCCCCACTTTATCCTTTATTTATGGGTGACACGGTCTCTCAGTGGTTAGCTCTGTTGCCTCACAATGCCAGAGACCTGGGTTCCATCTTGTTGAATGGGGGGTGGGGGTGTGCGCAGGTTGGTAGGGCCTATTCCTGCTTCTATTTGTGATGTGTCTATGATTTGTTGTGTTCACGTGAGGTAACTTTACACAGAATCAATATTCCGTTGTGACTGTGATGGGCAGAATATTTGATTTGTGTTGTCTCTCTCCATACACCACAGACTGGTTAGTGTGCACACTCCCACAACACTGCCGGCTTAACCTGTGGCTGGGGAGCACATTGATGACATTACTCACCGTCATTCCCACACCGAGCTGCCTCACATGACACCAGTGCCTTTAAAGTTCAGTTTCACCCGGCTGTCGGGCACATATTTCACAGCAGGCAGGTTACTGTCGGGGCAGTGGGGGGCGAGCTCATCCAGATAGATTTAAGCAGAGATCGATCACAGAAGATTCAATTGGTAATCAAAACTGTCCTGCACAAGGGCAATGGGCTGAAGGTCCTCCTTCAGTGCTTTCCCATCTCCATCACTCCAAAGGTCAAATCCTTACCAATCCCGGGAATGTAACTCACTCAACTCACTTCACGTTGAAAAAAGATTTCTTTTTTTTTACATTCGATCATGAGAAGTGTATGTCACTGACTGGGTTAACGTTTATCTCCACATCCCTAATTGCCCCAGCGGCAGGGAGTCTGCAGCACAGAAAAAGGCCCATCGGCCCATCGAGTCTGCGTGTAAATAGTTACCACTTAACTATTGTCTAATCCCATTTCCCCAGCACTTGGTTCATTGCCTTGGCATCATTAGTGAACATCTATCCTTCTTCAATGTGATGAGGGTTTCTTCAAGGTGATACGGGAGAGATAAGAAAGAGTACAGTGGCGGAATTCTTTCACACAGAGGGCGGTGAGTGTCAGGAACAGGCTGCTGGAGGTAGTGGTGGAAGCGAGTGCAGTTTTGTCATTTCAGAAACATTTAAACCTGTACATGAAAGGGATAGGTATGGAAGAATATAGACCAAACACAAGCACATGGGACTAGTTGAAATTGTGGGCACCACTGACAATTTGGCCCAGAGGAACTGTTTCCATGTTGTAAAAATCTCTGACACTATGTCTCTAACTTCTCGCATACTCATAATCTGTCTCTCTCACTCACAGATACACACAGACACACGCACAGTCACTTTCTGACATACGCACACACACACTGCTTCACACACACACTCTCAACCAAAAACACACTCTGTAAACTCTCTCTCTCACACACGCAGTCTCACACCCCTCACTCTATCACACACAGACACTTTGTCTCACACATACATTCTCTCAAAAAACACACATCTGTCTCACACACACTCCCTCTCTCTCACACATACACACACACGCTCTCTCTCAACTAAACACACACATTCTGTCTCACGCATAATCTCTCCCTCTCACACACACACTCTGTCTCACACATTCTTTCTCTCTCACACACTCTCGCACACTCTCTCACACAAACACACTCTGTCTCGCACGCACTCTCTCTCTCACACGCAAACTTTGTCTCTGTCTTTCTCACACACACTTGTTCCTCTCTCCCACACGTTTACACACACACATACTTACTCTCAGCAACTCTCTCTCTTTGCCTCACACACAATCTCTCAGAGACGCAGTCTGTCTCACACACACTCACACAGACATACAGTCTCTCGCACGCTCTCTCTCACACACATGCACACACAATCACACATACATTCTCTCACATACACACTCTCTCACACACACATACTCTCTCACAAACAGTCCCGTTCACACAATGTCTCAAACACTCTGTCACTCTGTCTCACACATAAAGTCTCACACACCCACAATGTCTCATACACTCTCTGTGTCTCTCTCACAGACACGCACACTCACACGTATACGCAGCGCCACACATATTGTATCACACACACACACTCTCATACACTCTCTCACACCGATAAGCAAACATGCACTCTCTCACACTCAGTCTGTCACACACACTCTCTCTCACACATACACACACACACACGCTCTCTCACACGCATACACACATGTACTCTCTCACACACTCTCTCTCTCTCACAGTTTCTCTCTCTGTCACGCAGACACTCTCACATATACACATACTATCTTTCTCTTTCTCTCCCTCACATACACACACACAATGTCACACTCACAGTCTTTCTTTCTCTCACACACAGAAACTTACACCTACACTGTTTCACACACACGCTCTCTCTCTCTCTCTGACACACACTCTCTCAAACAATCCCGTTAACACAATGTCTCAAACACACTCTCTCACTCTGTCTCACCCGTAAAGTGTCACTGACACACACACTGTCTCACTCACACTCTCTCACACTCACACAGTCTGTCACACACACAGTGTCACACACTCAATCGCGCTCTCTCACACACACTGTCACATACACTCTCTCACACAATCACTATCACACACGCTATCCTTCACATACAGACTGTTTCTCTCTCACACACACACTTTTTCCTCTTTCCCACTCTTTCCCTCTCATCCTGACATGCACACACATGCTTACTCTCATCAACTCTATCTCTGTTTGCTTTACACACACTCTCTCACAGACACACTCTGTCTCACACACACGCTCAGACACACACTCTCTCAAATACAGTCTCACACACACGCTCTCTCTCGCACACACTCTCTCACAAACAATCTCGTTCTCACAATTTCTCAAACACACTCTCTCACACATAAAGCCTCACAGATAAGTAGCACACCCACCCACAATGACTCTCAATTTCTCTCTCTCTCTCTCACACGCGCGCGCGCACACACACACACACACACACACGTACAGTGTCACACACATATTCTCTCACACGCGCACTTTGTCTGATACACTCTGTCACACCCACCAGCACACAGGCGCTCTCTCTCACACACAGTGTGTCACATAGATTCTCTCTCACACACACACATGCTCTCTCTCACACACGTACACACACATACTCTCTCACACACATAGTTTCCCTCTCTCTGTCACGCACACACTCTCATATATAGACACACTATCTTTTTCTCTCTCACACACACACATACAGTCTCACACACACGTTTTCTCTCTCTCACACTCTCTCACAGGCAATCCCGTTCTCACAATGTTTCAAACACACTCTCTCGCTCTCTCACACACACACATACACACAGAGAGACTGTCACACACACAGTGTCACACATACTTTCTTTCTCAGACACATAGACACACACAGTCACGCACACATACACACACATACTCTCGCATGCTCTCTCACACACAGTTTATTTCTCTCTCTGTCATGCTCACACTCCCACGCATACACAAACTATCTTTCTCTCTCACACACACACACACCATGTCACGCACTCTCCCTCTCCCTCAGGCACCACACACACACACACAATCTCTCTCTCACACACAATCTGTCTCATGCAGTGTTTCACACCCACATGCACACAAGCGCTCTTTCTCACACACAGTCTGTCACACGCACACTCTCACACAAGTACCTTCTCACTCACTCTGTCTCACACAAACAGTTTCTCTCTGTCACGCACACACTCTCACACATACACATACTGTCTTTCTCTCTCTCTTTCTCTCTCATACACACACACACACAAACACTCTGGCACCCAAACGTTATTGTCAGCCACATCTCCTTCTCACCCTCACACGCATACACACACGCATATTTACTCTTATCAAATTTCTCTGTCTTTCTGTCTCAGGCACACACTCTCACACAGACAAACTGTCTCTCTCTCACACACTCTGTCTCACAGACTCTCTCACAGACACATTCTTTAGCATGCTTACTCTCTCACACACATTCTGTCCCTCACGCACACTCACACGCTTTCTCAGACGTCTGTGCTTTTTCTCACTTTATTCCACTCTTCCTCGCACACCCTCTCTCACACATGTCCTATTCATCCGTGCCTTATATCAGAAACAAGCCAGCTGAAGATACAATGACTGGAATGAGCAGAAACCTCCGAATTCTGTAAAAAAATTGACTTTCTGTTCAGCCAACAGTTAAACCGCCCAAGTACACAAAACAGAGTGCTAAAGTAATAGCCATATGGATAATTTGCAAAGAAAGTGTAATGAACCGATTAGCATTTTTGAAGAAGTCAAAAGAAAGGGGAAGAGCAAATGTTTGCTTTAAACATAAATAGAAAAAGAGAATTAAATCGAATCAGGGACAGATTAGGGACAAAAAGAGGGGACAGCTAATGCAGATTTGTGGTGAATGCTGATTTTACAGAGGGGCGGGAACGAGATTATCTTGTTCCTCAGGGAGAAAATATCGCCCACTGGATAGGATTAGCAAAAGATCTGCCCTCTGGAGATCTCAAATCATACCGTCACACTCTGCAACGCTGTCTGATGTTGTGGTATATGAGCAACACATTCAGAAACACCAACTGCACTTTGCAAAGGTACACCGATTCTTTGAAGTCCTCAATCAGTTAAGAAAACTAATTCTTACGATTCTTGTGTTGCTTGGATTCCAGAGGCTGAAGCAACTTCTAACAAAGTTGAAACACATTCCCTTGGATAATTTCCTTATCCGAGGGATCAGGAAGTTATTGATTGTGAATAACAAGCAAATCAAAGTTCAGCAGGTCATAGGGCAAGGAAACAACTTTTATTTCAAAGGGAATGTGGATAAAAGTTCGGACGTTTTACTTAAACACTATACCAGGCACAGGTCATACCACAGCTTGGAGACTGTGAATAGTTTTGGGGATCCTTTTTTGAAAGATAGACTGGGAATGGAGGCAGTCCAGAGAGAGTTTACTTAGCTGATCCCGGGTATGGAGGGACAGTCTGACGAGGGAGAGGTTGGGTAGGTTGGGCCTGTCCTCATTGGAGTTAAGAAGAATGAGATGTGATCTTATTGAAGATTCTTAGAGTGATTTGGCAGGGGAGATGTGGAGAGGGGTTGTTTCCCCTTGTAGGGGAGAACATGAGACCAGAGGAGTGTCATCACAGAATCTGGGATGGGTCACCCATTGAAGACAGAGAGGTGGAGGAATTTATTCTTTCAGAGGGGATAGAATCTGTGGAATTCTTTACCACAGAGTGCTGCAAAGGCTTGGTCTTTCTGCATATTGAAGAGAAAGATAGAGAGATTTTTAATCAGAAAGGGAATCGAGGGTTATCAGGGAAAGGTGGTGAAGTGGATTTGAGGATGATCAGATCAGCCACAAATTCTTTGAATGGGAGAGAAAACTCGATGGGCTGAATTGCTTAATCATAGTCCTATATTTGTATGGACCCCATTCCCATCAAATGTAGTCACATAATCCTGTGCTTCCTTTCTGATAGAGCGATGCATTTTATGTTGAAATGTGCCAGCCCCGTCATTCCTCTTGATTGAACAGCCGTGGCCACACTTTCAACAGGAGCGGGGCCATTGGCATCTGATACAAAGAATATATTTTGTCAGGTTCCAAAACCAACGCAGTGCAGGATTCTGGAGATCTGAAACCAACATAGAGAGCACTGGGTAAACTCAGAAGGTCTGGAGGCATCTCTGGAGAGAGAGAAAGACAAAGAGAGCGAGAGAGAAGACAGAGTTAGAACATAGAATATAGAACAGTACAGCACAGAGCAGGCCCTTCAGCCCACGATGTTGTGCCGACCATTGAACCTCATGTAAGGTAAACCTAATGTACGAACCCTCAAATGTCTGTGACCATATGCATGTCCAACAGTCTCTTAAATATCCCCAATGACTTCGCTTCCACAACTGCTGTTGGCAATGCATTCCATGCTCTCACCACTCTCTGCGTAAAGAACCCGCCTCTGACGTACCCTCTATAGTTTCCGCCAAACAGCTTAAAACTATGACCCCTTGTGTTAACAATTTCTGCCATGGGAAAACGTCTCTGGCTTTCAACTCTATCTATGTCTTGCATTATCTTGTACACCTCAATTAGGTCCCCTCTCTTCCTTCCTTTTCAAATGAAAAAAGTCCGAGATCAGTCAACCTCTCTTCGTAAGATAAGCCCTCCAGTCCAGGCAGCATCCTGGCAAACCTCCTCTGAACCCTCTCCAAAGCATCCACATCTTTCTGATAATAGGGCGACCAGAACTGGACACAGTATTTCAAGTGTGGTCTAACCAAAGTTTTATGGAGCTGCAACAAAATCTCACGGCTCTTAAACTCAATCCCCCTGTTAATGAAAGTCAAAACACCATATGCTTTCTTAGCAACTCTGTCCACTTGGGTGGCAATTTTATGGGATTTATGTACCTGCACACCAAGATCCCACTGTTCCTTCACACTGCCAAGAATCCTATATTTAATCCTGTACTCAACTTTCAAGTTCGACCTTTCAAAATGCATCACCTCGCATTTATCCAGGTTGAACTCCATCTGCCACCTCTCAGCCCATCTCTGCATCCTGTCAATGTCACGCTGCAGCCTACAACAGTCCTCTATACTCTCAATGACACCTCCAACCTTTGCATCATCTGCAAACTTGCTAAACCATCCTTCAATCTCTTCATCCAAGCCATTGATAAAAATTACAAAGAGTAGAGACTCAAGAACAGAGCCCTGTGGAACACCACGCACCACTGACTTGCAGGCAGAATACTTTCATTCCACTACACTCGCTGTTTTCTGTCGACCAGCCAATTCTGTATCCAGACAGCTAAATTTCCCTGTATCACATTCCTCCTGACCTTCTGAATGAGCCTACGATGGGGACCCTTATCAAATGCCTTGCTGAAGTCCATATGCACCATATGCACCTCTCGACCCTCATCAACTTGTCTAGTAACATGCTCAAAAAACTCAAAGAAATTCGTGATGCATGACCTGCACCTCACAACGCCGTGCTGACTGCATTTAATCAAGCCATACTCTTCCAGGTGGTCATAAATCCTATCCCTTAAATCCTTTCTAACACCTTGCAGACGACAGACGTGAGATTGACTGGTCTGTAATTGCCGTGGATTTCCCTATTTCCTTTCTTGAAGAGAGGAATTACATTTGCCTCACTCCAGTCCTCAGGTACGACTCTGGTGGAGAGCAAGGATGCAAAGATCTTCGCAAACGGTTAAGTAATCACATTTCTCGCTTCCCAAAGCAGCCGAGGACAAGTCTGGTCTGGCCCTTGGCGACTTGTCAATCTTAACGTTTGTCAAATTTTTCAGCACATCAGCTTCGTCAATCTCTATCCGTTCTGGCATGCTTACCTGCTCCTCAATGGTTTCATTCACTACAAGGTCCTTTTCTTTTGCAAAGACAGAAGGAACAATCATTTAGGGCTTTCCCAACCTCCGCAGACTCTGTACACAAGTTCCCTACGCTATCCCTGATCGTCCCTACTCTTTCTTTGATCATTCTCTTATTCCTCACATACGTGTAAAATGACTTTGGATTCTCCCTAATTCTTCCTGCCAAGCCTTTTCCGTGCCCCCGCCTGGCTCTCCTGAGACCATTTTTGAGCTCTTTCCTCGCCTGCCTGTAATCATCTAGAGCTGATCAAGACCTTTGCTTCCTCCACCTTATGAAAGCTGCGTTCTTTCTTTTCACGAGAAGCTCCTCCGCTCTCACCTACCAAGGTTCCTTTATCTTAACCCTCCTTACCTGTCTCAGAGGAACACATTTATGCATCACTCTCAACAACTGTTCCTTAAACAGTCTCCACATGTCTATAGTGCCATTTCCATGGAGCAACTTCTTCCAGTCCATGCTTCCCAATTCACGTCTGATAGCATCATAGTTTCCTTATCCCCAGTTAAATATTCTCCCATTTTGCCTGTTTCTCTCCTTCTCCATAGATATGTAGAATGTAAGGCAGTTGTGGTCACTATCATCAAAATGCTCTCTCACCGCAAGATCTGACACCTGACCCGGCTCAATGCCGAGCACCAAATCCAAAATGGCCTCTCCCCACGTCGGCCTGTCAATGTACTGAGTTAGGAAACCTTCCTGAACACACCTTACAAAAACAGCTCTTCCAAACCATATTGGGAAGGTTAAAGTCACCCATTACAACAGCCCTACTACATTCACACTTCTCCAAAATCTGCCGACCTCCCTGCTGCTATTGGGGGGCCTGTAGTAAACCCCTAATGAGGTGACTGCTCCCTTACTGTTCCTAATTTCCACCCATACTGACTCAGTAGGCAGACCCTCCTCGACAATGGTAACTTTTGTAGCTGTGATACCCTCTCCGATTAGCAGCGCTACACCCCCTTCTCTTTTTACCCCCTCTCTATTCTTTTTAAATGTTCTAAACCCTGGAACATCCAGCAACCATTCCTGCCCTAGAGAAACCCACGTCTCTGTTATGGCCGCAACATCATCAACCAGTGGGCGGCACGGTGGCACTGCTGCCTCACAGCGCCAGAGACCCGGGTTCAACTCCCGCCTCAGGCGACTCTCTGTGTGGAGTTTGCACATTCTTCCCGTGGCTGCGTGGGTTTCCTCCGGGTGCTCCGGTTTCCTCCCACAATCCAAAAATGTGCAGGTTAGGTGAATTGGCCATGCTAAATTGCCCGTAGTGTTAGGTGAAGGGTTAAACGTAGGAGTATGGGTCTGAGTGGTATACGCTTCAGCGGGTCGGTGTGGACTTGATGGGCCGAAAGGCCTGTTTCCACACTGTAAGTAATCTAATCTAATATCATAGCACCAGGTACTAATCCATGTTCTAAGCTCATCACTTTTATTCCTGATACTCCTTGTATTAAAGCAAACAAATTTTATATCAGTTATAAACACAAAATACTGCAGAAGCCCATCTGGCAGCATCTGTGCAGAGAAAGAGAGAGAGAGAAAGAGAGACAGAGTTAACATTTTGAGTGTGTTGACTCCACGTCAAACCTGTTGCCTTGCTGGTAAGTGTTTCTATCAGATAAGAAGTTTGCTGTGTCAACCAGTGATGCGTAGTTCCTTTTTCTTAGTGTTTCAGTTACAGGCAGTCCATCAGACTTGTCTTTACGTGGTTAGTATCATTTCCTGTTCTCTCTAATCCAAGGTCACCCCACAGACGCCTCTAGGGTTTCCTTGTGACCCCATAGCTAATGATTCAGAGCTGCAGACCAATGTGCAGAAGCCAGGTTCCTGGGGTGGGAGGCGTGGGGCTTAATCCTTTCAGGGTCAGGTACCATTTGGAAAGGCCGTGCATAGGTCAGATGTGTTTGTCTGGCTTACTGATGGGAGAGAAAGGGGAAGGAAAACTGGAGGCAATTCACTCTCTGAAGATCGATTGGAGAGATTGATCCTGGTGAGAAATCCTCCAATGAATGAAATAGCAATGCCTGAGGTGCTACAGGAAAGATGTTATTAAACTGGAATGGTGCTGAAAAGATTGACAAGGACTGGAGAATTTTAGTTGTAGGTAGAGGCTGGATAGGCTGGGTCCTCCTAACCCTGGGGTGTAAGAATATAAATGTTTCTAATATCATGAAGGAAATGGATAGGATGAATAACCAAAGTCTTTACCCCGGGAGGAGAGTCCAAAGCGAGAGGGCATAGGTCTAAAGTGAGCTGGGAAAGATTTAAAAGGGATCTGGGGCGTACATTGTTTCACAACTGGTGCTGCATATTTGGAAAGACCTGCCAGAGGAAGTGATAGAGATAGATAAAATTACAACATTTAAAAGGCATTTGTAATGGATTGTATTGGTTTCGATTAGAAATGTTTCACAGGATAGGGCCCAATCGCAAGCAAATGGGGCTAGTTCTGTTTGGGAAGTCTAGTCAGCATGGATAAATTGTGCCGAAGAGCCTATTTCCGGACTGTATGATTCTATGTTTGCTGAACTCCCTTTATTTGGTGCAGTTAAAGGGAAAAAAGAATTAGAAAAAAGGGAGGTGGGTAGAAATCAATTTGTAATGCATAGATTGCAAGTATCACAGATTACAAATGTCCACGATGGTAGATGGACAGAGTGGCCTCATTCCCTGCACAGTGAAGCCACAAATCCATTTACTTTCAGCCTCAGGAAGACCGGTGAAGAAATTAAGTGCCTCCATGTAGTATTTACCCTCCCAAAAAGAGAGAGGTCGAGTTTGTTTTGGATTCCACGTGATATTTCATATGAATCCGTTTTGCCTGCTTGTTTTCTGTAAGTGGTTGTTACAGATTTATATTTTACTGAAATATTGTGTAAGCTTGTCTCCAGATTAATGCGATGCTTGTGCCATGCTGTTAGGAGGAGCTAAAATAATACAAATTGGTTTGTATGTTCTAGATTGCATTTTTTTTTGGAAGAGAGGCGGGTAAGGTGAGACAGATAGAGAGAGAGGAAAGGGCAAGATTGAGCGAGAAAGAGAGTGATGGGGCAGGATTAAGAGAGGGGTGAAGTGGAGATAGGATTGAATGTGTGTGAGAGAGAGATGGGGTAGAATTGAGGGAGAGAGATTATATGGGGTCAGGATTGAGAGCTAGAGAGAGAGAGATGGAGCAAGGTTGAGGGAGCGAAAAGGATGGCGACAGGTCAGAGAGACACAGGGATGGGGGCACTTCAGTGTTTTGGCCCTGACTGCTTTCAGTGTCAGAGTATTCCACAGCCTCCCCAACTCTCTGGGTGAAGCAATTTCTCCCCATATTAGTCCTACCCTGTCACAATTAGACTGTGACCCTGGTTCTGATCGCCTCCACCCGTTAATTGAGAACATCATTTAGAGTTGGCAGGTCCAGTTTGGATGGGTAAAAGGGCCTCGCCAGTATTGTGAGAGTCTCTCGTATTAAAGTGCACATTGCTTATCATGTAGTGTTGTCCATAACAACAGGGCAGAGGTTTAGGGTGAGAGGGCAAAGGTTTAATCAGTAACTGAGGGTAACATTTTTAGACAGGTGGTGGTGCATATATCTAACAAGCAGCTCGAAGAAGTGGTAGAGACGGGTGCAATAAAAACATTTAAAATACATTTTGATAGTAGATGGATTAGAAAGATTTTGACTGATATGGGCCAATCTGCAGGCTAGTGGGACAATTTCACTTTAGGAAACTTGGTCAGCATGGATGAGTTAGGCCAAAGGGATTTTTTTTTGGTGCTGGATGACTATTGTGTGTTTCCCCGAGCTATGGATGTAAACGGATTGAAGAAACATCTCCATTCAATGAAGCTATGTGCCCAGCACTCATCCCTGTCTCCTCTTGGTTAAACTCTCTAACTTCTTTTTCAATTGTCTATTGTAAAATGCTTCCCCGCTCCATTCTGACGTTCCGGAATCATCTTTCCATTTGGACATCAGTCTGTGGATCCCCTGAAAAACAACATATCGTTTTCTCGTGGGTTGTGGTGCTTCTAACACAAACGTACAAACTCAGGGTAAAAACAAACGGCATATCCCTTTGACAAATAGAAATCCTGCCCCAAATCCTGCAGTTCAAGATTTCAAACAGCAAATTCCTCTTTAAGCAAATGATACATGATCACATAGGCGTGTGTGTCATCTCACAGAGTTTACAATCATAACTAAGAACTTTTTTAGATGTAACGGCGAATTCTCTCTCTTTTCCTTCAACAGTAGAAACATTTTATAGCTGGAGGCACATGGTACGTTGAAAATATTACATTACAAGATTTACACACAAAGTGGAGTGGGGGGACTATTGGAAATCTCGCCGACAAACCGCAGTGGAAACTGGATTAGATGTTAGCTTTCAATCTGAGAGAGTTTGCATTTGCTAAGGTATTAACGGGTTGGGGCCAAAGAAAGGTCTATTGATTTAGGCCACATATCAGCCATTGAATGGCAGATCAGACACAAGGGATGACACGGGAGCTCAGTGGTTCGCACTCCTGCCTCACAGGGACCCGGGTTCAATCCCTACGTTGGGTGATGGCCTGTGTGGACTTTGCACATTCTCACCTTGTCTGAGTGGGTTTATATCCGGATGCTCCGATTTCCTCCCATAATCAAAAGATGCGCAGTGGACTGGCCATAGGAAATTGTCTATTGTGCCCAGGCATGTGAAGGTTAGGTGGATTAGCAGTGGGAAATGCAAAGTTATAGGATGGGGTAGAGAGATTGGTTTGGGTAGAATGCCCTTCAGAGAGTCGGTGTGGACTTGATGGGCCCAATGACTTGTTTCTCCACTGTAGGGATTATGAGTTCCTCGGGATCCTCACTGTCAAGAATTGATTGTACTTGCTCTTGACATTGTCGCTCGTTACTCATACAGTGTGGAAATTCTCCACTGTTGTTCATTGCGTGTCGTAAATGCATAACAGCTAGTAGTAGGAGGCCATTCAGACTCTTGGAAGCCTGCTCTCCCATTCCATTTCATCATGGAGAATCCCATACCGACCTCAACTCCACTTTCCTGCCCTTGCTTTCTTTAAGTTGTCACTGATTAAAAATTTCTCTGTCTCCCTTTTCAGTTTATTCACTGTCCCCAACACACTCTTGTGGTGGAGAAATATTCCCACAGATACACGGCTTCCCGGCATTGAACGAACCCGCTCCTCCCCATCTCTGATTTCAATCTGCCCCAGCCCCTTCTCCTGAAACGATTACCTCTCGTTCTAGATTGTTACATATGAGGAAACATCCTTTCTCCACCTCCTATGTCAACCTCCACTTTAGCATCCTCTATCCCTCAGTTAGATCTCCTCTTGTTCTTCTAAACTCCAGACAGTATCAGCCAAAACTGCTCAATCTCCGGGATAAATCAGTCCCTTTGTCTCCAGTGATGTTGGGGGTGGGGTGGGGGTAATGTTATTTGAATTGTAATTACCCTACTCCAGATCAGCCCCCATTCTTGCCTGAGACAGAGGGTGTGTGTGAATGGGGGTGGCTAGTTAGGATAGTTGCATTGTAATACATTGGAAGGCCAACAGCATGGGTTCAGATCCCACAGTAGCTGAGGTTACCATGGAGGACTCTCCTTCTCAACCTCTGCCCTCACCTGAGAAGTGGTGACTCTCAGGTTAAACCACCACCTAGTAATCAGTCATGAGAAAGTAGCCCAATGGTCTTGTAAGACTAGTGAATTTACCATGATCAGTAACTGACAACAATCTTCCAAAGACGTCTTTCTTCTTAAACGTTCAAAATTGACAGAAATCTGTATTTTGCATCAGCTGTTACTGTGAACATGGATCTCCTTGATGTTGAGAGCACCCTCTTGCTCCAGTTGAATAATTAATTAGATAGATCCCGGCCACCTTGGGAAGTTGGTAACCTTTGCCACAACCACTTGGCATTACTGCACTTGGAAACTGATTGATTCTGTTTGAAATTTCCCACCTCGTATCAATCAGGACAGGAACGCAAAAATGCCTAACTTCAACATCTTAGCAGGTCTGTGGGGGGCGGTGCGGTGTGATGGGAGCGGCTGGTGATGAGAGAGGAACAGAATTAACATTACAGGTTATAAACAAAGAAAGTACTGGAGAAGCTCAGCAGGTCGAGTAGAATCTATGGAGAGAGACAAACAGAGTTAACGTCATAAACAGAAAAAGTTCTGGAGGAACTCAGTAGATCTGGCAGTATGTGTGCAGAGAGCGAGAAACAACGTTTACATGCCGAGTCATGTAACCATTTATCAGGGTTGACCCATAACTCGCCTTTGAAATGTCCGAGCAAGCCATTCAGTTGTATCCATCGCCAAGAAGTCTCAACAATGAAAGAAATCTGGACGGATCACCCGGTATCACATTAGAAATCGGAAAAGAAATGGCAGAAATAGTCCTACCGACCCTGCAGAGACCCCCTGACTAACATCTGGCGTCTAGTCCTAAAATTGGGAGTCATTGTCAAACTCACAGAATCATACCTAACAGACATTGTCCCAGACACCATCATCACCATCCCTGGTTATGTCCTGACCTTCAGCAGGGCAGACCCAACAGTGGGATACAGTCTGGGAGTTACCTTGTGAGTCGTCGGCATTGCCTCTGGACAATATAAGGTCTCATGACTTCAGGTTAAACATGGGCAAGGAAACTTCCTGCAGATTACCATGTGCTGTCCTCCTTCAACTGATGAATCAGTATTCATCCATGTTGAACAACATTTAGAGGAAGCACTTAGGATGGCAAGGGCACAAATTCTAACATAAGTGGGGTTTCAGTGTTCACCACCAAGAATGGCATGGCAGCAGCATTACTGATTGAGCTGTTCGGGTCCTAAAGGACATAACTGTTAGACTACATTTGCAGCACGTGGAGTGGGAACCAACAAGAAGGAAAAACAACCTGACATTATCCTTACCCATCTGCCAACTGCAATTGCATCTATCCCTGACTATATCAGTAAGAATGATAAGATGCTCAGTAAGATGATCAGTAAGATGATACACACTGCTGCTACTGAGCATCGATGGTAGTGGGAGTAGATATTTGTCGATATAGTTTAAATCAAGTGGGTGCTGATTTGTCCCGAGAATTCCCTGCACAGTCCTTTTGGAGATGGAGCCCCATTGAAGATCATTTCTGCTTATTAGATATGGGTGTTGCTGGTTGGGCCCAGCATTCATTGCCCCCGACCCTAGTTGCCCCCTTGAGAAGGTGATGTGAGCTGCTCTCATGACCCATCGCAGACTATATGCTATAGGTAGACCCACTATGCCCTTAGCGAGGGAATTCGGGATTTTTACCCTGCAACTCTGAAGGAATGGCTGATGTATTTGCGAATAAGGAAGGTGAGTGGCTCAGAGGGCAACTTGTAGGGTGTGGTGTTCCCATGTGTTTGCATACCGTGTCCTTCTAAATGGAAGTGGTTGTGGGGTTGGAAGGTGCTGTCTGAGGTTCTTTGGCGAATGTCTGCAATGCATCTTTAGATGATATACACTTTTGCTACTAAGCATCGATGGTAGTGGGAGTAGATATTTGTCGATATAGTTTAAATCAAGTGGGTGCTGATTTGTCCCGAGATAGTGTTAATTTTATCTACTGTTACTGGAGCTGCAATCATCAAGGCAAGTGGGGAGTATTCCCTCACAATCCGGACTTGTGCCTTGTCGGTGGTGAACAGGTGTTGATGAGGCGAAACGTTGATTAATCGACCAATTGCATATTTTGCATTGGGCAGAAAAATCAAAGGCATGAACTGCGATGAAGAGTGAAAGGTTTCACTTGATGTTTCATTCATTAGAAATGATTGTTTTTGTTCTTCAGCAGGCCAATATTCAGAGGTCGTCATAACTAATCCCAGGGATGGTGTCAACAAGAAGGAGAATGGTTCACTCTGAAGTATCAGTGCAACAACAGATTTATAAAGACTTCCTGGTATAAGAAAAACTATTACAAGTTCAAATCTTATGACTTCAGCGGAAGAGTTTGCAGTAAAACTAGAGGCTCTTACCAGTGTCTAATTGCGAACATGTTTTCACAAAGTGAACCTTTCCAAGTGGTGACTATAAGTACGTCAACGTTGAGTGTTGATGTATGTACTCTGTGTCGAACAACAATCCTGTTTTTGCAGAGAGACCACGCAATATATCATACTGTTCCATTCATCAAGTCCCAAAGACACAGCGATGAATGGAGTGCTTCTATCCTACTTCCCAAGGGAGGGAATTCTCGAGCTCTCCAGATTTTAATGTTGACCATCAGGACCAGAAAAAAATCAGAATAGTAGGAGGCCTCTTGGTTTCTTGATAGTGATCCACTTTTCAGTCGGAGACACAAATGATCTGGGAACTGGTTTCAAGACCTACCTGCTCCTGAGAGATTTACCCACATTGTTGACGAGGCTGGGGTTCATTGTAAACTGGGACCTAAAGTAAACGTGACATGATCCTAAACTGGGCCTCACCCTAAACTGGGCCTCACCCTAAACTGGTCCACATTCCAAACTGCGCCTCACCCAAATTGGGTCCCATCCTAAATTGGGACTAAGTGTAAACTTTGCCTCATTCCCAACGTGGCCACATTCTGAACTGGACCAAGATTCTGGCGGCACGGTGACACAGTGATTAGCACTGCTGACTCACAGCGCCAAAGACGGAGTTCAATTCCCGCCTCAGGCGACTCTCTGCGTGGAGTTTGCACATTCTCCCTGTATCTGCATGGGTTTCCTCGGGATGCTTCGGTTCCCTCCCACAGTCCAAAAATGTGCAGGTTAGGTGAATTGGCCATGCTAAATTGCCTGTAGTGTTAAGTGAAGGGGTAAATGTAGGGGAATGGGTCTGGGTGGGTTGCTCTTCGGAGGGTCGGTGTGGACTTGTTGGGCCGAACGGCCTGTTTTTACACTGTAAGTAATCTAATGTAGTCTAATCTAATCTAAGATTCGAAATGGGCCACATTTTAAACTGGACCACGTCCCAAACCGGGCCAAATTCCAAACTGAGCTACTTTCCAAACTGGGCTACATGCCAAGCTGGTCCACGTTCCAAACTGGGCCAAATCCCACATTGGGCCACATCATAAACTGGGTCACATCCTAAACTGAACTTCACTATAAACTGTGTTACATCGTAAACTGGACCTCATCTGAAACTGGGCCTCGTCCTAAACTGGATAACATCCTGATCTGGCCCTCATCCTAAACTGGGCATTATCATAAACTATACAACATCCTAAACTGGATCTTGTTCCAATATGTATTACATCCTAAACCTGGAAATATTCTACGTACGCCACATCTCAATCATCCTCAACTGGTACGCCTCATCCTCAACTGGGCGTATTATAAACTGGGTCAAGTCCTAAGTTGGGCCTTATTTTCACTGGGCCTGAAACCAAGCTGTGAAGCATCCTATACTGGACCACATGCTAAATTAGATGAGATCCTACAGTCGGCCACAATGGAAACGTAGCCACATCATAAACTACGTTGCTTCCGACACTGAGTCACATCTTAAACTGGGCCTCACATTGCACTCGGCCAATTCCTAAACCGTGCGTCACCCTTCACTGGCCTCGCCCTTCACTTCGCCGTATCATACATTGGACCTCATCCTGCACTCTGGCATGTCCCTTTCTCCCTACACTGTGTCAACATTCTATCCTGACATGGCTGAATCGTACACTCTGTCACATCCTAAATATTGCTGAGAGCCCAGCTGATTATGGAAGCAGTGTCAAACCAGCTTCACCATCTCCCATGGTTTGCTCACTGTTCCCAGTTACAATACAGCGAGGGAGTTCCTGTTGATCTGTAACAACCAGGCCTTTTCATTTTCAAGTTACTTTAGCTTCTCAATTACTTTAGTGAGTGAATCATAGAGTCGTGGTCACATACAACACAGAAGAAACATTTCGGCCCATCAGCACTGTACTGACCTATACACTAGCCCCACTTTCCTGCACTAGGCTCACAGCCCTGAATGTTATGACATTACAAAGCGGTGACCGTGAGCATTTTAATGGCTGGGAGGTACCCCGCCTCAACTATCCTCACAGGTAGTGAAATCCAGATCCTCTTACCCTCTGGGTGAAACTATCCTCAAATCCCTTTCTGAATCTCCTGCTTTTCACTTTAAAATCATGCCTCCCCTCCTTGTTACAGAACCTTTGACTAAAGGAAACAACTGCTTCCTATCCCCCTATACATGTCCCTCTTAATCTTACACACCTCAATCAGATCGCCCCACAGTCTTCGCTGCACAAAACAAAACAACTCAAGCTTATCCAAAAACTCTTCATCGCTGAAATGTTCCATCCAAGGGTACATGCTGGGGAATCTCCCCCCATACCCGTCCAACGCAGTCGCATCCTTCTATTGTGCAGAGACTTGAACTGCACACAGTTTTCCAGCTGTGGCGTCATCAAAGACTTGTCCCACTCCAACATCACCTCTCCACTCTTATAACATACACTTTTACAGATGGAGGAAAGTGTCCCTTCTCCCTTCTTAAAAATACTATTAAGCTGTCCTTCCACCTTCTGGAAATTGTGTACAAATACCCCAAGATCCCTTTGTGTCCTATCATTCTTTGAGTCCGCCATTTTTCCAAAGTGCATCAGCTCCCATTAACCAGAATTCAACTCCATGTGTCACTGAACTTTCCATCTGACTGAATCAACTGTAACCTAACACATTCCCTCTCAATATTAACCATCCGGCAGTCTTCATACTATTTGTATTATCGTTTGCATGTTACTAAAATAGATGATTAACTTGTTGCCTCGATATTCCATCCCAATACCTTTTTAGCTGATTGCCAATGAGAGTTGATTGGCAATAGGCTGGCACCTATCGCCTATCCCTAATTGCCCAGAGGGCAGTTAAGAGTCAACCACATTGCTGTGGGTGTGGAGTCACATGTATGTCAGCTTAGGTACTGCTGGCATATTTCCTTCCCTAAAGAACATTAGTGAACCAGATTTTCTTTTTCCCCTGACAATCAGCTGTTAATTTAAGGTCATCATTAGACTCTTAATTACAGATTTTTACTAACTGATTTCAAACTCCAGCATCTGCCATGGCGGACTTTGACCCCAAGTCACTGGATTAATAATTAATAGTCAATAATACCACTAGGCCATTAGCACCTCAGATGGAAGGCATTCTCGGATCAGAATTGAGATGATAGAGTCTTTACGTGCTGATTATCCCGAGATTTCCCAAGTTTCTGTCTCTCCTGCTCTGCCATCCAGCAGGATCGTGGCTGATCCAAAATTCCTCATGTTCCCTTTCCTGCCCTTTTCCGTTGATTCCCCAGTTGATCAAGAATCCATTTGTCTTCGCCTTCAACGTACACAAGGAGTCTGCCCCCACACAGTCCAGTGCAACAAAGAGTTACAAAGACTCCCAACCTGTGAGAGAAGAAATACCTCCCCGTCTCATTCTTCAATCAGTGTCGCTTTAATCTGAGACTATGCCCTCTGGTCCTGGACTCTCCCATGAGGCGAAGCATCCTCTCAGCATTGATCGTATCCTGACACGTTTCAATGAGATCACCTCTCATTCTTCGAAATTCCTGTGAGTAGAATCCCAACTTGTGTTGCCTTTGCTCATAAGACGGACCCTACATCCCGAGGATCATCCCAGTAAACTTTATGTGAACTGCCTCCAAACACACAATGCAGTTGCTATAAGACTTCGCTAAACTTAAACTGTAATATGTGCTAGTAAGGCTTGATAGATCTTACAAGTTGTACTTTCGTCTTTCAGCTTTGGGTGTGACATTGATTTTGCAAGTCAGTTCAAGGACTCTACTGTTTAGTGAAACCAGACATTCCCGTGGACCTGAAAGAAATTACATCTTCCTTTGGTATCGAAACAATCCCTTAATTGAAGAAAAACATGAACCAGAGTACACGATAGCAAGGGCGAGTTTTCAGACAGAGCAACTTATCGATGTGAGTTGGAGCATCAGCCATGGGCAGGCAGACTGGATGGGCCGAATTATATCCTCCTGATATTTTCGCTGTTTCTCTGTGAATGGTCCAGTTTCCACTGACAGGTGGATGAGAAAGGAAAGTTTTGCTTTGATATATGCAGGCAGTGAAAATGAGGGATAATAATTTATAGTCGACAATTTAGAGAATGTGGGTGCAGAGCGATCTTTTGAGTTTAGCATCTAATAGTCTGAGTTGAATTGGTGGGATATTGTTAATGAGAGTGACTGCAGAGAAACAATGATGTCATTGTGACAGTGAGGGTTTGGAGTGAATTTCACAGAGACAAGGGTTTCCTCCAAATGGACTGGTGTGGGCAGGGGGTCAGGGCAACAGTGAACAGGAAACACTGGGTTTGTGTTTGCTGAAGGAATTATGATATTGACAGGAAATTCCTCTCTGATTACAGCACAGACAAACGCCGCTGAGATGGCAGCACTCATTGTCCCACTGTTTCTGATCCTTTCTCTCCTCACATTGCTTCCCATTAAACACTGCTACAGGAACCAAGGTGTGGAACACTCCAGCAGGTAATGCTAGCGATCGTTCTCCAGTCGCGATTCAAAACGGGTTTCAAACTAACGTTGCTGATGTAGTGTAGACTTGAAATTGTGTGTGCGTGTGCGTGTGTGTGTCATGGCATCTATAAAAATTCTCTCCCTGCATCACCAACGCTCAGTAACACCACTGTATACCATCCACAAGATGCACTGCAGAACTTCAGAGAGCACCTTCCAAACCTATGACCACGTCCATGTAGAAGGGCAAGGGCAGCAGATAGATGGGACACCATATATCTTTTGAGCCACTTACCGTCTTGATTTGGGATATATTGGCTGTTCCTGGGGTCAAAATGATGGAATTCCCTCCCTGAAGGCATCGTGGGTGTACCAACAGCACATGGACTTCTGCAGTTAAATAATGCAGGACCAGACTAATTTCTCAAGGAATCAACTAGTGATGGGGTAGTTTGCACATTTTCCCCGTGTCTGCATGGGTTTCCTCCTGGTGCTCCGGTTTCCTCCCACAGTCCAAAGAGGTGCTGGTTGGGTGAATTGGTCATGCTAAATTTCCCATAGTGATAGGTGCATTAGTCAGAAGGAGGTGGGTCTGGTTGGGATACTGTTCGGAAGGGCGGTCCAAACTGGTTGGGCCGAAGGGCCTGTTTCCACACTGTATGGAATCTAACCTAATCTATGAAAAAGAAAAGACAAATCATACAACATCATTTGGGAGGTGCGTTGTGCAGATGTGGGCAGGTTGGATGACTGGCAGATAAATTGAAAGGGCTGATATACAAAGTTATGTGTTGTGGTCAGACAATTGGTCAGCACATATACAAACGAAAGATGACCATAAGAGTAATTGCTGCTTGCACAGTAGTCAAGGAAAACAGATTCATTTGCAAACAGGTGAAACGGAATACTAACGGTAAAACATCCCCGTTTTTCTGTCTTATTTTCTCCAGCTGATTTTTCCAGCAGTTCCCAGTAGCACAGGTAAGTTAGTGAAGTGGTTGGCAACTTCTAACAGCATTCAAGCAGTCTGAGTAGGCTGAAAATCACTCTGGGTTGCAAAACCAGACATTTAATATTTGTCGGACAAATTGGAGTATATGGACTTTTGTGGCTGACTATTTTGCGGATCTCAAACACAAAAGTTCAAATCGAGGACACTGAACTGTGCGTGGATCAGTCCCATCAGTAGTGAGGCTATCTAGTGTGGAAAAAAAATATTGAAAAAGGCAACTTATCATGTGAATGGGAGAGAAGGTTCAAAATATATTGGTCACAGGGATGTGGATGTCCTTGTGCATGAATCTCAGAAAATAGTATACAATCGCAGCAAGTAATAAGAAAGGCATTTATTGCTAAAGGAATGGAGAATGAAAGTGTTGCAGTGTTGCTGCAACTGTACAAGGTATTGGGGTTTCCACATCCAGAGTGTTTCGTACAATTTTGGTCGCCATAATTGAGGAGGGATGTAATTGAATTAAAGGGAGTTTAGAGGAGATTCATTGAATTGATTATCAAGATATAAGGTTAATCTTATGAGGAGAGATTGCTTCAATTTTGATCTCTTTAAATGAGGACAGTTAGAGTCAGTTCAGAGGAGATTCTCTCCATTATTTCCAGAGACGAAGGGGTTGTCTCAGATCAGAGATTGAACGGTTTCTTGACATTTGGCCGAGATGCGATCTAACTGAGGGACATAAGGCCTAAAGGGGGTATTGAGAAAGGAGGTGGAGAGAGGATGTTTCCTCATGTGGGATAATCTAGAAAGAGGAGTCATCGTTGCAGGAGAAGGGAGTGAGGCAGATCAAAAACAGTGATAAGGAAGAATGATTTCTCCCAAATGTGGAGTGTGTTATGAATCTGTGGGAACGCCCAACCCTGACCCCCAGGACACAGAATATATTTAAAGAGGGGATAGATACATTGTTAATGAGTCATTGGTCAAAGGGAGTGTCGTCAGAAAAGTGGAGGTGAGGCTGAGATGAGATGAGCCGTGGTTCTATCGAATTGGGGATCAGGCACCTGAGGGGTTAAATAGACCCAACCTAACCCTATATGTTAGCCCCATAAGCCTATGTGTTCTTGTGGAGTGATATTGTTAGTTAGTAGAAAGGCAATTAACAAAACCACTGAACATTTGTTATTTTAAAAAAAAACAGGTTTTAACTCGTGGATATCAGAAAATGCGGCATGGTGGCCCAGTGGATAGCATTGCTGCCTTACAACACCAAGGTGGCAGGTTCGATTCCAGCCTTGGGCGATGGTCTGTTTGCAAGTTCTCCCCGTGTCTGTATGGGTTTGCTCCGGTTTCCTCACACTCTCCAAAGATGTGCAGGTTAGGTGAATTGGCCATGCTAAATTGCCCATATTGTTAGGTGCATTAGCCAGAGGGAAATGGGCCTCGGTGAGTTACTTTGCGGAGGGTCGGTGTGGACACTTTGGGATGAAGGGCCTTGTTTCCACGCTGTAGGAAATCTAGTCATCATAAAGACAAAAAGATTCAACACAATTTTCGCGTTGGGTGGAAGAAACTGAAATGTAGGGGGTTACAATTCGAATGGGGTTATAGGAGCAAAAGGAGTTGTGGGTACATATGCAGAGATCAATTAAAGTAGCAGGACAGGGGGAGACTGATTAATAAATCACACAGAATTATCAGCTTTATTGATAGCGATATAGAGTCCGAGAACAGGGAGATGACGTTGAACATGTATAAGACACCTGCTGGGCCTCAGCCGAAGTGTCTGAGAGAGAGAGAGAGAGAGAGAGAGAGAGATTTGCAGGTGGTTCTTTAACCTCAGGGTTACCATACCTCAGACAGGGGGGGACGCGAAGAAGGAGGGTTCTTTATGGTTAGCTCAGCTGGTGAGAGATTCAAATCCATACTGTCAATTTTACCGGATATCCAAACCAGCTATCCAGCCAACTGAGCTAACCCAACTTGCAATAGAGAGCAAAAGGCTGAAAAGAAATGAATTCTAGTGAGGGAACATGCATTGAATGGAGAATATTAAGTCATGATGATCAGTCAAAACGTGGGGAACATTTCTTTGATCCGTCGGACATTTCTTTGTGTGTGTGTGTGAGACACCTTACCTTTGTAGACAACTGAAGCTGAATGTAGAAATACGGTTTAGGAAGGGAATTGGCCTTCTATTACCCAGCCTGGTTATGTTCAATTCTGGATACCTTATTGAAGGAAGGATGTTCCTACCCTCGAAGGAGTGAGAAGGAGATTTACTAGAATTAAACGAGTAATGGGGGATTTTAGATACAGAGGAAAAAGTTAGAGAGATTGAGCTTATTCTCTTTGGTGCAGAGAAGGTGAAGTGGTGAACTTATTCAGTTGTTGAAAGTTATGACCAATTCTGACAGGGCAAAGGAGGATATTCTGTTTCCCACTCGCAGGCCTACCAATCGTTAGTGGGTCAAAATTCCAATTATTGTCAATAAGAGAGTGGGATGACGAAAAACGTCTTCATGTAGAGGGTCGTTGAGTTTGTAATGTGCTGTATGGGAGATTGGTGGAGACGGTTGCACAGGTTTCAAAAGAGAGCTGGATATATGTTTGAAAGAGATGATGCGAGAGGACTGTGGAGATTGGGCTGGATAGTGGTATCTCTAGCTGGGTATCTCTTTCAGGAGCTGGTACAGACAAGAATGACCTCCTTCCATCCGTCAAAATCTTATCATTCGACGAATATAGACGTTCTTAGCCACATTCCAGACAATTCCAGGACGTCGTTCCTTAGGACCTTGGCTCAGTTACATTGTTGCCACAGATATTCGGACATGACAGCAGCAAATTGTTGTCACGAACGGGAGTGGAACTTGCTTTGGAAATGATCCAGATTATATCATTCCAAGGGAGGCGATGGGAAATCGAGCTGAGGGCACAACAGAGGACGAACCTGCAGGAAATTTTGAATATGCAGACATCAGGCCAAGTCGATTGAATTGTGAGTGTCAAACTGTGAGCTACCAATTCAACACCATCACATATTGGTCAGCTGATTGTGGATTAATCTGAGTGAGAAGATCAACAGAAACAATAAACTTTCTGTAAGTGATGGAGAGATGTTCGAGTTGCTTCCTTTACAATAGAGAAGGTTCATGGGGGAGGGGGACATGATAGAGGTTTGTAAGATGGGTAATTTTGTCGAGCACAAATACCTCGGGGTTCAGTCACATAGTTCTTTGGCATTTGTGTCACAGGTAGATAGAATGTTTGAGAAGGTGTTTAGCACACTTGCCTTCATTGCTCAGATCATTGAATTTTGGAGTTGGGACGTCATGTTTCAAATGACTAATCCAGCATCGAATATGGATTTTGGAAGACAGTTCCATACCTCTCCCACAAGTAGTGTGGTATATATTTTCGGTAGACTATTAATCCCAAGACGCAGGTAATGTTCTGGAGAGCTCGGTTCAAATCCTCCCACTGAACTGAATTTAACTGTTACATGGAAATTAGAGTGTAATGATGATCAAGCAACTAATGACAATTGTCAAGAAAAATCGAACTGATTTACGAATGTCCTTCTGGGAAGGAAACGTGGGGTGTCCTTACTTGAATGGGCTACATGTGACTGCCATCTGGGCCATTAGGGACGAGCAATACATGTTGCCTCAGTCAACGATACCGACATCCCTTGAACAATTATTTTTTCAACTTAAATGCTTCCCAGCATCTCTCCTAAATTGTTTGACCTTAATTTTTAGAATCCACCCCCCCCCCCCCCACCCCACCAGGGACGATAAGTGTGAAAGATAGAGGGAGATGGTATTCAGAAACAGAGAGAGAGAGAGAGAGAGAGAGGTGTAGGCATACTAAGGGCTGGTTAATCAGAAGCCAGTGAAGAAGAGAAGCTGGACAATAGTGATCACGAGGAGTGGACAATGGGTTGGCAGTGTTGAATGGAACTTATACAGATTTTGGGGATGCGGTTAACATTCCCTGTAAACAACTATCAACAAGTTATTTGTCTGCTTTCCCCTTGTTTCTCTCCGGGCACTGTCTCCATCTCTTCATTTCTGAAGAACAGTTACTGGACTGCAAACGTTAACTCTGCTTTATGTCTCCACAGACGCACCCAAAACTGCTCATTTACCCTAGTACATTCTGTTGTTGTTTCAGATGTCCAGTGTCCCCAACCCCTTCACCTATTTTAGTATCTCCACCTGTCTGCCTCTCTATTCCAGCACTCAAAGCATTGTTTAGGAATCAGGAAGGCAAGAGTAACCTTAAACCTGTTCCACCATTCAATGAGATCGTTCAGATTGTGGCCTAACTCCATTTGGGAATTCGGTCTAACAAAAACGTTTTTCTCTTAGATTGAAATAACTGACCCAGCACCAACTGCTGTTTGTGGAAGAGAGTTCCAAACGTATGCCACCCCTTGTGTGGAGAAGTGCTTCCAAATATCTTTCCTGAACGCTCTTGACCTCATTCTCAGACTATTCCTTCCTTAGTTCTAAAATACACCCATGAGTGATAATATTTTATCTTTACCTACCCTGTCTTTTCCAGTTAACATCTTCGATTAGGTCACCGATTAACTTTCTAAATTATAGAGGGAAGTGGTCTAATCTGTCAAATATCACCTCATTACTTTGCATCCTGAAGTCCAAGCATCATTGTTGTGAACGTCCACTGTGCCATTTTATCCGATCTAAGGTGTGGTTCCCAAAAATGCTTCATATGGGGCCTAACCAGGATTTTGTATTACTGCAGCACAAATAATGCATTATGATACTCCAGTCATCTCGATGTGAAGGCCAGCATTCCATTAGCTTTCTTTATTATTTTCTTCTGTGTGAATGAAGATTGGCGAATTAAACCATTATCAGGCTGAAAAGCTGTAACAAGTAACAGTACTGAGTACACTTAACGTCATGAGCTAGATAAATGGACTTCGTGCACTGTAGTGAAAATGCTTAATTCTTTTCAAACTTAAATGGGGTAACAAGGTGTCGGGAGGTCACAATGTTGGTTCAATGAGTTAATGATAGATGAATTTAATGCGCAATAAAAGATCCTAATGTGAGATAATAGGAGTACAGTTCATGCCACTATAATGTGCAATTCTTTAACATGGATTCGCTGTAATGCAATTGATAAATTACGAACACGGTTTCTGAAGAGCAAACTCTGAAAACTTGTTTTGTCTGTAATGGAATTACTTCGCCAACACTTTAAGCACACTTTTAAACCAGCAATTTTTCGACATTGCGGGGTTGCATAAGAATGCAACCATCACATTATAGATTAACTGCCTATATGCAATTGGGAAGTGAAAATTAACTACCAGGGTATGATTCGGATGAGGTGTGGACTAAGATTTTTATTTCATTAATTCATGGAATGTGGGCATTGTTGTCTGTGCCAGCAATTAATGGCCATCCTTAATTGCACAGAGAACAATTAAGAGTCCATTACATTGCAGTGACCTGGAGGCCCAGACCAGGTAAGGATGACCGATTTCCTTCCCAGAAGGATATTAATGATTGCGCCAGATGGGTCTTACGCCAATATTCAACAATGGTTTCATGGTCATAACTAAACTCTGATTTCCAGATTATTATCGGGTTCAAATTCCAACATCAGCCACGGAGGGATTTTAATACTAGTCTCCCAGGACATGACTCGGTCTCTGTATCAACACTGTCTAGTGATGATACAGCTATGGCACAGAAGAATCTAGTAGCAAACACTTCATTTTATAAGTAAAAGGTCTCAGCAAGTTTTTAAAGAGACAAGTTGAATGTTGGAATTTGTTACATGCTCGATTGGAATAAGATATTTTGAAATCTGCTGTTGGACACACGTGCAGAAATACCCAACAGTTATATTGCTTTTGTCCCACTTATTTAGCTAACAGGTCCACCTGCATTGTGAACCATCATAGAAAATTCATCTGCTGTTTTCAGGGCTGAAAGTGTGTATCTTAGAGTCAAAGATTGTCCAGGTTGGGCCTATTCACAAAGTGGCTACGAGCATGAGAGATGATAGCTTAAAAATTGACACTGAGTTGTTGAGACGCTTGAGATTATAGAGAAATCTCGAGCAGAAAAGGGAAATAAGGTTGATTTATGATGAGGATGAGAAGGAATTTCTACCTGTGGCAGAGTTACTGATCTTTGCAATAGTTCATCTGAAAGCATTGGCAGTTGTGTTACTGATGGGAATGCAGAATTATGGTGATCAGAAGCTAGTTTTCACACCAAAACACATAGGAACAGGAGTAGACTATTCTGCCCCACGATCCTGCTCTCCCAACCAACAGGATGGTGGCTGTTTCCTCACATCCACTTTCCTGCCCATTCCCCTGATTCTCCGACAGAGCTAGAATCGTGGCACAGTGGTTAGCACTGCTGCCTCACAGCGCCAGAGACCCGGGTTCATTTCCCACCTCAGGCGATTGACTGTGTGGAGTTTGCACGTTCTCCCCGTGTCTGCGTGGGTTTCCTCCGGGTGCTCCGGTTTCCTCCCACAGTCCAAAGATGTGCAGGCCATGCTAAATTGCCCGTAGTGTTAGGTAAGGGGTAAATGTAGGGGTATGGGTGGGTTGCGCTTCGGCGGATCTGTGTGGACTTGTTGGGCCAAAGGGCCTGTTTCCACTCTGTAATTGTCTAATCTAATCTAATCTCTAATCTACCTTTCTCATCTTGAATTATACCAAAGGGCTTTGGAAGATGTTTCAAAGACTCCCAAAGACTCTGAAAGAAGAAATTCATCCACAGCTCAGTTTTCAATCTGTGCCTCTTTATTCTGAGACTATGCCCTCTCGTCCAAGACAATCGCATCAGGGGGAAACATCCTGTCAATTTTGACATTGTCAAGCCCATAAATGTATCAGTGAGATCACCTTTCATTCTTCTAAACTCCAGTGAGTAGAGTCCCAAGTTGTTTAGTCTTTGCTCATAAGGCAATCCCTCTATAGCGGGGATCATCATAATGCAAACTGTCTGAGCATACTCCATTGAAATGCAACTTTTCCTTAACTAAGAGGAGCAATACTGCTCTCTGTGCTCCATACGTGGTCTGCCCAGCATCTTGTATGGTTGCAGTATGACTTCCTCCTCTAATACTCCAATCCGCATGAAGTAAGGGCCAACATTCAATTCTCCGTCCTGATGACCTCATTACAAGAGCGAAAATTGTAATCACATGACAGCAAATGTGTTTTCAATGCACGATCAGAAAAAAAAAACATCCTACTGATTAGATGAAGAAGGTTCAATGTCCGAAGTTCACTGCGTCTGCTTTTTTCCGCTTGTCGTGTATAGGGCAACATGCACAGCACAGCAAAAACTGAGGACAGCAGATGCTGGAGACCAGAGTCGAAGAGTGTGGTGCTGGAAAAGCACAGCCTGTCAGTCAGCATCGGAGTAAAAGGAAAATTGGCGTTTCGAACGTAAGCTCTTCATCAGGCTCCTGCTCTTCGGATGCTGCCTGGCAAGCTGTGCTTTTTCAGCACTACAAACTTGGAACATGCGCTGCATGTTAATTGAGAAAATATTATTTGCTTATTGGTGTTTTGGAAGTCCGTTTTCCTCTGTTTGTTCTCTAAACAAAACCATGCAACACGCATCTTTAATGAGTATGTTTCAAAGTCAACGCTTGTCATCGACTTTAAATATTGTGGGCGGCACGGTGGTACAGTACTTAGCACTTCTGCCTCACAGTGCGAGAGACCCGGATTCAATTCCTGCCTCAGGCAACTGACTGTGTGGAGTCTGCACATCCTCCCCGTGGCTGTGTGGGTTTCCTCCCACAGTCCCCAAATATGCAGGTTAGGTGAAGTGGCATGTAAATTGCCCGTAGGTTTAGGCAAATATAGTGAAATGTGTCTGGGTGGGTTGTGCTTTGGCGGGTCGGTGTGGACTTGTTATGCCGAAGGGCCTGTTTACACACTGCAAGCAATCTAATCATTATGATGACATAAACCAGGCCCAAGGGCGGTATTGGGATTCCACTCGAATAATATCAACTTCTTCTTTTGAAACTCAGATCTGCATGCAAAGCAAAAGACTGATAATGACGTCCAGATTAAGCAAAAGTCCCAGTGAGTCGAATGCCATTAAAAGAATATCAAATCATACCGGTCCCTGAAGACTCTCTGAGGTTATTTTAGGGTTCTGCCTGATGCACGAAACGGAAGAGAATTGTTTGCCAAAAGCAGCTTACAAACATACACTGTGTTCTGAGTAATGCGAGTTGCACCTATCTCTCCTAAACCAGTCCCATTAGCTGCAGCGCGACATTACACTTTCACAAGCAATAACGTCGAAATGAAGTGGGCAACTGACTGTGCACATTGTGAAATTGTTTGGGACATGGAAGAGACAGTCTCCTCAGCAATTCTATTTGGTTTCGTTTTTTTCTGTGGAAATTGCTGTAAGTTGTTCATATCGAACTGAACTGATGCCTTGACTGATAAAGCCAAGTGTGCCTACTTTACACTCGATTAACTTGTACCGCCATCTCCAGTGATCTGTCTACAAACATCCCATGATCCCCATGTTTCTCTGAGTTCCTCGTGTCCTGCCATTCATTTGTTTTATTCCTTCTTGCAAGGTGGAGCGGCACGGTGGCTCAGTGGTTAGCACTGCTGCTTCGTAGTACCAGGTTCGATTCCAGATCCTTGGCTGACTGTCTGTGTGGAGTTTGCACATTCTTACCTGCGTTGGTTTCCTCCGGGTACTCCAGTTTCCTCCCACAGTCCAAAGGTATTCAAGTCAGCTGAATTGGCCATGCTACATTGCCAATAGTGCTAGGTGCGTTAGTCAGAGGGAAATGGGATTGGGTGGGCTCCTCTTCGGAGGGTCAGTGTTGACCTGTTGGGCCGGAGGGCCTGTTTACACACTGTAGGGAATCTAATCTTAACTTTTAACTTAATAAGCAGTCGATCATGCGGAACCTTATCAAAGGCCTTACAAAGGACGACTATGCCATTACTGAGGAAGGGAAAAGCCTGGGAACTATATTCCAGTGAGTGTGAACTCAAGTGGCATCTAAGTTGTCGGAGGGACTTCTGAGAGATAGGACTTACATGTATTTAGAGAGGCACGGAATGATGAGGAATAGACAGTGTGCTTTTGTGCGTCGGAACCTGAGAGTCATGAATTTTTTTGTGTGTTTTTTTAAGAGGTGACCAAGAAGATAAATGAGGGCCGTGCCTCAGAAGTTGTCAGGAAGCAGTAAGTTTTGGAGTACAGTGTATAGTTCTAGTTTCCCTGATGTAGGAAGGATGTTATTATGCTGTAAAGCTTCACTTGGATGTTACTGAAATTGGAGGGTTTGAGTTAAAATGAGAGGCTGGATCGACTGGGACTTAGTTTCCTTTGGACTTCGGAGGATGGGGCGGGGCGGGGGGAGGGTACCTAATTGAAGTTTACCAGATCACGAATACCGAAGGTCATGGCCCAAGAATAGGAAAGTCCAAAACTACAGAGAATATATTTTGGTGAGAGGTAAAAAGTTTAAAAGTGACCTAAGAGGCGACATTCACTCAGAGGCTGGTGCATATAAGGAAGTGTGTTGAGGTGGGTGCAATTTAAAAGGAATTTGGACAGGGACATGGATATGAAAGTTTTTAAGGGCCAAGTGCAGGGAAATAGGACTAGTTAAGCTTAAATTTGACTGGCATGGGCAAGTTGGATTGAAGGACTTGATTCTGTGCTGTATATATTTATGACTCCATTCCTATCAAGGCCTCAAAAAAGTTATGCATAATTTCCCTTACTCAAAAATGAAGTTTTATAATGTGATTAAAAATATGCTAAACTTTGCATGCGTGAGAATGCAGTTTTGCCACATATTAAAATACTCTTTGTGGTATTCATGATTTGAAGGTTCCAGCGTTGAATTGTCATGGACAAAGATAAAAATCACACAAGAAGAGGTTGTAGGCCAACTGGTTTATTTGGAAGCTTTAGCTTTCAACGCGCTGCCTGTTCATTGGGTTTTTGTATGATGAAGACCTGATGATGAGGCAGCGTCTCGAAGGCTCGTGCTTCCAAACAAAGCTGTTGGACTATAACCTGATCATAGAGTCATAGAGATTTACAGCTTGGAAACAGACCCTTCGGTCCAACCGTCCATGCCGACCAGATATCCCAACCCAGTCTAGCCCCGCCTGCCAGCATCCGGCTCATATCCCTCCAAACCCTTCCTACTCATATACACATCCAACTTCCTCTTAAATGTTGCAATTGTACCAGCCTCCACCACATCCTCTGGCAGCTCATTCCATACACGTACCACGCTCTGCGTGAAAAGATTGCCCGTTCGGTATCTTTTATATCTTTCCCCTCTCACCCTAAACCTATGCCCTCTAGTTCTGGACTCCCCAACCCCAGGGAAAAGACTTCGTCTATTTATCCTATCTATGTCCCTTATAATTTTGTAAACCTCTATAAGGTCACCCCTCAGCCTCCGACACTCCGGGGAAAACAGCCCCAGCCTCTTCAGCCTCTCCCTGTAGCTCAGATGCTCCAACCCTGGCAACATCCTTGTAAATATTTTCTGAACCCTTTCAAGTTTCACAACATCTTTCACATTGGAAGGACACTAGAATAGCATGCAATATTCCAACAGTGGCCTAACCAATGTCCTGTACAGCTGCAACATGACCTCCGAACTCCTGTACTCAATGCTCTGATCAATAAAGGAAAGCATACCAAACTCCTTCTTCACTATCTTTTCTACCTGCGACTCCACTTTCAAGGACCTATGAACCTGCACTCTAAGGTCTCTTTGTTCAGCAACACTCCCCCGGACCTTACCATTAAGTGTATATGTCTGCTAAGATTTGCTTTCCCAAAATGCGGCACCTCGCATTTATCTGAATTAAACTCCATCTGCTACTTCTCAGCCCATTGGCCCATCTGGTCAAGATCCTGTTGTAATCTGAGGTAACCCTTTTCGCTATCCACTACATCTCCAATTTTGGTGTCATCTGCAAACTTACTAACTGTACCTCTTATGCTCGCATCCAAATCATTATTAAATGACAAAAAGTAGAGGGCACAGCACCGATCCTTGTGGCACTCCACTGGTCACAGGCCTCCAGGCTGAAAAACAACCCTCCACCACCACCCTCTGTCTTCTACCTTTGAGCCAGTTCTGTATCCAAATGGCTAGTTCTCCCTGTATTCCGTTAGATCTAGCCTTGCTAATCAGTCTCCCATGGGGAACCTTGTCGAACGCCTTACTGAAGTCCATATAGATCACATCTACTTTACTTTCGTGGTGTTGTAGAACTTGGGATGAAATTTCCTGTTCCCTCATGTATTCTGTTTCATTGATTAAATTAAATAATGTCATAGTTTGCACATACGCCTGCAAGAGGATTAGAGTGCTCTTCTAAAAAATGAAATTGTGCGGATAGCATGCATCTGATACAAACACAGAAAGTGTTGGAGAAACCCAGCAGGTCTGACGTCATCTGCAATGGGGTAGAGAGAGAGAGAGTATCAGAGTTAATGTTTTGTTTCCAGTGACTCTACTACAGAGAGACATTTAACAGGATGTTGTCTTGGAGCTGGAAAGCTCATCTACCAAGACAGGTTAGACAGACTCAGATTGTTTTTATTTCAGCAGAAGAAATTGAGGGACATAAATGAGATGAATAAAAGTATGAAAGGCACAGATAGAGTAGACAGGAAGAAATGTTAGTTATTACATGCAATGTTAACTTATTTTTAATGTCTGTCTCCAAACTAATGCCAGAGCTATTGAGCTTCCACATGACGTTTTGTTTATATTCTGTAACGATAACCTTTTTCTCTCGCTGTCTCGCTCTCTTTCTCCACCACCCCCCCCCCCCCCACCCCCGCCTCCCACCCACCTGCTGAGAGTCTCGTGTAATTTATGCTTTTGTTTCAGAATTTCAACGTCCACAGTTCTTTGCTTTATATTTGGGGATATATTTTTGTTTACTGTGTGCAATGCTTTATGCTGTTATGTTTCTTCTTAGTGGAGAAAAGATTTTCTAGCTACGGAGGGAGTGCAGGGAAGGTTTCCCTGCTTGTTTCCTGGCTTGGCAGGTCTGATGAATAAAGGGACACTGGATGGATAATAATTATATTCACGACAATACTAAAAAAAGGGAATATCTCAGAGAAACCTATGAAATGTTAACCGGAGAAGACAGGGATAAACAAAGGAAGGATGTTCCTGATGACCAGGGTGGGACTGGGGTTTGAGGGCAAGGTTGGGGGTTGAGTAGAAAATCCAGGATCAAAGGATTGCAATCTAAAGCAGATGGGTGGAAGTGAGATAAGTTCAAATATCTTCTAAGTGAATAGGGAGCCTGTGAATTTCTTTGTCATAGAAAATTGTCGGGGCCAGAATGTTGAATGTTGTTCAAGAAGGAATTGGATAGAGTTCTTCGAAGCCGAAGCGGGTGACGGGGGAATCGCAGGCCAGTAGGACATTTTCCTACTGCTGCTCCTATTTTTTCTGTTTGTCATTCACAGTGTCAAATGAGGAACGCATGGCACAACATTGTAGCAATAACACAAACAAGCAGGTCTGCCGCAGTTCCTCAGTGTGGCAGAGATTGAAGGAAAAGGCAGCAGTTATATTTCCAGGTGCCAATAACACGTATTGAGATATATTTTTCATTTTGCTGATAAGAGAAAAGGCCTTACTGGGTTTTCAACCTGTGCTGTGAAAACTGCTCTTTTTTTCCAACTCAACATGAGTGTACTTTTACAATGAAGGCACATGAGTACTGCAAGCCAACTTATGGTTGCTGTGGATGAACCACAACCAAAATGCCTGGAAATAGAATCACAACGGTCACATTGAAAGTGATGGAATTGTTTTTCAGTCGAATGTACTTCTCTCCTCATATCATAGAGTCATAGATTAACAGAGCACGGAAACCGTCCCTTTTGCCCTTTTCTTTACCCTTTCCAATGTAATGATATTCTTCCTATGGCGGAGTGACCCGAATTGAATGCAGTATTCTAAAAGTGGCCTCACCATCAACCTCTACAACCACAATTTGACGTCCCAATTTCTGTACTCAATGATTTGAGCAGTGAAGTCAAGCGGGCTAGATACCTTCTTCGCCACCCTGTCTATCTATCACGCAACTGTTAAGGAACTTTGTACTTGTTACCCTAAGGTTTCTCTTTTCGACAGCACGCACCAGGTCCCTACCATTAACTGTGTTTGCTTTCCTGAAACGCAAAACCTCATGTTTCACAAAATTAAACTCCATTTGCCACTTTTCGGCCCATTGGCCCAATTGATCAAGTTTCGTTTATAATCATAGATAACCATCCTCTGACCCAGTATACCACACATTTATCCAACAGGAAGAACAATTGCCACAATAAACACAAAACTCTTCCGCCTACATTCATGACTGAGAAAGAAAGTAAAAACAAATGAGATTCAGGGTGCATTTGCAAGTTGGATCCAAAATTGGCCTCGTGTCAGAGGTTGGGGGATGTGATGGTGGTGTGGTAGAAGGCTATGTAGCTAGAGATTATTGTACAGTGGGGTACCACAGTTTTCAGTGTGGGCTCCCTTACTTTTGCAATATTCATAAACAATTTCATTGAGAAGGTGTGGGGAAAAATAAATCGGTTTTGTGGATGCCACAACAATTGGTAGGGTAGTTTGCAATGAAGACGGAGGTGTTGCGTTATATTTAGATATAGATAAATTGGTAAGATAGGCAGATCCTGCATTTATGTCAAAAGAAGTCCCTGAGCTTTTAACAGACTGAACATTGTCAGATGGACAGATGGATTTCAACTCCGATAAATGGGAGATGGTGCACTTTGGAAGAAGGAATAGGATAATGGGATACAAAATGGATCCCTTTCAATCAATGTATCAAGGACATTAGGAAGTTCAGCGTAATAGAGGGATATTGGTGATTATCCACAGATCTCAGAAGATGGTACATCAGATTAATAAGGAATTTAAGAAAGCATACTGTTTGATTGAATTTAAGATCAAATTTCACAATTTGTAAGTGACACGCATGAGGGTTAGAGGGGGATTGTTGGATTGCTTCACCCAGAGGGTGAAGAGTGTGTGGAATGCATTGTCTAGAAGGGTAGTTGAGGCGGGAAACATCCCAACTTCAAAAAACAACTTGGACAAGACAGATCAAATTGGTTGGGCCAAATAGCCTACTTCCTTTCCTATTTCTTATGGTTTTATAAAGTGCTTGGACTCTTGTGGACACAGAGAAGCTTTAGCAGTACAGTCTCAATTGGCTAAAGGGCCTCTTCTGTACTGTACAATTCTACAATCTGATGGATTGTTATTTTTCCCGCTCAGACATTATATAGAATCTCTCAGTTTAAATCCAAACTGAGTTTATTTACAAAATACTGTTAGCTTTTCCACATCTGGATGCATCTCAGATGATTTGTAATAACTCGACATGCTTGTTCTTGGTCAACAATATTCTCCAACTCATCTCCTGCCACCGACTGAATGATCGTGTCTGTCAAATTCGTTTGGATTTCTTGATGTGGTAACCAGGAATATTGATGGGAATTATGGAGTTGATATATGGACATCAGTGAGACTTTTGATAAGGCATCTCATGATATACTGAAGGGAAAAATAAAGTCCACGGAACCCATGGGAAAGTGAACCATGGCATCCATAATAGGGTGAGAGGCAGGAGGCACAGGGTGCATTCTAGGACTGTTTTTAGATTCTGGCTTGAGTTGTGAATCAAGAGCTGTTAAACAGGATATCTGTAAATATTTATTGGTTGGCCAGCACAGAACAGGATGGACCAAATGGCCTCTGTCCATGCTGTGAACATCGAGGAGTCCAACGATTGGATGGTGATTTCTTATGGATGCCAACCAGTTTCTGCCAAGCACATGCCCTTAGAAAATGTCTTGGAACTTTGCCTGAAATGTGTAGCACTGTATTAAATGTGGAGCAACATTTGTCCTCAGTATCATTCAGAGTCCTGGATGTGAGATTGCACATAATGCAAAGTGAGCTTGATTCTTTCTCTCCTGTAAAATGAATGATTCTAAAATTGTGCAAATAACCATTGACTTCCACAAGCCCTTTGCTTTCTTTGGTACGAGCTACCGAGCTGTATTGTAGAAGCTTTCAAATCGTTTACATGCAGAGTGGACAGCAGACCAACATTTTCCTGTTCATACTGCTGGACAGCGCCAAACTATTTGCATCACTCCATCAAATCATCAATTCAGATTGTGTGTCACTCACTACAATGCCTTTAGTTGAATTGGTCATCTGTAAAATTGTAATTGGTTGTCTGACTTGTTTATATTTAATCTAAACTGTTTCTATCAAGATGCATCTCCTTATCGACTTCCCCACACTAACCCCTGAGGTGATTGTACAGTTAAGGTTGACAATCTGTACGGGGTTAGACCGCCAGACTATAAGAATAGGCTGTGAGTTCCAAATGGCCGATCACACTCTGGGTGAAAGCGTTTGCCCTGACATCTCCCGGTAAACCTCTTATCCCTTACAATCTGTGCCCCACCCTTGGTCATTGATCCCTTAATTAAGCAGGAAAGTTTCCTCCTTGTGACCGTATCTAAAATGCACATCGATATTTATCCTTTTGCTGTGCTGTTGTCGTTTCAACTATGTGATAACCGCTGCACAAGTTTTTTATTTTGTTATTCTGGATATTTTCCACAACCTTTCTCTGCATCTACACACGTCTTCGTGAAACCAGAGACATTTCAGGAGGATTCAATTTAGTGCACAACAAATTGTGTACGTATTTCGTCTTATTGCAAATCAATACGGAGAACAAAGTCAATATAGATGCAGACGTTAACTCGTTTCACCTTGTTTTTACTTTTCTCAGGGGATGTAGGTGCTGCTGGCTGGGCCCAGCATTGATTGCCTCCTTTCCGAGTTTCCCCTCTTGCGAAGGTGGCAGCGAGTTGCCTTCTTGAACTGTTGCAGTCCATGTGCGGTAGGTAGACACACAATGTCATTACGGAGGAAATTCCAAGGATTTGACCCAGTGTCACTGAAGGAACAGTGATATATTTCCAAGTCAGATGGTGATTGGCTCAGAATGAAAATCGCAATGGATGCTGTTCGCTTGTCCATCTAGACGAAAATGGACATGTGCTTTGAAGGTACTGCCCAAAAAGGCTTGGTGAATTTCTGCAGTGCATCTTGTAGATAGTACACCCTGATGCTACTAACCACCAGTAATGGATGGAAAGGATGTTTGAGGGTGTGATGCCAATCAATTGCCTCTGAATGGTATCAAGCTTCTCAAGTATGAGATTAGATTACATTACAGTGTGAAAACATGCCCTTCAGCCCAACATGTCCACACCGACCCGCCGAAGCGCAACCCACCCATACCCCTACATTTACCCCTTACCTAACACTATGGGCAATTTAGCATGGCCAATTCACCTGACCTGCACTTCTTTGGACTGTGGGAGGAAACCGGAGCACCCGGAGGAAACCCACGCAGACACGGGGAGAATGTGCAAACTCCGCACAGTCAGTCGTCTGAGGCGGAATTGAACCCGGGTCTCAGGCGCTGTGAGGCAGCAGTGCTAACCACTGTGCCACCGTGCCGCCCAAATTGTTGGAGCTGCATCCAAATGAGGCCTGTGGACACTATATAAGCAATTCAGTGACTTGATAGACACTTAGGACAGACCAGATAAGGGTGGCAGCTCCCTTTCCTAAATGGTATGAGTAACCCAGATGGATTTTTCCAACAATTGATTCATCGTCGTCATTAGACTCAAATTAGAGATTTGTATTGAATTGAAATTTCAACATTTGCAGTTATGGGATTCGAAACTGATTCCCACATATATTCCTGTGGTCTTTAGTTTAATAGTCCACCCAGAATATCACTAAGCAATCACCTTCCCTTACTGTAGATGTCCAAAAAAGAAATCATAGCCAGCAGTGCAGACAGCGTTTCATTATCCTCAGTAACGAATTCAAGCAATCACAACTTCCTTGAAGGTTATTTTTGTGTAGATTTCTTTCTTGTCCCTGAAATTTCAAACTTCCAATGACAGTGGTTCACAAATAGGTGCATTATTGAGTATACAACAAGACAAGGCAGCAGCTCCCGGTCGTCGGGACTGTATGCTGGGACATCATAGAATCACATAATCATCCACTCTTACATTGCAGCAACAGCTCTTCAGCTCATCCCGTCTGTCCCGCCAAAGTATATAAACTACCGACACTAATCCCAACCTGCCGCACTGGAATTTTGACTCTGTTGATGCTGCCCATGGATAAAATTAAAAATGAAATGGCTGTGTTTTTTTTTCACATAAGACGGGCATAAGATTTCCAAAGAAAATTGATTGCTGAACACAGCCAGAAAATGTCTCTTGGGAATCTTGGTAAGAAACAGTGACAGAAGGTTGGAGAATTTTGTTTGCAGGCAAATGGACCTCTGGCAAGTGGGACGTGTTTAAAAGTGAGATAAATAGAGTTAAAAGTCTATGTGTTCCTGTGAGGGTGAACGACAAGGTTGGCAGGAATCGGTTACCCTGGATTACAAGAGACATTGAGGCTGTGACAAGAAATAACGAGGAGGCATGTCTCAGGTAAATGCAGCGGGGATCGAGCGAATATGTGAATGCATACAGGGAATCCAAGAGTTTACTGAAGAAGGAAATCAGGAGGGCCAAAAGCGGACATGTGATAGCTTTGGTTGAGAATGTTAGGGTGAATCCAAAGAGGTACTTCAAATATATTAAAGGATAAAAAGAAAAACTAGAGAGAATAGGGCCCCTCAAGGACCTAAGTGGGTATATATGTGTAAAACCGGAGGTGATGAGCAAAGTTTTCAATTAAAATGTCTCCATTTTCTTTGCAATGTAGAAAGACATGAAGTCTTGGGAACTAGGTGAAGGTACTGGTGACATCTTGGGGACAGTCCATGTCACAGTTGACGTGTTGGATGTACAGTACTACAATGTATAAAGGCGGAAAAATATTCTGCTCTGATCTGATATATGCAAGAACACTGTAAGAGGTTAAGGATGAAATTGTGGGCTCCCTTGCTGACACTTCTGCATCATCGTTAGCCGCAGATGAGGTCTCAGAACAATGAAGGGCGCCGAATGTCGTGCCGTTGTTCAAGAAAGGCTGCAAAGAAAAGCCTGGAAACTATAGACTAGTAAGCTTAACATCTGTGGTGTGTCTGTTACTTGAGGAGATTCTGAGATAAGATATACATGCATTTAGAAAGACAGAGTTTGACTATGAGTAGTCAGCATGGCTTTGTGAGTGGGAGATCATGTCTCACAAATTTCTTAGAGTTTTTGATAAAGTGTCCAAGAAGGTTGCCTGGAGCATGGCAGTAGATGTAGATTATATGGATTTCAATAAACCCTTTAATAGGGTTCCATATGGTAGGCTGCTCTGGAAAGTTAGATTCGACCGAATCCAGGGCGACTTGGCAAATTGGGCACAAAATTGACTTGAAGGTAGGAAGGGAATTGTACTAAGGGAAATGTGCTTGTCGGACTGGAGGTCTCTGGCAAGTGGAGTGCCTTAGGGGTCGGTGCTGGGCCCATTGCTGTTTGTTATCTATACCATAGATATGGATGTGAATGTACAAGGGATGTTTAGTCAGTTTGCTGATGACACGAAAATCACACGAAAATGACACGTTATTGTGGACAGTGAAGAAGGTTATCAGAAATCGCATATTGATCAGCTGGGGAAGGGAGCCGAGAAATGGCAAATGGAGTTTAATATAGATAAGTGTGAGGCCTTGCACTTTGGAAAGTCAACTTAATGTAGCAGTTTAATGGTGAATGATTCGGCCTTTAGGAGTTTAATGGAACAGAGTGATCTTGGAGTTCAAGTTCAGAGTTTTCTGAAAGTGGAGGTACAGGTAGAGAGGGCCGTGAAGAAGGCCTTTGGCACACATCATCAGTCAGGGCATTGAATATATAAGTTGGGAATTTAACTTGCGTATATACAGTACATTGGTTGGGCCACACTTGATGTATTTTGTTCAGTTTTGGTCACCTTGTTACAGGAATGATGTTATTCAATTGGAAAGAGTGCAGAAGAAGTTTGCAAGAATGAAGTCTGGACACAATGGTCAACGTTATAGGGAGAGGTTAGACAAGCATAACTTCTTCCTTGGAGCATAAGAAACCGAGGGTGGACCTTGTCGAGGTAGATAAGGTCATGCGAGGCATGGATAGGAAGAAACCATTCAGTCACTTTCCTAGGGTTGGTGAATAAAGGATTCGGGTGCATCAGTTTACTGTTAGTGGGAAAAGAATAAAAGGTAACCTTATTGGCATTGCTTTACACAGAGGGTGGTATGCATATGGATTGAGCTGCCAGTGGAAGTGGCTGAGGCGAGTACATTAACAATATTTAAAAGAAATTTGGACAAATACATGGATAGGAACATTTTAGAAGGATATGAGCCAAGTGCCAGGAAATGGGGTAAGCGTGGAAGGACATTTTGGTCGCATGGAGTAGTTTGGGCCAAAGGGCCTGTTTCCATGCTATAGAACTCTATGTCTCACATTTCCATTCGGGGAACTCGGATGTCAAAATTTTAGCAATCCAAAATAAAGTTTATTGTTTGTTGTGGATAGAAAGCATAAGGTGGGATTGCACCATAATCAAAGACTATTGAGGTAATTGCCATGGCAGACAAGTCGGCAGCTGAAAGGACACAAGTCAGGCAGCATCAGGAGGCTGAGACGTCAATGTTCAGGGTGCAACCCTTCTTTTGGATTGGAGTGACTGTATGGGTAGCTGCAGATAAAGGGGTTAGGGTGTTGAAGTCGGGATACATGAAGACAGGCAGAGGTTACAATCTGGTAGGTCGATGAGAGGAATTAATCCAGTTGGTAGCAGGAAAAGAAGGGGGAATGAGAGGAATGAAAGGTGCAGGAGGAGGAGCTGAGAACGAAGTTGTGTGATAGGAAGTGAGGTTATTTGAAATTGGTGATCTTAATGTAGTGTTCTTCGGACTTCAGACAGTCCAGATGGAAAAGTATCTGTTGTTCCTCCAATTTTCGGCCTGGCAAAGGAGGATGCCGAGGATGACCACTTTGGAAAGCGAATGGGAAGGGCATTTAAAATAGACAGTGACTGGGAAGTCAAGTTGGCCCCTGTGGGACAAGCTAAGATGTTTAGTGAAACATAGGACATCGAACAGTGCAGCATAGTACAGGCCCTTCAGTCCTTGATGTTGTGCCGACCTTTTTGTCTTACTCTAACTGTAAAGTAGTAGAGTAGAGTAGATTATATTTGTCATTCCTACCATTTACAACTGATACAATAATAATCGAGATAGGGTTCTTTCGGGAACAAAGTGATATATGGACAACACAATCTACACGATCATACAAAGGGTCATCTGAAGTGCATAAGAATGGTAAAACACGAAATTTACGGTGTAATAAAAGAAGGATAATTGATAGACATTGTTTGGGCAGTAATTCGAAAAGTCGTGCAAAGAATTGCAGGTGAAATGAAGAGTGATTATACAGTGTTAAGGAGCCTGATGTTTTGGGGGTAGAAACTATTGCTTTGAGAGATCGAATGCGCTCGTACATTCTGCCAGATGGAGGAGGGAAAAGAGTTTGAATGAGCAGTGTCTGGGGACTTCCACAATGCTCATAGCCGTTCAGGTGCAGCGTGTGGTGGAAATATCTCTACTGGAGGGGATAGAGACACCGATGATCTTCTCAGCCGTCCTCACTACCGGTGTAGGGTCTTATAAATCTTCCTCCAATCACCGTAAAATTATTTCCCCTTGTAGTAGCCATTTCCGATCTGGGAAAAAAGTCTCTGACTATCTAATCTATCTTTGCCTCTCATTATCTTATACTCCTCTATCAAGACACTTCTCACCCTTCTTCACTCCAGTGAGAAAAGTCTTATCACGCTAAAACTTTCTTCATAAGATATTCCATCCAGTCCAGGCAGCATCCTAGTAAATCTGCTCTGCACCCTCTCTAACGCTTCCACATCCTTCCTATAATGAAACAACCAGAACTGAACACAATATTCCAAGTGTGATCTGACTAAGTGTCTATAGAGTGGCAACATAACCTCATGGCTCTTAAACTCAATACCACTGTTAACGAAAGACAACACGCCTCACGCTTTCTTAACAACTCTTAACAAACCCAGTGGCAACTTTGAGTAATCTATAGACACGGACCACAAGTTCCCTTTATTCCTCCACACTGCCACGAATCCTGACATTAACTGTATTCAAATTCGACCATCCGAAATGATTCACTTCACCTTTTTTGCCAGCTGAATCCCATCTGCCACTTCTGACCCCGGTTCCGCAACCTGTCAATATCCCGTTGCAACATACAACAGCCCAGAGTTTACAGTTGGTCTCCCTGATGTAGAAATAACCACATCAAGAGCACTGAAAACAGTTAACTAGGTCGGAGGAGAGGCAGGCGAACCTCCGTGTCACCTGAAAGGACTGTTTGGAGCCCAGGTTGGAGATGAGGTGGGTGGTGTGCCGGCAGGTTTTGCATATTTTATAGTTACAGGTAAAGATATTTCGGGGCTCAGTTGGTTGGTGGGGACACTGGCGTGAACAACGGATTATCAGAGGGAACGGTCCTTGTGCAAAGCAGATAGGGGTGGGGAGGGCAAGATTTTCTTGGTGGTAGTGTCCAGTTGAAGAGTCAGAAGTGTTCAGGAATGATAATTTGGATGTAGAGACTGGTGGGATGTTAGGGGAGGACAAGAGGTTCCGACATTCATTGTATTCAGAGAGGAGGACGGAGGGGAAATGGAGGATGTGTGCTGGATGGGTGTCAAGATAACAGAGAGGGAAAAGGCACTTTTGACAAGGATATCAGCCAGGCCCGCACGGGATGATGTGTCCTCCCAGTGACAGCCCATTTTAATTGCCATTCCCACTCCCTTTCCATCGTTGGCCTTTTCCATTGCCACAGCAAATCATACGGCAAATACAAGAAACAATGCCTCCTCTTCGCCTGGGCAGCTTACAGCCCGGAGTACTCAACATTTCGGTCTCAATTTAATGTAACCTCCCTTCCCAACACCCAAATCCCTTCCCAGCCCTTCCCATCCCCTCCATTTCTTTTACAGATCCTTCATTTAAGCTACCAAGTGGATTCATTGTTCCCAAATGCCAACCAAATTATGCCCTCGAAGTGTGTTCACCTATCCCTACTTCCCAATCCCCCCCCCCACCTCCCTTTTATCTGCAGCTCCCCTTATACCCATCTCCTGATGCTTCCTGGCTTGCTGTGATCTTCTCCTACTCGCCTACCTTGGATTCCAGCATCTTCATATTTTTGTCTCTTATTTATTGCCATGAGATATTATACATGCAAGTATACTGAAATTATAAATGCAATTAGTATTAATGAATTTAGCTGAATTCCTTTATACAAATGGCTTCAGACAGTAGAGTGAAAGCTCTATCCTGCTGGCAGACGTAAGTCTTGAATTATCTTATAACTGAAATATTCCAGACAGCAATTTGTAGAATCACTGCAGTGCAGAAAGAGTCTATTCAGCCTATAAAAACTGCACCGACCCTCCAAAGAGCATGCCACCCTGGCCTCGCAGCTACAGACTTACCATTGCTAACCCATATTACTTGCATACTGAAAGGTAATTGAGCACAGCCAATCCAGCTAACCTACATATCTGTAGAAGAAAACTAGAGCAGCAGATGGAAACCCACACAGACACTGGCAGAATATGTAAACTCCACGCAGACAGTCTCCAAAGGGTAGATTCAAACCTGGGTCCCTAGCCCTATGAGGCAGCAGTGCTAACCATTGATCCATTGTGCTGATAACAGGGAGGATTTATAGCAGGAAGGATGAATAATGGGAGCGTGCCATTATGAGATAAGAATCTCTCACAATCATGAGAATACAGGAAGATGGAGGACGCTCCTTGAAGTTTTCCATCCTTGATTGATTGTACGTTCAGATGTGTAGGCTTCAGGGAATGTGACTAACACTTTTGTCACTGTTGCACATCATCATCGTAATGTGGAATGCATTAATATCCTGTAATTTATTGGAAGTGAGATCGAGTGGCTTAGAGACATTGTATAGAGGCCTTTCCCACCCGGTCTTGGTAAGGAGCACAGAATAAAGACCAATTTGTCCTCCAAAATCCCCCTCCAATATCAGTCGACAAATTGAGAAGCATATCTCTAGCAGTAAAGTTTGTGCCTTCCCCACCAGTGAGTCAAGGCAATAGCTGACAGGTTACAGCAGTGTGCAATATAGTTATTTTTTTTATCTGCCTGCTTGTTTAGTTTCACAGCTTTGGCTTCCACTTTGGCTGGCAGATTTCAATAATCTCCTGCATCCAGATTGTCCTCTTCTGTGCTTTGGTCATCTTCTAATCTCATTGTGATATTTTAGTGCCTAAGAGTGTTTTACAAGACGTGCTCAAAATTTGGGACTTTGCTTTTTTTCTATTTGTGAAGAGAAAACATGGTGAAAGCTCTCATATTTCACCGACAATCCAAGCATTGGTGATTTGGTGGAATCTTGCAGAATGCATAAGGCCAATGTCCTTAATAATGTCCATGCTCACCATCCAAAGCCCCAGCCACTCATTTCAGATTAAGCAGCGCACTTGTACCTCTTTCAATTCGGTCTATTGCATTCGTTGCTCCCAATGTGGTCTCCTCTATATCGGGGTGACAAAACGCTGACTGGGTGCTCGCTTTGCTGAGCACCTTCGGTCTGTACACAACCAGGTCCAGGACCTTCCTGTGGCTTGCCACTTCAACACACAATCCAGCTCCCATGCCCACATGTCTCTCATTGCCCACATTGCCTGCTGCAATGTTCCAGTGAAGCTCAACGCAAAGTGGAGGAACAGCATCTCATTTTCTGACTAGGCACGTTACAGCCTGCCAGTCTCAACATTGAATTCAACAACTTCAGATGATTATACCATCTCGACCCCTCCGTTTTCATTCTGCTCAGTAATTTTACTTCATTTATTTTCTTTATCTTTTTATTATATTTTTCACTGTTCTGTATCCCTTATTTCTTGATTGTCTCTCTCTTTCTCTTGCTCCCCACCCTCTCATCACTTTTTCCCGCTCCTCTTCCCCCTTTGCTAACCTTCTCTCATGTTTTCCATTTTGCCTCTGCTTCACTCCACCCCCATCCCGCACATATTTTTTCACATAGCACTGGCTTCAGCCTTGGTCATTCACAGCTCATAATCTCCCTATAATCTCTCTATGCACTGTCATTATCACCTCTTTATTGCTACCTTTGCTTCTGGAGCCATGACTCACCTTCTCTCAGCCTAGTGTAAATACCTCCCCATTTCTCCCAATTTTTTTAAGCTTTGACAAAGGGTCAGTTAGACTCGAAACGTCAACTCTCTTCTCTCCTTACAGATGCTGCCAGACCTGCTGAGATTTTTCAGCATTTTCTCTTTTGGTTTCAGATTCCAGCATCGGCAGTAATTTGATTTTGTCCTTGATATAGTGACAGGTTTATACTTGGGTGCATAGATTATAGAGTCATTGAGTCAGAGAGATGTACAGCATGGAACAGATCCTTCAGTCCAATCCATCCATGCCGACCAGATATCCCAACCCAATCCAGTCCGACCTACCAACACCCGGCCCCTATCCCTCCAAACCCTTTCTATTCATATACCCATCCAAATGCCTTTTAAATGATGCAATGTACCAGCCTCCACCACATCCTCTGGCAGCTCATTCCATACACGTATCACCCTCTGCGTGAAAATGTTGTCCCTTAGGTCTCTTTTAAAATTTCCCCTCTCACCCTAAACCTATGCCCTCCAGTTCTGAACTCCCTAACCCCAGGAAAAAACCTTTGTCTATTCATCCTATCCATGCCCCTCATGATTTTGTAAACCTCTATAAGGTCACCCCTCAGCCTCCAGCGCTCCAGGGAAAACAGCCCCAGCCTGTTCAGCCTCTCTCTATAGCTCAAATTCTCCAACCCTGGCAACATCCTTGTAAATCTTTTCGGTAGCCTTTCAAGTTTCACAACATCTGTCCGATAGGAAGGAGATCATAATTTTACGAAATATTCCAACAGTGGCCTAACCAAAGTCATGTACAGCCACAACATGACCTCCCAACTCCTGTACTCAATACTCTGACCAAAAAAAGAAAGCATAGCCAACGCCTTCTTCACTATCCTTTCTACCTGCCACTCCACTTTTAAAGAGCTATTAAACTACACTCCAAGGTCTCTTTATTCAGCAGCACTCCCTAGAACACTACCATTAAGTGTGTAAGTCCTGATAAGATTCGCTTTCCCAAAATGCAGCACCTCGCAATTATCTGAATTAAAGGCCATCTGCCACTTCTCAGCCCATTGGCCCATCTGGTCAAGATCCTGTTGTAATCTGAGGTAACCCCCTTCGCTGTCCACTACACCTCCAATTTTGGTGTCATCAACAAACTTACTAACTGTACCTCTTAAGCTCGAATACAAATCATTTATGTAAATGACAAAAATTAGAGGACCCAGCAACGATCCTTGTGGCACTACACTGGTCACAGGCCTCCAGTCTGAATAACAACCCTCCACTACCACCCTCTGTCTTCCAGCTTTGAGCCAGTTCTGTATCCAAATGGCTAGTTCTCCCTGTATTCCGTGAGATCAAACCTTGCTAACCAAGCTCCCATGGGGAATCTTGTCAAATACAACACTGAAGTCCACATTGATCTCATCTACCGCTCTGCCCTCATCAATCTTCTTTGTTACTTCCTCAAAAAACTCAGTCAAGTTTGTGAGACATGATTTTCCACACACAAAGCCATGTTGACTATCCCTAATAACTCCTTGCCTTTCCAAATGCATGCATATCCTGTCCCTCAGGATTCCCTCCAACAACTTTCCCACCACTGACTCATGCTCACTTGTCTATAGTTCTCTGGCTTGTCCTTACCACCCTTCTTAAACAGTGGCACCACGTTTGCCAACCTCCAGTCTTCCCGCACCTCACTGTAACTATCAACGATACAAATATCTCAGCAAGAGGCCCAACAATGATTTCTCCAGCTTCCCACAGAGTTCTAGGGTACAACTGATCAGGTCCTGGGTATTTATCCACCTTTATGCGCTTCAATACATTCTGCCCTTACTTCTCTGTAATATGGACATTTTGCAAGATGTCACCACCTATTTTCCTGTAGTCTATATTTTCCATATCCTTTTCCTCCGAAAACACTGAAACAAAATACTTAGTCAAGACAAAAAGCGTTTTTTACAAGATCATGCAGTTGTGGGACGAGTGCGTCGCTGGCTGGGCCTAGCGTTTATTGCCTCAGTCTCTTGTTGTTCCCTTGAGAATGTGATGCCGAGCTGCTTTTTTCAACGACTGCAGTTCATTTGTTGACCTACAATGCGCTTAGGGAGAGCATTCTAAGATTTTGACACAGTGACAGTGAAGGAATGGCAGATATATTTGCAAGTCAGTATGGTAAGTGGCTCATAGGTGAACCTTCAGGGAGTCATTTTTGCATATATCTTCTGCATGTGGCCTTCCAGATGGCCGTAGTTCTGAGATCGGAAGGCGCTGAGCATCTTTGGTGAATATCTGCATTGCAAATTGTAGATTTTACGCACTGCTGCTACTGTGGTTGTTTGGGAATGTGGTGCCAATCAGGAGAGGCCTGCTTTGACTCTTGGTGGTGTGGATATTCTCGAGTGTTTTTGGATCTGAACTCATCCAATCAAGTGGGAAATCATACTCCTGACTTGTTCCTTCTGCTCCAATTATAACTTGTTTGAAATTGCGAAATGGCTTTCATACTAATGAGTGTAGGGTAAGTTATGAGACCATCAGATGTAGAAGCAGAATCAGACCATTCGGACCATCAAAACTGCTGCACCAATCAATAATGGCTGATAGGTTTCTGAATCCCATTCTCCCACTTTCTCCCCGTATCGTGGGAATGTCTTCTCCATGTCGACTCTATCTGGACCTCAGTATATTGTAACTTTTAATCAGATGACTTTCTCATTTTCTAAACTCCATCTAACACTGACCCAGAGCTCTCAAACTATCCTCACTTGACAACCCGATTCTAGGCTCTCCTTCCAATCAACTCTGTCTAGCTCCTCTCTCATGTCTTTGAGTCACTTTTAGTCGATTGTTATCCCCTTACATCTTTATTTCAGCCTGTCCCTCTCAAACTGTGTGGAAATGCGATCATATTGGTGTCACATTCCATCCCCCCACCCCTCCCGATGGGCTCGTACACCTTGTGTTGCCTGACCCTTTCCCACTTTATATGTTATTAACTTGGAAAGTCTTGATGCATGGGCTATTCTTGCACTGATAAATTTATGTTTTTATGGTGTAGACAATTTCGTTTCATTGCAGAGAATTCATTAATTGAAGACTGAATCGAGCTCAATTGATATGGAGCTGATAAAAATATTTCGATTTTGCTGTTCAAGGAAAGGGCAATCTCCAAGAGGCAGTGAGAATTTCCTTTTTAGTCCTAGCAAGAAGCTGCGGAGTTCCTATAATGACAAATTGTAAGAGAATAGGAGGAGGATTGGAGCATTGTGCAAGTTGAACTGGGATTAATTGCTTCCAGTCTCGAGGTGATTCAAATTTTGTATCCCATCTCTGATCATTCCTTACTTGGTTCTCCCCTGAGTCGACAATGATTCGCATCTGTGAAAAAAAGTGAAATCGTACAAAGCTCAGGAGAATCACATGTAAAGTCACAGATTTGTACAGCATTGAAGGAGGCCCTTCGGCCCATCTCACCCATGCCAACCAGGTTTCCTAAACCGAACTATTCTCATTTAACTGATTTGACCTATATCCCTCTCAATAAGTTTTGAGAAGATTTGAGAATATCCATCCCTCTCAATCTTTGCTATCAACGGATCTATGCAAAAGTCTTTTCACTGTAATTGTACCCAGCTCCACCACTCCCTCTAGCAGCTAGTTCCATTTGCACACCACAATTTGTGTGAAAGCTATGCCCTCTAGTTTTGTTTACCCTGGGGAAAAGAACTTGGCTATGCACCTTACCTATGCCCCTTGTGATTTTGTGTGGGGAGTTTGTACATTCATCTCCACAGCTTTTGACGCTCCGGGGGTGGGGGGGGGGGGGAGGGAGGTGGGGGGGAAGCCCCCGACGATCCAGCCTCAATTTACTACTCAAATCCTCCAGTTCTGGTAATATTCTTGCATTTTTTTCTACCCTTTCAAGTTTAACAACATCTTCCTGCAGCAGAGAGATCAGACCTGTACGCAATATTCTAAAAGGATAAAAGCGAGCCTGCAGGTGAAGCTTTGGACAGGACTGAAGATGTTACCTAGTATAATGACGAAACGTCTGAAAATGGACCTTCCAGCTCAGCGAGCAATCCCACTTCCACAACCTTCTACATTGCCCACTATCAATTGCTTGCATATTTTAAGCAATTGCGCTCTGAGCAATCTGGAGTTACGGCAACTCCATCTTTTTCTGAGGCACGTCTAGCACTCAGGAGTGATATATTACCCCGTGTTCGTTACTCTCAACCAAGACCCCGAGTGACCACCTTCCATCATAAATAGGAGCTCATCATAAATAGGAGCAGAAATAGGCCGCTTGGCCGTTAAGCAAGCTGTAATATGCAATGGGATCGTGGCTGATCTGACACTGTTACCAGTTTGCATCGATGGCACCTAGCAAAATTATCATCGAGTCATCCTTCTCTTTGACACCTGACCTCGCATTTACCACTCTCTCCGCTCATCACCAGCAATCCTTTAGGTTGCCTTTCCTTTTTTTAAACCTTATTTTGTATCATAGCAGCGGCTCCGTCACTGTCTGCTCTCCATCACTAGGAACTGTCTACTGTATCGATACCACTCTTTTACAAATATCTTCAGCTCTGATGAACTATCACTGGACTCAAAATGCCTATTTTTCTTTCTCTGGGTCCCTTTACAGATGCTGACAGATGTGTGGAGTATCTCCAGCACGTTCTGCACTTAACATCTGTAACGTTAACTCAGTTTGGCGCTCCACAGATACTGTCAGACATGCTGAGTTTCTATAGCACTTTCTATGCTTATAATCGATAATGTTAACTTTGTTTCTCTTAGCAAATCAGATTTAATGCGCCAAGAACTCATAGTAATTTGGATAAGATGCTATTTATGCGTGAGAGAAGAGTTAGGGGAGGGTTGAAATATATTCCCCCAGTCATTAATCCCTTCATCAATGGGGAATGTATTTTCTCCCTCAACGTTCTAGTACTTACCTTCAATCTACGCCCCAGTCATCAATCCCCGCATTAAGGGTGAATGTTCCTTCCTGTCTGCCCTCTCTGTGCACCTCATCACTTTATACATGTCAATCATGTCACCACCGCCACCCTCAATCTCCTCTGCTCAAATTGAAACAAACTCAGTCTGCCCCATCTTTCTCCATCACTTTCTCTCCAGACCCGCGGTAACTTCTTGGTAAATCTCTGCCTGCACCCTCTCCCAGTGGTGACACATCCATTCTGGAATGTGGATGCCAGAAGTGCACACAATACTCTCGTTGTGTGGTCTAATCAATACTTAACTGAGATTTACGAGGCACACATGTTACACAAAGAATGGTGGGTGTCTGGAATATGCTGGCAGTGGAGATGGCAGAAGCAATATTTCAGAGGCATTTGGGCAGACACATAAACAGGCATGGAACAGAGGGACTGTGTGCAGGCCGGTGGGATTAGTACAGAATGGCATCATGATTAAGCACAGACTTGGAGGGCCGAACGGTCTGTTCCTTTGCTGGACTGTTCTCTATTTTATGTAGTGAGGGATGACTGTTATATTATGATTCACCTTCCTCTATTTTTAACACAGCGTTCACATTGTTAATGATTTTGGTTTTCACTTTTTGACCTGTACTCTATGTTCAACTAACTCTTATGATTTTGACATCACTTCAAACAATTAAAACCAGTGAGACAAGTCAGCAGAAGAGAAAGCAACTACAAAGGAAGGCAAAGAACGTTCGACTGATTTCACTACCCTCGGACAAACATGATTCTCACCTCAGTTCCTCTTGGGAAAAGCGATTGGGAATCTTATTTTTAATTCACCGTTGAATTGCAGAAGGTCAACAGTTGTTATTTCAATGGAATGGAGAAAGACTCCAAAATCAGTGATTTGATGGATGCATCAGGTTAATCACACAGGGCGAGAGATTCATGTTATTTCAGTGAGTGGCTTTTGTCTGCTGGAGAGGTTATGGGCTGAATAGCCTTTTTTCCCTGTAGGACTGTCGATGTCAGTGCAATTAGGCTTGTGCAAGTAGATTGTTTTGATTTGTTTAATTGTGTGTGATTGAACTATCTGTTAAATCGTTTGATTAGTGACACTATCCCATTGGTTGTATCGCAGGTTAATGACTGATGCTCGTGGTACAAATTCTAGTTGGAAAACACTAACATTTTTGTATCTACGTCCTGCATTTGTGTACTGTCTTGTCATAAAGTCACACAGATTGGCAACACAGAAATAAACAATGATCAAACTGACAAGATCACATTTTTCCGTCACTTGGCACATAACCTCGTATGTCTTGGCATTGCAAATGTCCCTCCAAATATTGCTTTAATATTCACTTTCTCAGGAAATTGGCCATTTTGATTTCACTCTATGCATCCGGCCTTCCTTTAAGCTCGACTGATGATCTCTTTTCACACTGCAACCTCTCACTTTTTGTCTATAATCAGTCTGCTGTCTGTTTTTTTTGTTCCACTTGTGACACTTCCTATTTACCCTTGTTTTTCTCTCTTACTCCCAGATTTTTCATGTTTCATTATATTTAATTGGAGGAGGTGTTAACTTGTATTCAGAACGTGTACTTAAATTTGTCTCCGTCTGGAAAGGAGACACATTCTAGCATATGCAATAAAATCAGCAAGACGTTTGCACGTGGTTTCACATTTTGGATATTTGAAAGCAGAATAAGTGGAACATATGAACAACAGTAATATATCCAGTCCCTTGAGAGCCTCGCTGGGGGGATTGATGACTGGGCACAGACGATAGTTAAGAATCAAAAAGTTTTAGGAAGATGTGTTACAAACTCATCATCCTCCCAACAGAGTGAACTAACTGGCAAGCATTCCTGGAAAAAAAAATGAGTTTGTGGACTGCATTAGGGACTGTTTGCTAGCCTGAAAGAGGTTATTTTAGCGATATGCACATGTAGTAAAGCTAGATTAGTAATAGATCACATGGTTAACAGTTCTCTTGGGCGGATTGATTTAAGTATGCTGAAGTTTCAAACTAAGTTTCTCTTAGAACAAGAGAATTCCTCAAAATGATGTTCTCAAGTTAATTCAAGGCAAGGAGAGAGAGGTCAATGAAAAGAGTCTGAGGGGATTCTGCATGGATAAGCAGTGACCAACTTGGAATCAGTATTTCAAAGCCATCGCTGAGAATAAAGACTCAGTTCAAAATGCAGACCTCAACAAGAAAGTGGAATCACCTGATCTTGAAAAGAGGGATTAAGGAGCACTCTTCAATTCATTAATTTAAGTGGACAAAGCAGCAAATTGTAGAGGTAGAGATCAGAGAATTGGACATATTTCAGGAACACTGACATTGTGAATAAAAACAGAGAAACAGGACTATGAAAGTAAAATTTTAAGAAACATTAAAAAATGCAAAGGTTCTGTGTGTTTGTGAAAGAAAAGAGAGTAGCAAGCTGCAGGGAATACTGCAGAGTCCGCAGATTGTTGGAAGATGATCATCAATGCATCTAGTGTTTCAATATCACTTCATTTCCCACTCTGGAATGTTGATGATCAGGTCCCGGTGTTTGTCCAACATTAATGGCATTACTTACTCCAGCATCAACTCCTTCCTAATAATGATTTTTTCCCTTTGCCTGCTCATTCCACCCTTGGTTCTCTAACATTTCTAAGGCACTTACTTCTTGTTTGATAAAGACAGAAGAAAAACGTTTGATAACATTTCTTTATTCCTCAGTATAATTTCACTTCAATTCTGACAGCTTTGGACCGCTATTTACAAACTACTTCTTCTCATATATTTATAGATGTTTATACAGTCAATTTCTATGTTCAATACAATTTTACTCTCCGACACTATTTTTTCCTTTGAGTGTTTATTTTCTGCTAATTTCTAATATGCTCCCAATCCTTGTTGTTATCTTTGTTCTGACAATTTTACATCTCTCCTATTTGAAACTGTGTTCTCGGTAATCTCTTTTGAAAACCAAATTGAGCCACCTTTCTTTCATTTGTTTAAAACATTTTCCAGATCAGAACGTGTAATTGTTGCATTTCATAGGGTGCTTTCTTCAAGCATGAACCATTCCCTATCCACCATCGTTCACTTGAGTATGATTCCACAATCCATTCTTGCCAATTCATGGCTCTAAATTTTAATGCTCCCTTCATTTAGGACCCTAGTTTCTAGTTGACTACTTGGCTCGTCATCTTAATGAATAATGCTGTCATATTGTTGTAACTATCCCAAGTGACCCAACCATAACATAATCGTTAATGCATTGTTTCTCATTGCACATTATCTCATCTCGAAAGATAATGTGCAATGGCTTTCAATGTTGTTATCGACCAGACTAGACCCCCTGAACGCATTTGAAAAAAGTAGCCTTCTCTCTAACTTTGCTAGTTGTTTTAAGCAAATGTGGAGTGGATATTCCAAGAGTGATGTAGCTGGCCCAACCCACTTAGTTTTCAATGAAATAGAATTTATTTGAAATATTTCTGAATGAAACACAAACAAAAGACAACAGAATGTTAAATATCTTAACCTTTCTGGAAACCTAAAAGATGATTGCAATATACTGATACTGGTCCAAAGACTTGCCACAATACCTATGAACTTTTCCTTGGCAAAAAAAAAAACACCTCAGGTTCTTAGAGGAGAGAGCAAAATGGCAGGGAGATTCAGCATGGGAAAACTTCTTCCATGTAGTTGTTACTTGGACCAGTCGTCTCAAACCTGACTGACTAGCTGTTTTGATCCCAAACAAACCAGGATTAAGGTGAGCAGGGAGAACTGGCCATTCCCCTTTCATTGTACAAATATTCCTTTTAAAACGTCGTCAAGTAGATGAGATGAGATTTCCTACAGTATGGAAACAGGCCCTTCGGCCCAACAAGTCCACACCGACCCTCTGAAGAGTAACCCACCCAGACCCATTTCCCTATTTATACCCCTGACAAATGCATGTAATACTTCAGCATGACCAATTCACCTGATCAGCGCATCTTTGGACTGTGGAAGGAAACCGGAGCAAACCAACACAGATACAGGGAGAATGTGCAAACTCCACACAGACAGTCGCCCAAGGTGGGAGTTGATCGTGGGTCCTTGGCGCTGTGAGGCAGCAGCGCTAACCACTGAGCCATGGTGCTGCTAACCTTAGATCAAGACTGACATTTTGCAACCCGTGCATTTGATCCCTTGTTTCACATTCACCATCTTCTCAAGGATAACAGGGATGGGCAATAAATGTGATGCCTAGACAGCGATTCCCACCTCCAACAAATGAATACAACACACGCACACGCGCGCGCACACACACACACACACACACACACACACACACACACGGAAATACACCACCAGCTTGTTATTTTTCAAATCTATATGTAAATTTAGTCATCCAGGTTTACTGTCGCACTGTTATTGCAGAAATCTCTGTTGCCTTCCTTAATGCCTGAATACGCTTTTGGGAAGAAAATTGGAATGTTAGCACTAGCTGCAAGAAGATTTGAGTACAGGGCAGTGAAGTCTTGTTTCACATTGGCTCTCATCAGGCAGTCTGGATTAGTGGTGCTGGAAGAGCACAGCAGTTCAGGCAGCCTCCAAGGAGCAGCGAAATCGACGTTTCGGGCAAAACCCCTTCATCAGGATCAGGATCCTGATGAAGGGCTTTTGCCCAAAACGTCGGTTTCCCTGCTCCTTAGATGCTGCCTGAACTGCTGTGCTCTTCCAGCACCACTAATCCAGAATCTGGTTTCCAGCATCTGCAGTCATTTTTTTTACCTCTCTAATCAGGCTGTACCTGCAGGACTGTGTGCATGTTTGTGCCTCCATATCTCAGGAACGATGCTATGCTCGTGTAGAGAGGGCCATGAAGATTCACCAGACTTCGTGAATCTCCAGACTTGGGGCACTATCCAATGAAAGACGCTGGGCAAATCGGGCCTGATTTATCGAGGGATTTGATAGATGTTCGACGATACCATTGAAAATACAATAACACAAACCTGAAACCGAGATGGCATGGTATATCGGTTTACTGGTTGGGGGAGATGAGAACCAGGCAGAATTTTAAAATATGTAGGACTTCAGTCCAAGGTTAGCGTTTATTTTGTTTTGTTCATCGGTTTATAATCATTTAGAATTTAGTACCTGCAGGAGGCTAGGGTCATTCCATTACTGTGTATGTTTAAGGGAGAGGCTGATAGATTTGTGATTACCAATCATTAGATGCCTTATGGGAATGGAGTGTTTAAAATGCAGTGAAGTGCTTGATTAGTCATAATCATATTCAGTTGGATTGCAGGTTGAAGGGGCTGATTGTCCCACTGCTGTTCCTCCAGGTACGGATTCTTCCAAGACAAGAAAGAGTCAGCAGCTAGCAGTCTGTTAAAGCGCCTCCCTCCAGACAGAGTGTACGAACCACACTGACAAACAATCTACACGCTCTTTATTTTTTGTAAATCTTTGGATCTTGCACTTTGTTTTTTCATGAGATACTTGAAAGCAGTGTTGCAATTGCAACAAAATAAGATAACATTTGCACGGAAATAATGTGCATAAAATATTGGTATATCAGATGGATGGTGATCAGTGCTTCTTGGAATTGTATCTCATACAACGGGCAGAACTGTGTCCAAAAACTTGTTTTAAAAAAAATCACACATGGTTCTGGGTGGGTTACACTTTGACGGGTCAGTGTGGGCTTGTTGGGACAAATGGCCTGTTTCCACACTTTTGGGATTCTATGAATCAAGTTACATTGAGTTTAAATTGTAAGGCGGCACTTTGGCTCACAGCACTAGGGATTCGGGTCCAATTCCAGCTTTGGTGGGCGGCACGGTGGTACAGTACTTAGCTCTGCTGCCTCACAGCGCCAGAGACCCGGGTTCAATTCCTGCCTCAGGCGACTCTCTGTGTGGAGTTTGCACGTTCTCCCCGTGTCTGCATGGGTTTCCTCCGGTTGCTCCGGTTTCCTCCCGCAGTCCAAAACTGCGCAGGTTAGGCGAATTGGCCATTCTAAATTGCCCGTAGTGTTAGGTGAAGGGATAAATGTAGAGGAATGGGTCTGGGTGGGTTGTGCTTCTTCGGGTCGGTGTGGACTTGTTGGGCCGAAGGGCCTGTTTCCACACTGTAATGTAATCTAATCTAATCAAATTCGGGCGACTGTCTGTTTGGCCTTTTTACATTATCGCACCGTCTGAGTGGGATTCTTCTGGGTCCTCCAGTTTCCTCCCAATGTTGAAAGTTGTGCAGGTTCGGTGAATTCACCATTCTAAATCGCCCGGTGTTCAGGGATGTGTCGGTTAGGTGCATTATTCAGAGGATATTTAGGTTATTAGGGTAGCGGAATGGATCTGGGTAGGTTACACTTCAGAGGGTCAGCATGGAACTTGTTAGGCTGTAGAGATATTATGTCTATGTCATACTGATTAGTCAGAGTACGGAATGTAATAACAATGATTGGGTAAGTACAACGCAGCACTCTATGCTTGTTTCTTACCCTGCAGCAGGAAGTTTGCAGACCAATGTTAACTGACTTAACATATTACATTTACCATAGTCAAACATTAGTTTGTCGTGGCTCATCCAAATGATAAATTAGAGATTAAAGGTAAATCCAAGTTGGAGAACACAGTCTTATGACAGATATGCAGTCGTTATTTCTCCACGCAATAAGTTTCTGAGTTTTCAGAAAGCTGAACAAAGGCCAAGGGAATCAAATGACTTTTAGTAACACTGAGTTTGAAACTGAATAACAATAGCTCAGGTACAGCTTAATTTTAGATGTTGAATTCCGTGTTATAAGAAAACTTTATTCATTTTGAATAAGTCTCCTAAGCTTGCTTCCTCCGCCACCACATGCAATCGTTAATCCTACAAAAACATGACCAAGTTTTTCTGGAGTATTTCTTAACCTCAATAAAATCAAATTCTTCAACACAGTACAGCAGTATGTTTTCGCATCTGCAGTTTCATTTGGTCTATTATTATTTCTTGTATGAACTCACACATCCCGGATTTATTTCATGGTCAAGAGTCTCTCATCTTCCGCATTAAATACATTGTGAAGAGTCAGACAATGACAGAGAGAAACTGCAGAGCTCAGGTTCTGCAAACTATTCCAACTTAAAATGGCAGCCTTGACATCATAAAATTGACAGAGTAGATTGCAAAAAGAAACTGAACTGTGCAGTGGTTAGACACTGGATTGTCATCTCTCGAACCGACATTCTTCCAAAGCATAGAGTGAAGGCTGAAGGCTTTGTGGTCGGCTGCCTACAAGAATTCCGAAATAGATTATTTATACAACATAGAACATAGAACAGTACAGCACAAAACAGGCCCTTCAGCCCACGATGTTGTGCCAATCATTGATCCTCATGTATGCACCCTCAAATTTCTGTGACCATATGCATGTCCCCAATGACCTTGCTTCCACAACTGCTGCTGGCAACGCATTCCATGGTCTCACAACTCTCTGTGTAAAGAACCCGCCTCTGACATACCCTCTATACTTCCCTCCAACCAGCTTAAAACTATGACCCCTCGTGTTAGTCATTTCTGCCCTGGGAAATAGTCTCTGGCTAACGACTCTATCTATGCCTCTCATTATCTTGTATACCTCAATTAGGTCCCCTCTCCTCGCCCTTTTCTCCAATGAAAAATGTCCGAGCTCAGCCAACCTCTCCTCATAAAATAAGCCCTCCAGTCCAGGCAGCATTCTGGTAAACCTCCAAAGCATCCACATCTTTCCTATAATAGGGCGACCAGAACTGGACACACTATTCCAAGTGCGGTCTAACCAAAGTTTTATAGAGCTGCAACAAGATCTCACGGCTCTTAAACTCAATCCCCCTGTTAATGAAAGCTAAAACACCATATGTTTTCTTAACAACCCTGTCCACTTGGGTGGCCATTTTAAGGGATCTATGTACCAGCACACCAAGATCGCTCTGTTCTCCACACTGCCATTAATGTTATGGAGTGCCCACGATTAAGTGTTGCAATCGTCTCTTGCCTTCAGCCGAGGAAGAAAAAACACGTTGAATTCTACTGACTCAAAGACCAGGCTTTGAGTTTGCATTGATTGCTGAGAGGTTAAAACAAAAGTTTGCTTTGTCTGACAATGATAAACAATGCGTGTGTGCACACATAAACACACTTTGCACACACAAAGATTCAAAGGGAGTGTGATTCCTTCAATAGTGCACGTTGGATCTGCTTTCATTTCTTTCCCTCTCGAATTAACCACAGCCAGTTCCATACTCATTAAATAATCCGTGTGTAGAATCAGCAAGAAGATGTTATTTGCATTCTGGGTAAGTTCTGACAGAGTGAAAAAAAATAACAGAATGCTGGATTATTATCTGAATGAGTGAGGTGAATTTTAAACGAGATTTGGTATCAGTTGTACACCAGTCACTGAAATTGTGCGTTGCACATGGAACAGACAGTAAAAAAAGTAAACTATAAGCTGGCCTTCATAGCATGAGGATCAGAGTACAGGATCAAGCATGTCTAACTGCAATTGTACAGTGCATCTATGAGGAAATCATGAATATAATGTATAGTTTTGGTCTCTTTATCTGAGGAAGCATGTTCTTGATATGGATAGAGTGCACCAAAGTTTTCCCAAACTAATTGCTGGAATGGCAGGACAAATGGTTGAATGGAGATCGAACCGTTCAGATTTTATACACTGGTGTGTAGACGAATGAGAGGTGGGCACACCTCAATTAAAAACTACCAAAGTCTGATAGCACTAGACAGGTTAGATGCAGGAAACATGTTCATGATCGCTGGGTGAGTCCAGAAATAGGGTCATAGCTTAAATATAGGGATAAACCTTTGAGAACTGAAGTGAGGAAATATGTCTTTACCCAGAGAGTGTGTGGGGAGGGGGTGGGGGGAGGAGGCCGGGAGTGGGGGAGTTCTGTGGGATTCGCATTGACGGAAAATGGCCACGGCCAAACTTTTGTGTCTTTTCAAAAGTGAGGTAGGTACAGCTGTTGTAGCTAAAGGGTCCAAAGCATAGGAAAGGAGGGCAGCATTAGGGTATTGAGCTCGATGTTCAGCCTCAATGCCATTTAATGATAGAGTAGGCTCAAGGGGCCGAATGGCATATTCTTTCTCCTTCCTTCTATGTTTCTATGCTTTCTTCTTGTAAATGTAATCCTGGGATTAACAACTCCCACCTCTTCAGCGAAAACGTCTCAAAGTGTTTCCAAAAAAAACGGTCATCCTCAAACATAATCTTCTTGTACTCTTAAGACAATTCCAACGAAGAACAATATGTATGCTGCAGGAGAACAGCGTGTTGATTGCTTTGCGAGTGGACTATGGCTTTCAGAGGTGCTGCAATTGAGAAAGCAGCAACTAATGCTGATTGATTCCAAATAGCAAATACTGTTTACAGAATAATAATCGTATTCAGGATAAACAGACACCAGTTGAAGACAGAGATTAGGAGGAATTTCTTCTCTTAGGTGATTGCGGATCTTATTATAGACCAGACCAGGCCCGTTCAAAAGAAAGTAGCCAAGCCTTAACTTTGCTATTTGTATTAAAAGGGTCAGCATGTATCTGCTTCTCTTTGGTCAAGCAACTTCAAGACTGCTGGACTGCTTTCAGTGAATAACCAGACTGCAAAAGAAAAACAAATCAAAACAGAGAAAAACTGACCTGGGAGAACTGGCAACGACTCTCTCATTATACAAGTGTTTTTTTTTTACCTAAAAGCCTTTTGCCTGTGGGAGCATCTGTTAGGTTTAATCAAATTGTCCCTAAATCCCTAAAACTTAGACTTCGGAATCTGTGTCTTTTATGACCTCTTTCAAAATAAAACCCACGGACACCATAACCTTGTTAATGGAGCCTCATCGTCACAGTCTTTGTAACTCCGTGCAACAGACAGCTGTGTGACAAGGTAGAATTCTTGTGTACGTTTAAGGCTGAGATAAAATTTTAATCAGTCAGGGAATCAAGGGAAAGGGCAGAAAAGTTACCGTGAGGAATATGGGATCAGCAATGATCGTGTTGAATGTAGAGTAGGTTCAATGGGCTGACTGGCCTACTCCTCATCCTGTTCCGTTTGGGCTTATCACCTGCAAAATAAGCCCGACCCATTTTGTTTCTAGGAAAGGCATTTCATACGATAAGAAATCTCTTATTTTTTTGTGTGCCAAGGGAAGCAGACCATGGATAGTAATAAGATTTTGATTGTTGTACACACACACATTGTGTCAAGCCGTCCCTGAAGTGCTGGATGAACAAAAAGAATAATTATATTCACGCATTTGCGAGTGTTAGAGTACTTTGGAGACTAACTTGAAGCTGCTCTCCAGCGGCCATTTTAAAATAAAACGTCCAGTTTATGCATTGCCCATGCATCCAACATTCAAGTTTTAAAAAGAAACTCTCAGCTGTTAGCGTCACTGCCTCGGCCAGAATTTCTTGCTGATCCGTTAAGAGCGAAATATTATGGGGCTCCTTGTGGCACAGTGGTAGTGTCCCTACCTCTGAGGCCTAGTTTCAAGACCAATCTGCTCCAGAAGTATATAATCTGTCAACAGGTCGAATAGAAAATCCATAAGTATTGTCCTTCCTGAGGGATATGCAGGCCAGACAAGGGAAGGATGGCAAATTACCTTCCCTTGTCTGATAGGGTGACACTGAACCAGATGAGTTGTTTTTACTCCTCCCCAAAAATCAACAGCATCATCATTAAACTTATAATGATAGATTTTTTAAAAATATATATTCAAATTCCACCAGCTATGCCCAGGATTTGAACTCAAGTCCCTCGAACAAAAAGGTACATCGCTGGAACAACAATCCAGCAAAAGTGATGCCCCTTCTGAGGCTCAATGTGAATAATTAATTAATCTCCTCATGGAGATCACTGACTGCTAGTTCACTTGGTAACATGTAATGGGTTGCCCATTTGGAACTCATCACCTGAGAAGGGCTCATGCACGAAACATCAATTTTCCTGTTTCTTGGAAGCTGCCTGACCGGTTGTGCTTTTCCAGCAGCACACGGTTCGGCCCCTTTATAAATCAGACTCGAGATGAGTCTTTGGAACTGTGTACTTTGGACTTCCACTAGTCTATGTATAACGTGAGTAGTGACTACATTGTGGTGTTTAACAACAAACAATAGCCCATTTCCAGTTAATCTTAATGAGTTATTAAAGCCAGCAATGCCACCATTGTTCCTCATACATATGGGAAAATTATTATCATTGAAATGTGTTCCTTCATTCAGAATTCCGCCTTTCTTTTGTTTATTGTGCATTTCCGAATTGTGCATAGGTTTCACTTGTTGTTTCTCTCTTTACCTTCAAAGCCCAATTCTTTGGAATGAAACGGTTTGGGGTAATAAAAGTAATCCTGAGGTCTTAATGTAAATGTTCTTGATGTGCATTATATATTGGAAAAATTTCAGTGTGATAGGCATTTGTTAATAAAAAAATGTACCCCTGTAGTGAATGAGTGCCTTGGTTCAGTCTTGACATAAGCGTTCCGTCCAACCTCCGTTGGGTCATCATGGGGATAATGTTATAGTACTGTAGTCATAGAGCCAAACAGCACGAAAACAGACCGTTCGGTCCAACTCATCGATGCTGACCCGGATTTCCAAACTAAAATCGTCCCTCTTGCCTGTCTTTGACTCATATCCCTCTAAACCTTTCTGCTCATGTACCCATCAAATGTCATTTATAATTTGCAACTTTTAACTGTGTCCACCACTTCCTCAAGAAGTTCCTTCCACACACAAACCATCATCTGTGTCAAAACCACCCGGTCTACCACTGATGCAACTTTCAAAGAACTATGTATCTGAACACTCCACACCCCTGCCATGTCTTCCAGTTCTACAACACAGCCCAGGGTCCTAATGTTAACTGTACAAGTCCTGCCCTTTTTTGTTTTAGCAAAATGCAAGCCCTTGCTTTTGTCCATACCTCTCTCATACATACACTCTCTCATACAGACATGCATGCAATACCTCACATGCACGCCCTCTCAGAGACATATACTCCATCACACTCACACTTTACCAGGCATGAGCACACGCAAACCACACTGTTTTACGGGCACTCTCACGCACAAACTCACATGCACATACTCACACTCTCTCATGCATGCACGCACACGTATAAGTCTATGGAGTGAATTTGCATTTGCAGAATTATATTTGTAGATATATTCAATTTTGCTCTGAATATAACAGTGAAGCTTTAAAAGAACAGAAGTTTGAAACATGAGTTCTAACTATGAGAAACATACATACTGACATATATCCTGACTAACTGATCTCTCCCGGAATAGATAATCTGATAGCGGCTAGAAAAAGATGGTATATGTGCTGGCGTGAATGGGGTGATGGAAAGGATTGAGCAGATAAGTAGAGACATAGGCCAAAGAGAGAGAATGAAAGTTTGACAAAGAAAGAAATAATAAGTTACCAGCCTAGGGTAGGGGATGGATTGATAGTGGGGACAATGTGTAAGCGAGAATAGGTCAGTCCTGTTGAAAGCAGCCCATGTTATAACAAGGCCTGGGGTGTGGGGCTTGGGTAAATGACGTGGAAGGAGGTATATCAGGCTCTGAAATAATTAAACTTGATATTGAGTACTAAAGGCTGCAGGCTCCCCAAGCTGGAGAAGAGATGCTGTGCTTCCAATTTGCTTGGAGCATCACTGGAGTGCTGTCGCAAGACTCCCAAATGGAAATGCTTGTTATAGAATCACACAGTAGAAAAACAGACCAGACTCCCTAATCTAATCTAGTAACACTTGTCAACAGTTGGCCCATACCCCTCTAAACCCTTTCTACTCATATAGCCATCCAGGTATTGTGATTGTACCAGCCCCCATCACTTTTCCGTGCTGCTTATTCCATACATGCACCACCCTCTGTAAGAAAATGTTGCCCCTTAGGTCCCTTTTAAATCTTTCCCCTGTCACCCCAAATCTATGCTCTCTAGTTCTGGTCTCCTTCACACCGGGGAAAAGATACCAGCTATTTACGCTATCCATGACCATCGTGATTTTATAAACCTCTATAAGGTCACTTCTCAGCCTCTGAAGCTCCAGAGAAAAGTGCGCCAGTCTATTCCTTCTCTCCCCATACCTCAAACTCTCCAATCCAGGCAAGATAATTGTAAATCTTTTCCCAACCGTTTCAGAAGTTCCTTCCAATAGGAGGAAGATCAAAATTGTACCGGAATACTCCAAAAAAGGCCAAACAAATGTCCTGTGCAGCCACAGCATGACCTCACAATCCTAAACTCGATTCTCTGACCAATAAAGGAAAGTATGGTGAGTGTGGAAATTGGTGAGTTGTTGAAGGAACGGGCTTTGGGAAGCTCGGGGTATTTTTTTATTATTGTCAGACCATAGGCATTCCACAGTGTGAACGCGCAGTCTGTATTTTTCTCCCATGTGTGGAGGAGATCACATTGTTTACCATGAATACAGTTGAGTGAAGTGCGGGTAGATTACTGGTTCATCCAGAAGCTGTGTCTGAACCTTTGGATATTGTGGAGGGAAGTGATAAGTGAGCAAAAGTTCCATTTTCCGCAGCTCGCAAGATCTGGCAAGAGTTTAGTTTTACTTCCTGCATTCTGCTGTGGTCAAACAGAGGAACTGTACTCAATCACTGGACGGGGACAGTTTGTGGTTGGGGTGAGTCAGCAGTTTTCTTATTTTCAAAAACAAGACCGAAATTATGCTGCCTTGGAATTACAAACACTATTTTGTTTCCTTTCTTTCCAGCTCTCTCCATCTATCTTTATATGTTCACAATGATCATTTCTTAAGTTAGACTCCAAAGCACATGCACATTACAATAAATGAAGAAGTTGCAAATGCTTCTTTTCCAGGCCAGGATTTATATAAAATCGTGTTGAAGCTGTCATTTAAAGAAACACAGATTTGCCACGTAAATTACTGGACATTCTTACTTAAATGAAATAGAACTCAGTCATTGCTAATTTTCAGTCCGTCCCTCAGACAAAGGACAGCTAGGGTCTAATCTGACACATTACATTTTAATAGCTACTGCGTTCATTAAATGAAGAAGTCTTCAAGACACTATGTCTATGCAGTTCCATAATTCTGTTCACACAACATTACTGCAAATATGTTCCCAATATATACATTGTAAGGGAATAATGCCTTCTTTGAAGTATCAACACAACAGCGAGCAGCTTGACAAAATGTGGTCAAATGAATTCACAAGCTTTGTGTTTAAAGAACGAGACTTTGGTTAATGACTGATCTGCAGAGAACGTGAACATGGCTAATTTATCGGTCATTGTAATGGCACAATATTGTTTTTTTTAATTCTGATTAACCACTCCTATCTCTCGATTTTAGCTTAATCTAGAAAGAAAAATGTTCACTTTGTTGCAGAATTGCAATTGGCCATGGAAAAATGAATAATCTGTGTGCTGTCCCACGGTGGTAAGCAGTACAGCAAGAAGTCATTCGACCAATTATGTGTGCTTCTGACCATGACGCTGTTCATACAAATTCCGTCTGCCTGCACACGGTCTGTCTCTCTATTCTCTGCCTGCTCATGTGTCTGTCTGTATGCCTCGAAAACGTTGCAACCATATCTGCTTCTACCACCTCCCCGGCAATGCGTTCCAGGCAACTACAACATTCTGTCTAAAATAAAGTTACCTGGAACAAATCCTTTACTTTTGTTTTCGATTTCACCTTAAACCTATCTCCACTTGCCCCCTCTATTCCCCCCGCTACTGTATTTGACATTTCGACCTTTGGAAGAAGACTCCGAATATCCACCTTTTCCTTGTCTCTCATAATTTTATATACTTTTATGATGCTTTCCCTCAGCCTGCAACATTTGCTAATGAAAACAACCGTGATTGTTCACATAGTTACTGCACTGTAATCCAGGCAACGTCCTGCTAAATCTCTTTTGCATCCTCCCCATTGTCTCCACAACATTTCCCCAAAGCCTCTACAGATATATAAGATAATCAGAGGGTTAGATAGGGTGGACAGTGAGAACCTTTTTCCTCGGTCGGTGATGGCTAGCACGCGGGGACATAGCCATAAATTGAAGTGTGATAGATATAGGAGAGATATATGTGGTAGTTTATTAACTCAGAGAGTAGTAGGGCCATGGAACACACTGCCTGCATCAGCCTTGCCTGAATCGACTCGCCAAGTTTAAGAACATATGTGTAGTCATTGGATAATCATATGGATTAAAATGAAATAGTGTAGGATAGATTTGTTTCAAATTCGTTGCACAGATCGGCGCAACATCGAGGGCCAAGGAGCCTGTACTGCATGTAATGTTCTATGTTCTATGTAATCTAATTACAGTGTGACAAGCAGAACTGCATACAATACTCCAAATGTGGCTAAAGTTAGTTGTGATAAAAAAATCGTGCGTTCATATTCTAAACATCTAGCTCTGAATTGAGAATATTTCCAAATGAAAGTAGAATCTTGTGAAAAACAATACTTTTAAAGATTAAACTGGTTGTGGTTAGGTATAAAGTACGAAAATGTGTTTTTAAATCTTCTTTTAAAACTCATCAATATTGTGAGCAAACCTGATTCAGTTATCTTTCTGTCAGTTTGACCTCTTGTGGGAAAACACAATCTGTTAAGAAACGATGAAGATAACAGTCAGTATAAAATTACCCAATCATAAGGGATGCTCTCACATTACAGGAACATGACTGGTACTGGTTTAACCTGCGGGTCACTACGCCTCAGGTGAGGAGAGAGATTGGAAAGGAAAATCCTGAAATGGTCAAAGAGTCATACGTTTATACAGTGTTGAAATAGGTCCTCGGAATTAACTCATTCATGCTGACCAGGTTTCCCAAAGTGAACTATTTTGATTTGCCTGCATTTCGTTAATATCCCTCCAAATGTTTCCTTCTCACGTGTCTGTCCAAACGTCTTTTAACTGTTGTAATTATACCTGTTATGATTGTAACGAGGTCAGGCAAGTGAATATCAAAAGCTCTTAATAGGGCTCTTAACTTTGTCCAATCAAGGAACCCTGGCTGACAGATATTTGATTAGATTAGATTACTTACAGTGTGGAAACAGGCCCTTCACCACCCACCCATTCCCCTACATTTACCCCTTTACCTAATAACACGGGCAATTTAGCATGGCAAATTCACCTAACCTGCACATCTTTGTGACTGTGGGAGGAAACCGGAGCAAACCCACGCAGACACGGGGAGAATGTACAATCAGTCGCCTGAGTCAGGAATTGAACCCGGGTCTCTGGCACTGTGAGGCAGCAGTGCTAACCACTGTGCCACCATGCCGCCCACATAAATGTGAGTGACAGGAATTCTTTACACTCTGCAAGCTGGCTCTGAAGAAGTCAGGCCAGTGTCAAGTACTATGCAATTGCGTTAAATAAAGGGTGACTTGTTCGCAAGATACCAGTCTTTGTGGAGTTTTTTTTTTCAACACAAGAATTACGCTTAGTGTATAAAGGTGCCTGTTTTGACTGACAAAGACCCTGCCTTGGGGTTGAGACTGAACTGTTTTGTGGCAAGACCTGGACTTGGTCATTATCACTCAACAAAGAGGAAGGCCTGGGAAACTGTTCAGAATGGCAATGCAGCACACACTGTCAGATTCAGAGTAGTATACGTAAGTGGTATTTCCCACCTCTTGGGAACATTCACTTAGGGGACGTTTCTGCATTGATCAGATTTCATGGAACTTTGAAAGTGGGATTGAGCTCGAAGTGCTTGAAGTCACTCAGATTTGAAGACAGGGAAGTGAGACCCGCTGGTCGAACACATCTGACGTAGGTTATTCTCATATATCATAACACAGGTTAAGCTAATAAATTTGCAATATATCAAGGTGTACTACTTGCAAACATTTGGATCAGATCTGAAAGAATCCACTAGGCTCTTTCGGGTTAACATTTGAATTTCAAAACTAAAATAATGATATGAACAAGTTTGCTCCAGTTGCTGTTTCTACCTTCCCATTTCGAGGCAATGAATAGAGGGTAGAGTTGTGCGATTCAATTAGAATTGGATTGAGGTAAGTCTGAACAAAGTCAACTTTCCCCCATGTTGCTTTTGACTGTATGCTGGCGAGTTTAAGAGAAGGTCACATTGTCACATAATCTATGACAACGATTAGATTAGATTAGATTAGATTACATTACATTACAGTGTGGAAACAGGCCCTTCGGCCCAACAAGTCCACACCGACCCGCCGAAGTGCAACCCACCCATACCCCAACCCCTACATTTACATTTACCCTTTCCCTAACACTACAGTGTAATTTAGTATGGCCAATTCACCTGACCTGCACATCTTTGGACTGTGGGAGGAAACCAGAGCACCCGGAGGAAACCCATGCAGACACGGGGAGAACGTGCAAACTCCGCACAGTCAGTCGCCTGAGGCGGGAATTGAACCCGGGTTTCTGGCGCTTTGAGGCAGCAGTGCTAACCACTGTGCCACTGTGCCGCCCACGATCTTGAAAAATAACAAGAAACACAGACACGTTCCATAGGAACAGCTTCAACTTTTGTGATTTCTTGGTACACGTCCGAAGATCTACACTGCACTGAAAAACACAACACAGTTCCTTTGAGATATACAATGCCACAGCATCACCCTGGTATCAAATGCACCGTGATTTTGTAGTCTTTCATTGCAATTTTGGACTCGTGCCAGACTTCACAGTTTAATTCCTGTTCAGCACCTAGATCAGCCAATAACTTGGCAGTGTGATCGCTCTTAGTAAGAACGCAAAGACAACAAGCTTAATCAACTTCGCTATCATTCCATTTACAACATCGTGAAATAAAAATATTCAATGTTTCTCAAAATTGCCCAACAGTTCCTAACCAAACTCTAAGAATAACAAACACCTGATAGCAAATTTACAACTTGACCAAAAATTAACAATTTTGTATTAATGCTATACTATTAATGCAGCCATGTTATACAGCAAAATGTCTGCGATCTAAACTTAGTTATGAGTCTGAAATGCCTTCAACATTCTTCGAACTATAACTAACCTGCAGTTACCTTTCCAGGCCATTTCCCAAATGCAAGCATCCGTTTCTTTTTTATTTTAAAAATAATTCAGAAGCAAGCTGCTGATCAAAGTTCCAATTTCAATATTCAACTCCAGCTCACAGCTGCAAAAGTGAAGAGAATCAAATCGGACCAACTTGACATACGTGTACGTTCTTACATTGTGCAAATATATTCGTCATTAGATTCACTGACCCCACAAGTATCAGCTATATCCTTGTTGAATAATTGTAATTCCTTATTTCACGTTTGCGACAATTCTCATTACCATTTGTCTTTTTTCATGGATTAGGGTATCTGTACCCAATATCTTGAGAAGGAATTTATTTGTTCTTGAAGAGTCAATATTCTGCCAGCTTCTTGGAATCCTGCACCTTGCAGTTGATGAAGAAATATTTCAATGTGCCATTGTGATGCAAGAGAGTGAAAGTCCTGGGTGAATTTTTGATACACTGAAGGGATTTACTCTTCTGTCAGTTGTCTGGCTTCTTGACTTAGCTGGAACTGCAGGAAGAAAAGAAATCCTTTCCAAGCAGGCAGTGTCTACAATCTGTTTCAGATTTAGTCCCAAATTGTTCAAAACTCTAAAACAACAACTGATCATTTCGATATTGTCAGAATTGTCAAATGGAACTTTCAGAGAAAAGAGTGAATCCTTTGACAAGAAAAGAGAAAGGAGCAACCATTCACTCAACCAGAGTTCCTGAAATTATTTTGAAGAGGGGTCACTGGACTGAAAACGTTAACTCTGTATAAGGAATACTGGTAAATTCACCAAAGATCCTTAGACAGCACCTTACAATCCAACAACTACTTGCATCTAGAACAAGAGCAGCTGATACATGGGAACACCATCCCCTGCAAGTTCACCTCCGATCCATTCACCATCCCGACTTGGAAATGTATCGCCTGTTCCTTCAATGTTATTAGGTCAAAATACTGAAATTTCCTCCTAAAGAAGATTTTAAAAAAACAGGATCAGGAGTAGTCCAATCAGGCCTGTCGAGCTTGCTCTACGATTGAATACGATTATGGTTGATCTTTTCTTGGACTTAGCTCCACTTACCCACTAGGGACGTTGTGGGTTAACTTACAGTGCACGCACTTCAAGGGGCAACTAGGAACAGAGAAGTTAATGTCGGCCAGGTAGCGATGCCCACGTCCCACGAGAAAACTTATAAGTTTAACCTGTGTTGATATCCAACAAAATTTCTCTCAAACTATCAAGCTTATTATTTCAAGATATTGACCTGAAGGTAACTTCAGAGTTTGACGAATTTACTCCCATAATATGTAGCATTACGATCCATGATTCCAAATTCGTGAACTATTGCTATTAAGAAATTTTAAAAAGGTGATGAGAAACTTTCATAATTAATAGGATTTTCACCTTTATTACTATTTAAACTGTACAAGAGCTACAATTTATTTATCAGTTCCAACGCAAGGAAGATTGTAAGCAGAATCAAAACAATAGACAATAGACAATAGGTGCAGGAGTAGGCCATTCAGCCCTTCGAGCCTGCACCGCTATTCAATATAATCATGGCTGATCATTCCTAATCAGTATCCTGTTCCTGCCTTATCTCCATAACCCTTGATTCCACTATCTTTGAGAGCTCTATCCAACTCCTTCTTAAATGAATCCAGAGAGTGGGCCTCCACTGCCCCCTGTGGCAGAGCATTCCACACGAGCCACCACTCTCTGGGTGAAGAAGTTTCTCCTGAGCTCTGTCCTAAAGGGTCTACCCCGTATTTTTAAGCTGTGTCCTCTGGTTCGGCACTCACCCATCAGTGGAAATATGTTTCCTACTGCCAGAGTGTCCAATCCTTTCATAATCTTATATGTCTCAATCAGATCCCCTCTCAATCTTCGAAACTCAAGGGTATACAAGCCCAGTCGCTTCAGTCTTTCAGTGTCAGGTAATCCTGTTATTCCAGGAATTGACCTCGTGAATCTACGCTGCACTCCCTCAATAGCCAGAATGTCTTTTCTCAAATTTGGAGACCAGAACTGCACACAGTACTCCAGGTGTGGTCTCACCAGGGCCCTGTCCAGCTGCAGAAGCACCTCTTTTCTTCTATACTCAATTCCTCTTGTTATGAAGGCCAGCATGCTATTAGCCTTCTTCACTACCTGCTGTACCTGCATGCTTGCCTTCATTGACTGGTGTACAAGAACACCCAGATCTCTCTGTACTGCCCCTTTACATAAATTGATTCCATTGAGGTAGTAGTCTGCCATCCTGTTCTTGCTACCAAAGTGGATAACCATACATTTATCCACATTAAACTGCATCTGCCATGCATCTGCCCACTCACCTAACTTGTCCAGGTCACCCTGTAATCTCCTAACATCCTCATCACTTTTCACCCTGCCACCCAGCTTAGTATCATCAGCAAATTTGCTAATGTTATTGCTGATACCATCTTCTATATCATTAACATATATTGTAAAAAGCTGTGGTCCCAGCACGGATCCCTGTGGTACCCCACTGGTCACTGCCTGCCATTCCGAAATGGAGCCGTTTATCACTACCCTTTGTTTCCTATTAGCCAACCAATTTTCAATCCAATCCAGTACTTTGCCCCCAATACCATGCACCCTAATTTTACTCACTAACATAGAACATAGAACATATAGAACATAGAAGAATACAGCGCAGTACAGGCCCTTTGGCCCTCGATGTTGCGCCGATCCAAGCCCACCTAACCTATACTAACCCACTATCCTCCATATACCTATCCAATGCCCGCTTAAATGCCCATAAAGAGGGAGAGTCCACCACTGCTACTGGCAGGGCATTCCATGAACTTACGACTCGCTGAGTGAAGAACCTACCCCTAACTTCAGTCCTATATCTACCCCCCCTTAATTTAAAGCTATGCCCCCTTGTAATACCCGACTCCATACACGGGAAAAGGTTCACACTGTCAACCCTATCTAACCCCCTAATCATCTTGTACACCTCAATCAAGTCACCCCTAAACCTTCTTTTCTCTAATGAAAACAGCCCCAAGTGTCTCAATCTTTCCTCATACGATCTTCCTTCCATACCAGGCAACATCCTGGTAAACCTCCTCTGCACCCGTTCCAGTGCCTCCACATCCTTCCTATAGTATGGCGACCAAAACTGCACACAATATTCCAGATGCGGCCGCACCAGAGTCTTATACAACTGCATCATGACCTCAGGACTCCGGAACTCAATTCCTCCACCAATAAAAGCCAGTACGCCATATGCTTTCCTCACTGCACTATTTACCTGGGTGGCAACTTTCAGAGATCTGTGTACATGGACACCAAGATCCCTCTGCTCATCCACACTACCAAGTATCCGACCATTAGCCCAGTACCCCATCTTTTTGTTTTTCTTCCCAAAGTGAATCACCTCACACTTAGCTACATTGAATTCCATTTGCCACCTTTCTGCCCAGCTCTGCAGCTTCTCTATATCCTGCTGTAACCTGCCACATCCTTCCTCACTGTTAACAACTCCTCCGACTTTCGTATCATCCGCAAACTTGCTCACCCAACCTTCTAACCCCTCTTCCAGGTCATTTATAAAAATGACAAACAGCAATGGTCCCAAAACAGATCCTTGCGGAACACCGGTAGTGACGGCACTCCATGAAGAAACTTTGCCATCAAGTACTACCCTCTGTCTTCTTCCATCCAGCCAATTCCTAATCCAAACCTCCAACTCACCCTCAATGCCATATCTCCGTATTTTCTGCAGTAGCCTACCATGGGGAACCTTATCAAACGCCTTACTAAAATCCATATATACCACATCTACCGCTTTCCCCTCATCAACCTCCTTCGTCACCTTTTCAAAGAATTCAATACGGTTTGTGAGGCACGACCTGCCCTTCACAAAACCATGCTGACTATCCTTGATCACATTATTCCTATCCAGATGTGCATAAATCCTATCCCTTACAATTCTCTCTAAGGCTTTGCCCACAACAGAAGTGAGACTCACCGGCCTATAGTTACTAGGGTTATCCCTACTCCCCTTTTTGAACAAGGGAACCACATTTGCTATCCTCCAGTCTTCTGGCACTACTCCAGTAGACAAAGAGGACATAAAAATCAAGGCCAATGGCTCTGCAATCTCCTCCCTTGCTTCCCAGAGAATCCTAGGATAAATGCCATCAGGCCCAGGGGACTTATCTATTTTCACCTTTTCCAGGATTTCCAACACCTCTTCTCTACATACCTCAAAGCTATCCATTCTACTTATTTGTGACTCAGTATTCACATCGACGACAATGCCCAGTTCCTGAGTAAATACTGAAGAAAAGTATTCATTCAGTGTCTCCCCAATCTCTTCCGCCTCCACACGCAACTTCCCACTACTATCCTTGACTGGACCTATTCCTACCCTAGTCATTCTTTTATTCCTAACATACCTATAGAAAGCCTTAGGGTTTTCCCTAATCCTACCGACTAAGGACCTTTCATGTCCCCTCCTTGCTGCTCTTAGCTCTCTCTTCAGGTCCTTCCTGGCTACCCTATAACTCTCAATCGCCCCAATTGAACCTTCACGTCTCATCTTGAGATAAGCCGCCCTCTTCCATTTAACAAGGGATTCCAATTCCTTATTAAACCACGGCTCCCTCGCACGACCCTTTCCTCCCTGCCTGACAGGTACATAATTATCAAGGACACTCAATAGTTGCTCCTTGAACAAGCTCCACATATCATTTACACTCTTGCCTTGGAGTCTACTTTTCCAAGCCACACATCCTAAGTCATGCCTCACCGCATCATAATTTCCCTGACCCCAGCTATAACTCTTGCCCTGTAGTACACACTTATCCCTCTCCATCATGAGTGTAAAAATCACCGAATTATGGTCACTATCCCCAAAGTGCTCACCTACCTCTAATTCTAACACCTGGCCTGGTTCGTTACCCAGAACCAAATCCAGTATGGCCTCACCTCTTGTTGGCCTGTCTAACCTCCTGTGTGGGACTTTATCAAAAGCTTTCTGAAAGTCCAGGTACACTACATCTACTGGATTTCCCTCGTCCAACTTCATAGTTACATCCTCAAAAAATTCAAGAAGATTAGTCAAGCATGATTTCCCCTTCATAAATCCATGCTGACTCTGTCCTATCCTGTTACTACTATCCAGATGTGCAGTGATTTCATCCTTTATAATAGACTACAGCATCTTTCCCACCACTGAGGTCAGACTAACTGGTCTATAATTACCTGCTTTCTCTCGCCCACCTTTCTTAAAAAGTGGTATAACATTAGCCACCCTCCAATCCTCAGGAACCGACCCCGAATCTATTGAACTCTGGAAAATAATCACCAACGCATCCACGATTTCCCGAGCCACCTCCTTCAGTACCCTGGGATGCAGACCATCAGGCCCCGGAGACTTATCAACCTTCAGACCTAACAGCTTTTCCAACACCAAATCCTGGCAAATATAAATTCCCTTAAGTTCAGGTCCTTCAGCCATTGTTACCTCAGGGAGATTAACGGCTGCACTGCACAGGAAAAACATATGTTCAATGGAATAACGACCTGCAGCGAAATCTAAAAGGACACACCCTGGTAAATTTGGTGACGCTAGCATGAAATGAGTTCCAAATTTGCTTCATTTTCTGATCCGTCTGTTGTTATGATAATCCACAGTTACTGCATAAGGACTTGAACTTGCAAAATCTGAACCAGTAAGAGACATTCTCTTCGTGCACTGCAAAGTGGATCTCTTACGAGCATCAAATGGCCTAACAGTATTATTATTGCTCTAATAACACACCCAGGTTACTTGCTCTGGAAAAACGCAAAAATCCTGTCAATCAATCTTGTATTTTTGAGATGAAAACTGCAAATTCCTGTAAAATCTCACAAAAAAACAAAGAAGAATATTACCAGTTTCACATCAACTTTTGAAATTATACAAGTAGTTGTTAGATACAGAGTGAAAGACGAGATCAACAGTATGATGGAGAGTATGGCACTCAAAATTGAAAAATGAGGGATGCTTGCTGCTCTCTATGGAAGTAGTAAGATGAAAATCCGCAGGGACAGAATTAATTTTACCAATGTTAGGGCCACAATTCAGGTTTCTTTGCAAGGAAGTGTACGATTAAACTAGAAAGAGTGAGGAAAGGTTTTCAAAAAAAAAATTGCTAAGACTGGAGGTTTGATTCCTAACGAGAGGTTGGATATGCCAGAATGTTTTTTGGCAGGAGTGCAGGAGGCTGAGGGGTGCCTTTCGAGAGATTTACAAAATTGTGAGAGGTATAGATCTGGTGAATTTCAGAATTTCAGAATCCAGAAGTTGAGGGCATAGGTTTAAGGTGAGGAAGTGTTGCATATAATGGAACGAGAAACTGGAGGAAGTAGTGGAGGTGAGTACTACTGCAACATTTAAAAGACATTTGGTCAGTTACATCAGCATGTAGGCTTACAGGGGCATCGACTAAACAGAGGCAAATGGGACTACTTTAGTTTTGGAAACCTAGTCAGCAAGTTATGAATTGTGCCAATTCATATCCTGCTGTATATCTCTGTGACTCGATTGTTTAGAAGGGGGCAGGGACTGGTATATAAAGGGACCTTGATTATCTAAACGAGATGGGTAGGCAGTATTTCGTTTCGATAAATGATTATTCTGTTAATTGTTTCAATGCCTCTCCTCTGGGGCTCGGAGATTTCTGAAGTTTCTTTTTTCCTCGCTTTGCCTGCCTTGCTCCCTCTCTCTGTCTCAGGATTTATATCGAAGCAGACACACACTTTTATATAAGGGACCTGCAGGATTGATGAAGACTCCAGCGCCCTCCCCCCCCCCCCCCACCCCACCCCACCTCCCCCACAATCAGTTCAATGAGATTGACACGGTGAGCACTTACTAAGTCAGCTCCCCGTTCAGGGGACGAGGCAGCAGCACCCAGGCACGAGCCTCCGGCCCCCAAAAATTGCACCCCTTTGGCCCGCGCCCTCACGTACCGCCCGTGCCCTTACCTTCCTCTGACCCCGCTGCACTGTCCATCGTCCTCCCACAAACCAGCCCGTGCAACACCCCTCACCCCCCTCCCCCCAATCTGGGACACCAACAGTAAGACTGCTGCTGCCTTTGGGGCGGTGAGTCTCAAATATCACAAACAAACACACAACTTATTCCTGCTTTATTTAACAAGTTCTAACTTTGCCCTATACAAGACAATGTTTGAGATATTATCTGGAGAGCGGGGTGGGGGGGGGGGGGGGGCGGTGTTTAGAACTCCAGGGAAAGTGTGGGAGGAGAGAGAGGGCGGTCGGTCAGTAATTTGGTGACGGTGACTGGGGTCTTATCGATGTCCAGGAGTGTTCTCATCAGCATTGCAATAAGCCAAATTCACTATTAATTATTGTAAACAAAAGACGTGATCAGTGTTGGAAACACCTCTTTGATACAATGTTTCAATCAGTACCTTGGGATCTTCAGATAATCTGAAATTCAGATAATTGATATTCCGGTAATCGAGGTTCATATGTATTTAATAGAGCACCTCGTTACAATTGTCCTTTCTACCTACCTCTCATGATGATCTTTGTTGCATTGCTAAAAGGTGAAACTGCCAACTGGCCTTGAATTTCATTTTGATATTAACATGTGTAATTGCCATCAGTTTGACTGTTTCGAATGATGACGATGAAAACCAGTTTGATCAGTGTCAGAAATGTTACAGGGAAGTATAGGTGCTTGTGCATTGTTTCTGTGTAAGAAATATGTACACCCTCTGACATACGTGCCCTTGGCAGGAAAGTTTAACCTTCTACACAACACAAACCACACCATCAGATGGATCACAGAATTCTTGCAGGCCATTCAGTATTGAATTCACACCGATCCTCCAAACACTATCAAACCTATCCTACGTCCTATCCTTGTAATTCTGCATTTCCTATGACTAAGACGCCTAGCCTGCACATCGCTAGACACTGTGAGCAATTTAGCGTGGTCAATCCACCTAACCTGCACACTTTCTGACTGTGGGAAGAAACCCACTCAGACACGGGGAGAATGTACAGACTCCACACAGGCAGTCAGGCAATATTGAATTCGAACGTGGATCCCAAGCATTGTGAGGCAGTACTGCTAACTACTGACCCAGCAAGTCACTTGATTAAGATCACTTTGATACTCAGGGCTAAGGCATAACATAATATAATATATAAAACAATATAATATAATATATAAAACAATATAATAATAATGATACTGAGCCAGCATTAAATAAACAGAGCAAAATGATTTTAAAAATGAAACTAACGTGAAGTTATATCGAGTGAATCAGAATCATAGCATTTTACAATACAGAGGAGGCCCTTTAGCCCATTCAGACTGTGCCATGAAAACTGCACTATTACACGCACTAGTCCTCACTTTCCCGCACTGACCATCCACATCGTTAAATGTTATGAAACTTCGAGTGCTTATCCAACTATATTTTGATGGTTTTGAGGTTTCCCTCTAAAGCTGTGCATTCCAGACTCCCATCACTCTCCGAATGGAGCAATCCTCCAAAGCCTCTCTGAATCTCCTGCCCTTCACTTGAAAATAATGCATTTCGAGCTCAATCTCACTTTCCAAGTTCCATAAAATCTGACCAATGCATAAATGTCCCCTAAGTAAAGGGTCCCAAAAGGTGGGAAATGCCACTAATGTATACTACTCTGAATCTGACAGTCTGTGCTGCATTGCATTGCGATTCTGAATACGTTCCCAGGCGTTCCTCCATGCTTGGTAATCACAAGCATCTTCCGGTCTTGCTGTAAAACAGCAGTCCCAACCCTAAGGCCGGGCCATTTCCAGTTAAAACAGGCAGCTTTATACACTAAGCCTTGTTGAAAGAACTCCACAAGGGCTGGTACCTTGTGAACATGTCACCCTTTATTTATAGGCACGTGCATAGTACTTGACAATGGCACGACACTTCAGATCCAGTTCACAGAATGTCAAGAATCCATGTCACTCCCATTTTTTTCTTATTTTATTAAAACATTACAAAACAGTTTACAAAAAAAGAAAACAGTTAACATTTACAGCTGTATACAATAGCAATTTTACAAGGGAGAGGAGCAGCAAAGCTAGGCCCCAAACCCTGTGGTTCAACCAGTTTACAGAAAGATGAGGACAAACCGCAAAACCCAGTTTCACATATTAAAAGACAGCGACAATGACATTTGTACATGCGACAATACTGTTACATACGAAAACTGCAGACAATACAGACCCAGCAATCCCCTGTTCCTCCCACCTTCTGGCCACTCTAAGGCAGCCCACGCACCTCCGGCTCTCGGTCCAACCCATGCCCTTCCAGTTCTCGGTCCGCCCTGACACACCTTTCGACCACGTCTAGGACAGCCCGCCCCGGTACCCGCCCGGGGTGACAGCGGTCAGGACGACCTACCAACCTTCCGGCTTCATTAACCACCCTCAGCACCTTTCGACCACCTCGAGGACAGCCCGCCCACGTGACAGCGCTGAGGACAGCTAACCACCTTCTGGCTCTCGGTCTGCCCCTATGTACCAGTGGGCTCTCACCCACCCCGATGCACCGTCCGGCCAGTGGGCTACTCTGACACACCTTCCGGCCACCCCTAGGACAGCCCATACCCTTCCCTAGGGACGACAGCCTGCAGGGTAGCCCACAAGCCTTACGGATCTCAGCCTGCCCCTACGCACCTTCTGGCTCTCGGCTACTCTGACACACTTTTCGACAGCTCGTCCGGATTACCCCTTCTCGGGACGACAGCGCTCGGAACGGCCTACCCACCCTCCTGCTCTCGGGTTCACAGCTTTCAGGACGACCCATGAGCCTTCCAGCTCACGGTAATACCTGCCAGAACCAGGGACACGCAAGACAGTGCAGGTGATAACCCCAACAAAACATATGACAGTTAATTACCAACAAACAGAGTCCTTTCCAGTACAGAGTCCATTAGCACAGACATTTTTCTTCAAAATGTAGAGTCCATTTCCAGGAACAGAGTCCACTCCAGTATAAAATGTGCATTGTCGGAAATAGAGTCCACTCCAAACTGCAGAGTCCGTTGCTAAAAACAGAGTCCGCAACCAAGGGGTGAGCCCACTCCCAAAGGCAGCAAATGCACACACCACAGCACATAGGTGTTCGGTCTCCATGGAGCCCTGGCACATCCTTGGAGAGCCAGGGCCACTCACAGGAACACAGTACATTTTAAAGGTGCAGTTAACTCACAGGGGGTTTTTTTCCACTCCTGAAGGAAAGGTTTTCTCCCAAACTACAGGATACAGCAAGTGCTCACCTCCCAGCACACACACAGGTGTTCAATCTTCAGAGGCCCAGTCCCAGGGCTAGGCCTCCCCATAGGAACAGCTCCTCTGATAAACTGTATGTTTTCTATAATGGCTCAGTCCAAGCATCAAAAAAAAGTGAAGACACGAACAAAAATCAAAGGAAACTAGATTCCAAGCCCTACCATAAAATTCACATTGTCCTTTTCTCCAAAAGAAAAAAGAGTAACACACAGGCTGTAACCAGCCAGTGAAACAACAATCCCCTAATGAGAACTGAGTCACACCTGAAACATATTGTGTGCATCAGGAGTTTAGTAATCACTCCTCATTAAAGAAATACCAGTTACCAAACTGACTAAATAATTCAGCCAGTTCAGGAATCAGGATTCCAACCCCCAAAAAGAGAAGCAGAAAGTAACAGTAACACACTGACTGTAGCACCAGCCAGCATAGTGTCAGTCCCCTAAATGGAGGGGAATCTAAATCTCATGTTTATTTTATTAAAACATACAAAACAGTTTGCAAAAAACTGTTAACATTTACATCTGTATACAACAGCAATTGTACAAGGGAAAGGAGCAGCAAAGCCATGCCTCATACCCTACTGTTCAACCAGTTTATAGGGAGATGAGGACAAACCTAAAATTCCAATTTCACGTATGAAAAGACAGCGATAATGATATTTGTACATGAGACAATACTGTTACATACAATAAGTACAGATAATACAGACCAAGCCAACCCCTGTTCCTCCCACCTTCCGGCCACTCTAAGGCAGCCCGTCCCTACACACCTTCCAGCCCTTGGCCCATTCAATGCCCTTCCAGTTCTCGGTCCGCCCTGACACACTTTTCGACCACGTCTAGGACAGCCCGCCCCGGTACCCGCCCGGGGTGACAGCCGTCAGGACGGTCTACCCACCTTCCAGCTTAAATCTCCTGTTTACACCTGTCAGCCTGGGCTCTCTGATTGGATCAAGTCAACAATGCGAATCAGGGAACTCGTTTCCTTTGATATTCATTTGGCTGACCTCGTTGCAATCACAACAGGTATAATTATATCATTTGGACCGATAAATGAATAGAGAAGGTTTAGAGGGATATGGACGAAACGTAGGCGAATCGAACTAGTTCACTTAGGGAAATCTGGTCAGCATGGATGAGTTGGGCCGACTGGCCTATTTCCATGATGGATAACTCTATGACGATATGACTGTATGACCAGTTCAGGATTTTACTTAAAATCTCTCTCCTCACCTGAGGTGTGTGATCCTTAGGCTAAGCCAGTACCTCTCATGTTTCTGTAATGACCGAGCATCCCTGATGATTGGGTAATGTTATGCTGACTGTTCACTTCGTCGTTTCTTGGCAATGTATGTTTTCCACAAGAGGTAAAACCGACTCAATGAAAACTGAACCAGGTGTTTTAAAAGTTTTAAAAACACACTTTCTTACTTTATACCTAAACACCGCCAGTACTTTCAATACTTCTTGTGAAGTACTGCTTTTTGCAAGGTTCTGTTTTCATTTGGAATCATTCCCAATTCAATGGAAATCGCTAGAATGTGAAAATATGACATTTTATCAAACCTTGTTTTGCCCACAATTGAAGTATGGTGTGCAGTTCTGGTTGCCACACTGTAGGAAGTTTGTGGAGGCTTCAAAAGAGATTTACCAGGGTGTGCTTGGATGAGAGTGCATTAACTATGAAAATAAGTTGTACAATGTGGGTTGTTTTTATTAGCAAATGTTGGAGGCTGAGGTGATATCTCATAAAACAATGTAAAATTATCAGACGCAAGGAGAAGGTGGATAATCGGAGTTTATTTCCCAGGATAGAAATGTCAAAGACAATGGTGGGGCGGGGTGGGGCACAGATTTAAGGAGACATAGGATATGATATATGATATATGCGAGGCAACATTTTTTTCACACAGAGTGTGGTAAATGCCTGGAACATACTGACAAGGGAAATGGTAGAAGCAGATACGATTGCAAGGTTTACAGGACATTTCGACAGACACACGAACAGATAGAGAAAAGGGAAACAGACATTGTGCAGACAGACGGAATTAGTATAGAATGATGTCATTGTCAGATACACACATGGTGGGCTGAAGGGCCAGATGCTGTACTGTTTGCCTCGGTGGCACATCGCATAGATCACACACAATTTTGGATGGCGAATTGCAATTTTTTCTTCTTGTATTTAGCTATATCGAGAGAGGGGAGGGATCAATCAGATTTTAAAAATAAAATCAGTATTGTACCATTACAATAACTGATAAATTAGGCATGTTCATGTTCTCTGCAGATCAGTTATTAAACAGACTGTAGTTCCATTAAACGCAAAGTTTTGTGTATCGATTTGGCCATTTTGACAAGCTGATTGCTATTCCATGGTTCCTTTCAAGGATGGAAGGATTCACTTCCAAAATATGCATTGGGAACATATTTGCAATGATATTGTGTGAAGAGAATAATGGAACTACACAGACTTGTTGTCTTTAAGATTTCGACACTGATTGAATGAAATGGGTATAAAAATGAACTGCGTGAGATGAGACCCCAGCAGTCCTTTGTCTCAGGGTGGGACTCAAAATGAGCAATGACTGAGTTCTGTCTCACCGAAGCAAATATGTCCAGTGAAGATATCTGACAAATATGTGTTTCTATAAATAACAGTTTCAATACGTTTTTATTTTAACACCTGGCCTGGAATAAGAGCATTTGCAAATTCTTTATTTCTCTGAAAGTGTAAGTTCGTTGGAGTTCAACTTAATAAATGATGCCTGTGAAGATAGAGAGAAAGATAAATAGAGCTGGAAAGAAAAAAAAGCAGATGTTTTAGTATTTGCAAGGCTGCATATACCGGACTTGTTTTTGAAAGTCACAAAACATCTGACTCACTAAAACCACGAACTGTCTCCGTCCAGTGATTGAGTACAGATCCTCTGTTTGAACTCTCCAGAAGGCAAGAAGTAAAACTAAACTATTGTCAGATCATGCGAGCTGCAGAAAATGGAACTTCTTCCCACTTACTACCTACCTCCACACTATCCAAATGTCCAAACACACCTTCTGGGTGAAGCAGCAATCTACCAGCAATTCACCCAACTGTATTCATTACACACAATATGGTCTCCTCCGCACAAGGCAGACAACATATAGACTGGGACATCATTTTGTGGAGCGCCTGTGTTAGATTAGATTAGATTACAGTGTGGAAACAGGCCCTTCGGCCCAACAAGTCCACACCGACCCGCCAAAGCGAAACCCACCCATACCCCTACATTTACCCATTACCTAACACTACGGGCAATTTAGTATGGCCAATTCACCTGACCCTGCACATCTTTGGACTGTGGGAGGAAACCGGAGCACCCGGAGGAAACCCACGCAGACACGGGGAGAACGTGCAAACTCCACACAGTCAGTCGCCTGAGTCGGGAATTGAACCCGGGTCTCTGGCGCTGCGAGGCAGCAGTGCTAACCACTGTGCCACCGTGCCGCCCACAAATCTGTAAAAGTGACCCCGAGCTTCACAAAGCCCGCTACTTCAACACCCCACCATTTTCCACGCTGAACATGCTTTCCTTTATAGGATTGGGAGGTGATATTGCGGCTGTACAGGGCATTGGTCGGCCACTTGTGGAATATTCCAGTACAATTCTGATCTTCCTCCTATTGGAAGGATATTGTGAAACTTGAAAGGGTTCAGAAAAGAATTACAAAAATGTTGGCAGGATTAGAGAGTTTGAGTAATGGGGAGAGAATGAATAGACTGGAGCACATTTCCCTGGATCTCGGAGGCTGAGGGGTGACCTTATAGAGGTTTATAAAATCATGAAGGGCATGGATCGCATAAATAGACTAAGCACTTTCCTGGGGTGGACGAATCCGGAACTAGAGTGCATAGATTGAGGGTGAGAGTAGAAAGATTTAAAATGGGGGTACTGTGTCAATGGGAATGCTTCCAGAAGAAGCGGAGGAGGCTGGTACAATCACAACATTTAGATGGGTACGTGAGTAGGAAGGAATTAGAGGGATATGGGCCAAGTGCTAGCAAATGGGATTAGATTAGGTTAGGATATCAGGTCTGTTTCTGTAGTGTATGAAACCATGACCAGCATTGCGATCTTGGGTCTTGCTGCAGCGACTCAGCGGTGCTCTGAGCAAGCTCGAAGAACAGCATCTCATCTCTAGCTTGGAGACTCTGACATCTTCAGTACTCAATATCGACCTCAATCATTTCAGAGCCTGATGCACCTCCTTCCATGTCATTTATTCATTTAACACATTCCAGACCCGAAAATGACATGGGGTGTTTTCAAAAGAACTGACCTATTTCACTTACTCATTGACCCCACAATCAACTTTTCCCCGTCCATAGGCAAAATACTTATTATTTCTTTCATTCAGAATAGAACAGATTACTGCAAGGAAGTGTACCGGCAACTGAACAACCAGGAACACTACAGGCAACTACCAGCTGATCCGACCAAAGAACACACCCGAGAATTAAACACAGTGATCAGAACTTTGGATCCAGTCCTTCAGAGTTCCCTACGCGCCCTCATCCCACGTACTTCTCGTGTAGGTGACTTCTACTGCCTTCCAAAGGTACACAAAGCCAACACACCGCGACGTCCCATCGTGTCGGGCAATCTCTCTGGCTATGCGGAAGGCATCTTGAAACCTATTGTACAGGGGATCTCCAGCTTCGGTTGCGACACTACGGATTTCGTACAGAAACTCAGCACCCACGGACCAGTCAAACCGGGAACATTCCTCGTCACAATGCACGTTTCCGCACTCGACACCATCATTCCCCACAGGGATGGCATCGTGGCAACAGCCTAAGTACTCAACACCAACAACTGCCAGCCTCCAAACACCATCCTACAACTCATCCACTTTATCCTCGGTCATAACATCTTCACCTTTGACAACCAATTCTTCATCCAGACACACGGAACAGCCATGGGGGCCAAATTTGCACCCCAATATGCCAACATTTTTATGCACAGGTTCGAACAAGATTTCTTCTCTATGCAGGATCCCCAACCAACATTGTACACTAGATACATTGATGACATTTTCTTCCTCTGGACCCATGGCGAGGAGTCACTGATAAAACTACACAGTGACATCAACGAGTTTCATGCCACCATCAAACTCACCATGGACTACTCTCGACTATCTGTCTCATTCTTGGACACGTGCGTCTCCATTAAGGACAGACACCTCAGCACCACACTCTACCGCAAACCCACAGACAACCTCACAATGCGACACTTCTCCAGCTTCCACCCAAAACATATTAAAACAGCTATTCCTTATGGACAAGCCCTACGCATACATCGGATCTGCTCAGATGAAGAGGAACGTGATGGATACCTGGAAGTACTCAAGGATGCCCTCACAAGAACGGGGTACGATGCTCAACTCATCGACCGCCAGTTCCGACGTGCCACACCAAGGAACCGTAATGACCTCCTCAGTACTTCCCAGGGGCTGAAAAATTACGCCATGTTCTTCGTGACTTGCAACACATTATCAATGAGGATGAGACCTTCTCCACACCTCCACTACTTGCCTTTAAAAAAGCGCCAAACCTCAAACAGATCATTGTCCGTAGCAAACTGCCCCGCTTTCAGGACAACTCCATACAACCCTGTCACGGTTGACGCTGCAAGACGTGTCAGTTTATGGACATAGATACCACTATTACGCGTGGGAACACCTCCCACCTTGTACATGGTAGGTACTCATGTGATTCAGCCAACGTTGTCTATCTTAAACGTTGCAGGCAAGGATGCCCGGAGGCATGGTACATTGGGGAAACCGAGCAAAGGCTATGACAACGGATGAATGGGCACCACACAACAATCACCAGACAGGAGGGTTCCTTCCCAGTTGGGGAACACTTCAGTTGTCCAGAACATTCAGCCTCGGACCTTCGGGTGACCATCCTCCAAGGTAGACTTCGGGACAGGCAGCAGAGGAAAGTGGCCGAGCAGAGGCTGATAGCTAAGTTCGGTACCCATAGGGAGGGCCTCAACCGGGACCTTGGTTTCATGTCACATTACAGGTTATCACCATTGCACTACACACACACACTCTCACATACACACGGACACAGATACACACAGACGCGCGCACAGACACCCACACACACCCTTATAGACACACACCCTCCCACACTCACACATGCACCCCCTCACAGACTTAAGACACTCTGCACTCACTACACACACGCACACACACACACACTTTCTCACACTCACAACGCCACCCCAGACAGACAGACACACACACAGACAGACAAAGACCCATATGCACACATATATTTTGTGGGGTGAATTTGTACTTGCAGAGTTACATTGCACTTTGCTCAAAGACTGCATGCATTCATGTAGACCTCTGAGCTCAAAAACTGCATGAAATTATGTAAAACTTTGTTATCTCACTTTGTAGATTAGAATCAATCTAAACATCAGGTTATAGACAGAGAACACAGGGGGGTAACACCTTCAACATATTGTCTAGCTATCACCATTGTTAACAGCTAACCCGAGAATGCAACTTTTAAAAAAAAGGTTTTGTGATTTACACATGAAAGAAGTGAAACTATCACTGTCTTCTTACAGATGAAAGGCTTAACAGACAAAAAATCTTTCAATGTAAAATTTCAGTTACATCACACTGCAAATTTTTGCTATAAATTCTGTGTTACGATCGATCCCTCCACTATCACCTGCTTCCAATTAAACCTGTTGGACTATAACCTGGTGTTGTGTGATTTTTAACTTTGTACACCCCAGTCCAACACCGGCATCTCCAAATAATGACCATTATTTCTTTGGTAGTCAAACTTTCATTCAGTCTCTTTGGGCCATGTGTCCACTTATCTGTTCAATCTTTTCCATCATATATATCAGTATTCATGCATATTATAGTTAGAGATCATTTTAAAAAGTTCTGTTCCTTTCCAAGCTTCATTGTTGTATTCAAAGCAAAATATATCTACAAATATAATTCTGCAAATGCAAATTCACGCCATTGACGTATATGTATGTGTGTGCATGCATGATAGAGTCTAAGTGGATGCATGTGAGTTTGTGCTTGAGCTTTCGCATAAGAGAATGTATACTTGCGTGTGTGCATGCTTTGTAAAGTGAGTGTAATGGAGTATAAATATGTGAGAGGGTGTGAGTGTGGTGGGGGTTGAATGCTTTTGTCTCTGAGAGCGAGCATGTGTACGAGAGAGGTATGGATAAAAGTGAGGGATTGCATTTTGCTAAAGCAAAAATGTCAGGAATTGTACAGTTAATGGTAGTACCCTACAGTCGTGTTGTAGAACAGCGAGACATGGGGGGACGGGGTTTAGGTACAAAGTCCTTTGTAAGTTGCATCCCTGGTAGATTGGGTGTTTAAGAAGGCGTTTAGCACACTTGCTTTTATTGGTCCCACCATTGCGTACAGGAGTTGGACATCATTTTGAGGTTGTGCAGATGTTCTTGAAGCCACTTTTGTATAATGCCCACAGCTCTGGTCGCCCTGTTATAGGAAGAATACTATTAGAGATGGTTCGGGAAAACAAACGAAGATGTTGCCAGGACTATGATAGATAGGATAGTAAAGAAGGGGTTTGGTATTCTTTCACTTGTTGAACAAAGCATTGAGCACAGGAGTTGGAAGGTCCTGCTGCGGCTGTACAGGACATTGGTTAGATCAATTTTAGAATATTGCGTGCCATTCTGGTCTTCTTCCTCTGGGAAGGATGTTGTGAAACTTGAAAGGGTTCATCAAATATTTAAAAGGATGTTGCCAGGATTGGAAGATATGAGCTGTAGGGCGAGGTTGCATAGGCTGGAGCTGTTTTCCCTGGAGCATCGGAGGCCGAGGGAAGACCTTATAAAGGTTTATAAAATCATGAAGGGCACGGATAGGATAAATATACAAAGTATTTTCCTGGGATGGCGAGTCGAGAACTTCAGGACTTAGGTTTATGATAGGAGGGCAATGATAAAGTAGATACCTAAGAGACAACCTTTTTCTTTTCATGCATACGTGTATGGAATGAGATGCCAGACGACGAAGTGGTAGAGGCTGGTACAATTGCAACCCTAAAAAAGCCTTTGAATGGGTATATGAACATGAAAGGGTTTGGAGGGAAATGGGCCAGGTGCTGACATGTGGGACCAAATTAGTTTGGGATATGTGGACGGCATGGACGAGTTGGACTGAAGGGTCTGTTTCCATGCTGTACATCTGTATGACTCTAAATTCTATTTTTCTTTTAGATTCCCTATGGGGTGGAAACAGCCCTTCAGCCCAACAAGTCCTCACCGATCCTCGAAGAGTAACCCACCCAGACCCATTTCCCTCTGAGTGTGGTGCTGGGAAAGCGCAACCGGTCAGGCAGCATCCAGGTAACAGGCGAATCAACCTTTTGGGCATCAGCCCTTCTCAGGTGCTGAGTTCCAAATGGGTAGATCATTGCCTGTTTTCAAATGGACCAGCAGTCAGTGACCTCATGAGGAGATTAATTAATGATTCCCCATAGGCATTCCAAAGGATAACACAACAGTCTAATACCACAATCGCTGGTTTATTATTCCAGAGATGTCCCTTTTATTCTGGGGAGCTGGGTTAGAATCATATGCATGGCTTTTGATGAAATTTGAATTCAATTGGGAAGAAAATTTATCATTAAAATTTTAATGATGATGCTGATGATTGTTGGGGAGGAGTAAAAACCAATCATCTGGTTCATTCTATTCTTACCTTGTATGGCCTACATATCCATTAGGATGTGCAATGCTTATGCGTTTTCTACCAAATTATTGACAGATTACATACTACTGGAGCAGATTGGATTTGGAATCAGGCCTCGTCGATCAGAGGTAGGGACGCCACAACGAGCCCCTTTACATTTCACTGTTAACTGCCCATTTAAGGATAGACAGGAAATTCTGGCCTAGCCAATAACACCTATAGGCCTGAGTGATTTTCTTTTTAAAATCTGCATTTTAGACATATGGCCAGTGTATGAACAGAATGGTATTGTTTTAAAACGCTGAAGAGTAGCTCCAAATTAGTTTCCAATGTACTTAAACACCAGTAAATGCGTGAATGTAATTATTCCAATACATAATTCAGAACTTCAGAAACAGCTTGCCACAATATGTTTATGTACAACAATCAAAATGTTATTACTATCTACGGCTTGGTTCCTTTGAGACAAAAAATACATTTCTTATTTTTGATGTGTCTTTCAACCGCAGCAAAATGGGCAGGACTCGCTTGTAGTTCATAATCCCATATGAAATAAGATGAGGAGTAGACCATTCGGCCCCTTGAGCCTACTCTGCCATTCAACAGAATCATAGCTGATCACACATTATTCACGTTCACCGTCCTGACCTTTCCTTTGATTCTGCAGCTGATCAAAAGCTTATCTTAGTCTTAAATATACACAAGCACTCGACCCCATCACACAGCTGTCTGTGGTAGCCAGTTACAAAGACTGAGACGATACAGGTCCTTTGACAAGTTTATGTTGTCCTTGTGTTCTTTTCAGAGAGTTCACAAAAGACCCAGACTCCAAAACGTCTAAGTTTAACGATTTTAGGGACAATGTGATTAAACCCAACAGATGATGCCTCAGGCAGAAGGCCTTTAAGTTAAAATAAAACACTTGTACAATGAAAGAGGAATGACCAGTTGTCCCAGCTCAGCTTTCCACTGGTTTGATTTGGTTTGTGGCAGCTTGGATATACACTGAACGTGTTCAGGCAGTTTTAAACTGCTGGACTTAGAATAAGCAGGTCCATGCAGACCCCCCCCCCCCCCCCCCCCCCCCGACATCACTTTTGTAAACTTCTGTGTTTGATTATTCTTTTTTGTGTTCGGCGTTGTTGTAAGTATTGGAACAGCTTCATTAGCGTGGGATAGTCTGAAGGTTTTTCGGATAAGATGAGTTATTCTGTATTCTGTTCTCTTTTGGTAATCTCGTAAATAAATTCTGTTTTGTTTAAAACTAAACTGTTTGACCACCTGCATCCCTCGTGGAATATCCATTCTACTCCTGTTGAAAACAACGAACAAAGTTAAGGCTACCCTACTTTCTTGAAATGTTTTGAGAAGATCTGGCCTGGTCTATAACAAGACAAGTTAGCCTCTTAATGAACAAATTCCTTCCCATTTCTGTCTTCAATTGGTGTCTCTTTATCCTGAGTCTGTGCCCTCTGAGCTTAATCAGAGCAAGCCCTGACCAATTAGTGTTATTCAAAACTGAAGGAAGATCTGCTGTTTGAAGTCAATTAATATTCGTGTTGGTATTCACCATTACAACACCTCTGCAAGCCATAATCCACTTGGTAAGCAATCAACCTGTTCTTCTCCTGCAGGGAAAATGTTGTTCTTCTTCGGAATTGCCATCAAGAGTACATGAGAATTATCTTTGAGGATAAGCAAAATTTATTCTGGAGCACTGTGAGACATTTCTGCTAAAGGAAGTCGGAGGTGTTAATACCTGAATTACATTTACAAGAAAAAAACATATAATTATAGAAAGTGGGTACAGGAATAGGCCATTTCGTCCCTTGTGCGTCCTCTATCTTTCAAAATGTTTGTGGCAGATCATCGAGATTTTTCCCCTCACCCTGCTCTTCTCCCATATGTTTTCGTCCCTTTAGCTACAACAGGTGTAACTATCTCTTTCTTGTAAACGTACAGTGAGTTGGCCGTGGCTACTTTCTGTGGTAGAGAATCCCAGAGACTCCCCAATCTCTGGTTGAAGACATATTTCCTCACTTCAGTTCTAAAACGTTTATCTCTTAACCTTAAATTATAACCCCTGTTTCTGGACTCCCCCAGTCATAAAGAATATGTTTCGTGTATCTAACCAGTCTCGTGCAGTCACAATTTGGTCGGTTTCCATGACATGTCCCCCAATCCTCATACGCCTAAACACCAGTAAATATAATCTGATCTGACATGATCTCTCCTCAACGATCAGTCGTGCTATTCCAGGAATCTGTCGAGAAAATCTTTGGTGCCTCGGTCCATAACAAGAACAGCCTTCCTCAGATAAGGAGACGAAAACTACACATGATATTCATGTGTGGCCTCAACAGTGAACTGTACATTTGCAGAAGGACATTCTTGTTCCTGTACTCTAATCCTCTTGCTATGAATTCCAGCATTGAGTTTGCTTTCTTTACCGTATGCTGCATCTGCAATATGCACTTTCAGTGGCTTTTGTAGTAGGGAACCTAAATAATGTGTAACAACCCCATCTCTCAATTCATAGCCATTCAGACAAAAATCCACCTTTGAATTTTTGCTGTTAGAAGCTACCCAGAATTTAAACATCATTTGCTAGCACGTTCTTGACACGGATTACTTATTGAGTGGGAACTAAATGCGGACAAATACGAGTGAGAAAGAAATGAAACGTCATCCAAGGTGCAGGAATGAAGGAATCACACTCTCTTTGAATCCTTGTGTGCGTGATGCGTGTTTGTGTGTGTGTGTGTGCGTTTGTCTGTGTGTGTATGTGTGTGGCACGCGTGCATGCATTGCCAGACAAAGCAAACTTTTTTTTATCTCTCAGCAATAAATGCAAGCTCAACGCTTGAACTTTGTGCCAGTGGAATTCAATGTTGTTTTACTCCCCCAGCTCAAGGCAAGAGACGATTGCAACAAGGCAATCACTTAATTGTGGTCATGATTCGGAGATGCCGGTGTTGGACTGGGGTGTACAAAGTTAAAAATCACACAACACCAGGTTATAGTCCAACAGGTTTAATTGGAAGCACACTAGCTTTCGGAGCGACGCTCCTTCATCAGGTGATTGTCCAAGGAGCGTCGCTCCGAAAGCTAGTGTGCTTCCAATTAAACCTGTTGGACTATAACCTGGTGTTGTGTGATTTTTAACTTAATTGTGGGCATGCCATAAAGTCAGAAGTCATACGATGTCTGGTTATCGTCCAATGGTTTAATTTGAAATTACAAACTTTTAGACTGCTGCTTGTTCATCGGGTGAAATGCAGGTAAAAGATAACGAAGGTGCAACGCTTCGAAAACTTGTGATTTCAAATGAATTTGTTTGACTCTAATCTGGTGTCATGTGACTTCTGACCTTGTACATTGCAGTCCAGCACCGGCCTCTCCACAGTATTCCATAAATGTCGAGATTTTGCTTCCAGTGAGACACATCTCTGTCAGGGGTAAATCATGTGGAATTTTGCACGGTGTCAGCACACATAAATTCCCCACAGTCCCCGCAGGCCATTTAATACGTTGAGTTCACGTCTCACCCTCTGCCTGTAACCCGATATTTCGCATGGCCAACCCATCTAATCTGCACATCTTTGGACTGTGGGACGAGCACGCAGAGAAAACCCATGCAACCATGGAGAGAATGTGCAAACTCCACACAGTCACATGAAAGTAAATATTAATCCATTATCTCTGGCGCTGTGAGGCAATGGTACTAACCTCTGAGCCACTGTTCTGCCCCTTCGCGATTCTGTACATTGTACCCATCAAAATTTGAAGGACTGCTGCACATAAATGGTAGAATGTTTTGTTTTAAGGATTAAAAATAAACTGAAAATTTTCCTTCTTGTTGGCGTACGACCAGAGGTCTTCAGCCTTCACTATATGTTGTGGTAGAATGTCGGAATGTTCAGTATAAGCCCACTGTGCTGCTCAGTTCTTTTCCGATCCAGTCTATTGATTTTATGATGCCAAGGCTGTCATTTTAAGTTGGAGTAGTTTGAGGAACCTGAGCTCTGCAGTTTCTCCCTTTATTGTCTTGTTCTTCACAATGTATTTAATGCAGAAAATGAGAGAGACTTCACCAGGAAACAATTCCATGATGTATGGAATTAATGAACGGACTAACAATAGGCCAAATGAAACTGCAGTTGTGAAAACATATTGCTTATCGTGTTAAAAACTTGAAAAGTTTCATTTTATTCAAGCCATAAAGTTCTCCACAAAAGCTCAGCTCTGTTTTTGTAGGATTTACGATTGGAGGTGGAGGTGAAGGAAGCCAGTGAAGGAGGCTTATTCAAACGGAATAAATCTCTCTTCTAAGGCAGCATTCAACACCTGAATTCAAGTTGCACCCAAGACATTGCTATTTAGTTCCAAACTCAGTATTACCAAAAGTCCTTGAATTCTGTTGGACTTAGTTCAACTATCTGAAAAACCCAAAAATACATTTTTTGAAGAAACCAATGCTGCATATATGTCATATGACTCTGTTTTGCAACTTGGCTGTATTCAATTTCCTTTAAACTCTCATGTAGCCTTTGGATAAGTCACAACAAAGTAATGTTTGACTACAATAAATGTAATCAACAGGAGAGTGCACTTATATCAAGCTGTTGATAGTGGTCCCATGATCGTATAAACACAAAACACACAATGTCCTGTAGGTCAGGCACTGCAGATGAAAAGTGCACAGATTATATTTAATATCAAAGCATTACTAGTTTTCTTTCACATCAGATTCAGGATGTTCCAATATCCTTTCTATCAATTACTTTCTTTTTGACACCCCTATCCACCTTCTTCCGCCCCCCTTCTATTTGGTACCGAATCACTAAATGCTTATTGCTCTTTGGCTTTGCCTCCCTCCAGAATTAGAATCCCTACAAGTGGGCAAACAGGACCTTCAAACCAACAGGTCCGCTGTGACACTCTGAAGAGTAACCAACTCAGACCCAATTCCCTAACCTCTTACGGTACATTTACACCGACTAATGCACCTAACATAAACACCAAGGAACATGGATTCAGCATAGCCAATTCACCTAACCTGCACATCTTTGGATTGTGGGAGGAAACCGGAGCACCTGGAAGAAACCCACACAGACATGGGGATAATGTGCAAACGCCACACTGATTTTCGCCCGAGTCTGCAATTGAACCTGGCGCCGGGTCCTGGAGCTGTGAGGCAGCAGTGCTAGACACTGAGTCACCATGCCGCCTGAAAATTAAAACCAAATGTGACGTGATTCATAGAATCCTTAGAGTGTGGAACAGACCATTTGGCCCAACAAGTCCACACTGACCCTCCAAAGGGTAAACCACTCAGAACCATTCCCTACCTTATTTTCGTCTCTTTACCCCTGACTAATTCACTTAACCTACATATCCCGAAGCATTATGGGCGATTTAGCCTGGTCATATGTGAAAACATTTTTAAAAAATGTTTCTGGACACATTTCTGTCTATTGCGCGAGATGAAATTCCAAGCAGCTTTGATACCCATCGACCTGAAATACCAATACAGTTTTATTTCGGTTTCATTTTCTCTTATTTTGTGGGAATTGCAAAACTACTTTCACACATTTCAAGAAAAAAAAAGTCTGTTGGTTTCAATGTGTTATTGGAAGATACTAAGAAATAACGTGGAGATTCTTGCATCATTTGGCAACGCGGTTCACACACTCTGAGGGGAAAGAGGCGCTTGAAGAGGCTGCTAGCTTCACGACTGTTTTATTTTCCGGGAAGAATCCATACCTATCTCTTCTTGACACGGGTGTCACATGCAAACATTAGCAGGATTCTCCAGTTCCATCAAAACAACGGTTTAAAAAATTGAGAAAATAAGTTTTATGCCTCTGAATTCTGACACAAATTCAGTGGGAAGCTTTGCCAGATTGTGTAACGTTTCAGTGCATTACTTGATCAGCATTTCAACAGCGTTGCGCTACTCTGTAATCTAACCGGAGCCTTTTTTTACACACAGGTTAAAATTGAACGTTTGTGATTCGAACATTTTTAACTTTTAAACTTGCTGAGGGGAACTCTATTTTTTTCACTTTGTTCAACTTTTTTTTTATATTTCTTAACTAATGTTTTAACCACAGTGGGTAAATATATGACGGTATACATTAAGTCATGTACATTATACCAGGTCTCAGGAGTTACAGTGTTAATGGAATGATGTAATACTGATGGGTGTGCACTTCATTTGAAAAACGCTGTTTGAAATTTAAGCAGCAAATGTTATGTTTGTCTATCTTTCTGTATTCACATGTATCATTTCTTCAGTTGAACTCCACCTTACTTGCATTTTACGAAAAATAAAAGTTACCGATGCTGCTTTTCCGGGTCAGGGGTTAAATAAGCTGAATTGAATTGAATTTATTTTCACGAAATGTTTTGAAGTTGTCATTTACAGAAACACAGTTGTCATTTTCAGATACCTTTCCTGGGCATGTTTGCTTCGATGAGGCTTGACTCAGACTTTACTAATCTTCAGTCACTTCCTGACACAAGGACAGCTGTATTCTTACACAGTGCTTTTCATAACTATTGCATTAATTCAGAAAATAAGTCTTTGAGCTGACAAGACTTTTTTTTCATTTCTCAGCAGAGTTTTATAATTAGGGATGGAAAATATTTGAGTTCTTTTCCGAGAAAACAAAATAAACAGGAAGTGCTGCTTCCAACAAGAGAGGAACGTAGAAACAGGAGATTCAGCCATTCAGCCCATTCAACGTCCATCCCATTGAACATAATCACAACTAATCAAGCACTTCACTGCATTTTACACACTCCATTCCCAAAAGGCAGTTAATGATTGGTAATTAGAAATCGATCAGCTTCTACCTTAAACATACACAGTGATGGGGAAACCCTACCCCCCTGTAAGTACAGATTTCTAAACGATTATGATCCATTGAGCAAAACAAAGTAAATCCTCATCTTGAACAGAAGTCCCACTCATTTCAACAATCTGACTAGTTCTCGTCTCTCCCAGCTAGTAAATAATAAACCGATATACCATGTCCTTCCCTTTAAGGATTGTGTTACGATATTTTCAATGACATCGCTGCACATCCATCATATCCCTCGATAATACAGGCCCAGTTTGGCCACCTCTCTTCATAGGATATTGCTCCAAGGCTGGTTATTCACGAAGTCTGGTGAATCTTCATGGCTTTCTCTGCATAGGCAGTACATCTTTCCTGAGATATAGAGACAAAAATGCACAAGTTCTGCAGGTACAGACTGACCAAAGTCCGTTGTGAAACAAGACTTTACTGCTCCTGTACTCAAATTCTCTTAAAAGAAATGGTAGCATTCCATTTTACTTCAAAACAAGAATATTCAGTCATTAAGCAAGACAACAGAGATTTCTGTAGTAATGGTGTAACCGTAATTCTGGGTGACTAACTTATATATGGTTAAGAAAAAAAGACAAAATGATGTTGTATTTCCAAGTTTGTGTGTCTGTGTGTGTCTGTGTGTCTGCGTGTGTGTTTTACTTTAGAAGAATAACTTGTGATGATGATGCTCACTTAACAAGGTTACATTGTCCTTTTTTTCAGGGGTCACATAGGTTGCAAATTTGCTGCGTTGATCTACTTTAGCAAGCTTTCAACTTTTAAAAACAATACTTGTGCAATGAAAAGAGTATGGCCAGTTCTCCCCGCTTAGCTTAACGCTGGTTTGCTTTGGGTTCAGAACAGCTACTCAACCAGTTTTGAGGCTGCTGGTAAAAGAAACAGCTCCATGGAAGAAGGTGCTCCATGCTGAATATGCCTACCATCTCTCTGTCTCATGTAACAACCTGTGGTGATTTTCTTTTTTAGCAAGTGTATGTGCATGGGAATTGTTGCAAATATTTGCAATAACATCATTAAGTTGGGGTCATCTGTTAGATATTTGGAATGACAACGATATTCTACATTATATTCTCTTCTGCTTATGTCTCATTCGGAAATCGTGCAAAAATTATGTTTTTTAAAAAAAATAAGTGCATCACTCCTGGAATATTCACACTAAACCTGCTTAAATTAACTAGCAAAGTTGGGGTCGGGGCTACCTTCTTGAAATATGATGATGGCGTCTGGTTGTTCCAAAACAGCTTTGAAGAACCAACTAGCCAACAGACTGTTCTAGATGGTACAATGCGCGATGAGAAACAATGCATTAACAGGCTTGTTATGGCCGGATACTTGAGATGGGTTGCAATTATGTAACAACATTATTCATGAAGATGAAGAATCAAGTAGGGAACTAGAAACTTTCATCCTAAATGAAAGGAACAATGAGTGTAAGAGACATGAATTGGCAAGGATAGATTGTGGAGTCTTATTAAAGTGGATTACAACGAATAGGGAATGGTTCATGTTGAAGATAGCACCCTATGAATTACAACAATTACTCGTTCCCATCTGACACAATTTTTTTTAAAAAGGTGGTTCACTTATGTGTTGCCAAAGAGATTACGGAGAGTAGTGCTTCAAACAGAGAGATGTAAAATTGTCAGAGCAAAGATAACAGCAAGTCTAAGGATCGAGTTCATATTAGAAAGCAGCAAAAATAAATGTTGAAGAAGGAAAAGTAGTATGGAAGAGCAAATTGCACTGAACATAGAAATTAACTTTAAAAACACCCATAAATGTGTCAGAAGAAGCAGCTTATAATGATAAATGGAGGTCCAGTGCTGTCAGACGTGAAGTGAAATTATATTGGGGAATAAAGAAATGGCAGAAGATTTAATCAAATGTTTTGCTTCTGTTTTCATAAAAGATGAAGTCAGTTCCCGGAAATGTTAAAGAACTAAAGGTGGAATGGTCAGGAAAAGTGAATAGTATCATTATTAGGAAGGATTTGGTCCTGGAGTTAATAATGGCATTAATGGTGCATAAACACTAGGACCCAGGCGAAATTGAGGACTGGAGATGCTGGAGATTTGAGTCGAGAGTGCAGTGCTGGAAAAGCATAGCAAATCTGGCAGCATCCGAAGAGCAGGAAAATCTACGTTTTGGGCAAAAGCTCTTCATCAGGAATCCTGACGAACTTTGATTTACCTGCTCCACGGATGCAGCCTGTCTCTCTGTGTTTTCCAACACCACACTCCACACCCCAGGACCTGATAATCAACATCCGAGAGTGGGGAATGAAGTGATCTTGGAAACATTAGATGCATTGATGAGCATCTTCCAAAATTCTGCAGACCCTGCAGCATTTTCTACAGATTTCTACTCTCTTTTCTTTCACGAAAACATAGAAGTTTTGTGTATTTTTATGTTTCTTAAAATTTTTCTTTCATCATCATACTTACTTGTGTTTAATCACCATATTTCAGTGTTCCTGAAATATGCCCAATTTTCTGATCTACCTCGAGAATTTGCTGCTTTGTCCACTTAATTTTTTTTATATTGAATACCTTTCCTTAATCCCCTTTGTCAACAATATGTGATTCTGCTTTCTTGTTGAGTTCTGCATTTTGACCTGAACCGTTTATTCGCAACGATGGCTTTGAAATACTGATTCCACGTTGGGCACTGGTTATCCATGGATCTGCCCTTTATTCTCTTTTCTTTGTCCCCTCTGGCCTTACGTTGTTTAATCTTGAGGAAACATTTTGAGGAGTTGAGTTGTTCTAAGAGAAACTTAATTTGAACCCTCAGCATATTTTAATCAATAACCGCAGAGTTAACCATGTGATCTATTATTAATCCAGCCTTTTTATATGTGCCTATTTTTAAAATAACCTCTTTCATATTAGGTTATCAAATAGTCCCTAATGAAGTCCACAAAACCATCTTTCCTATAACACTTGCCAGTTAGTTAAGTCAGATCGGAGGATGGATAATTTGTAATGCATCCTCTCAAAATTTTGTGACCATCATCTTCATTCTATTCGCCCAGACATCAATCCCTCCATTAGGCTCGAGGGGTTGAATGACGTAGTCTTATTCCTATGTTCCATTTATTCTGCTGTCAAATATTCAAAATCTGAGACCAAGTGCAAACGTGTTTCTGATTTTATTGCAGATGTTAGAATGTGTCTTTCTTCCAGACACAAAGAAATTTAACATAAGCCTTCTTCAGTTAAATATAATGCAACATATAGTATTTGAGCATAAGAAAGAAAACAAGGGTACGTAGGAAAAGGGTACAAGTGTAACAAAAAGGCAGAGAGCGGGCTGATTACAGATAGAAAGTGAGAGGATGCAATGTGTAAAGAGATCATCGAGTTTAAAGCAAAGCCGGATGGATAGAATGAAATTGAAATTGACAATTTCCTGAGAGAGTGAATATTAAAGAAGCATTTAGTGGGACATTTGCAATGCCAAGACATACAATGTTATGTGCCAAGTGCCGGAAAAATGTGATCAGGATAGATAGATCATTGCTTATTTTTCTGTGCTGTGGATCTGTGTGACTGTGACAAGACAGTGCACAAATACCGGACGGAGATACACAATTTTAGTGTTATCCAACTAGATTTTGCACCACAAGCAAAGGTTTAGTGTCAGGATTCGCAAGGATTCAACAGATAGTTCCACCATTCACATCTAAACATGTCAAAAGAATCTACTTGCACAAGTCTAATTGTAGTGAGATCGACAGTCCCACAGGAAAAAAGACTATTCAGTCCATTATGACTGCACCATAAAAAAAACCACTAATCAAAATAACATGGATCTCTCTCCCTCTGTGTGAGTAGACTGAGTTTGTTTTGCTTTCGACAGAGGAGATTGAGACGGTGGGGGAACATGATTGAGATGTATCAAGTGATGAGGTGCATAGACAGTGTAGAAAGGAAGAAACGTTTACCCTTGATGGAAGGATTGATAATGGAGCACATAAGTTGAAGTCAAGGGCTAGAAAGTTTTGGCAACCTGTATTGCAAACTGGCCATCCTGCCAACTACGTTAACTAACTGGCAAGTATTACAGGAAAGAAAATACCGTCCCTCTTCATGGACAGAATAATGACTGGGTGAATACATTTCTGCCCTCCCCCCACCCAATCCCCTGTCTTCAGCATAAATATCATCTTATCCAAATTACTATGAGTTGTAAAGCAGGGTGACTGTACTTGAAGCATTAAATCTAATTTATTGAGAGAAACAAAGTTAACATTATCATTTCAAAGAAAAGAAAGTGCTTGAGAAAATCAGCATGTCTGGCAAAATCTGTGGAGTGAGAGGAAGAAACAGTTAAAGTTACAGATTACAATGACAGAACGTATTGGAGAAACTCAGCCCGTCTGGCGGCATCTGTAAAAAGACAAAGAGAGAGAGAGAGAGATAAATAGGCATTTTGAGTTTTGTGACCATTCATTCGTCTGAAAACAATCGTGAAAGAGGGACACTGATGCTGTAGACAGTTCCCAGAAATAGAAATCGTGACAGAGCAGCTGCTATGTGAGAAAAAGATAGAAAATAAAGGAAAGAATTGCTGGTGATGAGTCGAGAGGGTGATAAGTGCTAAGTCAGGTGCCAAACAGAAGAATGAATGGATGGTAATGGTGCTAGGTGCAATCGATACAAACTGCCAGTAGTGTCGGATCAGGCACTATTCCTTTGGATGGTGGAGCAGGCACAGGGGCCAAGTGCCTTATTTCTGTTCCTATTTATGATGGGCTTGAAATTGGAACTAGAAGGGGTGACTGGCAGGGGTCTTGGTCGAGAGTAATGAACATGAGATTGTGTGTCACTGCTGAGGACTGGACGTGCCTCAAAGAAAGATATAGCTGTCGTACCTCCAGATTTCTCGGAGCTCATGCATTCAATATGTGCATCAAAATTATAGTGGACAAGAGTACAATGTGATCTTGATCAGCTGGGCCAATGGGCTGAGAAGTGGCAGATGGAATTTAATTCAGATAAATGCAAGGTATTGCATTTTCTTAAGACAAACCAGGGCAGGGTTTATACTGTTAATGGTAGGACACGATGGAATGTTGTCGAACAGATAGAGTTAGAGGTTCAGCTGCACAGTTTCTTGTACATGATAGACAGGATGGTAAAGAAGTCATTTGGCATGCTTGCCTTCATTGGTCAGAGCACAAAGTACAGGAGTCAGGATTTCTGGCTGCAGCTGTATAATACATTGGTCAGGCCACGTTTCGAATACTGTGTACAATTCTGGTCTCTTTGTTGAAGGAAATATAGAGTTTGCACATTCTCCCCGTGTCTGCGTGGTTTTCTTCCTGGTGCTCCGGTTTCCTCCCACAGTCCAAAAATGTGCAGGTTAGGTGAATTGGCCATGCTAAATTGCCTGTAGTGTTAGCTGTCGGGGAATGGGTCTGGGTGGGTTGCGCTTCGGCGGTCGGTGTGGACTTGTTGGGCCGAAAGGCCTGTTTCCACACTGTAGATAATCTAATCCAATCGATAAAAAACAGGAATGGGTGAAAAAAATGCCATAGTGTTATCAAAACTGGATGGGTTCAGTCGTAAAGAGAGCCTGGGTAATGTGGGGCTTTTTCTTCTCCCTGGAGCGTCAAAAGCTAACGGGTTGAACATACAGATGTCTCCAAATAAACTCACAAGGGACATAGGTAAGGTGAATAGCCAAGTTTGTTTCCCCTGGGTAGCAGAGTCCAAACCTAGAGGGCATATTTGAATGTGAGAAGGATAGATTTAAGAGGGAACTGAGGGGCAACTTCTTCACAGAAATTGTGATGTGCATATGGAACTAGCTTCCAGAGACAGTGGTGGAGGTGGATGCAATTATTTTTAAGACATTTGGACAGATCCTTAGGGAGCAAAGTTTGAGTGGGATGTACGTCCAACGCAGAAATATGGTAATAGTTTATTTTAGGAAAGTTGATTGGCATGGATGTGTTGGGCCGACGGGCCTGTTATCATACTGTATGACTCCATGACTTTATGTACAACACTTCTCAGTTTTGATCAATTTCACTTTACTTTTACAGATGCAAATCACTGGCGAGTGATGGGAGGACCGAGTAAGTAATCGTCAGAGATATGAAGTAGAAATTGTATCGCCTTGATACTGGGATTAATAATTTCCAGTTGAGTTTACACAATGCCCCACCTTCTCCCATTCTCTTCCCCTCTGCCGTTATAGGAACTCAGCAGCTTTTTTATAGGCCTGAAAAGGAAGCTGTCACAGCCTGTTGGAGATTGATCATTTCTTGAATGATACAGCAAAATCAAAATAATTATATCAGTTCTATTTCAATTCAGCGTGTTTCAGTCTTCAATTTATGAATCGTACCTTACTCTCTGCAATAAAGTGAAATCGCTGACATCATAAAAACAATAATCTAACAGTACAATAATAGCCCATGCCTCAAAGTCTTTCCAAGATTACTATACATAGTATAGGGGAGGATCAGAGAACATAAAGGGTAGGAACCCGTAGAGGGAATGACCCCAAAATGATCTCATTTCCAATACAGTTTGAAAGGATGAAGCTGAAATAAAGACGTGAGTATACCAATCGACTAAATGTGACTACAAATATATGAGGGAGGAGATTCACAGAGTTGAATCGAAGGAGAGCCTAGAATCGGGTTGTCAGGTGAGGAGTGTTTAAGAGCTCTAACTCTGTGCTCGATGAGGTATAGAAGATGAGGAAGTGATCTGATTGAAATTTGCAATGTATTGAAGTCTGGATAGAGTGGACATTTAGAAGATGTTTCCTTAATTAGGAGAAATTAGGACGCAAGGGCACAGCCGCAGAGTGAAGAGATGACCATTTTGATGAGGAGGAATGCTTTCAGCTGGAGCAGCGTGAATCTGTGGAGCTCATTGCCATAGAAGATTGTGGAGGTCAGGTCATTGAGTTATTTTAAGACGGTAAGACTTGAAAGCTTTAAGCAATAAAGTGTTTCTTGATTAGCAAGGGATAAAGGGTTATGGCGAGAAGATGGGAGAATAGGATTCAGAAACATATCATCCATGATCGAGTGCTGTAGCAGTTTGGATGGAGTGAATAGACTAATTCCGCTCCTATATCTTATGGTTTTATAGTATCAGCTTATCTAGACCCAGTACATCCCATGGACAAAACCAACATCATCTACAAAATTCCATACAAGGACTGCCACAAACACTACATAGGACAAACAGTAAGAAAGTTAGACACCAGAATACACGAATACCAGCTATCCACAAAAATATACGACCCTCTCTCCCTCGTAGCCCTACACACGGATGAAAAAAGCCACCATTTCGTCTGGGACAACACATCTATCCTGGAACAGGCTAAGCAAAGACATGCCAGAGAATTCCTGGAGGCCTGGCACTCCAACCACAACGCCATAAACAAAACACATAGATCTAGAGGCCATCTATCAACCCCTCAGAAAACGAACAGGAAATGACATCACCACAGACCAGAGAAACCCCATTCAGGAAAAAGTTATAAATAGAAAGCAGGAGACAACAGCTTCGCTTCACTTGGAGGTCGTCACTGATAATGTTACCTAGCCAAGTAATGAAACGTCTGGATATCAAATCTACAGTTCAGCGAGCAAACTACACCCTAAAGGAAAGCATACCAAACGCCTTCTTCACTATCCTATCTACCTGCGATTCCACTGTCAAGGAGCTATGAACCTGCATTCCAAGGTCTCTTTGTTCAGCAACACTCCCTAGGACCTTACCATTAAGTGTATAAGTCCGGCTAAGATTTGCTTTCCCAAAATGCAGCACCTCGCATTTATCTGAATTAAACTTCATCTACCACTTCTCAGCCCATGAGCCCATCTGTTCAAGATCCTGTTGTAATCTGAGGTAACCCTCTTCGCTGATTACTACACCTCCAATTTTGGTGACATCTGCAAACGTACTAACTGTACCTCTTATTAGATTAGATTAGATTAGATTAGATTACTTACAGTGTGCAAACAGGCCCTTCGGCCCAACAAGTCCACACCGCCCCGCCGAAGCGCAACCCACCCATACCCCTGACCTGCACATCTTTGGACTGTGGGAGGAAACCGGAGCACCCGGAGGAAACCCACGCAGACACGGGGAGAACATGCAAACTCCACACAGTCAGTCGCCTGAGGCGGGAATTGAACCCGGGTCTCTGGCGCTGTGAGGCAGCAGTGCTAAACACTGTGCCACCGTGCCGCCCACAATGCTCGCATCCAAATCATTTATGTTAATGACAAAAAGTAGAGGGCCCAGCACGGATCCTTGTGGCACTCCACTGGTCACAGGCCTCCAGTCTGAAAAACAATCCTCCACCACCACCCTCTGCCTTCTACCTTTGAGTCAGTTCTGTATCCAAATGGCTAGTTCTCCCTGTATTCCATGAGATCTAACCTTGCTAATCAGTCTCCCATGGGAAACCTTGTCGAACGCCTGACTGAAGTCCATATAGATCACCTACTACTCTGCCCTCATCAATCTTCTTTCTTACTTCATCAAAAAAGTTAAACATTCTTTATTCACACTGAGGATAATAATCAAGAAAACTCATGGTTTGGTTGCTTTTCTATCTTGAGGACTGGAGTACAAAGATGCAGAAGTGATGCTGCAGTTAACCACACCCTGGTTAGGCCCGACTTGGAGCAGTTCTGGGCACTACACCTGAGGAATAATAGTTTCACCTGCGAGGGAGTAAAATGTCAGTTCACAAGAATGATACCTGGACTTTGCGGTTAAATTATAAGGAGAGATTAGACAAACTGAACCCCTTCTCTCTAGAATTTAGGAGACGTTAAGGATGACCTGATTGACTTTTTCAAGATATCAACAGGAAAATACAGTGTCAAAAAAGAACAATTTTCACTGTCAGGGCGATTTGACAACTAAGGAGGACACAATCTGAGAATGAGGTACAGACCATTCAGTAGAGATGTTAGGGAAGCACTTCTCCACACAAACGATGGTAGAGGTTTGGAACTCTCTTCCACGTACAGCAGTGGATGCTAGACCAGATGTAAATTTTCAATCTAAGAGAGATACATTTTTGTCGGACACAGTTCGCATATGGAGTTAGGACGCAGATCAGCCACGATCTCATGGAGTGGTGGAAGAGATTCAAGAGGCTAATGGGACACTCTACATTCCTGATTCCTATATAACGGTTTGGGTGCTGGGAGAGTGAGATGGATGCGGAGATGCTAAAACATGATAAGGAGATGTAGACGTTGGCGATCTGAACCCAAGAACAAAACGTGCTGGGGAAACTCAGCAGATCTACTCCAGTCTGTGGAGAGAGAAAGCCGATATAACGTTTCCAGTCCAGTGACCCTTCTTCAGAACCGATTAGATGAAGGCAGTGTCCAGAAAGAAACACGGGAAAGCAACGGAAGCATCCATAGTTGTTGATAGTGAATGTTAACCACACTCCAAAAACTGCATGCGTTACTTTCAGCACTGCCAACCCATTGTCAATTCCTCATCATCTTTATTATTCAGCTTCTCTTCTTCCCTAGCTTCCGATTTCTGGCTACCTTATTCTCTTTCCCTAAATAACATCTCCTTCTATGTTTTACACTCCTTTACCACCTACTACCTTTTTCTAAACGTTTCTAGGTCTGAGGAAAGATCACTGGATGTAGAATATTAACTCTCCTTGCCTATCTCTCCAAATGTGACCAGACCCGCCCAATTTCTTAAGTCTACATCCAATTTCTCCAAAGTGAACTCACTTACTTTGACCTTGACTGATATTCAATGTCTCTGTCAGTTTTGATAATTTATTTTCAACAGTTCTCTGAATTTTGTTATTTTAGTGTCGTGTATGATAAAGACAGACAAAAGAGATCTTGTTTGTCTGACACGAATTTCATCTTCACAGTACCACAGATTCTCACACTGGGGCTCAGAGTTTAGGCATTAGGACCAGTGTATTCAGGAGAGATGATGGGGAACCCTTTTTATACATAATTGTTCATGGCATGCTGGTATCGCCGGCTGGGGCGGCATTTATTGCCCGTGCCTAATTGCTCAGAGGGCAACAACATCACTGTTGGTCTGGAGTCATGTGCAGCCTGTAAAAGTAAGGACAATAGAGTGTCTTCCCTCAAGGAGATTCGTGAAACTGATTGATTTTTTCTCTCACAATCAGAATTAGTTTCATCATCATCATTAAACTCTTAATTCCAGATTATCATTGCATTAAATTTCTAACCCCTGCCATAGCAAGATTTGAACCCACTCCACAGAACATTATCTGATTCTTTGGATTAATAGTCTAATGAAAATACGTATCACACGAAGTGTAGGATTGTTGTGGAACTGTCTTCCACAAATCATTTATTTTAGATCAATTATTTGAAATAAATCTGAGAGCGATTTTTGTTTTCTTGTTAAGCAGAGGTATTAAGGAGTTACGGGATAAAGGCAGGTCTATGAAGTTAGGTTACAGGTTTGCCACAATCTCAATGAATATCAGAATGGCCTAGTCCTGTTCTTCTGACATTCAACTACTTCTATTTTTATATAATTGTTTAGAATGTTATGCGTTTGTTTTTCTGTAATTTTCTTGCGTATCTGCATGCTTTCACGTGTTCTGAATTGTTTTCTGCTGTCTAATAATTCTCGAATGTTCTGACGGACATGAACCTTCGCAGCATTGGATCCCTTTGGCGTAGACATGGCTTATTGAGATGGAAACCTTCAGAAGCAACTCTTAAGCAGAAATTAAAATCTTTGTGATCTCTCTCTCTATCTATCTATCTATTTCTATCTCTATCTCTTACTCTCTGTCTCGTCGTCAAGCCTGGTTCATCTGGGAGCGGAGGGGAATGTTTTGCTTTATTTTCAATCCAGGAAATGTTGCAAAGAGACTTTGAGAACTCGGGGAACCAGGAGCGGATTTTCGCTGCGTCAGTTGATGTAAAGGAGGATGGGGTATTGAATTGATTCACCGGTTGTGCTTCAGTAAACAACATGACAGAAAAAGGAAGCAATGGCGATGAAGGGGTGGGGGGCGGTGAAAACGTTGTTATGTTTTCACGTCCATATACATGCACAGCTCTTCCCTGACGACAGAGGCAGATGTATTTTGATTCGAAACTTCTATGTTCAACGCAGCATAATTAACGCTCTCACAATTGTTGTCGTGTACTTTGGAATACTCGCCCTGCATTGAACAACATAGAAAGTAGTGTTTGTAAAGTATAAATTGATATCTTGTGATTTTGCTCCTCTAGAAAGGCTTTTTAAATATAATTTGTCCATCTATCACAACCTTTTGGTTCCTGTCAATCTCTTTCTCACTACCTCCATACTCTGCTCTTTTTTTTTGCAGGCTCTCAATTTAGCTGAGATCACAGTGGTTAGTAAGATTGCGAATGTCATCAAAATTAGTAGAATCTGTGAAGAAGTTTATCTAAGAGTACAATCGGATCTTGATGAGATGGGCCAATGAGCTAAGGAGTGACATGTGTAGTTTAATTTGGATAAATGCAGAGTATTGTATTTTGGTAAGACAAACCAGGGTAGGACTTACATAGTTAATGGTGGGGTCCTGGGGAGTGTTGTTGACCAGAAGGCACTAGTAATGTAGGTGTATAGTTCCCTGTAAGTGCTATCACAGACAGACAGGGTGATGAAGGTTGTGTTTCCACAATTGGCTTCAATGACTGGCACATTGCGTGCAGGAATTGGGGCGTCATGTCGCGGCTGTACAAGACAATTTCAAGGCCATTTTTAGAATACTGCGTACAATTCAGGTCACCCTGCGTTAAGAGAGATGTTATTAAACCAACGAGGGTACAGAAAATAATACAATAATGTTACTGGGATTTAATGATTGACTTATCGGGATAAACTGGACATTTTTCCCTGGAGCGTATGAGGCTGAAGGGTAATCTTATAAAGGTTTGTAAAGTCATGAGGGGCATAGAAACGGAAAATAGTCAAGGTTTCTTCCTCATAATGAGGGAGTCCAAAACTAGAAGGAATAGGTTTAAGGTCGGGGGGAAGATTTAAAATGGAGCTGAAGATGATTTGTGTATGGAATGAGCTCCCAGAGGAAGTGGTAAGGGGGATACAATTACAAAGCATTTAGACAGATACATGAATAGGAAATATTTAGAGGGATATGGGACAAATACAGGCCAATGGACCGAGTTCGGTTTAGGAAACATGGCTGGCATGGAAGATTTGGGATGAAGGGTCTGTTTCCATGCTGTACGAATCTATGACTCTTTCGCTTTTCAATGTGCTTCCTATGTTTATCTCTACCTCAATATTTCATTGACTTTAGTCCCACTCTCTTCACCGTCTGCCCATTGTTCCGCTGTTTGTGTTGATTTTCTGCATCCCTCCCCGTTTCCCATTCTCTGTTAATTAATCCATACTTGTCCTAATCTTCGTCACCCTGCAAGTATATTGTTTATCCTAAGACTCTCTCTGTCTACAGGATAAACTAATTAGACTTTGCATAACAAGAAAATAATAAAATAAAATGTTTTGAGTTTGACTAATAATGGTGTGCTTACCATGGAGTTGCAATATATCAAGTTGGCGTTGTCGTCTGGTATAAAGGAAGCACAGATATTTAGATTTATTTTTCCCTGTTTCAGCAATGAGACTTGGTGATTTATGTTGTCAATAGTTTTTGTGTGCTAAAACCTGGCGCCCAAAATAAAATGTGTCGAAATATTTTAAAATCTCTCGCCACACCCTTGCCTTGGAGTGGGAGAGGGATATCTGGTGAATCAAACTCAAGGTGGCTATTGCTCAGAACAGAGAGATGTTGAGATGGAGTCCTCAGGAAGCCGGTGAAGAGAACCCACTTCATCGACATCACTCACAAGCCATTCGAGAGAAACACCCTTACCAAGCATGTAGTCTATTAAAATGATGACAAATAATATCTTTGAATTTATATTCTGTTGAACAGGATTTGCCTTGGAATGGAGGGATTGCCTTATGAGTTAAACAGATTGGGATTCTACTCACTGGAGTGAACGCAAACGCAATGGCATCACATCAAACGCTTGTTTCTAAGATGCTATGCTTGAATTAACTTGAAGTGAGTCTCCAAAAAGATATTCACTGTGTCCCAAATTAAATGGCTTGTGTTTTGTCTGGAAGACCTTTAGCTAGCACTACTCAAGAAGGGTTACTTGACTAGAAACATTCATGCTGTCACTCTCTCTCTCTACAGATTCTGCCAGACCGACTGAGATTCTCCTGCATTTCTGGTGTTATTTTCTTTAGCTTTTTGACCTCTGCAGTATCCACTACAACAGGAACCAAGTTATTTCAATGCTTGTTTCTGATGTTGAGACTCTCACTTAACTGAGAGTGAATAATCATACAATGAACAGGAATAAGGTTTAGGAATTCTCCACTAAAACCATTTACACATTTATCACCTTAATAATCACAAATAAAGATGTTACTTTTTTATCGCAGTCATTACAACCAGTCACTAACTTCTGCAACATACTTACAAATGCCATCTTCGTCTTTGCTGTCTGTAATTTGAACTGCTGTGGATGCAGCCCTGTAAAATAAAGACATATATTGGCTCAAACATTCTCCCGATGTAATGGGAATTAATGTCATAAAAATCAATAAGGAATAAATACTCGATATAACAATGTTTTAATAAACATTTCTCTATATGTTGCATATTGTCAAATGCCAGATTATCACGAGTCATATAACATCCTCACCTCTGAATATTTTGACGTTTATTCTGACCTGTGAGATATGAAACAATAATGCAAAGTTGAAAAAAACTCAAACATGATGGTCAATGTCAATAATACAAAACAAAGAACTGCAGGGTGTTAGATAATAGAATTAAAACGGAGAATGGTAAAGAAGCACAACATGTCTGACATTACCTGTATACCATTACAAATAGAAATCTGAAGCACAAAGTGACATGGGACTCTGAGTTCCGGATTCTCTTCAGGTTAACAGAGAGGTTCAGTTGGCAGTTAGGAAAACAAATGCAACGATAGTTTTCATTTTGAGCAGAAAGAATGCAAGACCAGAAATGTACTGATGAGACTGTACAAGGTTCTGATCAAACCACATTTGGAAAATTGCGAGCAGATTTCGGCCCTGTATCTAAGAAAGATGCGTTGGCCTTGGAAGGGGTCTCCAAGAGCGATCCAGGATATAAAGTGCCTTTCTTTTGGGAAGCGATTGAGTACTTTGTGTCTGTACTCCATGGAGTTCAGAAGGATGAGGCTGGAGACCAGATTGAAGGTCACAGAATACTGAGAGGCCAGAATATTGCGGCCAAGGAGTCGAATTTCCACGAGCAAAAGAGAAAAGGACCGGAGGGCACAGCCTCATGGTGAATGGACGGCTCATTAGAACTGAGTAGAGGATTTCTTCAGTTAGAAGATGGTGAACCTATGGAACTCATTGCCGCAGAAGGTGTGGAATATATTTTTTTAAATGACTGTATTTCTATAGGTTCATGATTGGAATGTCGATCAAGGCTTACTGGGAGAAGGCAGGAGCATGGGATTGAAATGCATGTCAGCCGTGATCGAATGGAAGAGCAGGCTGTATGGACTGAATGGCCTAATTCTGCTCCTATGCCCTACAGTCTTATGGTCTTTGCCAAAGAGATCAGTGCGCCTTCGCGTTTTGGGGGACAAGGGCGGGTAAGGCAGAGCCCTCATGTGTTTTTAAGGCTGCAAAAGACATTTTATTCATCAGTCAAGGAATCAAGGAGAGGTGCAGGAAAGAGAATGTGAGCAGTGTCCGATCAGCCACAATTCTATTGAATGATGAAGTAGGCTCTGTGGAGTGAAAGGCCTGCTCCTGTTCCCATTTCTTATGGCGCTATGGACTTGAAATGTTAACTCTGTTTCTCTCCTACTCTCCATAGACGCTGCAAGAATTCTTCAGTTTCTGCTGCAATTTCGTTTTTTTTTATGAATCCAAAACATTTGGTGTCAAACTGGACAGAATCAAACATTTAAACTGAAATCTCCCAAAAAGAAAAAAAAAACAATAAACATTAAGAATATGAACATTCGAAACATAAGGAGCAGAATAGAAGACAAAAAAAAGTCATGCTTTTCCTGTTACAGCTTAGTACCCCCCGCTGCGCAGATACAGGTCATTTGCCCCTTCCAATGAACATTCCAGCCAGACCTACCCTGACCCTCTGCCTGCATACCCAACTTTCCTACAGCTAATCCACCGAGACCACACACCCCGAATACTTCGGGATAATTTAATAAATCCAATCCGGCTAACCTGCACAACTTTGGACAGAAGATAGAAATCCAACCAGTCAATTAGGAGAACATGCAAACACCATTCAGATAGTCATAGAGTCATACAGCACAGAAACAAGACCTTCTCTCCAACCAGTTCAAGGCCAAACCATAGTCCCAAACTAAACTTGTCCCACCTGCCTGCTCATGACCTATATATCTCCAGACATTTCTTTATCATGTGCTTAAGGAAGTGTCATTTAAACATTGCAACTATATCCACACACGCCACTTCCTCTTGAAGTTCATTCCACACAAAAGACACTCTGTGATAACGATAATACCCCTCAAGTCATTTTAAAATATTTCTCCTCTAACCTTAAGAATATGCCCTGCAATCTTGAACTCCCACCCAACCCCCGCCCCACCTTAGCGAAATGACACCCGCTTTTCATCTTGATTATAGTTATCTATAAATCGCAATAAGGCCACCTCTTAACCTCCTGCTTTCCAGTGAAAGATCAACGACTTAGAAGTCCTACAGTGTAGAATCAAGCCATTCAGCTCACCAAATCCGCACTGACCTTCTGAAGAAGATCTCAAATCCATACCCTGTCTCTAACCCTACGTTTCCCTTAGCTAATCCACCTAGCCTGTACTATATGAGCAATTTAGCATGGTCAATTTACCTAACCTACACATCTTTGGTTCGTGGGAGGAAACTGGAATACCGGGAGATAACCCATGCAGACAAGGGGAGAATGTGCAAACTCCACACAGACAATCGCCAGCGGGTGGAACAGCTTTTGGGTCCCTGCCGCTGTGAGACAGCAGTTTTAAACACTGAGTCCAGTAGCGATGCTAATTGCCCACAGCATCCATGGATGCGTAGGTTAAGCGTTTTAGCTATGTGGAATTCAGGGTAATCGAGAACAGGTAGGAGTATGGGCCTCAGTGGAATGCTTTTCAAACGGTCGGTATGGACATATTGGGCCCAATGGCCTGTTTCCACTGTGTCGGAATTCTCTTGAAAAAAAAACCCCAGTCTCTCAGAACTCAAGCTCTCCTTTGCTTGCAACATTCTGGTAAATCTGTTCTGAACCCTTTCCAGCTTTATAACATCAAAAACTAGTGTGAAAGAAGTCACCCAAGGATGGAATTGAATCCAAATCATTGGTGCTGGGAGGCGGTAGTGCTAACCACTGAGAAACAGGCCTGCCCTGTGGAGACTGGATATTGTTAAGGACAGTGAGTGAGTGATCCATCCTAATTGCTTCAGAAAGACTGCTCCCTCGCGAAGTTTGTGAAATGACTGCACTGAACGGAGTGCTTGACAATATATTTAAAGCATACAAGGAGCAGATAAATCGACGGTTAGAACTGGAGTCCTTCATCAGAAATGAGGCCGAGACCATCAGGGGTGGAGAGATAAATGGGAGGAGGTGGCATTGGCGAGAAGGGAGCTGAGAGTGCAATAGGCGGATTGAGGTGTGCGTAAGGGTGATAGGTCAGGGTCGAGGGTGGAGCGGATAGGTGGGAAGGAGGATTGACAAGCGGGACAGGTAAGGAGGGCGGTATTGAGCTGGAAGGTTTAAACTGGGGTAAAGTGCAGGTAAGGGAAATGAGGAAACTGGTTAAGTCCACATTGATGCCCTGGTGTTTTATGAGTGTCAAGGTGGAAGATAAGGCTTTCTTCTTAAAGACGTCGGGTGGGAGGGAGTGGTGACGGAGGAGGCTGTAGAATTTCTATATTCTTTGTTCTTTGTTCTAGGCCCAGGGCCTGCATGCCCTCAGCAGAGCAGGAGTGGGAGTTGAAATATTCGACCACTGGGTGGTGGAATGGCTTGGTGTGAGTGGCCCGGAGATGTTGTCTAAAGTACTCTGTGAGAAGGCATCCAGCCTCCCTAATGTAGAGGAGAACACATCGCGAGCAACTGAAACAATAAATAGCATGTTTCGAAGTACAGGTGAAACTTTGATGAATGTGAAAGGTTTATGATGCCTTGGGTGGATGTAAGGGGGGAGGTGTGGGTGCAGGTTTTACAATTACTGCGGTGGCAGGGGAAGGTGCAAGGATGCAAGGAGGGGATGGTCACTTGTTATAGGCGTGGACCTGACCAGGTTGTCATGGAGGGAACAGTCTTTCTGGAAAACAGATAGGGTTTGGGAGGGAACTATATCCCTGGCGGTGCGGTCCGTTTGTAGGTGGCGGAAATGTCGGCAGATGATGTGATTTATGCGGATGTTGGTGCAAGAGAAGGTGAGAATCAGAGGGGTTCTGTACTTATTGCAGTTGGAGGGGAGATAAGGGCGGACGTGCGGGACGTGGATGAGATGCATTGAAGGGCATCTTCAAACATGTGGGAGGGGAATTGGGTCTTCTGGTGTGTTCTGTGGTGGGACTGGTACTCCTGAGAGCAGATGTGGCGGAGGTGGAGGAATTGGGAACATGGGATAGCATTTTTTCAGGAGGTTGGGTGGGAGGAGGTGTAATCCAGGTAGCTATGGGAGTTGATGGGTCTGTAAAATGTCAGTGTTAAGTCGGTCCTTCTGGATGTAGTTGGAGAGGTCTAGGAAGGGGAGTGAAGTGGCAGGGATGGTCCAGGTGATTTTACGTTTGGAGTGGAATGTGTTGGCCAAGTTTATGAATTGTTTGACCTTCTCATGGGAGCACGATGTGGCACTGATGCAGTCATCAATGTAGCAAAGGAAGAGGTGGGGAGTGGTGCCGGTGCATCTCTAGAAGATGGACTGTTCTACGTCGCCGACAAAGAGACAGGCATAGCTGGGGCCCATGCGGGTGCCCATGGCTACTCCTTTTGTCAGGAGTAAGTGGGAGGAATGGAAGGAGAAATTATTGAGTGTGAGGTCCAGTTCAGCCAAATGAATAAGAGTGTCAGTGGAAGGGTACTGGTGGGGACAACGGGAGAGTAATAAATGGAGGGCTTGGAGGTCCTGGCCATGGGGATTGCAGGTGGAGAGAGATTGGATGTCCATGGTGAAGGTGAAGCATTGGTGGTTGGGGAAACGGAAGTCTTGGAGGAAGTGGAAGGCGTGTGTGGTCTCCCAAACGAATGTAGGGAGTTCCTGAAACAAGCGGACAGGACAGTATCAAGGTAGGTGGAGATCAGTTCAGTGGGGCAGGAGCAGGCTGAGACGATAGGTCAGCCTGGGTAGGTCAGGGTTGTGAATATTGGGTAGGAGGTAGAATCTGGCAGTGTGAGGTTCCAGAACTATGAGTTTGGACGATGTGGGTGGGAGATCCCCTGAGATGATGAGGTTGTGTATGGTCTGGGAGATGATGGCTTGGTGAGGTCATGTTTGAGGGGGTCGTAGGAGGAGGTGCATTCGAGTAGGTGCCTGGCTTCAGCGCTGTAGAGGTCAGTGCGTCAAATGACCACCACACCCCCGTTGACCGCAGGTTTGATGGTGAGGTTGGGGTTGGAGCAGAGGGAGTGGAGGGCTGTGCGTTGTGAGGAGCGAGAGGTTGGAGTGGGTGAAGAGGCTGGACTGGTTCTAACTAAGATTCTAACTCTGGTTGAAGTCAAGGTAGAGAGATTGTAATTTTGACCCAATACATTCTGGTGCAGTTGCCAAATATTTTGTTTTGTTTATCGGCCATCCATTGCTTTTGCACTTAGGAAAGTAGCGACATCAGCAGGCTGTTCAGCCCTCAAGCCTTTTGTGCCATTCAAGAACATCATGGCTGATCAGTGGACTAACTCCACATACCTGCCTCTGGCTCCTGTCCCCTTCACAGCTTTACTTCACAAACGCTTCTCTCTTAGATTTGAGAATACACCATCCCCTGTCTTTTTGAGTTAAGCTGTGGCTCTGTATGGAGGGAAAGCGACCGCGATTGGACACCTCCTATGAATGTATCAAAGGCCAAGAGGGCTAAAAAAATACAAATGCACTGAATGGTTACTATGAGGCCCTCATTGCCAACACAAAAACGTCTCTCTATATCTGAATGTTACTGGGGCACTATTGCAGAGTTAAGGACAAAATGTCTGATGGCTCCATGTACTAGCTCTTGCAACCTATGCCTAATTTCTGGAGTTACAATTGAAAGTTAGTGATTGACTTATCGTTAATTGTCTTTCAAGTCTGATGGCTATTGTTTAAATACATTCATGTAATGTGGGCATCACTGTTCAGGCCAGGATCTATTACCTCTGCTCTTCAGAACCTCGTCTCTAAAAGTGAATTGACCTCTCCTTCATTTTTCTGAAAAAAACATTCTTTTCGGACTCCTTTTTGTACCTATCAACTGCTATTTATCCTCACGTCTACCTTTTCTGTCTAATGAACTGAACATTTTACATCAGTATTTTAAAGAGCCCATTTCAAAGAATATGAACAGAACAAATCTCCAGATGCGCCAGTGTCATTCACTGAATAAACCAAAATGAAAGTAAACTCTGTGTCTAGCTGATCTGAACACACAAAACTAAAACCTTTAGAACCTTAGAGTCATACAGGCCCTTAAGTCCCATTTGTCGATGCTGACCAGATTTCTCAAACTCTACTCGTCCTAATTACTTGCATTTGGTGCATATCCCTGTAGAACTTTCCTGTCCATGTACCTATCCAAATGTCTTTTTAATGTTGTAATTTTGCTCACCTCTACCACTTCCTCTGCAAACCCGTTCCATATACTCACCAGCCTCTACTCAATAAAGTTGAACCTGAGGTCCCTTTTGCAGCATTCTCCCCTCACCATAAACCTATGGTCTCTATTTTGGGACTTCAATACTCTTTGAAAAAGACCTTATCTATTCACCCTATCCATACCTTAGATTATCTTACCATCATAAGATCACCCCTCAGCCTTCGACACTCCTGAGAAAAAAAAAATCCCAGTCCATCTTGCCTCACCTTATAACACAAACCCTTCAGTCCCAGCAACTTCCTTGTAATTGTTTAAATATATTTATTCTAGTTTAACAACATCCTTCCTATAGCAGGATGACCAGAACTCTATGTATTATTCCAAAAGTGGCCGAAACAATATCCTTTACAGCCACAATAAGAAGTCCCAAATCCTGTTCTCAAGGCTCTCATCAATACAGGGTAGTGTGCCAAACACTTTATTCACCACTCTGTCTACCTGTGATGCCACTTTAGAGGAATTATGTGCCTCCACACACACCCCCACCCTCAGGCACCTCTGTTCAAAACACTCTCAGGCACCTCTGTTCAAAACACTCCCAGGGCCTGATTGAACCTATATTTTCAAACAATATTAATACGACATAAACCTTGATCACAACTATCTGTTCACGTTTCCAAGTTTCATACTAAACTGACACAGTTATACAAGTCTACAGCACAGGAAAATACACCTCAGTCCCATGCTGATCTGTGCTGGTCAAAAACTTTTCTAATCCCATTTCCTCAACACTTGACCGATTGCCTTGGCATGGCAACGGCACATCTGAACCGTTTTCTCCCACTTTTCCAGGCAGTAAGTTCAAGATTCCCCACTGTCCCTTAGTAAGTCTTCCTCTTCACCCTCTCCCAATACTATCGCATCGCTCCTAACCAATTATATTATACTTTTGAATAAGTTACCTTTCTTGACAATAAGAAGGCACAGCACCACAAGTAAAACAATGATCACAGCAGCACATCCCAGTCCGACGAACATATATAATCTCTTCTGGGCAGCTATGTATTGCAAAAGAATGAATCACATTAATGAACGGCAAAGAAACATCAGTATGTCCCACTGAGAATAATGAGGAGAAAGTGAGGTCTGCAGATGCTGGAGATCAGAGCTGAAAATGTGTTGCTGGAAAAGCGCAGCAGGTCAGGCAGCATCCAGGGAACAGGAGAATCAACGTTTCGGGCAAGAGCCCTGAAGAAGGACATACATTCCAACTTAAACAAGCAATATAGCTAATCAATATTTAAAAGCTTACTGTTCCTGAGAATTGAGTAGGAGCGAATATCTGGTCTGTCCCATAACAGTCACTACGTGTGGCTGTAGAGGAAGATTTAATAGAATGTTGCCTTGGGGGCCTGGAGAGTTTTCGTGGAGAGAGATTGGACAGACTGCGTTATTCTCCTTAGAACAAAGAATATTCAAAGATTGTGACATGATTGACATCCATAAAATGATGCTGGCTGGGATTGGTTTGACAGAAGAAACTTTGCCACTTGACGGGAGCAATGACTGGGGAGACGGTGAGGGGGAAATGGATTGAAGATAACGGGCAGGCAGTTTACAAGCGATCAGAGGATTTTGTGAAGACCCAAAGGGTTGTGGGAAATCTGGAACTCACTGCCTGTAATGGTAGGAGAGGCATAAACTCTCATCCCATTGAAGGGGGCTGTGGATACGTATTCACAATGCCAAGGCAAAAAAGGCTATGGGTTGGCCAGTGGGAGTAGAGAATAAATAAGCTGTTTTTCATTAGCACATATTTTATGAGTGGAGGGGCCTGTTTTGGGACTGTAGGACATGAAATTTGAAATCTCCCACTCATCCATTTTTGCACAAAAGCATTCACTGGGCATGTCCACTGTTTGTTATTTTGATTATTTCCCCTACTCTGGGGGATAACCTCGGAGACGTTTCAGCTGCTCTGTTGAATTCACAAAAATGCATCCTTCTGTGCAACTCAAAATTAACCGTGCTACGAAAATTGGGGCCCTGGATTGTCGAACGGTTATGCCTGACAATGCACAGACAGTCTCTGTCAATGCCAAGTGTTATATCCCATTGAACAATGGCAGTAGTATCTGGCATTGTTTGTGCATCAAGATGACGTCATCCAATTCAGAATTAGGGAGACGCCTAACAGGAGAAAGGGCTTATAACCCACGCTCAGACCTTTGATCAAATTGCATCAAGTTACATCAAGGGCAGAGGACAGACATAAAGCCTGAAGCACTATCAATCATTGAACAGAATTTCTTGCAATTATCAAATTGGATTAAAAAAAACTAGCAGTAAATTTCTTTACCTGTATGTATTTATGAAAATGAGGAAGAATTTCACGAACATATAATTACCTTTTGATGTGTGATCGTCCTTTCTTTTCTCTGTGACTGAAACAGATTGGCTGAACGGGGAAAGAATGGAACGTCTGTTTACCTCTGTTTTATATCGACAACTGTAGTTTCCTGCAGAGGAATGTTCATGGATGTTGATGGTAATGACCGCAGTATCTTCAAGACCAGTCACATGATGTTCCTGTCTAAAATCTTTCCTCCGACTATTGTAAAAGGAGAATATTCCTCCACTGGGCCGAATATCACCTTGGCAGGAAATCGATACAATGTCCCTGCTTGAATTGGCATCGGAGTCTGACAACACTTTGATATTCGGTTTGGAGAGTTGATCTGTTCCATAATTTTAAAGTAGACTTTTACAAAAAAGAACAATCGTATTTTTAAAAAAATCAAAACACTCGAAAGGAGAAAGTGTGGAAGAAAACAATTGCAAAGTCCAGAAAGAGAGATCTTCATAGCAAAATTTTTAAATCAAATGCATAAACAAGTTGCAAAGTAAATGTTAACCAAAAAAACCTTAACTGATATCATCCTATAAAATAGTACACTACATAATGTTAGTATTGAGTTTTTGTTTTTCATTTATGGGACTTTGGCGTCGTTAGCTGGCCAGCATTGATAGCCCGTCCCTATTTGCCCTTAAGAAACTGGTGGGAACTGCTTTCTTGAATCGCTGCAGTCCATTTGCTGTCGGTTTACCCACAATGCCGGTCGAGAGGGAAATCCAGGATTTTGTCCAATGACTGCGAAAGGAAAGGTGGTATATTTCCAAGTCAGGGTGGTGAGTGGCTTGGAGGGGAACTTGCTGGTAGTGATGTTTCCAAGTATCTCCTGCCCTCGTCCTTCTACTTGGAAGTGGTCGTGGGTTTGGAAGGTACTAAGGATATTTGGAGAATTTCTGCAGTGCATCTTGTAAATAGTACATGCTGCTGTTACTGAACACTGGTGGTACTGAGATTGAAAGCTTGTAGATGTGCCAATCAAGCGGGTCACTTTGTCCTGCATGATGTCAAGTGTTATAATGTTGTTGCGGCTGCCCCAATTCACGCATGTGGGGTCGTTTCCATCACACTCCTGACTTGTGCTTTGTGTATCGATTTTAGGGTTTCAGGAGGTGAGTTACTCACCGTAGTATCCCTCATCCCCGAACGGCTGTTAGAGCCACTGTGTTTTACGTGGTGAGTCCAGCTGACCTTCCTGTCAATGGTAATCTCAACCATGTTGACAGTAGGAGATTCAGTGAAGGTAATACCATTGTACGTCAAACGGAGGTGGTTAGAGCATCTCTTACTTGCGATGGAACATAGAACAATACAGTCTAGCACAGGCCCCTCGGCCATCGACGTTGCATTGACATGTGAAACCGATCTGAAGCCCATCTAACCTACACTATAACATTATTATCCATATATTTATATAATAACTATTTAAATGCCAGTAAAGTTGGTGAGTCTACTACATTTGCAGGCAGGGCATTCTACGCCCTTACTACTTTCTGAGCAAGGAATCTACCTCTGAAGTCACCCATCCTTCAATTTAAAGCTGTGTCCCCTCGTGCTAGCCAGCATCGCCCGAGGTAAAAGCTCTCACTATCCACCCTATCCAATCATGTGATTATCTTATATGTCTCGAATAAGTCACCTCTCAACTTTCGTCTCTCGAACGAAAGCAGCCTGATGTCCCTCACCCTTTGCTCATAAGGCCCCCCCACCATGCCAGGCAACATCCTGCAAAATCTCCTTTGCACTCGTTCAAATGCCTCCTCAACTTTCCTATAATGCAGCGACCAACATGTACACATGACTTCAAGCGCGGCCGCACCAGAATTTTGTCCAGCTGCAACATGACCTCATGGCTCCGAAACTAAATCCCTCTACCCACAAACCATGCGCCTTCTCAACAAAACTATCAACCAGGGTGTCAATTCTCAAGGATCTATGCACATGGACACCGAGATCTCTTTGCTCACTGATACTACCAAGAGTCTTACCATTATCCCAGTAGTCTGTATTCCCGTTACTTCTCACAGTTTCCTTTGGCCATTGTCTGGCATTTGTGTGGTGCGAATGTTCCTTGCCACTTGTTGGCCCAAGCCTGATATTGTCCAGAACTTGTTGCGTTTAAACATGAACTGCTTCAGTACCTGAGGAGTCACAAATGACGCTAAACTCTGTGCAATCATTGCCGAATATCATCACTTCTGTCATTCTGACAGAGGAAAGGCCGTTGATGAAGCAGCTGAAGATTGTTGCGTGGAAGACGCGACCCTGAGGGACTCCTGCAGTGATGTCCCGAAGCTGAGATGACTGACCCTCCATAACCATAACCATCTTCTTTTGTGCGAGGTATGAATCTAACCTCAACCATGGAATTCAACTCTTTTTTCCACGTTTGAACTGAGATTGAGATTTGTATTGAGATCTGGATCTGATGGATCCTGGCCAAACCAAAACGGGGCGGCACTCAGCAGATTGTGGCTGAGCAGGACCTGCTTGATAGCAGATTTTAGATTACATTACAGTGTGGAAACAGGCCCACACCGACCCGCCGAAGCGCAACCCTCCCATACCCCTACATTTACCCCTTACCTAACACTACGGGCAATTTAGCATGGCCAATTCACCTTACCTGCACATTTTTGGACTGTGGGAGGAAACCGGAGCACCCGGAGGAAACCCATGCAGACACGGGGAGAACGTGCAAACTCCACACAGTCAGTCGCCTGAGGCAGGAATTGAACCCGGGTCTCCGGCGCTGTGAGGCAGCAGTGCTAGCCACTGTGCCACTGTACCGCCGTACCGCCCACAATTTAATGGCCCCTTCCATCACTATACTGATGACGGAGAGTAGACTAATTGGGCGGTAATTGGTCGGTTGGATTTGTCTTGCATTTTGTGTACCGGATGTACCTGGGCACTTTTACACATTGTTAGATCAATGTCAGTGTTTTAACTGTCCCCAGCAGACATCACTATGCTCATCCCTGGAACTTCTGGATAGCAAGGACACCTACGTCAGTGTCTGACTACAGCTCCGCGTTCAACACCATAATTCCAAACGAACCCATTTCTAAATTCTGAGACCTCGGTCTCGGCTCCTCCCTCTGTAACTGAATCCCGAACTCCTGATACATAGACCACAATTAGTCAGAATGTGCAGCAATGCTTCCTCTATCATAATCCACAATACCGATTCCCCACATGGTTGCGGTTTCAGCACACATCTATACTCATAACACACTCACGACTGTGGGGCCAAATTCTCACCCAAATCCATTCACAGGTTTCTGATGACACCACCGTTATCGGTCAGATGTGAAACAATGATGAGACGAAATACAGAAAAGAAACTGTGTGCTTAGCAGCATTTTGTAAAGACAACAACATCAGCAAAATCAGCAAAATCAAGGATTTCAGCATTGACTTCAAGAATCAGAGAGGAGGGCATGCCCTCAGATGCATCAATAGTGCTGAAGTAGAGATGGTCGAGGGTGACAAGTTCCTGGCAGTGATGATTGCAAACAATCTGTCACGCACCTCGCATGTCAACGCGATGGTCAAGGATGCATAACAGGTTCTCTACTTCCTCAGGAGGCTAACAAAGGGCAGAATGTCCACAAGCTGCCCTTAATACATTTTTATAATTGCACCATATTTGACTGCAGCACAGTATAGCAAGTGCTCAAGAAATCACAGAGAGTTGTGAACGACGTATAAACCAACCTTCCATCTTTTGATCTCTTCGATACTCAGGACAGCAACCAAAATAATCAAGAAATCCCCACCACCGTAATTTTATTGTATGCCACTCTTTTTCGTCAGGTAAACGATACAAGGGTTGGAATACATGATTGCACAGATTCAAGAACAACTTCTTCCCCATTGTTACCAGACTTTTGAACAGACCTCTCAAATATTAATTCTGGTCTCTCTCTGTACCTTCTCTGCAGCTGTATCCCTGTATTCTGCACTCTACTCAGTTACTCTGACGCACATTGTAAGGCACGATCTGCGTGTAAAGCTTGTGAAGCTACACTTTTCACTTTATCTCAGTGCATGTGACAAAATTAAATCAAGCATCAAATACAAAGTAAACGTAGGTTTCATGACATACCTCCGACATGTATCTGAACAGGATCAGTCAATCCTGATCTTCTCCATGTTGCATTCTCCAACAGAAATAAACATTCACACATGTAACTTGCTTTGCCTCTGTTTAAGGGTGTTAACGGTAAAGATGTTTCACATTGTCCTTCATGAAGATCTTTGTGATGACATATGGAATTGTAACAAAATTGTACCCTTGTGACTGGACATTGGCAGCTACAATTCACTGATGTTGCCTCTCCTTCCAAAAACACTCCATATAATGGATTCAGGGATACTATTGGCTTGGGGAAATCATCTGCGGAATTCAGTTAAAACATTTCATCTGTAGAATATGTTTAATCAAAATGTCTGAACTGTTACAATAAGCTGACTTCATGTGAACTTTATTGAAAATGTTTGTGAATCGATTTGTAGCCTGGGTTCTCAGCTGGGAATTGATTTGCAGATGTTTTGTGCCCTCTCCAGGTGGCATCTTTAGTGCATTGGAAACTCTTGTGAAACATTATGTACTGTTTATCTGGTTCTGTTTCTGCTGCTTCTGATTGCCAGTTATGGTTGTTCATTGTAGTGGCCGTTATATTGAGTCCAAGTCAATGTGATTATTGATAGAGTCCGTGCCTGTTTCTATCAAATCTCTCACTGTCCTCTGTTTAGCGTGTGCTTTGATCGTTGTATTGTCCCAGTCAAATTTGTGGTCCTTGTCGTTTGTGTGTACGGCTACCAGGACAGCTGGTCGTGGCATTTAGTGGTTAGTTGGTGTTCGTTCATCCGGATTGTTAGTCTTATTCTTGTTTGCCCTTTATCGTGTTTCAGGCTGCCTTTGCACGAAGCAATGGTCTCATTTGATGTAACAGCACTGTTTATGTCACTTGACAAAACTCTGGCTAGAGAGACTATTTCCAATCTCCTGAACAGGCAGAACAGAAAACATGATGTGGAAACCTACCAACAAGGACTGTGTACTCAAAATACTAGACACACTTCGCATTCAAATATATGAACAGATCAATGGGACACCTATGGGCTCACCCATCCCTGGGCTCATAGCAGAAGCAGTGATGCAAAGATTGGAACAAGCAGCACTAGCACAAGACTAACCCAAACTCTGAATCAGATACAGCGATGCCACATTTGTCATCAGTAAGAGAACATAAATTGAGAATATACACCGGATCATTAATACCATATTCACAGGAATCACATTTACAGGAGGAGGAAAGAAACAATCGATTCCTATTCCTGGATGCGATGGTACAAACAACACAGAACAGTGAATGCACCACAAAAGAGTACACCCTGACCAGATCTTGAATTACAACAGCAACTACCCGAACATCCACGAGACAATCTGTATTAGGGATTCAACACTCTGCAGCACTCCCGGCCTACAAAGAGAATAAAAAACACGTGCACAGAGTCTTCACCAAGAACGGATATCACTACAACTACATTCGCAGATGGCTAACAACCAACGTGACAAGGACATGCCACGTCCTAACAAATTAGCCACGCTACCTGATTTTAAAAAATGTCTCCGAGTTGACATCAGAATTCTCCGACCATGAGGTTTCATGTCAGCCCATAAATCGACAGCCATGCTCAGACAACTCACAAGGACAAAACACCCTTACCCAGCATGTGCAAGACTAAAATAATTTACAAAATACCATGCAAAGACTGCACGTAATAATGTAGATGATGTACAGGCAGACAACTAGCAATCTGCAACCATGAACACCAACTGGCCGCTAAACACCACGACCAGCTAACCCGAGTAGCTATACACACAGAAGACAGGGAAAACAAATTTGAATGGGCCAAGACAACGATCACAGAACAAGCTAAACAGAGGTCAGCCAGTGAATTCTTCGAAGCATGGACACGGACTCCATCAACAAGCACCTTGACCTGTACCCAATATACCGGTCACTACAACGAAGAACTGGAAGCAGCAGAAACGGAGCCAAATTCCAGAAGACACAGTGCAGCACGACTTCACAGGAGGCTACAAAGCACTGAAGATGTCACCGTGACAGAGGATGAAATATCTGCAAATCAATTGCCCATCTCGGCGAACATACTCACAACCAAGACTGCATAAGGATTTCAGACTAAAGTTACTCAGTTTTAGCTGATAGTTCCACTTACTGTTTGAAATTAATCAAAGTGTACGGGGATACTTGCCTTTAGAGCACAGAGTTTTAGAGCAGGGAGATGATGCAGGGACTGTATAAAGTGTTGGTTCGGTCATCGAACGAGGGTAATGTGCCCAGATCTGGAATCCACATTCTAGAACGGATGTGACAGCACTAGGAGAGGGTGCAGAGGGATGTTACCTTGGGACTGTAGAGTTTCAGTGAGAGGGCGAGTGGACAAACAAGGGTTATTTTCGCTTCAGCAGAGGATATTTAGAGAGGATCATTATTGGGATGCATAAGGTAGACAGGAAGAACTTTCTGCTCATTGACGGAGAGATCAATGAGTACGGGAGAGGGACAAAGATTGAAGGTAAGGGCAAGTAGGATTAGAGGGGATGTGAGGAAAAATGTTTTCACATCAGTGGGGAATCTGAAACTCACTGTCTGTAAGGGTGGGAGAGGCAGAAACCCTCACCACATTGAAGAAGAATTTAGATGAACACTTGTGATACCAAGGATTTTGACCAAGTTCTGGGAAAACGGGTTTAGAGAATAGTGAGGTGGCTGCTTTTGACTAGAATCGATCTGATGGCTGTGTCATATATCTCTGGGACTGTACGACTAATGTTTATAAAATTTTGTTTAATCTTCTTATGGTCATAATATGATTATAAAGTTTCAAACAACAGAACCTGATCGTGCCACGAGGTTCATATTATTCATTATAATTCTCACACTATTTCTTCTGTCCACTGCCAGGAAATATAATCAACCAATCGGTGACACTCCATGATAGACGGACAATAAAAAGACGCACGATAACATTAACTTTCAAAATGATGTCGATAAAGCTGGATACAAATTTTAGCCGTACATTTGTTTAAACTGTTTCTCATCAATCAATCTGATAATCAAGTGGAAAAGCATTTAGACAGTTAAGTATATGTAAAAGAATTAAATGCATTTTAAATTCTCATACTCACATATCTCCTGCATTTCGACCAAAATGTGGAAGTGGACTATTGGGAAGTGATAAAGGAATTGATTAATATTAATATGTTACTATTTAAAAATCTGGAGACAGACAGAGATGCAAATTTCTGTAATGACACATTTGGAGGTCGGACCACGAAAAGGGATTGTATTGTTTTTGGAAGATGTGGATGTAGGTTTGCTCGCTGAAGCTGGAAGGTTCATTTCCAGACGTTTCGTCATTCTACTAGTAACCTATTCAGAATGTCTCCGGGAAAGCACTGTTGATAATTCCTGCTTTCCATTTAGATGTTGGGTTTCTTTGGGTTGGTGATGTCATTTACTGTGGTCACATCATTTACTGTAGTGATGTTATTTCCTGTTCTTTTTCTCGGGAAATAGTGACCATAACAGCATAGAGTTGTTGGAAATTGTGACCATTATACTACAGAGTTTTATTTTAAGTTTGAGTGTGACATCATTCATCTTAAAGCTGAACAATGGAAAATACGGCACAACCAAGGAACTGGAATAAATTTTGAAAGTACACAAAAAATGGTCAATAGGAGATGCACAAAATTATAAATAAACATTTCAGGTTCCACAACAATAGCCAGTTCCTTTCATGGACAATATCTAATGGGAACGTGGACTTAGTATGTTTTATGAAAGATATCAGAATTTCTAGAGTTGAAAGTAAGTGGATTATAAGAGTGCCAGAAACATAATTGCTGCATTGTTGACCAACTTTCATAATTCTATAGATATTGAAAATGGTCATGCTGACTCGATAGCCTTTTAAATAGCGAAGAAAATGTGTCAATGCAGTTCTTTGTCAGCTTGGCAAAATGGCAAAATTGGACAGAACCAGTTTGGCTGCTTTAAATACTGAACATGCTTCAGAAATCTGATGGACCTTTTTGAGGATATTTAAACATAGAACATAAAATAGTACTGCACAGTACAGGCCCTTCGGCCCTCCATGTTGTGCGGACCTTTTATCTGCCACTAAGCCCAAACTAACCTACATACCCATCATTTTACTATCAATCCACGTGCCTATCTAAGAATGTCTTAAACAACCCTAATGTATCTGCCTTCATAGAACTGTTGGCAGTGTATTACACACTCACACCATTCTGTGTAAAGTACCTACCTCGGACTTCTCCAGTAAACCTTCGTCCAAACACCGTAAAATTATGTACCCCTTCCCCCCATGATAGCCTTTCACCCTGGGAAAATATCTCTGGCTATCCACTGTGTCTGTGCCTGTCATCATCTTGTACACCCCTATCAAGTCACCTCTCTTCCTTCTTCGTTCCAATGAGAAATCCTGAGCGCCCTCAAACTTTCTTCATAAGATATACCCTCCAGTCCAGGCAGCATCCTGTTAAATCTCCTCTGTACCCAGTCTAAAGCTTCCACATCCTTCCTTTAATGAGGCGATCAGAAGTTAACTCAATACTGCTATTGTATCATCTTCGAAGGCAGGCTACTTACCAGTTGTAAGAAAGATTGAAAATGCGAACATTTTCCGACGAAATTTCCACCTGATACTTTGGACGTTGAGATCTGAGTTTGCCTTCTTTCCTGCTTAAGTTTCTTATTAGTTGAAGCCAACAGTCTGCATTGAGCATTTTGAAACAGGAACAGAGATGATAAATTGTCATGTGGTTTCACAAAATTATTTCTATTGCGCACGCTATTGCTCATCATGAAAAAAAAATGGTGTTGAGCAGTCAGCGCAGAAGCAGTCTGCATAACTAGGAGCCTTCAGGCCATTCAGCCAGATTACACAGGGGGCTAGCTCAGTTGGCTGGCTAGCTGGCTTGTGATGCAGTCACACTAAGAGCACGGGTTCAGTTCTCACATCCAACTGTCATTACTACCATCTCATCCCTCTTTTCAGACATGCTGACCCGCAAGATAAACTCCCCCCTCCCCAAGTCATCTCTCTCTCAATAGGAGAGAGTGGTACTATGACAATATTATCATTACCCAGTGGTTAGAAGCCAAAGTGCATCATTATCTGAAGATTGCAAGCATTGACTGTCAAAGAAAATGTATATATATGATGTCTATTTGAATTCTACTGTAATTTATGAAATCAGTTGCTACATCATGTGCTGGTATAACTTTGAGGACCAGTTATAGGCAGGATGTTATCAAGTTGAAGAGGTCTCAGAAGAGATTTAATCAGGATGTTGCTGGGTATGGAATGTTTAAGTTATAAGGAAAGGCTGGGTTTTTTTTTTCACTGGCACGTAGGAGGTTGTGAAATGATGTTTTAAAATCACAAGGGCACAAGTCAGGTTAATGGGAGTTGTCTTTTCCCTAAATTAGGCAATTTCAAGACAAGGGGGCATATTTTTAAGGAGAGAGGAGAGATATTTTAAAACAGCATGTTTTTTTTTTTACACAGATGTTGCTTCGCATGCAGGATGAGAAATTTATGCTTGTGAGCAAAATTACAACATTTGAAATACATTTGGATAACTACATGAATAGGATTGATTTTGAAGGGTACGGGCCAGGAGCAGGTGGAAAGTTTAGTTGAGTATCATGTGTGGCATGGACTGGTTCGACTGAAGGATTTGTTTCTATGCTGTGATATTATAACAATGTGTTTCCTCAGGAGAAGAAAATATGATTTTGCATTTCGTAAGTTTGTTCCGGAGACATAAAGTTTATTTTTATTTACTCATGGCCAGCAATTATTACCCATCCTGATCTGCCCTTGAGCACGTGGCAGACAGCTGCCGTCCTGAATTGCAGGATTGCAGCAAAGGTGTTATATACAATGTGAAGCATGTTGGAGAATTGCATCCTCATGTCTTGCTCTCAATGCTGTGTCTATTCAAATTTGTTACTCTTATTATTGTTATTATTATTAGTTCAGTGATAATGGCCAGTAATGCAGAATACGTAACGTAGAACCACAATTGCAAAAGAGGTTTCAAGATAGTTGAAGATTCATCCTATTCTAACGCAGGTTAATTATAAACTGCACATATTTTATTAGATCTCAACCATATTGATATTATAGGGTCATAAAGATGTACCGCATGGAAACAGACCCTTCAGTCCAATTTGGCCATGCCGACCAGATATCCAAACGTAATCTAGTCCCATTTTCCAGCACTTAGCCCATATCCCTCGAAGCACTTCCTACTCATATTCCCAACCAGATGCGTTTTAAATTGCATCAACCTCCACCACTTCCCCGGCAGCTCATTCCATGCATGCTCCACCCCCCACGTCAAAATGTTGCCCCTGAGAGAAAAAAAAAATCAGGTTGTCAGGTGCATGTTGGTTTTAACGAATATAGAGAGTCTTTTAAAGAAATAGTTTTAAGCTAAGAAATAACTTTGAGTGTTGTAACTGACCACAAAAGAAACAGGAAGGGCATTTCGCAATAAGCTCATGGTTTGTAGGCCTGCCTTTTGGACAATCAAAATAGTAAAGGATGATCTCAGAAGTCAGAAGGTTAGAAAATAGAACATAGAACATAGAACATAGAACATAGAAGAATACAGCGCATTACAGGCCCTTGGGCCCTCGATGTTGCGCCGATCCAAGCCCACCTAAACTACACTAACCCACTATCCTCCATATACCTATCCAATGCCCGCTTAAATGCCCATAAAGAGGGAGAGTCCACCACTGTTACTGGCAGGGCATTCCATGAACTAACAACTCGCTGAGTGAAGAACCTACCCCTAACATCAGTCCTATATCTACCCCCCCTTAATTTAAAGCTATGCCCCCTTGTAATACCCGACTCAATACGCGGGAAAAGGTTCATACTGTCGACCCTATCTAACCCCCTAATCATCTTGTACACCTCAATCAAGTCACCCCTAAACCTTCTTTTCTCTAGTGAAAACAGCCCCAAGTGCCTCAGTCTTTCCTCATACGATTTTCCTTCCATACCAGGCAACATCCTGGTAAACCTTCTCTGCACCCGTTCCAATGCCTCCACATCCTTCCTATAGTATGGCGACCAAAACTGCACACAATATTCCAGATGCGGCCGCACCAGAGTCTTATACAACTGCATCATGACCTCAGGACTCCGGAACTCAATTCCTCTACCAATAAAAGCCAGTACGCCATATGCCTTCCTCACCGCACTATTTACCTGGGTGGCAACTTTCAGAGATCTGTGTACATGGACACCAAGATCCCTCTGCTCATCCACACTACCAAGTATCCGACCATTAGCCCAGTACCCCATCTTTTTGTTATTCTTCCCAAAGTGAATCACCTCGCACTTAGCTACATTGAATTCCATCTGCCACCTTTCTGCCCAGCTCTGCAGCTTCTCTATATCCTGCTGTAACCTGCCACATGCTTCCTCACTGTCAACAACTCCTCCGACTTTCGTATCATCCGCAAACTTGCTCACCCAACCTTCTAACCCCTCTTCCAGGTCATTTATAAAAATGACAAACAGCAATGGTCCCAAAACAGATCCTTGCGGAACACCGCTAGTGACGGCACTCCATGAAGAAACTTTGCCATCAACTACTACCCTCTGTCTTCTTCCATCCAGCCAATTTCTAATCCAAACCTCCAACTCACCCTCAATGCCATATCTCCGTATTTTCTGCAGTAGCCTACCATGGGGAACCTTATCAAACGCCTTACTAAAATCCATATATACCACATCTACCGCTTTCCCCTCATCAACCTCCTTCGTCACCTTTTCAAAGAATTCTATAAGGTTTGTGAGGCACGACTTGCCCTTCACAAAACCATGCTGACTATCCTTGATCACATTATTCCTATCCAGATGTCCATAAATCCTATCCCTTACAATTCTCTCTAAGACTTTGCCCACAACAGAAGTGAGACTCACCGGCCTATAGTTACTAGGGCTATCCCTACTCCCCTTTTTGAACAAGGGAACCACATTTGCTATCCCCCAGTCTTCTGGGACTACTCCTGTAGACAAAGACTACTCCTGTAGACAAAGACTACTCCTGTAGACAAGAGGAACTGGATAAAATAACAGGAAGGGAGTAACGAACAGTGACAGCCAAATGAAACAGATTTAAAAGGAAAACAAGTGTGGTAATTAATAAGTATGATCGGCTTAGGCTTGGGTGCAGGGAATAACCAAATAAGGGGATAGAATGAAATAGACACTTATGATAGGTTTATTGCTTAGTGTAGGGGTGTCGAGAGACCCCTCAGAAAGTATTAAAAACTCTGTATTTCACTGTCGGGTGTGACTCTCCGCATAGAGCCACCCATCTTTAAAGATGTTCGAATAAATGTACTGCTTTGGAACTCTTTGATGGGACTGAAAATTATTGATTAAGTGGGTTCGTTTCTCACACCCCTAAGTCCATTTTATATCTTTCCACTTTCACGATACACCTATGCCCTCAAGTTCTGGACTCCCCCACCCCAGCGAAAAGATATTGCCTATTTATCCTATCCATGCTCCTCGTGATTTTTTAATCATTTATTAGGTCGCCCCTCAGCCTCCAAAGCTCCAGAGAAAGTCGCCCCAATCGATTCAACCTCTCCCTACAACACAAATCCTCCAACCCTGGCAACATGCTTTTAAATCTTTTTTGAACCATTTCAAATTTCACAATATCCTTCTGACAGGAATAAGACAAGAATTGCACGTAATATCCCAAACAAATGACATAACCAATGTCCCGTAATGACATTCCAAATCTTATTCTCAATACTGGCCAATAAAGGAAAGTATAATAAATGCCTCCTTCACTATCCCATCTACCTGGGACTCGGCTGTCAATGAACTATGAAACTGCACTCCAAGGTACCTTTGTTCAGCAACACTTCCTAAGATCTTACCATTAAGGGTATAAGTCCTGCTATGATTTGCTTTTCCAAAACGCATTTATGGAAAATACATCTGCCACTCATCAGCCCATTTGCCCATCTCGTCATGATCCCATTGTAATCTGAGGTAACCTTCTTCGCTCTCCCCTACGCTTCCAATTTTGGTGTCATTGGCAAACTTACTAACTGTACCTCCTATGTTCACATCCAGGTATTTTGTATAAATGATGAAATATATTTTAGTAATATTTCACCTTAAAAATATAGCTCCCTTTCACCTTTCAATTCGATGAACAGAACCCAGGTTAAATTATTTCTGCCACAAACTTGTTCAATGAATTTAATTTATCAGATTCATTATTAATCTTTTCTCCAATGTATGGTCAGAAGTGAGGATGCTCACCCATGATTGTAAAATGCTCAGAACCATTTGATACTCCTAAGCTACTAAAGCAGGCTATGTTCAAATGCAACAAGATCTGGACAACATCCAGGCTTGGGCTGACAAGTGGCAAGTCACATTCACGTCGCACATGGCAAGCACTGATCACCTCTCTCCACAGATGCTATCACATCTACTGAACTTCTCCAACAATTTCTGTCTTTATAATGTTTACTGTTAACTGTTCTCTCTGTCCACAGATGCTGCCAGACTTGCTTAGTTTCTCCTGTACGTTGTGTTAAAGGAATAAACTTTTACAACTGAGATGAGAACAAGTTTGTTCAGCCAGAGAGTGATGAATCTGTGGAACTCATTGTCGCAGATGTCTGTGAAAGTCAAGTCATTGAGTGTCTTTAAGATAGAGATAGATAGCTTCTTGATTGGTATGAGGATCAAAGGTTAAATGGAGAAGGCAGGAGAATGGGGTTGAGAAATACATCATGATGGAATGGCAGATCAAACTCAATGAGTTGAATCGCCTATTTTTGCCTCTCTATATTATGACCTTATGTCAACCAGACCAGGTAAAGAAGACAGACATATTTTCCTAAAGGAAAATAGTGAATACAGGGAAAATCGAACAGGGCAAACAATTTGAAGAAAATGATAATCTCCCTTACGGGACTTTAGAATAGTTAAGGCACAAATGATGGTCATTCAGGAAGATTTTTCAGTTGTCTGTATCAGTAAATATACCTTGATCTATTCGCAACGACAATTTCTGATGTCTCCACACAATTATTTTCTTTGGTACCTTGTCCAATTCCCTGCTGAGATCCAGAATTGGATCTTATGTTTATGGAAATGGAAGCAATTTCAGCTCCTAACTTCTTGCAGTGTGGGAAACAAAATAACATGCATGAATTCAGCTTGAATTCATGATTCTAGGAACTTCCCCAAATGGAAACTTGTGCACCTCTCTCTATATTTTCCTAGAACAGCAATAGTACTGATCAGCTCCCACAAATATCCTGTCGAAGTGGATTTTTTCAAAAGTGGGAATTCCATTCCCTCGTATCTATCCATCTGAACGGAGGCATTTTGTCCTTTAAACTATTGTCTGTCGTTTCCATTCGAAAATTCTCTAAAGTCGTAAAGTAAAACAAAACAAAACAAAAAATCTGAATGAACACTGGAGATCTGAAATAACCATAAAAAGAAGTGTGAGAATAATTCCAAATAATTGTGAATAACTAAAAGCTTCTAATAGGCTTTCGAAGCCAAAATTGACCTCGCCTTGTTAATCACTATTAAGCCCATCCTAGTCTCGTTCTGCGAGGGCTATCAGTGCCTCGTTCCATTGCGTACTCATTCGTGTTATTTGTACATCTTAAGTGCACCTAATCTGTCCACATTATATTTTTGACTCAGAATATTAAAAACAAAAAAAAGAGCCAGCTTTAAATTTAAATAAAATGAACAGTGAAATTTGTAACCAGAATAGTTTGCCAAGTTAATACCGACAGTATTCACAATAATCACAAGAGTTGAAAAAGTTGTTTGACTTCTATGCAAAACGTGCAGCATTCAACAATAAATTAGTGACCCCACAGAGTTTGCAGCTCTAAACGAAAACTCATAAAAAGCACCCGTTTTTAATACATTATTCTAAAAATATGTGCATTTTTGCACACATGAATTGAAAGTAGCAACTATAGCACGTTTAAAACTTAAAGGGATACAAATAAAATCATATCAAAGATGTGGGACGAATTTTAATGGATTAACAAGTAAATGCTTACGTCGAGTTCTGAAACATGTGCATGTCCATCACTGGGTGTCAACACTGTCGGTATTAACTTGGCGAACTATTCTGGTTACAAATTTCACTGTTCATTTTATTTAAATTTCCACATATACATGAAGACAATGTTTTGAACTGGGGGTTTCAAAGAGTGATGAAATCCCATTACACAGGAAACATTGCTGTGCTTGTAAGTTGACCAGGTCCCAAAAGAGAGTGAAGGGACGTCCCTTTAGAACGGAGAAGAGTAGGAATTTCTTTAGACAGAGGCTGGTGATTCTGTGGAACTTATTACTGCAGGCTGCTAGGGAGGTAAAGTCATTGAGCATCTTCAAGACAAAGATGGATTACGTCATGGTTTGTGAGGCGATTAAGGGTTATGGCGAGAAGACAGGAGACTTGAATTGAGAAACAGCCATGATCAAATGGCGGAACAGACTCAATAGGCCGAATGGTCTAACTCTTTGCCAATATTTGATAGTGTTATATGCTTGTACATCATTGCGTGCTCTGTCGTGGTTTATGACAATGTTATGTCTTAGGACTGAACGGAAGCCACTCATTGTTGTGTAAACAAATGCTTTCACACCATTTATTAGCCTCGTAGAGATCTACAGCACATTAGAGGTTCTTTGCCCGCCAAATCTGCAAACAACGCTAAATTTTCCAATCTCAATTCACCAGCACTTGTCCCATAGCCTTGGCATTGCAAGTGCACATCGAAACCGTTCTTCAATGTGATGAGGGTTTCTGCCTCTCCACACTTACAGAAAGTGAGTTGCAGATTCCCAACTACCTTCTTAGTGAAAAGGAGTTTCCTAACAGCTCCTCTAAATCCCCTGCCTATGATGCTACTCTATGAGTGATGAACATGCTTGTGAGCGAGTACACTACACTATTGTTTATCTGGAGACAAGTTGAAGCATTCGACTGTCTCTCAATCCTGCAATACTGATTTCATACATCATAGAGCTTAGGCAAAGCACACACAGCAACAGAAAATGTAAACTATTGTGGAAATCTTGAATCTTACAGGAAATTGAGGCTATTTTTACAATCTCTCTAGGAAACGTTAACATTTAGCTAGAAATTCCTGAAAACTGATTTAACCAAAAGAGCATTAACAAAACAAAAATCTTTATTGAAAGGAAACGACCTTTGCAAAAAAAAAGAAGCATTGCTAACCTATGCACATGCTTCATTCCTGTACATACTATACATTCAGATTCAATTCTTAATTCCCTGAGTTATGATCAGAGAAGGTAGAAACTTATATTTTTCCCAAAGGTAGAAAGATAATATTACTAGAATCCTTGAGAAAATTCTCAAAAACTCCAGGTTTTTTCACAGAAACTAACATCCATTTGCAGCTATTCGTGAATGTAAGTCTCCCAGTTTCTCACAAGAATCATTTTCAATGTTATTGGCTTTTTGTTTCTTTTGGAGGTTTATTTTGCTCTATTCAGAATATCGATGGTTGAGGGGTGATCTGATCAAATCCTTCACCGTGTTAACAGGACAAGATAGCGCTCACTAACGAGGGCAGCATAGTGGCTCAGTAGTTAAAAGGGCTGCTTCCCAACGTGTGGAACCTGTTTCCAAAGGCAGCCTCCAGCAACTGCCTGCTGGGAGTTTGCATGTTTTCCCTGTGTCTGTGTGGGTTTCCTCTGGGTGCTCCAGCAACATTCCACAGTCCAACGATGTGAAGCTTAGGTCGATTGCCCAAGACTAGAATTGGGTTAAGGGTTGTGCATCGTTGGACAGCTAACCATGGCATGAGATATGGGATGGTCCTTGTAGCATCAGTGCAAAATAATGGACTGAATGATATCTATCTGCAGTTTAGGGATTCTGGTTGCTGAATCTGTTTCCATATTGTGTTCTTCTTTTAAATTCTTTGATCAGATATGAACATTACTAGTAAGGCCAGATATTGTTGCCCATTCCAAATTGTTCCTGATCTGGTTTGCTTTAGAGACTGTTTTTGTGGGCTATGAAGAGGTTTTAACTATAAGAGAGCTTCAACCCTCTCGAGATGTTCCTTCCCTTTTGAGAAGCAGAGAGGCAATTCATTCAGAATTTAATTAAACAAACCATTTCTTAACTCTTTAGGTATTAATGTGAACATCTACCCATTGCAATATGTATTTCTCACTTCATCTCACTTAACTTGATAATTAACACATTTTATTTGACTTTACCTCACTTTAATTTAATTCACATTTAACTGTTGCTCTAACATTATAAGCTTGACTTCAAATAAATACTCCTGTGATTTGGATGAAGTAACCAATTATACTCTCCGTGTAGTTCTTGCCTCATGTTTTGCTGTCTTTTTGAAGGTAGCATCAGATCACGTACTTCTCAAATGTTGATCTTGAGGGCTCACTCCCGAACAAATCCTTTGTTCTAGTAGCTATCATCTCAATTTGTGCTCATCCTCCAGAAACAACGTGGCACTCAGCCAATGAATTGTCCAATTTCTGATCAGGATGTCTGATCACAGCTAATGGTATTTTGTTGCTAAACAAATCACAAATACAGTATTCACTTAGAGACAAAAACAGCCACAAAACATACTGTATATGAACCTATTCTGGTATCAGTCTGTCTACAGACAGCCATAAAGTATCCCTTATATTGTCAATACAAGAACCTTCAGGTCACAGGTTACAGGAATGTTCACAACATACCTCAGCTACACTTTTAACAAACGTCAGAGTTTAAACAGAGCGGGACTTGACATGTGGGAGTTGAGGACAATGAGAAGTGATCACAATGAAACATGCAAGGGCTTGACATTCTCATTGCTGAGAGGATGTTGCCCCTCATGGGATAGGCTAGGACCCGAAAGTACAGTTTCAGAATAACGGGGCACTGATTAATGACAGAGGAGGCCAAGGAATTACTTCTCTCAGAGGGTTGAATGTCTTTGGAACTCCTTGCCACAGAGACGTATGGTGGCATCATTCTTGTGTATTTTAAGGGTAATGGTGACAGTTGGGGAAACCAAGTTTTTGGGGAAAGGACAGGAAATTGGACGCGAGAAATATCGGATTATCCACGATCCTATTTAATGATGAAGCAGGCTGAAGGGGCAGAATGGTCTACTCTTATTCTTATTTCTTCATGATTTTAAAGACTTGATATATCCACTCTGTCTTTATGTCCAAAGTTGTTTCTAGATCTGCTGTCTTTCCTCAGCACATATTTTTCTCCCAACCTGCTTAAACTTTGCTGATGAGAAAATTCCTCTGATGAGAAAAGTCTTCTCTGAACTGCCTCCAATGAAATAATGTCATTCCATAAATAACGGTAGTCTCCCCAGCACCGTTTACAGTTGCAGTAACACTTCCCTACGCTAACACTCCGACCGCTGTGAAATAAGAGACTCCTTTAGCCTTCCTGATGATCTCATTACAAGAGATATGCATGTTATGGAGAAAGTGAGTGGCAGTAAAGTTTTTTTCCAAAACCCAATCACAAGTAAAATCATAATCGTTTGTGAACCTTGCTAGATGCACCATTCCATTTGAATCTTTATACTCAAGGAATATGCATCTGTTATCGAACGTGAAGTGTTTATTTATAAAGCTGCCCAACTCCTATTGGCACAATTTACTCCCGATGACCTATCCCTTGGATGTCCATACTTCCTTTATTCAGCTTTCAGATGAATGATGTCGCATTTAAACTTGAAATAAAACCCGGTAATATTATAATCACTACTTCACAGAATTCTACGATCTCATGGTCACTACTTCCTCATAGGCATTTTTAAAGAACAGATACTAATTAACTCTAAAGTATTACATTCTAACCTCGTCCAATCCCAGATTGGTGCCTCAATGCAGTAGCCTAGGAAGACATCTTGTACACACGCTACATATTAATGTTGATTTGATTGTTGAGTCTCCACATAAACTGTGTAATTGCTCAATATAAATTTATTACTGATTAGCAGTCCCTGTGTGTATTATAGAAAATGGCTGTCCCCAATAGTTTTGTTTCAACTATCACTTTACTAATGCCGTATCTTTATCGCAACATCTCTGAAATTTCTTTGGCACCTTGTGCAATTATCTGCATAATTTACACAGGGATAATTTTCTGGATCATTTTCCATGAAGGTTAAACAGGTGTATTACGGAGAATGGTGGCCCTCAGAATAACCAACGGTGTGTTTAATATAGATGATAGCAGTCCCTTTATGTATTTGAGAAAGTGGCCTGGCGTGACAGGTACATCGTTGCTTAAAAGTCGAGTCACAGGTGGACAGGGTGGTGAAGAAGGCCTTTGGCATGTTTGGCTTCATTGGTCGCAACATTGACTATAGGATTTGGGATGTCATGTTGCTGCTGTACAGCAATTTGTTGAGGCCACTCTTAGAATACTGAGTACAATCCCAGTTACCCTTCTGTTGGAAAGATTGTGTTAAACTTGAGTAGGTGCAGATAAGATTTCCAACTTTTAGAATGAAGAAAAGCTTGTAACAACAGAACGGGACAGTTTGAGTTATAGCTAGAGACTAAATGGGCTAGGGCTTTCTTTCTCTGCAGCGCTGGAAGCAGAGGGGAGATATTACAAGAGTTTATAAAATGACGTGGGGCATGGATAGAGTGAATAACCAAGGTGTGTATCCTCGGGGTGGCGAATCCAAAGTTAGAGGGCATACGTTTAAGGTGAGAGAGGAAATATTTTAAAAAGCACTTGATGTGTAATATTTTCATGCACAAAATGGTGCGTGTATTGAGCGAGCTGTCAGTGTAGATGGTGCAGACATGTCCAATAACAACATTTAAAATGCTTCTGATGGGTACATAAACAAGAGGGTTTAGAGGGGTACGGGCCACATGCTGGCAGATGGGGCGAGGTCAGATTGTGTTGGCGGGTTGGCGTGGGTGAATTGGACAGCAGGGTTTATTTCCGTGCTGTCTGCCTGTGCCTCTGTGACATTATCCACATTCTATGTCTGTCTCCAGATTTGACATGAGGAAAATATTAATATTAAGGTATAATTTTATTATTTTCCATTAATTCATTTCCAAGTGCTGGTCGAAATGCAGGAGATATGTGAGTATGATAATTTGTAATGTATTAATTCATTAACATCAAAATTATTTCATTAATGTGTTTCCGCTTGATTATCAGTAAAACCTATGATAACCAACTTACCAAACTTAATTCTGAAATTTGTGTACAGCTTTATAGACATCATTTTAAAAGTTAATCTTCTCATTTCTCTCTCTTTTGCATCTGTCACGAAGTCCATTGATTTGCTCATTATATTTCCCAGCAGTTTCCATAACTAACATTGTGAGAATTCCAATGTTCAATATGACCATAGTTACTTTGTCAGGTTCTGTTGTTAGAAACTTCATAACTGTATTATGACCATTAGTATACTTTTTAAAATTCTAACGCTTAGAGGCTTACAGTCCTCGAGATCTGCAGTACCGCAAAAGGCTGCACAGTGGCACAGTGGTTAGCACTGCTGCCTCACAGCGTCAGGTGACTGACTGTGTGGAGTTTGCACGTTCTCCCCGTGTCTGCGTGGGTTTCCTCCGGGTGCTCCGGTTTCCTCCCACAGTCACAAAGATGTGCAGGTCAGGTGAATTGGCCATGCTAAAATTGCCCGTAGTGTTAGGTAAGGGGTAAATGTAGGGGTATGGGTGGGTTGCGCTTTGGCGGGTCGGTGTGGACTTGTTGGGCTGAAGGGCCTGTTTCCACACTGTAATGTAATCTAATCTAATCCATAGGATCGGCTCTAGTCAAAAACGGCCACCTCACTATTTTCAAATCCCATTTCCCTAGTACGTGGCCCCATAGCCTTGGCGTCTCAAGTGTACATCTTAACACTTTTTCAATGTGATGACAGTTTTTACCTCTCCTACCGTTACAGGCAGTAAGTTTCTGATTCCCGTCCATCTCGGAGTAAACAAGGTTTTCCTCATATCCCTCTCTAAACCTTCTGCACCTTACCTTGGATGTATGCACCTTCCTTCCCCTCACGCCCACTCCCCACCCCAGTTATTACGCCCTCCATCAAGGGCGAAAGGTTTCTTCCTGTCTATTCTATTTCTGGCCCTCATTTTACATGTCAACCATGTCCCCCCCTCAATCTCTTCTGCTCTAAGGAAAACAACCACAGTCTGTCCAATCTCTTTCCATCACTGGAACTCTCCAGCCCTGAGATAACATCCTAATAAATCTCCCTCCCCATCCTCTCCCAGTGCTATCACATCTCTCCTGTAATGTTGATTCCAGAACTGCACACGTTAGTCTCGTTGATTGGACAAATCAATGTTTCATACAATCCCAGCACCAACTTCCTGCTCTTAAACTCTCAGCTAACAAAGGCAGGTGTTCCCATGCACATTCAATTAATTTCAAACAGAGATACCTTTTTAAGAATTCACACATCCCACACACTATTCATGAGTGTGGGATCTTTAAATGCACAAAAAGTCAGCATATTATAACAGGTTCTATCATTTTGATTAGTCATATTCTGCTGATAAAATGCTTCAATTGCATTCCTCAGATGATTTACCAAAGCCGGTTTTGTCTCTGAATCCAACGTATGAGGTATTTTTAGATGAAGAGACAGCATCAATGAAGTGTACCTGTCAATGTCCAGTCACAAGGATACACTCTTGTTACAGTCACGATCCCGGTTGCAGTGTCATAGATCTTTCTGAAGGACAATGTGAAACATCTTCACAATTAAAACCCTTAAAGAGAGGTGAATCAAGTTACACGTATGAATATTTATTCATGTTGGTGAATCGAACATGCAGAACATCAGGATTGACCGACATCATTCTGATACACGTCAGAGGTATGGCATTAACTCCACTTCTCCCCTGTTTTTTTTTTAAATTTGTTGTTGTCACATGTACCGAGATACAGTGAAAAACATGATGTTTTGCATGCTCTACAGGCAGATCTTACCATACAAAGTGCTTCAGGGTAGCAGAACAGAGTGAAGAATAGAGTGCAACAGCTGTAGAGAAAATGTATAGTGTGAAAGAGAGGTCACTATTAATATTTTAGACAACTATTTAGAAGTCTCAAAATAGCAGGGAAGAAGCTGTTCGTTAATCTGATGTCACATATATTCAGACGTTCATAGCTTCTGTCCGGTTGAATAGGATATACCTGTGATGGGAGGAGTCTTTGATCATGTTGGCCATTTCCCGGACGCAGCAGGAAGTTTAGATGGAGTCAACAGATGAAGGCAGATTTGTGAACTGGATTGAGCTGTGTTTAAGACCTAATTTCTTGAGCATTGCCATGTCGCGCTTTGATGCCTCTAAATAGGATGCTTTCAGTGGTCCCTCTATAAAAACTGGCAAGAGTGCTTGTGGACATACCCAATTTATTTAGCATCCTGAGGAAGTTGAGATGTTGTTATGTTTTCTGGACAATTGCGTCCACGTGGGTGGACAAGAACCTGATTGTTGATGACAATCACTCCCAGCAGCTTGATACTGTGCACCATCTCCAGCTAAGCACCTTTGAAGCACACAAGAGGTGCCCAATACTCTGCTTCCTGATGTCAATGTTCAGCTCCTTCGTTTTGCTGATGTTGATGGAGAGATTGTCGTCTGCGCATCACACAGGTAAGCACACAATCTCTTTCCTGTGTTCTGTCTTCTCATTGTTTGAGATCCACCGTACGAGCGTGGTATTGTTTGCACATCTGTAATTGGATTTGGGGTGGAATGTAATTAGACAGTCATGATTTTATAGGGAAGTATAGTAGGATGCTGAGTATGCAGCCTTGCCGAGCACTGGTGTTGAGGATTACGGTGAAGGAAATATCGTTGTCTATTCCTACTGATTGAGCATCCAGGTCAGGTTGTTTAGAATTATGGCGTTTGATGTGGAGCTGTAGTCAGTAAGTAGGAACCCGACGTTAATGTCCTTGTTATCCAGATGTTCCAGGGATGAGAACAGGGCTAGGAGGTGATGTCTGCAGTAGAGCTGTTGTGCTGCAAGGTGAATTGTAAAGAATCAAGGTAATTGGTAGGCAATAGTTTGTGTGAGCCATGACTAAATACTTGAAGATAATGGATAATTATGTGGGTCACAACCATCAAGCGGTAGCATGATTTTTCTTTGGCATCAGAATGGTGGTGTATTCTTGAAGCAGCTGGGGATGTCACATCACAGTAAGGAGAGGTTAAGGATGCATTTGAGTACTCCCCCAGCCCCCCCCCAACCTGGTCAGTACAGGGTCTGAGGGAATGTCCGAGGACTCCATTCGGGCCAGTCGCTTTACATGGGTTCACTCTGAAGCAGGCTGATCTGATGTCTGTGATGGTGACTGTAGGTACAGGTTCATCCGAGACTGTTGGGAAAGGTGACATTAATTCACTGATCTTCTGTTAAAAGCGAGCGTAGAATACATTGACCTCACCATTTGAGGTGTACACTTGTCCGTGATTCTGTTCAATTTCGCTTTACGTTGTGTAAGCTTTGCCACAAGTGACAGGTGTCTGTGTGGTTGGTCTGAATCTTGTGCTGAGCGTGGTGTTGCCTCTCAGCATTCCGGGTTTCCTTATAGAGGTTGCACCTGGATTTCCTGGACAGGTCAACGTTGCCGAGTTGAAAACCTCAGACCTGCAGTAGGGAGTGGACTTCCCTGTACATCCCTGGTTTCCCGTAGGAGAACACTGGATTTAACATCTTTAACACCCAGTCGTCTACATGCTTACTACTGATGTCTAAAAATAGTGGCATTTTGCTAGGTTGGCCGCTACGTTTTTGAATTTGGACAGTCCAGTGACTGTCAGCAGTCCGCTAGAAGTTTTTCCTTGTCTCAGACCAAAACTGCATTAATTTCTCTACTGGATACTCTCTCTTCAATTTCTGTTTGTCAGTCGGGAATAGTCGCACAGCATTATGATCTGGTTCAAAGAAATGCGGATGGAATGGAGCATTCGGCGCCTTTGATGGTTGTCTTACAACGAGAAAGAATTTTCAGGCCTCTAGTGTGACAGAAGATGGGCTGATGGTATGTTGGGGGAATGTCCTTGAAGTTGGCCTGGTTGAACTTACTGGCTATGAAGAACAGGGTCTCAGAGTATTCTGTCTCAAGACTCTTTGCAGCTTTGTACTCACAAGTACACTCTTCATTTCTGCATGGGATGGGATGCAGACCGCTGTCAGCAATCACTAAATTAAGGTGTCCCAACATCAATCTCATTACGGTCCATTTAACATTTCGCAACCTGATCAACGGGGATTTAATAGAGGTTCGTGATCACAAATGATCACAGGCAATCAGCCATTTGTAATAATTTTTGATACAGTGCAATCATTAATTAGACAAAGGAAGGACATATGCTACCTACACAGCAGACATAAACTATTTTCACAAGCCGGAGCCATTCTGTAGGAAGGAGGTGCTGAGCCAGCACACTCACACGTCAGTGTGATCCTGTTGTCTTTGGTGGAGATCTCTCGTAATCTTCGGAACCAACACAGTATGTTCTACCCTGGAGCTGATGGAGGGGAAACTCTGTTAGCACCCCCTTTTCACATCGATTCACTACATTGAAAATGGAGTAGGGAGTCACTTGAGTCAAATCCTTGGTGCTTCTTATGAATTCTCCTCGGTTTTCATGCAGAGACTTGCTCACTTTTGCAAAAGCCAAGTTACTGATATGACAGAGTTACATAAAGTCTGATTCTAAGCAGGAAATGCAAGAATGGTATGCTGAGGTAACACAGATTTAAGATGACTCCTAATTCTTAACACAGGATTAAGGTGACTCCTAATTCTCAACAGCCATAAAACTTTTCAAATATTGTTGCATTTTTTCAGGAGTATTATGTATTGCAATATTATCCTGGCACAATGTGGGAGGCGTTTATGATGCTTTACACAGAACATTTGTTTTCGAGTAAGAGATGTTGACTAACATTATATTGCTTTGTGTCATAGTATGATGTAAGATGTAAGATGATATTAATTAAGTTATTAGTTTTTATGCAACTGATTATGTTATTATATGATATATTTGATTCCAAAATTATTGCTGTTAAGATCTCTCTCCGAACTTTGCAATTGCTTTCGTCTGCACCTTTCAACTTTCAAGGGTTTTGCTTTTAGAGCCAAAACTAAATGTTTTGTAAAAGACTTCATTTTAAAATGATGTGACAGATCAACTCTCCAAACCAATTATCAACGTGCTGGCAAATTCCGCTGCGAATTCAAACAGGGACAATGTCATGATTTCCTGCAAAGGTGAGATTCGGTCCAGAGGAGGAATATTATACTTGTGTAACAGCCGGCAGCAAGGTTTTATACAGCATCGTCATGTGACTGGTCTCGAAGATAACTCCGCCTTTACCATCAATGTCCATGAACATTCTTCTACAGGAAACTACAGTTGTCGATATCAAACAGACGTTAATGGGCGGGCCATCCTTACCCCGTCCAGCCAATCTGTTTCAGTCACAGAGAAAAGAGAGGTGGAACACCCATGAAAAGGTAACTACATGTGTTAGCGGTTTTGAGAAGATTTGTAGCTCAGGTTGATGTTCAGGCTGTACGTTTGCTTGCTGAGCTGGCAGGTTTGTATTCAGATATTCCATCACCATGTGTTAGGTAACATCATCAGTGAGCCTCTGGTGAAGCACTGATGTTCTGTCAGCTTTCTGTTTGTGTATCTTAGATTGTTAAGTTGGGTAATGGCGTTTCCGGTTCTTTGACTCAGAAGTTGGTAAATGGGTTCCAAATCGATGTGCTTATTGATGGAGATTTGGTTTGAATACCTGGCCTCTGGGAATGCAAATCACATTCATTTCCACATTCATTGACGCAGTGAGCTGCGTTCCTCATGCCTTTCACTCCTATGAGGCACATCTTTAAAATAAGTATGCTTATTAAATGTTTATTATTATTTTTCTTTTCGGTCTGTTTCTCACCAGAGGCAAATGACCTGGACCGCACGTACACTCCTCGGCACCACAACACTTACCTGCACGCTTGTAGTGACCGACATTGGTGTTGGCGTGTGTGCATGCAACATGATGTGAAAGCTGTGCAGAATCCCATCCTGGAGGCGGCTCGGGAGAGTCGCCCCATCAGAAATGCAACAGCAGTTTGCAACAAAAGAAGCAGTTAATGAAAAACGTCAGAACAGGGTCGATAGAAAATCAACACACACACATCAGCTACTCAAATAGAGAAGCAATCATCCCAAATGGAGCTGCATCAGGGCATTAGTTAAACGGGCCACAACACACTGTAGTACTCAGGGGCAGGAGAAGAAAGATATCTATACAACATATTCAAGAAGAATATATATCCAATGAACACAGTCCTCCTATTCCTAAACAACAAACCAAAACAAACAGACATAATGCACCCAGAAACTCTAGCTACATTGCCATACATCATTTCTGAAATGATGACCAGACTACTCAGACTCCTTGGCATCGCAGTAGCCGACAAACCTACCAACACGCCATAATTGAGGGCTGCAGATGCTGGAGATTAGAGTCTAGGTTAGAGTGTTGCTGGAAAAGCAAAGCTGGTCAGGCAGCATCCGATGAGCAGGAAACTCGACGTTTCGGGAAAAAGCCCTTCATTGGGACCTAACAACACACTGAAACAGCGGGTCAGAGATTAACCTAAAGAACCCTAAGCAAACAACCAGCAAAACGAATGTCATCTACAAAATACTATGCACGGACAATAACAAACACTTCACCAGACAAACAAGCAGAAAATTGGCTTTGAACATACATGGACACTAACTAGCTACCAAAAGACATGACGCACCATCACTAATATACTTACATACAGACGAAGAAGGACACGACTTCGACTGGGACAACAGAGCCATCCTAGGAAATACTAAACAGAGACAGAGTTCCCAGAGGCTTGGCATTCAAACTGGAACTCCATCAATAAACACATCGATTTGAACCCTATTTACCAACCTCTGAGAAAAATAACCAGAAATGTTATTACATACCTTAATTGACCAAGAAATATAACTAAAAAGCGGGACATAACACCAACGCTTCACCGGAGGCGAAGGTAACCATGTCAAGGTAACTGATAATGTTACCTAGTATAGTGACGAAACGTATGAAAACAAATCTTCTAGCTCAGCGAGCAAACTTACAGCCTGGTAATTACGAGCTTTAGTATGTGAAAGTCTTCCTCGTTTTCATAAATACGTAAGAATAGGAGAAACTATTAGTTTAATTTGTGTCTGATTTGATCTTTACAAAAAGACTGTTCAATGATTCGTGGTACTTCAGATTTTAAGCCTGTCTTATGCCCTCATTTTAATTGCTTGCAATTTGATCGAAAGTCTGAGAGTAGGTTATAAACCCCTTCTCCTGGTAAGTGGCTATCTCCTTCTGAATTGGCTGACTTTATCTTGATTCACAATCAATGCTAGATGCTGCTGCCATTGTTCAGTAGGGCATAACCCCTTGGCTTTGACAGAGAGGTTTCCATGCATTGTCAAACAAGACTATTAGATCATTTCGTGTCCCCAATCTTCAGCAAAGTTTCCTCCGTTGCTTTTGAGTTGGGTGGAAAGATGCATATTCGTGAATTAACCAGAGCAGGTGAAATTTCTTCAAGAATATCTGCCAGAGGAGCAGAAGTAATCAAAATAACGAACAGTGGACATACTCAGGGAATGATTTTGGGTAATACTCGATTTGACTGGGAGTTCTGGAATTGCATGTCCTTGGGTCATAGAGAGCTACAGCATAGAAACAGGACCTTCCACACATCGAATCTGTGTTGGTTAAAAACTAACACCTCTGATTCTCTGAACCCATTGGCCAACCCATAGCTTAGTCTGCTTTGGCATCGCAAGTGCACATCCACCTCCTCCTTCAGTATGATGAAGGTTTGTGCTTCTTCCATGTTTACAGGCAGAGTGTTCCAGATTTCCACTGCTCTCTGGGTGTTCCCAAAAATTCTCACATCACCTCTCAGATTTCTACCCCTTACTGACAAAATAGCACTCCCGTCTCTCCAGGCATCAATCCCTTCTTCCTGTCTACGCTAACCATGGCCTTTATCAATGTATGCTACTCAATCATGTCCATTTCTCTTAAACTCTCCTGCTCTAACGAACAGAATCCCTATCTGTGCAAATTATTTCCATCACTGAAACTCGCCAGCCTCCAAGACAACATTCTAGTAAATCTCACTCTGCAGCCACAAAATGGTGAACACTCTATGATAGAACAGATATACTCTCCGAATTAAATTTCAAGAACATTGAGTTGTGAAAGGCTTTGAAGTGTCCATTTGTTGTGTTTGCTGTTTAAGTCAGAATGTGTGTGATAAAATACAACATGTGATGCTTGAGGATGGATATTATTGTCAGCGGGACATGTTGATGTTTATTTCCTTTTCATTAATGTCACGCCATTGCTTTTCATTGCATAGGTGCCAAGCCAGGATTATATCTGTAAATCGGACTGGGATCTGCTGCCGTGATCATTATTTTACTTGTGGTATGCCTCATAATTTTCAAGAAAGGTAATTTATTGAAATGTGTAATGCAACTGGTTAGGAGGGATTTGTTAGCAGTGGAAGAGGGTGTGGCGACGAATTACCAGGATTAATCTAGATTATAATGAGGAATGTAGAACTCACTTCTCTAAGGTGGGAGAAATGTATTTTGATGTGCAGTTGTGATGCCAAGGCTACAGGCCAAGTGCTGACGAAATGGTATTAGAATAGTTCTAAACCAGACTGATGGGTCTTTTCCTGTTCCTGTGTTTTCTTTCGCTCTGAAAATTTATCCATTGTAAAGGGAATAGATAGATGTGATCAAGTTCAATAAGGTATTGATGCTATTTGAAAATATGGTGCCAAAGGGGCTCTGGGGAGTATTGTTGACCAGAAGGATCCAGGGGCAAAGGTGCACAGTTCCTTGAAAGTAGGGTCACAGGTCGACATGTTAGTGAAAAAGGCATTTGGCACACTCACCTTCATTGGTCAGAGCATTGAGAATAGGAGTTGGGATGTCAAGTTGCGGCTGTACAGGATATTGGTGAGGTTTCTTTCGGAATACTACTTACAATTCTGGTCGCCCTGCTTTAGGAAAGATGTGGTTTAAGTAGAATAGGTTAAAAAAAATTGCTGAGGCATAGTTCCATTGAATCCCGACACTGTGGAAACAGGCCCTTTGCCCCAATAAGTCCATATCGACCCTCTGAAGAATATCCTACCCAAACACATTCCTCTACCCTAAAGCACCTAATCTGCACACCCTTTAACAACATGCGCAATTTAGCATGACCAATTCACTTGCCCTGCACATCTTTGCATTGTGGAAACCAGAGCGCACAGAGGGAATAGACACAGACACAGGAAGAATGTGCAAACTCCACACAGAGAGACACCCGAAGCTGAAATCGAACCCAGGTCCCTAGCATTGTGAAGTAACAGCGCTAACCACTGAGCCACCGTGCTAGGATGCTTTTGAGATGCTGCTGGGATGTTGCTGGGATTGGAGGGTTTGACTTACAATGAAAGTCTGGATAGACTACGATTTATTTCTCCAGATGTCAGAGGCTGAATGGTCATCTTACAGAGAGTTAGAAAATCATGCGAGGCATTGATAAGATAAACAGTCAAGGTCTTTTCCCCAGGGTAACGGAGACCAAAAAAAGAGGTGCATAGATTTAAGATGAGAAGTGAAAATTTTAAAAGAGACTTTAGGAGCAACTTTTTCACACAGTGGGTCGTGCATATATAGAACGAGCTGCCAGGAGAAGTTTTGTAGATGCGAGTCCAATTACAACACTTAAGAGACGTTTGGACAGGTACATGGATCAAATGCAGGTAAATAGGACTAGCTTAGTTATGGAAATCTGGTCGGTATGGACAAGCTGAACAGAAATGTCTGTTTCCCTGCTGTGTCACTCTCCGATTCAAATAATTTTAGTTTCGTGTGCTCAGATGAGCAAGACAGTTTTTTTTAAAAAAATTCGTGTTAGGTGATTCAGCGAAAATGACACTGGCATATCTGGAGATTTTTCTGTTCACACACATCGAAATGGGGTCTTTAAAACCCTGATGTTTAAGTGTTTACATTAGAGAGAGAAAGGTAGACGTGAGGAAAGGTAGCAGCTGATGTGTTCAGAGAGGAGCACAAAAATGTGCTTTTTTCTGAAACCTCAGGAGAGTCAATTCACTTTGAGAGAAGAGGTCCCTAAGAGCAGAGATAATAAATGCTGGCCGGGACAGAGATGCCCACATCCCACGAATGAATTTTAAAAAAATATAAATCAGCTTTCAACCACAACTTAGAAGAATTTCATCACGAACTTCAAGATGGAACCACGTGGTATGTTGCTATCAGTTCTGGAGAAGTGTCCAATAACACTGTCAACACACAAACCCCTCAATGAAGGTCTCATAGCAACCATTCTGTGCACAGAAAGGCAAACAAATTATGGGTGTTAAAGAACGACCCATGTGGTTTGTCCAGCCGTCTGGGCCATTAATATATTCATAGCAGATGTCCAGTTGAGGTCCTTTTCCTTCCATATAGACACAGAACTTAATTCAAAAAGGCAGTGGATGCCGCATCAGTAGCCAATTTCAAATGTGAGACAGAGAATTATTTGTTGAATAAAGCTCTGAAGGGGATATGGACCTGAGGCAGTTACATGGATTTCAGCCTTTGTCAACTGTAGCTAAGAATATTTTCATCAAACGGTCTGTTCCATACAGTCATTTCACCGTGATACACTCTTTTTGAAGCAAGGGATGATGGTTTGTTGATTGGCTAATCATCTAGACATTAAAAAACAATAGAGATGAATAGATTAGGTGAATGGCCATGCTAAAGTGTCCAGGGATGGTGTGTGGTCTAGGTGGATTAGTGATGGGAAGTGTGGAGTTACAGGTATATGGGATGCTCTTTGAAGGGTCAGGGTAGATTCACGGGCAATCATCTCTATCTCCTCTGCGGATGTTCTAAATTGTAACAGGAAAACGTGTTTTTTTCGCTTTTGGTCTCCTCTTTGTACGTTTCAGTGGAAATATCCATAGTTTTATTTAATGTTTCGTTTCAGGAGGTTTCATTTAAATGTCCAAATTAACGACTTACATGTTGTATTCAGAAAATAATTCAGAGAAAGAGAAATCACTGGAGTAACTCAGCAGGTCTGGCAGCATCTGAGGAGTGAGAGAGATAGAAACAGAGTTAACATTTCAAGTCCATAATACTAAAAGAAATAGAAACAAGAGTATACGTTGGTGTCCTGGAGCCTGATCCACCAACAGAATGATCGCTGATCCTATGGTGAAGAGATTTTGCGCGAAACATCGATTTTCCTGCACCTCGGATGCTGTCTGACCTGCTGTGCTTTTCCAGCACCACTTAATCTTGATTCTAATCTCCAGCATCTGCAGTACCCACTTCTGCCATGTCTGCCCCTCCCCCCAGTCCTCATGTCCACTTTCCTGCCTGCAACCCATCATTCCCCAGTTGGTGAAGAATCTACCTCAATCTTCAATATACACAAGGATTGTGGACACCACCCAACATATGCACAAAGAAACACACACACACACACACACACACACACAGTGAGAAAGAGAGACTCTTGAACGTGGAGTTCTAAAAACTCTCAACTCTCTGACAGAAGAAATCGCTCCTCATCTTATTCTTCAACTGGTGCCCCTGTATTCTGAGACTGTACCCTCTGATCCTTCACTCTCACATGAGGACGAATCATCCTCTCAGCAATGAATTTGTCAAGCACCTTGAACAGACTATAAGACCTTAAGACATAGGAGCAGAATTAGGGCATTCAGTCCCTGTTTGTCCTATCTATCGATCGTGACTGATAAGTTTCTCAAACCCATTGTCCTGCCTTTTATCTGTAACCCTGGATCACCTTTCCCACTCAACACACGATATAATTCTGTTCTCAAGGAAGTCAATGACCTGGTCTCCATAGCCCTCTGTGACAAACATTTCGACAGATTCACCATCCTCTGTTTGAAGAAATTCCTCCAGGGTTACTTCCTCACTCTAAGCCTCCTGCCCTCGGATCCTTATCTCTCCTACTCCTGGAAACATCTTCTCCATGTCTACTCTTTAACCATTTGTCACATGGCAAGCCCTTCATCTCTGGGATCTTTCTTGCGAACCTCCTCTGGACTCCCTCCAAGCTCAGTACATTCTTCCACACATATAGGGTCTAAAGCTGCTCCTAATGTTCCAAATGTGGTCTGACCTGAGCCTTATACGGCCACAGTAGTACATCTCTGCTCTTGTATTTCAACCCTCTAGCAATGAGTGCTAACAATGCATTTGTCTTCCTAACTGCCAACTGAACCTGCCTGTTCACCTGAAGAGAATCCTTTACCCGGACTCCCAACTCCCCCTTGAGCATTAGATTTCTGTTTGTTCTGTGTATACAGATAGTTTCATAGCTGCTGTGTTTTTTAAACATTCTCTGATTTTTGATACTGATATCCAATACCCCACAGGCCTTTGTGTTATATTATTGACATTGACCATCATGTTTGATGTATTTCACCATTACATTATTGCTCTATATCCCTCAGGCCGAAATAAATATCGAAATGTTCAGAGGTGAGAATTTTAAATGACTCTTGTTTTTTTTTCTGATACTTGACTTTATGCAACAGATAGACGTGCATTAATACATCTTTAGATCTCGTATTTAATCCTTGATGATGTTTGTGCCATCAACTCCCTTTGCATCTGGAGTACATTTGAGCCAATGTTCCAGGACTCCATCCTCAACAGTTCAAAATAGACAAAGCAAAAACAATGATGGCATTTGTAAGTATATCACTGGTGCTAATGACTAGTTGTAATGATCGCTATAAAAAGTGACATCTTTCTTTGTGATTATTAAGGTGATAAATGGGTAAATCGTTTTAGTAGAGAAATTCTAAACTTCATTCCTGTTCACTCTATGATTATTCACTCTCTGCTAAGACAGCGTCACAGCATCAGAAACAAACATTGAAATAATCTGAATGCTGGGGTCATGGATACTGTTGCGGTCAAACAGCGAAAGAAAATAACACTAGACAATGCAGGAGAAACACAGTAAGTCTGATAGCATCTGTGAAGAGACATGGACAGCATTCATGTTTCTAGTCCACTGACACTCCTTCAGAAAAGCTAGCTCAATGACTGGCAGATAAAACACAAGCCATTTCATTTGGGCCACTGTGTGCATCATGTTGAAGTTAAACACATCACGTTGAAACAAGCATTTGAGGTGATACCTTTGTGTTTGCATTCACTCTTGTTCTATTCTGTCCTCAAAATAAATCAGAAATGTCAATGATAAAGCTGTAATCCATTCCTACAGCCTGATTTTCCAATACCGTGTCAGGGCATTGGAGAATTTAATCATCTCATAGAGAAGACCCAGTGCGCTGGAATGAGTAGTGTGTGGTTTGTTTTCCTCTGTGTGAAGGATGAAGAAAAACTATCCAAGTTATGTTGCTTTTCAGTTTCCATCTGGACTCTGGTTTGCACAGACAGGGCAAAGATGCAACTTACAGAACATGTTCAGAATTTATCTGGAACCGTGAGATTGGGAATATTCAATGGGATCATAGGAACATACGAACGGGCAACAGTAGTCAGGTATTCGAACCATGGCTGATCCGACATCTCTCACAACCACTTGATTCACTGATTAATCAATAATGTATCTGTTTCAGCCTTAAATATACACAAGGACTCTGCCCACTCATGCATTTCTCTGTGGTAAGAAGTTCCAAAGACACCAAAACATCCGATAGAAGACAATCTTGCTCATCTCAGTCATCCATTGACACCCCTTGATTCTGAGATTTTACCTTCTGGTCCGTGACGCTTCAATGAGGGGGAAACATTCTCCCAACATACAAAGCTCTCCCAGCAGCACGGTGGCCAAGTGGTTTCCACTGCTTCCCCACAGCGCCAGGGATCCAGGGTCGATTCCAGCCATGGGCAACTGTCTCTGTGGGTTTCCCCCGGTGTGCTCTGGTTTCTTTCCACAGTCCAAAGATATGCAGGTTAGGTAACTTGGCCATGCTAAGTTGACTGTCGCGTTAGGTGCATCAGACAGGGTGAATGTAGGGTATGGGTCTGGGTGGATTGCTCTTCGCAGGGTCGGTGTAGACCTGTTGGGCCGAAAGGCCTGTTTCAAACTGGAGGTAATCTATTCTAATGAGATTGCCTCCATTCTTCTAAACTCCAGTGAGTAGAGTCGCAATATTTTTAACACATAAGACAATAACGCCATCCCAGGAATCATCCTAGTTGAGAGATTATATATCCAATAAATAAACATTGTCATCATTTAATAGATTGAAGGCTATGCAAGGGAGATTCGTTGTAATGACTGGTGGGTGCCTCCAATAATATGGGTTCAATTTCAACGCTGCCTGTGAACTATCCATCTCAATGTTTCCATCCACTGAGGTGTGATAACCAGCTGTTTGAAACACCAGATGTCTCTCTCTCTCTCTCTCTCTCTTTCTGTACACAAAGCAAGATTGGGGCTACAGTAAAAAAAAATTGGGCCTATATTTCAATGGGCATCAGGAATAAGCACACACAAACAGTTGACAACATGAACTACTGAGTGTCACTCCTAAAACAGGCAGAGAAAAACTCAACTTCTATGCTTCCTTTTTCACAGGTGGCAACGCCAATTTGATCTATTACAATCCCATGATAAGCACACAATTATTAACCAAACTTTAATCACTTTTATTTTTTTGCTACGCAAAGTCTGATTAGATTTCGAGAGAGAGTCCTGGAATAAAAAAGTCATACTTGGAGTTTGAGGAAGTTTAGGACAAGTATAGATTGATTAACAGAGAGAGTGAGATAGTGAGGGATGCAGAAAGTCAACACAGAATCGAGGGATAATTGGGCAAATAGTCGTGAGAATGAGGGTTATGGCAATGAAATATTGAGGTAGAGATAAACATAGGAAGCACATTGAAAAGCGAGAGTCATAGAATTGTACAACATGTGCACAGACCCTTTTGCCCAACTTGTCCATGTCAACGAGATTGCCTAAACCAAACTAGTTCCATTGGCCTGTATTTGACCCATATCACTCTAAAGCATTCCTATTCATATAACTATCTAAATGTCTTTCAAACTTTGTCATTCTATCCACCTCTACCACTTCCTCTGACAATTCATTACATATACAAACCACACTTAGCTCCCTTTTACATCATTCCCATCTGACCTTAAAGCTATGCCCTCTGGGTTTGGACTCCCCGGTTCTGGGGAAAAGACCTTGTTTATTCTCATGAACTCCGCCCCTTATAGTTTTACAAACCTCTATAAGGTTGCCCCTCAATCTCCGACGCTCCAGGAAAAAACGTCCCAGCCTATGCAGCCTCTCCCTATAACTCAACCCTCGAATTCTGGTTACATTCTTGGATTTCTTTTTCTAATTTAATAACATCTTTCCTATCACATGGCTGCCAACAGTATACAAGTATTCTAAAAATGACCTCATCAATATCTTGTGCAGCTGCAACATGTTGACCTAATTCCTATACTCTGGCAAATGAAGGCAATTTTATCAAATAACACCTTCTCCACCCTGTATACCAGCAACGTCATTTACAGGGAACTACGTACCTGCACCCGGAAGTTCCTCTGATTGGAAACATTCCTCGGACCGTTCCATTAACTGTGTAAGTCCTACCCTGGAATACCTTAGAAAAATTATCCAAATTAAACTCCATCTGCCACTCCTTGGCCCATTGTCCCATCTAATCGAGATATTATTGTACTCTTAGATAACCTTCTTCACAAATAACCCTAATTTTGGCGTCATCCGCAATCTTACTAACAATACCTTCTGGAATCCTCATGCAAATTGAGAGACTGAAAAGACAAAAATAAACAATAGTGTGTAGGGTTGGTGTGAAGGGGATTGACAGGAAGCAATAGGTTTGTATAGATAGGCAAACAAACTTTCGTGAGTAACAGAAGTGCAAGATATCAGTGCATACTTTACAAACACCACTTTGCATGTTTGCTGAATGCAGGGCGAGTATTCCCATGTGAATGACAAGAAATGTGAAGGAGTTACTTATGCAGTCTTGAACATGGATCATATGAGTAAAAATGAATCAGCCTCAGTCGTGAGGGAAGAGTGTACATGGACGTGAAAACATAACAACCTTTGTACTCTCGCCTCCACGGTTGACGTCTGCTTCTGTCATGTTGCTTCCTGAAACTCATCCTGTGAATTAATTCAACCAACATCCCACTTTCCATCCACTGATACAACGATTATCCACCCCTGGTTCCCTGAATCCTCAAAGTCACTTTGGAGCATTGCCAGAAGTTGAAATACAGCAAGATTTCCCCCGGAGGCCTCATTCTGCACTCAGAAGATAGATCAGGCTGGAGTATGAGAGAGAGTGAGGTCAGTAAGATTTTCATTTCTCGTTCAAGGGATGTTTGGAAAGGTTTCCATCTCAATTAGAAAAGTAGATGCCAACGATGTCCAGTGCTGCCAAGATTTATGTACACCAGAGAATTCGGGGACTATGACGTATGACAAAAAGCTTCCAAACAAGTGAAAGCATTTAGATACACAAGAAATATAGAGAAAAATAATAGACTGATAAATTCCTAAAATATATTTAAAATAAAAACAAATAGCAGATGTTAGAATATCAAAGGAACAGGAGTAGGCCATTCAGGCCCTCCAGCCAGTTCTGCCAGTAATCTGTTACCCAACTCCGTAGAGCTACCTTTGGTCCCTAACTCTTTAATACCTCTGCTTAACAAAAAAACAAATGTCTCTATGATATAAATAAAATAAATCAACCAGCATCAAAAATCAACCAGCATTAGTTTGGGATAAATATAAGGTAGGAGAAATGTGTCCAGGTGGGTTACTCGTTGGAGGGTTAGTGTAGACTTGTTGGGCCGAAGGGCCTGTTTCCACAATGTGGGGATTAGATGAGCACACTCCTATGAAATCGCTTTTTCCCTTAAATACGAGGAGCGAAACTGCTCGCAGTGCTCCAGATGAGGTCTCTCCAACACTTTGTACAGTTACAGGAAGACTTCTCTACTCTAATACTCCAATCACCTTGAAGCAAGGATTAACATTCCATTAACATTCCTGATGACTTCATTGTAACAGTACGAATTGCTATTGCATGGCAGAAACGTTCTTTGTAATGAACAATCAGAACAAAAATCATCATAATTATTAGGTAGAGAAGGTTTGAGGTCCCAAGTTCACTGCATCTGCTGCTTTTCTTTATGCTTGTTGTGAATTGGTAAAACTGTATAACATGTCAGTTCAGAAAATATCATTGGCTCATTGATGTTTTGGGACTCCGTTTTCCTCTATTTGTTCTCTGAACACAACCATGCAATAAAGACCTTTGTTACATGTGCTTTAAAGACAGCCGTAGCCATCTGCTCTAAACAATAATAGACATAAACCATGCCCAATGGGGGTACTGGGCGGCCAATGGAATAATGTGAATTTCTTCTTTTCAAACTCACATCTGCTAAAGAAGCAAAAGAAATGACATTGACATTGACACCCAGACAATGTGAATGTCATATTGAGTGCTGTGATATTAAAAGAATATTAAATCATGCCAGTCTCGCAGGTGTCTCAAGCCTCTGAGGTTATCTTGGGTTTTTTTGTAATGCGCAAAATGGCAGAGAACTCTTTTGACAAAATCAGCTTTCAGAAGGACTGCTCCAAGGATTGCTAGTTGGACCTTCCCCTCCTCAGTCAGTTTCATTGGCTGCAGTGTGACAAGACCACAATTACAGAAGCAATACCGTTGAACTGAATTGCAGAACTTCCCGTCCACATTGTGCAAGTGTTTTGGGGCATGTGAGGGGCAGTCTCCTAAGCAATTGTCTTTGGTTTTATTCCCTTCGGTGGAAATTGCTGTAAGTTATTCACATTGAACTGAACTGATGCCTTGACTGGTAAAGGCAAGTGTCCGGTAGTCCTTCTTTACACTCCATTAATCTGTCCTGCCACCTTCAGGGCTCTGTGGGCAAGTACCCCAAGATCCTGCTGTTTCTCTAAGCGTCTTAATGTCCTGCCATTCATTGAGTAACTCCCTTCTATTATTCCTTCTTTCAAAGAGCATCACCTCACATTTATTTTGCTCACCAGTCTATCATGTGAAACATTTTCAAAGGTGTTACTAAAGTGTAATGTGCCAATATTTAGGAAAGGAGAAGCCTGGGAGTGTCTGAAATCATGTAGTGTATAAGTTATTTCAGGGAGTTCTGAGAATTGGAATTTACATGTATTTGGATCCAAGGACTGATGAGGAATATGCAGTATGCCTTTGTGTGTAGGAAATTGTGAAATTGTGTCTCACAAACTTGTGTGTTTTCAAGAGGAGACCAAGAAGATAAATGAAGGTTGTGCAGTAGTCATTGTCGACATGTAACCACGTTTCGAGTAATGTGTACAGTTCTGGTTCCTGTGATATAGGAAGCATGGTATTACTTTAAAAACAAAATCACAGGGATTTAACTCAGATTGGACGATTTGAGTAAAAATAAGAAGCTGGATAGGCTGGGACAGTTTTCCCTTGAGCATCGGGGACTGAGTGATGATATTAGATTACTTACAGTGTGGAAACAGGCCCTTCGGCCCAACAAGTCCACACTGACCCAGCAAAGCGCAACCCAGCCATACATTTACCCCTTCACCTAACACAACGTGCAATTTAGCAAGGCCAATTCTTCTGACCTGCACATCGTTGGAACTGTGGGAGGAAACTGGTGCACCCGCAGGAAACTCATGCAGACACGGGGAGAATGTGCAAACTACTCACAGTTAGTCGCCTGAGGCGGGAATTGAACCCGGATTTCTGGCGCTGTGAGGCAGCAGGGCTAACCACTGTGCCACCGTGCCACCTTATGGATGTTCGTAAAGTCATGAACACTTAAAGTCATTTCCCCAGGACGGGGAGTCCAAAACTAGAAAGGAGATGTTTAAGGTGAGAGATAAAAAGTTTAAAAGTGACCTGTTGGGCGACCTTCAGACGATGGTGCCTCTAACATGAATGTGAACTTGATAACAATATATGTGACTTTTATTATCAAGTTTAAATTCATGTAAGAGTTAAATAAGTAACCCCCTCTGAAACATGTTAAGCATTATTTTCACTTAGTCAGAATGAAGTTTGATGATATGATTTTAAAAATACGCTAAACTTTGCATGTGTCGGAGTTTTAGCACAAAACAAAATACTCTATGTAATGTGATACAACTTGGAACAAAAACTTCTGTTCCCTCAAAAGCTTGGTTTCCTTGGCAAAATTACATTTTTTCATAGTTTGCACAAACAGCTGCAAGACGATAAGGGTGGATTTCTAAAAACGAAATCGTGCCGATGCCAAAAATCTGAAACAAACACAGAAAGTGCTGGAAGAAATGAACAGGTATGACAGCATCCTGAGGGGGTGGGGTGGAGGGGAGAGTGAGCGAGATAGAGATAGAGATAGAGAGAGAGAGAGAGAATGAGAGAGAGAGAGAGAGAGAAAGAGAGAGAAAGAAAGAGAGAGTTCATGTTTGGGCTCCAGTGACCCGTCTGCAGAGGAGGATTTACCAGAATGTTGTCCTGGGGCTGGAGAGTTTCATTTATGAAGTCAGATTGTATAGAATGCCATTTTTTTCTTAGTGCAGAGGAGATTGAGGGACATAATAGAGATGTATAAAATTATGAAAGACAATGGGAGGTAGGACAAACCTTATATATAACATGAAATATTAAATATTTTTTTCTCTCTCTCTTGCTATCTAGCTCCAGCAACCACCAAACCCCAACCTCACAATGTTGCCAGAATTGCAGAGTTCGTCATGTCATTTCTGCTTTTTTTTTTCAGATCTTAAACAGCCACAGTTCTTTGCTTTATATTGGGCAATATATCTCTGTTTTTAATAGCTGAGGAAGGATGTTCTGGCTATGGAGGTAGTGCATTGGAGGTTTTCCACACTGATTCCTAGGATAGCAGGACTAATGTATGAAGGGATACTGGTTAGATTAGAATTACTTTCAATCGATTTTTTTTTGAATGAGGAGATATCTCATAGAAACCTGTAAGGGGACATAAGTTTAAGGTGAAGGGTGGAAGGTATAGGGTGGATGTCAGGGGTAGGTTCTTTAGCCAGAGAGTGGTGCGGGCATGGAATGCGCTGCCTGTGGGAGTGGCAGAGTCAGAATCTTTGGTGACCTTTAAGCGACAATTGGATAGGTACATGGATAGGTGCTTAAGCTAGGACAAATGTTTGGTACAGCATCGCGTAACAGGTGAGCTGGATGATCCTATTGAATTGGCAGCCCAGGCCAGTACAAACGAATGGCCTGCACCTACTCCTATTTTCGGTGTATCTTCGTCATAGAGTCAAATAAGGAATTCATGGCATCTCTGCAAAACTAGCAGGCAGATATGCAGCAGCTTCTCAATGAGAGAGAGAGAGAGAGGTTAAAAAAAAACTGGCCTCCACAGAGATCTGAGCATGTCATTATGCTGCACAGGACACTGTAACAGTTAGATTTTCAGCTATCAGCGGCAAACATTCAAACATATTTCTCTTTCTGTGGACATGTGAAAAGGCCCTTTCACTGCTTTCAACCTTCAGTCTGGAAACTGTCTTTTCCTTCCTAACAGGAGGTTACTTTTACAAAGAAGGCATGTGAGTACTACCAGTTAACTTATGATTTAAGTGGATCAACCACAACGGAAATGATTAGAGATAGGGTAACAACGGTCGCAGCAAAACAGATGGGACTGTGTTTCAGGCGGATGCACATCCCGCCGCAGATCATAGAGTCACAGAGTCATGAAGCAGCAATAAGGCCCTTCGGTCCAACTCATCTATGCTGGTCCGTTTTTCCAAACTGAACCAATGCCATTTGGCTGGGCTCGGCTCTCCAAACCTTCCCCGTTTATGAACCTGTCCAAATGTATTTAATCACGGTAATTGTACCCACGTCTACATTTCCTCTGGCAGTTCATTCTACATATGAACTACCTTTTGTATGAAGAAGTTGCATCTCAAGTCACTTTTTAAAGCTTCCTCTTGTTACATTAAAATTATGCACTCTGCTGCTGAAATCCCCTACTCTGCAGAAAGACTTTTGCTATTCATCTTATTAAGGCTCCTCAAAATTTTATAAGCCTCCATAAAGTCACTCCTAAACCTCTTTTGCTATTAAAATGCCGCAGCTTGTCCAGTCTCTCCCGATAACTCAAGCCCTCCAGTCCTGGTAACACCCTCGTATATCATTTGTTCATCCTTTCCAATTTGACAATATCCTTCCTATATTGGGTGATACGATCGCTCAGTGGCTAGTGATGCTGCCTCACAGTACCCAGGGACCCAGGTTCGATTTCAGCCTCAGGTGACTGTATGTGTGGAGTTTGCAAATTCTCCCCCTGACTGAGTGGGTTTCCTCCGGGTGCTCTGGTTTATTCCTACAAACCAAAGATGTGTAGCTTAGGTGAATTGGCCATACTAAATTGCCCATATCATGCTGTGATATATAGGTTAGGTGCATTACTCAGGGGCAAATTAATTGTGTAGGAGAATGTGTCTGGGTGGGTTATTCTTCAGAGGATCCATGTGGACCTGTTAGGCCAAATGGCCTGTTTCCACACTGGAGGGATTCTATGATAGCAGGAAGACCAGAATTGAGTGCACAATTCTAAAGGTGATCTCACCATCATATTTGATTAACGTGCAATAAACAGCCAGGCCACCTTGTGGTCGAATGTCTTAATTCCCTCTCCCACCACCGAGGACATGGAGGTCCGGAGTCTCCTCCAGTGCCAAATGCAAGCCACCCGAAACCTGGAGGAGGAATGCATCATCCTCTGTCTTGGGACCCTCCAACCACTCGGGATCAGTGTAGATTTCACCAGCGTCTTCATTTTCGCTCCCCCACCTTAACCATGATCCAACCTTCGAATTCAGCACCAACCTCGAGCTATCCTACCTGTCCATCTTCCTTCCCACCTCTCCGCTCCACCCTCCTTTCTGCCCTATCACCATTACCCCACCACGTCCATGTGCTTACCACTTTCCCAGCTACGAACCCACCGGCCACATCCCTCTCCCATTTACCTCTCAGCCATCTCGGGCCACCCCAGCATTCATTATTTAATGATGTGCTTTTGCCCGAAACGTGGATTCTCTTGCTCCTCGGATACTGCCAGACCTGTTGTGCTTTTCCAGTACAACACCCTTCGACTTTGATCTGCAGCATCTGCAGTTCTCACTTTCTCCCTGCATCTCTATAGAATACTGGCAAGACCACACTTATAATATTGTGCTCAGTTCTGGTCCTCTCGTTACAGGAAAGATGTGGAAGCTTTAGACAGGGTTCAGAGAAGATTTTTCAGTATGCTTCCCTGGAATGGAAGCTATGTCTTATGAAGAAAGGCTGAGGGTGCTAGAGCTTTATTCATTGGATAGAAGAAGAATGAGAGGTGACTTGATACAGGTGCAGAAGATGATGAGAGGCTTGAATAGAATAGAGAGCCAGAGACTTTTTTTCCCATAACAGAAATGTCTCTCACGAGGGACCATAATTTTAAGGTAATTGGAGGAAGAATTAGGGGAGATGTCAGAGGTAGATAATAGAAGGGCTTCAATGGGTCTGCAGGAATGAGGGGGTGGCCCAAGGGGGCTGAGAGATAAATTGGAGAGGGGTGGGGGTGAGGTATGGTAGCTGGCAATGTGTTAGGTAGATAGAGGTAGTAGGTGATGGTAATAGGTCAGGAAATAGGGTGGAGTCGAGCTGGCAGGAAGTAGCTGGGAATGTGATAGGTAGATAAAGGTGGAGGTGAAGGTGATAGGCCAGAGAGGAGGGTGGAGTTGATAAGTGGGAAGGAAAGTGAACAGCTAGGACAGTTCAAAAGTGGCAGCCGAGTTGGAAGGTTTGATCTGAGATAAGGTGAGGGGAAAGGAAATGTGAAATTAATGAAATCCAAATTGATCCCGTGTATTTGTTTCTGTCCTAAGACAGAAGCTGGACCATTCTTCCTCCAGGGGTCGAGTGGCCAGAGTTTGGTGGTGGAGGAGGACGAAGACTTGTATGTCCTTTGCAGGGTAGGAGGAGGAGTTGAAGTGTTCGACCACAGGGCGGTGGGGTTGAAAAGTGCGTGTGTCCCAGAGATGTTGTCTGAAATGTCATCTACTGTGTCCATTGCTCTCCATGTGGTCTCCTCTATATTTCAGAGATAGTACGATAACGTGCATAATATTTTGCGTCGTTTGGGGAATTGTAATGAGTCAAGGCAGTTGATAGGCTGGATTTGATATAAAACATGACCAACTTCTCGAAGCACTTGATATGTATGGAGGACACAGCCACCAGGCAGAAGTCATTGAGGCACATTCCATGATTTGCTGACACCAGGAGAGTGCTGCTCATCTTGACGCAGATGGTGAATTCACGTCGCTGTAAGGAGAGGTTAAATATGCCTGTGAAAACTCTCAGCAGCTGGTCCATGCAGGATTTGAATGCATGGCTGAGGACACCATCCGGGTCAGTAGCTTTCCATGGATTCACTGAAGCAGACTGATCTAACACCTGTGGCTATGAATGAGGGTACCAGGTGCATCCGAGACTGTTGGGATAGGTAACATAGATTCATTGACCTTGTGATTAAAGCGAGCGTAGAATGCACTGAGCTCATCGCGTAGGGATGTACTATTGACCATGATTCTGTTCAATTTCGCTTTGCAGACCGTTATGTTGTGCAACCCTTGCCACAAATGACGGGGTCCGTGCTGTTGGTCTCTGTGTCACACTTAGTTTGGTATTGCCTCTTGACATCACTGATGGTCGTAGAAAGGTCGTAACTGGTTTTCCTGTATAGGTCAGCGTGACCCGAATTGAAAGCCTCAGGCGTGGACTTCAGTAGGGAATGGATCTCACAGTTCATGCATGATTTCTAGTTGGGGAACATTTGGTTTGATTTCTTGGCAACACAGTCTACTACACGCTCGCTAATGAAGTCTGTAATGTTAGTGGCGCATTCGGTTAAGTTGACCACTGACTTCTTGAAAATGACCCAGTCCACCGACTCGAAGCAGACCCATTGAAGCCCTTCTATTGTCTCAGATCAACACTGGACGACTGTCTGCATTGGGTACTCTTGCTTCAACTTCTCCTTGTAAACCGGGAGAACAGCACGACATTGTGATCTAATTCCCAAAAAATACAGGTAGGTGATGGAGCGGGAAGTGTTTTTGATTTGTATATAGGCAGTGTTAAGGAATCTGTTAAGTGTGTGCAAGCAAATGTTCTGATTCAATATGTGGATGCACCTAGTAGAGAAGATGCAAAACTTGACCTACTCTTGAGAAATAAAATAGAGCAGGTGACTGAGGTGTCTCTGGGGGAGCACTTTGGGGCCAGCGACCATAATTCTGTTAGTTTTAAAATAGTGAAGGAAAAGGCTAGACCAGAACTAAAAGTTGAAGTTCTACATTGGAGGTAAGCTAATTTCAATAGTATTAGGCAAAAGTTTTGAAAAGCTGATTGCGAGAAGACGTTTGCAGGTAAAGGGACAGCTGGAAAATGGGAAGCCTTCAGAAATGAGATAACGAGAGTCCAGAGACTCTCGTTCGATGAGAGATCGAATGAAATCTTAGCAGAGTAAAAAGGCAGTAGGAGTATATTTAAGAGGGAAGTCGGGGTGGCAAAAAAGGGACACGAGATAGTTTAGGCAAAAAGAGTTAAGGAGCATCCAAAGGGTTTATACAAAGACGTTAAGGACAATAAGTTTACTAGGAAGACAAAAGGGCCCCTCAAAGATCAGCAAGGTGGTCAGCAAGGTGGAGCCACAGGAGATGGAGGAGATACTAATCGAGTAATTTGCTTCGATGTTTACTATGGAAAAGGACATGCAAGATATAGAATGTAAGGAAATAGATGGTGACATCTGCAAAATGTCCAGAAAACACAGGAGGAGGTGCTGGATGTCATGAAACACATAAAAATGGATAAATCCCGAGGACCTGATCAGATGCACCTTAAATCTCTGTGGGAAGTTGCTGGATCTCTTGCTGACATACTTATATCATTGATTGTCACAGGTGAGGTACAGGAAAACTGGGGGTTGGATAACGTGGTGCCACTGTTTAAGAAAAGTGGTAAGGACAAATCAGGGAACTATACACAAGTGAGCCTGATGTCCGTGGTAGGCAGGTTGTTGGAGGGAATGCTGAGGGAAAGAATGTACAAGTATTTGTAAAGGCAAGGACTGACTAGGGTAGTCAACATGGCTTTATGCATGAGAAATCATGTTTCACAAACTTGATTGAGTTTTTTTGAAGATGTGAAACAGGGGGTTGATGTGGTTGGAGCGGTGGTCGTGATCTATATTGACTTCAGTAAGGCGTTCGACAAGGTTCCCTATGGGAGACTGGTGAATAAGGTTGGATCTCATGAAATACGATGAGAACTAACCATTTGGTACAGCACTGGCTCAAAGGTAGAAGACAAGAGTGGTAGCGGAGTGTTGTTTTTCAGACTGGAGGCCTGTAACCAGTGGAGTGCCACAAGGATCAGTGTTGTGTCCTCTACTTTTCGTCATTTACATAAATGATTTGGATGTGAGCATAAGATGTATAGTTTTAAGTTTGCAGATTACACCAGAATTGCAGTGTAGTGGGCAGCGAAATAGGTTGCCTCAGATTATAACAGGATCTTGATCAGATGGGCCAGTGGGCAGAGAAATGGCAGATTGAGTTAAATTTAGATAAATGGGAGTTGCTGCATTTTGGAAAAGAAATCTTTGCTGGACTTATGCAATTAATGGTAATGTCGTATGGAGTATAGCTGAACAAAGATACCTTGGAGTGCAGGTACATACCTCCTTGAAAGTGGAGTTGCAGGTCGATAGGTTAGTGAAAAGGCCTTTGTTTTTCCTTTATTGGTCAGAGTATTGAGTACCGAAGTTGGGAGGTCATGTTTCGGTTGTATAGGACATTGGATAGGCTACTTTTGGAAAATTGCCTGCAATTCTGGTGTCCTTCCTACCTGAAAGATGTTGTGAAACTTGAAAGGGTTCAGAAAAGATTTTCAAGGATGTTACTAGGGTTGGAGGATTTGAGATATTAGGAGAGTTTGAGTAGGCTAGGGTTGTTTTCCCCGGAGCGTCGGAGGCTGAGTGGTGACCTTATAGTGAGGGGATGGATAGTATAAGTAGACAAAGTTTTTTTTTCCCCTGGGATAGGGTAGTCCAGAACTAGAGGGCATAGTTTTAGGGTGAGAGAGGAAAGATAAAAATAGATCTGAACGGCAACATTTTTATGTCGAGGGCGGTACGTACTTGGAATGAGCTGCCAGACCAAGTGGTAGAGGCTAGTACAATTGCAACATTTAAAAGGCATCTGGATGGGTATATGAATAGAAAAGGCTGGGAGGGATATGAACCGGGTGCTGGCAGGTGGAACTAGATTGGGTTTGGATATTTGGTTGGCATGGACAAGTTGGACTGAAGGGCCGGCTTCCGTGCTGTAAATCTCTGTTACTCTATAACTCGATGACTCTATGACCCAGTAGCCTGGAATGAGTCAAGTGTGTTATGTTTTCCCCTGTACAAATAAGCAGCCAAAACTATTATGTTGCTTTTCAGTCTCCACCTGGGCACTACTTCGCACTGACGGGACAAAGATGCAACTTACAGAACAGGTTTGAATTTTTCACGGAAGTCCCATGATTGGGAGTTGTCCAAAGGTCGGTTGGGAGCACAAGGACGTTCAGCACCTCGAGACTGCTTTACAATCCAATAGCATCATAGCTGATCGAATATGAGTCACGTTGAATTTCCTGTCCTTTCCCTTGATTCCTCACTGATCAAGCATCTAGCTCTCTCAGCCTTTGCATACACAATAACTCTGCCCCCACACAGCTCTCTGTGGTGAGACTTTCCAGATACATTCAACTTTCAGAAGCACATTGAAAAGTGAGAGAGTCATAGAGTCGTACGGCACAGAAACAGACCCCTCAGTCCAACTCATCCATGCCGATAAAGTATCCTAAATTGAACTACTCCCATTTGCCTGTGTTTGGCACATACCTTTCTTATCCACGCACCTTTCCAAGTGTTCTTTTTTTAATGTTGTGATTGTATCACCTCTATTACTTCTGCTGATAGCTCATTCATATACACACCACCTTCTATGTCAAAAAGTTGCCCCTCAGATCCCTTCCAATTTTTTCCACTCTCCCATTAAAACTGTGCCCATTAGTTTTAGACTCCTGAAATCTGGGAGAAAGATCTTATCTGTTTACCTTATCTATGCCCCTCATGATTTTATAAACCTCTGCCTGGTCATCCTTCAGCCTCTGACACTTTATGGAAACAGGTGTCCCAGCTCATTTATCATCTCCATATAATCAAAAACCCTTCCAGTTCCAGAAATAAGTTTGCAACATTTTTCTGTACTCTTTCTAGTTTAACGACGTCCTTCCTACAGGAGAGAAATCAGCATTATATTCCAAATTCTAAAAGTAGCCTAATCGATGTACTGTCCAGCTGCAGTATGATATCCCAACTCCAATACTACATGCTCTGAGCAAGGAAGGCAAGCATGTAATGCCACTTTCAAGGAACTATGCACCTGCACACTAAGGTCCATTTGTTCGACAACGCTTCCCAGGGCCCTGCAATGAACTTTCTAAGATTTGCCCAGATTCTTTTTACCAAAATGCAACACTTGACACTTATCTAAATTAAACTCCATCTGCCACCCCTTGGCCCATTGGCCGAGCTGATAAACGTCCCGTGAGACTCTGAGATAACCTTCTTCATTGATATCACCAAACTGCAAATTTACTCACCATATCCCCTATATTCCAATTCAAATGAAGAGACCAAACAAAAAAAAAGTGAAAAGAACTAGGTGAGAAAGGGATTGACAAGAAGTAAGAGGTTGAGATAGGTGGACACACAAAAAAAAACCGTTATAGAGTGTTAAAGGCAAAAGATATCAGCGTATAATTTACAAACAGCAATTTCCATGTTACTGAATACAGGGCGAGTATTCTGATGTGCACAAGACAAATATGAGGGAGTGACTTACGCTGCCTTGAATATGAATGGTTTGAATCAAAGTGAATCTGCCTCAGTCATCAGGAAAGAGACACGCATTTATATGGACATTAAAACATAACAAATGTTGTCCCAAACACCCTCCACCAAACTACACTTCACCGTTGCAGTCTGCTTCTGTCATGTTGCCTGCTAAAGCTCAACTGGTAAATCAATTTATCACCGCACCACCCCCCGCGCACACTCTGCCGCCAATCCCGCCTGGCTGAAGTACGAGATAGATAGATAGAGAAAGAGAGAGAGAGAACGTCACCGAGTATACATTTCTGGCGAAAGAAGCGTTTGTGAATGTTTTCATTTCAATAAACAGAGTCTCCGTCCCTTTGAAAGAAGCAGGGTCCAACGGCGTGCAGACTAAAGCACGCCAGAAAATTGGGGAACTATTAGATATCAGAAAGGTTCCAGAATAAGTGAAAGCATGCAGATTTAGAATAAATGTACAGAACAAAAATAAAAGACTAATTATGTCCTAAATTATGTGAATCCAATACAAGTAGACGTTAGAAAAATTGACTGAAGCAGAAATAACTGAAGAAACTCAGCAGGTCTGGCAGTATCTGTGGGGTGAGCGAGAGAGATACAGAATTAACGTTTCAAGTCCATAGCACTCTAAGAATTAGGAGTAGTCCATTCAGCCTCTTGAACCTGTTCCACCATTCAATCAAATTTTGACTGATAGCTCCACAGCCCTACCTTTGGCCCCCTAGCTCCTTTAATACATCTGCTTAACACAAAAGGTATCTCTCTCAGTTTTAAATCAAATAACTTATGAATGGTTTGAATCAAAGTAGTTTGTGGTTTGTAGAAGTTAATTCCATATGTCTCCCGTACTTTTTGTGATATGTACTATCACCAGTCAATTAAGCTCGAGACCCTGGTAATGTTCATGGGAACTGGGTACAAATCCTGCCACGGCAGATGGAAATTGAATTCAATGATCGACTGGAATTAAATATTTAATGATGATCATGAAACCAATGCTGATGTGTCAGAATAAAAACAATTTGGTTCACGGCTGTCCTTCAGGGAAGGAGATCTACAGTTCTTAATTGTATGGTTTCCGTCTGACTCCAGACCCATGGTGATGTGATTGACTCTGAGCTTCTCTCTGGCTAATTATGGTTGGACAACAAATGTTGCACCAGCCAGCGGCACTCACGTTCCATGAGCAATAATAAAATGCTTCCCAGAACCTCCCCTGGATTGTATGGCCCTAACTTTTAGTCATTGGCCCCTCGTGTGAGAATCTGTGGAAAAGCATGAGCATGAAATTAGCGACAGACAAAATGGGCGGACCTCTCCGCTCTGTCTTTATCGTAGAGGACAGTAAAATAACAAAATCCTGAGAATGGTTGAAAAGGAATTTTCCAAAGGGAATGAGAGACAGAGACCATTGATATCATTTTAAATAATGCTAATAGAATTAATATTGGATAAATTAGGGTTACCCTTGAAAAACTCAGCAGGTCTGGCAGCAGCTGTAACGAGAGAGAGAAAGTGTTAACGTTTCAAGTCCAGAGACCCTTCTTCAGAACTAGAAGAGTCTAGATAAAGATAGTATGGAGGGATGGAGAGTGTGAGAAATAGATGGAGACAGTGCCCAGAGAGAGAGAGATAAGAGTGAATGCAACCAAAGGGCTGGTTAGTAGGAAACCAGCGAAGAAGAGAGGTTGGATAATAGAGATAAGGAGGAATTAATAAAGGGTTTGCAGTGCTGAAAGTAGCCATATAGGTATTGCAGATGGGTTTAATATTGCCTGTCAACAACTATCAACAATTCCTTTGCTGCTTTCCCCTTATTTCCCTCTGGTCATTGTCTTCAGCTGCTCCGTTCTGAAGAAGGGTTGCTGGACTGAGAACGTTAACTTTTCATGCTCTGTCCACAGATGCTGCCGGACCTGCTGCGTTTCCCCAGCATTATATGTTCTTGGTTCAGATCTCCAGCGTCCACAGCTTCTTGTATTATTTTAGCGTCTCCACCTGTCCATCTCTCTCTCCCAGCGCCCAAACCATTATTTAGGAATCAGGAAGGCAGAAGTAGGCCATTCAGCCCCTTGACGTTATTCACTATTCAATTGGTAAATGGCTGATCTATGGCCACACTCCCTATGGGAACGCTGCCAAGCAAAAATGTAATTGAAAACAAACAACTGATCTGTCATCTACTGATGTTTGTGGAAGAGAGTTGCAAACCTCTAACAGTCTTTGTGCGGTGAAGTGTATCCTATCAACTCTCTTGAATGATACAGACCTCATTCTCTGACAATGCCCTCCCTTGTTCTGGAATCCCCAAACAATGGAAATAATTTACATTTATCTACCCTGTCTTTCACTGCTAGTATCTTGAAGACTTCAATCAGGTCATCTATTAACTTTCTATATTCTAGAGAGAGCAGCCCTAATTTGTCTAAAATCTCTTCACAATTTAAGCCCCGAAGAGCAGGCATCATTCTTGTGAACCAACGTTGTATTCCCTGCAAGGCCAATCTATCCATCCAGATCTGCTGCAAATGAGGCCGAATCAGGGCTTTGTATAACTGCAGCATAACTTCTGCATCATTGTCCTCCAGCCCCCTCGATGTAAAGGCCAGCATTCTATTACATTTACAGATTGTTTTCTTAAGTGCCAATGAAGATTGGCTAACCAGGCCATTATCAGATTGAGAAGCTGTAACAAGTGACCTGTCACAAGGATCAGTAGTAATTATCAGTAATAATTATAAATGATGTCATGAACTGGATGAATGGACTTCGTGCATTGAAGCAAAAAGGTTTTTTTTACAAACTTGGGTGGAGATAACAAGTTGAAGGGGATCACAAAGCTGGTAAAATAGGTTAGAGATAGACCATGTGAATGGCTAGGAAAAGAACAGATTATAACGTGGAAAAATGGGATATTAAATTTGATAGTACAAATTAACTATCAGGTATGAGTTGATTGGGGGCAGCAGTGGTGGACTCTCCCTCTTTATGGGCATTTAAGCGGGCATTGGATAGGCATATGGAGGATAGTGGGCTAGTGTAGGTTAGGTGGGCTTGGATCGGCGCAACATCGAGGGCCAAAGGGCCTGTACTGCGCTGTATTCTTCAATGTTCTATGTTCTATGAGACTGAGTTTTTAAAATTAGTTCATGGATGTCAGTGGCTAGACCAGCATTTATCCCCCATCCGCAACATGCACAAAGTGCAGTTAAGAGTCATTTGCATTGTTGTGTGTCTAGAATCACGTGTAGGCCCAGACCAGGTAAGGATTGCAGTTTCCTTCCCGAAAGGACATTAGTGAACCAGATGGGTTGTTGCACCAATTGGCCATTAAACTCAGAATTCCAGATTATTATTGAATTCAAATCCTACATCTGTCACAGAGGGGTTTTAACGTAAATTCCAGAGGAAATGATCTAGTTTTCTCTATTAAGAGTCTGGTGGCTAAAGCCGGCAGCCTGTGTACAAAAAAAAAGTTTGCTTTGAAAAAAAAACTAAAGGCACAGAAAGCTTTGTAATAACCAAATAGATCAGTGAATTATGTTGCCAGCTGAGATGAAACATCACATTGTGAAATTTACTGCAGGACACTGGTCAGTATCCCCAATAACTGTATAGTTTTTGTCCCTTATTTAACAGTCAATCCATTTCCGTTGTCGACTATTCATACAAGATTCACCGGGCTGGTTCCAGGATTGAAAGGGTGCCCTTATGGCCCAAGATCGTGTAGGTTCAAAATGCAGTGAAGATATGTGAGAGGTGATCGTATCAAATGTGTGAGCGCTGACGTTTTAAAAAATAATAAAGGATACTGAGTTGCTGAGGCATTTGAGGTTTTGGAAAAATTTGAAGCTGCTGATGAGCAGGAATGGTATTCAATTCAATGAATGGCTGCATAGGTAAAAGGAGGATGAATTTTAATTTCTTTTAGTAGCAGTGAGATGGGGTAGGATTGCTTAGCTTTGGAAATGTTAACCTCAGAAAGCAGTGGGAACGGAGTTACTGATGGGCATGCAGTGTTCAGGTCATCAGAAGCTAGTTTTCAGACAGTAAGATGTGGGAACAGGACTCAGCCATTCAGTTGTTTGCTCTGTCATGGCTGACTCCACATTCCTTCTCGAGTCATAGAACTGTACAGCACGGAAACAGACTCTTCAGTCCAACTCATTCAAGCTGACCAGATATCCTAAAATAATCTAGTCCCATTTTCCAGCACTTGGCCCCTATCTCTCCAACCCCTCCTATTCATACACACACCTAGATGCCGCTTAAATGCTGTAATTGTCCTAGCCTCCACCACTTCCTCTGGCAGCTCATTTCATACATCATCCTCTAGGTGAAAAAAGTTGCCCCTTGGGGCACTTTATTCCTCTCTCACTTTTAACCTATGCCCTCTACGTTTGGGATTCACTATTATTGAAAATGGCCTTGGCTACTCAACCTATCCATAAACTTTTAAATGGTGACCAGTAATACTCCATCGCTCCACAGATAATAGCCTATGCAAGGGAATCTCCAATAAACATGTTTCAAAGGGAACATTAGTCATCTATTTAAAGCAATATCAGGACATAACCAATGCACAGAGGTGGTTTTGGAAGACCCAATGGTAATTAATTCCTTATTTTGAAACTCACATTTGCAAATGGCACAAAGAATGTAATATTGACAATGGCATCCGGACAATATAAATGTCACAGTGAGCCTGGTGCTATTAACTGAATAACAAATCATAAGGGGTGACTCTGAGAGGTCTCAAGTCTCTGAGGATAATTTGGGGTTTGCCTGACTCAAAAACCAGCAGAGAATTATTTTGCCAATAGCAGTTTTCAAAACGATTGAGTATTCTGCTTAATGCTACTTGCAAATACCCCCCCCCCCCCCCCCCCACCTTGAGCCAGTCTCATTAGCTGCAGCATGACAAGACTGCACTTATGCAGGCAATACGGTTGAACTGAAATGGGAACAAACTGTGCACATTGCGTAACTGTTTGGGCCACGCAAGGAAGCAGGCTCTTAAGCAATTCTCTCTGGTTTAATTTTTCTTTGAAATTTGCTGTTCTTATTCACATCGAACTGAGCTGTAGCTCAATGCACTTATTCAATCAGCAGGACAGCGGTGTGATGCCCGCTCTGGGATGCCCGCTCCATGATGCTCTGGGACACCCGGACCAACCAACCCAACCACCCCGTGGCTCAAAACTTCAACTCCCTCTCCCACTCCACCGAGGACATGCAGGTCCTTGGACTCCTCCATCGCCAGACCATAGCAACACGATGGTTGGAAGAAGAGCGCCTCATCTTCTGCCTAGGAACCATCCAACCACAAGGGATGAACTCAGATTTCTCCAATGTCCTCATTTTTCCTCCCCCCACCTTGTCTCAGTCAAATCCCTCGAACTCAGCACCGCCTTCCTAATCTGCAATCTTCTTCCTGACTTCTCTGCCCCCACCACCACTCCGGCCTATCACCCTCACCTTGACCTCCTTCCACCTATCGCATTTCCAACGCCCCTCCCACAAGTCCCTCCTCCCTACCTTTTATCTTAGCCTGCTGGACACACTTTCCTCATTCCTGAAGAAGGACTCATGCTCGAAACGTCGATTCTCCTGCTCCTTGGATGCTGCCTGACCTGCTGCGCTTTTTCAGCAACACATTTTCAGCTCTGATCTCCAGCATCTGCAGTCCTCACTTTCTCCAGCGGTGTGATGCCAATAGAGTTGGTTCAATGCCTGCGTCAATTGACGTTACTGTGAAAGGCTGTCCATCTCAACCTCTTCCCTCGACTGAGGCATGGTGACGCTCAAATTGAACCACTAGCCAGTCATCTCTCTCTGTCTGTAATGAGGGAACAGTTGCTCTCGTCCACTAACACTATGGTGACTTCACTTTTTACATTGAATTGTAAAACAATTGGAACCAACACGGATCTTGCACAATCTCTGTACCATTGGAAACCTGCATTTTCAGCATTGTCAATGGGAAATCAGACAGTGGAAGTGAGAAATGCTAATTTTTCTTTTGTACAAATTTGCATTGGATCGTGGCATGCTATACATTGAAACTAAATGGAGAGACGCCTGCCCTTTCATATTCCCTGGCCAAGTTCTACCTCTCAGTGTTGTTCCATGTTGTTGATTTTAGCTCCCTACATCATTGCCCTCCCTCAACACTGCCCCGTGCTGTTGATATCCAGCTCCAACAATCAGTGTCCTCTTCACCATCGCACCCTATTGTGGAGCACAAGCTGGAATACAATATTGCCGCGCTCGACGCTTGCCCTTACCAACATCCCCATTTGTGGAGGTCCAGCTCCTTTGTTCACTGTCCTCTCTCACCATTGCCATCTGTTGCAGAGGTCTGTTTGACTGTCCCATTGTTTCCGCAGTGGCCTCCTCATTATCAGCCCATGCCTTGGAGGTCCGTTTGGATTGCACAGCTCCTTCGCTCACAACCCTCCCTCACCATCATGCCCTGTTGTGGAGGTCCTGTTGTGGCCGCTCCTTTGCTGAGTGCAAAACACACCTCCTCATAAAGTGCGCTGTAAACTTCTTTTCAAATGTTTAATACAATGAGGGGGAAGACACTCAAGTTAGTTGGCATCTGAAATTTACTTTAAATTGTGTAAGGAGAGTTTTAATACATAAAAATGTTTTTATGGGCCCACTTTATTTCATTAGTGTAAGAAGTTTCTGTTCAATTGTTTAATAAATTTATTTTCAATTGTCTGATTAAAAACCTATGTCCCTTTGTGAAATAAGCTTATGTGATACTGTTTATGCATTAAATTTGTACCCACTTAGCTAACAACGTTGTTTCCTCCTTTTTCAGGTCTAGGAAAGCAGCTTTGTGTTCTGCCTGCTCTGGGTGTTGTGAAGTGAGGAAGGGAAACAGAGAAGGAAAGGTGTCCTACTGGTTTCTCCAAAGCACGCTCTGCATCCACTTTCCAACTCCACAAGGATTGACTCTTTGCTTTATGTTTGTATTTGGCAAAGGTGTGTTTAACGTGAAGGAAAAATCTTGCCGAATTGTGATTTTGGGAGAGATGGCAAATGGAGTGAGTGAACTGGGTATAAATTCATGATGAGTCTGGAAACCATGACTTCTTTCTGTTGTGTGGATCTCCAAGCATGATAAATATTTTAGGACAAAGTTACTGCAGTTGCTGGAATCTGTACTGAAAACAACCAATAATGGAGATCAAAGCGAGTCGGACAGCATCACAGAAGATGTAACATCTGCCATTTCACATCCTCCCAGCTCACCATTCAAGAAGTCGAGTGGAAAAGAGAGAATTTGGAGATAAGGCAAAGGTTCTCTGAAGCTGGAGTGACAAGTGGACAGAGCAGTGAAGAAGGCTTTTGGCACGCAGGCCTTCATAATAAGACCATTAGACATAGGAGTGGAAGTACGGTTATTCTGCCCATCGAGTGCACTCCGCCGGCTGGTGGGCATTTCACCTCCACTTACCCGCACTCTCCCCATAGCCCTTAATTCTTTGTGAGGTCAAGATTTTATTGATCTCTGCCTTAAAGGCATTTAACCTCCCAACCTCTACTGCACTCCGTGGCAATGAATTCTGCGGGCCCACTACTCTCTGGTTGAAGAAATAGCTCCTCATTTCCGTCCTAAATTGACCTACTCTAAGTCTAAAGCTGTGCCCATGGGTCCTAGTCTCCCTACCTAACCGATACAACTTCCCACAGTCCACCATTTCTAAGCCATGCATTATCTTGTATGTTTCTATTCGATCTCCTTTCAACCTTCTAAACTCGAAGTAATAAAATCCCAGGGGATCCTCATGTTGGGCCCAGTGCTAATCACTTATCCATGGCAGAAGTAGGTACTGCAGATGCTGGAGATTAGGGTCAAGATTAGAGTGGTACTGGAAAAGTACAGCAGGGCAGGCAGTATCCGAGGAGAAGGAAAATCAACGTTTCGGGCAAAATCTGGAATTAACACCTTTATTTAATGATGACTGTTTAAACATTCAGTTCTTGTAATAATCCTAATGGTTCACGATAGACTTTATGGAAGGAAATGTGCTCCTCTTACCTAATTACTGTATGTGACATCCAGGTCAGTGGTCACCTCTCAAGTGTCCTCTGAAATGGCCTTGCAAGCAGACCAACCCTTATTAAAGGACAGTTTGGGATGGACACTAACTGCTGGCCAACCAGGGTTTCCTATGTCTCACAAGTGAATACAAAACAATCCCCTGATGAAGAGTCCTGACCAGAAGCATCGACTTTCCTGCTGCTTCAATACTGTCTGACCTGCAGTGCTTTTCCAGCTCCACGTTTTATCGAGTCCGACGCCTAGTATCTGCAGTTCTTACTCTTCCAAGGATTTCCTCCTCCCTCAGAAATGATCTCAGTAGGTCTCTCTTATTACAAACCCCTGGTTATCTCTTCCGTCCAAAAACTCTTCGACCACATCCCGAAACATTCCTGTTACTTACAGCCACATGATCCCGATGAACGGTTCTGACCCGAAACGACAACTTTCCTGCTCCTCTGTGCCTTTCCTGCTCCACGTTTTATCGACAAAGAACATGTGCTTGTTTTGCTGAATGCAAGTAAAAGGTTGCCTCTCGTAACCCCTAGCAGAAGCTGGTACAACATCCAAAAAAACTCCACTATTCATCGAGCGTTGTTACTTGGAAAGAAAGAACAGTGATAAAAAATTACTAATATTCAGTTACAAACTGGTGCATATTCAAGAGTAATCTGTTTTAACGCACAGAACCATGCCACAAAATTATGCGTTTCTGTCTGTGCAACAACTTTATTGTTTCAATGACTTCAACAAACCATGTACTGTTTGGTGTCACTCTGTATCAAAACAAGCCATCTCAACCACTGAGCGAACTAGTCCCCACACCAACTGAGGTTACCATAAGTGTCGAACCTCCTTGAACTTCTCCAGCTACCTGAGGCATGGAGACCATGAGGTTAAACCCCACCAGTCATCTCTCTCTAATGAGAGCAGCCTGATGGTCATCTAGGGCTAAGATGACTTTCCCCTAACCTAACGGCCACAAATGTAGCACAGTTTGCAAGGAGATGTGTTATGCGAACAGGTTTGCGTATATCTATCCACCAGCACTACCCTTTAAAATGACAAATCTTAAAGTTACTCCCTGCTGTCAAGGGCACCCAGAATTATTTTTCAGTCCTCTAGAAACTTGTGATCAATGCCAGCCACTATCACTGGTACAGTTCCTGTTTATAATCTCATCACTGTGGATCATTCAGCCGCTTGTCCCTGGTTATAAATCGAAATCTCCAGCCTGATCGATTTCATGTACACAAATGTCCGTGGAAAGCTGCTGAACAATATCGCAGAGGTTTGGAACAAGTGAAACCGAAATCACGCACCCTCCACATTTCGAACGACAAGTGAAAAAGTGAGTTTTTAAAATTCGCCTCTGCCCGCAGCACATATCCAAGGAACTGCCGTGAAATCACACTGTCTGACAGCGAGATGCAAACGGTCTAGTTCGAGGATGCCTTGACATAATGACCCCAGCCATCAGCAATTTTTGATACAGGAGAACCTTCCTGAGCTTCATAGATCAAAAGAGCGAGTCGCCCATTCTGAAATGTCCTTCCATCACATTTAGTTGAATGACTGGATTATGATATTCATAAATCATGTGAGGGATGATATTTGATTTGATATGTTATTGTCATGTACCGAGATAAAGTTAAAAGTTTTGTTTTGCACGCATCCAGACTTATCACACCACCTAAAGTAAACAACACCGGGTTATAATCCAACAGGTTTATTTGGAATTAGTAACTTTCGGTGAACTGGTCTTTCATCAGGTAGCTGTGGAACTGGACCATCAGGCTCAGAACTAATAAAACAATTCACAGTTGAATTGAAACGATCTATTGAACAAACCTAGATTGATGTTAAACCTAGACTGATTTGCCGAGCCAGGGAGGTATAGACAGAGTCAATGGATGGAAGGCTAGTTTCAACAATGGACTAACTCGTGGATGATATGTGAATGATATGATATGATGATATCAATGTAACTTTTATGGACGACAGGAAGACTGACTGGGTGGTTGGAAATGACGAAGAATGTGTTTGGTGACAGGAGGATAGGTCAGATAGTGAAATCAGTGGCAGAAGGATATGAACTCTGATAAATGGGAGGTGATGCCCTTTGGCTGAAAGAACAAGACAAGGAGCACTGAAACAATGTCAGGACAGTAGGAAACTCAAAGGAACAGATGGATCTTGGGGATCTAGTCCACAGATCTCCAAAGGTAGTAGGACTGCTTAATTGGGTCTCTAAGAAGGCATACAGGATGCATGCCATTATCAGTCAAGGTGTAGTTTATATGAGCGAGGACCAGGACTTTGGTGAGGCCACAGCTGGAGCACTGTGTGCATTTTCAGTCTCCACACTATAAGAAGGATGTTATTGCAGTGGAAGGGGTACAGAAGAGATTCACCAAGATATTGCCTGGGAGAGAGCATTCATTGATGAAGAGGGCTGGATAACTGCGTTTGTTTTTGTTTTGAAGCAGAGAAGGCTGAGGGGTCCGTGGTAGAGGTGCGTAAGTTTATTAGGAATTTTAGGGAAAATAAATCACCCAGAGAACGATGAGTGTCCAGAATTTTTCAAGGTCAATGTGCTTGTTGATAGAGTTTGTGGCCGAGTATCTTGCTTCGAGGAATTATCTGACTGTCTTTCATTTAGCTCGTACAATGATTGCTGTGTATCCCAATCGAACATGTGGTTTCTCTCATCTGTGTGTGTATGGCTACTAGGGACACTGGTTGTCGCATTTAGTGGCATGCTGGAGTTTGTTGTTGCAGATTGGTAGCTGTCTGCCTGTTTGTCCTATAAAGGATTTCGTACAGTTTTTGAATTGAATTTTGAAAATTATGTTTGTCTTTCACATGCTGAGTACAGAATCCTTCATTCTGGTGAGTTGCTATCTGAGTGTAGCTGCAGGTTTAAGGGCTGTCATGAATCCCAGTGGTCGGTGGAGTCTGTCTGTCAGTTCTAAGCTTTGTAAGGTAGCGTGACAAACAGGCATACAACTAGCAATCCGCATTCAGGAACGTCATCTAGCTACAAGACGCCGGTTACCAAAGACCAGGTTGAACGGCCTGATTGGGCTCTCTCCTAGAAGACGAGACTTCGTCTCTTACTGCGTTGTACAACAATCGGACTAAATGGGCTATAGCACTTCTTCTCCAATACTTTCGATGGGATTAATGACTTCCCCACATTCCTGTGAAACCGGCTTGAGGTGTTGAATTAGCTCCTTTTCACAATGCAGAAATGAGCAATGTCGAGCAGGGCTGTTACATGCATGCTACTTACTCTTTAAAAACATAAAGTGAATGTTGTCTTGTTGCACATGGACACAGACTATTTCAGGAGCTGAGAGGTCACAAATTGTTCTGATCGTTGCGTGAACTTTAAAGAACATCTCCGCTTTTGATTTCAGAATAGCAAAAGCCACTGAATGTGTTTGTGCAGAGGAAGCTACCCTGAGGATATTCTGCAGAGATAATTGATGGTCACTAACCACAAGCATCTTCCTTCGTGTTTTACATCACTTCACCCTGTGGCCTCTTGATGGCATCCTCAATCAAATTTTGCCTTGATGTCATCACCAGTCACTCTTAATTGAGCCCACGTGTTCACCTCCTTTGTTCCTGTCAAAAGGGCATGGTGCAGAGTTGGGTGCAGTGTTCTCTTCTCACAGAAGGTAATAAATATCATGAATACTCAAGCTCGTGAGATAAACTAGATTATTGAAAACGTTTAAAGAGGATTTATGACCTGTAAATGAATTGAGGGATGTGAAGAATTTGTCACCAAAGAGAAGTAATAGCGTCTTAGAGTCATACAGGAGAAAGTGAGGAGAGCAGATTCTGGCGATCAAAGTCGAGCAGTGTGATTCAGGAAAAGCACATACGGTCAGGCTGCATCCGAAGAGAGGAAAATCCACATACGTTGTTTTATAAGTCATTATGCTCCTTGGATGCTCTCTGACCTGCTGTGCTTTTCCAGAACTACACTTTTCGACTCATAGAGACTTACAGTCATACAGTTTTGGATAAAAAAATCATCCCAACTCGTCCATGGCAACCAAGTTTCCTAAGCTGAACAAATCCCACAGGACTGCCTTTGGTCCATACTCCAAAACTTCCCAAACCACATACCTTCTATGTCTTCTAAATATATTAAATTATACTCGCCTCTACCTCTTCATCTGGAAGCTTATTCTATGTATACACCACCGTCTGTTTGAAAAGGTTGTCCCTGGTGTCCCTCTTAAATCATTTTCACCCTCAGCTTCAACCTGTGCACTACAATTTTAGATTCCTGTACATTGGGGAAAAGACCTCAGTTAGCTATGTCATCTATGTCATCTTATTGCTTTACAATAATGGTCATGGTGGTGGGTTTAGAAGATGGTGTCTGAGGATCTTTGGTGAATTTCTGCAGTGTGTCTTGTTGATATGAGACACTGCGGCCACCGAGATTCAGTGGTGAATGGAATGTATTTTTGTAGCTATGGTGTCAATCATGAGGGCAGCTCTGTCCCGGGATGGTGTCAACTTTCTTGTGTGCTGTCGGGTCATTCCAACACTTTCCTGACTTTAACGTGCAGATGTTGGACAGATTTTGGGGATTCAGTAGGTGAGTTCCTGACCACAGTATTCGTCCCCTCTGATCTACTATTGAAACCACTGAGCTTCTGTGGATTCCAGTTCAGTTTCTGTTCAATGATAACCCTGAGGATGTTGATAGTGGGGGATTCAGTGATGAAAAATCCATGGAATTTCAAGGGGTGGTGTTTACATTGTCTGGTACTGGTGATGACCAAGCCTGGCATCTTTACGTCGTGAATGGTTCTTACCATTTGTCAGTTCAAGCCTTGATATTCTCCAGTTTTTATTACGTTTGGATAAAAACTGCTTCAGCGTCTGAGGATGTGCGAATAGTGCTAGACATCGTGCAATCATCGACGAACATCTGTGCTTATGATAGAGGCAATATTATTCACATGGTGCATGTGAAAAAGAATTATATGCATTACTACAAATGTAGCATTATCATTGCCTTGCAGAGCCGTAAGATGACATTCAAATACCTGTACTCAATACACTGATGGATGAAGGCAAGTATGCCAAACTACTTCTTCACCGTCCTAACTACGTGTGACACCCCTTTAAGGAAATATGTACCTCCATACATTTGTTTCTCTATTAATAATACTCCACAAGCTGTCTTGTTTCTGAGCAACAAACCCAAAGAAACAGACACAACAAGTCCACAAATCCTAGCCACTCTCCCTACATCAAAGACATCTCGGAAATGACTGCTAGGCTACTCAGACCTCTTGGCATCATGGCAGCCCACAAACCAACCAACACACTAAAACAGCAGGTAATGAACTTGAAAGACCCTATATTGACAACAATCAAAACTAAAGTCATTTACAAATTAACTTGCAAGGACTGCAACAAACACTACATTGGACAAACAGGCAGAAAAGTAGCCACCAGGATACATGAACACCAACTAGCCACAAAAAGACATGACCATCTCTCACTAGTATCCTCACATATGGATGAGGAAGGACACCAGTTTCACTGGGACAACACATCCGTCCGAGGACAAACCAAACAAAGACACGCACGAGAATTCCTAAAAGCATGGAATTCCAACTAGAACCCTATCAACAAAGACATCTAGTTAGACCCCATCTACCACCCCCTGTGAAAAGGACCAGGAAGTGACTTCACCACAGGAAATAACATCACCACAGGAAATGACATCACCAACCCAAAGAAACCCCCCCAAAAAAATAGAAAGCAGGAATTCTCAGCATTGCCTCTCCTGAGGCCCATTGAAGATGTTAACTAGTAGGGTAACGAAACATCTGGAAATGAACCTTACAGCACAGCGAGTAAACCTACGTTCATAATCTCAACCTCAGCTACAAATCTTCTCAAGACTCTCTACCAAGTGTTTACTAAGCTTCCTTTCTCTTAATGGCACATTACATGGCTCCAACTCCCCAACATTATACTGTTCCAATAAAAATTCGAATTGTGGTCAAAACTGCAATCAACTCAGGTATGTATTTTACAAGCAAATGTTATATATTTTAAATTTATAGTACGCTCTGAGACAGGTGCTTGTAACCTCTCAGCATTCACTCTCTCTTAAATGTATAGTACACGCTTCATAACACCGCCCTGCATAAGAAAAAAATTAATCATCACAAAGAAAACCGGGCTTCTTTTTTTTAATTCTTAATCGCTTAACAATTAAATACATGGGACATTAATCTAAATTAATGTTAATTTCTGCATATATTTTGTTAACACACACATACATATATAAATATATAAGACTGATATCTGTTCTATCTTTTTCTGTACAATTTTTCGTTAAGTACAAGAAAATGCATCTCTATCATTTATTTACGAACCGCAACACGTACAATTTGTAACCTAAAATTCTGTAACATAAGAATTCAAAGAAATAGTCACCTATTCTTGATTTAAATCGATCCAAGAATGTAAGAGGATTCTGATTTATGTTCGCAACTGTCTATGACACATTGTACATCACATAAACATTACAATGTTTGAGGAATAGTATCAAACTCAATAATTCGTTTTACATGATAGATTAATTTAACTGGTGATGTTGAGCTTCTTTGAAAAGTAGCTGAAAATGTGTTGCTGGAAAAGTGCAGCAGGTCAGGCAGCATCCAAGGAGCAGGAGAATCGACGTTTCGGGGATGAGCCCTTCTTCAGGAATGAGGAAAGTGTGTCCAGCAGGCTAAGATAAAAGGTAGGGAGGAGGGACTTGGGGGAGGGGTGTTGGAAATGCCATAGGTGGAAGGAGGTCAAGGTGAGGGTGATAGGCCGGAGTGGGGGTGGGGGCGGAGAGGTCAGGAAGAAGATTGCAGGTTAGGAAGGCGGTGCTGAGTTCGAGGGTTGGGACTGAGACAAGGTGGGGGGAGGGGAAATGAGGAAACTGGAGAAATCTGAGTTTATCCCTTGTGGTTGGAGGGTTCCTAGGCGGAAGATGAGGCGCTCTTCCTCCAGCCGTCGTGTTGCTATGGTCTGGCGATGGAGGAGTCCAAGCACCTGCATGTCCTTGGTGGAGTGGGAGGGGGAGTTGAAGTGTTGAGCCACGAGGTGATTGGGTTGATTGGTCCGGGTGTCCCAGAGGTGTTCTCTGAAACATTCCGCAAGTAGGTGGCCTGTCTCCCCAATATAGAGGAGGCCACATCGGGTGCAGCGGATGCAGTAAATGATATGTGTGGAGGTGCAAGTGAATCTGTGGTGGATATGGAAGGATCTCTTGGGGCCTTGGAGAGAAGTAAGGGGGGAGGTGTGGGCGCAAGTTTTGCATTTCTTGCAGTTGCAGGGGAAGGTGCCGCGAGTGGAGGTTGGGTTGGTGGGGGGTGTGGACCTGACGAGAGATTCACGGAGGGAGTGGTCTTTTCGGAACGCTGATAGGGGAGGGAAATATATCCCTGGTGGTGGGTCCGTTTGGAGGTGGTGGAAATGACGACAGTTGATACGATGTATATGGAGGTTGGTGGGGTGGTAGGTGAGGACCAGTGGGGTTCTGTCCTGGTGGTGATTGGAGGGGTGGGGCTCAAGGGTGGAGGAGTGGGAAGTGGAGGAGATGTGGTAGAGGGCATCGTCAATCACATCTGGGGGGAAATTGCGGTTTTTGAAGTAGCAGGCCATCTGGGTTGTACGATATTTGAACTAGTCATCCTGGGAGCAGATGCGGCGGAGACAAAGGAATTGGGAATATGGGATGGCGATTTTACAGTGGGCTGGGTGGGAGGAGATGTAGTCTCGGTAGCTGTGGGAGTCGGTTGGTTTATAGTAAATGTCCGTGTTGATTCGGTCGCCAGAGATAGAAATGGAATGGTCTAGGAAGGGGAGGGAGGAGTCTGAGACGGTCCAGATAAATTTGAGGTCAGGGTGGAAGGTGTTGGTAAAGTGGATGAACTGTTCAACCTCCTCGTGGGAGCACGAGGCAGCGCCGATACAGTCATCGATGTAGTGGAGGAAAAGGTGGGGGGTGGTGCCAGTGTAGCTGCGGAAGATGGACTATTCCACATATCCTACGAAGAGGCAGGCATAGCTGGGGCCCATTCGGGTGCCCATGGCTACTCCTTTGGTTTGGAGGAAGTGGGAGGATTGGAAGGAGAAATTGTTCAGGGTGAGGACCAGTTCAGTCAGTCGAAGGAGGGTGTCAGTGGAAGGGTACTGGTTGGTACGGCGGGAAAGGAAGAAGCGGAGGGCTTTGAGTCCTTCCTGATGGGGGATGGAGGTGTACAGGGGCTAGATGTCCATGGTGAAGGTAAGGTGTCGTGGACCGGGGAATCGGAAATCATGGAGGAGGTGGAGGGTGTGGGTGGTATCCCGAATGTAGGTGTGGAGTTCTTGGATTAAGGGGGACAGGACTGCGTTGGAGTATGCAGAGATGAGTTCGGTGGGGCAGGAGCAGGCTGAGACAATGGGTCGGCCGTGGCAGTCAGGTTTGTGGATTTTGGGCAGGAGGTAGAAACTGGCGATGCGGGGTTGTGGGACTAAGAGGCTGGAGGCGGTGGATGGGAGATCCCCTGAGATGATGAGGTTATGGATGGTTTGGGAGATGATGGTTTGGTGGTGGGAGGTGGGGTCATGGTCAAGGGGGCAGTCAGAGGAGGTGTCTGCGAACTGGCATTTAGCCTCAGCGGTGTAATGGTTGGTGCGCCAAACTACTACCGCGCCTCCCTTGTCTGCTGGTTTGATAGTGAGGTTGGGGTTGGAACGGAGGGAGTGGAGGGCTGCACGTTCTGAGGGTGAGAGGTTCACTCCAACGTCTCACTCTCGGAACGTGCAGCCCTCCACTCCCTCTGTCAAACTGGCAGACAAGGGAGGCGCGGTAGTAGTTTGGTGCACAGACCTTTACACCACTGAGGCTAAATGCCAGTTCACGGACACCTTCTCCTACTGCCCCCTTGACCATGACCCCACCTCCCAACACCAAACCATCATCTACCAGACCATCCATAACCTCATCACCTCAGGGGATCTCCCATCTACCGTCCCACAACCCCGCACCGCACGTTTCTACCTCCTGCCCAAAATCCACAAACCTGGCTGCTCCGGCCGACCAATTGTCTCAGCCTGCTCCTGCCCCACCGAACTCATTTCTGCATACCTCAACGCGGTCCTGTCCCCCTTAGTCCAAGAACTCCCCACCTACATTCGGGACACCACCCACACCCTCCACCTCCTCCATGATTTTCGTTCCCCGGTCCCCAACAACTTATCTTCACCACGGACACTGTACACCTCCATCCCCCATCAGGAAGGACTCAAAGCCCTCCGCTTCTTCCTTTCCCGCCGTACCAACCAGTACCCTTCCACTGACACCCTCCTTCGACTGACTGAACTGGTCCTCACCCTGAATAACCTCTCTTTCCAATCCTCCCACTTTTTCCAAACCAAAGGAGTAGCCATGGGCACCCGCATGGGCCCCAGCTATGCCTGCCTCTTCGTAGGATATGTGGAACAGTCCATTTTTCGCAGCTACACTGGCACCACACCCCACCTTTTCCTCTGCTACATCGATGACTTTATCAGTGCTGCCTCGTGCTCCCACGACGTGGTTGAACACTTTACCAACACCTTACACCCCGACCTCAAATTTATCTGGACTGTCTCAGACTCCTCCCTCCCCTTCCTAGACCTTTCCATTTCTATCTCTGGCGACCGAATCAACACGAACATTTACTATAAACCGACCGACTCCCACAGCTACCTGGACTACACACCCTCCCATCCTGCCCACCGTAAAAACGCCATCTCATATTCCCAATTCCTTCGTCTCCGCCGCATCAGCTCCCAGGAGGACCAGTTCCAATACCGTACAATGCAGATGGCCTCCTTCTTCAAAGACTGCAACTTCCCCCAGACGTGATTGACGATGCCCTCCACCACATCTACTCCACGTCCTGCTCCTCCGCCCTTGAGCCCCGCCCCTCCAATCACCACCAGGAAAGAACCCCACTGGTCCTCACCTACCACCCCCACCAACCTCCATATACATCGTATCATCTGTCGTCATTTCTGCCACCTCCAAACGGACCCCACCACCAGGGATATATTTCCCTCCCCACCCCTATCAGCGTTCCGAAAAGACCACTCCCTCCGTGACTCTCTCTTCGGGTCCACACCCCCCACCAACCCAACCTCCACCTCTGGCACCTTCCCCTGCAACTGCAAGAAATGCAAAACTTGCACCCACACCTCCCCCCTTACTTCCCTCCGAGGCCCCAAGGGATCCTTCCATATCCGCCACAAATTCATCTGCACCTCCACACACATCATTTACTGCATATGCTGCACCCGATGTGGCCTCCTCTATATTGGGGAGACAGGCCGCCTACTTGCGGAACGTTTCAGAGAACACCTCTGGGACACCCGCACTAACCAACCTAACCATCCGGTGGCCCAACACTTCAACTCCCCCTCCCACTCCACCAAGGACATGCAGGTCCTTGGACTCCTCCATCGCCAGACCATAGCAACACGACGGCTGGAGGAAGAGTGCCTCATCTTCCGCCTAGGAACCCTCCAACCACAAGGGATAAACTCAGATTTCTCCAGTTTCCTCATTTCCCCTCCCCCACCTTGTCTCAGTCAAATCCCTCGAACTCAGCACCGCCTTCCTAACCTGCAGTCTTCTTCCTGCCCTCGCCACCCCCACCCCCACTCCGGCCTATCACCCTCACCTTGACCTCCTTCCACCTATGGCATTTCCAACACCCCTCCCCCAAGTCCCTCCTCCCTACCTTTTATCTTAGCCTGCTGGACACACTTTCCTCATTCCTGAAGAAGGGCTCATCCCCGAAACGTCGATTCTCCTGCTCCTTAGATGCTGTCTGACCTGCTGCGCTTTTCCAGCAACACATTTTCAGCTCTGATCTCCAGCATCTGCAGTCCTCACTTTCCCCTCCTTCTTTGAAAAGTAGCCAAGGGGCCGCTCACTTCCGTCATCAACTTGCTGTACCAGTACATCTCAGGCTCCTGTATTGCTATCATCATTTGCACCTTTGAAGCGTTTCGGAAAATTTGTTGTAGCAACAGCTTGTGCGGTGGTTGTTACTGTTTTTAAATGATCAAATGATTCCTGGCTTTGTTCTTACCGCCGAAATTTAATGTTCTTCTTCATAATTCTGCAAGTGGTGCCACCCGACTGCTGAAGTTTGGAACAATCTTCTGGTAGAATTTGCTTATTCTCAAAGTCTGAAGTAGCTCTTTTCTCAAGATTGGTCGTGGGAATGTCTCGATAGCCTTTGTTTTGGCATTCCTTGGTGTCAACCTTCCATTACCGATGTTATATCCAAATCAAGACACCTCTACCTTCGCAAAATCTGTATTCTTTAAGTGTATTACCGGTTTTGCTTCTCATCGTCGATCAAAGAGCTCTGCCAACTGTAACATGTGATCTTTCCTTAACTAATTTTAAGTCATTATATAACCAAGGTAAACACCACAGTTTGTTAACACAGCTCCAATTTTGTTCACGAGTGTTCGGAATGTGGCTAGTGCTTTCTTCATTCCAAAGTGCATCACTTTGAATTGATATAGCCCATTTTGAGTTACATGTGCAGAAACGTCTTTCACTTTCTCTGATAAATATACCCGCAATAACCTCGCAGTAGGTCCAACGTTGTGATACAACTGGATTGTTAAAACTTCTCTATACAGTCGTCACATATTGCTGTTGGGTATGAGTTCGATGTTGTTACGTTGTTAACTCTCAGAAGTCCAAACATAATCATTATGTCCCATCAGGTTTGTGATGAAGATGATAGATGAAATCTATTCATTCGGAGTCGGTTTGATGATATCTTCAATGATAATCGCGTCCACTTCTGTCTGGAACTGTGTGACTTTGAAAGGAGAAAAAGTGGGGAGGAGGATAGGACGAAATGCAAATAGAACTGGAAAAGTTAATGAAGCCCTCCACGCCCTGCGGTGCCCACTTCTCCATGAAGATCTCGAGAGAGTTGGTGGACGCCATGTGCCCCTACTCTGGGTACACCCAGGCCAGAACCTAACCTAATTGTGAAAAGAGGCAGCCAGTAGTCGGGAACATTCCATACCCAGTATCTTTTGTGAACCTCTAGATGTCAGTAAACTGAACTAGAGCTAAGCGTACCAAGGAATCCTTCGTGATCGCAACGTCTTTACTCTCTGTATTAGCAACTGTAAAGATGTGATCGCTATCTGCCCTCAAGTAATCCAGTGTGTGAGAGTGTTCTAGAAATCATCTTTTCTGTTGACGTGTTTCGCTGGTTTTAAGGAGGGAGTATGGCTTGTGAATTGCTTCACATTTGGGTAAATAATTCAAAGGTTAACATTTATCATTTCAGCTCTAATTCTTCCAAAAAATCTCTTAATAAAGTAACATATTTGAAAATTTGACTGGACCCTTAATCAAATGGGTAACTTTGTTTCTAGATTGTTTACACTTTGTTTGCATACTTTCCTCACAGTTAACATAGTGACGATCATCGTTCTGCTTTATGAAGATTGTGGACTGTCTCCATGTGTCAGTCATTACCTGATGGCCTTGGCAGTGGTAGATCTACCGGTCATTATCCTCTACCTGATATTGAGACACATTCCAGTTGTTTATTGGCAGCAATTTTATTTCCTGAACAACATGATTGTTTGTAATATCCACGCCATTCTGGCCCATACCCCTCCAAATCCTTCATATTCGTATTTACATCCAGATGCCTTTAAATATCGCAATTATACTAGCCTCCACCACTTCCTCTGGCAGCTCATTCTATACACGTACCACCCTCTGAGTCAAAAGTTGCCCCTTAGGTCTCTTTTATATCTTTCCTGTCTCACCCGAAACCAATGCCAGGGAAAAGACTTTCCTATCCATGTACCGCATGTTTTACTTACCTCTGTAAGGTCACACCTCAGCCTCCGCTGCTCCAGGCAAAACGGCCCTCGATTACTCAACCTCTCCCTGTAGCTCAATTCCTCCAACCCTGGCAATATCCTTGTAAATCTTTTCTGAACCCTTTCAAGTTTCTCATCTTCCGACAGTAAGGAGACCAGAATTGCATATAATATTCCAACTAATGTCCTGTACAGCCGCAACACGACCTCCCAAACCTGAGGTTCATCATCTTATCTTGTCCTTCTTTTGGAACAGAAACGATCATTGCTAAGCATTATGAAATATTTGCCTAAATTCCTGCAACCGTACTTCCACTGACCTTCCTTGGGACTATTTTCACATCCCGCTTTAGACTAGATGTCAGACAAAACTCTCCAATTTAGATTCTTTGTTCCGTTCACTCCTTCAGGCACAACTTCCACATTTGGCTGAAAATGTGAGGATTCGTGTCTCCATTCTACCAGTTTCTTCACCTGTGTCATTTCTTTTTGATGATTTCATATTCCATTGAGAAGCCTCCTTTTCCCTCAAATGAGAAACCCCACCAATTCTGATAGACAGGGTCTTCAGTTGTGACGGGCACTGATCTGATCGTTCTGTTGTCACCTCTTCCCCTTTTTCCAGCAGAATTTTAGAGATGCCCTTTGTCTTCACTTCCCATTTCACAGGATCCACTTATGAAGAATTAACCTCTGCCACTTCCACCACTTCCAGGAGGACAACATCATCAAACACATCTTCCCTTCTCGTCCACTGTCAGCATGTCACAGACATCGTTCTCTTTATGATTCCCTACCACACCCTGAACACTTGCCGATTCCTTTATGGCTCCATCACGTGCAATTGCAGAAGCTGACACACTTGCCCATTTACCTCTTGCCTCCTGTATGTCATAGGTCCCAAACAGACCATCCAGGTGAGGCAGTATGTCTCTTTACTCTTCCAATCCAGTCTGTTGTCATTGCTGCTCACAAGGCAGTCTCCTTTACATTGGTGAAACTAAACAGAGAGTGCATTGAGGAACACTGCTATCTGTCTGTAGGCATAACTCTGACCTACCTTGCGCTCATGTTAACATTTCGGTCCTGGGCAGCTGCAATGTTCCAATGAAGCACAGCCCAAGCTCGAGTAACACATCACTTTATGCTTTGGTACGAGACAGCCTGTCGGACTAAATATTCAAAACTACAACTTCACAGCCTGACCCCATTATGTCTGTTCTCCATTTTAAAAAAAAGATTCAAGTCTCCCTCGGACGCCGTCTTGTTTCTGTCTTGTTTATAGTGCCCTCAATAGAGAAAACACATTTTCCTGATTCGCAACTTAATTTAAACCTACATTACTTCTATTTCTCTGTCATCCAAAGATGTGTAGGTCAAGTGGGGTAGTCCTTTGACTCTTGCTTGTGGTGGAGGATGATTGTTACCAGGAGGTTTATCCCAAGTGTAATAGGAGTTCTCAGGGTAATTCTCATGAAAGCTTCCTTGGTTCCACTGTGTGGCCCTTTTAGGGCAATTAGAGGTCCAATGGAGGGTGCTGCCACAAGTAAGGCAGTTTCGAGTCGGACAGTCACGAGTAAAGTGATATAGGCTGTTACAATTAAAGCAGGCCGTGAATGGACGCCTGGGCGATTCTCTCTGCCATACCCACGACTGTGGCCTCGAATTGGTGCAGGGCCACTACTATGACACACTTGGGTGTTGAGGTTCCTCATCTTGGACTACAAATTCTGCTTTTACACGGATTGTTGGACTGTCTTCATTCTGCCGATTCCACAAGGCCCTAATAAAACAATGGAGTTGATTAGGGGTGGCATCAATCCAGTCTAGATTGTTTGTTTTGACTGCAGTGACTACAGAAGGCGGCAGGCCGTTTAAATCATAGAATTATCCTGAACATTAATAGCATTCAAATTCCAAGCCAGATCGTTGGAATAGGACTCATAACATTCTCTAAAACGGTCAAGGAAATCTTAAGCAGACTCCTTATTTTTGGAGCGAAGTTCAAGGATGCGAGCAAGGTCAATAGGTTTTGCTAATATAGCAGATGCAACAGCGCGAATATTATCTTGTCGCTGTTTTTCCTGGACTACAGCATTAGCGAAAGCAGTAAAGTTATTGTGATTAATACATTCAGTAAAACGGATATAATCAGAGCGGGTAAGCACTTGTGGAAGTAGGACCCAACGGTCATTGGCATTACTATCATAAGTTTTAATTGTGGTGTTTAAAAGTCAACGAACTGCTGAGGAGTCTTGTGGCGGTCGAGTGCATTACTGAGGATGGACATACTTTTGTGGGGCTTCCGTGGACAATAAAAACGGATATTAGCGTTAGGAGAAGCAGCTTGTCGGTTCGGTAGTTGCTTGACATAGAACATTCCTAATGTGGGTGCTTCGTCTTTCGCATTTTAAGAAGAAGAATGTAAAGTGGTTTCTAATTGCTGCATGAGTTCTTTATTAGAAGATCTGTACTGTTTCAATATTTGCTGACTGCGAGTGTTGAAAGCAACAGCGTCAGTGAACTGGGGAGGGGATGGGGAAACGGGAGTTTGATTAGTGACTTCTCATGTTGTTTCTGTTGGCGGGGTTTTGTTCAATCACATTCGTTTTTTATGACCTCAATAGATTTCATGGCTCCATCAGCAGTTAGTTCAATTCCCAATTTAGTGGCATTATTTTGCCATGAACACAAAACTGACTCTTTATGAGTTTCATCATAGCATTGTCTCCACAGTCTAATTAGTTCCTTTATCTTGGAATTCTTGTTCCTTTGTCAAATCATTTGCTGGGCTGACTTGATTAATTGAATACTTCTAGGTCCACTGAGTGGCCACTGCTCATCGCCCAATGCTTTATTTAGGGAGGCAGAACATTTTCGAAAGGCTTTGGATTTTTTCCAGAAACATCCCACATGTTTTTACTAATGGTGAAAACGGAGCTTCCATCTCATCTATGTGATGACCCATCTTTAAACAAACTTCCTTATCTCACAGTATAACTTCAGTGCCAATTTAAATCATGCCAATCCAACCGAATCAGAGTTTCTCAGCTCTGAGAGATTCACGACTCTCTCTCTCTTTTTTTCAGATCCGTTTCTTAAGTCTGCCCTTAGATTTCACTCCCTCCCTTTTTAAATACAAGGTTCTCTTAACCCTTCCCTTGACAAGACCCGATCCTTTCGGGCTGGACTAGAAAATAGACAGTAAGGGGTCAGGTCAGACACAAATTGAATGAGGAGGAAAACAAAACGTATATAAAATACTCACATCTGGCCGGCCATATTCCTCAACCTCAACAGTGAAGGACTCAAGTCTTTTACACCGCTGTCTATAATCTGTCCGTGCCGAACCAAGAGTCCCGGCACCAAATGAAGATCTAGACCCCTTTGCAGGGCCTCTCGGTTCACGATCGGTCAAAAGAATCACTAGGAGTACGGTCTGTTTAAAGTAAGATTAACAGTTTAATAAATTAAAGCAGCCTGGCGCAGATTTTTACAGCAACACAGAGGTTAAAAGCTTCTGTGTTCCGTGGAGAAATGGCGCAATTATATTCGAAAATTACATAGTATCTATATTTTTTTTAAGAGATAGTACAGCCTTAATTACAAGAAGAGACCAGTCACATATAATAAGGTGACATGATTTACAGCAGGTTAATCTAATGATATTTCCTGGGAAAGGGTTCTTAATTACAAGAAAATTCCGATTAATTGTAATATGGTGACATGATTAACAACAGGCTAATCCAATGATATTCCCTGGGAAAGGGTTCTTACTTTACGTAGATCATCATCTCATGTCGGCAGTTCAAGATTAGTTGGAATACCAAATCACTGTCTTATGGTTCATATTGTGCAAAATCCATTGTTCTGTCTTATCTCTAAACACAACCAACTTAGCAAAGCATCAGTTCAAATTCACAGAGTCAAATCATTACTTGCAGTCAGATTGTTGTGTTATTTTAAATGGAAAAGCCATTTATGGTTAATGAAAACCTGCATGTACTTGTTGATTCTGACAACAGCCTAAATTCAAATTTTAGATCCTCAAGTGCATTCACCGTAACCATGCCTCTCATGATCCTATACTCGTCGATAGCATCCTTCCTCAGTCTCCTAAGCTCGCAAGGAAAAAGGGTCTCATTTGTCCAACCTCTCCCTCGAACTCCGTTCTGGCAAGACTCTTGTAAATTTCTTCTGCACTCTTTCCAGTTTAATAACATCCTTTCTATAGCAAGGCGATCAGAACTAAACACAGTACTCCAAGGGCAGCCTCACTGCAATACAACTTCGCAGCTTCTATACTCAATGCCCTGATCGAAGAAGGCCAGTGATTCAAAAGCGTTCTTTACTGCCCCGTCTACCAGTCTCTCAATTTTCATAGAACCGTGCACCTGAACTCCAAGATCCCTCTGAACCATTAAACTTTTTCCGGCTCTACAATTCACCTTGGAACTCCGAACTTGATTTGATTATCCAAAATGAAAGATCTCAAACTTACCTATATTAAACTTCATTTGCCATTTCTCAGGCAATTTCCCCAAGGTGGGATTAAGGTCCTACTACAATTTCTGATAAACTTCCCCACTGTCCACGACACCTCCTAGTTTACTGTCATCTGCAAAATTACTAATTATGCCTTGTGCATTCTCATCCAATGATGTGGATAAGAAACAGAGATCCAGAAACACTAAGAGGTCTTTCTCGCTCATGTATTCTAGTAGTTTGCATTACATTTCGCAACCCTCCATTTCCTGTACATCTGGAAAGAACCCTGGGTCTGTGTCACACCACTCCCTCATCATTGATTCTTTGCTGTCCAGCTACCATTCTGGTGTATCTATGCTGCACTCAAATTCACACGGACTCCACAAGTCCATATTTGTTCTTGTCTTTCTATGTTTAAATAGTGACTGTCACTGCTGTGCTAACATGAAATGGCTGCCGTGAACAGACTTAAAATAGCTAAATGACGGAGAGGTTCTGAAGAATTCATCCTGGCTTTGCAGATTAAATTACAATTTACACTTTGAGAATTATCACTTATCAACTTTCGACAGATGAAACATGGTGAGTTGTAAACCGATTCTGTTTGGTTGTCAGACTGAGGAGTGACAATATAAGCTAAATGTTACACTATTATCAGCGTCCAGAAACAGTGAAAGCATCAGTCTGGTGCATGAGGAGGTGCAAGTGTAACCAAAGTTGTTTCCTTTTCGGAATCCCTGCGCTCTAAGAATGTCAGCAGAAGCAGAATACTGAAAACTCTTTCAGAAAGGATGAGCAAGTTTCAATTCATTAAGATGCAAATTCCACAATCTGTTTGAAGTGAACGCCCTGAGAGAATTAAATGTGACTGGCCAACTTCTGAAACTACAGGCAGGCAGTGCGATTGAAGTATTCAAAAGCTAACTTGTCAGTTCAGCTACTGAATTCTACCAATGAGGCCTTGTGCAGAAAAAAGTATCAGAGTTCTTACTGGGAGTCAGGCTGTTCACTCATGGAAACAGAATTTCCCACACACCACACAGACACACAGTGTCTTCTAACAGTCCGCTGTTTAAAAAGAAAATAAAGCATTGGCCCTGCAAATAAACAAAGTTCTTGGACCAATAGATCTATGTGAGGAAGTGAGTACAACAGTGGGTCAGAGTGAGGGATTGATTGGGAGGAAGTCAGTGCAACAATGAGGGATAGAGTGTTACAGTGAGAGAGTGAGAGTGACAGTGGGGAATGAACCTGACAGCGGAGAGGGAGCAAGCCAGAGGACGAAAGAATATGACAGTGGAGGAATGAGGACATCAGTGAGGGAGTGAGTGTGACAGTAAGAGTGTGAGAATGACTGTGAAGGAGTGACAGTGAGTGAAAGAGAGTGAGGCTGAGTGTAAAATGGTGAGAGTGAGAGAGATGGATGTTTAGTTGGAGTGAGGAAGTGAGAGTGACTGAACGAGTGAGAGTGAGGTAGTGAGCGTGAGAGTCAGGGAGTGAGTGTGCGTGTGATGGATTGAGAATGTGGGATAAGACTGAGAGCAGAAAAATGTGTGTGGGAGTAAGTGTGAGGGCATGCAAGTGAGAAAGTGGAAGAAAGCGTGACTGTAAGGGAGTGAGTATGACTGTGAGCGAGTGTGTGCTACCATGAGAGAGTCAGTATGTGAGTAAATGAGTCAACATGACTGTGATGAAATGAGAGAGAGTGTGATGCAATGAGACAGAGTGTGATGGAGTAAAAAAGAGTGTGATGGACTGTTAGACAATGACGGTCAGGGAGTTAGATTGACAGTGAGATTTACAGAGAGAGTAAATGAGTGACAGTGTCAGTGCCGGAGTGGAAGTGACAGTGAGGAAGTAAGTGTGAGGGAGTAAGATTGTGAGGGAGCGAGAGTGAGATGGTAAGAGTGACAGAGTGAGTACAATATTGAGGAACTCAGTGCGGCTCTGAGGGATGGAATGTGACTGTGAGAGAGTGAAAGAATCTTACATAGTGAGAGTGAGTGTGATGGAGTGTGTGACGGTCAGGGAGTGAGAGTTGTAGTGAGAGAGTAAGATTGGAAATGAAGGAGAGTGAGGTAGTGAGCGTCAGGAGGTGAGGGTGACTGTGAAGGTGTGAGAGTGACATTGAGGCAGAGAGAGTGAGAGAGAGAAAGGGAGGGATTGACAGTGAGGGTATGATAGTCAGAATGAGAGTATGAGAATGAGGGAATGACTGTGAGATTGTAGAAATTACAGTGAGTGTGATAAGAAAATTTTGATGCAGAGTAAATGGAGATACTTGAATTTTGAAATATTAAACAAATTCCATCAAACAATACATCAGTTTTCAGACGATTGCAAACCACAAGAATGACCCACAGCAGCTTCTTCCTGCTCTGTCTCCCTCAGCAGGGAGTAAGTGCGGACGGCTGATGCTGGATGTCAGATTTAAGAGTCTGGTGCTGGAAAAGCACAGCAGGTCACGAATCATCTGATAAGCAGAGGAATTAACATTTCGGGCATAAGCCCTTCATGGACGAAACGTCAATTTTCCTGCCCCTCGGATGCTGCCTGACCTGCTGTGCTTTTCGAGCACCGCACTCTAGTCTCCATCAGCAGTCCCACATACAGCTCGAGAAAGGTCTCTCGCTTCACCACCCCCCCCCCCCCCCCCCCCCCCCCCACACACACACACACACACTCCCCGCAACCCTGTCAATTCAAGTTTATGGACCAGTTCCTGCCCGGCTCAGCTTCTTATAAAAAAACTCCTGGTTCTTCCTGAAGTAACTGAGAATCAATCAAGGTGTCGCAGTCACCCCGTGTGTCCCAAGCTCACATCCTGATATGCTGCTGGAAGGAGCCTGCTGTTCCCACACTTCCCTGGGCGCTGATCTCTCCATTGCGGACTGGTTCAAACAAACCTCTTGCACTCATTGAATAAATGCTCCTCAATGGCATCGCTGGGGGAATGCCTCACGCCTGCGCTCCTTTAGTCAGGAACAACTAGCATTGGGGAGAAAAGGTTTAATTATAGATACACTTTGGTGCTGGTGTTAGTTGGAGGCGGATGAAAGCCTGCTCTACCTGTCAAACAGTTTCCTCTCCGGGCTGCCTTTCACTCTCTGTTTTCTATTTCTCAGTCAGGTTGGGCGAGTTTCTATAAAAAAAAAGAAAGGGGAGGCACTTCTGATGTCATTCAGCAGCCATTGAAAGGACGAAACGTGATGTCTCGAGGAGGCATAGGCCTGGGAAAAGGTGGAGCAAAGCAGCGCCGCTGTGTGCCATTATAACATCCAGGGAATCATGGAACCAGACATCTGGCGCCTGGCTCGCTGTGAAGGGTTCAAACCCATCTCTGAATTGATCTACGAGGAGACCCGCGGGGTGCTGAAGGTTTTCCTGGAGAATGTGATGCGGTCATCTACACCTAGACTGAGCACGCCAAGCGCAAGATGGTCACGGCCATGGATGTGGTGTATGCTCTGAAGCTTTAGGGCCGCAGTCCGTATGGATTCGGAAGCTGAGCAAATTAGTCCCTTTCCAGCAGAACAAAAGGAAATTTTCCCAGGTACCCAAACCCTCCGATTGAGAATGGAGACTTAAGGACGGGGAAGGCAGCACATAGCGAGAAGATAGTGTAATGTACCTGATTATTTCATGTATCATATCGCGACTTGTCATGCTGCCCACACATTAATATGACTTATTGCAGTATTTGTAATTCCTTGACCCTTACATGAGTGATACTTTGTTCAGTTTTGCTTCTGGGACCCTGTGGATGTTTTAATTACCTGTTCTTTCCATCTGCCTGTTCCAGACCTTTCAGGCTCCAGTTAAGTTGTCTCATTCTCATTATATTCTGAGTGAAATAAAATGCACCGGTGCATGGGGAGGCGATGGCTTGGTGGTATGATTGCTCGATTGTTAATCCAGAAACCCATCATACAGTTCTGGGGACGTGGGTTAGAATCCTGCCCTGGCCGTTTGTGGAATTTAAATCCAAGCATTTAAAAAAACTGAAATTACGAGTCCACTGATGACCATGAAAACATTGTCTAAAATTCCAACTGGATCATCAATGCACTTTAGGGAATGAAATCTGTCATCTCTACCTGGACTGGTCGACATGTGACTCCAGAGCTACAGCAATGTGGTTGACTCTCAACTGCCCTCTGAAACGGCTTAGCAAGCCCCTCAGTTGTATCAATCAATAGAAAGTCGCAACAAAGAAAAAATGAAACCAGACGGACCGGAAAAGACAATCACATAAACGCAAACGGTCCTGCCGACCAGGCGGAACCGGAAAAGACAATGGCATAAACACAAACGGTCCTGCCGACCATGCAAAGTTATCCTTAACAACATTTGGCGACGAGTGCCGAAAGTGGGAAAGCTATCTCACAGACGAGTCAAGCAACAGCCTGACATAGACATTCTTACGGAATCGTACTTTACAGATAACACCCTAGACTCCATCATTACCATCCGTGGATATGTCCTATCCCACCAGCAGGACAGGCCTAGCCGAGGTGCATACCATCGGGAGGGTGTTGTCCTGGGTGTCCTTGCCACCGACCCTGGACCTCATGAACTCTCATGACTTCAAGTTAAACATGAGCAAAGAGTCATCTTACTGGAGGAAGCACTGAGGATGACAAGGGCGCAAAATGTACTCTGGGTGGTGCATTTCAATGTCCACCACATAGAGTGGCTCGGCAGCAGCATTACAGATCGAGCTAGTCGGGTCCAAATGGATAGAACTGCTAGACTGGGTCTGCAGGAGGTGGTTAAGGAAGCAACAAGTGGGAAAGAGAAAACAAACTTGTCCTCATCCATATTTATCTGCCAGCTGGAGAAGCATCTGTCCATGACACTATAAGTAAAATGTTACCACTGCCCGCCTTGTGGAGATGTAGTCCCCTCTTCACTTTGAGAATAACCTACATCGTGTTGCATGGTGCTATCACAATGCCAAATGGGGCAGACTTTGAAAAGATCTAGCAACTCAAGACTAGGCATCCATGAGGTAAGGTAAGCCATCAATAGCAGCAGAACAGTACTCCAGCACAATCTGCAAACTCACGACCTGGCATATTCCACACTCAACATTTACCATCCAGCCAAAGGATCAACGCTGGTTAAATGGAGAGTGTATGAAGGCATGCCAGGAGCAGAATCAGGCATATCTAAAAATGAGGCGTCAACATGGTGAAGCTCACAAACAGGACCTCTTGCGTGCCAAACAGCATAAATAGCAAGTGATTCGCAGAGCTAAATGGTCGAACAAACAACAGATGGGATCTGAGCTCTGCAGTCCTTTCTCATCCAGCCATGGATGGTGGTGGACTATTAAACAACTCACTGGAGGTCGAAGGACCACAGATAACCCCATCCACAATGATGGAGGAGCCGAGAACTGCATTGCAAAAGATAGGACTGATACATTCGCAACAATCTTCAGCCAGACATGTCGACTCGAATATCTAGCTCGGGCTTCTTCAGTTGACCCCAGCATCACAGATACTATTCTACATCCAATTCGGTTCACTCCATGTGAGAGGCTCCAATCGGTCAAGTGGAGGAGTAATTGGTCTACTCTCTAACATTAATAAAGTGATGGACGGTGTTATCAACAGTGCTATCAAGCAGCACTGCTCAGCAACATACTCCTCACTGACGCCCATTTGGTTTCGCCAGGGTCACTCAGCTCCTGATGTCATTACAGCTTGGGTTCAAACAAGGACAAAACAGCTGAATCCCAGAGGGCAAGTGAGAATGACAGCCCTTGACAACAAGATCGCAGTTGACTAAGTATGGCATCAAGGAGCCCTGGCAAAACTGAATTCAATGCGTATCGGGGGCAAACACTCTGCTGGTCAGAGGAAGATGATTGTGGTTGTGGAGGGTCAGTGATCTCAGAGGGTAAAAACAATGACTTCAGATGCTGTAAACCAGAGTCTAGATTAGAATGGTGCTGGGAAAGTACAGCAGTTCAGGCAGAATCCGAGGAGCAGTAAAATTGACTTTTCGGGCAAAAGCCCTTTATCAGGAATACAGGCAGAGAGCCTGGAGGGAGGACAGATAAATGAAAAGAGGGTGGGGGTGGGGAAAAAGTTGCATAGAGTACAATAAGTGAGTAGGGGAGGGGATGAAGATGATAGGTCGGGGGGGAGTAGAGTCCATAGATGGAAAAGAAGATAGGCAGGTAGGACAAGTCTTGGGGACAGTACTGAGCTGGAAGTTTGGAACTGGGGTGAGGTGGGGGAAGGGGAAATGAGAAAACTGTTGGACCTGGAGGAAGAACGCCTCATCTTCCGCCTCAGAACACTTCAACCCCAGGGCATTAATGTGGATTTCAACAGTTTCCTCATTTTCCCCTTCCCCCACCTCACCTCAGTTCCAAACTTCCAGCTCAGCACTGTCCCCATGACTTGTCCTACCTGCCTATCTTCTTTTCCACCTATCCATTCCCCCCTCCCCCCTGACCTATCACCTTCATCCCCTCCTCAACTCACATATTGTACTCTATGCTACTTTCTCCCACCCCCAACCTCCTCTCATTTATCTCATTCCCTTCAGGCTCTCTGCCTGTATTTCTGATGATGGGCTTTTGCCCGAAGCGTCGATTTTACGGCTCCTCAGATGCTGCCTGAACAGCTATGCATTTCCAGCACTATTTTATCTAGACAGCGATCTCAGTTCTAGGGCATCTCTGCAGAAGTGCCTCAGGCCATGGCATAGGCCAAAAATCTTCAGCGACCTTCCCTCCAACATAAAGTCGGACATGATGGCGTTTGCTGATGATTGCAGTGTTCAGTACCATTCGCAACTCCTCAGACTCAAAAGCGCTCCGTGCTCAATTGCAACAAGATCTGGACACTATCCAGACTTGGTCAGAAAAGTGGCAAGTAACATTCGCGTCACAAAAATGCCACACAATGACCGTCATCAGTAAGAGATACTTTAACCACCACGCCTTGACATTCTACGATATTGCCATTACCAGACCTCGACTGTCAACATCCTTGCGGTAACTATTGACCAGAAACTCAACTGGACTCATCACATAAGCACAGTGACTGCATGAGCCGATCAGAATCGAGGGACATTGCAGCAAGTAACTGTCCTCCTGACACCCCAAAATCTATCAACAATCTATACGGCACAAGTCAGATGTATGATTTGAATACTCCCCACTTGCCTGGATTGCTGCACTCCAACAACACTCAAGAAGCTTAACACCATCCAGGACAAATCAACCCGCTTGATTGGCCTCATATTCACAAACATTCGATCCCTCGACCCCCAGCGCTCAGTAGCAGCTATGTGCGTTATCTACAAGAAGCACTGAGAAATTCGACACAGATCCTTAGCGCTTTCCAATCCCATGACAACTTCCATCTTGATGGACAAGGACAGCAGGTCCTTGGGAACACCAGCATCTGCAAGTTCCACTCCACTTCACTCACCAGCCTGACTTAGAAATATAACTCCATTACTTCACAGTCATTGTGTCAGACTCCTGTAATTCCCTCCCTATCAACATTGTGGGTCACCCACAGCAAATGGACTTCAGCGAATCAAGAGGGCAGCTCACCAACACCTTCTCAAGGGCAAATAGGGATGGGCTATCAATGCTTAGAGAATACGAGCCCAAGACTCAAAAATGAATTTTAAAAATACAATGGCATTCAACATTATTTACAGAATTAATAATTGGACAGAGATATCAACAATAGCGAGGAAGGGACAGTAACCTGCCTGAATTATCAGCAGTACAGCTTCCATCTGTAATATTAACCATAAACTGTCATAAGAAAGCCAGGAAAAACCCAAAAATAATTTCCTTTCTATTGTACCATTCCAGTTTGTTGTTCTCAGATTCTGATCCATTGTATGAATATCCCAGTTTATTGTTCTCAGATCCTGATGCTTTGTTTTAACATTCCAGTTTACTGTTCTTAAATTCTAATCCATTGTTGGATCATTCAAACTATTCTCACTTTCTTATCTCTTCTCTCCCATTTTTTGGGAGCTGCCTATTCCACTGGTATGGATAATGATGTATTTGATACAATTGGATAAGACATTTGAGGCAACCCTTTATTAAGATAAGAGGGAAACGCTCCAGTAACACTATTAGGATCTTTGGAGATTGAACTCAACTGCAGACACTGAACAAACTTCTACCTTTCCATACAAGCATATTTAGTATGACAACAAAACCTGGTCTTTTTTGGATATTGACATCACTAGCTATTGGTCCTATCCTTCACCTCCAAAAACTCTACCAAGTTTAGAGATGTTATTGAAAGGTGATGCTTTCTCTTTCTTTGGAGACTTTGTTGTGTTGTCCACATGCAATGTTCAATGTAACTACCTTTCCAAGAACTAATCAAAAGTCTCATCCAACACAATAACTATCGATGTAAAGACTGTTTCTGGGTACAAATGCCCTGAAGAGAAGGGGCGGAGTGAGTGGTAGGTAGAATGTGAGGATGCTAGGAGAGATAGACAGAAAGCACTGGATTTTTGGCGTTTAGAATAGGACAGAATGCTATTTAGTGGGCATCGCCATAGGAAATGATTTCAATGAATGATTTCAGGGCCAAATAAATGCGTTGCGTCTTTCCTTGGCATTTATCCTGACATTTCTACCCTTCTGACGTCGTGGCAATTTCTCTCTCTTTCTTTCCCTGTCTCCGCTTTCATTTCTCTCCTGAGTTATCACTATCACTCTTCGCTTCTACTTAGTTGATGAGAGACAGCGTTTGTGCAATAGCGCTAGAGAGATGTTTCCAGTAAGTATTGAGGGTTGGTGTGCAATGTGGAGAGGGCAGGTTTCCTTCGCGTCGCTGGACATTCTACTTGCATTGCAGCATCATTCTCGCTCTGTCTACATCACTACCACAGTGTTTAAAATCTCTCTATTTCTCCTTCCATGTCTGCCATGTTCTTAGCGCCTTGTGTTCTCTCTCTCTCTGTCGCTCTCTCTCTCTGTTTTGATTCTGTTCCAGGGGATTGGGCTGTCCTGGTGATCTTTGCTGGCACTCACTGTGACTTCCACATTAGAGTGTGGAACCTACAGAGGGAAGGCATTGTATTGAATGGAGATACAGATTGCTTTTCATTTATGGTGGTTGGGTAATGAGGAACAATGCAGGAGAGGCAGTTCGGGAGGATGGGGAAGGGGAATGAAGTTTTAATGTGGAGGGCAAATACACAGGAAATTTTCCTACTTAATTTCTGAGGACAAGATGAGACAGTGTTTGACTGAGAGTTGGCAGTGACAGAATGAGAGAGGTTGACAAGGATGTTGCAGGAGAAGCTGACTGAGATTGGCATGGAAGGTATAACAGATAATAGAGAGATTGACAGGAAGGATATGAGCGAGGCTGAGAGAGATTGTCGAAGATGGTATGAGACAGGCTAAGCGAGAGTGACAGGGAAGGTATGAGAGATGGTCTGAGAGATTTAGAGGGATAATATGAGACGCACAGAAGACAGGGAGACAGCGCGATGATGGCAAGTGTGGGGCCGGGGAGGGTATCATGGATTGTGCAGCTACATACGAAGAATAATCGATAAGACTGTTCAGGGACATCAGACAGGCGGAAAATCAGATATCAGCTCTTTCACAGCTTGGGATTTGTACCTCTACCTTTCTCCCCTATAAATGACAGACTGGGAAAATCCAGCCCTCCCACGGATTGTACGCAAACAGGATTGTACAACGATGGAGATTGAGAGGGCATTTAAATACAGTAGGTATGTAATGGGCAATCTGTTAGTGGATGCAATCCGATGAAATGAAGCGGAATATGTGAGGGCAATCGGAGAGTGAGTCATATTCAAGAGGAAGCAAGTTCTGATACAGATTTGACCGTGAAGGTATGAGAGTGGCTGGGACAGAGAGAGGGAGAGTTTGACAGGAATGAGACAGAGAAAAAGAGAGCAAAATGACACAAGAACAAGGAGTGTAGCACGGGGCAGGGTAACATGGAGTTAGTTTGCCACATAGGAAATATATTAAATGAGACTTTTCAGGGGCTGTTCTTCTGGGATTTCTCGTCCTACGTTTCTGTCCTTTCTGTAGGCTCTCACTCACAATTTATCTGCCTTTCTGTCGCACCTTCCCTGTGGATCGTTGGTTTCTGGTATTTCCTTCCCTCTCCCCGACCACGTTTAGAACATTGAACATAGAACAGTACAGCAGAGGAGAGGCCCCTCAAAACTTGATGATTTGCCGACTTTTTATCCCACTCTTTCTGACTCTCTGTATAAAGAACTTACCTCGAACATTTCCCTTAAACCTTTCCCCAATCACCTTAAAAAATGTCCCCTTGTGATGGCCATTTCTTTCCTTGGAAAAGTCTCAGACTATTCACTCTATCTATGCCCCTCATCAGCTTCTTCGCTCCAAAACGTCTTAGCTCCCTTAATCTTTCTTCATAAGACATGCCTACCAGTTCAGGCAACATCCTGGTAAATATCCTCTGTATCCTCTCTAAAGATTCCACATGCTACAAAATGAGGTGAACATAACTGAACACAATGTTCCAAGAGTGGTCTTACCAGGGTTATATAGAATTGCAACATCACCTCACGGCTCTTAACCTCAATCCTCGTTAATGAGAGCTAACACATCATTCACCTTCTTAACAACCCTATTAATTTGAGTAGCAAGCTTGTGGGGTGTATACAGTGAAGAATCCTACCTTTAACCCTATATTCTACATTCAAATGCAACCTTCCAAAATGAATTACTTCATACTTTTCCATTTTGAACTCCATCTGCCACTTATCAGCCAAGTTCTGCTCCTGCCAATGTCCCTTTGCACCCTATAACAGGCCTGGACTCTATACACCAGTCCACCAACCTTCGTGTCACCAGAAAATTTACTAAAACTCGCTTCCACTTTCTCATGCAAGCCACTTAAAAACACTTACAAGAGCAAAGGTCCCAGAACAAATCCCTAGGAAAAATCACTGAACACCCTCTGTTTTCTGTGGGCCAGCCAATTCTGTATCCAGAGAGCCAGATTTCCCTGTATCGCATGCCTCGTTACTTTCTGAATGAGCCTACCATGAGGAAACTTATAAAACTCCTTGCTTAAATTCAATTACACCACAAACTTTCCCTTCATGGATGGTATTTGTTGCATCTCCAAATAATTCAATAAGGCTTGTGAAGTATAATCTACCTCTCTCAAAGCCATGCTGACTATCTCTAATCAAACTATGTTTTTCCAAGTAATTATACCTCCTGTCTCTCAGATTCCTCTCCAATAATTTGCCCACCATAGACTGAATGCTCTGAAATTCCCAGGATTGTTCATATACACTTCCATGGAAAAACATTTACTAAATTCCCCATCCTCTAATCATCTGGCACTACTCCAGTGGACAGTGAAGATGTAAAAATATTGGTCAAAGGGAAAAAATGCTTCACTCTTTCAGCCAAATACACCTACTAGTATCCTCTGACCAAGTCCAACTTATAAATGCAAGTTGCATGTCTCATCTGTTCGATACAGTCTTCCAAACGTGGAACAGGATAGGATACATTGACTTTGCGATCGCCCACACATAACTGTTGTGTACCATCTACTATGGGTGAGCGCCAGTCACTGCAACTCACTTCTAATATGTCATATTGGAGCATGCTTTCAATCTCCTTTTGAACCTGTGCCAACTTTAGAAGGTTAGGCATACAAGGATGTTTCTCAATCAGAACACCATTTCCTATGTATATATCATGTATAACTAGGGTAGCATTTCTTAGTTTATTTCCACATGTCTCCCCATGTGATAGCAATAACTCTTACAGGTCATTTCGATTTTCCTCTGGAAGGTAACTCAATAAGTTATCTTAACTTTTGACAAACTCATCATTGTTCAATTAATTTCAGCAATGTCCAATTTCGATTCCTCTAAACTTCATTCATCACTTTGTGTTGTAATTGATAAAACATTCTCCTTTTGCTTTGTTCCCCGTCAAAATGCCTTTTGGGCATATTCACGTGACACACGGTATGAGATTTCTTTCTGCCTGCAGTCGTTTTCAAGTAGTTCACCTCCATTAATCTCGTTTCGAGTTGATAGGGTCCACTGCACATTATTTTAAAGGTTCATTTACTACAGGAAGTAACACTAACACCTTATCTCCGAGAGCAAAATGGCACGTTGTTGATTTCTTGCCTCCTTCCGATTTCATTGCGTGCTGTGGTACTTTTAAATGTTGTCTCCCCCGGTCTATTTCACCATTCCCTAAAATTTGACATTGAGTCCTAATATGCGGTCTCTGAATTTTGATTTACCAATTTCTCCTTAATCAATTTTAGCAGTCCTCACAGTTCATGCCGAAAAACTAATTCAACTGGACTGAATTTCGTCGATTCATATGGTCCATTTCTGATGGCAAAGAGGACAAATGGAATTCCTGCATCCCAATCATGTGGCTAGTTTAACGATAAGCGCTCAACAAATTATTTTATGTCTGATTCAAACTTTCTCACGCTCTCTGCGATTCTGGAAAGTGCGCAATGGATTTGAATTGTTTCATTCCGATGCTGTCCATATCCTCATTGAATTACGTTGATTGAATATTGACTCTTGATCTGATTGTATCTCTGTGGATAATCCATATTTGGTGAAACATTTGAGTAACTCCTCTATAAAGATTTTAGTTTTGATATTACGTAATGGAATGACTCTGGAAATCATTCTTGTGAACAAATACTCTTCCCCACTTTTTCTTTGTTTTAGATAAGTGTCCTACGCAATTAGTTCGATCTCTTGTAAGAGGTCACTCAACTACAAAATGGGTATTAAAGGTACGCGTTTTATTACTGCCTGTGGCTTTCCAATTATCTGACAGGTACGACATGTCTGGCAAAATTGAAGTGCATCCTTGTACAGTTTAGGCCAATAAATATTTTTTGTATTTTAGCTTCTGTATTTAGCTTTCTTACGCTAACCTGTTATTGGAAGTTCACGTGCTACCCGCAATACATGCTTTCTACAACCCACTGGCCACAGGATTTTATGAATTTCCGCACATTTCTCATCTGCTTGAATATGTGGTGGTCTCCAAATCCTCATTCAGACATAATTATTTGGAAAGTAGCATTCAGGGATTTATTCAGATTTTTTTTTGTGAATACCTTTTGATATAATTGCTTTAGTTTTTCATCAGTCTTCCGTAACTCAGTTAATTTCTCTGAGCTAAAGGTGTCTGCTTTGTCAAACATCTGCTCTTGCTTTGTCTGGACCATTTGACCAAATAGGATCTCTGATAATTCCAAATCAACTTTCTTATTTGTACTATTTGATCTCTCCTGTTCCAACTGGTCAGTTTGTGACCTCGTTACCACACATTCAGGAAATATCCCAGGATATGTTTCCTGGACTACCTCAGTTGCCTGATGTTCCACTGCGTTTTCAAACACAGTAGGCAGCACTCCTACCGTTAGCAAAGATAAATTGTATTCCTGGAGCGAAGAGTTGGTTCAGTATTCTTACCACGACGTCTCCACTCTTCAGAGAACACCCCATCCTCACTCTGAGCACTTGTTGTCTCATCCTGAAATGCTCTCACTGGAACTTTTTCTGGCACTAGCCCTTCAGAGGTGTATGTCTTTGCATCATTCAACATCAATATTTGAGTGGACGCTGTACCTCTTATAGTTGCAACCATTTCCTTTTTAGTCATGGCCTATGCGACTAAACTTTTCCTTTGCAAGAATACGGTTTAAGAAGATCTGGCACTTCGTCCTTGACCAACTTCCGACTAGGCCGTACATTCTGGTGCAGACTGTTAGCCTCCAGTGTGCTTTCCATTACAACAATAACAAAATTCACTGGCTTATCCATTTTGTTTTCTTAGTGGCTTCCCGGTGCTTTTTGAATCCCATCAACACTGTCATTTCACGTGGCCTACTTTATTGCATTGAAATCACCGGCAATTTTAAACTCCTCTTTCTAATTCAAGAGTTTCCTTTTTATACTGTAGGTTATATTTATGATCTTCAATGTGGTCCTTTACCACGTGAGGATTTCTCTTTTTCAGAATTTCTATCCCTCAATTAATGAAACTGATGTTTGAAGCCAAACCTTAATTAATGAACCAATTAATAATCATCAGCCATTGCAGCTACTCATCTGTCCATTTTAAATCTTTGTCTTCAACGTGAGTTCTGACTATCTCAGGAAGGGAATTTTTGAACTCAGAAATTATTGCTTCTCCAAGATCTTCATAGGTTAACTCTATTTTTAATACCCATATCCAAATTACGTTGTTTGATCCTCTCAAACGCAACGTAGATTAGATCAGGGTCACACCTTAGTTTCCTGAAAAGTTTTCTGTTGACTTCTGGCACAAGCTCATGTGCACTTCAATGGCTTTCTTTATCTCCTCATGCGCACCAGATACCAAATCTGATCACGACCTAAAGACCTCACTAGCATTACGTTCAAGTTCTGTTTGGATCAACAAAACCAACATAATCAGTGGCTACTGCATTCTTTTAGCCGCCTATTGAAAAGGTATGAAAAAGGCTTCCACATGCTTTTTATCAAACTTCTGCAATGCTTGAAAATGTTTAAACCGATCCCCACCAGAACGGTGGATTTTCTCATCGTCACTCTCTTCCTCACTAAACTTACCTTCAGCCTTCATCTTCACACTTTTAAGCCGACTTTCCTGCTTAAGTGCCAATTTCTGAAGTTCAAATTCCCTCTTTTTTCTTTTCTCTCTCATTCATTCTCTTCCTTCTCTCTCTCTCTTTCACACTGTTTCTTTTTGTTCTGCTAGGGCCTTTTGTTCTTTTGCTCTTCTGCTTTTAATCGTAATTCACATAGTTTCATTTTCTTTCCTTTTCTTTATTTTGTCTCAAGATCAAGCTGTTTCGATTTCAATTGAATTTCAACCATCTCCAAAGATTCCGGTGGCATTTCCAGCAAGTTGAAATGCTGAGGTATTACTGCAATTATCTCTCCTTTGCAAATGGATGAAGGAAGCTCCATCTCCATCTTGACTGCCAATTCCAGTAGCTTTTCCTTGTTTAAAGGCTTGATAGAGCCTTTAAAGTCACTTCTTCCACCCTTAGAAAACTCTTCTGGAAGAGTTAATACAAGATAAAGTTAGCTTTAATTTTATATTAAAAGAGTAAAGGCAGTTTTACTTACAGTTTGAAAGATTAGATTTAGATTTACTTTCAGTGTGAAGGAAAAGAGAGTGATTTGAAGAATATCTAACGTTACGCTGAACGCAGCCTGTGTGTTTGAAGAGGGCTTTCGGAGGGGAAGTTTTATTCTGCATCTAACCGAAGCTATACCTGTCTTGGGAGTGTTTGATGGGGTCAGTATGGTTTAAGCATTGTTCTGTATCTAATTCTGTTATAGTCCTGGAATTATTCGGCAGCTATTCCACATCACAATTCTATATTTAACCGCATGTTGCACCTTTTCGACTATGCTTGTACCTCTGCTGGACACCTTTGATTTACAGCATAATAGATGGAGCTTAATTCTCCTTCAAACTCTTGCCTAACCTGCCTTTTAGCCCTAAATGTGGGACAGCGCAGATGCTGCTTTATTCTGTATAGATCCCCGGACTCTACCTGCCCTGGGAGTTATTTGATGTCGCTTGAGTTTTATTTTGTGTTTGAATTAATGTTTGATTGTCTGAACGTGAATTCCAGTTACTAGCTCTATTCTGGCAACAGTCTTTCAGAAGTACACATCTCCTCATCTTGTAACAGATTGAGAGGAAACTGTATGTCGTAATATTGTAACTTCTTTATCTGCTGCTCCTTGTCTATGTGAATAAACATTATCTTCGCAGGTATATGGTTTAAGAAGGTCTGACACTTCCTCCTTAACCTACCTCCTAACTGGTTGTACATTCTGGTGCAGCTTTCTAGTCTCCATTGTACTTTCGTACCACTCCAATAAAATACACTGACTTACCCTGTTTTCCTACATCTAGTTTCCCAATGTTTTTTCCTAACTCACTAAGACTGTGATTTCATGTTGCCTACTTTATTGCAGTGAAAATATTGGAGCTATTCAAATTCTCTTTGCCTTTCAAGTGTGTCCTTTTTACACTGTGGTAAGTTATCCTTATGATTTTCTCAGAGATCCACAAATTCCTTTCCTAGTGAGAATTTTTCTTTCCCCAAATTTCTATCCCTTACTTGTTGAAATTGATTTTCGAAGCCGAATTTTGCTTTATGGACCAAATCATAATCATCAGCCATTTCCGCTGCTCATCTTGCCATTTGAACCCTCTGATCTTCCACATGAGATCTCAGTACTTCAGGAAGTGAAATGTTGAACTCCTTTAAAATAATTGTCGATCTTAGAATGTCATACATTTGGTCTATTTTAATGCCTTATCCACCTGTCGAATTTACTTTGTTTGATTCTTTCAATCTGAATGCATGTTTAACCAAGGTCCCTCTTTAACTTCCGGAAACGATGTCTGTAGGATTCTGGCACTTAAGATGGCTTTCACCACTTGCTCATGCGTCGAAGTTACCTCCTCTAATAGTGATGCGGATATGTCACTGGCTCTACCTAGAACATTTGTTTGGGTTAATAAAACCCACTTGCTTACTGGCTACCGCATTTGTTTAGCCACCTTTTCACATCAGATGCAAAAGTCTGTCACATCCTTCTCATTAACTTTAGGCAATTTTTTTTTATATATTTAAACTGTTTATCACCAGGCCTTTGGCTGCGATGGGTTTGGTCATTCTTATTCTCTTCCTCAATAAGTTACTTTCAGCCTTCATTTCTACCTGTTTCAGATGGCTTTCCTGTCTAAATGCTAATTTCTGAATTTCAAACCCTTTCTTCCTTTCCTCTTTCTCCAGGTCTTTCTCTTCTCTCTCTTTCCGTTTCTCATTCCTCTCTCTCTTTCTTTTAGTTCGTCTAAAGCGATTCATTTCTCTTTTTTTTCTTTCCCATTTGCTTTTAACCATAATTTCTTGTCTTTTGCCTCTAACGCAAACTGCTTCATTTCGAATTTAATTTGAGCCATTCCTGAAGATTCTGATGGCGCTTCCCGCAAATTTAGATGCCAGGCTATTCATGTAATTATCTCTGCTTTCCTCACTGAATCAGGCAGTTCCAATGCTAGCTTGTCTGCTAATTCCAGCATCTTGAACTTAGTCACCTTTTACAAAATCCTAAGGTCACTTCCTCCACCTTCAGTAAACTCTTGGTGACGGAAAGAGCCGTTACTGTCACAAGCACTGTTTAAAACAACTAAATTCAATACCTAGAACAAAAGACACTAACCCCTACTACTCATTGCCCTCGAGTCCAACAACCTTAATCCTAAAACATAACAACACAGCTGAAAGACCTGAAATGACTAACTAATGCGGTCACTGTTTTAATTGAAGATAGAAGGTAGACAATATGTGTACAGTCAAATCCCAAAGTTAGCAACAGGTTATCCGCCGTTCTGGTGGAAGGTATTTATTGATGCCAGCGCACTAGGAGTAAATGTCAAGGTCTGCTTCCAAGAAATGTTCGAGGTTGGTGGAGCTTAATCAACATTTATATATTGTGATGGAAACAGGGAGACGGTTGAGCTTGAGAACGAGGAAAATTGCTTTCAAGGCTGGTCAACTGTGTCCTGCTGCATGAAGGGAAGCTGGAAACTCACTTCGTCATGCAATGCAAAGTTAGAAGTACATGTGTCACCGGTAAGAAAAGACACTGATGAACATTTGTAGAAAGGCATAAACTCCCAATCTCTTCCAAAAATCTAAACAGATCATTCCCTGCAGAATTGCAGTGGATTAAAACAAAGAATATTGCTGCTTTCTCTAATGCTAATAGTGGCCTGAACAAGCAGCAGCCATTCTTAATTCTGATCAAAACATTGCTACAATTTTGAAGTTGGTTTTGTGCTTTCCACATATGAATAGGAGCTGTTGCATATGAACCCAGACCTTCTTGATGAGACATAGGAACTTTTGCACACTACCACAAGCGCGTTTAGTAACGTTCCTGTTGTTGTTAGCTCTTTGTGGGTGAGAATCAGCTACCGACCAATTTCGCCTCAGGAAAAGAAGAGTGGGCTAAAAGCCGGGAGTGTACACAATTTACAGAAGTGCTTTCGTTTCAGAGAAGTGAGGGGAAACAATGTCTGATCATTGTGAACAGTGGATCGCTCCGATAAATGTTTGCCTCTAACGCGGATCTCGCCGGTCACAATGCTCCATTCAGTCTCTCAGAGATCAACAAAGGCTGTGTTGTCTCACCGCAAAGACTGGAAAAGATCGAATATCTCATTGAATGTTTGAATGTTCCATTCACAGGCTGCACACAGCGGAACGTCCAAATCTCAGTTGTTCCACAATACAGATATGTATTACTGTTGACAGAACACTTTGCACACTGCTGAGTCTTCATAAATTGGTTATTTCACAGTACTGTCAATATTGTTTTACCGAAGACAACACGACTGAGTATCCAAATATCAGCCATCCCACACAGTAACCATTGTACTGTTACAGACAACCCAGCAGCTGAATGCTGCTGAAAACTCAAATATGAGTTATCCAACACTGTCTCCAATGTGTCAGACGGTCTTTTTGTGTGTGAGTTTAGAATGTGTTTCAGCATGTGTTTGCATCTTACTCTGTGTGTTTATTTATGGCACCTGTGTGGGAATGCGTGAGAGTGTTTGCGTGTGCCTATGTGGATATGTCTGCGATTGTGGATGTGTTCAAGTCTGTGTTTGCGTGGGTGGGCGTGTATTTGACTGTATGTGTAATAATGACTGTCTATATGTTTCTTTCTGGTCGTTTAATTGATATTTATGTGCCTATGTAAGTCTATGTTACTTTTTGTGCAACACTGAGTCTGTATGCCTTTGTGTTTGTGAGTATGAAATTCTGTGTGTCTGTGTGTGTGCGTTTGAGCGCATGTGTATGACTGGCTGAGTGAGTCTTCGTGTGTTACGGCACATTTGAGATTTCGTCTATGTAAATGTATGAAGGCCATCGGGCGGCACGGTAAATGTAAATGTGCACGGTAAATGTAAATGTATGAAGGCCATCGGGCGGCACGGTGGCACAGTGGTTAGCACTGCTGCCTCACAGCGCCAGAGACCCGGGTTCAATTCCTGCCTCAGGCGACTGACTGTGTGGAGTTTGCACGTTCTCCCTGTGTCTGCGTGGGTTTCCTCCAGGTGCTCTGGTTTCTTCCCACAGTCCAAAGATGCGCAGGTCAGGTGGATTGGCCATGCTAAATTGCCCGTAGTGTTAGGTAAGGGGTAAATGTAGGGGTATGGGTGGGTTGCGCTTTGGCGGGGCGGTGTGGACTTGTGGGGCCGAAGGGCCTGTTTCCACACTGTAAGTAATCTAATCTAAAAAAAAAATGTCTCGTCAACTTCATAGAATTACTTGAGGAAGTGACAAAGTTGATTGATGACTGAAGGGCTGTAGTTGTCTTATACATGGATTTTAGTAGGGTATTTGATAAGGTTCCATGGTACGCTGATGGAGAAGGTGAAGTCACATCGGGTCCATGGTGGACTCGCTAGACTGATAAAGAACTGGCTGGCAACAGGGGACAGAGAGTAGTAGTAGGAGAGAGTTTCTCAAAATGAATACCAGTGATCATTGGTGTTCCACAGGGATCACTAATGGGACCACTGTTGTTTGTGATATACATAAATGACCTTGAGGAGTGTATAGGTGGTCTGATTAGCAAGTCTGTAGATGACACTAAGATTGGTGGAATAGAAGATAGTGAAGAACATAGTCAGATTGTAGATTAGGCGGAGACATGGCAGGTGGAGATCAGTCAGGGCAAATGCGAGCTGATGCACTTTGGCCGATCCAATTCAAGAGTTAACTGTACAGTAAGTGGAAAAGCCCCGGAGAAGATTGATGAACAGAGAGATCTGGGTGTTCAGTTCCTTTGTTCCCTGAATGTGGCAATGCAGGTCAATAGAGTGGTCAAGAAGGCATACGGCATGCTTTCCTTCATTGGACGTGGTATTGAGTACAAGAGTTGGCAGGTCATGTTACAGTTGTATCAAACTTTGGTTCGGGCACATTTGGAATACTGCGCCAAGTTCTGGTCGCCACGTTCCCAAAAGGATGTGGATACTTTATAGATGCGGTTCACTGGAATGTTGCCTGGTATGGAAGACGCTAGCCATGAAGAGAGGTTGAGTAGATTAAAATTATCTTCATTAGAAAGACGATGGTTGAGGGGGGATCGATTTGAGGTCTAGAATGTCATGAGAAGTATTGACAGGGTGGATAACAAGAAGCATTTTTTTCCCACAGTGGGGCATTCAACTACTAGGGGTCACGAGTTGAAAGTAAGCAGGGAAATGATTAGGGGAGATATGGATGGAATTTTTTAACGCACAGTGTGGTGGGTGCTTGGGACGTATTGTCAGTGGAGGTGACAGAGGCGGATACGATAGCGTCATTTAAGATGCATCTAGACAGCTACTTGGATAGGCAATGAGGAAAGGGATACCTACCCTTAGAAAATAGGTGACAGGTTTAAATAGAGGATATGGATTGGAGAAGGCTTAGAGGGCCGAAAGGCTGTAATTTTCTTTGTTCTTTGTTCTTGTCATTGCACATTAGTGTGTGTGTATATTTGTGCATGTGATTGTGTGTGGTCATGTGTTTTTGTGTGTGAATGTCTCTATGTGCACGTCAGTGTGTCTTTGAGTGTTTGTTTGTGTGTGTGAGAGAGAGACTCTGTACCTGTGAGAGTCTGAGTGTGTTCCTGCTTGAATCATAAGCGAAATGGCCCCTTCACATACGCATTATGGATTCTGTTCATGTTGTGGATTTTGCAATTATTAATCACAGGATCGTCTGCGTTATCATTTCAGGAGCTTTCATCCTCTAGATAGCTTCGATTGCAGCAGAAAATCAGGGAAGCATGAGAACCGTTCTGTTCTTAGTTCTTGAGCTCTTGATGATGATGCAGCCCGGCACTGTCGATGAAGGAGTAACATTAATTATTGCCTCTCCAAGTGAGTCCATATCTCCTCAAGTAACCGTTCTAAACTTTCAGAAGGGCGGATTGACGTCATTTATTCTTCTGAAGACCAAGTTCCATTCTGTTAGCTTTCGGCTGATAAGTACCTCAAATCATCATTTGAAATGAATAGTAAGCGTTCTTGGGACGCAGCCGTCGCTGGCAAAGTCAACTTTTATTGACATACCTTATTGCCCATTGGCATTTAGGAGTGAAACACATTACTTTGAGTCTGCAGTCAGACATAAATCAGACTAGGTAAGGGTAAAGGTAAACCTTTGCTTACGGACATTAGTCAAGTACATATTCCTTTCCTTCATTAGACCATTTGAATATGATTCAAATTTTACCATTTGCGAAGGTGGGATTCAATGGAAGCTCCTCAGAACATGAGCTGGGTCGTCCTGGATGGCGAGTCCATTGATAGTTCTAAAAGTCCACAATCGTGTCACTATGTGTTTGGTGAAGAGTTGCGGATATTTCCCATGAGTGAACAACCCCAATTCAGTTCTTAAATGTTTTGTGAATATTTTTTCCCTTCATAATAAATAAACAGTATATTGTCTCCATTAAAACACACCATGTCACCACCTGTACTTATTCGCATCATAACTGCAATCGACAGATTTACCCCCCTGGGGATGTCCTCTGTTCATTATATACAGTTTGCTCATCAGTAGCTCAGACAACATTTGTCTCTACAGTTCATGGATAACTCTCCTGAGATTATGTGAAAGTTGCAGCCAATGACTGTGGCGCTCAATGAACTCCTTGCCTTTGTTTTCCAGATAAATCCATTGGCTTCCAAAAGAGCCAGAGGGATGTGCAGAATTATAGGATGTCACGCTGGTGAATTGGAGTTCTGGAAGTTCTTTTCTATTGCTGCATACGTTATACCCATTGAACTGTGAAAGACTAAATGTGTGCCACAGCTAGGAGCATCTCAGGGCATGCATGAAGTTAACTGCAGTTTCTGCAGTCTGGGTCTCTATTGATATTGCACATCCTCATGAGCCCTTACCCACTGGTTTTGAATTGTGAATAAATCTGTTCACTACATTGTTCATATTCCGTGTTTTCCTTAAATAGTTAATTGATTTCAGATGACAAATGTTGTGCAGCATATTGCAATCAATGCCCATAAGTGGCACAGACCCAATCACCTCTGTCGTCTTTAAACTGACTAGCTTCCTAGAGTCACAGTTTCGAGTCAATGCCCCTCTGCCATGTCTCTGAAGTAGGAATGAGGGGTTAACAGGCAACACCTTCCAAAACCATAATAACTTCCATCCAGAAGGGCAAGGGTGGCAGATACATGTGAATTGATTTGAATTAGATATGTCACATGTACGCTCATGAGTTAAAAACTTAAACATTATATTCCTTCTTTCGAAAAAGACTGCAACGACTCAAGGAGTTCAAATCCCCTCCTCCACCCAAATTGCTGAAGGGCAAAAACGAGTCATGGGCGACAAATGCCATCCCAGCCACAGCCACCCACGAACCATGTATGAATAGCAATGAAAGGTTGTTGAAGAGAGCGGAGCTGTGGTTTCAGAGAAGCTGATCTGTGTGATGCCCTTGTGTTAACCCTTGCACTCTGACTGCCTCCCCGTCTTATTGTCCCCACCCACCCCATCACTGAAGGATTTCCCATCTTGTGCCCTGCTCCCCTCTCGAGACCGATTGCATCTTGTAAATAATAGGGACTGCTGCTACTGAGCGGTGGTGGTGAATGGATTGAATATTTTATGGATGTGGTGCCAGCTAAGCATGTTGCTTTGTCCTGGATGGTGTCAAGCTTCCTGAGATTTGTTGATGCCGCACCCATCCAGGCGAGTGGGGTTATTTCATCACACTCCTGACCTACGCAAATAGTGGATAGACGTTGGGGTGTCAGGAGGTGAGTTACTTGCCGCTGTCTCCCTGGTCTCTGACCTGCTCGTGTAGCCACTGTGTTTTGTGATGAATCCAGTTGAGTTTCTGGTCAATGATAACTCCAAGGATGTTGACAATGGGGGTTTTCGTAATAGTAACACTGTTGAAAGTCGCGGAGCGATGGTTAGAGTGTCTCTTATTGGTGATGGTCATTGTCTAGAATTTGTGTGGCGTGAATGTTACTCGCCAATTGCCGGCCCAAGCTTGGATATTGTCCAGATCATGTTGTATTTGAGCACAGACTGCTTCAGTATCTGAGGAGTTGCGTAGCATGCTGAGCATCGTGCAATCATTGGCGAACATACCCACTTCTGACCTCATGACAGGGAGGGTCATTGATGAAGCAGCTGAAAGTGGTTGGGCCTTGGACATTACCCTGAATGAGGCAAATTCAGAATAGACTTTCTTGTGTTGTTGAAGGGGAAGGCAATGGACCTTGTTATTGATAGATTACTAATTAATAAACTATTGTTATTTTCATTTTTATCCAACTGTTATTTATCCATAAAGTCAACAAAACACTCTCAGGTGTTCGATTCTCACCATTCAGATGGTGACATTTGAATTCAATAATTAAACTGAGATTGAGACTCTGCTGTTTATAAATTCCTGCCTCTGGTTTCTCACTTTCTTTCAATCCATTCACTTTATACCAGGAAATAAATATATAAATATTCTCGGCTTCTGGCTCCTGTAGACAAGCAGGAGGCTGGAAAAACACAGCGAGTCAGACATCACCACTAGGCGGAGAAGTTAACGTTTCGGATATAGCCCGTTTTTGAACAGCTCATCTTTGTTTAATTAATGGAGATAAATGTCTTGGTCTGAGTCAGAAGGAACATGCCACTATTTTGCACAAACAGAAATTGTACAAAGGAGCACAGCAAAGTAAGACTTCCCTGAATAACAAATATGGAAGAAGTTCATCTACTTCTGCACATCATCTCTTTTCCTCCACTTTGTCATCTCCTCATTGATGTGATCGGGTCGTGATCCCACACCTTGAGGAACAGGTTGATCAACATGTTCGGATGCTGATCCATTCCCTCTGGAGGACTGTCTCATCAATGAGTTCGGGATATTGATCTATCCACCTGGAGCACCAGGAAGCAGATGCAGGAAAACAGCAGCATGCTACCATGAATTAAGTCAGGCTGGAGCAAATGGAAGCTCCTTTGTCGATTTATAGTGTCCATTCATTCCATCTTTCAATATCTCTTATCGTTGCACTTCTTTTCACACTGCTAACCATAATATCTCCAAATAATAAGGTAAATGTTTGTTGATATGGACTTCTGTGCTACCACGTCAGCAACGCATTAGTGCATACTATGAACAGTTGACCTCCCTTAATAAACCCATATTAACAATACTTATCCAATAACCCTAAACAAATCTAAACGTTACACAATCTAGACAATATCTAGGCTTGGCCTAACAAACTGAAAGCAATGTTTGTGCCATATAGCTGCAAATGAATCGTCATCTCGAACAAGGGGGATTGATTTATTATATTTTGCCTTTCAGGGAAATTGCATGATAAAAAAAATCAACGTTATTAACAACCTGGCGTTACCTTTGACGAGGAACAGAACAGAAGCAGCGATACGTATGTCATGTCTGCAAGTCTATACAGAAGTAGGGAATCATGCGTCAAGCAACTCATGCTCCTAAAGACACACAAAAGCCAGGCCACCAACTATAAGGCAAAAGCCAGAAGTGCGCTGTTTGCCTGGATGAACACAGCTCCAAGAATGCTCAGGAAGCATGATACTATCCAGAATAGGCCAAATGATATGTATCACATTAGGGGCATTAATTCCCTACACCAGCCATGCCCACTGTCTTGTAAGAACCCTACAGGTTTTCACTTAAATTTGCAAGTATATTATGTAAAAACGAAACTGGCATGAGGAAGATTATGTAGCAAAATATGAATAAAAACAATTCGATTGTATATAATAGCAATTTAATTCAATTTAAACAATAATGCATTGCAATATTGATAGCAATGTATTATGCGAAGAGAAGTCAGAAGAAAGAGTGATATTTTATTTTGTTGAAAGGAAGGGACACATGTTGAAAGGTAAGAAATAGCTCTGATGGAACAAACGTCAAGCACACACTGGTCAAGAAAAAAGTGAGCATCATTGAGGCAATGAAGCCAATGGCAGAATAGCAAACGATGTAAGTGAAGATAGAATTGGAGAAGGTCAAAAAAGACACGAAAGGATGTAAACATTATGGCACATTGAAGACGCAGCTGTAATTGTAATATATGAAGAATATTACAGATGTAGCAAAAAGTTCTAGATTGAGTAAGGTATAAGATGGCATGGGCTCCAGGAGTTGGAGAGGGCGGAGAATTATGAGGGTTTGTGGGTCCGAAATCTGACAATCATTGTGAGTAGTGCAGGAAAAAAAACAAGTCACAGAGACAGATCCTTAGATTTCTGCAGTGTCAAGTTCGCAGTATAGAGATGAGGCTGTGAATATGTGATATTCACTCTGTTCCACAACAGGAGATGAAGGTGAGACTGTAAGTTTATGTGGATGCATGATTGTGATTTTTCTGGGGTTTTTTTGTATGTGTGTCATTATAACAGTGCCCAGCAGAGTGAGATAAAGGAGAGACTGCATGTGTGAGGCATACCAAACAATCCAACAGATTGCTGAAAGTCACGGTCTCACTGGGTATGCAATGGGTCACGGCACTGTGTTTGACAGTCTGTAGGTAAATCTGTGTCACTCAACGACTTCTAATAATGATAGAGGGATATGCAAGTGATGAAGAAACACAATCATTTAATGGACTTCGATACACTTCACGGGTGATGTTTAATTTTATAACATTAACGTCTCACTGCTCAATGTTTGTGACTATTTCGATGTTTAATTGCAGGGTTTCGCAGCAGATGGTGAAGTGGCAGTCATTGCCCCGACAATACTAGGCGGCAATGCATGTCCTGCATCACAGACGCAAGCCACAATGCTCACTAGAAAAATGACATGAGCAAACGTTGCCGTCCAATCCAATCTTCTTTCATTTGAGGTTATTACTTCCGGTCTACTCATATTGTCCATCCCATTCTGCAGAAGTGTCCTTTCCTCATTTTGGCGATCCAGAGTTTTGAGGAAAGTATAAAATGATGGAGACGTCATTGTGATGTGCCGAAGGCAACGGACTGACAAAGGGGGAATAGGTAAACGAGAGTTAACACCAGAAGGACCTGAAATCGGTTCAGACGGCACCAGGTGGCCAGGAGGGCCTACAATCGCCAGACCCTTCCTGTGAACGAAGGTCAGCGGAGTCCAATAAAGCCTTCTTCTTCCTAAGTTTGAACTTTCAAGACTTGTACCAGAATACTTTTTCTCCCACATCATTCTCATTTCTGATCTTGTTTTGATCATTTTTTATCATTTCTCCCACATTATTCTAATCATTTCTGATCCCTTTCACCTTGATTTCCTGCTCGATCTAAGTTTCAGAAATGATTACCTCCTCTACAGCATTCAGACACATCTGTGAATAGTCAAAACAACAGGCATTTTTGGACACCATAAGTTTCGTTCATTAAAAAAAGCCACATGAGAAAAACGAATCTCATCCCCTCAACAAGTCTGCTTCTCAATAATTGACATCCTGTTTTTTCTAACAATCCTTAATTGCACTTTACTGCTTTTTACTCTTGACGTTTAAATTCCTCATTACCCAAAAGGAAATGATTACACTTCTTGAACTTACCGAATGACGAAGCTTTAACATCATCTGCACTGTAGAATTTCACGGATTCAGAACCCTTTGAGATATAACCTCTGTCTTATATGTGCAACCACAAATTCTGCCAATTGCCCCTTCACTCCTAATAATCTGACAAGGGGAAACAACCTTTCTGTATCTACCCCTTATATTTTTGAGCAATTTTGCATTTTAAATCAGGTAACATCCCTTTTTTTTTACATTTCAATGAGCTCAGACCCTGTGCTCAACTTCCCTCCATACCAACTACCAACCAAGTGGAACTTCTTTCGCTTAGGTTCAATGGCAGACTATTTTTCCTGAGTTAAATCTACTTACAGTATTCGACTGATAACCTGACTAGACAGGCTTCATTCCCTGGATGTCACAGCCAGTTTAAAAGATGTGCACAGTGTGGTGAATAGTTTCGTTCTCAACAGGATACCAGCAAAGCAGACAGTAATTATAAAGAGACCATTAACAACAGGTAATTGGAACAATTTGAACACAGCTACCAGAGAGGAGCAGCAAGTTTAACAATAGAGTGAAGAGAGGGGATTTCATTCAATCTAAGCACAGTACCTAGATTTAAGCTCCAAACGCGATCATAGCAGGACCCAAAGCTGCAATTGTTTGTAACACTACGCATATTATTTATTAGGCAATCACTAGAAAAGTCCTGATGACAATAATATGCTCTGGCATCGTGAATAAGGCTCTGTTCATAACCACCAACCACATCACACATGGCAGAAATACAACAAGCTCACCCTGTGCAAATGCAATGAGCAGATTGGTTTATGAGAATAGGTTAGAGAGGTTAGGCCTGTATTCCTCAGAGTTTAGGTGGATCAGAGGTGACATAACTAAAACATATAAAATCCTGAGGGGTGGTTTTGGAAAATATGACAGTGGAGTAGGGCTCCTTAGCCGAGGCTCATCCATTCCAATAGGTTTTCTTTTCTTTCTTTCTCTCTTTTATTTTCTTCTGCTCTTTTCATTTACTTACCTACTGTCTTCAGCATGGACGTTATCAGCGAGGGATTCCAGCTTCGACTTGAGCGAGCCCAGAGTGGAACTCGAGGTCTTATTTATATTTCCAGCTAAGCACGACACGTTGCATCAGAATCAGCGGTGGCTACAGGGACAGAGGCGACATCTTCAAGGTAGGTGCAGTGGTGAAAGCTTTTAGCGACTAATTGTGGGTCCAGTGCTAATGGTAGCAAAACGGGAGTGCAATGAGCATCACAGTGACATTGATGGCGTGGGCCGAATGGCATTGGAGTGACTAACATGGGTGACGCTGAGGTGATGGCACAGAAGAATCGGCCCAGCAGAAAAAGATGTCACCACACAAGTGGCAACTTCGATGTTGATTGGGTCCTGTATAGATCGCTGTTTGGCACTATGTGGAGGAGGGACAGCAACAGAGATGTTGTTGATGCTAAGTTGGCTCAAGACTGACTGATTATTTTTATAATAGAGAATAAGATCATACAAACAAGATGTCATTTTCCAATGACTTATCCATTATTTTGATATTTATTTATCCGTTGACTTATCCATGATGATTAAATACTTTCAAACGTCCATTATCATTGATGTCAGGTGGCTCAATTGTGCAGGTTTAAATCTTGCCTTCATGTTGACTAAACAGGCAAAATGTGCAGCCCTTTTATCCGATGCAATTACCTCTGTAAAATTACTTTAAATACTTTACTCCTATTGAATAATTTCCTCCATACTTGTTTGCAAAAATCTCTACAACATTCATGTCAAAGTTCTAATGTTTGGTGGTGTAAAAATTTGTTTGTTTCAAAGGATTTAATATCAATTGCAGTTCATTCACTGGAATTATTGCCTGACAATTTAAAAATAATTGTGGCTCTGGGGGAGGTGTGAGCTGCTTCACCGACTACCGCTGTGTCTGCATGGGTTACCTCTGGGTGGTCTGGTTTCCTCCCACAGTCCAAAGATGTGCAGTGTCGGGGGGATTGGCTGTGCTAAAGTGCCCAGGGATGAGCAGATTAGTGTGGATTAGCCATAGGGAATTGCAGAGCTGTAGGGTAAGCATGTAGGGTATTGGTGGGATGATGTTCGGAAGGTTGCTGTGAATTTGATGGGCCAAATAGCCTGCATAGATTATATGATGCTATATTGAGAAATGATTGCCCCAAGTCTGCTGTGGGAGGAGTGGATACCAGTTCATGGGACATTGACACCAGGCCTGGGGAAGATGCAATTTGTGCTGTCTCTCCCCCCACCCTCTGTCCATTTTCTCTCTCCTTACCCTCTGCACCCCCAATCCTCACTCTCTGCTCCCCCATTTTCTTCCCCTACCATCTGTCCTCCCACTTTTTCTTTTTGCCCCATCCTCTGTCCTCCTTTCCATTTTCTCGCTCTTCCCCCCTATCCTTTGCCCTCCCCATTTTCTCTCTCCTCACACTCTGCAACACGCCCCAATTCTCTCTGCTCCTCATTGTATGCCCCCTCATTCTCTTTCCCACCACTTTTTGCACCGCCAGTCTTGCTCTTCCCCACCACCCTCTGCCCCCCAAGTCTTTCTCTACCCCCCCATCTCTCTCTCTCTTCCCCGCCCCCCAGCCTCCACTTCCATCCATTCTCTCTCCCTTATGCCATAACCGTCCTCCCCCCCCTCTCCCCCCCCCCCCTTTCTCATGCCTTGAGGCCTCTTGATTGGTGTATCAAGTCCTTGTGTGTGTGTGTGAGAGAGAGAGAGAGAGAGAGAATATGATGGTGATGACTCTACCTGGGAGACAGGTGCATGAAAGGTTGCTGACACTTAAAACTGAGAATACCTAAGATACCTTCAGAAACATGACTAAAGTCTGAAAGCGTTTTCAATTATTTTAGGAAGCTATGGGCATCTTTCTGAAACTTGCATTGAAATATGCAGTTAGGCCACACAGTTGAGGACAGGCTGGAAGGGGTGATTGGTCTATTCTTAGTCTTGTGAAATTGGTTCTGGCTATGTAGAAATAGTGTCATAAGGTTGAGGAGAATGGAAACCAACATTTCGGTCCGTTCCAATCAGCTATCCTAAATTAATTTAGTCCCATTTGCCTACGTTTGGCCCGTATCCCTCTAAACCCTTCTTATTCATATATCCATCCAGATGCCTTTTAAATGTTGGAACTGTACCAGTCTCCACCACTTCTACTGGAAGCTCAGTCCAAAAACGTACCATCCTCTGTGTGAAAACGTTACCCCTTAGGTTCCTTTTAATTTTTTCCACTTTCACTCTCAACCAATACCCCTCCAGTTTTGGACCTCCTCTACCCTGGGGAAAAGACATACAAAAGTTGAGCAGCCAGACAAAATGCAAAAGGAATAAAATGTCGACTCCCTGTGTGTGTGTGTGTGGAGGGGCGGGGGGGGGGGGTTGGATTCCGGGTCCAGCCTTTTTTTTTCTGCTGTTGGCATTTGGACATTTAAAATCTGCCGGTAACACCAGCATCTTCACATGTCATATTGCGCTTGTTCACCAGTGTCAGTGAAATCCTACGCATGCTCCTCATTCTCCACAGAAACATCCAGCATCCTTCTTTCCATTGACCAATGGATCCTCCTGCCAATCAGAGACAACCTGTAGTGCACAAATGCAGAAGTTCACCAGGAGCTGCAGAACATTGGTACGTGGGATTAGTTTAGTCTGAGAGTATAGTCAGCATGGACACGTTAGACTGAAAGGTCTGTTTCTGTGCTGTGTGACTCTGTAACTGTTCTGTACAGGTCTTCAAACCATTTTCTTGCCTTCCCCCAGAAACATCAATTCTTTGTTGTTCAAAAATCAGATAAACTCAGCTTTGAATATATTCAATGACCCCCTAACTGCAGGAAGACATCCCCACTTCTGAACTCAATTCCTCTTGCTAATATACTGTCTTTTAAATATCGTAACTGTACCTGCATCCACCACTACATCTGGACATTCATTCCACGACAAATCACTCTCTCTGTAAACAGAAAGAACTGGTGCTCCTCATATCTTTTAAAAATCTTTCTCCTCACACCTTCAAAATTTTCTCCCTAATCTTGAAACCTCCAACCCAGGAAAAGGACACCCACTGTTAACCTCATCACGACTCCTCATGAGTTTGTAAACCTGCATAAGGTCACCTCGCAACCTCCTATGCTCCAGTGAAATAAAGTTCCTCTAAATGTAGGTATATTCCTCTAAATGTAGGTATATTCATATGAGCCTGGTGCAGGCTCAAAAGACCAAATGGCCTCCACCTGCTCCCATTTCTCATACTATGTCCAGGACAGCAATAGACCATTAGACATCGGAGCAGAAATTAGGCCTTTCAGCACATCAGGTTTGATCTACCATTCAATCATAGCTGATGAGTTTCTCAACACCGTTCTCCCCATAACCATCGATCCCCTTGACACTCAAGAACCTATCTATCTCAGTCTTAAATATACTCAGTGACCTGGCCTCCACAGCCTCTTGTGGCAACGAATTCCATATATTCCCCACTCCTCTGCCTGAATAAGATTCTCCTTATATCCATTCTAAAAGATCTCCCTTATACTCTAAGGCTGTGGTCTCGGGTCCTAGTCTCTCCTACCAATGGAAACATCTTCCTAAGATCCACTCTATCGAGGCCGTTCTTTATTCTATAAGTTTTAATTAGATCCCTCCTGAGTGTGGGCCTGTTAATAAGCATGAACAGACCCTTCCGGATGAGGTACAGCAGGGATTAGGTTCAGCAAAGTGAGAATGGAGGGAGTGTGTATGGGATGGAGATTTTCAGCTTTTAGTAAATGTGAGAGGAAAGAAAGTTTGATTATAAATAGAATTGATCAGATGGGCTGATGGGCGGAGGAGTGGCAGATGCAGTTTCATTTAGATAAATATGAGGTGTTGTAGTTTGGTAAGGCAAATCAGGGCAGGATTTACACAGTTAATGGGGAATGTCACAGAACAAAGCGACATTGCAGTGCAGCTTCATATTTCCTTGTACGTGGAGTCGCAGTTAGACAGGATAGTGGAGAAAGCGTTTGGAATGTTTGCCTTTATTGGACAGTGCATTCAGTACAGGAGTTGGGATGTCATGTTGCGGCTGTACAGGATTTTGATTGGGCCACTTTTGGAATACTGCATTCAATTCTGGTCTTCCTGCTGCAAGAAAGATGTTGCAAAACATTGAAAGGGTTCAACAAAAGATGTACAAGGCTGTTGCCAGCATTGGAAACTTTAAGCTACAGGGAGAAGCTGAATAGGCTGGGAGTGTTTTCCTTGGAGCGTTGGAGGCTGAGGGGTGAACTTATTGAAGATCATAATGGGCCACCTTATTGAAGTTCATAAGGGGCAGGGATAGGGTGAATAACCACGATCAGTGTAGGGGAGTCCAAAACTAGAAGCATAGGTTTGAGGTGTGAGCGGAAAGATCTAAAAGGAACCTGACGGTGGTGCATATATGGAACGAACTGCCAGAGGAAGTGGTGGAGGCTGGTACAATTGTAACATTTTAAATGACATCTGGATGAGTACAGGAGCAGGAAGGGATTAGAGGGATTTGGGCCAAATGCTGGCAAATGATATTATCTGGTTGGCACAGACGAGTTGGACGAAAGGGTCTGTATCTGTGCTGTCTGACTAATTGTGTTTGGTAAAAGAAGTGTTGTGGTAAACATTGGACTTTTAGAGCAGCTTTCAAAGATGCTTTGCCCTTACCGGGAGCAAAAGAAGTTACAGTGAAATATTTCGTTTGTGAGACAGCAACTGAGTGCGTGAGTAGATCTGGGATTTTTGTGAAAAGTGGGAATTCATTGCATTGTAGGGATGAAGTGCATTAAGGTTTAGCGGTAGTAAGTGAAGTGTTACGTGGGTATTTGTTTTCAACTGCTCATTTGTTTCAGCCTCGGACATTGTAACTTGTATCGTTAGAAGCGTTATGATTTTCAATACTACAGGTATTGTTTCATCAGCATTGTAAAGTTTACAGGCAGCAGCGGGAGATGGGCTGTATTCACTAGAAATTATTTAAGCAGTGAGGTAATTCAAAAAGGGGAGGGCAAGTTGAGACTTGTCTTTCGATTTGCAGACGGTGGGAGATTCTGGGCACTGTGACCCAGAGCAAACAACTGCGGTAAATCATAGAAGCACGACAGTGCGGGATCAGGCCATTCAGCCCATCAGGTCCACACTGACCCTTATGAAGAACATGCCAATCTGACCCAACCCCAACTTCTCCCACCTTATCCACTTGTTTCTGCTGGTGAGTGAGACTGGACTAGGAGACATTGGCCTCAAGGTTAGGGGGAATAGATTTAGCACAGAGATGGGAGGAACTGCTTTTCCCAGACAGCAGTGAATCTATGGAATTCTCTGCCCAAGTAAGCAATAGAGGCAGCTTCATTAAGTAGATTCAAGACACAGTTGGATGGGTTTTTGCATGGTAGGAGAATTAAGGGCAGTCAGGATATTGCAGCATAATGAGATTATGGATAGATCAGCCACAATTTTAATGAATGGCCGAGCAGGCTCAAGAGGCCAAATGGCTTACTCCTGCTTCGATTACTATGAAACTCTAACCCTGCATTTCCCACGGCTAACCCACCTAACCTGCACATCCCTGGGCAGTGTGGCAATTTAGTTATGGCCAATCCAAATCAAGGCAGGTGAGCAAGTAGTGATGTGGAAAATAAATGTCAGAGAACGACAGACAGAGACAAGGAGAATAAATGTGCTTGCGATTGAAGCTGGATTAAAAAAAAATCACAAAAATTGGAATTAAAAGCTGTGGTGGCTGAACGTGTACTGCATCGTAACAAAAGTGAATGAATTGGACTGCACACATTAAAGAGAATTATGCTCTGACACCCCTTACAGAGACGTGGCTTCAGGATGACAAGGATTGAATCCTGAATATCGAGGGGGTATGAGGCATTCAAATCGAATGGGAAGCTAAGTTAACGTAGAGGGTAGGCACTGCTAATCAAAGCATTGATAACATGGTAGTCTGGTGTCAGCCCAGATTCAGGTCCTGTTTTCTCTGTCCTCTGTTGATCTCCCTGGTCCCACAGAGTAAGATGTTGTCTATTCTCAGCTGTGCTGGATTTCTGCTGAAGCTTTGACCCCCCGTTACACCTTGCAGAACAATAAAACAGTAAATCAGTCGATCAAGGCCCAACCCACAATCTCCCAGCCTGTCAACCATCCAGACACAGTGCTATCATAGCAGGGAATAAAACAAGAAAAATGAAACAAAATAAATGCACAATTGGTGTTTGTGGTTAATATTTGTTCATTAGAAAGTAAACCAGAAATCAGGCTCTATTATAGTGCCCTACTTGAGGAATTCTCTCTCCCTTACATCTAAATATTAGTACCTTGCTCTGATTTATCACAATATTTAAGTCAACAGAAATAAAGCATCTGTTATCAAATAGATAGAGATGTACAGCACAGAAATAAACTTCTCAATCCAACACATCCATGCTGACAAGATATCCGATGCAAACTAGTTCCATTTACCAGCATTTGGCCCATATTCCTTCAAACCCTTCCTATTCATTTACTCATCCAGATACTGTTGTAATTGTATCAGCCTCCACCAATTCCTCTGGCAGCTCATTCCATACATGCACCATCCTCTGCATGAAAGATTTGACCTTGAGGTCCCTTCCAAATCTTTCCCCTGACATTCTAAACTGATTCCCTCTGGATTTTGCACCCCCCCCCCCCCCCGAGGAAAAAGAGCTTTCCTATTTATCCTATCCATGCCCCTCAGGATTTTATAAACCCCTATAAGGTCACCCCTCAGCCTCTGCTCCAGCGTATTCAGCCTCTCCCTGTAGGTCAAATCCTCTAACCCTGGCAACATCTTTGTAAATCTTCTGAATTGAGTTTATTGTCATGTGTAGCCAGGCACTGTGAAAAGTTGTCTTGTGAGCAATACAGGCAAATCACAGTTAAATAGCATAGATAAGTAAATAATATATAAACAGCAGCAAAACAAAAACACAGGTACATGCAAATGTTAAAAGTTTGAGTTCATTCAGTATTCTAAAAACAATAGAGTAGAAACTGTTTCACAACCAACTGGTGCGTGTGTTCAGGCTCCTGTACCTTCTCCCCATTGGTAGAGGTTGTAGAAAAGCATTGCCAGGGTGGGATGGATCTTTGAGAATGCTGGTGGCTTTTCTTTGACAGCAGGCTTGGTAGATGGATTCCATAGATGGGAGGTTAGCCTTTGTGATTGTCCAGGCAGAGTTCACCATTCTCTGTAACCGTCTCAGATCTTGATTGGTACAGTTATTTCCACCCCCCCACCCCATACCAGGTAGTGATACATCCAGACAAAACACTCTCGAGTAGCGCACCTATAAAAGTTGGCAAAGGTATTCATCATCATGCCAAATTTTCTCAGCTTTATTCTTTTCTGAACACTTTCAAGTTTTACAACATCTTTCCTAAGCTATAGCAGGGAGACCAGGATCAAATGTACTGACCAATAAAGGCAAACATACCAAACACCAACTTCACTATTTGGTTTACCTGTGACTCCACTTTCAAGATACTATGACTCTACGATTGTGAATGATAACATTTATTGGAAATGGGGTGATAGGAATTGAGATTGGAGAGTGATAAAAAAAATTATAATTGCATGGTGGTATTTCACCCTTGCTTTGAAAAATTATCATTGGAAATTGAGCTCAATGTGTGTCTAATTCAGACCGCTTTGTGACAGCTAAAGTATATTCTTCAGTCTGACTGTGATAATATACCTGCTGTTTGTTAGAAGGAATTGATCACACTTGGCTTCGTACCGAGGGGATGTTACATTGTCTTGGTCCTTCAAGTAATTGTCTGGAGGAAGAGAGAAGAGTCATCTCCTGCAAATCAACATTGAAAGGTTTGATACTGTCAAACTCACTTAATGTAACATTCATTTTATAATCATTAGGCTGTGTTTCTTTCAGGCCAGCAATTCAAACAGAACTGCAGGTCTGACTCCATTCTTGGCCCGAGTTGCTTTTTGTCTGGTGATTGTAGCAAAAGAACTCTACACCAATTCACTGAGAAACAGATACTAACCAACACCACTACAGCTTCACAAATGGGACTTCTCAATGCAAGTGCGTGTCTGGATAGGAGAGTTTACTTATCAATCCATACCTGTTAGTTCCTGCTAGGTGAATGTGTGAGTACAGTTTTCAACATGTACCTGTTAGTTTCTGGTCTGTGAATATCGGAGTGTAGTTATCAAACTGTACCTGTCAGTATAAGCTGTGCGAATGTATGAATGAATGTAGTTACTAATCTGTCCCTGTCACTCTCTGGTAAATACATTTTGACATTGCAGAGACTGATAGGGACTGATTGATAACTACACTCATGTATTCACATCGCATAAACTGACAGGTATAGATTGATAACTGAACTCATATCCACATAGTAGAAACTGGCAGGGACTGGTTGATAAATACATTTTATACATTTTAAATAAATAGAATTGGTCCCTATGTGTTTCTCTGATGGGGATGTGCGAATTCAGTTATCAATCTATACCTGTCAATTTCTGCCATGTGAATGTGAGTGTTTACTAACTAATCTTTCCAGAGCAGTCTCTGCTATATATCGGAGAGTGCAGTTATCAACCTGTCGGTTTCAGCTATGAGAACAGCAGTGTCACTATCAGTATGTCCCTGTCAGTTTCTGCTGTATGAATATTACATGTAGTCATCAATTTGTACTGGTCAGTTTCTTCTGTGAGAATGTAGGTATTGACCTCTACCCATCGGTTTTAGATATATCAATATGTGAGTGCAATTATCAAATAGTACCTGTCAGGTTTTGCTATTTGACTCCAGAGTGTCATTGTCAATCTGTTTCTACTATGTCAGTATCAGAGTCGATACTAATCTGTCCCTGTCAGATTATTCCCTGTTAATATATGAATACAGTTATTGATCAGTACCCATCACATTCTCTTGTGAATAGGAGCGTTTAAATCAAACTGTAGCTGTCAGTTTCAGCTATGTGAATGTGGGAATATAGTTATCATTCCCTACCTGTCAATTTCTTCTTTGTCAAAGTGAGAGTGTAATTGTCAATCTGTACCTTTTAGACTCTGCTGTGTGAATACGTAAATATAGCTGTCAATCTGTACCTGTTGGCTTCTACGTGGTGAACACTTTTTGTGTAATTGCCAGTCTCTGCTATGTGAATGTGTGAGCTGAGTTCTCATCTGTCACTATCAGTGTCTGCTTTGTGAATGTGAGAGTTTAGTTATCAACCTTTCCCTGTCTGGCTCTGTAATGTCAGTGTTCAAGTATTTATTAATCTTTTCCTGTCAGATTGTGTAGTTATCAGCCTGTAACTCTCAGATTCTGCAAAACTAAGATGAGTTTAGTTATCCATTTGATTTGATCCATTTTATTATTGTCACATGTACAGAGATACAATGAGAAGTATTGTTCTGTTTGCTTTACAGGCATATCAAATCATACAAAGTGCATTGGGGCAATAGAACAGAATCTGGAATAAAGTGTTAATGGTGCAGAGAAGGTGCATAGAGAGTGATCAACATTAAAATTTGAGAGGTCCATCCAAAAGTCTAACAACAGCGGAGAATCAGTTCTTGAATCTGTTGGACGGTATATGCAACCTTCTGTATTTTCCACCTGACAGATGAGGGTGGAGGAGAGTATAACCAGGGTCGGATGGTCTTTGATTATGTTGGTTGATTTCCGGAGACAGGGGAAGTGTAAATGGAGACTTTGGATGGATGGCTGGTTTCTGTGATGGACTGGGCCGTGTTCACAACTCTCTGTAGTTTGTGGTGGTCTTGGGCAGCACAGTAGCCAAACCACGCTGTGACACATCCAGATAGGATGCTTTCTATGGTGCATCTATAAAAATTTGGAAGAGTCTTTATGGACATGCCAAATTTCCATAGCCTCCTGAGGAAATCTGCTTGGTGAATGTATTTGGGAAACTGTCAATTTAAACCTGCCAGTTTCTGCTATATGAATGGGAAAATTTAGTATTTAACAGTCCCTGTCAGTTTTCCCTTTGTGAATGTTTAGTTAAGAATCCTTCCCAGTCAGGCTCTAATGTAAATCTGAGTGTATTTATCAATGTTTGCCTAACAGCTTTTCTTTTGTGAACATGTGAATGTGGTTATCAATTGTACCTGGCAGTTTCTGCTTAGAGTATGAAAATATAGTTAATCTCTAAATAAAAACCCAAACAACTGCAGGTGCTGTAACACAGAAACAGAAGTTGCTTAAACAGCTCAGCAGCTCTAACTGCATTTGTGGACAGAACTCAATTAAAATTTGAGCCAGTAACCCTTCCTCAGAACTAATAGTAGCTAGGAAAATATTTGCTTTTATGCAGAAGATAGGTTGGATGGAAGGGTAAGGAGTAAATAATAGGTCCGAAGAGAGAGAAGAACAGTTGGACAGACAAAGGAGTGGGTAACTGTCAGATTAGGAGGGCGAGTAGCTATTAATAGGGGCTGTTAGTGGCTAACAATTGGTGGTGTAGAATAGCAGAAAATGTGTTAACAAGGCCGGGTGTGTGGGGTTTTAGGTAATGACTTGGGAGAACTCTAGCCCTAAAGGTGTTGAACTCAATATTGATTGTAGAAGGCTGTAGAGTTCCCAAGCAGAAAATGAGGTACTGTTCTTCTAGCTTGCATGGAGCTTTGCTGGGCTGCTGCAGGAAGCCTGAGACAGATATATTGGCCAGAGTTCAGGGTGGTATGTTGAAGTGGCAGGCAACTGAAAGCTCAGTCTTTTTCTGTACCCTGCAAAGTGGACACCCACTCTATACTCAGTTTCCCCAACATAGATGAGACCACATTGTGTGCATTTTCCTAGCTAGCATCAGTTCTGAGGAACAGTCACTAGACCTAAAATGTTAACTCTGATTTCTCTGCACAAATGCTGCCAGGCCTGTGGATTTTCCATCAATTTTTGTTTCGTTATTAATCTCTGTGAGTTTCTGCTCTGTGAATATGTAACTGTCGTTATCAAAGTGTACATGTCAATTTACGTGATTTGAAATTGGGAGCATAATCCATCCAGTTTTTGCTTTGTGAATATGAGAGTGTAGTTATCATTCTTTCCCTGAAATTTACTGCCACCTGCAAGTGAGCTGTTTACCAATCTGTCCTTGTCAGATTCTGCTCTGTGCATTTGAGAGTGCAGTTATTAATGTGTATGTGTTAGCTTCTTGTTCATATTTGCACAAATTCATTTATCATACTGTACCTGTCAGGATTTGCGATGCAAAGGTGTTAGTCTTGTTATCAAATGGTACCTGTCGTGTGTGTGTTTGAGTGAGAGTGAGAGTGAGAGAGTATAGTTCTCTTCCTTTCAGTTGTTGCAAAGTGAGTATGAGAGAGCAGATATAAATCTATGACTGTCAGTTTTGATTGTGTCCAGATGAGAGTTTAGTACATGATCTTTACATGTCAGTTTCTGCTGTGTGACTGGGAGAGTGAAGTTCTCAATGAGTTCCAGTCACTTTCTACTCTTATATATCAAAGTTGCTCAATTCTCTGGCAGCCAATAATATTCTAAGGTCTAATGATGTCCATGAATATCTTGTTGATTGTCAGAAAAAACTCATTTGGTTCAATAATGTCCTTGAAGGAAGGAATCTGCCATCTTTACCTTGTCTGGCCTACATGTGACTCCAGACCCACAGCAATGTGGTTGACTCATAAGTACTGCATGGGTTGTTTGGATGGACAATAAATGCTGGTCTCGCCAGTGATGCCCCCATCCCATGAATGAAGTAGAGAAAAAAAATCTCTATGGCTGTGATTCAATCTGTGATAGCAGTTTTTAAGTGTTGAGATTGTGTCATAAATCACAAAATGCGAAGAGATTACAGCCCAATCACTGAATTGGTACCACCATTCAGCTCATTGTGTCTGCATTGGGACACTCTATTCTTCATCTGTATTCCATACTAGTTTCCACTAATCGTTGGGATTCTGAGCTTCATCCACTCACTGCCAGTGTCTCGGTGTAAATGCCAATTTGAAATTAGTTCTGTAGTTATCTGCCTTTGAATACATGTAATGCCAGTTTTGCTTTGGCGGTGATAAGTCGAGTATATGGATGCCATTCTCTTTCTACATTCAGTTGTGTTTTTTCAGTCAGGGTGTAGGATAAACCTGTTCAATAGTTGCTAAACCTGTGATTGAGGAATTAACGTTGTTTCAATACTTATCTTTGCCAGGAATCTGAATTTTATTGTATTCAATCTTCGTTTTTTTTTACATTTTGTGTGTGCAGTAGTCTTTGTCAGTTGCTGCTGGGCACTGCAATAATGTAACATCTAATACTAAGATCTTCTGAAGCAATTAATAATTTGGTGAGTCAATTTATAACTGTCCATGTCTGGAAGTACTTCTGGGCCTAAATTGCAATTTGTTCGCTTTCACCAGCAACTGGCCGTGTGAGAGTGAGTTTTCTGTTGTGCTGTCAATCTGCATTACGGGTGCTACTGGTCTATATCCAACTGACATTGTCTGTATGTCTCCTTGTGTTTCCAGTTCTGCATGTCATGATCTAATATACTTTGAGGTGTGTTTAATGCCTTATAAAATAGTGTTTCGTATGTTGAGAAAGTGTGGAAATGCTTCTGCATTACTCTGGTTCCCAACCAGAATGCAAGTGTATGTTGTGTGTGTTCATCAGCACCAGGCTGAGAGTGAGTGTGGGATTTATTCAGTCTCTGATACTAGATATAAACATGCTCCTTATTATTGGTTATTGTATTTCACAATGCTTATGTGCCATCTAAATTGAAACATTTCACCTGTTTTAACTGTTAGAGTACTTCATTGTTCAAACTTCTGCTACTTGACAGGTATTACCCATTGGCACTGGAGTCACTCCCATGAGTGAAAGTGAATGTGTCTGGCACTGTACACGTAGTTTTTTTTTGTAAACCTTTATAAGGGCAGCCCTCAGCCTCCGACGATTCAGGAAAAACAGCCCCAGCCTCTCCCTATAGTTCAAATCCTTCAACCCTGGCTACATCCTTGTAAATCTTTTCTGAACCCTTTCAAGTTTCACAACATCTTTCCGATAGGAAGGAGAACAGAATTGCACACAATATTCCAACAATGGTCTAACCAATGTCCTGTACAACCCCAACATGACCTGTCAACTCCTGTACTCAATATTTTGACCAATAAAGGAAAGCATACCAAACACCTTCTTCACGATCCTATCTACCTGCAACTCCACTTTCAAGGAGCTATGAACCTGCACTCCAAGGTCTCTTTGCTCAGCAACATTCCCTAGGACTTTACCATTAAGTGTATAAGTCCAGCTAAGATTTGCTTTCCCAAAATGCAGTACCTCGCATTTATCTGAATTCAACTCCATCTACCACTTCTCAGCCCATCTGATCAAGATCCTGTTGTAATCGGAGGTAACCTGTCCACTACACCTCCAATTTTGGTGTCATCTGCAAACTTACTAACTGTACCTCTTATGCTCGCATCCAAATCATTTATGTAAATGACAAAAAGTAGAGGACCCAGTACCGATCCTTGTGACACTCCACTGGGCACAGGCCTCCAGTCTGAAAACCAACCCTCCGCCATCACCATCTGTCTTCTTCCTTTGAGCCAGTTCTGTATTCAAATGGCTAGTTCTCCCTGTATTCTGAGAGATCTAACCTTGCTAACCTGTCTCTCATGGGGAACCTTGTCAACGCCTTACTGAAGTCCATATAGATCACATCTACCGCTCTATCCTCATCAATCCTCTTTGTTAATTCTTCAAAAAACTCAATCAAGTTTGTGAGACATTATTTCCCATGTACAAAGCCATGTCAACTATCCCTAATTAGTCCTTGGCTTTCCAAATATATATACACATCCTGTCCCTCAGGATTCCCTCCAACAACTTGCCCACCACTGACGTCAGGCTCACTGGTCTATAGTTCCCACGCAGAGGGTGGTACGTGTATAGAATGAGCTGCCAGAGGAAGTGGAGGCTGGTACAATTGCAACATTTAAGAGGCATTTGGATGGGTATATAAATAGGAAGGGTTTGGAGGGATAGGGGCCGGGTTCTGGCAGGTGGGACTAGTTTGGGTTAGGATATCTGGTCAGCATGGACGAGTTGGACCGAAGGGTCTGTTTCCATGCTGTACATCTCTATGACTCTGTGTAGTTGGATAACCTCCACAGCCAATGTTCTTTAGTTTTACTGCCTACAGGATCCATGGAAAGGTGCACAGACAACACATTGCAGCAGGAGAGCATCTGTGCTACTCTTCAGAATCAAGGAGAGAAAAATCAATGGACCTTTGCAACTCCTATAGTGCAGAGTCTAACTGGGAATTGTGGGATGCTATCAATATTTGCATAGAGACATACTTTACTGATGAATTATTGATCAGTAATAAGCAAATCCATTTGTAACTAAGTGAAAGGGCAATGAACAATTCATCAGCATTGCAGCTGACTGACCGCAGGGTTCTTTGTGCAGGGAAGAGAATTGGCCAATTCTATTCTATCTACCGATCTGGTGCAAGCCATTACCAGTACTCTTGTGTTGCTCTATGATAGGAAGGAGGAAGGCTAAAAGGACTTTTATTTTGCCATGTAGTGAAGAATATTTAAACTGTCAAATTTAATTCATTGAACTTGATTGAGTTTTTTGCAGAAGTAACAAAGATGATTGATGAGGGCAGAGCAGTAGATGTGATCTATATGGACTTCAGTAAGGCGTTCGACAAGGTTCCCCATGGGAGAGAGGTTAGCAAGGTTAGATCTCATGGACTACAGGGAGAACTAGCCATTTGGATACAGATCTGGCTCAAAGGTAGAAGACAGAGGGTGGTGGTGGAGGGTTGGTTTTTAGACTGGAGGCCTGTGACTAGTGGTGTGCCACAAGGATCGGTGCTGGGCCCTCAACTTTTTGTTATTAACATAAATGATTTGGATGCGAGCATAAGAGGTACAGTTAGTAAGTTTGCAGATGACACCAAAATTGGAGGTGTAGTGGACAGCGAAGAAGGTTACCTCAGATTACAACAGGATCTTGAGCAGATGGGCCAATGGGCCAAGAAGTGGCAGATGGAGTTGAATTCAGATAAATGCGAGGTACTGCATTTTGGGAAAGCAAATCTTAGCAGGAGTTATACACTTCATGGTAAGGTCCTAGGGAGTGTTGCTGAACAAAGAGACCTTGGAGTGCAGGTTCATAGCTCCTTGAAAGTGGAGTTGCAGGTAGATATGATAGTTAAGAAGGCATTTGGTACGCTTTCCTTTATTGGTCAGAGTATTGAGTACAGGAGTTGGGAGGTCATGTTGCGGCTGTACAGGACATTGGTTAGGCCGCTGTTGGAATATTGCGTGCAATTCTGGTCTCCTTCCTATCGGAAAGATGTTGTGAAACTTGAAAGGGTTCAGAAAAGATTTACACGGATGTAGCCAGGGTTGGAGGATCAGAGCTACAGGGAGGGGCTGAACAGTCTGCGGCTGTTTTCCCTGAGCGTCGGAGGCTGTAGGGGTGACCTTATAGAGGTTTACAAAATTATGAGGGGCATGGATAGGATAAATAGGCAAAGTCTATAAATAGGCAAACCCTGGGGTTGGGGAGTCCAGAACTAGAGGGCATCGGTATAGGGTGAGAGGAGAAAGATAGAAAAGAGACCTAAGGGGCAACTTTTTCACGCAGAGCGTGGTAGGTGCATGGAATGAGCTGCCAGAGGATGTGGTGGAGGCTGGTACAATTGCAACATTTAAGAGGCATTTAGATGGGTATATGAATAGGAAGGGTTTGGAGGGATATGTCCCACCTGCCAGCACCCGGCCCGTATCCCTCCAAACACTTCCTATTCATATACCAATCCAAATGCCTGTTAAATATTGCAATTGTACCAGTCTCCACCACTTCCTCTGGCAGCTTATTCCATACACATACCACCCTCTGCGTGAAAAAGTTGCCTCTTAGGTCCCTTTTATATCTTTCCCCTCTCACCCTAAACCTATGCCCTCTAGTTCTGGACTCCCCGACCCCAGGGAAATGACTTTGCCCGTTTACCCTATCCATGCCCCTCAATTTTGTAAACCTCTCAGTCTCCGACGCTCCAGGGAAAACAGCCCCAGCCTGTTCAGCCTATCCCTACAGCTCAAATCCTCCAACCCTGGCAACATCCTTGTAAATCTTTCTGAACCCTTTCAAGTTTTTCTTTCCGATAGGAAGGGGACCAGAATTGCACGCAATATTCCAACAGTGGCCTAACCAATGTCCTGTACAGCCGCAACATGACCTCCCAACTCCTGTACTCAATACTCTGACCAATAAAGGAAAACATACCAAACGCCTTCTTCACTATCCTATCCACCTGCAACTCCATCTTCAAGGAGCTATGAACCTGCACTCCAAGGTCGCTTTGTTCAGCAACACTCCCTAGGACCTTACATTAAGTGTATAAGTCCTGCTAAGATTTGCTTTCCCAAAATGCAGCATCTCTCATTTATCTGAATTAAACTCCATCTGCCAGCCACTTCTCAGCCCATTGTGTGGAGCTGCAGAAAATGGGGGAGTTACTAAATGAGTATTTTGCATCAGTATTTAACTGTGGAAAAGGTAGGGAAATAGATGGTGACATCTTGCAAAATGTCTATATTACAGAGGAGGAAGTGCTGGATGTCTTGAAACGGTTAATGGTGGATAAATCCCCAGGACCTGATCAGGTGTACCCTAGAACTCTGTGGGAATCTAGGAAAGTGATTGCTGGGGCCTCTTACTGAAATATTTGTATCACTGATAGTCAAAGGTGCGGTGCCAGAAGACTGGAGGTTCGCTAATGTGGTGCCACTGTTAAAGAAGTGTGGTAAGGACAAGCCAGGAAACTATAGACCAGTGAGCCTGACGTCGGTGGTGGATAAGTTGTTGGAGGGAATCTTGAAGGACAGGATGTACATGTATTTGGAAAGGTAAGGGCTGATTTGGGATAGTCAACATGGCTTTGTGCGTGGGAAATCATGTCTCACAAACTTGATTGAGATTTTTGAGGAAGTAACAAAGAAGATTGAGGAGGGCAGAGCGATAGATGTGATCTATCCGGACTTCAGTAAGGCATTTGACAAGGTTCCCCAAAAGAAGACTGATTAGCAAGGTTAGATCTCACGGAATACAGGGAGAACTAGCCATTTGAATACAGAACTGGCTCAAAGGTAGAAGACAGAGGGTGATGGTGGGGGTTTGTTTTTCAGACTGGAGGCCTCTGACCAGTGGAGTGCCACAAGGATCAGTGCTGGGTCCTCAACTTTTTGTCGTTTACATAAATTATTTGGACATGAGCGTAAGAGGCAAGTTTGCAGACGACACCAAAATTGGAGGTGTAGTGGACAGCGAAGAGGGTTACCTCAGATTACAACAGGATCTTGAACATTTCCCATCAACTACCACCCTCTGTTGTCTTTCAGCTAGCCAATTTCTGATTGAAACCACTAAATCGACCTAAATCCCATGCCTCCATATGTTGTGCACTAGCCTACCATGTGGAACCTTATCAAATGCCTTATCAAAATCCACATACACCACATCAACGGCTTTACTCTCATCCACCAGTATGGTCACCTTCTCAAGGAACTCTAAGGTTTGTGAGGCACAACGTACCTTCACAAAACCGTGTTGACTATCACTAATCAACTTATTCCTTTTGCGATAATTATAAATCCTATCTCTTCTAGCCTTTTCCAACACTTTACTCAACCAAAGTAAGGCTCACTGGTCTATAATTACCAGGGTTGGCTCTACTCTCCTTCTTGAACAAGGGAATGCTATTTGCTATCTCCAGTCTTCTGGTACTATTCTTGTAGACAATGACGACACAAAGATCAAAGTCAAAGTCTCGGCAATCTCCTCCGTGGCTTCCCAGAGAATCCGCGGATGAATCCCATCTGGTCCAAGGTATTTATCTATTTTCACACTTCCCAAAATTTCTAGTACCTCCTCCTTATGAAACTGGATCTTAACTCGTCTCGTAACTGTTTCTCAGCCTTCTCCTTGACAACATTGTCTTTTTCCAGTGTGAATACTGACGAAAAAATCATCATTTAGCGTTTGCCTTATCTTCTCTGACTCGACAACTTCATCCCTGCCTGACAGTTACATACTTACCAAGGACACAGTGTAGCTGTTCCTTGAAGAAGCTCCACATTTCTATTGTGCCCATCCCTTGCAGTTTCTTCCCCATGCTATGCATCCTAAATCTTGTCTAATCACATTGTAAGTGACTTTCCCCCAGCTGTAGCTCTTGCCCTCCGGTGTATATGTATCCCATTCCATCACTAAAGTAAACATAACTGATTTGTGATCACTATCACCAATGTGCTCAGCTACCTCCAAATCTAACACCTGGCCAGGTCCATTATCCAGTATCAAATCCAATGTGGCTTTGCCCCCTGTTGAACTGTCTACATACTGTGGAAGAAAACCCTTTTGCACACAATGGACAAAAAACTAACCCAGCTAAAGTACTTCAACGATAGTATTCCCAGTCAATATTTGGGAAATTGAAGTCCTCCATAACAACTACTGTCACTCTTGCTCTTATTGAGAATCATCTTTGCTATCCTTTCCTCTAAATCTCTGGAAATATTAAGAGGCCTATAGAAAACTACCAGAGTGACCTCTCCTTTCCTGTTTCTAATCTCAACCCATACTACCTCAATTGACGAATCCTCAAAATGTCATTTCTTCAGTCATAATACTGTCCTTGACTAACAATGCCACACCCCCATCTCTTTTGCCGTTTTCTCTGATCTTACTGAAACATCTAAATCACGGAACCTGCAGCAACTATTCCTGTCCCTGCTCTACCCATGCCTCTGAAATGGCCGCAACATCGAAATCTCAGGTACCTACCCATGCTGCAAGTTCACCTACTTTATTCCGGATGCTCCTGGCATTGAAATAGACACACTTCAAACCAACTACTGGCCTGACAGTGCCTTCTTGAAACCCTGAAACCTTATTTCGGGCCTCCTTTCTCTCAACTTCCTCTATACTTGAACTATAATTTAGGCTCCCATCCCCCTGCTGAATTATTTTAAACCTATCCGAAGTGCATTAGCAAATTTCCCCTTCCAGGATATTGTTAACCCTGTGGTTCAAGTGACGACCTCTGTTTGTAGAGGTCCCACCTACCCCAGAAAGAGCCCCAGTTATCCAGGAATCCAAAATCCTCCCTCCTGCACTATTCCTCTTGTTAAAGTACACATTTGAGACCGCACAGGGAATTCCTTATGAATTCAACCTGTAAGCCTCTCTTTTGGTTTGTACCAGAGATCATACTCTTTGGTGGTCTGGAACATTAAAAAAAACTCTTACAGACAGTTTAGTTTAATTTTAATCATCCCCTTCATTTACTAATACCATCACTGTTACATAACATTGATACCTATAAGTCAAGCTAACTGGATATTGGCCAGCTACTCCGTCCTACTATCAAAAACAGACTATTCTTATACACAGATTTACAAAGGAGTTATTGTCACAAACACAAAAGTTAACAAAAGCACTGCATATTCTGAACTAGACAGGTAATAGCAAAGGACAACAATTTGGGAGATGAGTTAATCGATACAGAATTTCGTTCCGAGATCAGAATTAAACATTGTGAAATTAAATTCACAAAGGAACAGCCGTGAATGTTATCACTCAGTGTCTTGTTTATACAGACTCGCTCCTGCCATGACATTTTCTAGTATGCAGCAAATGTGTTCCATAATTCAAAATTACATTTTAGTCTCAACGATTAAGGACAACATTTAAGGCTATAAACTTTCTCACCCATTTTCCCTACTCCATGCCTCGCTCGCATGGGGCATGGGCGACAAACCAGAGATAACAGCTCTGTTTGTCCTAGCTCGAAGTTTCCATCCTAGTTCTTTGAATTTCTGCCTTAAATCCCCATCTCTCTTCCTACCAAAGTTGGTAGTGCCTATGTGGACTGCTCCGCCTCGCCTGCAAAGATCCCAAAAGCAAGATCAAAGACATCACGAACTCTGGCACCCGGAAGGCAACACACCAACCGTGAGTCTTTCTCGTTCCCACAGAACGTCCTGTCTGTCCCCTAACTATGGAGTCCCTAATGACATGCTCTGATTCTCTTCCCACTTCCCTATCGAACAATAGGGACAGGGACCTGTACCCCATTGCTTACCCCCAGTAAGTCGTTCCCCCAACAGTATCTCAGTTCTAAAGGGACGTCCCTTCAATCTGAAGCTGGGCCATTGGGTCCTAGTCCGTCCTACTCATCGAAACATCTTCGCCATGTCCACTCTATCTGGACCTCTCAATAATCTGCAAGTTTCAATCAGATGCTCCCACACCTTTATAAACTCCATCGATTTAAGTACCAGAGTCCTCAACCTCTCCTCATATGATAAGTTCTTTATCCCTGGGATTTTTCTTGTAAACCCCCTCTGGACCCCCTCCAAGTTCAGCACATCCTGAGATAGGGAGCCCAAAACTGCTCACAATGTTCCAAATGTGGTCTGACCAGAGCCTTATACACCATCAGTAGTACATCCCTGCTCTTGTATTCTAACCCTCCCGAAATGAATGCTAACATTACGTGGGATAATAGGTAAAGAAGTGGTACTTCTGCAATCATATTTACTTATGCAAGGTAAGTGAACTCACACCAGTGTATAATTGTTTCAGCCAAGAGCTGAGTCAACAAGACTGAAAACTATGTGAAGGAAATACATAATTGTTTTTGTATTAGCTAAAATGTACATGCAAGAACGAAATGTGCCTGCAACAATGGTAGATGTTACAGACAAATAGATAAGGTGCTGTGAGGGGAGGGGGTTAAGCTAGATATGCCTCTACAAACAGTAGTTATAAGCATTTGTTTCCCGCTTCTGCAAAAACAAGAACAAACCACAATCAAGTAGTCATGAGGTCATAAGGTCATAAAAAGTAAGGGAGGATATACCTAACAATGGCCCACAGCGGGATGTGATCAAATGGCCCTTTGAGGCCAGAAATAAGCATTTTGTCACAGACAAGGCCGGATAAGGCAAGAGATAAACAAAAGTAATGGGCGCCGGTCTTAGAGAAGTGGGAGATGTAAACAGGGGAGGAGCAATGGGATGAAAGAATAGGAACCAAATTACATAAATGTTGTGTACTAGTTGAATTCAGTGTGCGTCTGTCTGTCTGTCCCTGCCTTGTGGACAGTGGACACCACACCCTCTTGCAAGAGTAAAATAAGTGACACTACTGATTCAGGTTTTGTGTAGGATTGAAATTATTGACGTGTGAGTTTCGTTTCTCACAATTACATTTGCCTTCCTAACTGCCAACTGAACCTGCCTGTTAACCTGAAGAGAATCCTGAACTCGGACTCCCAAGTCCCTTTGTGCTTCAGATTTCTGAAACCTTTCCCCATTTAGGAAACAGTCTCCGCCTCTATTCTTCTAATCCCATTGCATACCCTCCCACACTGTCATCCATCTGCCAACCGAACCTTAATAGGATCCTGAACTCGGACTCACCCCCGAGGACCTTGTTTGTGCTTCAGGCCTGGCAGCATCTGTCCAGAGACAGACAGACAGAGAGAAAGCGGAGTCAACGTTTCGAGTCCGGGGCAGCCGTCCTTCGGGAGAGTGGCCTTTGGTCTTGTTGTGCCGCTGCACAATTTCTTGTTCACTCCCACCTCTCTGTCTGTGTGTGTATTTGTCATTATTATTGAGTTTGGCGAGTCCCGGAGCCGGCCCTGTTGTTTCTCTCTCCTGAAAGGGTTGTCCCTTTAAAGAGTCTTTCCCCTGAAGCAGCTGCTAACGGTCACTTGGGGCACGAGGCGGCCGTTAACCGCCATCTCGCGCGGGGCCTGAAGCTAAAATGGCGCCGGGGCCACGCGGGAAGGAAAAGCGCCGAGGGAGAGCGGACTGTGTCAACATGTCCCGTTCCCGAGGGTCAGGATGGTGGTTATTGGAGGGGGACAGGAGAGATTCCCCCTCCCAGTAAGGCACCTTGTACAAACCGCGTGGTCTTTTTTTTATGTATCTCTGTCTCTCTCTCTGTTTGCCTGTCTATGACTTGCTTTAACTCTGTCGGTTAATCTCGATGACGCTGTGATTTTGTGCCTCTTTCTGACTCTGTTTCTTTAAAACTCTATGTCGCTCTGTATGTTTATGTTTCTCCCTGCCTCTCTGTGACCCTGTGTCTCTCTCTGACTGTATGGTGGAGTACTGTTTCTTGCTGAACACAACAACAACTCCTGCCTTAGAAAAGTGTCCAACAGTTTGCTTTAATCACAGGCATCCCTGTGTTAGTCCTAGAGCTGATTGCCCACACTGGAAATGAGGTAGTGGAGGGAGACACTACCTGATTAAACTGCTCTGTTTGACCCCAATTGAATATATTTTCTGTAAAGATGGTGAAGAGATTTACTGGGAATACTCCAACCACTGCAGAACCGTACACACAATCATCAACATCAGCAAAAGTCGAGAGGACAATTAGCACTGTGCTGTTTCTAACCAGCAGACAGGGTCTCTCCTGAATAGCAAATATATCGCCATTTCAGTGAGTTTTTAAGCAACTCTCTACAAATTGACATTATCAGAGCAATGAGATAGCACTGGGGAAAGCATGCAGAGGGAGATTTACCAGGATGTTGCCTTGGGGGCTGGAGAGTTTCAGTGATGGAGAGAGTTTGGACAGACTGGGGTTGTTTTCCTTAGAGGAGAGCAGATTGAGAGTGTGGGGACATGATTAAGATGTATCAAATGATGAGGAGCATAGATAGTGTAGACAGGAAGAAACCTCCTCTTCCCCTTGATGGAGGGATTTCGATTTAAGGTAAGGGGCAGGAAGTTCACAGGGGAATGTGAGGGAAAACATTTTCACTCAATGGGTGATGGAGATCTGGAACTCACTGCCTGTAAGGGTGGGAGAGGCAGAAATCCTGATCACATTGAAGAACGATTTAGATGTGTACTTGCAAACCAAGGCGAGACTCAGATTAAATGGCCTTTTGATGTTTCATCTGTATATTGCTGCAGACATTGGGGCTTGTATTAGGTGAATAGTCAAGATCTTTTCCCCAGGGTAGGGAGTCCAAAACTTGAGGGCATTGTTTTAAGGTGAGAGGGGGAAGATATAAAAGTGACCTGAGGGGTAACGTTTTCAGAGGTTGGTGTGTATTTGGAATGATTGGGTGGTACGGTGGCACAGTGGTTACCACTGCTGCTTCACAGCGCCAGAGACCTGGGTTCAATTCCCGCCTCAGGCGACTGACTGTGTGGAGTTTGCACGTTCTCCCCGTGTCTGCGTGGGTTTCCTCCGGGTGTTCCGGTTTCCTCCCACAGTCACAAAGATGTGCAGGTCAGGTGAATTGGCCATGCTAAATTGCCCGTAGTGTTAGGTATGGGGTAAATGTAGGGGTATGGGTGGGTTGCGCTTCGGCGGGTTGGTGTGGACTTGTTGGGCCGAAGGGCCTGTTTCCACACTAATGTAATGTAATGTAAAAAAAAAATGTAATGAGCTGCCAGAGGAAGTAGTAGAAGTGAGTACAATAACAACCTTTAAGAAAGATTTGGAAAGATACATGGATAGGAAAGGTTTTGACGGATATGGGCCAAACACAAGCAAATGCGGCTAATTCTGTTTGGAGACTTGGTTAGCATGGACGTGGTAGGGCAAAGGGCCTATTTCCGTTCTGTGACCTTACGACTGGGAGTATGATGTTAGAGAACAGAGAGGTGATTGCTTTTGACTGGCATGGAAGATGTTCAAAGTGGGGTGAGGGATGGGAACAGTGATGATAACCCCGGGATGTTGACAGTAGGTGGGGGTGGGGACAGTGACAGAAACCCCTAGAATGTTGACAGTATGGGGGGGGGGGGTAGAATCAGTGATGGTAACTCCCAGGATGTTGACAGTGTTGGGGTTGGGGTGGGGGTGGACTGTGACAGTAACCTCCAGGATGTTGACAGTGGGATGGGGGTCTGGAAAGTGATGGTAACTCCCAGGATGTTGAATGTGGTGTGGGGGTGGGGACAGTGACAGTAACCCCTGGGATGTTGAAACTGTGGGGGGGGTGGGACAGTGACAGTAATACCATTGAACATCAAGAGGGCAATGGTTGGATAATGTACCATTTGACCATCCATAGTTACACAAATCTGTCGAAGTGTAGATTTTACAACAGATGGAAACTTTGCGACGATGTAAAATCACAGTTGTTTTATTTCTCCTTTCTGTCAGTTATTATCTTGTCATAGAAGATAACATCTGCGAAAAGAAAGACAATTTCAACATCCAATCTTTTATTTCCTCTTTGTCTTGTTTTGTTCCAGTTCCTGTTGCTGGGGTTTTCCTCACCCCCAGAGTCAATAAAATGGAGGCTCCGCTTGGGAATCATCTTGTTTGAGAGTGTGTACTGTGTCAAGGTACAGGACTGTACTTTCAATGGTGCTTTCAAAGGTAAGCCTTAAACAATGCCAGCAGGAATTACAACTTTAGCTCAGACCATTGAAAACTGACCATTGAATCCTTTCAGTCCCAGCACCAAGGCAGATACCTTGTTGCGATCAACAGGGGTTGGAACAATATTTAATGTGACCAGGAATTCCATCAACCTCACAGAGCCAGGTAATTCATTCTTCATATTTGATCTGTGCTCGTTCTTCACTGGGGTCCAGCTGAAGTCTTGGCATGAACACTCTAAAAAGATTGCTTTAGAAGCTCAGCAAGTCGGCAGCATCTGTGGGGGTAAGGGAGAGTGAGAGTAATTCGTCAGATAAGGGAGGCCTCCATAGCGAGAGGATTCAAGTCCAAGTGAAAGGGATGTCTCGTTACAAATGGACAAGGTGAGACCACACCCTGGAAAACTGTCGCAGTTTGGGGTTTTCTTATTTTAGGAATGATATTGTGCCTATGGAGGGAGTGCAGCAAAGTTTTCCCAGAATGATTCCTCGGATGGCAGGACTGACAGATGGAGAGAGACTGGAATGGTTGGGATGATATTCACTGGAGTTTAGAAGAATTAAGGGGGAATCTCCTAGAAACCTATAAATTGAACAAGGACAAGACAGAGTAAGCATGGGGGAGGGTGTTTCCGGTGACCGGGCGGAGAGTCCAGAACCAGGGGGTAACAGTCAGAACGAAATGGAGTGGGACTGAGATGGGGAGAAATATCTTCATGCAGAGAATGGGGCGCCTGTAGAATTCTCTGCCACAGAAAGTAGTCAGGGCCAGAACACTGAATGTTGTTCAGGAAGGAGTTGTACTGAGTTCTTTGGGGTTAAAGAGAGACAGGGGACTGTGTGTTGGGTGATCAGCCATGATCCCTTTATGTGGGCGGTGCAGTTTGGAGGGGCCGAATGGCCTCCACCAAATGGTATTTTTGATGTTTCTCTGTGATTGCCCCATTTCCGCTGACAGGTGGAGGACAAGGGAAGTTTTGCCTCAATATATGAAAGCCGTAACAATGAGAGACAGTAATTTCTAGTCGACAATTGAGAGAGAGTGAGTGCAGAGTGATCTTTTGAGTTTAGCATCGAATAGTTTGGGTTGGATTGGTGGGATGTTGTTAATGAGAGAGGCTGCGCAGAAACAATGATGTTACTGCAATGCTGAGGGTTTGGGCTGGATTTTACAGACACGAGTGTTGGCAGGGGGTCAGGGCGACAGGGAACAGGAAACACTGGGGTTGGTATTTGCTGAAGAGATGATGTTATTGACAGGTAATCCCTCTCAGAATCCAGCACAGGCACACAGCACTGAGATGGCAGTACTCATTGTCCCACTGTTTCTGATCCTTTCTCTCCTCACATTGCTTCCCATTAAACTCCGGAATTGAAAACAAGGTGAGTGAGACCTCCAGCAGGTAACACCGGCGATCGTTCTCCAATCTGCACTCGATGTAGGTTTCAAACTAATGTTGCTCACATAGTGTACGAGGGTGTGCGTATGAGAGAGTATGTGTGTGAGTGCGTTTGAGTGAGAGTATGAAAGTGTACATGTCTGTGTTTGTGTGAGAGAGAGAGAGAGACATATTCTCATTGACACTTACGCATAGTTTCACATGGGCACACACATGGGCACACACACAGTCAGTCAGTCAGTCATGTAGACCACACTTGAGAAGCCGAACACAGTCCAGGGACAATGCAGCCCCTGCTTGACTGGCACCACATCCACTCCATCCACCACCTGTCCTCAGTAGCAGCTACGAGATGCCCTGCAAAAATTCACCAAAGATTCTCAGGCAGAACCTTCCAAACCCACAACAATGTCCATCTAGAAGGACATGCACAGCAGATACATGAGAAAACCACGTCCTGCAAGTTTCCCTCTAAGCCACTCACCATCCCAACTTGGAAATATATCAGCCACTCATTTAGTGTCACTGGGTCAAAATCCTGTAGTTCCCTCTCTAATGATATCGTGGGTCTACCTACGGCACAGGGACTGCAGTGGTTCAAGAAGGCAGCTCACTACCTCCTTCTCAAGGGGCCAACAAGAGATGGATAATAAATTCTCGGCCCAGCCAGTGATTTTCACATCCCACCAGTGAATTAAAAAAGAAATAAAGCACTATTTGGAAAAGTGCTTTGTGAGGGTGTGGACAGGCTGAACAAGTAGCAGACGAAATTACTTGGGGAGACATACAAAGTAATGTGCAGTGTTCAGAGGAATAGTCAGCACAGATATAAACTAAAGGTTAAAATTGGAATTATTGTTGTTTGCGCATCAGTCAAAGAATCCAGATTTATTTGATAGCAGGAGAAGCTGAATATTTGCAGTAAAAATTTCCCATGTTCTTTCTCTCTTATTTTCCCCAGCTGATTCTTCCAACAGTTCCCGGTGGCACAGGTAAATTAGTGAGGTGGTTAGCAACTTCAAACAGCATTCAAACACTATTTGAATGGGCTGAAAAATCACTCTGGGTGCAAAGCCAGCAACTTTACATTTGTTAGACAAATTAGAGCAAATGAACTGTTGTGTCTGACAATTTGCAAATCTAAAGCACAACAGTTCAAATTGACGACACACTCACAATTTCTGTTAGACAGTGAACTGAGCGTTGGTCAGTCCCATTAGCGGTGAGGTTATCCATTGCAGTTGGAAGAATTAAAAAAGGGAACTTATCATCTGAATAGGAGAGAAAGTTCAAAAATATCAGTGCACAGGCTACAGCAGGTCACAAGGAAGACATTTATTGCGAAAGGAATGGAGTATGGAAGTAGGTAATTGTTACTGCAACTGTACAAGGGATTGGGGTTTCCACATCCGAATACTGCAGACAATTTTGGTCTCATTACTTGAGGAGGGATGTAGTTGAATTGGAGGAAGTTCAAAGGAGATCACCGAATTGATTGCCCAGATGAAAGTTTAGTCTTATGAGAAGAGACTGGTACAATTTTGATCTCTTTACTTGAGGACAGATGCAGTTTATACTGGAGGTAGTTCAGAGGAGATTCACTCAATCATTTCCAGAGATGAAGGGTTTGTCTTAGATGAGAGATTGAGCAGTTTCTCTGGGGTTTATAAGAGAGGAGATCTAACTGAGGGTTATAAGATGCTAAAAGGGGTATTGACAAAGGAGTTGGAGAGAGGATATTTGCTCATGTGGGAGAATATAGAACAAGAGGTTATCATTTGAGGGTAAGGGGCTGGGCAGACTGAATACAGAGGGAATGAATTCTCTCAAATGAGGACAGGGTTGTAAATCTGTGGGATCACTCCTCCCAACCCCCACACTGCATAAATTGGAGGAGGAGACAGACAGGTTATTAATCAGTGATGGCTCAGAGGGAGTGTTTGCAGGAAAGTGGAGTTGAGGCTGAGATGGGATCAGCTGCAATCATATGGAATAGTGGAGCAGGTTCCTGATGGACCAAATGGACTCAACCTGATCCTAGCCTGCATGTTCTTGTGGACATAGAACATAGAACATAGAAAAATACAGGGCAGTACAGGCCCTTTGGCCCTCGATGTTGCGCCGATCCAAGCCCACCTAACATACACTAGCCCACTATCCTCCATATGCCCATCCAATGCCTGTTTAAATGCCCATAAAGAGGGAGAGTCCACCACTGCTGCTGGCAGGGCATTCCATGAACTCACGACTCGCTGAGTAAAGAATCTACCCCTAACATCTGTCCTATACCTACCACCCCTTAATTTAAAGTTATTCCCCCTCGTAATAGCTTTCTCCATACGTGGAAAAAGGTTCTCATGGTCCATGTTCTCATGGAGTTATATTATTATTTAGCAAAACTACTAGGAGGGAGAAAATCAAGTTTGATTTAACAAAATAGGTTTTAATTCATGAACATTGGAAAATAAAGACAAAAGTGATTCAACACAAATTTGGTGAAGGTTGTTGGTTGAAAGAAACAAAAAGACAATACAAAGTAGGGGGTAAAATTCTAAACGGGGTGCAAAAGCAGAGGAATTTGGGGGTATATATCCACAGATCAGTGAAGGCGGCGTAACAGGGGCGAGAGCAGTGAATAAAACACACAGCATCCTCGGCTTTATTAATAGGGGCATAGAGTCCAAGAACAAGGAGGTGGTGATGAAGTTGTAAAAGACACCTGTGGACCTCAGCTGGAGTGTCAGAGAGAGAGGGAAGAGAGTGATAACTGCTAGATGGTGGTTCAACCTGAGGGTTACCATGCCTCTCATAAGGGGATGAGCGGAGGAGGACAGTCCTTCATGGTAACCTCAGTCAGTGAGAGATTCAAACCCACGATGTTGATTTTACTCCACATTTAAAACCAGCCATCCAGCCAACTGAGCTAACCAACACAACACAAAGCAGAGAGCAGAAAAGAAATTAATTCCAGTGACAGCACAAGCACTGAATAGAGAATATTAGATCATAGTGGAGATAAGCCTTTGATCTATTGGGTATTTCTTTGTATCTGTGTAACACCTTACCTTCACAGGCAATAGTAGCTGAATTTAGAAATACATTTGACAAAGGGAGTTGGCCTTCTATTACCCAGGCTGTTTTTATTCTGTTCTGGACACCTTACTTAAGGAAGGATGTTCAAACCCTGGAGACAGTGTGAAGGAGATTTACAAGGATGATCACAACGATGAGGGATTTTAGATTCCGGGAAAGGTTCAAGAGATTGAGCTTATTCTCTTTCAAGCAGAGAAGATGACATGTTGACCTTATTGAGATGTTGAAAGTTTGAACAATTCTGACAGGAAAGCAAGTTATTATTTCCCACTCATTGGTCTATTAGTAACTGGCTGGTCAGAATTTCAAGATTGTCAGTGAGAGAGTGAGATAAGGAGAAACTTATTTGAGTTGTTGGGTTTGGAATGTGCTGCTTGGGAGAATGTTGGAGGTGGATTCCAAAGGAGGTTTGAAAAGAGAGCTGGATATAAATTTGAAAGGGATGATAGTAGAGGGCAATGGAGATAGGGCTGGAGGGTGGGACTAGCTGGGTAGCTCTTTCAGGAGCTGGTACAGACATGAGTGGCCTCCTTCTGTACAGTAAAATTTTATGATTCAATGAACGTACAAGTTCTGAGCCACATTCCGGACAATTCCAGGAGGTCATTCCTTGGGACCTTAGCTCAGTGACCTCACTGCCAGGGGTTTATGTACACAAACAGCAGTAAATTGTTGTCATGAGCAGGATTGGAACTTGATTGGGTAATGATCTGGAAATATTTCATTCCAGGGGAGGTGATGGAAGATCAAGCTGAGAGCGCGAGTGAGGACAGACCTGCAAGAAATTTCGAATACACAGATCGGGTCAAGCCGATTGAACGGTGAGTATGATTCTGTGAGCTGCTGATCCTACACCGTCACTTATTGGTCAGCGTTCATGCTGGTATTTATCTGATTGGGAAGGTCCACAAAACAAATGTCTTCCTGGAAGTGTTGGAGGGAAGTTTGCGTTGTTTCCTTTACAACAGAGAAGGTTGATGGGTGAGGGGGACATGACAGAGGTGTGTAAGATTGGTAGTGTTGTCGAGCAGAGTGCCTGATGAGTTCAGGTCCATAATTCTTTGGAGTTTGTGTCACATTGTGTTTGAGAAGGTGTTTAGAACACTTGCCTTCATTGCTCAGCCCATTGAGTGTTGAAGTTCGGACACCCTGTTGTGGCTGTACAGGACACTGGTGAAGCCTGTTCTGGTTTATTGTGTCCAGTTCTGGTTGCTCTGTTAGAGGAAGGACATTATTCAGCTGAGAGGGTTCAGAAAAGATATATCAGAATTTTGTTTGAAATGGAGAGTTTGAGTTATAAGGAGAGGCTGGATGGACTGGGACAATTTTCACTGGAGAGTAGAAGTTTGAGGGGTATAGAGGTTTATGAAACCATGATGGGCATAGATGAGGTGAATGGCAGGTGTCTTTTCCCTAGGGTGGGGGACTTCAAGACCAGGCAACATATTTTTCAGTTGAGAAGAGAAACATTTTTGAAAATGACATGATGGGTAACCTTTTTTGATTGAGAGTGGTTCACGTGTGGATTGAACTTTCAGAGAAAGTGGCAGTTATGGGGTCAGTTACAATGTTTAAAAGACATTTAGATTAGTACAAGAATAGGAAAGGTTGGAGAGATAAGGGCCAAGTGCAAACAAGTTGGATTGTTTAGTTTGAGATTATGAACTGCATGGACTAGTTGGACCGAAGGGTCTGATTCCTTGCTGTGTGACTCTATTATGAGGGACATGGACAGGGAGGACAGGAAGCAACTGTTAGTCGAAGGGTTAGTAACGAGGAGGATATCATTTTAAAGTGAAGGGTAAGAGGTTTTGAGAGTGATTTGAGGATTGTTTCACCCAGAGGATGGAATATGTGAAAATAAAATATTTGGACTTTCAGTTTCTGTTTGAAATCACTAATTGTGTGGGATTGCCACTTTGGAACTGCAGGTGGTTCCATGATTTATAAATGTGGAATATTTGTATAAAGGAGCAGGAGGAGGCCATGGAGAAGGCCCTTGAGCCTGTTCCACCATTCAATGGCTGATCTGTGACCTGACTTCATAGACCTGCCTTTGGTCCTTATCCCCTTAAAAACAAAAAAACTTATCTCTCAAGATTTAAAACTAACAACTGATCCAGCAATGCCTGCTGTTTGTGGAAGAGAGTTCCAAACCTACCCCAGCCAGTATGCGTAGTAGTACTTCCTAACATCTCTCCTGAACAGTCTGGTCTTAACTGTCCGGCTATGCCCTCCCTATTTCTAGGATCCCCAAACAGTCGAAACACTTTCAATTTATCCACCCTGTCTTTTCCTATTAATATCTTCAATCAGATCATCCCTGAATCATGTAAATTCTGGACAGAACACGCTTAATTTGTGTAATCTCTCCACATAACTTAACCCCTGAAGCCTAGGTATCATTCTTGTAAACTCACGCTGTACTCCCTCCCAGGCCAATCTATCCTTCCTCAGGTGTGGTGCCCAGATCTGCTCCAAGTGGGGTCTAACCAGGGTTTTGTATAACTGCAGCATCCCTTCTGCATCCTTGTACTCTCATCCTCTCGATATAAAGGCCAACATTTCATTAGCTTTCTTCAGGCACTGAGTGTAAGAAATAAAAGGAAACACAGAAATCGTTGGAAAATCTCAGCAGGGGCAGATTGTTTGCCACCTGGGGACTGACTGTTTCCTGTTGAAGACAGCTTTCCATCCAATGTGTGTCTATCTACAGCATATGGACTGCAGCAGTTTAAGAAAGTAGCTCATATCTACCTTCTCAAGGGAACAACTAGGGATGAGTTGGGCAATAAGCGCTGGGTCCAGTGGGTGATGCCCATGTGCCATGAGTGACTAATAAAAAAAAATGTAATTTACCCCAGGGCCTCCACCGTCCCTTTGTGAGCTTGTTCTGGGAGGAGAGCTGCCAACTTTGTAGTGAATATTGATGCAAAATACCCATTTGACGTTATTGAGTCACCTGGTTCATGAACTGCTTTGAAAAGGTTGGTATATAGCCAAGAGCTTAGGTTTGTATTCCTGCTAGGTTGGGTCTGTGACCTTAATTATCATTCCGTATTTAATTTTGAGGTGTCATTTGCTGTTGGTTTAATATTCTGATCTCTAACCTTTTGGTTCACTTTGCTTATTGTTACTTGATTGTAGATGACTCCGAAATAGACAGCAGTTTGGTGTACTCAGTTTTCATAATCTCCAAACCAAGAAATGCTGGTACAGGATACAATATATATATTTTCATAACATTTCTGGTTCAGTGAAATTGGAGATTTTCTCTATCTTAATCCTCAAAAACCCAGCCACTTTTAAACTTCATTAGTGTTTCTCTTGCTTATAGCATGGATTGAAGGTCTGCCCACACTTTTTGAATCTTTTTACATCATTTGAATTTATTAATAATGGATAGTGTTTGCAATCATCTAAATCATAGACATGTTCCATCTGTGGCAACTAAATTAACAACAGGGCAATGTGAATTGGAAGAAGAAACGTTACACCGATGGCTAATTGCTTTATCTGACATCTTGTTTTGAGGTGATGCCTAAATTTTAGACCCTAGGACATCAATCTGTTGATTGCCTCAGTACAACAGCTTATTGTTTGAGAGTGGTCCCTCTGGCCTTGGTCTTTGGGGCAAGGAGCCATTCACTTTAGGTCTAGCATCATTCACATGAGAAGAATTGCCATTTCATTGTCTTGAGTGTTTCTTTGATCATAGTGTTGAGGGAGGGGTGAGGCTGCAGAAGAATTTGACAGGCTTGGAGAGTGGGCAATGAAATGGCTGATGGAATACAGTATGGGAAGTTATGTACTATAGTAGGAAAAATAGAGACAGCGAATGTTTCCAAAATGGGGAAAGGTTTCGGAAATCTTAAACATGAAGGGACTTGGGAGTCCAACCTCAGGATTCTGTTTAGGTTAACAGGCAGGTTCAGCTGGCAGTTAGGAAGGCAAATATAATGTCAGCATTCATTTTGGGAGGTGTAGAATACAAGAGGAAGAATGTACTGCTGAAGCTGTATAACGCTCTGGTCAGACCACGTTTGGAACATTGTGAGCAGTTTTGGGCCCCCTATCTGAGGAAGGACGTGCTGAACTTGGAAGGGGTCCAGTGGGGGTTTACAAGAAAACTGCCAGGGATGAAGACCTTATCACATGAGGAGAAGTTGTGGTCTCTGAGTCTCGACTCAATGGAGTTTAGAAGGGTGAGGAAGAATCTGATTGAAACTTGGAGAATACTGAGAGGCGCGGATAGAGTGGACATGGAGAAGATGTTTCCATGAGTAGGAAAGACGAAGACTCGAAGGCACAGCCTCAGAGTGAAGGGAACTCTAGAATTGAGATGAGGAGGAATTTCTTCAGCCAGACAGTGGGGAATCTATGGAACTCATTACTGCAGACGGCTGTCAATATGTCTTTAGGACAGAGATAAATAGGTTCTTGACCAGTAGGAGGATCGACCTTTACAGAGAGAAGGCAGGAGAATGGGGTTAACAAACATATCAGCCATGACAGAATGGTGGAGCAGACATGATGGGCCAAATGGCTGCTCTGTCTTATGGTCTTGGCTATTAAGTGACGAATAGACTGTGATGCATCACACAGTTTAGGCCCTCAGATTCAGAGCTTTCTGAGCATGTGCTATGAGGCACCCACACTAAAAAATGTGCAGGCAGCTGGACGACCAATACAACATATGGGCTAGGATACCCACGGGAGCCTGCTTCCCTTGTTTCTTATGGCTGTGACTGTTCTCATCCCAGCCTCAACTCCAATTTCCTGCCCCTGCTCCCTTTAACCCCTCACTGATTGAATAAATTGAAGGAAGGGATAGACAGATTGCCAGTGTCCTGACATCGCCCCCCCCCCCCCTCCGCCACACACACACACACACACTGGGGGATGAATTCCCAGATATTCCGAAGCTATTTCTCAACATCTTTCTTTTCAATCCCCACCCCCTTCTCCTGAAACAATGACCCTCTCGTTCTAAATTGTCACACGTGAGGAAACATCCTCACTCTGTCTCCTTTGTCAATCCCACCTCCTTTACCACCCTATATCCCTCAGTTGGAACTCCCCTCATTCCTCTAAACTTCAGAGCATATTGGCCTTAACTGCTCAATCTCTCTTTTGAAGACAAACCCCTCATCTCTGAACATGAAATATACAAAATCACTTTAGATGGTATCTTGGAAGTAAAATACATAGTCATAGTTTCCGAGTGGTCTGCATCTCAGAAAAAGGCTAATCGAGCCTGTAATGGTCAGAAACAACCACCTCATATTCTCTAATCCCATTTCCCCAGTATTTGGCCCCATAGCCTTGGCGTCACGAGTGCACATCTAAATCAGTGTGATGACGGTTTCTGCCTCTCCCACCCTTACAGGCAGTGACTTCCAGATTCCCCACCACCCTCTGTGTGAACAAGATTTTCCTCACATCGCCTCAATCTCCTGGCCCTTACCTTCAATTTATACCCCTCCCCCCACCTCCGTCAAGGGGAGAAAGTTTCTTCCTGCCTCCCCTATCTTCACCCCTCATCATTTTACACATCCCTCTCTTTCAATCCACTCTGTTGTAAGGACAACAACCCCAGTCTGTCCAACCTCTCTCAATCATTGAAACTCTCCTGCCCCCAAGGCAATATGCTGGTAAATGTCCCTGTGCATCCCCTCACAATTCATTTAGATTCCACGAGATGGTGAGATGAGTAACAGTCAGCGAATGCAGCTTAACACGTGGCTGCGAGGCTGGTGCAGGAGGGAGGACTTCAGATACCTAGACCATTGGGATACCTTCTGGGGAGAAGGTGGGACCTGTACGTGAGGGATGGATTGCACCTGAACTGGAGGTGCACAAATATCCTGGGTGGGAGATTTGCTCATGTGATTCGGGAGGGTTTAAACTAGTTTGGCAGGGGGGTGGGAATCAGAGCCACTTGTCTGAGAGGGGGTCAGTTGCTGACGGGATATTGACAGGATATATTGAATCTATCGGGAAGGTTTCTCACGTGATGAAACAACGGGATCGGTTAAAGTGTGTCTTCTTTAATGCAAGGAGTATCTGAAATAATGAGTGATGAACTTAGATCATGGATCAGTACTTGGGCACTATGATGTTGTGGTCATAATTGGAGACATGGGTTTCACAGGGGCACGAATGGTTGCTTGATGTTCCAGGGTTTAGAACATTTAAAAAGAACAAGGAGGATGGAAAAAGAGGAGGGAGTGTAGCATTGCTAATCAGAGAGTGCATCACAGCTACAGAAATGAAGGTTATTGAAGAATGTTTGTCTACTGAGTCAGTATGGGGTGGAAGTTAGGAACAGCAAGGGACAGCCACCGCATTGGGGGTTTTCTTCCCTTGGTAACCACCTAATAGGAGTAGAGAGATTGAAGATCTCATAGGCGGGCAAATTCTGGAAAATGCAAAAGTAGCAAGGTTGTTGTTATGGGTGATTTCAACTTTCCCAATATCGACTAGAACCTCCTAAGTGCAGATGGTTTGGATGGAACCATTTTTATCAGGTGCGTTCAGGAGGGTTTCCTTACTCAGGATGTAGACGAGGGGAGAGGCCATTTTGGATTTGGTGCTCGGCAATGAGCCAGGAACGTTGTCAGATCTCATAGTGGGAGAGCACTTCGGTGAAAGTGATCACAACCGACTCCTATTTAGCATAGCCTTGGAAAGTGAAAGGAGTAGTTACCAAGGGAAGATATTTAATTGGGGAAAAGGAAATTATGGCGCTATCAGACAGGAGTTGGGAAATACAGGCTGGGAGCAATTGTTCCACAGAAAGGACACAGCAGACATGTGGATACTATTTAAAGAGCAGTTGTTGCGAGTGATGCACAAATTTGTTCCTTTGAGACAGGTAAGAAGGGATAAGATTAAGGAACCTTGGATGGCGAGAACAGAGGAACTTCTCGTCAAAAGGATGAGAAGACAGCTTACGTAAGGTGGAGGAAGCAAGGGTCTAGTACAGCTTTAGAAGATTACAGGCTTGCTAGAAAGGAGTTCAGAAATGGACTGAGGAGAGCCAGGAGGGGGCACGAAAAAGGTTGGCAAGAAGGATTAGGGAGAACCTAAAGGCATTTTACTCATATGTGATGAATAAGAGAATGATTAGGGAGAAGGCAGGGCCAATCAGGGATAGAGGAGGGAACTTGTGCATGGAGTCTAAGCAGCTAGGTGAAGCACTAAATTAGTTTTTTGCTTCAGTTTTCACCAAGGAAAAGGAACTTCTTGTAATTGAAAACTTAGAGGAGCTGGGACACATGCTTGACCAGATTAAGATTGATGAAGTTGATATGCCAGAAATTTTGGAAAACATTAAGATTGATAAGTCCCCAGGGCCAGACCAATTTATCCTAGGCTGCTCTGGGAAGTGAGAAAGGAGGTTGCTAAGCCGCTGGCTAGGATATTTGCCTCCTCAGTCTCCATGGAAGTCGTACTGGAGGATTGGAAGGAGGCGGATGTTGTTTCTCTTTTCAAGAAGGGTAATATGGAAATCCCTGGCAATTACAGACCAGTCAGTCTTGCGTCTGTGGTCAGCAAAGTTTTGGAAAGAATTCTGAGGGATAGGATTTATGACTAGTTGGCAAAGCATAGTGTGATTAAAGGCAGTCAGCATGGCTTTGTGAGGGGCAAGTCATGCCTCGCAAATCTTATTGAGTTGACAGGTTAACGACAGTCGAGCAGTGGATGTGGTGTATATGGACTTCAGCAAGGAATTTGATAGGGTTCCCCATGGTAGGTTTATTCATAAAGTCAGGAAGTATAGGATACAGGGAGATTTGGCTATCTGGATTCAGAATTGGCTGGCTGACAGAAGGCAGAGAGTGGTTGTAGATGGAAAGTATTGTGCTTGGAGGTTAAGTGTTGAGTGGGTTCCCTGAAGGCTCTGTTCTTGGGCCTCTGCTCTTTGTAGTTTTTATAAATGACTTGGATGAGGAGGTTGAGGGGTGGTTTAGTAAATTTGCAGATGACACAAAAGTTGGAGGTGTTATCGATGGTTATAGAGGCTACTGTAGGCTGCAGCGCAGCATAGACAGGATGCAGAGCTGGGCTGAGAAATGGCAGATGGAGTTCAAACTGGATAAATGCAAAGTGATGCTTTGCTGAATATAGGATTAAAGACAGGATTCTTGGCAGTGTGGAGGAACACAGGGATCTGGGTATGCAAGTGCATAGATCCCTCAAAGTTGCCACCCAAGTGGATAGGGTTATTAAGAAAGCATATGGTGTTTTGGCTTTCATTAACAGGGGGATCGAGTTTAAGAGCCGCGAGGTTTTGCTGCAGCTCTACAAGTCCCTGGTGAGACCACACTTGGAATATTGTGTCCAGTTCTGGTCGCCTTACTATAGGAAAGATGCAGAGACTTTGGAGAGCGTGCAAAGAAGGTTCACCAGGATGCTGCCCGGACTGGAGGGCTTGCCTTATGAGGAAAGGTTGAATAAGCTTGGACTTTTCTCTCGGAAGAGAGGAGACCCGAACGAGGTGTACAAAATAATGAGAGGAATAGATAGAGTCAATAGCCAGAGACTTTTCCCCAGGGCAGATTGACTGGTACGAGAAGTCATTGTTTGAAGATATTAGGAGGAAGGTATAAAGGACACGTCAGAGGTAGGTTCTTTATGCGGAGAGTTGTGAATGCATGGAATGCATTGCCAGCTGTGACGGTGGAAGCAGAGTCACTGAGGACATTTAAGCGACTGCTAGACATGCACATGGATAGCAGTGAGTTGAGGGGTCTGTAGGTTAAGTTACTGTATTTTACATTAGGATTAAATCTTGGCACAACATCGTGGGCCAAAGGGCCTGTTCTGTGCTGTACGTTTCTAAATTCTATACGTACTGTTGGTAAAATGTCTTTTCTTTCATTTACAGGTCCCTCTCATGGTGCAGCAGGAAAGAATCACGTAAGTTATATTGCAGTGAAAAAGACAGCAGTTAATTTTTAATCAGCAAAGTTATGTTTTTACCAGGCGGTTAATGTAAGTTCACCATTGTCTCATGAGAGAGAGGGAGAGAGAGGTGTGGGGGAGAAAGAGAGAGAAAAAGCAACAACTGTTTATGGTTTAACCTGAGGGTCACCACATCGAAGGCACAGGGAATGATCATTCACAGCAATCTCAACCAGAGCAGCAATTGAACCGCAAGCTGTCAGCCTGACTATACATTGTAAGCCAACTGTAGAATCAACTGAGCTAACCAACCCCTACATGGCCAGTGGTAAAATCATTGGGTGGCACAGTGGCTCAGTGGTTGGCAATCCTGCCTCAGCACCAGGGACTCAGGAGCTATTCCAGCCTCGGGCGACTGTCTATTGGGAGTTTGCATGTTCTCCCCTTCTCTGCGTGAGTTTTCTCCGGGTGCTCCAGTTTCCTCCCACAGTCCAAAGATGTGCAGTTTAAATGGATAGGCCTTGCTACGTTGCCCATAGTGAGAGTTATGCAGGCTAGGAGGATTAGCCATGGTAAATGCAGGGTTACAGGGATTAGAGAGGGTGGTGGGTCGGAGTGGGATGACATTCAGAGGGTCAGTATATGGACTCGATTGGCTGAAATGCCAGCTTCCATGTACAGCTGAGGGGGATTGGCCATGGTTACTGCATAGTTACAGGAGTAGGGTTGGGGTCTGGGTGGGATCCTCTTCACTGGCTTGGGACAGATGGGATGGGCTGAATGCTCTCTTTACACACTATATGGATTCTGTTAAAAATCACACAACACCAGGTTATAGTCCAACAGGTTTAATTGGAAGCACACTAGCTTTCGGAGTGACGCTTCTTCATCAGGTGATTATGGAGGACTCGACCGTAGCACAGAAGTTATAGAAAAAATTTGCAGTGTGATGTAAGTGAAATTATACATTGAAGAATTGATTGTCTGTTAAGCCTTTCATCTGTTAGAATACAGTGATAGTTACACTCCTTTCATGTGTAAATCACAAAACCCTTTTTTTTAAAGTTGCATTCTCGGGTTAGCTGTTAACAATGGTGATAGCTAGACAATATGTTGAAGGTGTTAGCCCCCTGTGTTCTCTGTCTATGACCTGATGTTTAGATTGATTCTAATCTAAAAAGTGAGATAACAGAGTTTTACATAAATTCATGCAGTTTTTGAGCTCAGAGTTCTACATGAATGTATGCAATTTTTGAACAAAGTGCAATGTAACTCTGCAAGTACAAAAAAATTCACCACGCAAAATATATGTGTGCATGTGGGTCTTTGTCTGTCTGTGTGTGTGTCTGTCTGGGGTGGGGGTTGTGAGTGTGAGAAAGTGTGTGTGTGTAGTGAGTGCAGAGTGTCTTAAATCTGTGAGGGGGTGCATGTGTGGGAGTGTGTGTGTCTATAAGGGTGTGTGTGGGTGTCTGTGTGCGCGTCTGTGTGTACCTGTGTCCGTGTGTATGTGAGAGTGTGTGTGTGTAGGAATATCTGTGTGTGTGTGTGTGTGTGAGTGTGTGTGTAGTGCAATGGTGATCACCTGTAATGTGACATGAACCCAAGGTCCCGGTTGAGGCCCTCCCTATGGGTACCGAACTTAGCTATCAGCCTCTGCTCGGCCACTTCCCTCGGCTGCCTGTCCCGAAGTCCACCTTGGAGGATGGTCACCCGAAAGTCCGAGGCTGAATGTCCTGGACCACTGAAGTGTTCCCCAACTGGGAGGGAACCGTCCTGTCTGTTGATGGTTGTGTGGTGCCCATTCATCCGTTGTCGTAGCCTTTGCTCGGTTTCCCCAATGTACCATGCCTCCGGGCATCCTTGCCTGCAACGTATAAGATAGACAATGTTGGCTGAGTCACATGAGTACCTGCCATGTACAAGGTGGGAGGTGTTCACACGCGTAATAGTGGTATCTATGTCCACAATCTGACACCATCTTGCAGCGTCCACCGTGACAGGGTTGTATGGAGTTGTCCTGAGAGCCGGGCAGTTTGCTACGAACAATGATCTGTTTGAGGTTTGGCGGTTGTTTAAAGGCAAGTAGTGGAGGTGTGGGGAAGGTCTTGGTGAGGTGCTCATCCTCATTGATAATGTGTTGCAGGTCATGAAGAACATGGCGTAATTATTCAGCCCCTGGGAAGTACTGAACAACGAAGGGTACCCTGTCAGTTCCAGCACGTGTCTGTCTCCTGAGGAGGTCATTACGGTTCCTTGCTGTGGCACGTCGGAACTGGCGGTCGATGAGTTGAGCATCGTACCCCGTTCTTGTGAGGGCATCCTTGAGTACTTCCAGGTGTCCGTCACGTTCCTCCTCATCTGAGCAGATCCGGTGTATGCGTAGGGCTTGTCCATAGGGAATGGCTGTTTTAATATGTTTTGGGTGGAAGCTGGAGAAGTGTAGCATTGTGAGGTTGTCTGTGGGTTTGCGATAGAGTGTGGTGCTGAGGTGTCCGTCCTTGATGGAGACGTACGTGTCAAAGAATGAGACAGACAGTCGAGAGTAGTCCATGGTGAGTTTGATGGTGGGATGAAACTTGTTGATGTCACTGTGTAGTTTTATCAGTGACTCCTTGCCATGGGTCCAGAGGAAGAAAATGTCATCAATGTACCTGGTGTACAATGTCGGTTGGAGATCCTGCATAGAGAAGAAATCTTGTTCGAACCTGTGCATAAAAATGTTGGCATATTGAGGTGCAAATTTGGTGCCCATGGCTGTTCCGTGGGTCTGGATGAAGAATTGGTTGTCAAAGGTGAAGACGATATGATCGAGGATAAAGCTGAGGAGTTGTAGGATGGTGTTTGGAGACTGGCAGTTGTTGGTGTTGAGTACTGAGACTGTTGCTGCGATGCCATCCTTGTGGGGGATGCTGGTGTAGAGTGCGGAAACGTCCATTATGACGAGGAATATTCCCGGTTCAACTGGTCCATGGGTGCTGAGTTTCTGTAAGAAATCCGTAGTGTCGCGACAGAAGCTGGAGATCCCCTGTACAATAGGTTTCAAGATGCCTTCCACATAGCCAGAGAGATTCTCACATAGGGTCCCATTGCCCGACACGATGGGACGTCTCGGTGTGTTGGCTTTGTGTACCTTTGGAAGGCAGTAGAAGTCGCCTACACGAGAAGTACGTGGGATGAGGGCGCGTAGGGAGCTCTGAAGGACTGGATCCAAAGTTTTGATCAGTGTGTTTAATTCTCAGGTGTATTCTTTGGTCGGATCAGCTGGTAGTTGCCTGTAGTGTTCCTGGTTGTTCAGTTGTCGCTACACTTCCTTGTATATGGATTCTGTGGACATCAATGTTTAACTCAATGGTGTGAGGCAATTTATTCTGATATCAATTTTGAAGAGATTCACTTTGAGTTTCTGAAATAATGGGGAAGCAAAATCCTATGTTTTCAGCTCCCCAGGGTATGCCCTGCAGATGTGATTTTGAATTTTGCTGTGGCAGGTGGTGGATTTGGAATTTGATTTTAAACAAAAACAGATCTGGAGTTAAGACTCTAATGATGACTGTTGTCAGGAACAAACAACCATCTGGTTCAAAATTGAAAACGGAGGTGAGGAGGAATTTCTTATCTGAGGTTGAGAGTCTTTGGAATTCCTTGCAACAGAGAGCTGTGTGTGGGGACAGTGAATAGGTTTAAGGCTGGGATAGATAGATTCTTGATCAGTCAGGGCATTGCGGATTACATGTTCAGTGCAGGAAAGTGAGCGTGAGGAATCGGGCATCAGCCATGATGTGATTGAATAGCTGAGCAGGCTTGAGGGGCTGAATGGCCTTCTCCTGTTCCTGTCTGTGATTGTCCTTAAGGGAATGAAATCTGCCGTCCTTACCTGGTCTTCTCTGCACTTGACTCCTAACCCTTTGCAAATTCTTCACTGCCTCTGGCTGAGCAAGTCGATTGGTTTAAGGACATTTCAGAATTGGAACCACTTCCCACCTTGGCAGAGATGGCCACGTCCTGTTCAGAGTACAGAGAAATAACATTTGTTAAGGTCAGTTTTAGGCTTGTTCTAGTCATGTGCTTTGCCAAGAGAAACTGGTCTGTAAAATGACCCCAGATTTTCACAGCTCCTCCTGTACACTGTTTGTATTTGAGGCAAAGTTTGTTCTTCTCATCCGTTTTCATAGAGTCATGCAGCACAGAAACAGGCCCTTCAGTCCAACTCGCCCATGCAGACCTGGTTTCCCAAACTCAACTGCATTTGGCCCATATCTCTAAACCTTCCTTATCCATGTACCTTTCCAAATGTCTTTTAAGTGTAATTTTACCTGCCTCTACCACTTCCTCTGGCAACTCATTCCGTACACACACTGCCTTATGTGGGATAGATTTGCCTCTCAGCTCCTGTTTTAATCTTTCCCCTCTCACCTTAAACCTATGCCCACGAGCTTTGGACACCCCTACCCTGGGTAAAAGACCATTCCTATTTACCTTTTCTGTGCCCCTCGTGATTTTATAACCTGCCTAAGGTCACCCCTCAGACTCCAACGCTCCAGGGGAACAGGAGAAGGCCATTGAGTTATAAGCTTCTCCTTATAACTCAAACCCTGCAATCTTGGTAACATCTTTGTAAACCTTTTCTGTAACCTTTCTAGCTTAACAACATCCTTTCTACAGCAGGTTGACCGAACTGCACGCAGTATTCTAAAAGTGCCCTCACCAACATCCTGTACAGCTGCAACAACGATGCCCCAACTTCTGTCGTCAATGCTGTGACCAATGAAGGGAAGCGTGCCAAATACTTACTTCACTACAGTGTCTTGCTGCAATGCCACATTTAAGGAACTGTCTTTCTGCACCCCTAGGTTTGTTTGTTCAGAAACACTCCCCAAACTTGTACTATTAACAGTATAGGTCCTGCCCTGGTTTGCCTGACCAAAATACAACACCTCGCATTTATCTAAATTAAACTTCATCAGCCATTCCCTGACCCACTGGCCCAGTTGATCAAATTTCCATTGTCCTCTTAGAAAACCTTCTCCTCTGTCCAAAATGCCACCAATTTTGGTCCTGCTCCTACTACAATAGGTGCAGGAGTAGGCCATTCTGCTCTTCGAGCCTGCACCACCATTCAATATGATCATGGCTGATCATCCTTAATCAGTATCCTGTTTCTGCCTTATCTCCATAACCCTTGATTCCACTATCCTGGAGAGCTCTATCCAACTCTTTCTTAAATGAATCCAGAGACTGTGCCTCCACTGCCCTCTGGGGCAGAGCATTCCACACAGCCACCACTCTCTGGGTGAAGACGTTTCTCCTCATCTCTGTCCTAAATGGTCTACCCCGTATTTTTAAGCTGTGTCCTCTGGTTTGGCACTCACCCATCAGCGGAAACATGTTTCCTGCCTCCAGAGTGTCCAATCCTTTAATAATCTTATATGTCTCAATCAGATCCCCTCTCAGTCTTCTAAACTCAAGCATATACAAGCCCAGTCACTCCAGTTTTTCAGCGTAAGGTAGTCCCGCCATTCCAGGAATTAACCTTGTGAACCTACGCTGCACTCCCTCAATAGCCAGAATGTCTTTCCTCAATTTTGGAGACCAGAACTGCACACAATACTCCAGGTGTGGTCTCACCAGGGGCCTGTACAGCTGCAGAAGGACCTCTTTGCTTCTCTTTACTACGTTTCTTGTTGATCTGTTTTCAGGCTGACCAAGCGGAACAGCAACCACCCTGCATCACATACGCCACCTGAGGCACACAGATACAGGAGGGATGAGGAACCAGATCAAGACTAAGAGGGAAACGTTTATGCCAACCTTCTACGGACATAGTGAGACAGCACAGAAGAAAGCCTGCGAAGCTTCATAAATTGGTCAACAGCAAATCTATCTTCCAGTACATAAGGAGGCCAAGGCCAATGTCACATTTCTGCGCCTTCCTAGGCTTTGTCTCAACTCACTCAACAAGATGGCAGTTCCAAAGGTGGACTTGTTTTGAGAAACCATCTGAATTATGGTCTCTCCCAGAAGTCTCAGTGGGTCAATTTATATCACTGTAGCACAATCTAACTGTTGATGGCAGAGATTTGAGATTTTATGGTGTCCTTTCCTAACTTGAGCATCCATTTGATTTCCTGGTGAATGGGTCGAGGCAGACTAGACAATGGTTTGAATGTACTCTGCACATCTTTTATTTAAATTGTGGTGAGCTGGAAATAATTCAAGACAGGATCATTCATCCGCCCTATCTTCATTGCCCTCCAACTTCATCACTTAAAACACACATCCAGCTTTATTATCATACCTCATATGGAATCTATCTCCACCACGATCCCAGGCTGCACAATCCAAACTCCTAACAACTCTGAGCAAAGACATTTTTCTTCATGTCACTCCTAGCTTTCTTACTGACAGTGTTGAAATTGTGACCCCCTAGTTACTAACATACCAAGTAATGGTAACAAAATATTCTTCTTTGCCCTGTCAAAATTCTTCATAATTTTGAATACCTCTATAAGGTCCTCCTCTTAGTCTTCTCTGCTCCAAGGAGAAGAAGCCTGATGTCACTAATCCTTCCTTGTATGTAAAATCCTTCATTCCTGTTATCATTTTAGTAAATCTCCAATGGACCCTCTCCAGAGCTTGAAGATCCTTCCTTAAATAGAACTGAACACAAATGTGGTCTGACCAATGATTTGTAGGGGTATAGCATCAGTTCCTCAGTTTTATACTCAATGCCTTTATTTATAACCGCAAGGATCCGATAAACCTTCTTCACAACAGTTTCAGCTTGTCTGGCCACCTTCAGAGAATGATACACATGAACTCGGAGGTCCCTATGTTCCAGTGCTCCCCTCAAAGATGTACCATTGACCCTGTATTGTTGTTCTGTGTTTCTGTTACCAAAATGCATTTCATTTCATTTGTCTGCAATGGAATTCATCTGCCAGATTTCTGCCCATTTGGCCAACTTGTCAATCTCCCTGTGAAGTCACTCAGCATCCTCCTCACAATTCACTCCTCTCCCTGAGTTAGTGTCAACTGCAATTTAGAGATTATGTCCTTAACACCCAACTCCTAATTATTTATAGAATCAATGTAGTTTAGATTACATTACAGTGTGGAAACAGGCCCTTCAGCCCACAAGTCCACGCCGACCCGCCGAAGCACAACCCACCCCTACATTTACCCCTTACCTTACACTACGGGCAATTTAGCATAGCCAATTCACCTTACCTGCACATCTTTGGACTGTGGGAGGAAACCGGAGCAAACCCACGCAGACACAGGGAGAACGTGCAAACTCCACACAGTCAGTCGCCTGAGGCGGGAATTGAACCTGCGTCTTTGGCGCTGTGAGGCAACAGTGCTAACCACTGTGCCACCATGCCGTCCGAATTCAATCTGCCAGGTTCCAGTTATCAATGTGTAAGTTTCTTTTATGTGCATGGAAATATCAATTCTACCTGTCTGTTTCCCCTATGTGAATATGTGAATGTATTTACCAGTCTGTTCCTGCTCTGTGAATTGAGACCGTCAATGTTGACCTGTATTTGTCCGTTTCTTACGTGAATGTGTGGGTGTATTTACTGGTCTGTCCCTGCTGTGATTTGAGAATGTTGATACTAATCTGTATTTGTCATTTCTCCTATGTCAATATGGGAATGATATTTTTATACCAATATACAACACAACAGCATGTCATCTCCTTTCTCACCAAAATCAGAATCACTGATATGGTACGGTACAGCACAGAAGCAGACCATTCAGCCCATTGTGCCTGTATTGGGACATACTGCAGAACTGAAGCATAACAGAAATAGTTGGGAATGTGAACTTCATCCACTCATTGTCAGTGTCTATATGGAAAGGACACTTTGACATCAGTTCTGTAGACAGCTGACTTTTAATAACTGTAGTCCTTGGTTGGTCAGATCACAGTTCTGGGCAATTTATTTAAGGAAGGATCCTCAAGCTCTGGAGAGGAGTCATTGGAGATTTCCTCGATCTCATTGTGTGTTCAGTTGTGGTTTTGTCTGAGTGTAGCACAAACTCTATAAATAAACTTTTTTCAATGATGCTTAATTGTATTGCATTTCAGTCTGTTTTTTTTACATTGTGTGTGCATGCTGTATAGTAGACTTTATCAGGTGCTGCTGGGCACTGTATGTCCTCAGCTGTGATAAGTAATGTTGAGAATCAATTCATATCTGGAAATAATTGAGGCCAAATTTTATTCTTTTCCTTTCAGCATCCAGTGGCTGAGTGTGAGTTTGCTCTTGTGCTGCCACTCTGTTTCTCTGTTCATGTCTCCTGTAGTGAATGGGAAACAGCCGAAGTTCTTTAATTGTTAGTGCCTGTAGGAATCACGTGCTAGTGAAAATGTAACACACTGCAACAGAAGGGATTCTGTGCTGTTCTTCAGAGGCCAGGTAGGAAACACAATGGACCTTTTGTATCTTGTATAGTGTGGAATCTAATAGAGAGTAATGATGTAAAATGTTGGTCTCCAGAAAGCCATCAGCTTTTGTTTCAGTGCAAAGTGATGTTCTTTTATGAATACTGGTGAAGTACCAATCAGTGCTGAAAATGTGTTGCTGGAAAAGCGCAGCAGGTCAGGCAGCATCCAAGGAGCAGGAGAATCGACGTTTCGGGCATTCCTGAAGAAGGGCTCATGCCCTAAACGTCGATTCTCCTGCTCCTTGGATGCTGCCTGACCTGCTGCGCTTTTCCAGCAACACATTTTCAGCTCTGATTCCAGCATCTGCAGTCCTCACTTTCTCCTCAAAGTAACAATCAGTGTAAACTGAATCCATTTGCAACTAAGTGACAAACAATTCAACTGCATTGGAGCTGACTGACCTTGTACGAAAAAGACAATTAGCTAATTCACTTCTATTTCCTGATGTAAACAGAACATTACCCTGCTCTGTAGTGTGATGATACACCATTAGCAGTAGTTTTATGTTGCTCTAAAGTATGGAAGAGGAAAGGAAAAGGACTTGTTTTTTTTTGTCATGCAGTGTAGAATGTGTCAACTGTCAAATTCAATTTATGAAATAATCAACACTGTTCAACTCTGCTTGAAAATAAAATGTGCAATTCTACAAGCCTACCAATTTTGGCTTCGCCCCCCTCCCACTTTTCTCCACTGCTTTGAGGGGTGGTTATTAGATTCCATTGATGCATTGTGAAAATTGCACCCAGATTTCATGCTTTTTTGGAGAGACATTTCAGGGAGAGGAGGAGGGAGTGAGGAATGCAGAGCTCCTTGCAAATAGATGCTGGCTGATCAGGATGAAAATTATTAGCTGGTTGTTTCTGATCAGTGCAGACTCAAAAGTTTCAAAGGGCCTGAGTTTGTGCTATAGACAATAGAAAATAGGTGGAGGAGTAGGTCATTCAGCCCTTCGAGCCTGCACCGCCATTCAATATAATCATGGCTGATCATTCCTAATCAGTATCCTGTTCCTGCCTTATCTCCATAACCCTTGATTCCACTATCTTTGAGAGCTCTATCCAACTCTTTCTTAAATGAATCCAGAGAGTGGGCCTCCACTGCCCTCTGGGGCAGAGCATTCCACACAGCCACCACTCTCTGGGTGAAGAAGTTTCTCCTGAGCTCTGTCCTAAATGGTCTACCCCGTATTTTTAAGCTGTGTCCTCTGGTTCGGCACGCACCCATCAGTGGAAATATGTTTCCTACTGCCAGAGTGTCCAATCCTTTCATAATCTTATATGTCTCAATCAGATCCCCTCTCAATCTTCGAAACTCAAGGGTATACAAGCCCAGTCGCTTCAGTCTTTCAGTGTAAGGTAATCCTGCTATTCCAGGAATTGACCTCGTGAATCTACGCTGCACTCCCTCAATAGCCAGAATGTCTTTTCTCAAATTTGGAGACCAGAACTGCACACCGTACTCCAGGTGTGGTCTCACCAGGGCCCTGTACAGCTGCAGAAGCACCTCTTTGCTTCTATACTCAATTCCTCTTGTTATGAAGGCCAGCATGCTATTAGCCTTCTTCACTACCTGGTGTACCTGCATGCTTGCCTTCATTGACTGGTGTACAAGAACACCCAGATCTCTCTGTACTGCCCCTTTACATACATTGATTCCATTGAGGTAGTAGTCTGCCTTCCTGTTCTTGCTACCAAAGTGGATAACCATACATTTATCCACATTAAACTGCATCTGCCATGCATCTGCCCACTCAGCTAACTTGTCCAGGTCACCCTGTAATCTCCTAACATCCTCATCACATTTCACCCTGCCACCCAGCAAATTTGCTAATGTTATTGCTGATACCATCCATTGGCCTCTCTGACAAAGGATCTGTGGGTAGAAATAATTTTGAATGTAACATTCTGTGTTACTTGCAATGTCAATGGAACTGCATGGCTGTTAGACATTGTACTGTGTGTCAGGATGGTGTATGTTTTTGAAACTCATCGTAAGTCGGAGAGAGAGAGAGACTGTGTGTGTGTGTGGTGGGGGTGGGGGGATTGGGGAAAACGTTTGGTTGCGTACCTACATATCAATCATTCTATGTAAGGCTTTGACACAGATTGTGTATTTGGAATTCATATTATTTGATTGCTCTGTCAGTGTATGTGACAAAAGATTCATTGTCCTTCACAGTTACTGATAACAAATATATCCTTCAATTCAATTTGTACTCAATATCTACTTTACATATAGTTGTTCAAAGTAATCACATCAGCAATTTGTTCACCTTGATTGTAACATTTAAATTATCATTACTAAATGCAGACAATATAAAGATTGGTGGACTTGTGGGTAGTGTAGAAGTTTGTCAAAGGATACAGCAGGATATAGATCACTTGCAGATATGGGCGGAGAAATGACAGATTGAGTTTAACCTGGCAAGGTGTAAGATGATGGACTTTGGGAGATCAAATGTTAAGGAAAGGTATACAGTTAATGGCTGGACTCTGAACAACATTGACGTACAGAAGGATCTTTGGGGTTCAAGTCTATAGCTCCCTGAAAGTGGCCATGCAAGTAGATTGGGTGGTATCTAGAAGGTGGCATATGGCGCGCTTGCCTTATTGTTTGACTTTCCTTGGGCCATACTTAGAGTATTGTGGCAAAAGATTAATTCTGTCCTTCTCAGTTACTGATAGCAGAAATGTTTCCTTCAATGTGCTCACTATCTACCTCACATTTAACTACAAGCTAACAGCATCGTCTATTTGTTCACCTCGATTGTCACTTTAAAAGTATCCTTACTCAAGTTCAGAACCTGAGAGGACAACCTCAAATTGAGACCTTGGGTTCCTGTCACACTACACACACACACACACACACACACACACACACACACACACACGTTTTCCCTCATACGTACATTCATGCACCTCCCACACTCAAGCACACAACCTCTCACAGGCTTATATTCTACCACACTCATACACACACTTTACCAAGCATACACACACACACATTCGCATGTCGACTCACACAAATGCTCTCTGTCTCTCTCTCTCACACGCAAGTGCACACATGCAAGTCTCTGGGGAGAATTTGCATTTACAGAATTATGTTTGCAGATGCATTGTATTTTGCTCAAAAAGAGCACAATCTACAGGCAGTCAATCCATGTAATAGTTTATAAATTCCTACTTTGGCTATAGAACCAGTCTAATTCAAGATTGGGATACAGACAGACTCTAACCTCACACCTTTAATACATTGTCTGAGCTGAGATGTTACTCTTTTTAAATAAAATCTGAAGTTATCTTGTGAATGTGATTTAAAAGTTTAATGAACTGAAACCTGCAACCCTTTCTAAAAGATGAAACACTGAACAGCAATCTGGGTTTCTTCAAAATATCATTTCAGTTGCATGACACTATAATCTTTTGCGGTAGATTCTGTGCTTCATGATCCTGTTTCACAGCTACCTGATGAAGGAGCAGCGCTATGAAAGCTAGTACTTCCAAATGAACCTGCTGGACTATAATCTGGTGTTGCGTGATTTTTCAATTGTGGTTGGCACATTACAAGAAGGATGTGAAGGATTCACAGAGGGTGCAGAAGACGTTTGCCAGAATGTTGTCTAGCGGGTATGAGCTATAAAGAGAAGCTAGAAAAACCCAAATAGTTTTCTTCTGAGCAGCAGAGATTGAAGGCAGACTTAATGGAAGTCTGCAGAATTTTGAGAAGCGTTGTAGCTCAGGTTGAGGTTCTGGATCTAGGTTTTCTCGCTAAGCTGGAAGGTTCATTTTCAGATGTTTTGTCACCATACTAGGTAACATTATCAGTGAGCCTCCAGATGAAGCACTGGTGGTGTGGCCCACTTTCTATTTGTGTCCACTACATTGGACAAACAGGCAGAAAACTAGCCAACACGATATATGAACATCAACTAGCCACAAAAAGACATTTCCCACTCTCACTAGTATCCTTACATACAGATGAGGAAGGACACCACTTCGGCTGGGACAACACATCCACCTGAGGACAGGTCAAACCGAGACATGCAATAGAACTCCAACTGGAACTCCAACAAACAGATTGACTTGGATTCCATTTACCACCCCCAGAGAAAATGAACACTAAATGACATCACCACAGGAAATGACATCACCAACCCAAGGAAACCTAAACATATAAACAGAAAGTGGGCCATACCACCAGTGCTTCATCCAGAGGCTCACTGATGATGTTACCTACAAAACGTCTCAAAGCACATCTTCCATCTCAGTGAGCAAACCTACATCCAGAAGTCTATAAAATTATGAGATGCATGCTTAAGGTTGATGGTCAGAATCTTTTTCCAAGAGTTGAAATGTGTAAAACTAAGGGGCATGCATACAAGGTGAGACAGGGAAAGTTCAAAGGAGACAGAAGGTGCAGTTTCTTTTAACATAGGAGTGGAACACACTGCCACGGGTGGTGATGGAGGCAGATACGATAAAGGTATTGAAGGGACTTTAAAATAAGCAAATTAACATGCAAGAAATGGAGGAATATGGACAATGGGCAGGCAGAAGGGATTAAATTTCATTCAGCGTCATGTTCAGCACAACATCGTGGTTGAAGGACCCATTCCTGTGCTGGACCATTCTATGTTCAGATTTTAATGCAGTGTACATTTCAGATGACGATTCATTCAAATTGATTGGAACTGGGTAGCATTCATTGAGAATATAGATAAAAAATATAAACTTCTATTTCCTTGGTGGTGTTTGGCTCTTGGTTTGAACATATCTCTCTGGAAATGGAGTTCAGTGTGAGTCTGACTCAATCCACTCTGTGACTGTGGAAAGGATGTTCTTCGCTCTGACAGCAGTAACATACCTGCTGTTTGTTTGAAGCAGCTGGTCACACTTGGCTCTGTACCGAGGGAATATTACATTGTCTTGGTCCTTTGAGTACTTGCCTGGAGGAAGACAGAAGCGATACCTCCTATATATCAACATAAGTTGTGATTGGCAACATCAATGTAACATTCAGTTAATGATCATTAGGATTAGTTGTTTAAAGCCAGCAATTTAAACAGAACCACAGGTCTGATTCCACTCCTGCTCCGAGCTGCTCCTTGTCCACTTTTTTCTTTGAATTCTATCACCAGTTGAGTGAGATTCCGAAACTAAACAACACCCATACAGCTCCATGAATGGGGCCACATGATGCAAGTGAGTATGTGGATATGTGAGTTTAGTTATTGATCTATACCTGTCAGTTCCTGCTTGGTGAATGTGTGGGTGTAGTTATCAAACTAACTTTTGCAGGGTACCCTTCGTTGTTCAGTACTTCCCAGGGGCTGAAATATTACACCATGTTCTTCGTGACCTGCAACACATTATCAATGAGGATGAGCACCTCACCAAGACCTTCCCCACACATCCACTACTTGCCTTTAAACAACTGCCAAACCTCAAACAGATGATTGTCCGTAGCAAACTGCCCGGCTCTCAGGACAACTCCATACAACCCTGTCACGGTGGACGCTGCGAGACGTGTCAGATTGTGGACATGGATACCACTAGGCGTGGGAACACCTCCCACCTTGTACATGGTAGGTACTCATGTGACTCAGCCAACGTTGTCTATGTTATACGTTGCAGGCAAGGATGCCCGGAGGCATGGTACATTGGGGAAACCGAGCAAAGGCTATGACAATGGATGAATGGGCACCGCACAACAATCAACAGACAGGAGGGTTCCCTCCCAGTTGTGGAACACTTCAGTGGTCCAGGACATTCAGCCTCGGACCTTCGGGTGACCATCCTCCAAGGTGGACTTCGGGACAGGCAGCAGAGGAAAGTGGCCGAGCAGAGGCTGATAGCTAAGTTCGGTACCCATAGGGAGGGCCTCAACCGGGACCTTGGGTTCATGTCACATTACAGGTGATCACCATTGCACTACACACACACACACACACACACACACACACACACACACACAGATATTCCTACACACACACACACTCTCATATACACAGACACCTACACACACCCTTATAGACACACACACTCCCACACATGCACCCCCTGACAGACTTAAGACATTCTGCACTCACTACACACACACACACACACCTGCACTCACTACACACACACACACACACAATCCCCACCCCAGACAGACACACACACACACACACACAGAGAAAAAGACCCACATGCACACATATATTTTGTGTGGTGAATTTGTACTTGCAGAATTACATTGCACTTTGCTCAAAAACTGCATACATTCATGTAGAACTCTGAGCTCAAAAACTGCATGAATTTATGTAAAACTCTGTTATCTCACTTTTTAGATTAGAATCAATCTAAACATCAGGTCATAGACAGAGAACACAGGGGGCTAACACCTTCAACATATTGTCTAGCTATCACCATTGTTAACAGCTAACCCGAGAATGCAACTTTAAAAAAAAGGGTTTTGTGATTGACCCATAAAAGAAGTGAAAGGCTTAACAGACAATCAATTCTTCAATGTATAATTTCAGTTACATCACACTGCAAATTTTTGCTATAAATTCTGTGTTACGAATGAGCCCTCCACAATCACCTGATGAAGGAGCGTCACTCCGAAAGCTAGTGTGCTTCCAATTAAACTTGTTGGACTATAACCTTGTGTTGTGTGATTTTTAACTTTGTACACCCCAGTCCAACACCGGCATCTCCAAATCATAACTTTCGGTATATGGAAAATATATTTACATATTCACCCAGCAGGTCTGGTCTAGTCTGGTCTCATTGATAACTAGAGAATCATAAAAATAATACAGCATTCGTGGGGTTGGGGGGTGACATTCAGCCCATCTTGTCCATGCCAATGCCAACACACCCAGGTGCCCATTCTCATCCCACCTTTCTGCCACAGCCCATAACCTTGCTGTTTACAACACTTGGTGCAGTTCCAGTGAATTTGTGTTTAAAAAAATGTAAGGTCTCGGCCTGCACCACCAAATTAGGCAGCGAATTACAGATACCCACTGCTCTCTACATTAAAAAAAACATTTTTCCACATATCATCTAATCCTACACCACTGAGTTTGAATCAGTGATCCCCTGTTTTTGAACTCTCCTCCTGTCTAATGTCTTCCTCTCACGAGTTAGTTAAAAATCATGCAACATCAGGTTATGATTCAACAGGTTTATGTGGAAGTGCACGCTTTCAGAGTGCTCGTCCTTCATCAGCTAGCTCACTATTTAGTTCTGTAGACCCCCCGTACCTGTGGGGATATATTCCAGGACCTACAGCGGAAACGCAAAACCGCAGATAGGTGCAAAACCATTAATTTAAATGGGAAATATGCCTTCCCGGCAACCTCCTGGTCCGTGGTTCGGGAACATTCCCTTTGATATACCCGGTCCACGGTATGCAGCTATAACCAGACTCGCAAATATGGGGTCTCCCTGTATTCCTTAGCTATGGCATCTTTGTTCCAAGGAATACAACTCCAGTCTCTCCTGATAGCTACAATTCTGGCAACATTCTAGTAAATCTCCTCTGCATTCTCTCCACAGCAATGACGTCCTTCCTGTAATGTCGTGACCCGGCTGCACACAAAGTCCTGGTGTAGCCAACAGTGCCTCATACAGTTTCATTGTTATTTCCCTATTTTTGTATTCACCCCTGTATCCACAATGAGGGAGAGCATTCCATGTGCCTTCTTTACAACCCTACCTATCTTTAGGGACCTGTTCATTTACACACTAAGATCTCTCACTTCACCTGCCCCTCTCAGCATATTCCCATTTATTAGCTATTCCCATTTACCGTCTGACTTCCCAAAATGCATTCCCTCACACTTCTCAGAGCTGAACTCCATCTGCCACTTTCCTGCCCACTCCACCAAACCATCTATATAGTTTAGGAGCTTACAGCTATACTCCACACTATCCACTACTCAGCCAATTTTTGTATCGTTTGTAAATTTCACAAATTTGCCAATCATATTCAACTCCAAATCATTAATGTATAAAACAAACAGCAGCGGTCCCAACACTGAGTCATGCAGAGCATGACTTGTAACAGATTTCCATTCACAACCACCACCATTGACCATTATCCTTTCTTTCCTGTGACTGAGCCAACTTGGGATCCAATTCAACACATTACCCTGTATCCCATGGGCTTTTACTTCTTGGACCAGTCTACTGTGATGCTGCTGCTCCTTTAACAAGCCTGTAAAAGACACAGGCTCTGAAAAGTCGGAGTTGATGGGTTTTAGGGCCATTTTGATTATAGTTAACAGATAATGCCTCAGGCAAAAGGCTTCCACATTTTTAAAAAGAACACTTGTACAATGAAAGGGGAATGTCCCAGTTTTCCCAGCTCAGCTTTTCTCTGGTTTGATTTGGTTTTTGGCTGTCAGGCAGTTGAAAAAGCTGCTGAACCCAAAGAAGCAGCTCCATGATGGTACTCCTCTCTCTGATATTTCTACCGTAAGATCATGTTTTTGATTTTACCTTTTGTGCCAAGGGGTATTTATGGGGATTGTTGTAAATGTTGGAAACATCATTAAGTTGGTAAAATCTGTTGTTTTTTCAGATTTTTAAGTTATTTAGTATTTTGTTCTCTTTTGTTTGTGTATCATTCGGTAATTTTGTAAATCAAACTGTTTTGTTTAAAACTGCGTGGTTTGACCAACTGCATCCCTCCTGGAATATCTTTTTTACACTCGCTTAAAACAACTAGCAAAGTTAGAGTCTGGGTTACTTTCTTGAAATGTTTGGAGGGGGTCTGGCCTTTTCCATAACAGATAGGGGGCTGTTTGCAGGCTTTATTCTGTAGTTCTGATTTGGGATTTGGTTTGTTGGACTCAAAGGCAGGGAGTGGTAAGTATTAGCGTTTTGTGTTCCGGGTGTTGAATTCACTGGTTTAAGCAGCGCTTGGATAAAGTGAGGATGGCAGATGTTGGAGATCAGAGACGAGAATGTGGTACTGGAAAAGCAAGCAGGTCAGGCAGCATCTGAGGAGTAGGAGAATCAATGTTTTGGGCATCAAGAAACAGTGTTTGGGATAGCAATGGCTCTTTGAGTCATCAAGCGTTTTCTGGGTGTGGAAGAAGCGACTTCAGATTTTTGCAAAAAGTGATTAAGGCCAAGCTGCTGGAATTAGCAGGAGCTCAACTGCATTCTTCTATGAGGAAAAGGGCGATAATTACAGCAATAGCTCAACATTTAAATTCGCTGGAAATTCAAAGTTTGTGAGAAGATTTGTAGCTCGGGTGCTCGTTGTTGTGGTTCTGTTCGCCAAGCTGGGAATTTGTGTTGCAGACGTTTCATCCCCTGTCTAGGTGACATCCTCAGTGCTTGGAAGACTCCTGTGAAGCGCTTCTGTGATCTTTAATACAAATGCTGGAGGAAAGATCACAGAAGCGCTTCACAGGAGGCTCCCAAGCACTGAGGATGTCACCTAGACAGGGGATGAAACGTCTGCAACACAAATTCCCAGCTCACTGGAAATGCCACCAGAATCATTAAAGATGGCTAACATTCAATTGAAAATGAAGCAACTCGAGTTAGAGGCAAAAGTCAAGGAAAGGGCAACAGAAATGAAAGAGTTTGAATTACAATTAAAAGCAGAAGAGAGGGAGAAGAGAGAGAAAAGGAGAGAGAGGGGAAAGGAAGAAAGAGGGAGTTTGAACTTTGGAAATTGGCGCTTAGACTGGAGTTCAAAAATTCACTTCCTGAAATAATAAGAACTCATGTGGAAGAGCAGAGAGTTAAAACAGCAAGACTGGCATCGGAAATGGCTGATTATTGAGTTGATCAATAAGTCAAAATTGGCCTGCCAAAATCAATTTCAATCCATGAGGGATAATAATTATGCAGAAGAGAAATTCTCACTTGAAAAGGGAAAAGTAGATCTCGGTGAAGATCATAAAGATGATTTACCACAGGGTAAAAAGGAAACCCTTGAAAGGAAAATAAAAGTGAAAAAGCTCTGGTGTTCTCACTGCAATAAAGTAGGCCACATGAAATCGGTGTTGATGGGTTAGGAAAAGCACTGAGATGTAGGAAAACAGGATAAGCCAGTGAATTCTGTTGCAGTGGTAACAGAGAGCACTGTGGAGACTAGAAAGCTGCACCAGAATGTACAAACTGGTTGGAGGCTGTTTTTGGAGGAAGTGCCAGATCATCTTAAACCATACGCCGTGAAGGTAAAGTTTACTCGCATAGGCCAGGAGCAGCAGGTAAAGAGGTAACAATATTCAGAGATACAAGGATCGTCTCAATCTGTAATGCTAAAACATGAGGATATATGTACCTCTGAAGGACTATTGCCAGAAAAAGTAGGAGTAACAGGAATTCACATTGAAATAAGAAATGCTCAATTATAAGACATGAGGTTAGAGTATCTAGTGAAGAGTGGAGAAGTCATAGTCGGAGTACTGAACAAACTTTCAGCTCCAGGAATACAATTTGTCCTTGCTAATGATGTTGCTAATTCACCGGTTGGAGTGCTGCCAACTGTGGTTGAAAAGCCAATGGAAATTCAGGTAAATGAACTGAACACAAACCCTGGGATGTTTCGTGATTGTATGGTAACGAGGTCACAAAGTCACCAGTTGAAACAGGAAAGTTCAAAGAGTACAGGTGGGGAGGGCGGTGGGACCCAGGGAGATAGTGAGGAAAGAGATCAATCTGAGACTGGTACACTTGAGAACAGAAGTGTGTCAGGGTAGGCAGGGACCAGTTAGGACTAATAAATTAAATTACATTTATTTCAATGCTGGGGGCCTAACAGGGAAGACAGATAAACTCAGGGCATGGTTCGGAACATGGGACTGGGATATCATAGCAATTACAAAAACATGGCTCAGGGATGGGCAGGACTGGCAGCTTAATGTTCCAGGATACAAGTGCTACAGGAAGGTTAGAAAGGGAGGCGAGAGAAGAGGGGTAGTGGCATTTTTGATAAGGGATAGCATTACAGCTGCGCTGAGGGAGGATATTCCTGGAAATACATCCAGGGAAGTTATTTGGGTGGACAGAGAAATAAGCGGCATTGGAGGCAGATGTTCGCAGGTAAAGGGCCGGCTGGAAAATGGTACGGTGGTACAGTGGTTAGCACTGCTGCCTCACAGCGCCAGAGACCCGGGTTCAATTCCCGCCTCAGGCAACTGACTGTGTGGAGTTTGCACATTTTCCCCGTGTCTGCGTGGGTTCCTCCGGGTGCTCCGGTTTCCTCCCACAGTCCAAAGATGTGCAGATTAGGTGAATTGGCCATGCTAAGTTGTCCGTAGTGTTAGGTAAAGGGTAAATGTAGGGGTATGGGTGGGTTGCGCTTCAGCGGGTCGGTGTGGACTTGTTGGGCCGAAGGGCCTGTTTCCACACTGTAATCTAATCTAATCTAATCTAAATGGGATGATCACCTTATTGGGATTGTATTATAGACCCCCTAATAGCCACAGGGAAATTGAGAAACAAACTTGTAGGGAGATCTCAGCTATCTGTAAGAATAATAAGGTAGTTATGGTAGGGGATTTTAACTTTCCAAACATCAACTGGGACTGCCATAGTATTAAGGGTTTAGATGGAGAGGAATTTCTTAAGTGCGTACAAAAGTTGTAGTCCTAAGTTGGAGAAAGGCCAATTTTGATGGTATCAACTTTCGAAAGCAGATTGGAGGCAGATGTTCGCAGGTAAAGGGCCGGCTGGAAAATGGGAAGCCTTCAGAAATGAGATAACAAGAATCCAGGGAAAGTATATTCCTGTCAGGGTGAAAGGAAAGGCTGGTAGGTATAGGGAATGCTGAATGACTGAAGAAATTGAGGGTTTGAATAAGAAAAACAAGGAAGCATATGTCAGGTATGGACAGGATAGATCGAGTGAATCCTTAGAAGAGTATAAAGGAAGTAGTAGTATACTTAAGAGGGAAATCAGGAGGGCAAAAGGGGGACATGAAATAGCTTTGGCAAATAGAATTAAGGAGAATCCAAAGGGTTTTTACAAATATATTAAGGACAAAAGGGTAACTTGGGAGAGCATAGGGCCCCTCAAAGATCAGCAAGGCAGCCTTTGTGTGGAGCCACAGAAAATGGGGGAGATACTAAATGAATATTTTGCATCGGCATTTACTGTGGAAAAAGATATGGAGGATATAGACTGTAGGGAAATAGATGGTGACATCTTGCAAAATGTGCAGATCATAGAGGAGGAAATGCTGAATGTCTTGAAACAGGTAAAGGTGGATAAATCCCCAGGACCTGATCAGGTGTACCCGAGAACTCTGTGGGAAGCTAGAGAAGTGATTGCTGGGCCTCTTGCTGAGATATTTGTATCATTGATAGTCAAATGTGAGGTGCCGGAAGACTGAAGGTTGGTAAACGTGGTGCCATTGTTTAAGAAGGGCGGTAAAGACAAGCCAGGGAATTATAGACCGGTGAGCCTGACTTCGGTGGTGCGCAAGGGAATCCTGAGGGGCAGGATGTACATGTATTTGGAAAGGCAAGGACCAATTAGGGGTAGTCAGCACGGCTTTGTGCATGGGAAATCATGTCTCACAAACTTGATTGAGTTTTTTGGAGAAGTAACAGAGGATTGATGAGGGCGGAGCAGTTGATGTGATCTGTATGGACTTCAGTAAGGTGTTCGACAAGGTTCCCCATGGGATCTGATTAGCAAAGTTAGATCTCATGGAACAAGGGAGAACTAGCCATTTGGATACAGAACTGGCTCAAAGGTAGAAGACAGAGGGTGGTGGTGGAGGGTTAGTTTTCAGACTGAAGGCGTGTGACCAGTGGAGTGCCACAAGGATCAGTGCTGGGTCCTCTACTTTTTGTCATTTACATAAATGATTTGGATGTGAGTGTAAGAGGTACAGTTAGTAAGTTTGCAGATTACACCAATATTGGAGGTGTAGTGGACAGCAAAGAGGGTTACCTCAGATTACAACAGGATCTGGACCAGATGAGCCAATGGGCTGAGAAGTGGCAGATGGAGTTTAATTCAGATAAATGCAAGGTGCTGCATTTTGGGAAAGCAAATCTTAGCAGGACTTATACACTTAATGGTAAGGTCCTAGGGAGTGTTGGTGAACAAAGAGACCTTGGAGTGCAGGTTCATAGCTCCTTGAAAGTGGAGTCGCAGGTAGACAGGATAGTGAAGAAGGTGTTTGGTATGCTTTCCTTTATTGGTCAGAGTATTGAGTACAGGAGTTGGGAGGTCATGTTGCGGCTGTACAGGACATCGGTTAGGCCGCTGTTGGAACATCTGAGGCTGAGGGGTGACCTTATACAGGTTTACAAAATTACGAGGGGCATGGATAGGATAAACAGGCAAAGTCTTTTCCCTGGTGTTGGGGAGTCCAGAACTAGAGGGCATAGGTTTGGGGTGAGAAGGAAAAGATATAACAGAGAGCTAAGTGGAAATTTTTTCATGCAGAGGTTGGTACGTGTGTGGAATGAGCTGCCAGAGGAAGTGGTGGAGGCTGGTACAATTGCAATATTTAAGAGGCATTTGGATGTGTACATGAATAGGAAGGGTTTGGAGGGATATGGGCCGGGTGCTGGCAGGTGGGACATCTGATCGTCATGGACGGGTTGGGCCAAAGGGTCTGTTTCCATGCTGGACATCTCTGACTCTATAAGGAAGTTGATGGGAAATTAGCAGAGACCCTGTTTGATCAGATAGCTGAGACAAACAGATGACAAAGCAGACTTCTTTAGCTCAGGTATATTAACTGAGTTACAGCAGAAAGATGAAATTTTAAAGCAATTCTATCAAAAGGCATACACATAACAAATCCGAATGTATCCCTGTATGTTATTATCTTAAAAATCATGTCTTAATGAGGAAATGAAGACCATCACAAATTCAGGCAGATCAGAAATGGGCAGAAGTTTATTAAGTTGTAGTGCCAGTGGGTTATAGAAAGGACATCTTGTTTGAAATTCACATTATTTAATTGTCATCTCTGTATGTGAAAAATATTCAGCAAAGGATTAATTCTTTCCTTCTCAGTCACACACAAACTCCATGTAAATATGCTTCATCCGGGTTGGAGAATTTGAGCTATAAGCAGAGGCTGAATAGGCTGGAACTGTTTTCCCTAGAGAGTGACCTTATAGAGGTTTATACAATCATAAGGCGCATGGAGAAGTGGTGGAGGCAAGTACAATTACAACATTTAAAAGGCATCTGGGTGGGTATAATGAGAAACGCCTTAAAACTTGTCCTGAAACATTTAGTCTAAATGTAATGTTGAATTATAGAATATACTTGCTGCACAGGAGAAAATAAACAGGGTAGGCAGGGAGGCATCAGGTCACAAAAGGTGGAACCCAAGATGTGCAGCAGATAAAAACATCAGTTCTCACCAAGTGATAACAGGATGCTCTGAAACAATTAAGAACATTTGCCCTAGCATCAATGAATTTGTGCAAAAAGGACACAGAGTGATAACATTCACAGTTGTCAAATTGTGAAATTAATAAGTGTTTGATTGTGATCTCAGAAACTATGTATCATCTTAGAAGCAGGTCAAAAGCCTTGTAATAAACAGTCAGGTCCTATCAATAATAATGGGTTCTTATTACCCTTATGAGAGAGAGAGATGCATGTTTTGAATTTATTTGCATTTTGAATTTATTTGCATTTTGAACACTGCTGATTATGAAATACAAACTCTGTAAAATATAATATTGATGAAGCTTTAACTTACTTAGTGTTCTTACAGACCATGACTGCCCCACTGTCAATTTAACTCATCAGATCTTCTGTCTTCTTTGAATTTGAATCACAACCCTGAAAAGAAAGTATGTTTAATTTGAGACTAATGAATCATTTAAAATTCAACCTTGTGGTAACATTTCAGCCCCAGATACAGAATGATGCTGTGTATAAGATAAAAAGTAGGAGTCTGCTCCCAGTTTAAAAATTATTCTAAACCTAACATTGAAGAGATTCTGACACAATCTGTTATGAAGCCATTTTATGGTCAAAGCTTGCACTGCTCGCTAAAAAGCCATTTTGTAAATCAATGATATCTGACATGCGAGCTGCGCAAGGTTACCTTATGACCTCTTACACTTAGTTTAGACTGGTAGCTCTTTGTGATAGGGACTTACCTCACCAAAAGGCACCTGACTTGGCTGGATCTGTTTTTCTCACCTGATGGATGGTTAAGGACCTACAGGAGTGATCAGTTAAGCGCACACAGACCTGTTAATTAACTTCCCTTTCTTACGAATTATTGCCTTTCCATTGTCTGTCTAATTAAGAACATGCAGTGCTTTTTGTGAAGTTTTGTAAAAAGGAAGCCTATTTGAGACAGAAGAGTGGAGTAGCCTGTGAGGGCTCTTAAAGGAAGAGCCGGTATCCTATTTTTCTAAAGTTTTAGAACCTTAGCTAGCCCTTAGGTGTCAATGTTACATTGTAACAGTGATGCTATTGGTAAATAAAGGGGAAGGCTGAAATTAAACTAAACTGTTTGTAAAAGGTTTTCATACCAGACTACCAAAGAGTACGATTTTCATGATGAACCAAGAGAGGCTTAGAGGTCTGAGTCCACAAGGGATTCTCTGGGCCGTCTCAAATCTGTACTTTAACAATATGAATAGGAATGGTTTAGAGAGAGATTGGCTAAGTGCTGGCAAATGGGACTAGATTAGGTTAGGATATCTGGTCGGCATGGACAAGTTGGACCGAAGGATCTATTTTCATACTGTACATCTCTATGACTCGATGACTCTTTTTGGTAACTGTCGGTGAGCACAGTTTCCCTCCATCTCTGTACTTAACCCCGACTTTTTTTTTTAAAGAACTTGCCTCGACACCAACGGTCTTTTTGCAGCAGAGAGCGGCGGGAGTTGGGCGGAAGTGAAGTCGGAGTGCAAAGCCGGGTCGGGAAGGTAAGTGATTGTTATTTGAGTGGGTGTGTTCTAGACCCCAGGTCTTACAAAATAGGGCCTCCCTCCCACCCTCCTCCTCTAACCTAAATTAAAAGTCCACAGACTTGCCCCAAAAAGAGGGTCTAAGAACGTTCCTGTGGATTGAAGAGTGAGGCTTTAGCTCAGGAGTCTTTGACAAGGAGGTTGAATGAAGTGATTACGCCACAGTTGAAGAGGGTGAAGACATGACTGCCAAGCTGGTTCAGTGTGCTACGTGCTTGATGTGGGAGGTCAACGACTCTGCTGTGTCTGGCTCGTATAAGTGTGGAAAGTGTGTGCACATTCAGCTACTGACAGAGCATATTGCAGCACTGATGAAAGAACTCGAGGACCTTAGGCTCATCCGAGAGAACGAGATCTTTCTGGACAAGACCTTCAGCGAGGTTATTACACCGACCATACCAGAAGAGAGCAGACGATGAGGAAGGCAGAGAGGAGACAGGTGCAAGAGACCCCGGGGGAAGTACCTGTCAGGAACAAGTTGAATCTTTTGGAAACAGCAGACAGATGAAACTGCCAGTCCGCAAGGCGGCCAGGTCTGTCAATCAAAAGTTGGCATGGAGGCACAGCAGAAGACTCGGACATCGCACAGAGCCATGGTAATAGAGGATTCCATAGTGAGGGGAACCGACCGGGGTTTTTGTGGCAGCAGGCGGGACTTAAGGATGGTGTGTTGCCTTCTTGGTGCCAGAGTTAAAGACATCACAGACAGAGTGCAGGAAATCCTCAAGGACAAAGGTGAAGAGCCAGAGGTGGTGGTACATGTCGGCACAAATGATGTCGGGAAGAGGAGGAGGAACATAGTACAGCGGGACTTCAGAGAACTAGGAAGAAGGCTGAAAAGCAGGATGTCCAGGGTGGTTATCTCCGGTTTGCTTCCAGTTCCTCGGGCTGGTGAGGCCAGAAACAGGGAGATAATGGACTTGAACGTGTGGTTGGGGAACTGGTGCAGGAAGCAAGGATTTAAATTCTTAGATCACTGAGGTATGTTTTGTGGTAAGCATAAATTATACAAGAGAGACGGTTTGCACCTTAATAGGTTAGGGACTAGCATTCTGGCAGACAGGTTTGCTACTGCAACACAGCTACGTTTAAACTAAGTAGCGGGGGCGGGGGATGGGACAGACTGGATGTTTAAGAAGGAAATTGAAGGGAAAGTTAGAACAAGGGAAGTCAAGAAAGATAACTAGCAATGAAGCAGAAAACTCAAAAAGGGAACATGCTGTAAGGTTGAGTGAAATAGGAGTTGATGGGAAGGGTGAGGGCAGTAACAAATTGAAAATACTATATATGTATGCACGAAGCATTAGAAATAAGATGGATGAGCTGGAGGCTGTTTTGGAAATTGGCAGATACGATATTGTGGGGATAACTGAGACGTGGCTTCAAGTGGACAGGGCCTGGGAAATGAATATTCAAGGCTACACATGCTACCGTAAGGACAGACTGACAGCAGAGAGGGTGGGGTGGCCATGTTGGTAAGGGATGATATTCAGTCCCTTGGGCGGGGGGACCTAGAATCAGGGGATGTAGAGTCAGTATGGATAGAGCAGAGAAATTCTAAGGGTAAAAAGACTCTCTTGGGAGTTATCTACAGGCCCCTAAACAGTAGTCTGGATGTCGGATGTAAGTTGAATCAGGAGCTGAAATTGGCCTGTCGCAAAGAGGTTACTACAGTTGTTATGGGGGATTTCAACATGCAGGTAGACTGGGAGAATCAGGATGGTATTGGACCTCAAGAAAGAGACTTTGTGGAGTGCCTCCAAGATGGATTCTTAGAACAGCTGGTGCTGGAGCCTACCAGGGAGAAGGCAATTCTGGATCTGGTATTGTGCAACGAACCAGAATTGATCAGGGACCTCGAAGTGAAGGAGACATTGGGAAGTAGTGACCATAATACAATAAGCTTCAATCTGCAATTTGAGAGGGAGAGGGTACAATCGGAAGTGACAATATTTCTGTTTAATAAAGGGAACAATGGAGCTATGAGAGAGGAGCTGGCCAAAGTTCAATGGTGCAATATCTTAGCAGGGATGACAGTGGAGGAACAATGGCAGATATTTCTGGCTATAATGCAGAAGATGCAGGATCAGTTCATTCCAAAAAGGAAGAAAGATCCTAGGAGGAGGCATGTGTAGCCATGGCTGACGAGGAAAGTTAAGAAACATATAAAGTTAAAAGAGAAAATGTATAACATAGCAAAGATAAGTGGGAAAACGGAAGATTGAGAAACTTTTGAAGAACAGAGGATTACTAAGAAGGAAATACGCAGAGAAAAAATGAGGTACGAAGGTAAACTGGCCAAAAATATAGAGGAGGATAGTAAAAGTTTTTTTAGGTATGCGAAAGGCAAAAAATGGTTAAGACTAAAATTGGGCCCTTGAAGACAGAAACAGGGGAATATATTATGGGGAACAAAGAAATGGCAGAAGAATTGAATTGGTACTTCAGATCTGTGTTCACTGGGGAAGACACAAGCAATCTCCCTGAGATAACAGTGGCTGAAAGGCCTGAACTTAAAGGAATTTATATTTGCCAGGAATTGGTGTTGGAGAGACTGTTAGGTCTGAAGGTTGATAAGTCCCCGGGACCTGGAGGTGGCTCGAGAAATCGTGGATGCGTTGGTGATTATTTTTCCAGAGTTCAATAGATTCGGGATCAGTTCCTGGGGATTGGAGTGCTAATGTTGTACCACTTTTTAAGAAAGTTGGGGGAGAGAGAAAGCAGGAAATTATAGACCAATTAGTCTGACCTCGGTGGTGTGAAAGATGCTGGAGTCTATTATAAAGGATGAAATTACGACACATCAGGATAGTAGTAACAGGATAGGTCAGAGTCAGCATGGATTTATGAAGGGGAAATCATGCTTGACTAATCTTCTGGAATTTTTTGAGGATGTAACTGTGAAGATGGACGAGGCAGATCCAGTAGATGTAGTGTACTTGGACTTTCAGAAAGCTTTTGATAAAGTCCCACATAGGAGGTTAGTGAGCAAAATTAGGACACATGGTATTGGGGGCAAAGTACTAACTTGGATTGAAAGTTGGTTGGCTGACAGGAAACAAAGTAGTGATAAATGGCTCGACCAGTGGGGTACCGCAGGGATCAGTGCTGGGACCGCAGCTTTTTACAATATATATTAATGAAGATGGTATTAGTAATAACATTAGCAAATTTGCTGATGATACTAAGCTGGGTGGCAGGGTGAAATGTGAGGAGGATGTTAGGAGATTACAGGATGACCTGGACAGGTTAGGTGAGTTGTCAGATGCATGGCAGATGCAGTTTAATGTGGATAAATGTATGGTTATCCACTTTGGTGGCAAGAACAGGAATGCAGATTACTACCTAAATGAAATCAATTTAGGTAAAGGGGCAGTACAAAGAGATCTGGGTGTTCTTGTACACCAGTCAATGAAGGGAAGCATGCAGGTACAGCAGGTGGTGAAGAAGGCTAATAGCATGCTGGCCTTCATAACAAGAGGTTCTTCTGCAGCTGTATAGGGCCCTGGTGAGACCACACCTGGAGTATTGTGTGCAGTTCTGGTCTCCAAATTTGAGGAAAGACATTCTGGCTATTGAGGGAGTGCAGCGTAGGTTCGCGAGGTCAGTTCCTGGAATAGCGGGACTACCTTACGCTGAAAAACTGGAGCGACTGGGCTTGTATATGCTTGAGTTTAGAAAACTGAGAGGGGATCTGATTGAGACATATAAGATTATTAAAGGATTGGACACTCTGGAGGCAGGAAACATGTTTCCGCTGATGGGTGAGTGCCAAACCAGAGGACACAGCTTAAAAATACGGGATAGACCATTTAGGACAGAGATGAGGAGAAACGTCTTCACCCAGAGAGCGGTGGCTGTGTGGAATCCTCTGCCCCAGAGGGCAGTGGAGGCCCAGTCTCTGGATTCATTTAAGAAAGTGTTGGATAGAGCTCTCAAGGATTGTGGAATCAAGGGTTACAGAGGTAAGGCAGGAACAGGATACTGATTAAGGATGATCAGCCATGATCATATTGAATGGTGGTGCAGGTTCGAAGGGCAGAATGGCCTACTCCTGCACCTATTGTCTTCACTGATGGTTGTTGCAACAATGTGGCCTATTTGTCTATCTTCATTGTAACTTTGAAACTGTCCTTAATAACTGCAAATTTTAATGCAGTTTCTGAATGTCTATTTTGAATGAGGATTCAGTTTATCTATCTTCAAAGCTGTGTGTAAACTTCAATGGGCTCCATACCTTGTGTTTGTAAGAGGCAGCTGGTCACTCTTTGCTTTGAACTGAGGAAGTATTGCAGTGTCTTAGTCCCTCAGGTGTTTTTCTGGAGGAACACACAGGAACACCACCGTAAATCAACATGAGGCTAGTCTGGCAATATTGAACTGATCCATGTCACATTCGTTGCATCTTCATTAGGATGTATGTTGTTTTTTTCTTTAAAGCCAACAACTTAACCAGAACCACGGCTCTGATTCTATTGTTGCCCTGAGCTGCTCCTTGTCTGGAGATTGTGTTTGTTTTTCATGTGATTCAATACCAGTTGATTTGGTGATGCTGGTGTTGGACCGGGGTGGACAATGTTAAAAATCACACATCAGGTTCTTCCAAAAAAAAATCTGTTGGACTATAACCTGGTGCTGTGTGATTTTTAACTTGATACCAATTGAGTCAGACTCAGAAACTGAGCAACAACTACCCAGCACCATGAATGGGAGTACTCAACTATCAGAATGCTTACAGAGTTCAATATCCAACTCCCCAGCTACCTGTTGGAAATAGGAAAAACGGCGCTATTTCTAATGTTTTTACCAAGACCCCAGTGTATGTCCTTTTACAAGAGGACATTCTTGCAGTTAGTCCAAACAACCTCGAAAAAGCGGGAAACAGATTGAAATTAAAACAGGGGTCAGAGCATTGCAAACCACAAGAATGACCCACAGCAGCTTCTTCCCGCTCTGCCTCCCTCAGCAGGCCCACACACAGCCCGAGAAAGGCCTCTCTCTTCCCCCCAGCCCGCTCACTCCAAGTTCCGGGACCAGTTCCTGCTCCGCTCGGCCTCTTACAAACAGCCCCCGGTTCTCTCTGAACTCACCCGAATCAATCCCGGTCTCGGAGCCCCCTCTGTGTCCCAGGCTCCCATCCCGATGTGCTGCTGGAAGGAGCCTGCTGTTCCCTCGCTTCCCTGGGCGCTGATCTCTCCATTGCGGTCTGTTTCAAACAAACCTCTTGCACTCACTGAGTAAATGCTCCTCAATGGCAGCGCTGGGGGAGGGCCTCACGCATGCGCTCCTCTACTCAGGAACAGTCAGCTTTGGGAGAAAAGGTTCAATCCCAGATCCAGTTAGGGCTGGAGGATCAAAGCCTGCTGTGTCTGTCACTCAGTTTCCTCTCCGGACCCGCCCCTCACTCTCTGTCAGCCTTTTCTCAGTCAGGTCGGACCGGGCTGTATAAAAAAGGAAGGGGAGGCAGCTCTGCTCTCATTCAGCAGCGATTGGAGTGAAGAAGCGTGATGTCTGGAAGAGGTAAAGGAGGCAAGGGCCTGGGAAAAGGCGGAGCGAAGCGGCACCGCAAAGTGCTCCGTGATAACATCCAGGGTATCACGAAACCAGCCATCCGGCGCCTGGCTCGCCGTGGCGGGGTCAAGCGCATCTCGGGCTTGATCTACGAGGAGACCCGCGGGGTGCTGAAGGTTTTCCTGGAGAATGTGATCAGGGATGCGGTCACCTACACTGAGCACGCCAAGCGCAAGACAGTCACCGCCATGGATGTGGTGTACGCTCTGAAACGCCAGGGCCGCACTCTCTATGGTTTCGGCGGCTGAGGAAAACGCGACTCTTCCAACAAACCCAAAGGCTCTTTTAAGAGCCACCCAAACCTTCAGAAGAGAGCAGAGACTTGAGGACCGGGTAGGCAGCGCATACTGAGGGGATTGTTACTGTAGGCCGTTATTTCCCGTTTATCGCGATTTTTAAAATTTATTTCAGTTCCGAAAATATACTAATACCGTGTTCTGCGGTACGGCAGAGACCATTCAGAGTGGACGATTCACATTTTTGCTGTTTACCGGATGCTGCCTGAACTGCTGTGCTTTTCCATCACTACACCCATCTAGGCTCTAGTTTCCAGCATCTGTAGTCCTTGTTTTTCCCATAGACGGTAACAATATCCAATTAAATGGATTTAGATTTAGATTACTTAGTGTGGAAACAGGCCCTTCGGCCCAACAAGTCCATACTGCCCCGCCGAAGCGCAACCCACCTATACCCCTACATCTACCCCTTACCTAACACTGCGGGCAATTTAGCATGGCCAATTCACCTGACCTGCACATCTTTGGACTGTGGGAGGAAACCGGAGCACCCGGAGGAAACCCACGCAGACACGGAGAATGTGCAAACTCCACACAGTCAGTCGCCTGAGGCGGGAATTGAACCCGGGTCTCTGGCGCTGTGAGGCAGCAGTGCTAACCACAGTTCCACCGCGCCGCCCATGGAATTTATTGATATCCGGTACAAAAGCGAGCGCTCTCCACGTTAAAAGGAAAAGAATCAATCGAGAAAAAGTTTAGCCCCTTTCACAGATGCTGGGAGTGGCTCTTAAAAGAGCCTTTGGGTTGTTAGATTCAAGAATGGTCTCTTCACTTTTTAGCGGCGCCCCCAGCGGAAGTTTTCTTGGGCAGCAGCACGGCCTGGATATTAGGCAGCACCCCGCCCTGAGCGATGGTCACCCCTCCCAGCAGCTTGTTGAGCTCCTCGTCGTTGCGCACGGCCAGCTGCAGGTGCCTGGGGATGATGCGGGTCTTCTTGTTGTCCCGGGCCGCGTTGCCGGCCAGCTCCAGGATCTCAGCCGTCAGATACTCCAGCACCGCAGCCAGATAGACCGGCGCTCCGGCACCCACACGCTCAGCATAGTTACCCTTTCTCAGGAGCCTGTGAACACGGCCCACCGGGAACTGCAAGCCAGCCCGAGACGACCGAGATTTCGCCTTGGAACGAGCTTTCCCACCGCTTTTTCCTCCTCTTCCAGACATGGGTACAATCCCTCAACCACTTTGAGAGATTGCTGCGCCCCGCCCATATTGCGGCCTCTTATACCTTCGGGAGGAATGATGGGTCGGCCATTTCTGACTGGTCCCACTGTTCAGCGCCTCCTAATGCTGTTCCAATTCCCAATCAGATATCTGCCTCATTCCCCAATCCGCAGAGGGCACGGGGAGGAGGGCGGAAAGTACCGGCGCGAAACCATCAACCGCCCTCTTTCCAATTTGAAAAGCCCGCCAATTTCCAAATTAAGGAGTATGTTTTACATGAAAAATGGAGTACAAAAAGTGTGGAAGTTTAAAAAAATTAATACAATTGTTAACTTACTTTTAGTTTACAAATATATAGTTCTTTGAGGATGTGACTAGACAAGTTGATGAGGGTCGAGGTGTGGATGTGGTGTATATGGACTTCAGCACGGCATTTGATAAGGTTCCCCATGGTAGGTCGACGATGCCCTCCACTGCATCTCTTCCACTTCCCGCTCCTCCGCCCTTGAGTCCCGCAGGACAGAACCCCACTGGTCCTCACCTACCACCCCACCAATCTCCATGTTCAGCGCATCATCCGCCGTCATTTCTGCCACCTCCAAACGGACCCCACCACCAAGGATATATTTCCCTCCCCTCCCCTATCAGCATTCCGTAAAGACCACTCCCTCCGTGACTCCCTCGTCAGGTCCACACCTCCCCCCTCACCTCCCTCCAAGGCCCCAAAGGAAACTTCCATATCCGCCACAATTTCACCTGCACCTCCACACACATCATCTATTGCATCCTCTGCACCCGATATGGCCTCCTCTATATTGGGGAGACAGGCCGGCTACTTGTGGAGCATTTCAGAGAACACCTCTGGGACACCCGGACCAACCAACCCAACCACCCTGTGGCTCAACATTTCAATTCCCCCTTCCACTCCACCAAGGATATGCAGGTCTTTGGACTCCTCCATCGCCAGACCACAACAAAACAATGGTTGGAGGAAGAGTGCCTCATCTTCCGCCTAGGAACCCTCCAACCACAAGGGATGAACTCGGATTTCACCAGTTTCCTCATTTCCCCTCCCCCCACCTTGTCTCAGTCTAATCCATCGAATTCAGCACTGCCTTCCTAACCTGCAATCTTCTTCCCGACCTCTCCACCCCCGCCCCAGTCTGACCTATCACCCTCAGCTTGACCTCTTTCCACCTATCACATTTCTGACGCCCCTCCCCCAAGTCCCTCCTCCCTACCTTTTATCTTAGCCTGCTGGACAAACTTTCCTCATTCCAGATGGTGACATCTTGAAAAATGTCCGTAATACAGAGGAGGTTCTGCTGAATGTTTTTAAATAGAAACGTTGGATAAAGCACAAGCACATGATCAGGTGTTCCCTGAAACACAGTGATAAGCTAGGGAAGTGATTGTTGGGCCCCTTGCTGAGATATTTGTATCATCAATAGTCACAGGTGAAGTGCAAAAAGATTGAAAGCTGGCTAACGTGATGCCACTATTGAAGAAAGGTGGTAAGGAAAAGCCAGGGAACTATTGAACAGTGAGCGTAACATCGGCAGTAGGCAAACAGTTGAGGGGATTGTGAGAGACAGGATTTACATCTTTTGAAAGGCCTGGATTGATTAGGGGTAGTCAACATGGCTTTCCGCGTGGGAAATCATGTATCACTAACTTGACTGAAATTTTTTTGAATTGATAAGGAAGAGGACTGATGAGGGCAAAGTGATGGATGTGATCTATATGGCCTTTAATAAGGTGTTTGACAAGGTTTCCCATGGGAGATTGGTTAGCAAGATTGGATCACATGGAATACAGGGAGAACCAACCATTTGGATACAGAACTTGTTTGAAGGTAGAAGACAGAGGGTGTTGGTGGAGGGATGCTTTTCAGACTGGAGGCCTGTGATAAGTGATGTGCTACAAGGATCACTGCTGAGTCCACTGCTTTTCACCATTTATATAAATGATTTTAGTTAAAAAATTACACAACTCCAGGTTATAGTCCAACAGGTTTATTTGGAAGTACAAGCTTTCAGAGTGCTGCTCCTCCATCAGGTGTCTGTATTTAGAAAACTTGTTGGACTATAACCTGGTGTTGTGTCATTTTTAACTTTGCATACCCCAGTCCAGCACCAGCATGTCCACATTATTATGAATGATTTGGATGTGAGGTTGCAGGTATTGTTAGTAAGTTTGCAGATTAGACAAAAATTGGATGTGTCGTAAACAGCAAAGAAGGCTACCTCAGAATACAGCAGGATCTCGATCAGATGGGCCATTGGACCCAGGAGTGGCATATTGAGTTCAATTTATATCAATATGAAGTGCTGCAGTTTCGAAAGGCAAATCAGGGCAGGACGTACACACTTAATATTAATGTCTTGTGGAGTGTTGCTGAACAAAGTGACGTTGGAATGCAGGTTCATTGTTGCTTGAATGTGGAGTTATAGTTAGATAGAATAGCAAAGAAGGCATTTATATGTTTCCCTTCATTGGTCAGAGCTTTAAGTATGTGACTCAGAAGAACATGCTGTGGCTGTACAGAACCTTGGTTATGCCACTTTTGGAATATTATTTGCAATTCTGGTCTTTCTCCTATAGAAAGGATCTGTGAAACTTGAAACGGCTATTCAAGATGGTTTTTGGTGCAAAGAAAAGGCCTACAATTTGGAAAGAAATATAGCAAAAGACAGGAAGGCTGCAAACAGATCCAAATTCAGCAAATGACAGCAAAAAGGAATTTGACCAATAAAGAACAAATGAAGAAGAGTAGTGTTGTGGAAGCTATTAAAAAAAAAACTGCTGAAACACCAAGAAATGTGTAAAGAGAGAAATGAACATAAATAGGTTGGTAAAAAGGATCTCATGTCACTTACATCATGAAAGAGGGGGGTTCAAAATGGGGAATGAAAAGTCTCCAAAATCGCGAACATACTGTTGTTCTTTGTTCACAAATGTTCACACTACTAACACAGTAGATTGTTGGGGAGTTTAGTGAGAGGGAGAAACTGAACCAAATCAGTATTATTAGGGAAATTATGTTGGGACAATGGATAGGATTGAACGTTGTGAAACACCAGGCCTTGATCATCTGCGTCCCAGACTATTTAATGTAGTGGGCTGAGCAATAGTGGATGCAGTGGTCGTCATGTTCCAAGATTCTATAGGCTCTGCAATAATTTACACAGATTGGGGGCTAGCGAGTGTAAGCAATCCAATGGAAAAGGGAGGTAGGTATAAAATTGGGAACTAAGGACCAGTCAGCCTACAGGTAAAAATCAAATTGAAAGCTTCAATTATGAAGTATTTGACAAAACAGTATTCAGAATCCGATTGAGTCAGCATGTACCTGAAGGGCCTGTTCCAGTGCATACTGTTCTGTCCTCTAAGCCTGATAAACCAACTGGCCATCTTTGAGGATGTAAACAGTAGAGCTGATGAGAGTGTAGCAGTTACTGAGGAGAAAAACTACAATTAAGTACCTGGACACCGCAACAAAGGGCAGAAAGGTGGAGAAATTACATAGCTATGGAGAAGGAGAGGATTAGGCAAAATGGGAGGATATTTAATTGGGGAAGAGGAAACAATGATGCGATTAGACATGAGTTAGGAAGCATGGATTGGGAGCAATTGTTCCATGGTAAAGGCACTATAGACATGTGGAGACTGTTTAAGGAACCGTTGTTGCAAGTGATGAATAAATATGTCCCTCTGAGACATGCAAGAAGTTGTAAGATAAAGGAACCTTGGATGACGAGAGCAGTGGAGCTTCTCGTCAAAAGGAAAAAGGCAACTTACACAAGGTGGAGGAAGCTAGGGTCAAGCTCAGCTCTAGAGGATTACAGGCAGGTGAAGATGGATCTCAAAAATGATCTGAGGAGACCCAAGAGGGGGCACGAAAAAGGCTTGGCAGAACGGATTAGGGAGAACACAAAGGCATTTTACACTTATTGCTCACATAAGAGAATGGTCAAAGAAAGAGTAGGGCCGATCAGGGAGAGCATAGGGAATTTGTGTGGAGTCTGAGGAGGTAGGGGAAACCCTAAATGAGTTTTTTGCTTCGGACTTTATGAAAGAAATGAACTTTGTAGTGAATGAAACCTTTGAAGAGCAGGTGTGCATGCTGAAATGGATAGAGATAGATGAAGCTGATGTGCTGAAAATTTTGTCAAACATTAAGATTGACAAGTCGACAGACCCGGACCAGATTTGTCCTCGGCTGCTTTGGGAAATGAGAAATGCAATTGCTTCACCACTTGCGAAGATCTTTGCAAACTTGGTCTCCACTGGAGTTGTACCTGAGGACTGGAGAGAGGCAAATGTAATTCCTCTCTTCAAGAAAGGAAATAGGGAAATCCCCGGCAATAACAATCCCCGGTAAGTCTCACGTTTGTCATCTGCAAGATGTTAGAAAGGATTCTGAGGGATAGGATTTAGATTAGATTAGATTACATTACAGTGTGGAAACAGGCCCTTCGGCCCAACAACTCCACACCGACCGGCCAAAGCACAACCCACCCATACCCCTACATTTACCCTTACCTAACACTACAGGCAATTTAGCATGGCCAATTCACCTGACCTGCACATCTTTGGAATGTGGGAGGAAACCGGAGCACCTGGAGGAAACCCACGCAGACACTGGGCGAACGTGCAAACTCCACCTGAGGTGGGAATTGAACCCGGGTCTCTGGCGCTGTGAGGCAGCAGTGCTAACCACTGTGCCACCATGCCGCCCCATCTGGAAGAGCATGTCTTAATTAAATGCAGTCAACATGGCTTTGTAAGGGGCAGGTCATGCCTCACAAACCTTATCGAGTTATTTGAGGATGTGACTAGAAAAGTTGATGAGGGCCGAGGTGTGGATGTGGTGTATATGGACTTCAGCAAGGCATTTGCTAAGGTTCCCCATGGTAGGCTCATTCAGAAGGTCAGGAGGAGTGGGATACAGGGAAAATTAGCTGTCTGGATACAGAATTGGCTGGCCAACAGAAGATAGCGAGTGGTAGTAGAAGGAAAATATTCTGCCTGGAAGTCTGTGGTGAGTGGTGTTCCACAGGGTTTTGTAATTTTTGAACTATTTGTAATTTTTATTAATGACTTGGATGAGGGGATTGAAGGATGGGTCAGCAAGTTTGCAGATGACACAAAGGTTGGAGGTGTCGTTGACAGTATAGAGGGCTGTTGTAGGCTGCAGCAGGACATTGACAGGATGCAGAGATGGGCTGAGAGGTGGCAGATGGAGTTCAACCTGGATAAATGTGAGGTGGTGCATTTTGGAAGGTCGAATTTGAAAGCTGAGTACAGGATTAGGGATAGGATTCTTGGCAGTGTGGAGGAACAGAGGGATCTTGGTGTGCAGGTACATAGATCCCTTAAAATGGCCATCCAAGTGGACAGGGTTGTAAAGAACGCATATGGTGTTTTGACTTTCATTAACAGGGGTATTGAGTTTAACAGTCATGAGATCTTGTTGCAGTTCTATAAAACTTTGGTTAGACTGCAATTGGAATACTGTGTCCAGTTCTGGTCGCCCTATTATAGGTAAAAATGTGGATGCTTTGGAGAGGATTCAGAGGAGGTTTACCAGAATGCTGCCTGGACTGGAGGGCTTGTCTTATGAAGAGAGGTTGACTGAGCTCGGACTTTTTTCATTGGAGAAAAGGAGGAGGAGAGGGGACCTAATTGAGATATACAAGATAATGAGAGGCAGAGATAGAGTCGATAGCCAGAGACTATTTCCCAGGGCAGAAATGACTAACACGAGGGGTTATAGTTTTAAGCTGGTTGGAGGAAAGTACAGAGGGGATATCAGCGGCGGGTTCTTTACACAGGGAGTTGAGAGCATGGAATGCGAAGCCAGCAGCAGTTGTGGAAGCAAGGTCATTGGGGACATTTAAGAGACTACTGGACATGCATATGGTCACAGAAATTTGAGGGTGCATACATGAGGATCAGTGGTCGGCACAACATCGTGGGCTGAAGGGCCTGTTCTGTGCTGTACTGTTCTATGTTCTAAATTCTGTTCTTCCACACTTACATTTGGTGATATTTCTGGCGTGTGACTGTGAATATTGTGTCAGATAGATTGTAGGAAAAGGGCGGGCGGTTAGTCTAACGTAACTGTGTTTGTGTGTCCGTTATATTATGATATTTCCAAGTCTCTCTTTCGAAACTCAAAAATATTTTCAATTCAAGGCAATATATTTGTTGGTTTCAAGATTTCGGTCCAAAAGTAGCGACAATGTCGCCGCTCAGCTCAGAGAGCCCCATCAGTGCATCAGCAAAATGCATCTAACTCGACAACGGAGCCATCGATTCGAGTGAAAACTTTTCGGCCGTAAAGCTTCCTTTGTCAGGGTGAGGAGCGATCGAGTCTGCCTCTCTGGAGATGCGGAATTTCAGAGGAATCGGAGAGTTTAGGCCGTTAGAGAAACACAGAGAGGCACCAGGAGCAAGTTGTCCCTGCGCCGTCCGCTTGCTGCCTTGAAGTTGCTCAGTGCCGCCCCCAGCAGCTTCATTGCTGACCCAGTTCAGACTGACCCAGAGAGATTCAGCGCAGAGTTCTCAACATGAGCGACAGAGCCGCTGCTCCCACCAAAGCCAAGACTCCCAAGAAGAAGGCGGCGGCTCCCAGGGAAAAAAAACATCCGGTCCCGGGTTGGGAGAGCTGATTCTGAAGGTTGTCGGGGATATCAAGGATCGCAAAGGGGCGTCTCTGTCCGCTATAAAGAAGGCGCTGGAGAGAAGCGGGATCGATGTGGGAAAGCGAAAGGCACAGATCAGGGTGAGTATCAGGAGGTGCCTGGCGAACGGCTCCCTTGTTCTGGTCAAGGGCCAGGGCGTCTCCGGCTCCTTCAAACTCCCTAAAAATCCAATCAAGGCAAAAGCGGAAAAGAAGGCGGGAACATCAGCGACCGGCAAGAAACGGGCCGTGAAGACCAAGAAAGCGACAGCAAAGAAATCCCAGGCCAAGAAAGCGAACGGCAAGAAGGCGGCACCGCCAAAGAAAGCGGTGAGCAAAGCAGCGCCAAAGAAACGGACTCCCGTGAAGAAGGTGAAAAAGGCCAAGGGCCCTAGAGCCCCTAAACCCCTCAGCAAACCGGCTAAAAGCAAGGCCAAGCCCAAGGCGAAAGTGACCAAGACAGCAGCAAAGAAATGAACCAGTCAGTGTAATGTATAATCATCTGAACCCAAAGGCTCTTATCAGAGCCACCCACATCTCAGGAAAGAGCTGAGCCCGGATCCAATGATCCCCGTCCCAGCGCCAAGCGCAGACCTGCCTTAGATATTCATTGATCTGAATTACTCAAATAAACACTCCCCACGGTGCCATGGTTTACGAAAGCGGAGACCTGTGAATGGGGAAGGTATCACATACGGAAGGTTTATTGATCTTCACCTGGTTATTTCACTTTGCGACTTATAACTGTCCCGAGTCACGAATGTGACATATTGTAGTATTTGTATTTCATTGACCCGTTCAGGGATGTTACTTTGTTCAGTTTTGATTCTGAGACGCTGCGGATGTTTTCATGGCGTGTTCCTTCCATCTGCCTGTTACAGACAGTTCAGGTAGCAATTCCACATTGTCTTCGGGCTAATTACAATCTGGGGGTAATTAAAATAATAACAGATAAAGTGAGATTCTGTCCTTTTATCGTATCCACTGTATTAGCTTTTAAGATGTTTAAATTGGCGGGGTTATTTAGATTAAAGGCCGGTACAAGTTCGGTTGTTCAGTTTGTCTGGGCTGTTTTAAACCCCGCGCTTTCCTCCTGCCTGTTACAAACAGGTCAGGCAATGATCCCGCCTCCTGTCCGCGCTGCCAGCTAACTAGGTTTTAAAGAATTACTATAAAATATTAAATTTCATCTTAGTTGCTTTGCGTTTGAATGGTTAATTTAATTTCAGGGTTTGTGAGGGTGAATTTGGCGGGCATTTTCAAACTGACCAACTGTCATTTCACGTTACCCAATCAGACTCCAACAATTCTTTTCCTGCCTTTACTGTCCCTTCCGGAGCTGTTTCTCTGTGGGCTGAGGGACAGGGCTGTATCCAATCCCAGCTCTAGGGCGGGCTCTCTAGTCCCTTAAATAGGCAGCACCGCAGCATCCTCAGCATTGACAGTAGTAACCTGTGTGTTACAGCGAGTAGAAGAGAATGGCCAGAACCAAGCAGACAGCGCGCAAATCCACCGGAGGGAAAGCTCCCCGCAAGCAGCTGGCGACCAAAGCGGCCCGCAAGAGCGCTCCGGCCACGGGCGGAGTGAAGAAGCCTCATCGTTACAGGCCCGGCACGGTGGCTCTGCGGGAGATCCGCCGCTACCAGAAATCCACCGAGCTGCTGATCCGCAAACTGCCCTTCCAGCGCCTGGTGCGAGAGATCGCTCAGGACTTCAAGACCGACCTGCGCTTCCAGAGCTCGGCGGTGATGGCCCTGCAGGAGGCCAGCGAGGCTTACCTGGTGGGACTGTTTGAGGACACCAACCTCTGCGCCATCCATGCCAAGCGGGTCACCATCATGCCCAAAGACATCCAGCTGGCCCGCCGGATCCGCGGGGAGCGCGCCTAAACGGAGCCTGGCCGGTCCGGCACATTCACCCCGAGAGTAAGAGAAAAACAACGGCTCTTTTCAGAGCCACTAAACCATCCAGAGAGAGCGGGAAGCGATAGGGGACCTGAGAGCATAGCATTAATTTGTTCTCGCCGCACTAAGTCAATTCTGTTGTTATTACATATACTTTGAATCCAGGCGAGCCGAGGGGAGTTAGTCGGAACACACGGCTTTCAGCAGCAGTGATTAGTACATTGCCATGAATGTTATGTAATTTTCACACAATATATTAGGTCGGGGAATGTTTATTCCGGATGAAATCTCCTCTCTTCTCATTGTCTCCCTTGGTGTTCCCACCAGCTGTAAGTGTATGGTCATTGCTGAGAAAGCAGGCGGGAAAACATGGCGCCAAATCATCAACCTTTTTCTTTCACATTTGAAAGTCCCGCCACGATGTAGATCAGAGAAGGCCGTTTTACAGAACACAACGCATTCGTACTGAGTCATTAATTTGCTTTTCGATTATAAAAGTCCAATTCACACAATCTTTCTTTAGGGTACTGAGTCCAGAAGCTATTTAAAGGATTCGAGATCCTCTTCGGAGGGGAGGTTCAGACTCGATGGGCCGAATGCCCTCATTCAGCCCTGTCAGGATTTCATGAACGTTCTTTGCCATGAGCGCATTAATAACGAACAACGCTCTTGAGATATTATTTTAATATCGTGCTCCTTTATTGCAAAAGCTCCACATTAACTTCCTGTCCGGCAACTGTTCTGGTTCTGGTTTGATCTCGTTCATTTTGAAAGCTTCTAGCTGACAGCAGAAAGCCTCATTTAAATCATTCAATCATCATTCCCACCCAACAGAACCCGCGCGGAGTTTTGGAAATTGAAAAATATCAGTGTGTAAATGTATCTACCCGTGGGTCTGTTTCCCGGGGGTGACAATCAGGGCTCACATCCCAACCGGGGCTTGTAGTTCCTGGAATAATCAAATGTTAGAGAGTAACTTGAGCAAATAGCAGCAAACAGGAAAAAAAAAGATTTACTGGTGTTTAATATGCTCCCAAGAGGCAGGGAGTAGAGAGGGCACGTTTCCTTCTCTTGAAGCCAGCGCCAAATCATCAACAACTTTCTTTCCAATTTGAAAAGCCCGCCGATTTACAAACAACGGAGTATGTTTTACATTGAAAAAGAGGACGTTGTTCAGAGGAGAATCCATCAATTAATTGGGTTACAAATATATGCTTCAGACAAAGTTAAAAATCACACAACACCAGGTTATAGTCCAACAGGTTTAATTGGAAGCACACTAGCTTTCGGAGCACTGCTCCTTCATCAGGTGGATGTCTCTGAAAGCTAGTGCTTCCAATTAAACCTGTTGGACTATAACCTGGTGTTGTGTGATTTTTAACTTTGTACAGCCCTGTCCAACATCGGCATCTCCAAATCATACTTCAGACAATCTTTCTCGTTCATCCATTTGCCTAACCGCATCTATCTCTTTCGACATTTTTTTTTCTTTTCTGGACCTGAAGAACTGGCAGAAACACAAAAGAAGTGCCAGGAACTGCAATATGCAATTAATCTCTTCATTTTACATTTCAAAAACACTCCGGTATGTTGATTAAACATCACAGAACGTTCTTCCGGGTGAGCATATTAATCGTCTTTAGACAATATTTTAATGTCGCCCTGCCCTTTGGCACTAGTTCTGACATCAGCAAAAGCTCCACATTTGCCATCCCAGTCCTGCAGCTGTTCTGGTTTGATCTCGGTTCATTTTGAAAATCTCTCACCGACAGCAGAAAGCCTCATTTACTGTAATCTGAAATCAGACGAAACAGCGCCAGAGACCCAGGTTCTAGTCGACCAGGCATAGAACTAAAGACTTAGACCGCCAATCGTAAGATGCATCTTCTCTTCGTAGTCAAAGACGGGGGCACGTTTCTTATTCGTTTTCCGGGGGTAATATTCACTGTTCATATCCCACCGTGAATGGTGGCTCCGGAACTGATGAAGTAACTTCAAGAAATAGAAACAGCTGAAAAATGACTCACGAATGCTCCACAGCAAGGGGAAATGGCACTGAAGACACAATAATTAAACAATGTGCAACAATAAAAAAAAAGCAAGATGAATAGACAAATGCAGAATAAATCTCATTTTCAAACAAAAGAAATTTCAACAATGTCTACGTTCAAGTCGAAACCAAATGTCTCCGTGATAACACAGAACCCTGAGCAAGGTGAGGTCCTAGGGAGTGTTGGAGAACAAAGAGACTTTGGAGTGCAGGTTCGTAGCTCCTTGAAAGTGGAGTCACATGTAGATAGGATAGTGAAGAAGGCGTTTAGTATGCTTTCTTTTATTGTTCAGAGTATTGAATACAAGAGTTGGGAGGTCATTTTGCGGCTGTACAGGGCATCGGTTAGACCCCTGTTGAATATTGCATGCAATTCTGGTCTCCTTCCTATCGGAAATATGTTGTGAAATCTGAAAGGGTTCAGAAAAGATTTACAAGCATGTTGCCAGGGTTGAGCCATAGGGAAAGGCTGAACAGACTGGGGCTGTTTTCCCTGAAGGTGAGTGGTGACCTTATAGAGGTTTACAAAATTATGATGGGCATGGATAGGGTAAATAGACAAAGTCTTTTCCCTGGGATCGGGGAGTCCAGAACTAGAGGGTGAGAGGGGAATGATATAAAAGCGACCTAAGGGGCAACATTCTCACACGAGGATGGTGCGGGTATGTAATGAGCTGCTAGAGGAAGTGGTGGAGGCTGGTACAATTGCAACACTTAAAAGGTATATGAATAGGAAGGTTTTGGAGGGATATGGGCTGGGTGCTGGCAGGTAGGACTAGATTGGGTTAGGATATCTGGTCGGCATGGACGGGTTGGACCGAAGAGTCTGTTTCTGTGCTATATATCTCTATGACTCCATGCTAGCAAATGAGATTTGATTAGTTTAGGGTATCTGGTCAGTGTGCACTAGTTGGATCAAAGGCTGTATGTCTCTACAACCTGAAAGTTACAGGTTGATAAGTAGACTCTCATATATATACACAGCAAAAACTTGACAGGTGACATATGATAAATGCAATTACATAGTCAGAAACCAAAGACTGACAGGTACAAATTAAGCACTGCACCCTGAGCAAAAGCTGACGTGCATATACTCATACAGCACAGAAAAGCCCTTCAGGCATCGTGTCTGCACCCACAATGACTACCACTGAAGGTTTGCTAATTCTCTGCACTTGTCCCATATCCTTAAATGGTATGACATTTCAAGTGCTCATCCAAATACTTTTTCAAGGTTAAGGTTTCTGGGCTCCACTGCCTTCCCAGGCAGTATTTTCCAGATTTCCATGACTTGCTGAGTGAAAGAGATTTTCCCTCAATATATTTACCCCTTACTCTACACCATAGTGAGAATCCATATCCGTTACCATATTCGAACCCAATCATCACTTGTGATTGATCGCTCAAACAAGGGAAACGGCTTCTCTACATTCACCCTCTCCATACGCCTCATAATTTTCCACACCACAATCATGTGCCACCACCTCAGACATCTCTGCTCTAGAAAAAAACAATCCAAGCTCATTTAGTCTCTCCGTTTTTTTGGAAGTAATATTTGTGTTTTGATCCTAACCCCCATACTGGGTCTGGGTTTAACATTGCTGCTATCACTGTCGGCTCATTGTGAATGATTTATTCTGGCAACCTGAAGCAGCGCATGCGCAATGCTGCCCCTTCCCCAATGTTGACTGTTCCTGAGTAGAGGAGCGCATGCGTGAGGCCCTCCCCCAGCGCTGCCATTGAGGAGCATTTACTCAGTGAGTGCAAGAGGTTTGTTTGAAACAGACCGCAATGGAGAGATCAGCGCCCAGGGAAGCGAGGGAACAGCAGGCTCCTTCCAGCAGCACATCGGGATGGGAGCCTGGGACACAGAGGGGGCTCCGAGACCGGGATTGATTCGGGGTGAGTTCAGGGAGAACCGGGGGCTGTTTGTAAGAGGCCGAGCGGAGCAGGAACTGGTCCCGGAACTTGGAGTGAGCGGGCTGGGGGGAAGAGAGAGGCCTTTCTCGGGCTGTGTGTGGGCCTGCTGAGGGAGGCAGAGCGGGAAGAAGCTGCTGTGGGACATTCTTGTGGTTTTTAATCCCCTAAACACTGATGGGAATTCTGTTTGGCTTCTGTTTCACGCTGTTCGTTGATATGGGGCGGTGAATAATGGAAGCACAGACCATAATTTTGTGACAATTCTATAAAGGACATTAGACATAGCGTCCCTTGTTCTTTCCTTCAACATTTAGTGTATTGGCATCTTGCTATTGATGTATGTCAGCATTGTAGCTGCTTCAGGAATTCCCATTCATGGATGTGTGCAGATGTTACTTCTGGATATCACCCAATTGTTGCAAAGATGCAAATAAAAGAAAAGGAGACCAGGAGCAACTTGGAAAGAGTGGAATTGAAACCTGGTTCTGATTAAATTGCTAGGTTTAAAAATACCTTAATGATTATTAACTGACTACCACACTGATCAGTTTAATGTTGCCTAACTTGACTTATGTTGATTTACAGCTGAAACATCTTCCGTCTTTGTCCAAGCAAGTATTTGAATGATGAAGACAATGTCATATTTCCTAAGTACAAAGCTGCTTTGTGACCAGCTGCTTCAAACAAACAGCAGGTATGTGAAAGCAGAGAGCAACCTTTCCACAGGTACAGAGCAGACTGGATCAGACTTAGTTTGAGCTCAATTTCCAGAGATGTATCCAAACAAGCAAACAGTCAGACTCAACTGCGGAAAGACAAGTTCCTTTTTTCTCTGCATTCTCCATAGACATCTTCCCAGTTTCAATTAATATAATTCATAGACCACTACCATTCACAGCATTTTTGAAGCTGACTGGTTGTCTGAAGTAGGCAATTGGTGTACTTAATCAAGTTTACATTTTAAAAGGGCATTTTAAATGCCACAAACCAGATAAACAATGAAATTATGTAAAAGTATGATGTCAACAGCCATATGTGACAAGTAGTGAATAATTACTGAGAACACACACACACATACACAAAGGTACTGACTGATTCAGATTGAACCACCATATCAACACACAAGATACAGAGACTAACAGCGATGTACACACATTTACACTGTAGGAAACAGAAATGATAATATACAAAATGTTTACTCAAAACAAGCAACTAATCCCATTCAGCCAGCATTCCATTTCAATAAGTGTGTCATGGCAGCAGAGGAGCTGCCAACCCCACCTGATCTCAACATATTCACCTTGCATGGATAGAAATTACATTTTCACACTGTCCAGTATTAATTTTTTTATTAAAAAATGTGTGACTTGGTCTCAAATTCTACAAAGAATCCCAAATTCCCCACCCTATGAAATATCACAAAAAAGCAAAAAAATCGAATGTCATATCATCAATTTAACAATATTATCAAGTAATCACCCTTTAATTCAACAAAGAAATTTAGCCAATTTTGTAATTTGTAAATTTTTTTTTTTGCAAGAAAAGATCAACCATGTTCAATAAATTTGCCTGAATGATTTAAATCTTCTCCACTGTATGACAAAAATACTTTTTGCTTTCCTCATTGCTCCATAGAGCATCAGGAGAGTACTGCTCATAGCTTGCACCGTCACACCACAGAGCAGGATTATGTAATACTCACAATAGAATAATGAAGTGAACTAGCCAATTCTCTTTCCTGTAGCAGGAACATTGTGGTCAGTCAGCTACAATACAATTTATTCGTTTGTTCCCCTTTCCTTTTGACACTACCAAAGGAATGTAACACCTATCCATTTCTCAACATTATTCACAAAAGTATGTAGCGATGCATTGAGGAAAAACTGATGACATCCTGAAGAACAGCCCATGGTATCATTCCTGCCAGTTCGAGTCTGCACTATAGGATTTGTAAAACTCTTTAATTTCCCATTGCACAATCCATGACACAAATCAAATGCACTGAGCAGAAACTAACAGGTGCATATTGATAAGTGCACTCACACATTCACATAGCTGAAATTGACAGGCAAAGATTAATATCTAAATTCAGAGTCACAAAGCAGAAGCTGGCATGTACAGTTTGATGACTGTACTTATACATTTACAGAGCAGTCAGATTGGTAACTATATTCTGATGTTCACATTGCAGAAAAGTTCATGTACAGATTACTAACTGCACACTAACACAAATAGGAGAAATCAACAAGGAGTAATTGAGGACAATATTTACATATCGGAACTGGCAGGTACAAATTGATAAGCATATTCACAACACAGAAGTTGATAGGATAAATGCACTCACACATTCACATGGCAGACACTGAGAGTTACAGATTAATAACTGCACACTTAAATACACAGAGCTGAAACTGATAGGAACAAATTAGTACACCCTGACATTCACATTGTAGTTACTGACCGAGAAAGTTTGATAACAAATGTATCATATTCACAAAGCAAATACTGACAGGAACAGATTAGTAATAACACTTGTTTCATATTGCATAAAGCACGGCAGAATCTGACAAGTATAGATCAATAACAATACTCAGTTTGACAAACAAAGCCTGACAACTACACTCTCATATTCAACTCATATTCACGTGGCGGAAACAGTTACAGCTTGATATCTACTCTCAACCATTCAAATTGCAGAAACTGACTGGGATAGATTGATGATGACACTCACACATTCGTTTGGCAGAAACTAACAGAGGTTCAACTCCATAACTAACATCACATATAGATGTTGGAGAAGCTGACAGCTCGAGACTGATAATTATACTCTCATTTACATTGCAGAAACTGAAATGGGTAACTGCACCCACATATTAACATAGAAACTGACAGGTACAGATTGATAACCACAGTCACACATTCCTATTGCATTAACTGACAGGGATATATTGACCCTCCCTTTGAGATATTCTAAAAAAAGTAAGAAAACAATCATTTATTCAAATTACCAATACAGCTTCCTACAACATCAAGGGATATACTTGATCAGGTCTGAGAGTTTGATACACCTTTATGTTTTTTTAACATATCTAACACCTCCACTTTTGGCATGTGGACTGATATCAAATATTTTTCAAGATATCAATATATATTTCCCCAAGTTTCCTAGCCTCCACTCCTATGTCTCCAGGCATAGAACAGTAACTGTACTCCCATATTCATTATACAAAAAATTGCAGATTCAGATTGATAAATGCATTCATACATTATCAAATCAGAAACTGATGGGGAGAGATTAATAACTAATCAATTTATATTTAATAATTCATCTAGCAGAAACTTTCAGGTATGGACTTTTAGTTAGAATTAGAATCCGTACAGTTTCAAAACAGGACGTTCAGCCTGGCAAGTCCACACTGACCCTCTGAAGATTATCTCAACCAGAAACATTCCCTTATTTTATTATTCCTACATTTACCTCTGACTAATGCAACTAACCCACACATCCCTGAAAACTATGGGCAATTTAGCATGGCCAATTCATCTAACCCGTTCTTTGGACTGTGGGAGGAAACTGCGGCACCCAGACGAAACCCACAGACTCTAGGAGAATGTGCAAACTCCACGCAGACATTCACCCGAGGCTGGAATTGAATCCAAGTCCCTGGTGCTGTGAGGCAACAGAGACAACCACTAAGCCACTGTGCCGCATTATACAAGAATAATCATACTGCAGAAACTGACTGGTACAGATCGATTACAACACTTGTATGTTCACAGAATGGAAACGGACAGTTACAGATTGATAACTACATTTTCATATTCACTTTGCAGAAAATGACAGGAATATATTTGCATTTTTATAAGTAGAAACATTCAGGGATATATTAATAACTGCATTCATACATTCACATATCTGAAACTGACAGATACAGATCAAAAATTTAACTTGCTTATTGACGTAGCAGAAACTGAGACACACAGATTGATACTTGCACTCATATATTCACATAGCAGAAACTGACCGGCACAGATGGATAACTGCACTGACTTTGAGGAAACTGACAAGAACTTTCCCATAACATAACTGAACAGGTAAAAATTTATTACTACACTTCCAAGTTCACAGAGGGATAAACACACGGTCATGTACAGTTTGATAACGATACTCAAACATAACAGATCAGAATCTCAGAGGTACATATTAGGAACTACACTCTCTCATTCACCTCGCAGACGCAGACTGATAACTACACTGACACATTCACAGCACAAACTGACAGGAACAGGTGGACAACTACCCTCATTCATTTGTGAAGCAGAAACTAACAGGTACAGATGATAACCACCATTTACATATTCACAGAACAGAAAGTTACAGTCATAAATTGATGACTGAACTGATAGATTCACATTACAGAAACTGACATACATTTTGATAAAGGCATTCGAACGTTACCAAACAGAAACTTACAGCTATATGTTCATGTCAACACTCTCATAGACAGACAGCAGAAACTCACAGGGGTAGGTTAGGAAATACACATGTATTCACATAGTGGAAACTAACATGTCCATATTAATGACTATATTTGGATGTTCACAAAGATCCATATTCACAGAGCAGAATCTGACAGGTATATTTCCATGTGTACATGTCTGAAACTGACAGGTTTACAAATTGATAACCTCATTCACATATTCACAACACAGATACTGACAAGGAATGATTGATATACGCACTCACATATTCACCAAGCAGAAACTGACTGGTACAGATTGATAACTAAACTCACATGTTGAAATAACAGACACTGAAAGGTACAGACCAATAGCAACACTGTCTCACAACTCATACTGCCAGATATTGGTTGAGATGTGCACTCTCATTCACATAGCAAAAACTGGCAGGTATAATTTAATTATTTCCTCGGATATATGGAGGAGACACTGACAGGGAAATTGGAAATTACACTCTTCTAGTCTCAAACAGAAAATCACAGGTACAATTTGATAACAACACTTCCACTTTCACTTAACATAAATTCTCAGATACAGTTTGATAAGTACACTCAATTTCACACAGAATCTGACAGGTAGAGATTGAAGACTGCACTCTCATATTGATTTGGCAGAAACAGATAGGCATAGATTCAAACCTGTGCTCTCATATTCGCATTGACAAAACTGACTGCTAAACTTCTGTATATGCAGTGAAAATTTTCTGACAAGTATAATTTGATAAAGACACTCAAATATTCATAAGGCAGAATGTATTGATCACAGCACTGTCTCACCGAGCAGAAACTGTCAGGGAAATATTGATAAATACACTTTCATATTCACATTGCAGAGACTGACAGGAAGCGTTGCTTATGAATTTCTCATATTCACACAGTGGAATTGGTCAGGGATAGACTGACAATTTCACACACATATTCAGCCAGAACAACTGACAGGTATGGATTGGTAACTACATTTACAGATTCTGACTGGGACAGATTAATCTAAACTCTCAGAAAAACTTAAAGCAGAATTTGATAGGTACAGAATGATAAATGCATTTACACATTCACAAAGCCAAAAACTGACAGTTACTCATTGATAATTAAACACTCTGATTCAGAGAACAGAAACTAATGAGGAAAGATTGATCACATTGCAAACACTGACAGCAATAGATTGATAAGTAAACCCACAGACACAGAGCAGAAACTTAGGTATAGGTTGATAACTGCACGCCTGTATGCATATAGCAGAAAGTGACATGGACAGATTGATAACTACAGTCACACATTCTCATTGCAGCATCTGACATTGAAAATGACAGTCACATTCACACAGCAAAATCTGACAGGTACAGATTGATAACAGCACTTCCACATGTACACTGACTGAAACTGGCAGGTATATGTTGATAACTGCATTCATCTATTAACAAACCAGAAACTGACAGGTACAGGTTATTACTGACACTCTCAGATTAACAGACCAGAAACTGACAGGGATAGGCTGCTCAATAAACTCACACATTCACATTGGAGAGACTGACATATCTATTTATAACTGTATTTTGACATTTAAAGTAGAGATGGATAACTCCATTCAAATATTCATACAGGAAAAATTGACAGGTCCAAATTGATAGCTACATTGACATATCCATGAAACAGAGACTGGCAGGAACAAATTGAAAACTAAATTCAGATTGCAGAAATAGGCAGTACTCTCAGCTGCAGGGTTATGGGCTGTTAACAGGAAGATGGGATTAAATGGCCATCTGGTGTCTTTGGGTTGGAATGTACAAGATAAGCCAAATGGCCCTCTTATGTGCAATGTCATTTCAATGGATCTATAGTTCTATATCAATCTGTCACTGAGTCACTGCTATTTGAATACATAATTAATTTAAGCAAGGCTTAGAAGTACAGAATATGAGGGTGTGGTTGTTATTCACAAAGTATAAATTGACATGAGTAGTTCAATAACTAAACTCATATTCACAGACCCACTCGTATTGGATAGTCCCATTCATGGAACTGTAGAGTTATTGGTTCGTTTCTGGACCGTAGTCAATTGGTATTGAATTAACAAAAAGAAAAATCACCAGACATGGGAGCAAGAGTAGAATCAGACATGTTGTTCTGTTTGAATTCCTGGCTTTAAATACAATATCCTCATGATTATTAACAGAATGTTGCATTGATCAGTTAAAGATGGTCAAACTTGGCTGATGGTGATTCCCAGGAGATTTCACTTCTGTCTTCCTCCAGGCAAATACTTGAAGGATCAAGACAATGTAATATTCCCTCGGTACAGAGCCAAGTGTGACCAGCTGCTCCTAGCAAACAGCAGGTATGTTAGTGCACTCAGAGCGAAGAACATTCTTTCCACTGTCGGAGCGAATTGAGAGAGCTACACATTGAGCTCAGTTTGAGAGAGAGATGTTCAAACAATTGAGAAAATATCAGTTTGTTTTTTTTCTCACAATTCACAATGCACATGTGTCCAGTTTGAACAAATTCACCATTCACAGCTCATTGATATTTGTACAATTTTGAAACTAGAAAGTCTGAATTCTTGTCGAAAATATGCACTCACGAACTGAAACAGATCTGTGTCTAAAATCACCCTCATAACAAGTATCACATAACGAATCACACCCTCACAGAGAATATTAGTGGCTGCCAGAGAGATACGTCCCTTTACCAAATAGAAACTGACAAGCATGCATTGCTACCTTTGTTCACTTGTTCACTTTGCAGAAACAAGCAAAAACGCATTGATGACGACACGTATTAACAGGGCAGTTACACACACACACACACACCCCATCTTTTGCAGGCACTGTCATGGATAGATTCACATGACAGAAAGTGACACACACACTCTTATTTTCATTGCACATACCAACAGGAATGGGTTGACAACTACACTTTCATATTCAGATATCAGAAAGAATCACCTACAGATGAATAACTGTGCTCAAATGTTCACCTATCAGAAAGTGGCATTACAGATCAATAACCAAACTCAACTGCTATCTGGTAGAGGCTGAAGGTGACACTCTCATTCCCAGAGATAAAAGAAAAACTGACAGGTACGTTAGGATAGCTAAAATTACATTCAGATGTCAGAAACTGACACAGACAGATAGGTAAGTACAGTCACACTTTTGCACAATAGTAACTGTCCTAGAAAGATTAATAAGTGCACTCCCATATTCACAATGCAGAAACTGACAGGAACAAGTTGATAACACTCCCATTTCACAGAACATGAACTGACAGGTACAGTTTGATAACTAAATGCATTTGAATATCTAAATTTGGCTTAATCTGTTCCTGAATGTTTCTCTGGTGTGCATATGGCAGTGTAGTTATCTATCTGTACCAGTCTGTTTCTGTTATGTGAATACGAGGGCAGTTATCAGTTAGAATGATTCAGAGTTGCCGGTTTTGGACTGGGGTGTACAAAGTTAAAAATCACACAACACCAGGTTATAGTCCAACAGGTTTAATTGGAAGCACACTAGCTTTCGGAGCGATGCTCCTTTATCAGGTGATTGTGGAGGGCTCGATCGTAACACAGAATTTATAGCAAATATTTGCAGTGTGATGTAACTGAAATTGTACATTGAAGAATTGATTGTCTGTTAAGCCTTTCATCTCTTAGAATACAGTGATAGTTTCACTTCTTTCATGTGTAAATCACAAAACCCTTTTTTTTTAAAATTGCATTCTTGGGTTAGCGGTTAACAATGGTGATAGCTAGACAATATGTTGAAGGTGTTAGCCCCCTGTGTTCTCTGTCTATGACCTGATGTTTAGATTATTCTAATCTAAAAAGTGAGATAACAGAGTTTTACATAAATTCATGCAGTTTTTGAGCTCAGAGTTCTACATGAATGTATGCAGTTTTTGAGCAAAGTGCAATGTAACTCTGCAAGTACAAAAAAATTCACCACACAAAATATGTGTGTGTGTGTCTGTCTGTGGTGGGGTATGGTATGCCCGGAGGCATGGTACATTGGAGAAACCGAGCAAAGGCTACGACAATGGATGAATGGGCACCGCACAACAATCAACAGACAGGAGGGTTCCCTCCCAGTTGGGGAACACTTCAGTGGTCCAGGACATTCAGCCTCGGACCTTCGGGTGACCATCCTCCAAGGTGGACTTCGGGACAGGCAGGAGAGGAAAGTGGCCGAGCAAAGGCTGATAGCTAAGTTCGGTATCCATAGGGAGGGGCTCAACCGGGACCTTGGGTTCATGTCACATTACAGGTGATCACCATTGCACTACACTAAACTGAGATACTCACAAAACAGAAGCTGACAGGTACATGTTGATAACCACATTGACATATTCCCAACAGAGAAATGGACAAGGTAATACTGATAAAAGCATTCCCACATTAACATAGCGGAGACTGAAAATTACAAAGACAAATTCATTGAGTAGAAAGAAACGGGTACAGATTGATAAAGCCAGTCAAACAAACAGTCTCATAGCAAAGACTGATAGGTTATTTACCATTGCAGTGCCTAACATATTCTCACATCAGAGACATTCTGGGATTGTGATAATTACACTAATGTAATCACTGTGGAAGAACGGACAGGTACAGACATACAACTACACTCACACATTCAGATGGCAAAAACTGACAGGGACAGATTGTGAGAGAATAATAATCATTCACCTCCCGAAAGCTCACATGGGCAGATCCAAAACCATACTCCCGTTTTACACTTCCAATAACGAGAGGTAAACTAACCCTTAACCAACCTGAAATTCTGAACAACACTATCTCACAGTGTAAGCAGGGAATCACAGTGATAAAACAAATAACACAAGATTGTCACAATTAAAATTCGCACAAGTATCATGTTCAAAATAGTCCTTAAATAACAGTGACCAGTTCAGAGTGAGTACAAATGACTTGTGATCAAATAAAGTTCAGAGAAAATCCACATAGCAAAGTTCATAATGAAAAAAAAATCTGCTAGAAACTGAAATGCACCAAATAATATGTATTCTAATGTAGTGCAAAGTAAGATTTCAGGAACTGAAATATTGGCAGGAGGCTGCTGACACTGATTGAGGAGCCAAACAAACAGTCAGGGAGTAAAATTCATGTTGTCAACAGAAAGCAAAAGGCACAGGTCACAGTACGTCAGTTCCCTTTACTCATTGAGGTAATCAGAGTAGATCTGACAATCATACACACGCTGGCAGCTATTCTGAGTAATGTATGAATACCTTGGTTGATACTCATTGGAGATTTGAAGAAGAATAGGGGAAAAGATAACTGAAGGGAGTTTACAGAGGAGATGATGATTATAGAATGTCCTTCAGCTTCAGAGTGTAGAGCAAGAAACAAGCAAAAGAGAACATTGCTTAACTCCCATGTTCCTCCAAAACCATTTGTCAAATAGTTCCATCATTTCCAGGAGTAAAACACACTCCCTGTCAGATTGCAGTGCATTTTCTCACTTGACAACAAATGTGATGCCGATTTTAAAATGGAAGAGAAAAGAAAGCCATTATCAAAAGATGCAGAATACATTACAATTAGAATCTCACATTTTAGAGTGAGCTCGGAATTTGATCCCTTCACAAAATTTCGGTTTGTGTTTCCGATGGTATTGCAGATCTTCCCAGATTCACATTGAGTCCCAAACTAACCAATCAGACAGAAGCTACCATGCCTACAATGTAGCCAATCAGGAGGTAGGCTTTCCTCCATCCTTCATTAGCATTGCTGATACCGTCGGTCTATAAAAAGGAAGCTCCGAGTCCGCTTTCCCTTATTCTGTGTCTGAAAGTGAGCGGCGCTATGACTGATGAGAAGAAAGCCCAGCAAGCCTCCAAGAAGGGCGCGAAGAAAATCATCAAGAAGGCGCCAGCGAAGGGAGGCAAGAAGAGGAGGCGGTCCAGGAAAGAAAGTTACGCCATCTACATCTACAAAGTGATGAAGCAGGTCCACCCCGACACCGGCATCTCCTCCAAGGCCATGAGCATCATGAACTCGTTCGTCAACGATATTTTCGAGCGCATCGCGGGGGAGGCTTCCCGCCTGGCCCATTACAACAAGCGCAGCACCATCAGCTCCCGGGAGATCCAGACCGCCGTGCGGCTGCTGCTGCCCGGGGAGCTGGCCAAGCACGCCGTGTCGGAGGGTACAAAGGCGGTGACCAAGTACACCAGCTCCAAGTGAAGGACCGCATTGCATTGAAGTTTACACGTCCACACCCCAAAGGCTCTTTTAAGAGCCACCCACACCTTCCCCGAGACAGTTGAACCAATTGTTTTGGAGTATGTACTATTAATGTTTGCGGTATTTGTTGTTTATAAACTCATGAGTGATCGCTGAGACGGTGTACGTCTTATTCACGCATGTGGTCTTGTATATCCCGCAGTCCTTGCCTGGGGAGAGATATTCTAAACGCCAATGAGTCATTTTCAGCTGCACGTATGTGTCCGTGTTACTCTTTGTTGTTTGATCAGTTCAGGAGCTACAAGCCCCGGTGGCGCACGAACCTGCAAAGTGCCCCCGGCAAGCAAAACGAAAGGTCTCTGTGTCCGGTTTTACTTTATTTTTAATTTCCAAACCTCCACACGGGTATTGTCCGGACGTAGAACCTTGCAAAATGCACTGAGACTAAAACAGCTGCAGAAGTAGCAGAGCAAATGTGAAGCTTTTACTGATCTATCATCGTGTGCAATAGGGAGGGCAACTTTAAAATATCCTCGAACGATCGTGTTCACTATTAATGCACTTACGCTGGAGGTCGTAATCTCATGTTTTGTCAGTATATCGGGGTGCTGTTGAAATGTGAAATAAATGATTAGTTGCAGAGTTTGGCGCCTTTTTTGTTTCCGCTTGTATTTAATGTTTACAAAATCCCAATTCAAGATCAGAAATGGGAAGGTTCGAATAGGCCAGGGAATGAGGTAGAGAGTTAATATAAACGGTACACTTTTCATGTAAAAGTAAATTGTCTCGAGAATTCGTGCATTCTTCTGTTTAAACTCTCCACTTGTTGGTAAATATTGGCGGGCTTTTCAAATTGTAAAAAAAAAAGCGGTTGATGATTTGGTGCCGGTACTTTCCGCCCTCCTCCCCGTGCCCTCTCCGGATTGGGGAATGAGGCAGATATCTGATTGGGAATTGAAACAACATTAGGCGGGGCTGGACAATGGGACCAATCAGACACGGCCGCCCCACCATTCCTCCTGAAGCTATATTAGGATGGCAATGTGAGCGGAGTGCAGCATTCTCTCTGAAAATACTTGTGACCATGTCTGGAAGAGGAGGGAAAGGCAGTGAGAAAGCTCGTTCCAAGGCGAAGTCTCGGTCGTCCCGGGCAGGCCTGCAGTTCCCGGTGGGCCGTGTTCACAGGCTCCTGAGAAAGGGTAACTATGCTGAGCGTGTGGGTGCCGGAGCGCCGGTCTATCTGGCTGCGGTGCTGGAGTATCTGACGGCTGAAATCCTGGAGCTGGCCGGCAACGCGGCCCGGGACAACAAGAAGACCCGCATCATCCCCAGGCACCTGCAGCTGGCCGTGCGCAACGACGAGGAGCTCAACAAGCTGCTGGGAGGGGTGACCATCGCTCAGGGCGGGGTGCTGCCTAATATCCAGGCCGTGCTGCTGCCCAAGAAAACTTCCGCTGGGGGCGCCGCTAAAAAGTGAAGAGAGTGTTCTTGAATCTGAGAACCCAAAGGCTCTTTTAAGAGCCACTCACATCATCCATGAAAGGAGCCAAACTCTCCCCTCTGTCAAATTGAATTACTTTTCTTTAATTGATACCGGTTTCAGACCCTGCTTTGTTCGATACTGTACTGTCGCTGTTTGTGTGATTTAATATGAAACCTTCCCTTATAGCCATTCATCGTTCGAGCTGTGACACAAGGAGCGTGAAATGTTTTTCGTGGATAAATTATACACCACAATTCGAACAAGGGTCCCAGTGCATCATTTTTATTGGTCTGTAATTGTCTTTAATTGTCGTCCGATAAGTGAATCACTCAGTCCCTGTGCTCCTCGCTCACAGGCAGTTTCAAGTTATCTTGAACTGCATTTAGTAGACAATAGGTGCAGGAGTAGGCCATTCTGCCCTGCGAGCCTGCACCACCATTCAATATGATCATAGCTGATCCTCCTTAGTCAGTATCCTGTTCCTGCCTTATCTCCATAACCCTTGATTCCACTATCCTGGAGAGTTCTATCCAACTCTTTCTTAAATGAATCCAGAGACTGGGCCTCCACTGCCCTTTGGGGCAGAGCATTCCACACAGAAGGGTGAAGAAGTTTCTCCTCATCTCTGTCCTAAATGGTCTACCCGGTATTTTTAAGCTGAGTCCTCTGGTTTGGCACTCACCCATCAGCGGAAACATGTTTCCTGCCCCAGAGTGTTCAATCCTTTAATAATCTTATATGTCTCAATCAGATCCCCTCTCAGTCTTCTAAACTCAAGCATATACAAACCCAGTCGCTCCAGTCTTTCAGTGTAAGGTAGTCCTGCCATTCCAGGAATTGACCTCTTGAGCCTACGCTGCACCCCCTCAATAGCCAGAATGTCTTTCCTCAAATGTGGAGACCAGAACTGCACACAGTACTCCAGGTGTGGTCTCACCAGGGGCCTGTACAGCTGCAAAAGAACCTCTTGCTTCTATACTCAATCCCTCTTGTTATGAAGGCCAGCATGCTATTAGCCTTCTTCACTATCTGCTGTACCTGCATGCTTACCTTCATTGACTGGTGTACAAGAACACCCAGATCTCTTTGTACTGCCACTTTACCTAAATTGATTCCATTTAGGTAGGAATCTGCCTTCCTGTTCTTGCCACCAAAGTGGATAACCATACATTTATCCACAATAAACTGCATCTGACCACTCACCTAACCTGTCCAGGTCACCTTGTAATCTCCTCACATCCTCCTCACATTTCACTCTGCTCCCCAGCTTAATATCATCAGCAAATTTGCTAATGTTATTACTAATACCATCTTCTATATCATTAACATATATTGAAAAAGCTGCGGTCCCAGCACTGATCCTTGCAGTACCCCACTGGTCGCTGCCTGCCATTCCGAAATGGAGCCGTTTATCACTACTCTTTGCTTCCTATCAGCCAACCAACTTTCCATCCAAGTTAGTACTTTGCCCCAATAACATGTGCCCTAATTTTGTTCACTAACCTCCTATGTGGGACTTTATCAAAAGCTTTCTGAATGTCCAAGTACACTACATCTGCTGAATCTCCCTTGTCCATCTTCAGAGTTACATCCTCAAAGAATTCCAGAAGATTAGTTAAGCATGATTTCCCCTTCATAACTCCATGCTGACGCTGAGCTATCCTGTTACTACTATCCAGATGTGTAGTAATTTCATCCTTTATAATATACTCCAGCATCTTTCCCACCACTGAGATCAGACTAACTGGTCTATAATTTCCTGCTTTCTCTCTCCCACCTTTCTTAAAGAATGGTACAACATTAGCCACCCTCCAATCCACAGGAACTGATCCCGAATCTATCGAACTCTGGAAAATAATCATCAACGCATCCACGCTTTGTTGAGCCACCTCCTTCAGTACACGGGGATGTAGACCATCATGCCCTGGGGACTTATCAATCTTCAGGCCGAACAGTCACTCCAACACCAATTCCTGGCAAATATAAATTCCCTTAAGTTCAGGTCCTTCAGCCACTGATACCTCAGGGAGATTGTTTGTGTCTTCCCCAGTGAACACAGATCTGAAGTACCAATTCAATTCTTCTGCCATGTCTTTGTTCCCTGTAATATATTCCCCTGTTTCTGTCTTCAAGGGCCCAATTTTAGTCTTAACCATTTTTTTGCCTTTCACATACCTAAAAAAGCCTTTACTATCCTCCTTATATTTTTGGCCAGTTTACCTTCATACCTCATGTTTTCTCTGCGTATTTCCTTCTTAGTAATCCTCTGTTCTTTAAAAGCTTCCAAGTCCTCCGTTTTCCCACTTATCTTTGCTATGTTATACATTTTCTCTTTTAACTTTATATGTTTCTTAACTTCCCTCGTCAGCCATGGCCACCCATGACTCCTCCTAGGATCGTTCTTCCTTTTTGGAATGAACTGATCCTGCATCTTCTGCATTATACCCAGAAATATCTGTCATTGTTCCTCTACTGTCATCCCTGCTAAGATATTGCACCATTGAACTTTGGCCAGCTCCTCCCTCATAGCTCCATTGTTCCCTTTATTCAACAGAAATATTGTCACTTCTGATTGTACCCTCTCCCTCTCAAATTGCAAATTGAAGCTTATTGTATTATGGTCACTACTTCCCAATGGCTCCTTCACTTCGAGATCCCTGATCAATTCTGGTTCATTGCACAATACCAGATCCAGAATTGCCTTCTCCCTGGTAGGCTCCAGCACCAGCTGTTCTAAGAATCCATCTCCGAGGCACTCCACAAAGTCTCTTTCTTGAGGTCCAATACCATCCTGATTCTCCTCGTCTATCTGCATGTTGAAATCCCCCATCACAACTGTAGTAACATCTTTGCGACTGGCCAATTTCAGCTCCTGATTCAACTTACATCCGACATGCAGACTACTGTTTGGGGGCCTGTAGGTAACTCCCAAGAGGGTCTTTTTACCCTTAGAATTTCTCAGCCGAGGACATGGAGGTCCTGGGCTCCTTCACCGCCGTTCCCTCACCACCAGACGCCTGGAGGAAGAACGCCTCATTTTCCGCCTCGGAACACTTCAACCCCAGGGCATCAATGTGGACTTCAACAGCTTCCTCATTTCCCCTTCCCCCACCTCATCCTAGTTTCAAACTTCCAACTCCGCACTGTCCCCTTGACTTGTCCGACCTGCCTAGCTCCTTTTCCACCTATCCACTCCACCCTCTCCTCCCTGACCTATCACCTTCATCTCCTCCCCCACTCACCCATTGTACTCTATGCTACTCTCTCCCCACCCCCACCCTCCCCTAGCTTATCTCTCCACGCTTCAGGCTCTCTGCCTTTATTCCTGATGAAGGGCTTTTGCCCGAAACATCAATTTTGCTGCTGCTCCTCGGATGCTGCCTGAACTGCTGTGCTCTTCCAGCACCATTGATCCAGAATCTGGTTTCCAGCATCTGCAGTCATTGTTTTTACCTCAGCTCTATCCATACTGACTCTACATCCCATGATTCTAGGTCCCCCCGCGCAAGGGACTGAACATTATCCCTTACCAACATGGCCACCCCACCCCCACTGCCCATCAGTCTGTCCTTACGATAGCACGTGTAGCCTTGAATATTCATTTCCCAGGCCCTGTCCACTTAAAGCCACGTCTCAGTTATTTCCAAAAGAGCCTCAAGCTCATCCATCTTATTTCTAATGCTTCGTGCATTCATGTATAGTATTTTTAATTTGTGACTGCCCTCACCCTTCCCATCAACTCCTATTTCACTCAACGTTACAGCATGATCCCTTTTTGAGTTTTCTGCCTCATTGATACAGTTGTATTTCTTGACTTCCCTTGTTCTAACTTTCCCTTCAATTTCCTTTTTAAACATCCAGTTTGTGTCCGGCCCACCCCGCTACTTAGTTTAAACGTAGTAAGAGCTGAATTGGCTCAGTTCCACAAGTAAGTTTATAATGAGTGGTCGCTGACCGTCTGTGCTTTTAACTCTGATGTGTTCCTGTGTAGGGCGTTCTCCCTGTCCGTAGAGAGGGAGTATAATGGAGGCCGCAGAGTCATCTGCAGCTTCTTCGAGTTGTTCAGGTTGCTCGATAATACTGGACCAGTTCAGGAGCTACATCTCCTGTGGGGTATGAACTTGATTTTGATCTCTGGCAAACAGGAAAAGTGCCCTATCTTTGAATTTCACAGATTCATTTTATGCTTAAATTTCCAAACACTGAGGATGCTCTGAATGAGGCTTTCTGCTGTAGTTTAGATGCTTTCAAAGTGAACTGAGAACAAACTAGAACATTTGCCTCACAGCAAGAGTCAGTTAAACAGCATTGAAACAGATCATTCTGTCGTAGCAATCCATACCCACTATAAACTCAAACTAGATTAGTCCCACGGGCCTGTTCTTGGTCCATAACTCTCCAAAACTTTCCTAATCTTGTACTTATCGAAATGCCTTTCAACTATTGTGACTGTACCCACATGCATCACTTCCTTTGGAAGCTAATTCCACACAAACCACATTGTTGTAAAAAAAGGTTGCTTTTTAAAATCTTTTTCCTTTTACGTTAAAAGTATGCCTTGTAGTCTTGCAATCCCTGAGCATATGAAATACATACCTACCATTCACCTTATCTATAGTCTTCATGATTGTCAAAATTCTTATCACCCATCAAGATCTTAGGCTCCAGAAAAGAAAAGTCACAGCCTATTCTTATAATGGAAACCCTACATTCCCAGTATCACCCTAGTAGATCTTTTCTGAACCATTTCAAGCTCAATAGTATCCCATAATAACCGGCCGACCAGAATTTGATATGGTTATCCAGAAGAGGCCTCACCAACATCCTATACAACCTCAATATGATCTTCCAACTCCTGTACTCAAAGGGCTAAGCAATAAAGGCAAACACCACACCACATGTTTTCTTCACCACACTGTCTACATGTGATACAAACTTCAAGAATATGCAGCTGATCCACAAGGTCTCTCTGTTCTACAGCTCTATCCAGGGCTCTACTTGTAGTTGTATAAGCCCTAACATTGTTTGCTTTGTAAAAATGCAACGGCTCAATAACTCCATCTGCCATTCCTCAATTGCAACTCAATTGATCAAGATTTCTTTCCAAGCTTAGATAGCCTTCACTATCCATTATACTACCAATTTTGGTGACATCAGCAAACTCACTAAGCATGCCTACTATATTCTCATCTCTATCATTTACATATGAAAAAACAAACAAACAAGAGTGCACCCAGCACTGATTGGGGTGGAACGCCATTGGTAACAGGCTTCCAGTCTGAAAAGCAACTGTCCACCACCTCTCAGTCTCCTGCTGTTAAGCCAATTTTATATCCATTTGGCACGCTCAACCTTAATCCCATGTAATCTAACCTTACTATTTAGTCTACAATGCAGAAACTTGTCAAAGACTTTACCAAAGACAAAGTCAATAATGTTTACCACTGTGTCCTCAACCTTCTTAGATACTCCCTCAACAATGTCAATCAACCTTGGGAAATATAATTTCCTTCTACCAAACCATCCTGACAATTCCTAATCATTCCTTGCCTTCTCCCAGCACCCCTCTCCAAACCGTATATTTGAATCCTATCTTTCAGAAGCACTTCCAACAATGTACCCACCACGCAAGTCAGACTCACAGGTCTATACTTCCCAGATTCTCCTTATTTCCTTTCTTAAAACAACTGCAAAATATTACCCAATACCTAGTCATCCAGCACCTCAGCATAGTTACAGATGATACAAATATTTCTGCAATGGGAACCGTTATATCCTCCTTAACTTCCCACAATGTCCTGGGATTCACTAGATTAGATCTCTGAGATTTATCCAACTATATGCTTTCAAAGACCTCCAGTATTTCCTCATCTATATTGTGTACTGTTTTCAAAACATCAATATATATATATTTTGCTTCCCAGTAAAAAAAACTGATGTGACAATCCATTTTCTGCCCCTCCCACCTTCTGAAATTCAAACAGAACTGCAGAGGTGAACTGGATCTGCTGGTAGCAAAATGGTCCATGTCTGCTCACACAAACTGGCTGACAAATAAAAAGGCAACCTGCTTTAGAACTCAGATGCAAGATGGCTGAAAGGAGATGAATGTGACTAGCAGTCTGTCCCAGCCTTAAAGTAAAGAAAACAATGAGACCGTTGAACAAAACTACTCCAAAGACAGTTGCCTTGAGCAGCAACCATCCCAGATCTGAACATGCCACCAAGACAAACAAGGCAATATACTCAGCTCAGTAATAAAAAGGTGATTATTACTATCCAATGAATAAGCTCCAGGTGCGAGACATAGCTAACTGTTGGTCCTGTAGCTACTTAGGGAGTTTAGTATGCTATTTCATATTAAACAGTTGTTTCTTAATAAATTTGCAATATTAAGCAATAATTTTAGTTAGAGTTGATACATGGAACCAAAACATTTATGCCTACATGTGAAAGTTAGTAAGTTTTCAGAAGTAGACTCATTTGCCCTGGACAAAATAGATTACTCACAGTCATTAACCACAATTTACTAAGAAATATTTATACCTAAACTAACCAGAACATAAAGCATTATCACAAATCCTTTAGCAACTAGTTAAAACTAAATGCTTTTGGTAGTTTTAACGCAAATAATGAGAACAGTGGATAATAAAAGAGGAATAACAGAATTTCATAAAGAAAGCACATGAGATCCAATAAATAACAGAATTCAAACTGACTGCAGATAAAGCCAGCCTGAGAGGCCTGAAGGAGCAATTAACTTTGGAATGTGGTGAAGAGGATACATAGCAAGATGGCAAGGACTAGTCATTATAGTGTCTGTTTAATGCCATGAGGCCATGGGAAGCGGATGTCTGTTAAAGGAATGCCCATCATTGATTAGATGTCTTAAAGGATTTGGTTCACAAAGTAAGAGGGAGGAGCAAAGTGATCAAGTTGTATGTGATTGTTAACAGCAAATTTATAAACATACTAATTTTTTGTTATAAATTCAGAGTGTGTCATGGATTTCCCTTCAAAGGCTGGCCTCTGGAGAGGATCCTTTGCCTCTGTTCCTGCCTTAACTGGGTTTCACATGACTACACACCCTGAGTTCTGCCTGCCTGCTGAGTTTGCATTCTCTTTCAGGGGAAAAGGCTCTGACGCCAACAACGACTACTTCTTTGATCTTTAAGGTGTCTTTCTCTCTCTCTCTCTCTCTAATTGCTAACTTGCTCTGCATGAACTTGTAGCATCTCTTTGAACTATGTTTAACCTTACCTGCCAAAACTATCTCATATCCCCCTTTTTGCCTTCCTAATCTCCCTCTCAAGAGTGCCCCTACTATTTTCATACTGTTCAAGGGATGCATTTCACCCCAGTTGCCTGTGTTTAATATACGATTTATTTGTATTTGCAAATAAAACATTGACTTTGCTGCTTCTCCGATGCTGTGCCTTTCCAGTTTCATTTTCATTTTCAATTTCACTTTCAATTTCCCTGGAATTCCCAGTTCATGGCATTGTGGGCAGCACATGGACAACAGCTGTTCCAGAAGATGGCTCACCACCGCCTGCTCAAAGGGGAATAAATGCTAGGCTCAGCTAGCGACGTCCACGTCCCCAGAGTGAATAAACAAAAACATCTGGGGTCTCCCGTTGTGACATACAATACATCACAGCATACCTGACACGAACATCTGTTGTCCACTGTAAACTGAATCGAGGCCTAGAGATTTTATTGCTGCTGCTCCAGGTCTGATTTTTGCACACACCTCCTGAACCAGAAACAGGGACTAACACTGTGATGCAAGACTCTCTCAAACAGTTACATTCTGCCTTGGTAAGAATGTTATACTTATGTTACTTTCGGAAAGGAATTAATATTTGTGGATGAAGGTCAGCAGGATTGAATACCACAGTTAACATAAGATCAGACGTGATGTTATTGAATGGTGAGCACAGGGGATGGGCCGAGTGGCCGCCAGTTTCCCGCCCCCTGATTATTAACATGACCCGGGAATGAGCTCCATTTGAGCTTCCTAAAGGGGCAATGTCCCAGCTTCAAACGTTCTCTGCCCTTTCCCTACAGTCCCAGTTCCTTTGGTCAAACTGGGAGAAAAGGGAATTGGGGGAAATGACCAATTGATGTTTGTTGCTGGGAATCAGTGGGAAAACAGCGCATGCGCGATGCTGTCACTCCTCCAAATCTGCTTGTTCCTGACCAGAGGAGCGCATGCGTGAGGCCCTCCCCCAGCGCTGCCATTGAGGAGCATTTACTCAGTGAGTGCAAGAGGTTTGTTTGAAACAGACCGCAATGGAGAGATCAGCGCCCAGGGAAGCGAGGGAACAGCAGGCTCCTTCCAGCAGCACATCGGGATGGGAGCCTGGGACACAGGGGGGGCTCGGAGACCGGGATTGATTCGGGGTGAGTTCAGGGAGAACCGGGGGCTGTTTGTAAGAGGCCGAGCGGAGCAGGAACTGGTCCCGGAACTTGGAGTGAGCGGGCTGGGGGGAAGAGAGAGGCCTTTCTCGGGCTGTGTGTGGGCCTGCTGAGGGAGGCAGAGCGGGAAGAAGCTGCTGTGGAACATTCTTGTGGTTTACAATCCTCTGAACTCCGTTGAGATTTCATTGTTTCCCACTGTTTGTTGAGGTTGTGTCGCCATTAGCTGCTGTGGGACATTCTTGGGGTTTATAATCCCCTAAATACTGATGTGAATTCATTGTTTGGCTTCTGTTTCCCGCTGTTTGTTACGAATATATATTGAATTGTTGGGAAATAAAGGGGAGTGTATCTACATGTGATAAAAGTGCCCCTTGTTCTTCCTTCAGCAGTTAGTGTTTTTTTGGGAGCTGGATATTGAACCGTGTAATCATTATATTTTTGGAGCTGCGCTTATATTGGTTAGTTTTCTTTTATCTAAGTAAATTGTTTCAGAATTTCGCAAACCGAAAAAGACTAGGAGGAGCTCAGTGTTGCTTTGTAACCAGACCTTGCTCTGTTTTAAAGCAGAAGTATCATGATCATGACCTGAATGTTGCATTGATCAGTTGATGTCTTTCTACTCAGGGAAAAAGTGAGGTCTGCAGATGCTGGAGATCAGAGCTGGAAATGTATTGCTGGAAAAGCGCAGCAGGTCAGGCAGCATCCAGGGAACAGGAGAATCGACGTTTCGGGCATAAGCCCTTCTTCAGGAAGAAGGGCTTATGCCCGAAACGTCGATTCTCCTGTTCCCTGGATGCTGCCTGACCTGCTGCGCTTTTCCAGCAACACATTTCCAGCGTCTTTCTACTCAGAAATGATGATATCTCTCTTTTCTTCTCCAGGCAAATGTTTAATGGACCAAGATAATGTAATATTTCCTCAGTATGAAGCCAAATATGACCATCTGCTTCTACCAACCAGCAGGTATGTTACAGTTGTCAGATTGGAGAACCTCCTTTCCACAGTCACAGAATGGATTGAGTCAGATACACATTGAGCTCAATTTCCAGAAGTATGCATTCAATCCAAGAGTTAGACATAACTGATGAAATATTTTTTAAAATTTATCTTTATACTCCGTGCACAACAGCTTAGTTCCAATAAATGCCATTATGCATAGCCAGTTATCATTCGCAACATCAGAAGAGGGATAGACTGTACCTCATGAAATATACATTCAGGAATTACATTAATGTAGTAAAGGCAATTTTAAAGTTACAATCAAGGTGAACAAACAAGTCATGCTGTTACATTGTTATAACAGGAATATATGAAGAAGATATTGAGTGCAGATGCAGAAGGAAACTTTGATATTTTCAGTAATTGATATTTTCGATAAAATCATTGTCCTGGAAAAGACACAACAATTAAAGTTTGTGCGAAGATTTGTAGCTCGGGTGTTCGTTGTTGTGGTTCTGTTCGCCGAGCTGGAAGTTTTTGTTGCAAACGTTTCGTCCCCTGGCTAGGCAACATCATCAGTGCTTGGGAGCCTCCTGCAAAGCGCTTCTTTGATGTTTCCTCCAGTATTTATAGTGGTCTGTCCCTGCCGCTTCCGGTTGTCAGTTTCAGCTGTCCACTGTAGTGGTTGGTATATTGGGTCCAGGTCGATGTGTTTGTTCATGGAGTTTGTGGATGAATGCCATGCCTCTAGGAATTTCCTGGCTGTTCTCTGTCTGGCTTGCCCTATGATAGTAGTGTTGTCCCAGTCGAATTCATGTTGCTTGTTGTCTGCGTGTGTGGCTACTAAGGATAGCTGGTCGTGTCGTTTCATGGCTAGTTGATGTTCATGTATGCGGATTGTTAGCTGTCTTCCTGTTTGTCCTACATAGTGTTTTGTGCAGTCCTTGCATGGTATTTTGTACACTACATTAGTTTTGCTCATGTTGGGTATCGGGTCCTTCATTCTGGTGAGTTGTTGTCTGAGCGTGGCTGTTGGTTTGTGTGCCGTTATGAGTCCTAGGGGTCGCAGTAGTCTGGCTGTCAGTTCTGAGATGCTCCTGATGTATGGTAGTGTGGCTACTCCTTTTGGTTGTGGTATGTCCTCGTTCCGTGGTCTTTCTCTTAGGCATCTGTTGATGAAGTTGCGCGGGTATCCGTTTTTGGCGAATACCTTGTATAGGTGTTCCTCTTCTTCTTTTTGCAGTTCTGGTGTACTGCAGTGTGTTGTGGCCCTTTTGAATAGTGTCCTGATGCAGCTTCGTTTGTGTGTGTTGGGGTGGTTACTTTCATAGTTTAGGACTTGGTCTGTGTGTGTGGCTTTCCTGTATACCCTTGTAGTGAATTCTCCGTTCGGTGTTCTCTGTACCATCACGTCTAGGAATGGGAGTTGGCTATCCTTTTCTTCTTCTCTCGTGAATCGGATTCCTGTGAGTGTGGCGTTGATGATCCGGTGTGTTTTTTCTATTTCCGTGTTTTTAATGATTACAAACGTGTCATCAACATATCTGACCCAGAGTTTGGTTGAATTTGTGGTAGGATTGTTTGTTCTAACCTTTGCATAACTGCCTCTGCTATGAGTCCCGAGATTGGTGATCCCATGGGTGTTCCGTTGATTTGTTCGTATATCTGGTTGTTGAATGTGAAGTGTGTTGTGAGGCACAAGTCCAGTAGTTTAAGTATGCCGTCTTTGTTGATAGGTTCAGCGTCCTGTTTTCTGTTCTGTATGTCCAGTAGGTTGGCTATTGTTTCTCTGGCTAGGGTTTTGTCAATCGAAGTGAACAGTGCCGTCACGTCGAATGATATCATGGTTTCTTCTTTGTCTATGTGTATATTTCTGATGATGTCCAAGAATTCCTGTGTTGATTGTATAGAGTGTTTGGATCCGCTGACCAGGTGTTTCAATTTCTGTTGTAGTTCTTTGGTTAGTTTGTATGATGGTGTCCCTGGTGGTGATACTATGGGTCTGAGTGGAATGTCTGGTTTGTGTACTTTAGGTAATCCATAGAATCTGGGGGTGTTGTTGCTTTCCAGTTTCATTCTTTGTAGGTCAGCTCTGGTCCACTCTATAGGACAAACAGGAAGACAGCTAACAATCCGCATACATGAACATCAACTAGCCACGAAACGACACGACCAGCTATCCTTAGTAGCCACACACGCAGACAACAAGCAACATGAATTCGACTGGGACAACACTACTATCATAGGGCAAGCCAGACAGAGAACAGCCAGGAAATTCCTAGAGGCATGGCATTCATCCACAAACTCCATGAACAAACACATCGACCTGGACCCAATATACCAACCACGACAGCGGACAGCTGAAACTGACAACCGGAAGCGGCAGGGACAGACCACTATAAACACCGGAGGAAACATCAAAGAAGCGCTTCGCAGGAGGCTCCCAAGCACTGATGATGTTGCCTAGCCAGGGGACGAAACGTTTGCAACAAAAACTTCCAGCTCGGCGAACAGAACCATAACGCAACAATTAAACTATGTAAATTCCAAATGAATCTCTGGGCCAAAGCCAGATGTCGAGAGAGTGCTCATCTCGTGTGTACACACCCACAACCACCATCTCCATCCCACCCCCATATGTGTGCTTGCACATGCACACACTATTCTATCTCACACACAGCTACTGACTGATTAACAATAGTTGCAAATTTGTACACCATCCTGAAATACATATTACAAGATCTAACAGTGACGAAAATCCATATACACCGCAACGAGCAGAAAAAATTATCAAACTGATTTCTACTCTGAGATTAAAAGTCAAAGAGATCGACAGCACAGAATACGTCTATTCAAATTATTAAGTCTGCACTGATCAAAAACAGTCTATAACACAGTTGATTGAAAGGGATTAGAATTGTTAACTCAATGAGTATTCCATTTCCTTAGATTTTTCATGGCAGCAGAGAAGTTGTCATCCCCATCTGTATCATAACGCCATTCTCCATTTCATCATTTTGTAGGTGGGTTTTTTGTTTCAGTCCAGGAAGAAAGTTTTGCTTATTCTGTATGTCTTTCAAAATTTGTTTCAAGAAATCTATGAAGAACCCTGCATTCATCTTGACTATCTCTTCATTAAACAATGAAAACAATTCAAGGTATCAGGATATAGTTTTGTAAATAGAATCAGATCATTACTGTTTAAAGCAGTGCAGAATGAAAGAAAAAGCTAAAATTGATAGGTTTGTCAAGCTGCTCCTTTATTTTAACCAACTAGAGTTGATTGTTCAATAAATTGAATTTGACTGTTTAAATACTCTTCACCGATAGTGGAAAATAAAAAAATGTCTTGTCTTGTTTTCCCCGCCATACCAGAGAGCAACACAAGAATACTGCTAATGGTTTGCACCAGATCCTGTCCAGGTTGGTAACTAAAATAGAATTGGCCAATTCTGTTTTCTGCACAAGGAGCATTTGGTTAATACTGATCATTAATTCATTGGTAAAGTATGTCACAATGCAAACATTGATAGCATCCTGAAAACCAGACCTTGATATCCCCACTGTTCCTGGTTAGACTCTGCACTATAGGAATTACAAAAGTCTATTGCTTTTCTCCCCTTGATTCTGAAGAAAGGCACAGATGCTTTTCTGCTGTAATGTGTTGCATGTTCACCTGTCCATGGATCCTATAGGCTCTAAAACTAAAGAACACAGGCTGTGGATATGTACGAGGCCAAATATTAGCAGATATAGAAACACATCCACTTTCACTGATGGGAGCTGACTCCAGTGGCAATGGATAAAACCTCATTCATGTCAAGTAGTAGAAATTTAAACAATTAATTATGCTTGCAGTTCCTAAGTGACATGTTTCAATTTAGACGACACTGAACCACTGTGAAATAAATAACCAAGAATAAGGACAGCATTGGTATCAAGTATCAGAGACTGATCGATTGAATTCAGTTCACACTCTTGGCCTGGTGCTGATGCAAACACACTTTATCCACACTCACATTCTGGTTGAGGGCCTGAGCAATGCAGAAGTATTTCCATACATTTTAATGAATGAAACACTGATTGATTTATAAGGCATGAAAGCTACCTCAAAATATCAGATCATGACATGCAGAACTGGAAACATTAGGAGATAGACAGACAGAAAATGTCAGTATGGTATAGACCAGTACCGCTACTTTAAAGTGGTACAGATTGGCAGCACAACAGAAAACTCACTCACTCAGCCAGTTAATGGAGAAAGGGAAAAAAGAATGAAATTTCGGCCCAGGTATTCCCAAATATGGACAGTTATAAATTGACTCACCAAACCATTAATCGCTTCAGTTAGTGTTAGATGTTACATTTTACAGTGTCCAGTAGCAACTGATAAAGACTCCTGCATACACAAAATGTAAAAAAAAGTCTGAAAATAATAACAATAATGAGAATGACGAGAACGAGGGTAGATCCAATCAAGGACAGTAGTGGGAGACTGTGTATTGAGTCGGAAGAGATAGGAGAAGTCTTGAATGAGTACCTTTCTACAGTATTTATGAACGAGAGGGACCGTATTGTTGAAGAGGAGAGTGTGAAATGGACTGGTAAGCTAGAGGAGATACTTCTAGGAAGGAAGATGTGTTGGACATTTTGAACAACTTGAGGATAGACATGTCCCCCGGGCCTGATGGGAGATATCGTAGGATTATGTGGGAAGCAAGAGAGGAAATTGCAGTACCGTTGGCAATGATCTTTTCGTCTTCACTGTCAACGGGGGTGGTACCAGGGGACTGGAGAGTGGCGAATGTTGTGCCCCTGTTCAAAAAAGGGAATAGGGATAACCCTGGGAATTACAGGCCAGTTAGTCTTACTTCAGTGGTAGGTAAAGTAATGGAAAGGGTACTGAGGGATAGGATTTATGAGTATCTGGAAAGGCACTGCTTGATTAGGGACAGCCAGCACGGATTTGTGAAGGGTAGGTCTTGCCTTACAAGTCTTATTGAATTCTTTGAGGAGGTGACCAAGCATGTGGATGAGGGTAGAGCAGTGGATGTAGTATACATGGATTTTAGTAAGGCATTTGATAAGGTTCCCCATGGTAGGCTTATGCGGAAAGTCAGGAAGCATGGGATAGAGGGAAATTTGGCCAATTGGATAGAAAACTGGCTAACCGGTCGAAGTCAGAGAGTGGTGGTAGATGGTAAATATTCAGCCTGGAGCCCAGTTACAAGTGGAGTTCCGCAGGGATCAGTTCTGGGTCCTCTGCTGTTCGTAATTTTTATTCATGACTTGGATGAGGGAGTCGAAGGGTGGGTCAGTAAATTTGCAGATGATACGAAGATTGGTGGAGTTGTGGATAGTGAGGAGGGCTGTTGCCGGCTGCAAAGGGACTTAGATATGATGCAGAGCTGGGCTGAGGAGTGGCAGATGGAGTTCAACCCTGCCAAGTGTGAGGTTGTCCATTTTGGAAAGACAAATAAGAATGCGGAATACAGGGTTAACGGTAGGGTTCTTAGTGAGGTGGAGGAACAGAGGGATCTTGGGGTCTATGTTCATAGATCTTTGAAAGTTGCCACTCAGGTGGATAGAGCTTGTAAGAAGGCCTATGGTGTATTAGCGTTCATTAGCAGAGGGATTGAATTGAAGAGTCGTGAAGTGATGTTGCAACTGTACAGGACTTTGGTTAGGCCACATTTGGAGTACTGTGTGCAGTTCTGGTCGCCTCACTTTAGGAAAGATGTGGAAACTTTGGAGAGGGTGCAGAGAAGATTTACCAGGATGTTGCCTGGAATGGAGAATAGGTCGTACGAGGATAGGTTGAGAGTCCTAGGCCTTTTCTCGTTGGAACGGCGAAGGATGAGGGGTGACTTGATAGAGATTTATAAGATGATCAGATGAATAGATAGAGTAGACAGTCAGAAACTTTTCCCCCGGGTACAACAGAATGTTACAAGGAGACATAAATTTAAGGTGAAGGGTGGAAGGTATAGGGGAGATGTCAGGGGTGGGTTCTTTACCCAGAGAGTGGTGGGGGCATGGAATGCGCTGCCTGTGGGAGTGGTAGAGTCAGAATCTTTGGTGACCTTTAAGCGGCAATTGGATAGGTACATGGATGGGTGCTTAAGCTAGGACAAATGTTCGGCACAACATCGTGGGCCGAAGGGCCTGTTCTGTGCTGTATTGTTCTATGTTCTATGTACCTCCAAATCTAACACCTGGCCAGTTTCATTACCCATTACCAAATTTAATGTGGCATTGCCCCCTGTTGATCTGTCTACAAATGGGCAACAAACCAGAGATAACAGCTCTATTTATTCTAGTTCTAAGTTTCTATCCTAGTTCTTTGAATTTCTGCCTTAAATCCCCATTTCCTTCCTAGCAATGTCGTTGGTGCCTATGTGGACTAAGTCTTGGGACTGTTCCGCCTCACCGGCAAAGATCCCAAAAGCAAGATCAGAGACATCACGAACCCTGGCACCCGGGAGGCAACACACCAACCGTGAGTGTCTCTCCTTCCCACAGAACCCCCTGTCTGTCTCCAACTATGGAGTCCCTAGTGACTCATGTTCTGCTTCTCTTCCCACTTCCCTATGGAACAACAGGGACAGAGACTAGTACCCCATTGCTTACCCCCGGTAAGTCATTTCCCCAACAGTATCTCAGTTCTAAGTGGACGCGCCTTCACTCTGAAGCTGGGCCATTGGGTCCTAATCTGTCCTACTCATCGAAACATTTTCTGCATGTCCACTCTATCTGGGCCTCTCAAATAATCTGCAAGATTCAATCAGATTCTCCCACACCGTTCTAAACTCCATCGATTTAAGTACCAGAAGTCCTCAACCTCTCCTCATATGATAAGTTCTTTATCCCTGGGATCTTTCTTGTAAACCCCCTCTGGTTCCCCTCCAAAGTTCAGCACATCCTTCAAGAGCTAGGGGCCCCAAAACTGCTCACAATGTTCCAAATGTGGTCTGACCAGAGCGATATACAGCCTCAGCAGTACATCCCTGCTCTTGTATTCTAACTCTCACGAAATGAATGTTAACATTACATTTGCCTTCCTAACTGCCAACTGAACCTGCCTGTTAACCTGAAGAGAATCCTGAACTCGGACTCCCAACTCCCTTTGTGCTTCAGATTTCCGAAACCTTTCCCCATTTAGGAAACAGTCTCCGCCTCTATTCTTCTAATCCCATTGCATACCCTCCCACACTATCATCCATCTACCAACCGAACCTTAATAGGATCCTGAACTCGGACTCACCCCCGAGGACCTTGTTTGTGCTTCAGGCCTGGCAGCATCTGTCCAGAGACAGACAGAGAGAAAGCGGAGTCAACGTTTCGAGTCCTGGGGCAGCCGTCCTTCGGGAGAGTGGCCTTTGGTCTTGATGTGCCGCCGCACAATTTCTTGTTCACTCCCACCTCTCTGTCTGTGTGTATTTGTCATTATTATTGAGTTTGGCGAGTCCCGGAGCCAGCCCTGTTGTTTCTCTCTCCTGAAAGGGTTGTCCCTTTAAAGAGCCTTTCCCCTGAAGCAGCTGCTCACGGTCACTTGGGGCACGAGGCGGCCGTTAACCGCCATCTCGCGCGGGGCCTGAAGCTAAAATGGCGCCGGGGCCACGCGGGAAGGAAAAGCGCCGAGGGAGAGCGGACTGTGTCAACATGTCCCGTTCCCGAGGGTCAGGATGGTGGTTATTGGGGGGTGGAGGGGGACAGGAGAGATTCCCCCTCCCAGTGAGGCACCTTGTACAAACCGTGAGGTCTCTATCTCTCTTTACATCTATCTCTCTCTGTAACTTGTTTGTCCATGATTTGCTTTCATTCTCTGACTAGGTCGATTGATCTTGTACAAACCGCGAGGTCTCTCTCTATATGTATCTCTGTCCCTATCTCTGTTTGACTGTCTATGACTTGCTTTAACTCTGTCGATTAATCTCGATGACACTGTGATTTTTGTGCCTCTTTCTGACTCCGTTCGACTGTTTCTTTAAAACTCTATGTCCCTGCTTATGTCTATGTTTCTCCCTGTTTCTCCCTGCCACTCTGTGACCCTCTGTCTCTCTCTGACTCTCACAGTGACTCTGTAACTCTCTCTGACTGTACGATGGGAGTACTGTTTATTGCTGAGCACAACAACTCACCCACACGGTGGCACAGTGGTTACCACTGCTGCCTCACAGCGCCGGAGACCCGGGTTCAGTTCCCGCCTCAGGCGACTGACTGTGTTGAGTTTGCACATTCTCCCCGTGTCTGCGTGGGTTTCCTCCGGATGCTCCGGTTTCCTCCCACAGTCCAAAGATGTGCAGGGTCAGGTGAATTGGCCATGCTAAATTGCCCGTAGTGTTAGGTAAGGGGGCAATGTAGGGGTATGGGTGGGTTGCGCTTCGGCGGGTCCGCGTGGACTTGTTTGGCCGAAGGGCCTGTTTCCACAATCTAATCTAATCTAAACTCCTGCCTTAGAAAAGTGCCTAACAGTTTGCTTTGATCACAGGCATCCCTGTGTCAGTGCGAGAGCTGACTACCCACACTGGATATAAGGTGGTGGAGGGAGATAGTACCTTGTTAAACTACTCTGTTCGATCCCCAATTGAATATATTTTCTCCAAGGATGGTGAAGACATTTCCAGGGAATACTCTAACCACTGCAGAACCATACACACAATCATCAACATCAGTAACCGTCAAGAGGGCAATTAGCACTGTGCTGTTTCTAGTCAGAAGGCCGAGTCTCTCCTGAACAGCAAATTTATCGCCACTTCAGTGAGTTGTTAAGAAACTCTGGTTAGCACTGCTGCCTCACAGCGCCAGAGACCCGGGTTCAATTCCCGCCTCAGGCGATTGACTGTGTGGAGTTTGCACATTCTCCCAGTGTCTGTGTGGGTTTCCTCCGGGTGCTCCGGTTTCCTCCCACAGTCGAAAGATGTGCAGGTCAGGTGAATTGGCCATGCAAAATTGCCCGTAGTGTTAGGTATGGGGGTAAAAATGTAGGGGTATGGGTGGGTTTCGCTTCGGCGGGTCGGTGTGGACTTGTTGGGCCGAAGGGCCTGTTTCCATACTGTAATCTAATCTAATCTATATAAATCGACATTATCAGAGCAATGTGATGGCACTGGGGGAGTATGCAAAGGGAGATTTACCAGGATGTTGCCTTTGCGGGCGGGAGAATTTCAGTGATGGAAAGAGATGGACAGACTGGGGTTGTTTTCCTTAGAGCAGAGTAGATTGAGTGTGTGGGGACATGATTGAGATATATAAATGATGAGGGAGGAAGAAACCTCCCCCACCCCCTTGAAGGAGGGATCAATGACTGGGTCATAGGTTTAAGGTAAGGGGCATCAGGTTCAGAGGGGGATGTGTGGGAAAACATTTTCACTCAAAGGGTGGTAGGGAATCTTTAACTCACTGCCTGTAGGAGTGGGAGAGGCGGAAATCCTCATCACATCGAAGAACAATTTAGATGTGCACTTGCAATCCAAGGCTAGAGTCGGATTAAGTAGTCCTTAATGTTTCATATATATATTGTTGCAGAAATAGGGGCTTGGATAAGGTGAATAGTCAAGGTCTTTATCCCCAGGACAGTGAGTTCAAAACTAGAGGGCATTGGTTTAGGGTGAGAAGGGAAAGATTTAAAAGCGACCTGAGGGGTAATCTTTTCACATAGAGAGTGGTGCGTATTTGGAATGAGCGCCAGAGGAAGTGATAGAAGTGGGTACAATATCAACCTTTGAGACATTTGGAATGATACATGGATAGGAAAGGTTTTGATGGATATGCCCCAAACACAAGCAAATGCGGCTAGTTCTGTTTGGAGACTGGTCAGCACAGATGTGTTGGGCTGAAGGGCCTATTTCCGTTCTGTGACCTTACCACTGGGAGTATGGTATTAGAGACCAGAGAGGTAGTTGCTTTTAACTGACATGGATGATGATCAAAGTGGGGTGCGGGATGCGGACAGTAATGGTAACCCCCAGGATGTTGACAGTGCAGTGGGGTGGACTGTGATAATAGCCACCCAGGACGTTGACAGTGGGGTGGGGGTGGGGACAGTTAGAGTAACCCCTGAAATGTTGATACTGCGGGGGGTAGGAACACGATTTAACACTGTAGGGGTTGGGGACTGCGATGGTAATACTATTGAAAGTCAGGAGGGCAATGGTTGGATGGTGTACCATTTGGCCATCCATAGTTAACACCAATCTTTTGAAGTGTAGATTTTACAACAGATGGAGACTTTGCAACGATGTGAAATCTCAGTTGTTTTATTTCTCCTTTCTGTCAATTATTATCCTGTCATAGAAGATAACATCTGTGAAAAAAAAGATAATTTCAACATCCGGTCTTTTATTTCCTCTTTGTCTTGTTTTGTTCCAGTTCCTGTTGCTGGGGTTTTCCTCACCCCCAGAGTCAGTAAAATGGAGGTTCCGATTGGGAATCATCTTATTCGAGAGTGTGTATTGTGTCGAGGTACAGGACTGTACTTACAATGCTACTTTCAAAAGTAAGCCTTAAACAATGCCAGCAGGAATTACAACTTTAGTTCAGACAGGAAAGAGCTGGCTATTGAATCCTTCCAGTCCTAGCACCAAGGCTGTGCCTCGCGATCAACAGGGGTTGGAACAATATTTAATGTGACCAGGAATTCCAACAACCTCACAGAGCCAGGTAATTCATTCTTCATCATTGATCTGTGCTCGTTCTTCACTGGGGTCCAGCTGAAGTCTTGACATGAACACTAAAAAATTGTTTCAGAAACTCAGCAGGTTGGCAGCATCTGTAATATCCTTTGTCAGATAAGGGAGGCCTTCATAGCGAGAGGATTCAAGTCCAAGTGCAGGGTGTCTCGCTACAATTGAACAGGGTGAGACCTCACCCTGGAGAACTGTGTGCGCAGTTTGGGGTTTCCTTAGTTGAGGAAGGATATTGTGCCTATGGACAGATTGCAGCAAAAGTTTCCCAGAGTGATTTCTGGGAAGGCAGGATTGACCGATGGAGAGAGACTGGAACGGTTAGGATGACGTTTAGTGGAGTTGAGAAGAATTAAGGAGGAATCTCATAGAAACCTATTAATTTGAACAAGGACGAGACAGAGTAAACACGGGGAGGGTGTCCCTGGTGAACAGGTGGAGAGTCCAGAACCAAGGGGTCACGGCCGAAAGGAAGTGGAGTGGGACTGAGATGGGGAGAAATGTCTTCACCCAGAGAGTGGGGAACCTGTAGAATTCTCTGTCACAGAAAGCAGTCAGAGCCAGAACACTGAATGTTGTTCAGGAAGGAGTTGGATTGATTTCTTTGGGGCTAAAGGGAGAATACGGGGAGACAGGAGACTATGTTGGGTTATCAGCCATGATACGATTGAATGGGTGAAGCAAGCCAGAGGGGCCAAATGGCCTCCTCCTGATGATATTTTCGATGTTTCTCTGCAAATGGCCCAGTTGTCGCTGACTGGTGGAAGACAAAGGGAAGTTTTGCATCGATTTATGTAGGCCGTGAAAATGAGGGACAGTAATTTCTAGTTGACAATTTTGAGATAGTGGGTGCAGAGCGATCTTTTAAATTTAGCATCGAATAGTTAGGGTTGGATTGGTGGGATATTGTTAATGAGACAAGCTACACAAAAACAATTGTTACTGCAATGGTGAGGGTTTTGAGGGAATTTTACAGGCACGTGGGTTTCCCTCCAAACGAACGAGTGTTGGAAGGGGGTCAGGACGACAGGGAACACTGGGGTTGGTGTTTGCTGAAGGGATGATGTTATTGACAGGAAATCCCTGTCTGAATCCAGCACAGCCATACGGCACTGAGAAGGTAGTACTCATTGCCCCACAGTTTCTGATTCTTTCGCTTCTCACATTGCTTCCCATTAAACTCCGGAATTGGAAACAAAGGTGGGTCAGAACCTCCAGCAGGTAACCCCGGCGATCGTTCTCCAGTTGGCACTCGATGTGGGCTTCGAACTGACGTTGCTCACATAGTCTCTCATACGCACACCCTCATACACTATGTGTGCGAGTGCATTTGAGTGAGAGTATGAAAGTGTACATGTCTGTGTGAGAGAGAGACACACACACACATTCTCATTGACACTTACAGATACTTTCACGTGCGCGCACACACACTCACTCAGTCATGTCTGCAGTGCACCTTGTAGACCACACTTGAGAAGCTGAACACCGTCCATGGACAGTGCAGCCCCTGCTTGATTGGCACTGCATCCTCCACCCGCGCTCAGTAGAAGCTACGAGATGCCCTGCAGAAATTCACCAAAGATCCTCAGGCAGCACCTTCCAAACCCACATCCATGCCCATCTAAAATGACAAGCACAGCAGATACATGAGAATACCACCTCCAGCAAGTTTCCCTCAGCCACTCACCATCCCAACTTGGAAATATATCAGCCATTCATTTAGTGTCGCTGGGTCAAAATCCTGTAGCTCCCTTTCCAATGGTATTATGGGTCGACCTACAGTACAAGGACTGCAGTGGTTCAAGAAGGCAGCTCACTACCTCCTTCTCAAGGGGCCAACTAGGATGGGTTATAACTTCTCGGCCTAGCCAGTGATTTTTAAATCCCACAAGTGAATTAAAAAAGAAATAAAGCACTATTTGGGATTGTGCTTTCCGACGATGTGGACAGGCCGAACAAGTGGCAGACATACAAAGTAATGTGTTGTGTTCAAAGGAATGGTCAGCACAGATATAAACTAAAGATTAAAATTTGAATAATTGTTGCTTGCGCATCAGTCAAAGAATTCAGATTCATTTGCTAGCAGAAGAAGCTGAGCATTTGCAGTAAAACTTTACTATGTTCTTTCTCTCTTATTTTCTCCAGCTGCTTCTTTGAATAGTTGCTGGCGGCGCAGATAAATTAGTGAGGTGGTCAGCAACTTCAAACAGCATTCAAACACTATCAGAATGGGATAAAAAATACTCTGGGATGCAAACCCAGCAACTTTACATGTGTTAGACAAATTGGAGCAAATGAACTGATGTGTCTGACTCGTTTGCAAATCTAAAGCACAACAGTTCAAATTGACGACACACTCACAATTTCCGTTAGACAGTGAACTGAGCGTTGGTTAGTCCCATTAACGGTGAGTTATCCATTGCAGTTAGAAGAATTGAAAAAGGGAACTTTTCATCTGAATAGGAGAGAAAGTTCAAAATGTCAGTGCAAAGGCTACAGCAGGTCACAAGGAAGACATTTATTGTGAAAGGAATGGAGTATGGAAGTAGGTAATTGTTAATGCAACTGTACAAGGGATTTGGGTTTACACATCCGGAATACTGCAGATAGTTTTGGTCCCTTTATTATAGAGTCATAGGGTCACAGATGTAGAGCATGGAAACAGACACTTTGGTCCAACCCGTCTATGCCGACCAGATATCCCAACCCAATCTAGTCCCACCTGCCAACACCCGGCTCATATCTCTCTAAACCCTTCCTATTCATATACTCATCCAAATGCCTTTTAAATGTTACAATTGTACCAGCTTCCACCACTTCCTCCGACAGCTCATTCCATACACGTACCACCCTCTGTGTGAAAACGTTGCTCCGTAGGTCTCTTTTTCTATCTTTCCCTTCTCACCCTAAACATATGCCCACTAGTTCTGAACTCCCCGACACCAGGGAAAAGACTTTGCCTATTTACCCTATCCATGCCGCTCATAATTTTGTAAACCTCTATAAGGTCACGCCTCAGCCTCCGATGTTCCAGGGAATACAGCACCAGCCTGTTCAGCCTCTCACTATAGCTCAAACCTTCCAACCCTGGCAACATCCTTGTAAATCTTTTCTGAACCCTTTCAGTTTCACAACATCTTTCCAATAGTAATGAGACCAGAATTGCACGCAATATTCCAACAGTGGCCTAATCAATGTCCTGTACAGCCCCATCATCACGTCCCAACTCCTGTACTCAATACTCTGACCAATAAAGGAAACATACCAAATGCTTTCTTCCCTATCCTATCTACCTGCGACTCCACTTTCAAGGAACTATGAACCTGCACTCCAAAGTCTCTTTGTTCAGCAACACTCCCTAGGACCTTAGATTAAGTGTATAGGTCCTGGTAAGTATTGCTTTCCCAAAATGCAGTATATTGCATTTATCTGAATCGAACTCCATCTTCAACTTCTCAGCCCATTGACCCATTGGTCAAGATCCTGTTGTAATCTGAGGTAACCCTCTACGCTGTCCACTGCACTTCCAATTTTGGTGTCATCTGCAAACGTACTGACTGTGCCTCTTATGCTCGCATCCAAATCATTTATGTAAATGACAAAAAGTAGAGGATCGAGCACGGATCCTTGTGGCACTCCTGGTCACAGGACTCCAGTCTGAAAAAACAACCCTCCTCCCCCACCCTGTGCCGTCTACCTTTGAGCTAGTTCTCCCTGTATTCCGTGAGATCTAACCTTGCTCATCAGACTCCCATGGAGAACATTGTCGAACGCCTTACTGAAGTCCATATAGATCACATAGAACAATACAGCACAGAACAGGTCCTTCGGCCCACGATGTTGTGCTGAACATTTGTCCTAGCTTAAGCACCCATCCATGTACCTATCCAATTGCCACTTAAAGTTCACCAATGATTCTGACTCTGCCACTCTGACAGGCAGCGCATTCCATGCCGTCACCACTCTCTGGGTAAAGAACCTACCCCTGACATCTCCCCTATACCTTCCACCCTTCACCTTAAATTTATGTCCCCTTGTAACACTCTGTTGTACCCGGGGAAAACGTTTCTGACTGTCTAGTCCATCTATTCCTCTGATCATCTTATAAACCTCTATCAAATCACCCCTCATCCTTCTCTGTTCCAATGAGAAAAGGCCTAGCACTCTCAACCTATCCTCGTATGACCTATTCACCGTTCCAGGCAACATCCTGGTAAATCTTCTCTGCACCCTCTCCAAAGCTTCCACATCTTTCCTAAAGTGAGGCGACCAGAACTGCACACAGTACTCCAAATGTGGCCTAACCAAAGTCCTGTACAGCTGTAACATCACTTCACGATTCTTGAATTCAATCCCTCTGCTAATGAACGCTAATACACCATAGGCTTCTCACAAGCTCTATCCACCTGAGTGGCAACTTTCAAAGATCTATGAACATAGACCCCAAGATCCCTCTGCTCCTCCACCTTACAAAGAACCCTACCGTTAACCCAGTATTCCGCATTCTTATTTGTCCTTCCAAAATGGACAACCTCACATTTGGCAGGGTTGAACTCCATCTGCCACTCCTCAGCCCAGCTCTGCATCATATCTAAGTCCCTTTGCAGCCGACAACAGCCCTCCTCACTAACCACAACTCCACAAATCTTCGTATCATCTGCAAATTTACTGACCCACCCTTCGACTCCCTCATCCAAGTCATGAATAAAAATTACGAACAGCAGAGGACCCAGAACTGATCCCTGCGGAACTCCACTTGTAACTGGGCTCCTGGCTGAATATTTACCATCTACCACCACTTCGACCGGTTAGCCAGTTTTCCATCCATCTGGCCAAATTTCCCTCTATCCCATGCCTCCTGACTTTCCACATAAGCCTACCATGGGGAACCTTATCAAATGCCTTACTGAAATCCATGCATACTACATCCACTGCTCTACCCTCATCCACATGCTTGTTCACCCCCTCAAAGAATTCAATAAGACTTGTAAGGCAAGACCTACCCTTCACAAATCCGTGCTGGCTGTCCCTAATCAAGCTGTGTCTTTCCAGATACTCATAAATCCTATCCCTCAGTACCCTTTCCATTACTTTGCCTAACACTGAAGTAAGACTAACTGGCCTGTAATTCCCGGGGTTATCCCTATTCCCTTTTTTGAACAGGGGCACATCATTCGCCACTCTCCAGTCCCCTGGTACCACCCTTGTTGACAGTGAAGACGAAAAGATCATTGCCAACGGCTCTGCAATTTCCTCTCTTGCTTCCCACATAATCCTAGGATATATCCCGTCAGGCCCGGGGGACTTGTCTATCATCAAGTTATTCAAAATGTCCAACACATCTTCCTTCCTAACAAGTATCTCCTCTAGCTTACCAGTCCATTTCACACTCTCCTCTTCAACAATACGGTCCCTCTCATTTGTAAATACTGAAGAAAAGTACTCATTCAAGACCTCTCCTATCTCTTCCGACTCAATACACAGTCTCCCACTACTGTCCTTGTTTGGACCTACCCTCGTTCTCGTCATTCTCATGTTTCTCACATATGCATAAAATGCCTTGGGGTTATCCTTGATCCTATCCGCCAAAGATTTTTCATGGCCTCTCTTAGCTCTCCTAATCCCTTTCTTCAGCTCCCTTCTGGCAATCCTGTATCCCTTCAATGCTCTGTCTGAACCTTGTTTCCTCAACCGTATGTAAGCCCCCTTCTTCCTCTTTACAAGACATTCAACCTTCCTCGTCAACCAAGGTTTCCTCACATGACCATCTCTTTCCTGCCTGACTGGTACATACATATCAAGGACACGTCGTATCTGTTCCTTGGAAAAAGTTCCACATTTCCACGACATCCTTCCCTGACAGCCTATGCTCCCAACTTATGCTCCTCAGATCCTGTCTTACAGCATCGTATTTACCCTTCCCCCAATTGTAAAACCTTCCCTGTTGCACGCAACTATCTCTCTCCATAACCAAGGTGAAAGTCACAGAATTGTGGTCACCATCACCAAAATGTTCATCCACTAACAAGCCCATCACTTGTCCCGGTTCGTTACCAAGTACCAAATCCAATATGGCCTCCCCTCTGGTCGGGCAATCTACATACTGAGTTAGAAAAGCTTCCTGGACACACTGCACAAACACCGCCCCGTCCAATCTACTTGATCTAAAGAGCTTCCAATCAATGTTTGGGAAGTTGAAATCACCCTTGACTACTACCCTGTGGCTTCTGCACCTTTCCAAAATCTGTTTCCCAATCTGTTTCTCCACATCTCTGCTGCTATTGTGGGGCCTATCATAAACACCCAACACGGTGACTGCACCTTTCCTATTTCTGACTTCAGCCCATACTACCTCCAAAGGCAGATCCCCCTTGAACTGCCTTTCTGCAGCCGTTATACATTTCTAATTAGCAACGCCACCCCCCCCCCTCCTTTTTTACCACCCTCCCTAATCTTACTGAAACATCTGTAATCAGGAACGTCCAACAACCACTCCTGTCCCTCTTCTATCCACGTTTCCGTGATGGCCACAACATCGTAGTCCCAACAACATCTACCGCTCTGCCCTCATCAATCCTCTTTATTACTTCCTTAAAAAACTTTTATGCGTTTCAAGATATCCAGCACTCCTCCTCTGTAATATGGATATTTTTCAAGATGTCACCATTTATTTTCCTGCAGTCTATATCTTCCCTATCCTTTTCCACAGTAGATACTGATGCAAAGTACTCATTTAGTATCTCCCCCATTTTCTGCGGCTCCACACAAAGGCCACCTTGCAGATCTTTGAGGGGCCCTATTCTCTTCCTGGTTTCCCTTTCGTCCTTAATGTATTTGTAAAAACCCTTTGGATTTTCCTTAATTCTATCTGCCAAAGCTATCTCATGTCCCCTTTTTGACCTCCAGATTTCCTTCTTGAGTATACTCCTACTTGCTTCTTACTCTTCTAAGGATTCACTCGATCTATCCTGTCTATACCTTACGTATGCTTCCTCCTTTTTCTTAACCAAACATTCAATATCTTTAGTCATCCAGCATACCTACCAGCCTTTTCTTTCACCCCAACAGGCATATACTTTCTCTGCACTCTCGTTTTCCCATTTCTGAAGGCTTCCCATTTTCCAGCCGTCCCTTTGCCTGCGAACATCTGCCTCCACTCAGCTTTTGAATGTTCTTGCATAATACCGTCAAAATTGGCCTTCCTCCAATTTAGAACTTCAACTTTTAGATCTGGTCCATCCTTTTCCTTCATTAGTTTAAATCTAATAGAATTATCGTCGCTGGCCCCAAAGTTACCAGTGGTTAGCATTGCAGCCTCACAGCACCAGAGACCCAGTTTCAATTCCTGACTCAGGCGTGTCTGCATGGATTTCCTCCGGGTGATCCGGTTTCCTCCCACAGTCCAAAAAAAATGTGCAGGTTAGGTGAATTGGCCATGCTAAATTGCCCGTAGTATTAGGTGAAGGGGTAAATGCAGGGGAATGGGTCTGTGTGGGTTGCGCTTCGGCGGGTCGATGTAGACTTGTTGGGCTGAAGAGCCTGTTTCCACACTGTAAGTAATCTAATCTAATCTAATCTAATCTAATCTAATCTAAAGTGCTCCCCCCAACTGACACCTCAGTCATCTGCCCTGCCTTATTTCCCAAGAGTAAGTCAAGTTTTGCACCTTCTCTTGTAGGTACACCCACATACTGAATCAGAATATTGTCTTGTACACACTTAACAATTCCTCTCTATCTAAATCCTTAACAGTTTGGCAGTCCCAGTCTATGTTTGTAAAGTTAAAATCCCCTACCATAACCACCCTATTTTTCTTACAGATAGCTGAGATCCCCTTACAAGTTTGTTTCTCAATTTCCCTCTGATTATTAGGGGGTCTACAATACAATCGCAAAAAGGTGATCATCCCTTTCTTACTTCCCAGTTCCACCCAAACAACTTCCTTGGACGTATGTGCAGGAATATGCTGCCTCAGCACAGCTGTAATGATATCACCTATCAAAAATGCCACCCTCCCATATCTGTGGCCTCCTTTGCTATCCTTCCTGTAGAAGTTGTATCCTGGAACATTAAGTCCTGCCCATCCCTGAGTCATGTTTCTGTAATTGCTGTGATATCCCAGTCCCATGTTTCTAAGCATGCCCTGAATTCATCTGCCTTCTTTGTTAGGATCCTTGCATTGAAATAAATGCAGTTGAATTTATTAGTCCTACCTTGTTCCTGCCTGCCCTGACTGTTTGACTCGCTTCTGTTCTCAGGTGTACCAGTCTCAGATTGATCTCTTTCCTCAGTGTCTCCCCTGGTCCCACCACCTCCCCACCAACATACTAGTTTAAATCCTCCCGAGCAGCTCGAGGAAATCTCTCTGCCAGTATATTAGTCCCCTTCCAATTTCGGTGCAATCCGTTCCTCTTGTACAGATAACCTCTACCCCAGAAGAGATTCCAATGATCCAAAAATGTGAATCTTTCCCCCATACACCAACTCATCACCCATGCATTCATCTGCTCTATCCTTCTATTCCTGCCCTCACTAATTCGTAACACCGGGAGTAATCCAGAGGACCTCCTTTTTAAATTTCTGCCTAACTCTCTGTCATCTCCCTTCAAAATCTCAACCTTTTCCCTTCCCATGTCATTGGTTCCAATGTGGACAATGACCTCTTGCTGACCCCACTCCCCCGTGAGAACATTTTGCACCCTCTATGAGACATCCTCTATGGCACCAGGGAAGCAACACACCCTTCTGCTTTTTCGCTGTTGGCGACAGAAACATCTGTCTTTACCTCAAACTAGAGAATCCCCTAACACAATTGATCTCTTGGAACCCGATGTACCCCTGTTGCAGTAGAGCCATTCTCAATACCAGAAACTTGACTGTTCATGCTACGTTCCCCTGAGAATCCATTACCCCCTATATTTTCCAAAACAGCATACCTGTTTGAAATGGGTATATCCACAAAAGACTCCTGCACTAGCTGCCTACCTCTCTTACCTTTCCTGGCGTTAACCCATCTATGTGACTGTATCTGAGACTTTTTCCCCTTCCTTTAACTGCCATCCATCACATACTGTTGCTGTTGCAAATTCCTCATTGCTACTAACTGTCTCTTCAACCGATCCATTCGATCTGATAACATTCTCAGCCAGCAGCATTTATGGCAGATATAATCCACAGTAACCCTTAAACTCTCTTTAAACTCCCACATCTGACAAGAAGTACATATCACTCAATTAAAGGCCATTTTTGCTCCTTCACAATCTACAGACCCAGAAAATAACACTGTCTTATTCCTCTACAAACACTGCCCCACATTAAATTAATAGTTATGGCTTGTATTTTAAGTTTAATCAAGAGACATATCTCCAAAAACATATAATGAAGAAAGAGCCTACTCTACTCAATACTGCAGATTCTCTGTAGACCACATTTAAAACAACGATTAACTTATCTGATTCTGTGCTGTGAACTTCACCCAACAGTTCCTCCAAGATCAGTTGTGAATTTCGCTGTTCAACAATTATCCCAAAAGCACTCCAATGGCCAGCGATACACAAATTCAAACATCAATGGCAATAACTGTGCAGTTTCTCTCTCTCTCTCTCTCTCTTTCTCTTTCTTTCCCCCCTCCCCCCGCATTGACCTGACCATGTTCTTCTCCCTTTTGGCCATGCTAAAGTGTTCTGAGATATGCAGGTTAGGGTGTATTAGCAATGTGGAACTGCAGTGCTGTCGGATAAGTGGGTGGGTCTAGGTTGAATTGTGATCAGAAGCTCGTTTTCTGCTGTGGGAGGAATAGATTCCAGTACGTAGGACACTTGACATCAGTCCTGGCGAAAATGGGATCTGTTCACCCACTGACCCCCGTCCCTTCTCTCCACTCCCTCTCTTCCCACACTCTGCAATCCCCCCATTCTGTCTCACTCCAACCCTCCGGTCCCCTTCGCTCTCTCTCTCTCTCTCTCTCTCTCTCTCTCTCCCCCATTCTCTTACGCACCCCTCATCCCCTCAAGCAACAGCATATGAAACAGTAATTGCTGCTCCTGCAATTAGAGGAAATGACCTCCAGCACCTAAAATACCTCAAAAACGGAGCAGCTGTTACGGCCAGAATTTTTTCCTGTCCTCCATTTGGATTACCCAGAATCCTCCTCTCATTCCTCTAAACTCCAGAGAGTAGACTTAAACTGCTCAATCTCTCTTTTGAAGACAAACCCCTCCCCTCTGAACATGAAATGCACAAAATCATGTTGGAGTTGGATGGTATCTTGGATGTAGAATACACACCTCAAAGTGAGTTAGTCATAACTTCTGAGAGATCTGCAGCCCAGAAAAAGGCCCATCGGCCCATCGAGTCTGTGCTGGTCAGAAACAATCACCTCACTATTTTCTAATCCCATTTCCCCAGCACCTGGCCCCATAGCCTTGGCGTCATGAGTGCACATCTAAATCCTCCTTCAATCTTCTCCCACCCTTACAGGCAGTGAGTTCCAGATTCCCCACCACCCTCTGGGTGAACAAGATTTTCTTCACATCCCATCGAAACCTCCTGGCCCTTAGTTTCAATCTATGCCCCTCCTCCACCTCTGTCAAGGGGTGAAAGTTCCTTTCTATCGTCACCCCTCATTGTTTTTTACGTCCCTCTCTTTCGATCTACTCTGCTGTATGGATTACAGAAAAGTTGTGGAAGCATTGGAAAAGGTGCAGAGGAAATTTACCAGATTGTTGCCTGGTCTGGAGGGAAGATCTTAAGAGGAAAGGCTGAGAGACTTTACTCATTGTAAAGAAGAAGGCTAAGGGGGGAATTGATAGAGATATACAAGATGATCAGAGGATTAGATAGGGTAGACAGAGCAAGACTTTTTCCGAGGATGATGATGTCAGCTTGTACGAGAGGGCATAACTACAAATAGAGGGGTGATAGATTTAAGACTGATGTTAGAGGCAAGTTCTTTACGCATAGAGTGGTAAGGGCGTGGAATGCCCTACCTGCTAAGGTAGTCAATTCAGCCACATTAGGGAGATTTAACAAATCCTTAGATAAGCACATGAATGATTTTGGGATAGCTTAGGGGGATGAGCTGAGAATAGTTCCCAGGTCAGCGCAACATCGAGGGCCGAAGGGCCTATTCTGCGCTGTTTTGTTCTATGTTCTAAGGACAACAACCCCAGTCTGTCCAACCTCTCTCAATCACTGAAACTCCAGCCTCCAAGGCAATATGCTGGTAAATCTCCCTGTGCATCCTCTCACAGTTCATTTAGGTATGTCCCGTTGGTAACATGTACTTTCAGGTCACTCCAGTGTTGCATCAGGAAGAAAACACGTATTTTGCAGTAAAAAAGAGGGCAGCTAATTTTTAATCAGTAAAGTCATGTTTTAAGCAGGTGGTTAATTTAAGTTCATCATTGTCTCATTAGAGAGAGGGAGAGAGAGGTGTGGGGGAGAAAAAGAGAGAAAAAGCAACAACTGTTTATGGTTTAACCTGAGGGTCACCACCTCTAAGGCACAGGGAATGATCATTCGCAGCAATCTCAACCAGAGCAGCAATTGAACTACAAGCTGTCAGCCTGACTATACATCGTAAGCCAACTATAGAATCAATTAAGCAAACCAACCCCAACATGGCCAATGGCAAAAACATTGGGTGGTTGAGTGGTTAGCATTGCTGCCTTACAGTGCAAGGGACCCAGGAACAATTCCAGCCTCGGGTGACTGTCTATTGGGAGTTTGCACGTTCTCCTCTTCTCTGCGTGGGTTTTCTCCGGGTGCTTCGGTTTTTTCCCAAAGATGTGCTGTGTAGATAGGTTGGCCATGCTAAGTTGCCCATAGTGTGAGGGACATGCAGGCAAGTAAGGTTTAGCCAATGCAAAATGCAGTGTTACACGGATAGGGTAGGACAGTGTGTCTGGGTGGGATGTTATTCAGTGGGTCAGTGTGGACTCAAAGGACTGAAAGGCCTGCTTCCACACTGTAGGATTCTATGATGTGCAGGTTAGGGGGATTGGCCATGGTTAATGCAGGGTTGCCGGGATAGGGTCAGGGTTTGTTTGGAATGCTCTGCACTGGTTTGGGGAAGACTTGATGGGCTGAATAGTCTCTTTCCACACTGTATGGATTGTGGTCACATCAATGTTTCGCACAAAGATGTGGTGAAATTTATTCTGAAATTAATTTTGATGAGATTCATTTTCAGTTTCTGAAATAATGGGGAAGCAAAATCTTATGTTTTTAGCTCCGCAGGGTGTGCCCTGCAGATGTGAATTTGAATCTTGCTGTGGCAGGTGATGGATTTGGAATTCGATTTGAAACAAAAACAGATCTGGAGTTAAGACTCTAATGGTGACTGTTGTCAGGAACAAACAACCATCTGGTTCAAAATTGAAGACTAAGGTGAGAAGGTTGTGAGTGTTTGGAACTCCTTGCCACAGAGAGCTGTGTGTGGGGGAGCAGGTTTAAAGCTGGGGTAGATAGATTCTTGATCAGTCGGGGAATTGAGGGTGACATGTTAATTTCAGGAAAGTGACGGTGAGGAATGGGGCATCAGCCACGATGCTATTGAATGGCTGAGCAAGCTCGAGGGGCCAAATAGCCTTCTCCTGTTCCTGTCTGTGATGGTCCTTAGGGGAATGAAATCTGCCCTCCTCACCCAGTCTGCTCTGCACATGACTCCTAATCCTTTCCAAATTCCTCACCACCTTCTGGCTGAGCAAGTCGATTGGTTCAAGGACATTTCGGAATTGCATCCACTTCCCACCTTGGCAGAGATGGCCGCATCCTGTTTAGAGTACAGAGAAAAAACGTTTGTCAGGGTCAGTTTTCAGCTTGTTGAAATCACATGGTTTGCCATGAGAAATTGGTCAGTATAATGACCCCAGATATTCACAGCTCCTCCTGTACACTGTCTTTCAGGCGAAGTTTGTTATTCTCATCCAAATTTAGAGTTATACAGCATGGAAACAGGCCCTTCGGCCCAACTCGCCCAAGCTTAACAGGTTTCCCAAACTCACCTAGTCCTATTTTTCTGCATTTGGTCCATATCGCTCTAAACCTTTCTTATCCATGTACCTTTCCAAATGTCTTTGAAATGTTGTAATTGTACCTGCTTCTACCACTTTCTCTGGCAGCTCATTACATATACTCTGCCCTCTGCGTTATACATTTGCCTCTCAGATCCCTTTTTAATCTTTCCCCTCTCCCCTTAAACCTATGCCTACTAGTTTTCGGCACCCCTACCCTGGGGAAAAGACCATAGCTGTTTACCGTATATATGCCCCTCGTGATTTTATAAACTCTCAAGTCACCCCTCAGCCTCCGAACAACTGGGAGAAAAGGTCCCAGATTATGCAACTTCTTCTTATAACTCAAATCTACAGTCGTGGTAACATCTTTGTAAATCTTTTCTGTACCCTTTCAAACTTGAGAACATCCTTTCCACAGCAGGTTGACCAACACTGTAGACAGTATTTTAAAAGTGGCCTCACCAACATCCTGTACAGCTGTAACATGATGCCCCAACTCCTGCCGTCAGTGCTCTGACCAGTGAAGGGAAGCATGGCAAATGCTGCCTTCACCACAGTGTCTAGCTGTGACACCACATTCAAGGAACTGTTTTCCTGCATCCCTAGGTCTGTTTGTTTAGAAACACTCCCCAGACTTGTACTATTAACATTATAAGTCCTGCCCTGGTTTGCCTTACCAAAATGCAGCACCTCACATTTATCTAAATTAAACTTCATCTGTCATTCCTTGACTCACTGGCCCAGTGGATCAAATTTCCATTGTACTCTTAGATAACTCTTCCTGTGTCCAAAATGCCACCAATTTTGGTCCTACTCCTATCTACTTTATTTCGGTGTTGTCCTGTTTTCAGGCTGACCAAGCAGAGCAGCAACCACCCAGCATCACATACGCCACTCTGAGGCACACATACAGGAGGGGATGAGGAACCAGGTCAAAAGGAAGAGGGAAACGTTTATGTCAACCTTCCACAGATATCGTGAGACAGCGTAAAAGAAAACCTATGAAGCTTCAGAAATCGATCAATAGCAGGCCTCCCTCCCAGCAAATAAGGAGGACAAGGAAGACAAGGCATAGTAATGCCACGTTTCTGCGACTAGGCTAGGCTTTGTCTCAATTCAGTCAGCAAGATGTCAGTTCCAAAGGTGGACTTGTCTTGAGAAACCTTCTGCATAATTGTCTATTCCCACTGTAGCATCTAAGTGTTAATGGCCGAGATTTAAGATTTTATGCTAATCATTCCTAACTTGGACATCCGTTTCATCTCAATGAATTGAATGTATTCTCCATACCTTGTTTAAATTGTGGTGAGGCAGCATCCAAGGAACAGGAGAATCGACGTTTCAGGCATAAGCCCTTCAGGAATCCTGACGAAGGGCTTATGCCCGAAACGTCGATTCTCCTGTTTCTTGGATGCTGCCTGACCTGCTGCGCTTTTCCAGCAACACATTCTCAGCTCTGGAAATAATTCAAGGCAGGACTGTTTTCCAGCGCTGTCTTCATTGCCCTCTAATTTCATCACTTCCAGTACTTATCCAGCTCTCTTTTCATACCTCATATGGAAGCATACCTCTAACACGATCTCAGGCTCCACAATCCAAATCCTAACAACTCTGAGTAAAGATATTTCTCCTCATCTCACTCCTAGCTCTCTTGCTGACAATCTTGAAATTGTGACCCCTGTTCCTGAACTACCAAAATTCTTCATAATTTTGAACACTTCCACAATGTTCCCCTCTTAATCTTCTCTGCTCCAAGGAGAAGGAGCCTGATATCACTAATCCTTCCTTGTATGTAAAATCCTTATTTCCTGCTATCATTCTAGTAAATCTTCAATGAACCCTCTCCAGAGCTTAAAGTTTCTTAAATAAATTGCCCAGAACTGTACACAAATGTAGTCTGACCAATGATTTGTGGAGGTGGAGCATCATCTCCTCAGCTTTACACTCAATGCCTCTATTCATAATGGCAAGGATCCTATAAGCCTTCTTTACAAAGGTTTCAGCTTGCCTGGCCAACTTCAGAGAATGATACACATGAACCCAGAGGTCCCTCTGCTCTAGTTCAAAGACGTACCATTGACCCTGCATTGTTGTCGTATGTTTCTGTTAGCAAAATACATTACCTCACATTTCTCTGCATTGGAATTCATCTGCCAGATTTCTGCCCATTTGGTAAACTTGTCAATCTTCCTGTGAAGTCACTCAGCATCATCTTCACAATGCACACTTCTCCCTGGGTTAGTATCAACTGCAATTTAGAGATTATATTCTCAACACCCAACTCCTAATCATTTATGTAACCAATGTATTTATCAATGTGTACTTGTTAGTTTCTCTATGTGTGCGTAACTATCAATCTCTACCTGTCCGTTTCCCCAATGTGAATGTGTGTGTATATTTGCCAGTCTGTTCCTGCTCTGTGAATTGCGACTGTCAATATTAATCTGTACTTGTCAGTTTCTCCTAGATCAGTACGCAAATGCAGTTACCTTTCTATGCTCCAACAATGTCTGCATTGTCAAATGTGAATTTACTTATCGACTTCTACCAGTCAGATCCTGTTTGGTGAATGTGAACAGTGCAGGTACCAATATGTACCTGTGAGAAGCTACTCCTTGAATATAAGACTGTACTTGTCAGTTTATGCTGTGTGAAAATGGAGTGTACTTACCATTCTGTTCCTGTCAGTTTTAGCTTTGTGAATGAGAGTGTAGTTATGAATCTGTCTCCGGCAGTTACTGCAATGTGAATGTGTGACGAAAGATAACTGAAACTGACCGATGGAGACTGTTAGTCACACATTTGCGTCGCAGTAACAGTGTCATCATCATTTGTTTGTTTCTGCAACATGAATAAGTGTGTAATTATCAGCCTGTACTTGTCAGTGTGTCTACTCTTGTGTATTAAAGTGGACGCTAGCAATATTCTGTGTCTGTGCAATACATCCTGTGATAGTTGTTATTAGGGTGTTGAGACTGGATCTTAACCTTTTCTGTATTTTGTGTTTTCTGAGTTGACTGTCAATCTGTGGCGGTGAATGGGGAAGAGAGGAGATAAGGTGATGGCAGAAGGGAAACTGCTTTACTCTTGAGAACCATTCCGAATTATGGTCACACATTTCTTGTTTGGGGAGAGAGTCTGGGATCTGTGGTATCACCAAGACATTTAGTTTTAATTTGTAACCAGGCATTGTTGGTGTTTTTGTTTGTGAAAATGAGTTTTATTCTGCATGTCAGTCTATTTTTGTATGATATTTTAATATCAATATGCAACACAACAGCACCTTTCTCACCAAAATCAGAATCACTGATATGGCACAGTTCAGAAGCAGATCATTCAGCCCATTGTGCCTCTACTGGGGCATTAGTTCTGCAGTAACTGTTGAGAATGTGAACTTCATCCACTCATTGTCAGTGTCTATATGGGAAGGACAATTTGACATCAGTTCTGCAGACATATGACTTTTAATAACTATAGTGCTAGTGTTGATCTGTTTCCCACAATCTCAATTACACATCATTGGTCAGATCACATTTGTGTTCAGTTCTGGGCACTTTATTTCAGGAAGGACCCTCAAGCTGTGGAGAGGGGTCATCGGAGATTTACTGGATCTCATTCACCTATGTTCAGTTGTCGGTTTTTTTGTCTGAGTGTAGCATAAACTCTTTTCAATGATGCTTAATTTTATTGCATTTCAGTCTCAATTATTTCTTACATTGCATGTACGTGCACGTAGAGTGGACTTTATCAGGCGCTGCATATCCTGATAAGTGATGTTGAGAGTCAATTCATATCTGGAAATAATTGAGGCCAAATTTTATTATTTTCCTTTCAGCACCCAGTGGCTGAGTGAGAGTGAGTTTACTCTTGAACTGAGATACAGACTGACAGCACATGTCTCCTGTAGCGAATGGGAAACAGCCGAAGTTCTTTAATTGTTAGTGCCCGTAAGAATCATGTGCAAGTGAAAACTTAACACACTGCAACAGAAAGGATTCTGTGCTGCTCTTCAGTGTCAAGGTAGGAAACACAATGGACCTTTTGTATCTTGGATAGTGCAGAATCTAACAAAGTAATGATATAGAATGTTGGTCTTCAGAATGCAATCAATTTTTGTTTCAGTGCACAGTGATGTACTTTTCTGAACACTGCTGAAGTAACAATCAGTGTAAACTGAGTCCATTTGCAACTAAGTGAAATGGTGGTGAACAATTCATCTGCATTGGACCTGACTGACCATAATGTTCCTTGTACAGAAATGACAATTCATTTCTGTTTTCTGATGTAGACAGAACATTCCCCTGCTCTGTATTGTGATGATTAGCAGTACTTCTGCCATGCTTTAGTGGTAGGGAAGAGGAAAAGGACTTTTATTTTTTGTCATGCAGTGCAGAATATGTGATGATAAAACCTTTGAAAAGAATTCTCCTTCTCCTAGGTGAAAAGGCCCATACCTCGTCTCCTCGTGACCCGAATGGTGGAGTACCTGAATGGACACACGCCACCCATTGCAAAAGAGCGCCTTCGCCTGAACAACCTGACCAGAAAACACTTGAACAACAGACACCGGAAGTACCAGCATGCCCGCTGGCTGTGGCATCTGGGGAGTGACAATCTGCTTCTTCTCTGTGTCCCTCCTAGCTCTGTATCCCCTGGTGGGGTTTGAATGGGCACTTTATCATTCGCGAGTTACATACTAACACCTTCCTGCATATGACTTATAACAATGCGAAAGAGATTAACCATTCCCACTGCTGGGTATGTGCTCACATTGCCATTCATTCTCAAGTAGAATCCCTCTCCGACCCATCCCATTCAACGAATCTGACACCGCTGAATGGTGATTGGAGCAGAATCGGTCCTCCGAGGTGGCCACGATGCGGCTTCCCAGTGGGTTCCAGAGATTGGGCCTTGCCCAGAAAGATAACAGTAGTCCTCGCTGGAAATCAGCGGTTTATACCTTGGACAAGTACAAAGGCTGCCCCGGTATAACCTCTCTCCTACACCGCCTACCCTGGTCCTTACGAATACCACGGGGCTGGGTACACCCCTGGGAACTGTTTGTTTTAAGAGAGACTCTTCCGGATACAGCACTTGCAACTATTCCCTGCTCCTTACCTCAAAGCCTATCCTGTCCACTATAAGAGGCAATATATTCAACCTTAAGACCCCGAATAAGATTTTGGGTAACACCACTTTTAGAACCTTTTGGACTGGCACCCAGACGGACCGTCTAGGTACCTATAATTGCACCTATTTCATTTGTGGCCATGAGGCCTACCCTTGGCTGCCAGTCACCTAGGTTGGTAGCTGCTACGTTCGGTATGTAGTCCCCTTCATCTACCATTTCCACTTATCCCCATTCGAGCAGCTCAAGACTCGCTCCAGAAGAGGCTTTATCTTCATTGAAACAGTTCCTAGCAGTATCCACCCCTTTCTACGGGACCTACCGACTGACCATCAAAGCCAGGCACCTGGCATCCCTCCTCGAGAAGGTGGCCAATTACACAGCCTTAGCCATTAAAGTGTTTAATACCGAGATAGTTACCCTTTGCACGGTTGCCCTCCAGAACCGGAATGGTCTGGATTACCTACTGGCCGAGGAGGGGTGCACATGTGCCCTCATTGGCTCTGCCTGTTGCCAGTGAAAAGCCTCCGTGCCTTCTTCTTCAATCAAGACTCTCGCCCACCCTCTGACGACCCCTTCTCCCACCTCCAACACACCCCGTCCACCTGGACACCCCGTGCTGGCCTCCTACCTGCCCTCGACCTCTTCATAGCAAACTGCCGCCGCGATATTAACCGCTACCTGAACTCCCACACCCCTCCCACCCACTCCAACCTCTCACCCTCGGAACGCGCAGCCCTCCACTCCCTCCGTTCCAACCCCAACCTCACCATCAAACCAGCTGACAAGGGAGGCGCAGTAGTAGTTTGGCGCACTGACCTTTACACCGCTGAGGCCAAACGCCAGCTCGCAGATACCTCCTCCTACCATCCCCTTGACCATGACCCCACCACCAAACCATCATCTCCCAGACCATCCATAACCTCATCACCTCAGGGGACCTCCCATCCACCGCCTCCAACCTCATAGTCCCACAACCCCGCACCGCCCGTTTCTACCTCCTGCCCAAAATCCACAAACCTGACTGCCCCGGACGACCCATCGTCTCAGCCTGCTCCTGCCCAACCGAACTCATCTCGGCATACCTCTACACGGTCCTGTCCCCATTAGTCCAAGAACTCCCCACCTACGTTCGTGACACCACCCACACCCTCCACCTCCTCCAGGATTTCCGCTTCCCCGGTCCCCAACGCCTCATCTTCACCATGGACATCCAGTCCCTGTACACCTCCATCCCCCATCACGAAGGACTCAAAGCACTCCGCTTCTTCCTTTCCCGCCGTACCATCCAGTACCCTTCCACCGACACCCTCCTTCGACTGACCGAACTGGTCCTCACCCTGAACAACTTTTCTTTCCAATCCTCCCACTTTCTCCAAACAAAAGGAGTAGCCATGGGCACCCGCATGGGCCCCAGCTATGCCTGCCTCTTCGTAGGGTATGTGGAACAATCCATCTTCCGCAACTACACTGGCCCCACCCCCCATCTTTTCCTTCGCTACATTGATGACTGTATCGGCGCTACCTCGTGCTCCCACGAGGAGGTTGAACAGTTCATCCACTACACTAACACCTTCCACCCCAACCTCAAATTCACCTGGACAGTCTCGGACTCCTCCCTCCCCTTCCTAGACCTTTCTGTTTCTATCTCAGGCGACCGAATCAACACGGACATCTACTACAAACCAACCGACTCCCACAGTTACCTGGACTACACCTCCTCCCATCCTGCCCCCTGTAAAAACGCCATCCCATTCTCCCAATTCCTTCGTCTCCGCCGCATCTGCTCCCAGGAGGACCAGTTCAAAATACGTACAACACAGATGGCCTCCTTCTTCAAGGACGGCAATTTCCCCCCCGACGTGGTCGACGGTGCCCTCCACCGCATCTCCTCCAGTTCCCGCTCCTCCGCCCTTGAGCCCCGCCCCTCCAACCGCCACCAGGACAGAACCCCACTGGTCCTCACCTACCACCCCACCAATCTCCATGTACAGCGCATCATCCGCCGTCACTTCCGCCACCTCCAAACAGACCCCAGCACCAAGGATATATTTCCCTCCCCTCCCCTATCAGCTTTCCGTAGAGACCACTCCCTCCGCGACTCCCTTGTCAGATCCACACCCCCCACCGACCCAACCTCCACTCCCGGCACCTTCCCTTGCAACCGCAGGAGGTGCAACACTTGCGCCCACACCTCCCCCCTCACTTCTCTCCAAGGCCCCAAAGGAAACTTCCATATCCGCCACAGATTCACCTGCACCTCCACCCACATCATCTACTGCATCCGCTGCAGCCGGTGTGGCCTCCTCTATATTGGGGAGACAGGCCGCCTACTTGCGGAGCGATTCAGAGAGCACCTCTGGGCCACCCGGACGAACCAACCCAACCACCCTGTAGCACAGCATTTCAACTCCCCCTCCCACTCCACCGAGGATATGCAGGTCATTGGACTCATCCACCGCCAAACCACAACAACCCGACGGTCGGAGGAGGAGCGTCTTATCTTCCGACTGGGAACCCTCCAACCGCAGGGGATGAACTTGGACTTCACCAGTTTCTTCATCCCCCCTCCCCCTACCTTGTCTCAGCCGGATCCCTCCAGCCCGGCACCGCCTTCCTGACCTGCAGTCGTCTTCTTGACCTCTCCGCCTCCATCCTACTCCGACCTATCACCCTCACCTTGACCTCTTTCCACCTATCACATTTCCAACGCCCCTCCTCCAAGTCCCTCCTCCCTACCTTTTATCTTCTCCTGCTGAACACTCTCTGCTCATTCCTGAAGAAGGGCCTGTGCCCGAAACGTCGAATCTCCTGTTCCCTGGATGCTGCCTGACCTGCTGTGCTGTTCCAGCAATAAAGTTTCAACCAGTGAAAATATCACCAATTTTGCTGACCACATCCGAGAGGCGGCCACTAGGCTTCATACTGCCAACTCCCATTGGGATCTTTGGACCTGGGTGGGCAGGTGGTTCGGGTCTTTGGGGAGTGCCATTTTTCAGGGTCTCGCAGTGCTGGTTATTGCCCTAGTGGTCATCATGCTCCTGATTGTTTTCCTCAAACAGTGCTGCGCACGCTGGTGCTCATTACTGCTACCCTCTACCCCACCTATAGCTCAGTTATTTAAGGTTATCTTCCCGATGAGCACTCGTGTCACCATTGAGCCTCATAGCCCTATGCCGTCAAACCTCTGCTCTACTGATTATGAAAAGGAACAGGAGGGATTACAGTACTGGAAGGCATTTTCCTAATCAGGCTGAGAAACCATTTTGTGTCCCCAGAACTTTGCTGGCTGTGCATTCCTTACAATGAGGTAATGTGAAAGGTAGGCCTTATGTTCCTAAGGTGTCAAGATAGTGTTTCCTCTCTTTGATGAATGATCAGTGCAGGTGTAGAACCAGTCAAGCTGACATCGACTTGCCAATTAGTCCCACTTCCTTCATGAGTTATTGCCACTTCATGGTCATTCAATAATTAGGGACATTTCTGCTTAGTGTTGGCAATCTGTGTAACTAGCACAGGTGGTGATTCCATTTGTTCTGTCCACTTGTAGAATACATAATAGTGCTTTAGTTTTGACCTTAATGACTAACCTCTGATTTAGTACCAACTTGTAAGCATGCCAAACTGTGTAATTAACGATCAGCTCCTATATGTTTTCTATATATAATCCTGTTGTATCCTGATATACTTCAGAATAACACCGAGCCACAGTTAGGACGGTGAATTCCCCATGATATATTGTGTAATAAACTAATCAGTTCTCAGGGTCTGAGTTTTGACAGTTTTCGTCAACATTGTCCAAGGCTTTCTTGGTCCTGAATCTTTTGGATCCTCACGTGCAGCTTTCCAAAAAATAAGTTCCTCATAATAAAAAGAGAGAAGGTTAGTCGAAAAGGGGAGAGAGAGTGTTTTGAAGGAAAATTACGAAGATCCCAGTGCACATTCACACACAAACACATACTCTTTCATATGTACTCACACTCGCAAACACACACACAAATGCTCTTCCTCTCTCTCGCTCTCACTCTCTTTCCTGCACATGCACACAGATGTAAGTCTGTGAATTTGTGTGTGTAGAATTATATTTGTAGATCCATTCTATTTTGCTCAAAAATGCATAACAAAGGACAAAGAGAACAGAAAATTTACAGCCCAGTAACAGGACCTTCGGCCCTCCAAGACTGAGCCGATCCAAATGTACTGTCGGTCAATTCCTAAGCAGCTGTATCCCTCTACTCCCCACATACTCATGCATCTGTCCGACGCATCTTAAATGAATCTACTGTGACTGCCTCTAACACCTCTGCTGGCAACGTGTTCCCAACGCCCATCAGCCTCTGTGTGAAGTACTTACTGCATGTAACCCCCTTAAACCTTCCGCCTCTCACTTTGAAAGCATCACCTCTCGTTATTGAATCCTTCACCCTGGGAAAAAGATTGTCTCTATCCACCCTGTCTATACAGGGTGGATCCTCAATCTTCTTTTTTCTAGTGAAAATAAACCTAACCTACTCAACCTCTCTTCATAGCTAGCACCTTCCATACCAGGCAACATCCTCATAAACCTTCTCTGCACCGTCTCCAAAGCGTCCACATCCTTTTGGTAATGTGTCACCTAGAACAGGACACAGTACTTCAAATGCGACCGAACCAATGTCTTATACAATCTTAATATGACTTTCCAGCTCTTATACTCAATACCCCGTCCGATGAAGGCAAGCATACTATATGCCTCTCTCTCCCTCCAGCACATGCATGCACCGTTTCTCTCGCTCTCATGCGCATTCCCTATTTCCCTCTTTCTCACCATGCACAAAGTCTGTCTCTCGTGCTCACTCAAACACTTTCCCTTACACAGGCACAAACTTCTCTCTCGTGCATGCACAATCTCATTCACGCATGTACAGTATCTTGCTGTCTCATTCACATGCAAAGACACTTTCTCGCACGCAGGCAGCAAAGTCTATCGCTTGCATGTACACAGTTTTTTGCATATTCACACATGCTGTCTCTCACACACATGCACTGTCTCTCTTGTGCACGTATGTTCTGTCCCCCTCATGCATGCGCACACTGCATCTCCTGTGTATGCACACAGCACTTCACACACGCACACACACACTACTCTCACATAAATGCACATATTTTCTCTCATGTGCACATACACTGTCATGCGTGCACACACACCGTCAAACATGTACATGCGCACACAGTCTCTTTCATGTACACACACACTGACTCTTACATGCACACACTGATTCACAATTGCACCCACACACTGTCTCCTGAATGCAAGCAGTACATCGCACAAGCATGCACATATTGTCTCTCATGTGTACGCACACACTGTCTCTCGTGCATTCACAGAGTGTCTCTCAGACTCAAACGCACACTGTTTCTCTTGGACACACACATTGTCTCTCTTGCACACATGCACACACTCTCTCATGCGCAACCACACAATATCTCTCACACACATGGACACACTATCTCTTATGCACACTCACACACTGTCTCTCTAGTGCATGCACAAATTGTTTTTTCATGTACATAGACACATTGTCCCTCATGCGCATGCACACACTGCCTCTCATGCACACAAATATTTGCGCTCACACACAGGCACAATGTGTCTCTCGTGCATACACACATTGTTTCTCATGACAATGCACAATCTATCTCATGCACGCAAACACTGTCTCTCACACACAAGAACACACTGTCTCTCCTGCACATGCACAGATTGTCTCGCAAGAGCACGCACACACACAGTCTTTCCCATGCACACACTCCCTCTCTTACACACGCACAAATCGATTCACATGCACAGGCAAACACTGTCCCTCATGTACATGCACACATAGTCTCTCTGGCATGCACACGTCTCTCATATGCATAGACAAACTGTCTCTCTTGAACAAACACACATTGTCTCTCATGCACACACACACACTCTCATGTGCAAGCACACACTTTCTCTCACTTGCACGCACATACTGTCTCACCTGCACGCACACATACTATCAGTCTAGCACATGAACACATTGTCTCTCATGCATACGCACAAACCATCTCACAGATGCACACTGTCTCTTGTGTGCACGCAAACAATGTGTCTCACGTATATGCACACCCTATCTCACATGTGCATGCACACACTGCCTTTCCCTTGCAAGATCACATTGTCTCTCATGCTACGTACACAGTCTCCCTTGTGCATGCACACATTGTCTCTCATGCACATGCATGCTTTCATTCATGCACAAGCACGCACTATCTCTCACATGCATGTGCACACTGTCACGTACACATGCACACATTTTCTCTCATGCACATGCACACACTGTCCCTCTCATGCATGCACACAATGTTTCCAATGCTCACACACCACAGTTTCTTTTCTGCATGCAGATTATGCGTCTAATGCACGCGCACACAGACAGACACAAACACACAGTCTCTGTCATGCACGCAAACGATTTTCCTTGCACATACATTCACCATGTTTCTTGCACGCACACACCCTCTCTCATGCGTGCAGACACTACCTCGCGCATGCACCAGCACAAACTATCTCACGCATGCACTCACTGTCTCGCTTGCACATGCATTCACTGCCTCCCTGGCGCGCACACACACTGTCTCGCGCATGCACACGTTTTCACTCGTGCACACACTCACGCACACACACACTGTCTCTCACATGCACTCACATTGCTGCCACTCTTGTGCGCCCACACTGTCTCTCACGTGCATGCCCAGATTGTCTCTCAGGCACACACACAAACTGTCACTTTCACAAACGCACACATTGTCTCTCTAGTGCACGCAGACACTGTCTCACATTGGCACACAATACCTCTCACATGCAAGCACTGTCTCACGTGCACATAGACACTGACTCTCTCACAAATGCGCACACAATCTCGCAAACACACGCACACACTATCTCTCACACGCATGCGCACAATTTCTCTCACGCACACATTCTCTCATGCATGTATTACATATTGTGTCTTGCATACACACACATTGTCTCTTATGCACATGTGCACGCTGCCACTCTCGTCCATGCACACACTGACTCTTACACAAATGCACATTGCCTCTCTCGCGCCACACACATGGTCTCTCACATGCAGGCATGCACTTGCTTTCACACGGACACACACATTGTCTCTTGTGCACGCACGCATGCACATACTGCCTCTCACATGCACACACACACTGTTGTTCATGTGCATGAATACAGTATCTCTCACGTGCATGCACACAATGTCTCCCACACGTATGCACACATTGACCCTCTCGTGCATGCACTCAGTATCTCTCTTGCACACGCACACGCTGTCTCTCACATGCGCCCATACACTGTCTCTCATGTGCATGCACACAATGTCTCTAATGCTTGCACACAATGTCTCTAATGCTTACACACAAACTGTTTCCCTTCCGTGTACAGACAATGTTCCTAATGTGCGTGCGTGCGCACACACACACACATACGAACACACTATCTCTGTCATGCATGCAAACAATTTTTCTCGTACACATATGCACACTGTTTCTCTCTCGCTCTCTCTCTCTCACACACACACACACACATACTTTCTCGCACACGCACACTCTATCTCTCTGATGCATGAACACAGTGTTTTGGCCACACATACCAACACTCTCTCTTGCACACAAGTCACACACTTTCTTGCCCACGCATTCCCTCTCTCACGCATGCACACACTATCTCTCGCATGCACACACTGGCTCTCGCACGCATGCAAACACTGTCTCTACAAGATATTATCACTGTCTCACTCGTGCTCGCCCACATTGTCTATTAGATTTCTGATTCTGAACATTCACTTCGACAGTCGGCCTAATCCCATGTTCTGTAACCTGTTCCCAAACTGAGCGTTTGATCCCAATCTGGAGTCTGATATATAAGCCTCTCAGTGTCGGGGAAAGTTAGCCTTGAGCCTGACAAAGGTGTGGAAAAGTTTTGTGTACATTTGACATCCAGGGATTCTTTAATGCAGCTTTAAAATTTGAAAATTAGATTACTAGTGTTTTTTTTATTCAATTTCGCTCATTAACTCTGTGTGTGTGTGTCAGAGAGAGACAGAGAGAAAGGGGGCGGGGGGGAGAGAGAGAGAGAGAGAATGTGCATGTGTTACCAGATACCTGTACGATTGTCACATGTACACCTTTATTCTTGTTCTTTCTAAGGTATTACATTTACTTCCCAGATCTGTCTACACAAATCTCTGAAGCTAACCTGATGGTGTCACCAAATATGAGGGGAACAGCTGATGGACTGCCAGTTATTCCCAGAGGATTGAACAAGGGAAGTGAGGAATCTTTACGTAATTGCACAGTAGAAATGGATGACATGAACTAAATCAAAATGGCTAAAGGAAAGAGGTGGCAATTTACAGATATTCCAGGAGAACAGAGTAAAACATTCACACGCCAAAGGACATTCGAATGTAGAGATGGTAACTGAGCGGGTAAAGCATTGTCCAAGCCTGAAATCTAATTGAGGGGTTTAGATTGCATTTATATCCATTAACAGATATTGGGAGTGAGCTACAAACTGCAATGCACTCAAGGGGTTTGGGTGGTTCATGCACACAGTCAAAGATATATGTGAATGAATTACAAATTGGAATCTAATCGAGGGGGTTCGGGTAGTTTATATATATACCCGGGAGTGAGTTGCAATTTGGATTCTAATCAAGAGGTTTTTTCATGATTTCTGTATGGAATAACAGATATATATGAGTGAGTTACAAACTGGAATCTAATTGAGGGCTTTGAGGTGGATTACAGGCAGAATAACTCATACCAGAAAGTGATTTAGAGTCTGGAATCTCGTCGAGGGTATTGAGGTGTTGCATGTACATAACAACAGAGACTCAGGAGTGAGTTCAATATTAGAATCATAACGAGGAGTTCGGGTTGTTTTTATATATGGAATGCATACACACACAATTGAGTTTAAGTCTGTTGGCTAATCAAATGTTTAGAGGCTGTCTAAATATATAATAACAGATAGCTGTTTCTGTGTTTATCTATTCCAATCTTTCTGATGATTCAAGCTTGGAAAGTCGGCAGCATTGATAAAATGTGCGTTTATCTCAGGCATTTACTGTAAACAAGTTCTGGAACTTGCATTTTAATCATCTTCAAAGAGCTGTGTCCATTTCCTACGTCTACAAAGATAATTCATATTTCTATAGTACATCAATGTAGACAGAAATAACCTTTGAGACATTGTGCACAGTGACAGTATTTGAGCCACAGACTGAAACATGGAGATATGTAACAGAACAGAATAGAACCAACATCGTTCTGTGTTGTTGCGCCCAATTTAACATTTGAACGTTTAGTTTATCTTGTCTTCAGTCTAACTTCCATCAAGCATGACTTCACATCTCACATTATTTCAATTCATCTCTCATTTCACCAGACCACCCACCCCCCGCCCCATAACTAAAGTGCCCCATCCAAATTTCCTGGGAAGGTAGAGAATGTGGTTAGAAATAAAGTAAATCTACCTCTCTCCTGCAGCATTTCAGATTCCCAGGCTATGTTAGAAATGGAGTTACATATTGATTACATCACCCACTTCCCCCATCCTAGTCCCATCAATCACACTTAGCCCAGCTCCATCACTGGTTACATACAAATTATCTGCCCCTCTACATTTGCTGCATCTGAATCTCCTGCAGTCTGGGGAGAATGGGATCAGATACAGAGTAAAGATTCGTCTACTCTGTCCACACCGAACACTTTAAGGACAGGCACAACAAGGGGTTAGATAGAGAGTAATGATCCCTTTACACTGTCCACCATCAAACCCTCCTGGACCAGCAGAACATGGAGACTAGATGCAGAGTAAGGCGCCCTCTATACTAATCTTACCAAATACTCCCAGGACAGGCACAGCACGGGGTTAGATATACATTTAGACAGCATGGCAGACAGTGTAGGTGGTATGTTAAAATTACAAAGGGACATTAATAAAATGAGTGAATGGACAAAACTGCCTCAGACAGAGTTAACTACGAGTAAGTGCGTTGCGATCAGCTGGTGCACAAAGAGGGTCCATAAAGGAGGTTTACAAGAAAAATCCAGAATTTGTGGGGTTAAATTCTGAGGCCAGGTAGTACAAATGATTCATCTAGAATTGAGTTAAGGGGTGATCTGATCAAACCCCCAAGATATAAACAGGATGCGACAGGCTAGATCAAGATCAATGATTCTGATTGCTTGGAGCTTCTCGAGCAAGAAGGAGCAAAGTCTGAGAATGAGGGCCCAGAGCGTTCAGGAGAGATGTCAGGAAGCGCTCTGACAAACAAAGGATTGGAGAGGTTTATAATCTCTTCCACAAACAGTAGTCGATCCAGGAAAGGGTCTTCCATTTACGTCTTAGTTAATTTCTTATTCAGCAAAATTGTGAAGGGACAAATGAAGGGCTGTGAAGTTAAGCCACAGATCAGCCATGATCCCTTTGAATGACGGAACAGGCTCGAGAGGTTGAATGACCGTCTCCTGTTCTAATGTTCCAAAATAAAGTCACCATCAAAGAATTTTAAGGACAGGCACAGGATGGGGTTGGATACACAGTAAAGTTCCTGTGACTGCATCTGCATCAAATATTCTCAGCGTAGGAGCAGAACACGATTAGATACTGAGTAAACCTGCCTCGACACTGTCCCCATCAAACACTCGAGGAGAAAGTGAGGTCTGCAGATGCTGGAGATCAGAGCTGAAAATGTGTTGCTGGAACAGCGCAGCAGGTCAGGCAGCATCCAGGGATCAGGAGAATCGACGTTTCGGGCATAAGCCCTTTTTCAGGAAAGCCCTAAGAAGGGCTTATGCCCAAAACGTCGATTCTCCTGATCCCTGGATGCTACCTGACCTGCTGCACTGTTCCAGCAACACATTTTCAGCCCACCAAACACTCCCCCGGCAGGTGAAGCATTGTATTTCATATAGATGATATCCCAAACTCTTTTTTAGAAAAGGTGTAATCTAACAAGAGATAATAATTTAACTGTATTTCTCCGCATATAAGATGCTACGCTATGCATTTTATATGCGGACACATGCATAGCAAGAACTGGACTTCTCCCCAATTTCAACAACAAATTATTTGCTTGATTCTCCCTGTTCTGTTCTGACTCTCTGTCAGATTTTTGGTTCTGAACATCCACATGGACAGTTGTCCTCATGTCATGTGCCATGTCCTGCTCCCAAACATAGTGTCTGATTCTAATCCGGTGGCTAATACAGAAGTCTCTCGGTGTCAGTTGGAGGGGAGTCTTGAGCCTGACTGTCCTGTGTTCATCTGACATCCTGGGATCGTTTAATGGAACTTTAATGTTTGGAAATCCCAATATTATCTAGTCATTCCATGTGCATTAGTAACTCTGTGTGTATGTGTGTGTGTGTGTGCGTGAGAGAGAGAGAGAGAGAGAAAGAGTGAGAGTGTGAGTGAGAGATAGCGAAATCAGGGCCACGTCCTCTTTTACTCCAGTACTTATTGAGTATTAACATTATTCTCCAGATCTTTGTACACAAATCAGAGAAAGCTAATGTGATACTGTCAGCAAATATTAGGATGGTTTGCCAGTTATTATCAGGGGGTGAGATTGCGTAGTGAGGAAGCCTTGCTTCCTCTGGAGACTTTGTGGCAGGAACAGTGACTGATTAGGAATACAGGGAAATTGTTTTCTTCATTCGGTCATGGAATGTGAACATCACTGGCTGGGCCCAGCATTTATTCTCCATTACGATCACCCCTTGAGAAGGTGGGAGTGAGCTGCCTTATTGAAAAGCAACACTGTATAAAAATAATTATTTTAGAGAAACAGAACGTGGTAGAAATTAAACTCCAGCTTTCTCTGTTCCCACTCCCAACTTAGTATTCAAATAGTTAGTTTATACTGAGTTAGAGACTGGAATTTTATAGGTGGAATTAACAAGTTTATGTTTTTCATAACACAACGTGGACTGAGTTTCAGTCTGAAACCTAATTGAGGATGAAGGTATTTATTGGTATGTGACAAATGAAGGAATGTGGTGTTAAGCCACAAATCACCATGACCTCGTTATAGTGTCATAGAGTTGTGCAAGATGGAAACAGAGCTTTTGGACTGACATGTCCATGCCAACCAGATATCCAAGTTAATTTAGTCCCATTTGGCAACACTTGGCTCTTATAACTCTAAACCCTTCTTATTCATATACCAATCCAAATGTCTTTTAACTGTTGTAATTGTACCAGCCTCCGCCACTTCTTCTGCCAGCTCATTCCAGACATGCACCATCCTCTGCATAGACATGTTATTCCTTCAGTGCCTTTTAAATCTTTCCCTCTCACCCCAAACCTATTTGCGCTAGTTCTCGATACGCCCAACCTAGGGAAAAGAGCTTTCCTACATCTCCTATCGATGCACCTCATGATTGCATAAATATCTGTAAGGTGAACCTTCAGCCACCATCACTACAGGCCAAACAACACCAGGCTATTCAGCCAGTCCGTGTTTCTCAAAACTTCCAATCCTGGCAATATCCTTATAAATCTTTTTTGAACTTTTTCAAGTTTCACAACATTCTTCTTATAGGACGGAGTTCAGAATTGCACATAATATTGCAAAAGCGGCCGAACCAGTGTCCTGTACAGCCACAACATGACCTCCCAAAACTTATGGTCAAGCTCTGAAAACTAAAGGAAAACAAACCAAACACGTTTTTTACTACCCTAACTACCTGAGACTCCACTTTCAAGGAATTATGAACCTACACTCCACGTTTTCTTTGTGCAGCAACACTCCCTGGGACTTAACCATTAAATGCAGAAGTCCTGTCGTGAAATATCTTTCCAAAATGCAGCACCTCGCTTTTATATAAGTTAAACTTCATCTTCCAAAACTCAGCTCATTGGCCCACCTAGTCAAGATTCCATTGCACTCTGAGGTTATCTTCTTCGCTGTCGACTACATTTCCAATTTTAGTCTCATCTGCAAACTTCTTAACTATGTCTTCTATGGTCATATTCAAATCATTTACATTAATGACGAAATGCAATGGATCCAGCACTGATCCATGTGACACACTACTTGTTACTGGACTCCAGTCTGAAAAAGAAATCTCCAGCAGCACCCTCTGCCTTCTACCTTCGAGACAGTTCTGTCTCCAAACGGCTAGTTCTGCCTGTATTCCATGAGATTCAACCTTGTTAACCAGTCTCCTATGAGGAATCTTCTCCAACCTTTTGTTGAGGTCCACATAGAGTGCGTCCACTGCTCTGAGCTCATCAATCCACTTTGTTTTTTATTCAAAAAACTCAATCCAGTTATTGAGACATGACTTGCCATGCACAAAGCCATGTTGATTATCTGCAATGAATGTAACTGTTATAATAAATGTAAATCCTGTCGCTTTGGGTTCCTTCCAACAACTTGTGCACCACTGATGCCAGGCTCACCGGTTTACAGTGTCCTGGCTTCAATTTACTACATTTCTTTTAAAAAGTGGCACCATGGTAGCCAACCTCCAGTCTTCTAGCACCTCACCTGTGATTATTGATGATATAAATATGTTACATGGTGCCCAGCAATCACTTCCCTAGCTTCCCACCGAGTTTTAGCATACACCTGATAAGGACCTGGGAAATTCTCCACCTTAATGCATTTCAGACGTCAAGCATCTCCTCCTCTGTAATATGGGTATTTTTCAAGTTGTCACTTATATTTCCCCACATTCTATATCTGCAATCTCCTTTTTAACAGTAATCATTGATGCAAAGTACTCATACAGTATCTCCCCAATCTCCTCCAGTTCCATACATAGAATATCTTGCTGCCCTTTGAGGGGCCCTACTCTCTGCCTAGTTACTTTTTTGTCCTTAATGTATATATAAACTCGCTTTGGGCATTCCTTGGCCCTATTTACCAAAGTTACCTCATTTGCCCTTTTGCCCTCCTGATTTCCGTCTTAGGTGTATTCCTATTGCCTTTATATGCTTGAAAGGATTCACTCGATCTCTACGTTCTGTACCAGAAATATGTTTCTTATTTTTTCTTGACTGACACCTCAATTCCTCCAGTCATCAAGCTTTGTCCTTCATCTTAACAGGAATATATTATCTCTGGATTATTGTTACCTAACTTTTGAAGGCAGCATACTTTCCCGCCCTTATTTTACTGGTGAACATCTGCCCCCAATCGGCTGTTGAAAGTTCTTTCCTAATGCCATCAAAGTTGGCCTTCCGACAATTTAGTACTTAACCTTTTAGATCCAGTCTAGCCTCTTCCATCACTATTTTAAGACTAATAGAATTATAGTCTCTAGTCCGAAAGTGCTCCTCCACTGACACCTCAGTCACCTGTTCTGCATAATTTCCCAAGAGTAGGTCAAGATGTGCACCTTCTCTAGTAGGTACATCCACATACTGAATAAAAAAAAAATTTACGCACTTTCCATCTAAACCTGTAAAACCTGGCAGTCCCAGTCTGTGTTTGGATAGTCAACATCCCCTACCGTAACCACCCTATTGTTCTTCCAAATAAATAAGATCTCCTTCCAAATTTGGTTCTCAAATTCACACTGATTACTGCATTGGCGGGTCTATAGTCCAAACCCAATAAGATAATCTTGCTTTTCTTATTTATCAGTTCCACCCAAATAATTTCCCTGGATGCATTCCCAGGAATATCCTCCCTAAGTACAACAGCACTTAAGGAGGATATTCCACACCCCCTCCTCTCTTGGCCCCGTTTTTTTATTCTCCCTTTAGCATTGTCTCCTAGAACATTAAACTGTCAGTCCTGCCCATCCCTGAGCCATACCTTTGTAATTGCTATGATATCCCAGTACCATATTCCTTTTCGTGCTTTGAGTTCATCTGCCTTCCTTGTTCGGTCTCTTGCATTGTAATAAATGCAGTTTAATTCTTCAGTCTTATCTCAATCTCTTCTTTGTTCCTGCCTGCCCTCACTGTTTAAATTGCTCTGTTTCCCAAATGTACCTGTCTCAGACTGATCTCTTTTGCCATTATCTCAGTAGGTCCCATTCCTGCACCATAACAATTTAAATCCTTCAGAGCAGCTCTAGCAAATGCCCCGGCAAATACAGTATTCCCGTTCCAATTCATTGCAATCTATTCTTATACGGGTTATGTCTACCGCATAAAAGATTTGAATAATCCAAAACGTGAACCCTTCTCCCCTGAACCAGCTCCTCAGCCAACCATTCATCTGCTCTATTCTACCCTCACTAATTCATAACAACGTGAGTAATCCAGAAATTACGAGCATCTTCTACCTTCGAGCCAGTTCTGTATCCAAATGGCTATTTCTCCCCGTATTCCATGGGATCTAAACTTACTCATCAGCCGCTCATGCGGAACCTTGTCAAATGCCTCCTTTTTAAATTCCTGCTTTTCTTCTTAGATTCTCCCTTCAAGAACTCATACTTTTCCCCTTCCTCTGTCATTAGTTCGTTGTGTATAAAAATCTCCTGCTGATTTCACTCTGTTTGAGAGCATTCTGCATTCTTTCTGAGATATCCATGATCCTGGCACCAGGGAGGCAGCAGACAATTCTGATTTGTTGCTGTCCACCACAGAAATATCTGACTGGAGAGTCCCCTATCACAATCGATTGCGTGGAATTTGACACATCTCTTGGTACATTAGAACCAGTCTTGATGTGTGGCACGGTGGCACAGCAGTTAGCACTGCTGCCTCACAGCGCCAGAGACCCGGGTTCAATTCCCGACTCAGGCGACTGACTGTGTGGCGTTTGCACATTCTCCCTGTGTCTGCGTGGGTTTCCCCCGGGTGCTCCGGTTTCCTCCCACAGGTGAATTGGCCATGCTAAATTGCCCGTAGTGTTAGGTATAGGGGTAAATGTAGGGGTATGGGTTGCACTTCGGCGAGTCGGTGTGGATTTGTTGGGCTGAAGGGCCTGTTTCCACGCTGTCAGTAATCTAATCTAATCTAATGGTGCCAGTTACAGTCAGTGCTACATTCCCCCAAGAGTACATCATATTTCCCAAGCATCGTACTTGTTTGAGCTGTAGATAGCCATATGAGATTCCCATACAACTTGCCTCTTTTTCTTAACTTTTCTGGAGGTAACCCATCTACCTGACTATATCTGCTGTTTTTTTTCCCATAACTAACACACCCCCTAGCTCCAGTAAATTCCTCATTGCCTCGAACTGCCGCTCCAATGGATCCATGTGATCTGCACAGATACTCATGAATAGCACTTTCCCTATTCTCGCACATCCAACACGAAGAGCACATTACTCTACTGAAAGCCATCTTTTCACCTTAACAATTTACAGACGCAGAATATAGCACAGAGTTATTACTCTGACAAAAAATACTGCTCCAGGCTTCTTTAGTACAAATGTCTTTTATTTATTTTAATCAAGAGACAGATCTCAATAACACATATCATGACAAAAGAAATCACTACTCACTATCGTAGACATACAAATAAGGTAAGCGTGGTTTTAGTTGAAACACTTTAAAACTATTCACTTCACTGTTGTGAGCTCTGTCACATGGGTTCCTGCAATGTCAGCTGTGAATTTCGCTATTTGTTATTTTTCTTGACACACTCTGATGTCAAGCAATATTTCAACTCGAATATTAAAATAAATAGCTGTGTCAGACAGCAGTGTAGTTTTCTTTCTCCTTTAATTCACTGACCATGTGGTCCAGACTTTGTCTCTCCTTCTTCGATTAAGGGGGTAACTGTTTTCTTCATTTTTTTTCCCTAAAGTTCCAAAATAATGCAATAATTGCTGCTCCTAGAATTCGAGAAAATCACCTCCAACTCCTAATATACCTCAAAAAAGAGTATTTCTTACAAACACACTTTTCCCCCCGTGGTCTATCTTGGATTACCTAGAATCATGGGGAAATTAAATAAAGAAAGGGAGTGAATTAGGATCAGTTCAGGGGGAACTGAATGAAAACAAAGTTTTGCTGAAATTACATGTATAATTAACAGACACATTTTATACAGTATGTTATTTAATGTTTTTAATCGGCAGCTTCTCATGCTTTTGTAATTTTTCCTGATGTGTGGATCATAGAATTCCGTGAGGAAAAGTGGACAGGAGCCTGTCTTTGTCTTTCCTAATCTGGTCTGCAATGAAGGAGGATCCTTTTGCCAGCTCATTTAGTTTGTATCTGCTTCGCTTAATGTGAAGTGATTGCTTCGGAGAATTCTTTCTTTCTCAGGCCTAATTCCTCTTGTCATTTTGTTTTTGTTGTTTTGCTTTCTACTATAACTGCTTTTGTTGCTTTGCTTTCTACTATAACTGCTTTCGTTGTTTTGCTGTTCACTGCCAACAGCACCGTATAATGGCTTGGCTTCTCTAGTCTCTTTCGTTTTGCTCCTCAGATGAAGTCATTCCTCGAACATTAGGAAAAAAATGTTATCATGATGCTGCTCTCCCTTCTCCTTTCGGCCCATTCCTCACGTGTACTCCTTGTTTCAGTATCTGCTGCATCTAATGTTGGCTTATAGTTACTTGGATTTATTCAGCAAGTGAATTAATTTTACAACCGGATATTTCATGGCGTACTTTAACTGGTCTCTGAAATGTTTCTGCGTCACCACATAAATAAATGCATTTGTGCAGCAACTTATGTTCCGCAGCATAAATGCGACTTGTTCAAATAGATAAAAATCGTCCATGTAATAACTGATATAGACCATATATAAAACGTACACAAACCAGAGAAGAATAAAATTGGCCGATGTGGCAAAGAGTAAAATCACAGATTTCTTTCTGCTCTCTATCTCTGGGTCAATCTCTGTTTTTGTCCACCCCCTCAGCCCTTTACGTGTTTTAACGGCCTCAAAGATGTGTCTGACAGTCAGAATATTGAGGAAGAGAATAAAAATGAATGGAAGGAATGGTGTTAAGAAGATTTCAATGTATGTATAACTCACCCAATGAACATTATGATAATAACTGGCTCTGGTGTAACAGTACCGTGGAAGGTTGCTCATGATCCTTCCAGGTTCAAATATAAAATAATTGGGAACATTCTTTAAAGGAAAGAAAATGCAGATTGTGGCGAGAACTCTCTTGGCAATTTTGTCGGTGCAATACTGAGGTTTCATCTGCTGAATACAAATGGCTACAAATCGATCAAAAGTAAAAGCAACAGTGAACCAGACAGAATAATCAATAGTCACATATCTCAGGACATGGATAACACTACAAACAGGAGTGACCGTCCAGCAAAGACACTGGATAATGATAGTAAATAAACTTATCAAGCATGATATCAAAAATAATGAACAGTAGATCAGACAATGCCATGGCTACCAGATAGCGAATAGTGCATGTTGAAAGGCCACCCTTGCCCTGAGACAAGAAGACAATTGTCACCAGACTAACTGTAAGAGAAAAGAATGGAAGAGGTTTGAAGTTGCTGATCAAATATACTCTATGCATGATGGATTTTAGTACAAAGGTATTTGTTCTTGTATTATGTCATCTGAACCACGACAGTAGCTTCTCTCAAGTGAGATTATTTACACTTTTAAAAGACATATGGAATGACATGAACAGAAAATCCCTCCCAGAAACACGGTCATGTACTCAATACTTTTTGGGCTCAGCTGAAGTTTTTTCTTTTGCTTTATACATTACTCTGGCTAGCTGTCGTTTCCATAACACCACAAGGCCCTCACACCCCAACACACACACACACACAAACAAAAAGACCCAGGCTCGGTTAAAAAAAATGGAGACTCTTGTTGGGGCAACTTCTTTCACACAGATAGTCGTTTGTATCTGGATTGAACTGTCACAGGAAGTGTTAAATGCAGGCACAGATATAACATTCAAACAGCATTTTGTCAGGTGAAGGAACAGGAAAGGTATAGAGGGCCATGGGCAGCACAGTGATTCAGTGATTAACACTGCTGCCACTTATCACCAGGCACCCGCGTACGATTGCAGCCTCAGGTGATTGCCTGTGTGGAATTCACACCTTTTGTCCATGTCTATATGGGTTTCTGTAGGTGCTCCGGTTTCCTATCACAGTCCATAACTGTGTAGTTCAGGTGGTTTGGTCATGCTAAATTTTCCATATGTCCAGAGATGTGTAGGTTAAGCACATTAGACATGGAAAACGTAAGGTATAAGGTAAGGAGTTGGATCTGGGAGGCATCATTGGAGAATAAGTTCGGACCTATTGGGCCAAATGGCCTGTTTCCACCCGATGGGGATTCTATGATTGCCTGAAATGCAGGACGAGTTTAGTTTGGGCAACTTGGTCGGCATGGACAAGTTGGACGCAAGTGTTCGTTTCCATGCTGTAAAACTCCATGATTCTATTCACGCAAACAGTGATGGTAAGGTCGTTGTAGGTCAATGGGAGGTAGGTAGTTTCTCATTATTTGAGATTATTAGTATCTGGCGTTTGTGGGATGCGAATGTTATTTGTCAATTATCATGCCAACTTGGATGCTATTTTGATATATATGGACACAAATCTCTTCATTATTGAAGGAGTTGTAAATGGTGTTGAACATTGGCCAATCATGAGTACACATCTTCACTTTGGAGATGACAGTGAAGAGAAGGGGAGTGATGAGGCAGCACTCGTTGCATATATTGGGGCAAAGGGCACAACCCTTAAGAGTTTGTGCAGCAATGTCTAACAGCTGAGACGATTGCCCTCGAACAGCCGGAACAATCTTAACTGAAGGCAGTGTTATACAAAAGAGGGTTGTGGTCTCACTGACTCCAGTTTATTCACGGGTTCCGATAGTGAGCACGTGTTCATAATTTACATATGCTTAGAATGTTTTATTACATTTTAGTTCGATAACAAAAATATAACTATAAAAATAGGCACATCTGATTAAGGGGAAATACTTTTCTGTGATTGCAAATCAAACAATTCTGAGTTTGTCACACTTTAGAGTTTAACACGTGATTATGTTGGAATGTCAGAAGCTGTGGAACAAAGTTGGGCAAAGTGTAATGAGGTTGGACACCTGGCAGAGCCAGAACGTTTGTCATTATCACACAAAACGATGAGAAACGTTCACAACTCTGAAAGCTAGGTTTGTGAGCTTTGTTAGTGACATAATGTATGCAGACAGTGTGCAGAATCGACTCATTATGTCTGGAGGCAAACATCTCATTCACGATTTTCTGTGTTATTATACCACATTTTGTATTCTGTTCTATTTATTCTCTGTAATGCTCTTCAATTCATTTATTAATCATAATCATAACATTGCAGGTGCTGAAGACCGTTATTCAGTGAAACAGACTTTCTTCCCTATCATATAATTATCAATATTGCCATAAAACTAACTGTTGCACAGTTCTCATCAAAACCTATTCCTTCCAACAAAGATGCACATCACAAATAAAGGACACTGATCACTGTAAAATCAATCGTCAATAGATTATGAATTACCAATCCAAACATTGTTAATCAAAATCGAATCAGATACAGATGAGAAATATTTTCAATACTTGTTGATCTAGATCCATCTTTATTAAAGTCTCTATAATGAAATAGGGTAGCCATGATGCAGAACTTACCTAACCATGCTGGAATATTTAGTAGTCCCAACATATTTTTTAATTAAACATTATATGTCCATAGGACAAATGATTGAATTAACACTACTGTTCTGTTATCGTCATTTTATGCAAATATTTTGCAACTGTGTATCCCCAATGAAATATTGTGCTTTGTAAATTCAGGATTGAATATATGCAACTAACGATTTTTCCCATTTGCAATCCATCATATTTACAAGGTACATTGACAATTCTATCAGTGAACACATCAGAAACGAGAAATGTAATATAAAAGAAACATTGAATGATTTCGATAAATTTATGGTCCTAGTTATGAACGAAGTCAGATTCTGCCTTTAATTTATTTCACCACAAACAGTTAAATTCAACTTGTACAAACTCATTGGGGTAAATTGTTCCCCTCCAGTTATTAATCCCCATATAGTATAACTTTATTTTGAGAGAGCCTAACAGTAACACTTGGGCTAGTTCCTAGTCCCTTTGACTAGGAACCTGTGCCACTGAAAGATTCTAATTGGAAGATGCTAACTGAATCTCATTCCCTGTGCAATTGGGAGTTGCCTTCAGGCTAATGACTCACATGCACTACAGTTATGGAGTGAAAGGCATTCCAAACACAACTTGCAATTGAGGTAACGGGTATTCTCTCATTCCTGCCATAAACCTAACCAGATGCTACATTTACGGATACCACATAGAAGCAAGAGTACTGAGTCAGATGTTCCTATTCGAGCAGATACCCACACGCACTATAATTCTACAATGATAAACCCTCTTAGCAACATAAGGCCACAGCAAGCAGATGTCCATGCTGAGTTTTGTGATCCCCATTCAGTATAATTCCACAATCAGTAATACCTTCACTGATTCCTGGAGATCTGATTCAAAAGTACATAACACTCCATAAACCACCAGATAATGCTGAGTGGTTGTGAGCTACAGGTGAGCTTGATTTTCTATCGTAAGAAATTATACAACACAGTTTTCCAGTGCTAACTGCGTATGCTAATAACACACATTGGGTACTTGTATTAACCCAATAATCTGTCCTTATACATATCATGTCTCTACCCATCCATGACTAACAAAAACACATAGGATAGTCAAAGCCATCCATGCTGAGCATCATGTATCACTCCAAAACGGCGTGTTCCACCTACCATAGGCCACGTTGTATCCGTGCTCCAATTTGGATCAAGCTGCCTGAGCAGATGTCACCAACAAAATGTCTTTACATCAAGGAATTGGAAACACCAGGTGTCACTAAGCGGTGGTTTGTTAATACAAAAGACCTGTCTGGCCGATAGCTGGCTTTGAACTACTACAGAGAGTGAGTAGTCTTGCTAAACCAAACCAGCGAGGGACTGCAGTAAGCCAAATTTCATTAACGAGGCCTCAGTGCAAAGCGATCCCGCACAGTATAAAGAAACAGTCAATACTGCATATTACAGAGGGGGGGGGGGGGGGTTCAAACTGACCAACTATTTGCTTTAAACGTAGTAAGTAAGGGAACTATCATCTGACATTATCGTTTGTCTAGGTAAATGGAAAAAAATAATAATCAGTCGTGGAGTGAAATCACGCATGAGTTAAATGCACACATTTTTACAACAGAAGTGCACCAAGACTTACCAGGAGCACCAACAACAGTAAGGACGGTGTAGTACACTTTTTTTACAGTTTCCCTTGAAAGAGGTATTTTGTTATCTGTGAAACCACTCTCCCTTCCTGCTGCTGTCAATCTTTTGGAATTGGCGAATTCTTTCGGAATTGGAGCTGATACAGTTACAGAGAATTTATTTCATAATGTGTGGTATCTCTTCTGGAAAACTGCAATTGCAGTTTCAACTTTTTATGTCATTTTTAACAAACAGATTACTGTAACGGGTTTATTTTGATGATGTTTTTCGTGGAGATTTAAATCTGTATTTGAATACACCAAAGACTACATTAATCTGATCTTAGGTCTCAACTGTAAATTGCATCTTGCCGCCAAATAATAAGACTTGCATTAATTCACTTACTATCAGTCCCTTCAATATCTAAGTTTTTTATACTTATTTCAGGAATGACCTTTATTTTGCTGAGGCTATCTAGTCATCCAGTGCTTCATGGTGTAGCGCTCCTTGAGAGCTGTTCGTTTGCACACCGCTTTCCTTTCAATTCAGTTTTACAACTCATTTGCGAAATTCTGTCTGTGAATGAGCTGTCCAGAACCTGAAGCTGATACTGACCATAACAAGAGCTTAAATTTACACTCGTTAACATTTCCTCAAAACAAAGGAAAAACAAAACAGAAATTCATTCAGAGCCTCAACTTCACAATCAAAGAATGTTGGCATCATACAAGTCAGACTTGGCACATCCACCCATTGAGTTTATACCTTATTTACATTACATTACAAAATTATGCTATAAACGACGTGTCCCAGTTCTTTAGTGTAGAAAACGGCTCTCCTTACCTGGTCTCGGCTACACATAACTTCAGACCCACTGAAATTGGTGTGGATGTTAGAGGGAAGCCATCTGAGCTCCAAGACTTCACTGCAGGAGGTCCTCAAGATTGTGCACTAGGCCGAAATATCTTTAGTGACTATATAATTGACCATCCCATCAATCATAATGTCGTACGTCAGAGTCAATTCGCAGAGTGGGCTGGAAATTGGTGTGAAATGCAGAGAGGTACGGTAATCCTTCGGTTAAACTCACCATCAGTTCTCTCTCTCTCTCTCTATGTGTCAGAATAGCCCTCTGGGACTAGGGTGACTCCTTCAATGTTCCTTTGTCAAAATCCTTGAAATATTCACCAGAGCATATTTCAATTTAGATCTGATGAAGACAAATCAATTTCGAAATAAACACAGGAAATGGGAGTAGTGTAGATCACAAGGGCCAAAACGTTTTAAGTTCAACATCTAAATTGAAAATATCTGATCTGAACAGGTACAGCAAAGAGTGGTTCTGTTGTGTCTTGAAAATAGAGTTACAGACATGATACAAGACAAGTTCCCCCTCTTCCTTTGACATTCTCGCTGTATTTGAGGGTGTTTGATGTTCCCCAAAAACTGTTGATGAATGCTGGCATCACAGGAGCGATTCTTTGAAAATAACAGACTGAACATTACAATCACCACAGACACAATGCCTCAACGCATGCTCCCAGTAGCTGAGACTCGCCGATGGCAGCTCGTAATTAGAACATTATGGACTTGGTGAAATAATTTGCAGAGGCCAGTGTTCCATCCTAAAGTCACCCTTCATTTACATGGGAATTCCTGACACGACCCCAACTCCTTCATGATGTCTGATAGTCCTTTTTTGTAATGCGGAGGTGAAAATGTCGGGCTGGCGTGAACAATTTCAGAAGTCACACAACATCAGGTAATAGTCCAAAGACTTATTTGAAATAACAAATTTTCACAGCTCTGCCCCTTCCTCAGGTGAAAGGATGAAGGACCAACGCTTTGACAATTTCTGATTTCAAATCCACCTGTTGGACTGTAAACTGGTGTCATGTGAGTCCTTTTTCAAAACTAGGAGAAAGTGAAGATTGCAGCTGCTGAAGATTATAGTCGAGGTTGTAGCCCAGCAGATCAGGCAGCATCCGAGGAGCAGGAGAATCAACGTTACAGGCATAAGCCTTTCATCAGGCATCTTTTTTTAAACTGTCAAGTAGGGCCCCCTGACCGGATCCGATTAACAGCACCTCTCATGAAACTCAATTTCTATGAGGTCCACCTCGCTAATCTCAGGACATGACTTCCAGTTTTGCAGATACCACACAAATTGACAATGCAGTGGACAGGAAGAGAACCATTGCAGAAATGAGGACGACACAGACAGAAGCTGTTTACAGTCAATCTGAAGATAAAAAGTCTTCACAATGTTACTAATATTTTCTCAGTAGTGGTCTGACAGGTGTTGGGTAAATGTTTTATTGCGATAGAGAATAATGATTGGTCTGCAAATGGATTTAATGAGTTAATCAAAGGAAAGCTGTGCTTTCGAACAGACAATTAAGGCAAACGTAGCGAGGAACAACGCCGTTTCTCCTGAGAAGGAAACAAGGTGCAATCTCAAGCATTTCCGGACTCTAATTCATATTTTGAATGAAACAATTCTAAGGAACCGTCAATATTTTACATCATAGACCTGAAAGTTTGAAATTGCATTCTTGTGTCACATCCGAATAATGCATGACTAAAATCTTCCTCATTATCTCTCGTATGATCATTTTTTTTAGAAAAATCACTCAAGTCCACAAATCCTTAACTTGGGTACGTTTTCAACTGAGGGACAGTTGGATATTTATGGCGGGAAATCAATTAAATGCAGTAGGATGAAATATGAATAACAATAGCATGAATTAAGCATTCAGGAAAATAATGGGCTTCATTGAAATAACATGAAAGGCTGACGTCGAGAAAATAGATCTTGCTTTAAAGAAATGTGTTGAATTTTGTTGCAACACTCCAGAAACAATGCAACCAATGGAAAGTCTGCGTTTTGAAGGAACTGAATTCCCATTACATTGATGTCCTTGCTCTGGATGTTTTACCCAGGACCCAGGTTTGGAAATTCCTACCATGAATTGCTTTTGTGCATCTTAGGGCTGGTTTTCATTACCGTTACTGGGCGCTGATCGATTGATTAATAATTTCTGGTGCTCAGTTGTAAGTCCATCAAGCAGTTTGCACTCATTTTGCTCAGTTCGAGACTTTGAGTATAATTGTAATTGTGTTCATGAAGCAGGACAGAGATTACTCCAACGTACGTCAGACGTTTCATATAAAGATGGATAACAGATTTTAATTTTCCTTCTGAGTTTTTCGTAAATCACATCCCTGAACACAATGCACAATTTATCATTGCCAATCGCACCTTTCTAGTGCACCAAATGATTACTTTTTATTTTCTACAGATGATTTAGCTTCTAAATGCATTAACGCTAGTTTCTTAGTGCAACAGCAGTGCATGCTGCCGTGTACTTTCTGGCTGCTCGGCCTGTGTGCATTTATATAATTTTTATTTCTGCCTGCCATGCGAATCAAATGGAATGATCTCTTTTTTTTTTCCGGAATCTCAGTCATTATACAATCTCTGTACAATGTTACTGCAACACCGTTTGGTACTGCGTGGAATTGAATTCCAAAGATACATCACTCTCTGGCTTAAGACGTTTCTCCTTATCTCCATTCTTAAAGGACTTCCCTTGACTCTTGGACTGTACCCTCAGGTCCTAGTCTCTCCTCCCAATGGAAACATCTTTCCAACATCTACTCTGTCCAGGCCATTCAGAACTGTACTAATCCATACCGTATTGTACCCCACTGGGGGTGGCACGGTACCTCAGTGGTTAGCACTACTGCCTCACAGCGTCAGAGAACAGGTTCTATTTCAGCCTCGTTAATTTCATTATATTGTCACTATTGTGATGATACTACTGCTTTAACATGGTTAGATTCATAGAATGATACTACAGTGTGGAAACAGGCCGTGAGGCCCAACAAGTCTTCACCAACCCTCTCGAACGACTCTCACTACAGACCCAGTTCCCAACGCAATTATTCTACACTTACCCCTGACTAATGCACCTAAGCAACACATCCCTGAACACAATGCACAATTTATCATTGCCAATTCTCGTAATCTACACATCTTTAGACTTTGGGAGGAAACCAGTGCACCCCGAGGAAACCCAGGCAGACATAAATCCCACATAGACAGTCTCCAAGGCTGCAATTGAATCCGGGTCCCTGGCACTGTGAGGCATCAGTGTTAACCACGGAGCCACCGTGCCGCACTTGAGGTTGATGTGATGTACTTGGGCAGTTGGCACAGCAAACCAGATTTTTGGTTGAGTCAGGAGGTGTGATTTTGCTCGTAATGTGAAGTTTTTCTTTTTATCTTGTCACTCATTGTACCTTGAGGAAGTGGTCTGGAGCGATCTGCTTGACTCGGTGCACTCTGATTGTGTTTGTGGTCTTATGGTGCAGTTGGTGAGTTTGTGTGGAGTTTGCGCATTCTCCCCGTGTCTGCATGGGTTTCCTCTGGGTGGTCCGGATTCCTCCCACAGTCCAAAGATATGTAGGTTAGGTGAACTGGCCAAGCTAAAATGCCCAACGTGTTCGGCAGATTGTGCAGGGTGACTCTTCAGAGGGTCGGTGTAGACTTTGGTGGGCTTAATTGCCTGGTTCCACATTGTAGGGAATCTAATCTAAATTTCAGCAGTTTGTTTTTTTTTTCACGTTGTTTTGTGCTGTATTGAATTATTGCTGTGACTTGCTTTGTCGATGCATTTGTTAGTTTCATGTTGTTGCCAGTTTACTGGTGCCATTATGTGTTTAGATGCCTCGGAATTCAATGTTGCTTTGTTGCTGGCTCAGTTTCTTTGTTCCATAGATCCATACAGATGAGGAAAATCCCTTTGTTCTGTTACAACTGATTTGTCATTCTAATTATAAATGCAGCTAGATGTTTTAGTGGCTGGGTGATTATCTTGCTGCAGACATAATCTGTGAGTGTTTGTTTTTTTTTTGCATTGTTTAAAGTGCGTGTGCACAGTTCTGGCTGTGCTGCCTGATATTCCCCATGAACTGGCGCCAGAGACCAGGGTTCGATTCCAGCCTCAGGAGCCAGTCTGCGTGCTGTTTGCACATGTCCCCCACCCCGTCTGTGTGGGTTTCCTCTGGGTCCTCTGGTTTCTTCCCAAAATCCAAAAATACGTAGTTCAGGAGATTTGGCCGTTGTAAATTGCCCATGACGTTCAGGGATGTGTGAGTTAGGTGCCTTAGTCAGGGGCAAATGTGGAATAATACGGTAACAGAATGGATTTCTCTTCGGAGGGTCGGTGTGGACTTGTTGGACAAAATGGTCTGTTTCCACACTGCAGGGATTCTCTGATATCTAAGTTCCCCAGAAACGATCGTGGTGATCATTTTACTTAAACGCTGTCGTCCCTTCTGCTACGAATTGTATGTGATGTTGGTCGAAGATTGGTCATGAGTGATGAAACAGGGAGAGTGGAAGAATGGCGACATTTTATCAAGCCATTATTTCAGGTGTGCATTTAAAAGGAATTTGCAGGATATGTTCACTTGCTCACTTTGTCATTTCAATTCGTGGTGGTCCCTCTATGAGATGGTTCTTCGGGCGTTAATTTCGTTATATTGCCAGTATTGTAATGATACTACTTCTTTAACATGGTTAGATTCATAGAATGATACTGCAGTGTGGAAACAGGCCGTGAGGCTCTACAAGTCTTCACCAACCCTCTCGAACGACTCTCACCACAGACCCAGTTCCCAACGCAATTATCCTACACTTACCCCTGACTAATGCACCTAAGCAACACATCCCTGAACACAATGCACAATTTATCATTGCCAATTCTCGTAACCTACACATCTTTAGACTTTGGGAGGAAACCAGTGCACCCCGAGGAAACCCAGGCAGACATAAATCCCACATAGACAGTCTCCAAGGCTGCAATTGAACCCGGGTCCCTGGCACTGTGAGGCATCAGTGTTAACCACGGAGCCACCGTGCCGCACTTGAGGTTGATGTGATGTACTTGGGCAGTTGGCACAGCAAACCAGATTTTTGGTTGAGTCTGGAGGTGTGATTTTGCTCTTAATGTGAAGTTTTTCTTTTTATCTTGTCACTAATTGTACCTTGAGGAAGTGGTCTGGAGCGACCTGCTTGACTCGGTGCACTCTTGTGGTGTTTGTGGACTTATGGTGCTGTTGGTGAGTGATATCAAAATGTTGACACAGTGAAAATGAAAAATCAGCCAATGGATTTCCAAACAGATTTTTGCGTCCCTAAGAGACACCCTCAAATTTGTTGTCTTCACTTGTCAATCTTACTTTCTTACTTCAGGAAAACAAAGTAACAGAAATCTATGGATCTAAAAAAAAGTACAGAAGAACGGACGAACTATGAACAGGACTAGGCCATCTGTCTCTTTGAGCCTGCTCCAACATTCAATAAGTTCATAGCTGAATTTTCTGTGGGCCTCAGCCACACTTGCCAGCCCTCTCACTGTCACACTATATTGTTCAATAATCTATGTACCTTAGCACTAAAAGCATTTACTGAAGTCGTGTCAACCACTTCACTGGGCGGGGAATTGCATAGATATACAACCCTCTGGGTGAAGAAGGTATTTCTGAATTCAGTCTTAAATCTGCTGCCCCTAATTTTCAGGCTAGCCTTCTTGTTTTCGTTTCACTTGCCGGTGGAAACATCCTGTCCACGTCTCTCTTATTTATTGCCTTCATGATTTTATCCGTTTGTATGAGATCTCCCCTCATTCTTCTAAATTCCAATGAATATAACCCCAGTCTACTCAATCTCTGTGCAAAAACCAACCAACTCAAGTCCGGAAGTAAAATAGTGTAACTCCTCTGCCTCCTTGCTCAAGTAAGGAGACCAAAACTGCACGCAGGACTCCAGGTGTGGCCTCAACAGCACCCAATACAACTGCAACATAACCTTTCTGCTTTTAAACTCAATCCCTTTCGCAATGAAGGACAAAATTCAATTTGACTTCCTAACTACCATTTGTACCTGTAGACCAAAAACAAGCAGAGCCTGTGTTACAGAAATTGCATTTATCGACAATTGACGGATCTGACCGTTGGCTCTTAGGACAAACAAGAAAGGGAACTCATGATGAACAGTAGGCATCTAGAAGCACAGAGGATCATAGGGTCTGGATATTCATCAGCATTTGTTCTTTAAGTTATCCGAGCAACCATATTAAGTATTCAAGAAGGCATATCTTATACATACGTTTATTGGCGAGGCAAAGATTTTCAGAAAAGAGAAATGGTGCAAGCACAACATAGTTCATAACTGAAATATGTTGCATCCCTCTGAAATCCACAGACAAGAAGGACTGTGATAGCACAAGAGAGAATGCATAGAAGATTTATGGGATCTTGCATGTACTTGCCAATCTTAGACAGACAGTTTGAACGGTTTGACTTTTCATCCTCAGATAATAGAAGTTAAGGGGAAACATGATCGAGAGAAATAAAATTAGGAAAGGCTTAGATAGAGTAGACTGGATGAAAATACTCTCTTGATGGAGTGACTATGAATCAGGGGATATACATTTTTAGTAAGAGGCATGATTCAGAGAAATTGTGAGGGAAATCTTTCACTCAGAGGGTGGTGACAACGTGGAAGCTTGTGCATGTGGTCAAGACAGAAAATAAAACTGTAAACGAGTATTTAAATGCTCACTTACAATGCCAAAGCAAACAAATAAATGGGCTAAATGCTGCAGAAAAAGCTTGTTGGTTTGAAGTTAGCTAGAATTACTGATCATTTCTGGCACCAGTGGTCAAAGCATACCATACTTGGTATACAATCAAATTTCCAACACTATGACGTGCACAGAGAAATTGCCAAATTTAAAAATCAAAATTTCGGTAAGTCAGAGCAGCTTCTCTCTTATTTCTTCAGCGGGATATCTTTACTCACGTGTAATTGAAACATTTCATCAGGAGCTATATCTGTTCAAATCATATTCTAAGAAGCAACGTGAGAGGAAAACATTCTTAGTTATGGTTTGTAATTGCACAGAATCGCAAGCAAATTTGGATTCTCATTGGAAAGATGCAGACATCTTCAGTCAATCATACAACTGAAGTACTTCCAGGAGGGCTGCCCATCCAGTTTTTAGGAATGACTAACTGCTATTAAAGACACAAAATGATAATCAAACATACATATGTGAATTTCCATCACTGCAATGAAACTTACACACTGTTCTTGCTGTATTTAATTGTCTCAGACTTTTCATTTCAAAGTCGATGAGTATGGTTCTGGAAAAGCACAGGCAGTCAGGCAGCATCCCAGGAGCAGGAGAGTCGACGTTTCGAGCATGAAATCGTCATCAGGAATGACAGCGTGGTCCAAGGGGGCTGAGAGATAAATTGGATGGAGTACCGCTGGGTGGAAGGTAGCAGGGAAGGCAATGGGTAGATGAAGATGGGGGTCATGGTGATAGGTCAGAGAGGAGGATGAAGTGGATAGGTGGGAAGGAAGATGGACATGTACGACAGTTCAAGAGGGCGGTGCCAAGTTGAAAGTTTGGATCTTGGAGAAGGTGGGGGAGTGGAAATCAAGAAACTGGTAAAGTCCACATTGATGCTGTGTAGTTGGAGTGTCTGAAGCGGAAGATGAGGCGTTCTTACTCCAGGCCTTGGATGACGTGTGTATAGTGGTGGAGGAGGCCCAAGACCTGCATGTCCTTTTGCGGAGTTGAAAAGGACATTAAAGTGTTTGGCCACAGACAGTGGGATTGTTTAGTGTGGGTGTTCCAGATATCATCTCTTAAGTGTTTCCAAGTCAGCGTCCTGCGTCCCCAGTGTAGAGGAGACTATATCAAGAGCAAAATAGATGTACGTGAAAGTACAGTAAATCGCGGTTGGATGGGGAAGTATCCTTTTGGAGGTGAGGGAGGCGATGTGGGCCCAGGATTTGAACTTCTTGCATTGTAGGGGAAGGTGCCCGAAGTGGAAGCTATGGTGGTGGAGGGTGTGAACCTAATATGGGAGTCTTAGAGTGAATGGTCTCTCTGGAATAAATATCAGAATGGAGAGGGAAATATATAGTCAGCATGGTTTTGTGAAGGGCAGGTCGTGCCTCACAAACCTTATTGAATTCTTTGAAAAGGTGACGAAGGAGGTTGATGAGGGGAAAGCGGTAGATGTGGTATATATGGATTTTAGTAAGGCGTTTGATAAGGTTCCCCATGGTAGGCTACTGCAGAAAATACGGAGATATGGCATTGAGGGTGAGTTGGAGGTTTGGATTAGGAATTGGCTGGATGGAAGAAGACAGAGGGTAGTAGTTGATGGCAAAGTTTCTTCATGGAGTGCCGTCACTAGCGGTGTTCCGCAAGGATCTGTTTTGGGACCATTGCTGTTTGTCATTTTTATAAATGACCTGGAAGAGGGGTTAGAAGGTTGGGTGAGCAAGTTTGCGGATGATACGAAAGTCGGAGGAGTTGTTGACAGTGAGGATGGATGTGGCAGGTTACAGCAGGATATAGAGAAGCTGCAGAGCTGGGCAGAAAGGTGGCAAATGGAATTCAATGTAGCTAAGTGTGAGGTGATTCACTTTGGGAAGAATAACAAAAAGATGGGGTACTGGGCTAATGGTCGGATACTTGGTAGTGTGGATGAGCAGAGGGATCTTGGTGTCCATGTACACAGATCTCTGAAAGTTGCCACCCAGGTAAATAGTGCGGTGAGGAAGGCATATGGCGTACTGGCTGTTATTGGTAGAGGAATTGAGTTCCGGAGTCCTGAGGTCATGATGCAGTTGTATAAGACTCTGGTGCGGCCGCATCTGGAATATTGTGTGCAGTTTTGGTCGCCATACTATAGGAAGGATGTGGAGGCACTGGAACGGGTGCAGAGGAGGTTTACCAGGATGTTGCCTGGTATGGAAGGAAGATCGTATGAGGAAAGACTGAGGCACTTGGGGCTGTTTTCATTAGAGAAAAGAAGGTTTAGGGGCGACTTGATTGAGGTGTACAAGATGATTAGGGGGTTAGATAGGGTTGACAGCGTGAACCTTTTCCCGCGTATGGAGTCGGGTATTACAAGGGGGCATAGCTTTAAATTAAGGGGGGGTAGATATAGGACTGAAGTTAGGGGTAGGTTCTTCACTCAGCGAGTCGTGAGTTCATGGAATGCCCTGCCAGTAGCAGTGGTGGACTCTCCCTCTTTATGGGCATTTAAGCGGGCATTGGATAGGTATATGGAGGATAGTGGGTTAGTATAGGTTAGGTGGGCTTGGATCGGCGCAACATCGAGGGCCAAAGGGCCTGTACTGCGCTGTATTCTTCTATGTTCTATGTTCTATATCCCTGATTGGGGGGGGGGGGGGGGGGGTGCGGGGGGGGAAGGTCTGCTTGTATGTGACGAAAATGGTGTAGGATGATGCGATGTATTTGACAGTTGCTGGGGTACAAGGTGATGACCGGGGTTTCTGTCCTTGTGGTGGGAGGGAAAATTGCGATCTTTGAAGTAGAAGGCCATCTGCGATGTTCTATTGTGGAATTGGTCCTCCTGAAGTGAGGCGGAGGAATTAGGAATGAAAGATAACTTATTTACAGGAGGTAGTGTGGGAGGAGGTGTAGTCGTGGTAGCTGTGGGAGATGCTGGGTTTGAAGTAGATTTCCGTGTTGAGTCGTTCACCAAAAATTGAGATGGAGAAGTCTAGAAAGGGGAAATAGGTGTCCGAGATGGTCCACATGAGCTTGATCTCGGGGTGGAAGGTTCTTTGTGAAGATGACGAACTGCTCAACCTTCTCATGGGAGAACGAGGTGGCGCCAATACAGTCATCAATGTAGCAGAGCAAAAGGTGCGGAATGGTCCCGGTGTAGCTGCGGAACATGGACTCTTGAAGAGTCAGCCATAGCTGGGCTTCACGTTTGTGCCCATGGCTACCCCTTAGGTATAGACGAAGTGGGATGACTCAAAGGATTTCACAAACTTGCAGATCCATTCAGACTACATCTCTGGGAGATCCACATTAAAAAAAATCCCACCGCCCGTTGCTGAAAGCTTTAATTCCCCACTCCACCAAGGATGTGCAAGTCCTGGGCCACCTCTAGCGCCAAACGCTAGCCACTGGACATCTGGAGCAAGAAAGCCTCATCTTCCACCTTGGGAACCTCCAACCACACGCGATAAATTTTGATTTCACAAGTTTCTTCATTTGCACTCTCTCCACCTTAATCTAGATCCATCTCAGCACAGCCCTCTTGATCTGTCCTAACTGTCCATCTTCCTGCACACCTATCTGCGCCACCCTCCTCTCCGAACTATTGCTTTTTCCCCACCTTCATCTACCTATCGAATTCCCAGCTACCTTCCTCTCAGCCCCCTCCCTCTCCCATTTATCTATCAGTCCCCTTCTTATTTAAAAACGTATGCTCGAAACTTCGACTCTCCTGCTCCTCAGATGCTGCCTGACCAGCTGTACATTTGCAGCACCATACTCTTCGATTCAGATCGCCAGCATTTCCAGTCTTCACTTCCGTCATTTTTCAATCGAACTTATTGTGCCTTTGTATGCAATAATGTTGCAGTTGCCAATTGCTGTTGTGTCCCATTGTTCTTCCATGTTCATGGAAGTTCCTATGACAACTTATCTTTTATTAAGTACGTTTTAACACTTTTGGCTTGGAATGAATTCCTTGTGCTACTGGAGATCATTCATATTTCATTGTCTTTTTAAATGTAATTGGCATTAATGATAATTTTCTTCAGGATAGCCACACTGTTAATTTGTTCTTCTTCGTTATTTCATACGCAATGAAATGAAAATATGCACGAACATGGTTTTCACAATATCGTGCAACATGCTTAACGTAAAACCAGCCTCTTCAAACTTTGTGTACTCTCACAGAAAGGTAAAGTGAATTTGAATGACTAACATTTACTCCCAATCTGTCCTGCCCACTGATAATGTCTCAGTTCCTGGTTGGGATGTCAAATCTTTAACTGACTACAAACATTTCCCAGAGGAAGGAAATGAAGACAGATTTAATGAATGCATAGCAGATTTATTTCAACATTATATAGTTGCTGGTAAAAGTATTTTGCTATGGAACAGGCCAGACATACTCAAAGCAATTTAAGAATGTAGCTCAGATGCTCAGTTTTATTCCTTTTCGAGCAAATGTAGAACGGATATTACAGGAGTGATGCAGCTGGTCAAACCATTCAGCTTTAGACAGAACAAGATTTATTTAAACACTACGAATGAGACAGAATTCAGACAAACTTGACGTATTTGATATCCCAACTGGTTCTTTCGTAATTCAACGAAGTTGTTCCAATCCTGCAACATACCAAAAACACATCCCTTGGCAAAAGATAAATTTCAGCACAGGTTCTTACAGGCAATTGAGTTTTCAGAGACAAAGTTCAGGAACGATCTTTGTTGAAGCATGTAATTGCTTCTCCAGATCCTCAGCATATTTTTGACTGCTTGCTAAAACAAATCAAACTAAAAAAAAAGAACTGAGTGATCTGCCATTGTTCGAAGTAACCCTCCCCAGACAACTCGTCACCTCTGCCTTTGAGACCCTTTTTGAAAAAAAAAACAAAGGACACCATGATCTTGTAAAAGGAACAGCATCGTCATAATGTGCAGATCAGACAGAGATGTGTAATTGGTTTGTTTTAATGTCAGCAAGGGGAATGTTAGAATATATTGTAAAGGCTGACTTAATTGGACATTTACTGTGATAAAACCTTAATTTGAGGTCCGTTCTGCTCGTTGTCTTATAGAGTCACAGAGTGATACAGCAGAGAAACGAGCCTTTCCGTACAACCACTCGATGCCGACTATAATCCCAAACTAAACTAATCTCAGCTGCCTGCCTTTGGGCCATATCTTGCACGCATTTCTTATTCATGCACTTATCCAAATATTTTTTAAATATAGTAACTATATTCGCATCCATTACTTCCTCTGGAAGTTCATTACAATCACGAACATTCTCTGTTTAAAGGAAAATGCCCCGTGTATTCTTTTATAAATCTTTCACCTCTCACCATTAAAATAGGCCCCTTAGTCTTGAAACAAGAGTACAAGACACCCGGAATTCACCATTTCATTGTAATGATACGAGTTTTGCGAATATTTATGGCTTAGGTTGAGGTTTTGAATGTAGATTTGCTCGCTGAGCTGCAAGGTTAATTTCCAGACGTTTCGGTGTCCTACGAGGTAACATCTTCAGTGGGCCTCAGGCGAAGCAATGCTGAGAATTCCTGCATTCTATTTAAATGTTTGGGTATCTTTGAATTGATGGTGTAATTTCCTGTGGTGATGCTATTTCCTGTGGAGAAGTCACTTCCTGTTCCTTTTCTCAGGGGGGTGGTAGATGGGGTCTAACTTGATGTGTTTGTTGACAGACCTGCGGTTGGAATGCCATGCTTCTAGAAATTCTCGTGCGTCTCTTTGTTTGGCTTTTCCTAGGATGAATGTGCTGTCCCAGTCGAAGTGGTGTACTTCCTCATCCGTATGTGAGCATATTAGTGAGAGAGGGTCATGTCTTTTTTGTGGCTAGTTGGTGTTCATGTATCCTGGTGGCTAGTGTTCTGATTGTTTATCCAATGTAGTGTTTGTTACAGTCCTTGCACGGTATTTTGTAAATGACTTTAGTTTTGTTCGTTGTCCGTATTGGGTCTTTCAAGTTCATTAGCTGCTGTTCTGGTGTGTTGGAGGGTTTGTGGGCTACCATGATGCCAAGGGAACTGAGTAGTCTGGCAGTCACTTTCGACATGTCTTTGATGTAGGGGGAGAGTGGCTAGGGTTTCTGGATGTGTTTGTCTTCTTATTTGGGATTGTTGCTAAGAAATCGGTGGACTGTGTTCATTGGGTATCTATTCTTTTTGAATACACGGTATAAGTGTTTTTTTTTCCCTCTGCTCTGCGTAGTTCCTCTGTGCTGCAGCGTGTGTTGGCTCTAGAGATAATGTTCTGATGCAACTTCGTTTGTGGGTGTTGGGATGATTGTTTCTGTAGTTCAATATTTGGTCTGTATGTGTTGTTTTACTGTAGACGCTGGTTTGAAGTTCCCTATTGGTTGTTTGCTCTACTGTGACATCTGAGAATGGCCGTTTGCTGTTGTTTTCCTCCTCTTTAGTGAATGTTATGCCAGTAACGGTATCATTGATGGTCTTGAAGGTTTCCTCTAATTTGTTTCGTTTAGTGATGACGAAGGTATCATCCACGTAGCGAACCCAAAGTTTGGGTTGGATGTTTAGCAGAACCATTTGTTCAATTCTCTGCATTACTGCCTTAGCTAAGAACTCTGATATCGGAGATCTCATGGGTGTTCCATAGGTTTGTCTGTAGGCGTTGTTGTTGAAGGTGAACTGTGTGGTAAGGCATAGGTCCACTTGCTTGTTGATACTGTCCTTGTTGATGAAGTTAGTGGTGTTGGTGTATATGTCTTTGGATCTTCTAATAGTGTAGTCACTGTTTCCTTGGCCAGATTAATGTCGATTGATGTAAGCAGGGCTGTTACATCAAAGGAGACTATTATTTCATCCTCTTCTATCTAAGCGCCTTTGATGGGCTTCAGGAATTCTTGGGTGGAGTAGATGGAGTGGTGTGTGTCTTCTACTACGTATTTTAAACTTTGGTGTAGCTCCTTGGCTAATCTGTAAGTTGGTGTTCCAGGTAGTGAGACCATGGGTCTGAGGGGGGCTCCTGATTTGTTATTTTGGGTAATCCATAGAAGCGTGGTGTGTTTGATCCGTCTGGTTTCATTTTTTGGAAGTTGGTCTTATTTATTTCTCCAGATTTCTGAAGTTGTTTGAGTGGGGCTGTGATTCGGTTCTCTACTTGTGGGGTCGGGTCTATCGCCATTTGTTGGTACGTGTTGGTATCTGTAAGTAGTGCGTTCGCTTTTTCAATGTAGTCTCCTCGATTTAGAATGACTGTCAAGCGTCCTTTATCTGCAGGTAGGAGAACAATGTTTTTATCTTTAATTTAGTCTTTCTAGTGCCTTCCTTTCTTGTGTATTGAGTGTGTTTCCTTCCTTTTTTCTGCTTAATGCTGGTGCGACTAAATGTCTGATGGTTTGCTGGGTTTCTTCTGTGAGTTGGAATCTTTTTGCGTTGCTTTTAATGCTGCTTAGAAATCTTGTTCGCATCCTGGCAGCTGTAATTTAATCCTCTTACTAGGACGGCTTTTTCAGTGTATGTTAAGGGTCGGTCAGATAAGTTTTTTATCCATACTTCTGTGTTGTCAGTGTTGTTTCTTTGTTTAAGTTTGTCTAGTTTTTTTTTTCTGCAGGGCTAGTTTTTTTTTCATTTTCTGTGCTTGTCGCTGTATAATATCTATAGTTTGTTGTACTGTATCAATCCATTCGTGGTCTGTTGCATGACTGAGTAAGGACCTTTGACGCAAATTTTCCCGGTTGTATTTACGTAGTCTGTTGTGGGCTTCATTCATCATTTCTCAAAGCATTCTATTGCTGTTTTGCTCTGCTATTCTTATGGTTAATGGAGTGTTAAGCTGAGGTTCGTATTGAAAACATTTAGGTAGTACCTGTTTCCTGAGGCATTCGTGCAGGAAGTACAGCTGTTCGCGGGTGCCACTCTGTCGGATGGCATTCGTTTCCCATTTTAGGGCCGTTTTAGCGTATTGAGCCCATAAGTCTTAGTGAGTTTTGAGAAGATGTGTAGCTCAGTTTGAGGTTTTGGATGTAGGCTTGCTCGCTGACCTGCAAAGTTCATTTCCAGACGTTTCATTACCCTACTAGGTAACATCTTCAGTGGGCCTCAGGTGAAGCAATGCTGAGAATTCCTGCTTTTTAGTTATATGTTTGGGTTTCTTTGGGTTGATGGTGTCATTTCCTGTGGTGATGTTATTTCCTTTGGTGAAGTCACTTCCTGTTCCTTTTCTCAGGGGGTGGTAGATGGAGTTCAACTCGATGTGTTTGTTTATAGAGTTCCGGTTGAAATGCCATGCTTCTAGGAATTCTTGTGCGTGTCTTTGTTTGCAGATGGTCCGGATCAGAACGGAAGAGTGTGGTGGTGGAAAAGCACAGCCGGTAAGGCAGCACCCGAGTATCAGGAGAATCGACATTACGACCATTTGCCCTTCATCCTCAATTTTTGCTCCCTGTTAGTGCGAGTTCTCTGCTCACTTCTGAAGCAAAGGTGTGACTTTCTGGCTGTGAGAGTGAAACCTTAGATAGTGGGACCTCCCCTTAAATATCAAAAGGATCAGATTGTTTCTTTCCTCCAGATTAGGAAGGACTCAAGGAAAACTAAAATGCCTTGCTGAGTTGGATTTTTTGCCAAAGGATGTGTTTGATGGACACTGTCTATACTGGAACAGTTGATAATTAGTTGTTAAAAATGCATTACATTGTTAAGTACTTTAACAGATTTAAAGTTGTGTCTTTTTTTGGTATATTAATTGTGCACTAAGCATAGAATGTGTTTTTATTTAGTCGTAGACTGGTTGAATCATTACTGGAAGCTACTACCTTGAAATAAATGTAAAAGTTACAGTCTAGGTTATGTAATGAAAACAATTTGGGGGATATGAGTTTTAGTCCGGTCTATAACTAATGGGGCATCTGGTCTGGAATCAAAATCTCTAATTCAATATTGGAGTTTGAACTTTTGGATTTAAAGAATTTTAGTGGTCCGGGTTGGAATTCTCTATTCTTGCGTAGATTTCGGCTGATTTACATGATGAGTGCCTTGACAAAGTTTGCGGAAACGTCGGCTTACCTACCAAACGTGATGAAGGCAAACTTTTTAAAATTGGCAAACAAGCTGGAGATGGAGGTTATTGTTGTAACAGATTAGCGTTTAAAATTGCCAGAAATGCATGCAGAGTTAATAGAAATAGTTAAAATTCAAACGCAAATGAAACCGCTTAAATTCCAGATGATAGCAAGGGAAAAGCAAAAGAATGAATAGCCCAAACATAAAAAGAGAGAAACAAACAGATAAAGTTAGAAGAAGAAATTGAGAAAGACAGACTGGAAAGTCAAAACCGACTTAGCAAAGAGCTAGGTAAAATTTGATGTTGGGACTAATGATGAGGGCAGCGATTTACAGGAAAAGTATCGTAAACAAAGGCCTGCATGGGGTCTGGTTAAATACACACGAAGTGTTATCAAGTTCGAAGAGAGGGAAGTGTGTTTTTTCAGTTAGTTTGAAAAAATGGCTTGATAAATCACATGTCCACTGAATATTTGGATATTGTTAATTCAACCATAATTTAGGAGATAGTGCAAATGAGGTCGTTGCTTCACTATCGCAGCAAGTAGCTATGGAGCATGATGAGGTTAAAGCAAAAAAAAACGATTTTATGCGTTTATAAATTCGTTCCAGAAGCATACAGGCAATGTCTTTGGAACCTAAAGAAGGAATCTGCTCTGACATACCTACAATTTGGAAAGTTCAAACAATGTAACTTTGAAAGCTGGATAAAGACATTGAAAATAATTCAGATTGCATGACCCACTTAGCGAGACTGTTACACTGGACATGTTCAAATATTCATTCCCTTAACCAGTGAGAACTCTTGTGGAAATGCAGAGGATTACGACAGCAAGTTTCTCGACAGAGATTGCAAATGGTAATGAGATGTTCATTTCTTAAAGTTTGACCTCCGACATGAATTTCAGTCAGTCATGGACAGAAATTGGGATAAAAAAAACAAGAAACTCAAATGGTAAAGGAAAAGGAAATATCTATAAAGGTACAAAGAAGAGTTTACCACAGGTTTAAAAAGAAATAGACGCGTGTATTACAACTGGAAAAAACAAATCACAGGTATTCTCTCTGTAATACAGTTGAACCATGCATCACAGTTTTCGTGGTTTTAAAAAGCCTCTGGAAGAACTGGAGTGTTTAAACAGAATAAGATAGTGAGGTTTTTTAAAGTGGGAAGAGAAAGCGCAAGGAAAGTAAAAAACCTGCAAACGAAGTGCAAGGAAAGTAAAAACTCTGTTCAGAGGTTATTTAGTAACAAAGTGCTGGATCTCTTCAAGAATGGATTTGTATGGGTAAGTTTTAATCACGTGTATCAGGAAACAATTAAATAAATTATGATTCAAGCGGATATGGAGTAAAGGAACCTTTAATTGCGAGAGACTACGAGATATCGTAATGCAGAAGATTATTGGCAGAAAAAGGTGATAATACACAGAATTATGGTGAGAAGAGCAGTGTTCCATTACATAAGGTGAGTTAAGAAGATTTAGGTGAAAAGTAGTGAAGTGACAGTAGCAAAGTTGTGGAATTCTCTGTTCCAGAAATACAGTTTATCCTTATCAATTATATACCAGTAGCTGTTTCGAAGTAGGAGTGATGACTACTGTGATTGAAAAACCTGTACAAGTGTTATAGGAAGTAATTCCACGGCGTTTTCCTGCCTATGTGGGAAAAGGTCAGAAAGCCTTGGGTTAAAACAGGAAGGAATTTCAAAGAACTAAATTGGGAAGGTGAAGTTCCATGATCTTTTTTGATCAAGTGAGTGAGAAGAAGACGGAAGAACAAGCGAAAGCCAGATTGGGCAATATAGCTCAGAAAAGATAGATGAATTACAACAGAAAGATGGAAAGATAAACAGAAGTTTCAAAAAGCATACACAAAAGATTAATCTGAGTGTATCCCGAAATGTTGCTGCCTTGAAATGACATTTTTGATTTTCAGGCCATTACATTTTTAGTTGGATGAACAGAAGCTCATAAATTTGTATTACCTGTGGGTTATACAAAGGGGGTATTGCTGGTACACCATGGGTTACTAATAGGACATTACTTCAGAGTATGAAAATCTGTATTCAAGATACAAAACGATTTAGTTGCTTGGACTGCATAACGGCGTGTTTGAATTTTGATGAACACGTCACAGATGTCAAATAATAGGAAAAACTCCGACACTGATAAAACGAATACGCTTAATACTGATCCCAGCAGTTGAGGAACCTTTTGAAAGAATCATTGTTGATTGTTTAGCACCCTTCCTTAAAACAGAAAAAATGTGAATCAACAGTTATTAACGATAAAAGATATGACCACTACATTTCCATAGGCTTTGCTTTTCACACAATACCACAGCTAAAACGATTGTCAAAAAGTAACATATTTCTATCGTTCCTGTGTGACGATTCCCCACAGAGATACAAATGAATCAAGGGTCATATTATTCCATAAACTGATTCAGGGTTATTATGGATAGCTTAAGAATTAAATAATTGAAATTAACCGCAGAATCACAAGGAGCAATAGAACAGTGGCAGCAAAATTAAAGCACATATAGACGGGCAACAGACAAGAGTAGCCAAGTGCTTGGGATAAAGAAATTCAAATATACTTACTGAAAACAGGGACGCACATATTGGATCAAATAAATTCAGTCCAACGGACTTAGTGTTTTTTAGACATCAGGTGAAAGGAACACATAAACCAAATGACGAAAAATTAGTGAGTCAGAGTTCAGAGACTACGTTATTAGACTTGGTGTCGCATTTTATGGAGACGCTAAATAGTGTCGGTAAGTTAGCAAAACAGCATTTAAAAATATCAAACCGAATGATGAAAGGGGAAGCAGAAAAGCGTTCAAAAAGTTGTAGTGTAGCAAGTTGAGGATACATTGTCGGTATCATTCCGTATAGGATATACATCTTTAGAAGTGAAGGACTGCTTAAACCGAAGAAAAGAATTTCATTGATTTCAATTATTTGACTAGAACACCAGAACGACCGAAAACTGAGAGAGTGTGTCATGTTAATACGCTCAAGCAGTATTTTGCTTGGGATGGAAATCAAAAGGACAATGTAGTACTTACTACAGGTTCAAGTGAAGAATCGCATCCAGATAGTCATATAATCATAGAGATAATTCTGAATTTGATATTGCTAAAATTAAATTGGACAACGAGGAAGCAATGAGAATTTGGAATAAATTGTTCAATAAACATCTAGACGAAAATCACTTTGGCAGATATATGGGAATAGGCTGGGAAGAGCTAATTGTAATTGTGGAAGATGTAGATATCTGAAACACTGTGCCAATTAAGCAACATCCTTATGGGCGTAACCCTCTAAAATTCTCTCAGACTCGGTTTCCTGTCTCTCTCTTCTCTCTGTCACTTTCTCTTTCCTTCTCTATTTCCTCTCTCTCTCTTTGTTTCTCTTCTAACTCCATTTTCTTAAATTGTAATTTAAGTTTCTCCACCAGTCCGTGCCTGTTTCTCCGACACACTTAAGTGTTTGACTATGTCCTTTACAATTTCAGCTTTGTTATTGTTCTTGATCAAACCCAAAACCTAACTTATTTGCTAATTCTGAAAGTATGGCTTTTTTTCCTTTCTTTAAACACGTTTTGGCAAATTTGAGAATTATCTTCAAATCCCAGAACGTATCTAGCAATTTTAAAGGTCATATCTCTCACTTCTAATTTAATCAAGTCCCCGAAATTAAACCAGTTGTCTCACCTATGTTTCATTTAAAGATCTCAGACGCTCACGTGCAAGTAGTTAAATCTGCTGAGATTTTTTTGTACCGCAAATATATTCAAACTAGTTCAGATTACGGATCCAAGTCCCCAACTATCACGACACGCTTAATTTAAAGCCAGCGACACAGATCAGATTTATCCCATGCTGTAATCTGTAAAAATTCGAGTGACCAAGAACTACTTCAAGTAAAAATTAACAACTTTATTTCCTATGGTATAATAGAGAATAATTTTAACAATTATGTACAAGTCCTTACTCTAACCTCTATTTTACCTCCCCTTCCATCACACTAGTCCCATAAAACTTCCAATTAAGATTTACAAAACAACACATCTAATCGCAAAACCAGGCAGCTTTTGGTTCTTCAATTTGGATCTTCCTGTGTCTTAATTTCTTCTTCTTAGGGATTTCTACGTCACAGGTACTGATTGAGAAGTACCTTTCAAAACAACCTTTTGCAAACAGTCTGTTTACATGTTTGGCTTGCAGTCCTCCTCTCAATTGTTCAATTTTCCCTGGTCTTATACCCCTAAAACGTCAGATTGTATCATTGGCTTTTAAAATTGTCAATACAGTGATCGCTCCATGCTAGCATGAAGTCAGCAACTATCTCCTTTGTCTTGTCCACCTTCAGAGAAAGGTTATTTGCCCTGCACAAGTCTGTTAAACGCTGCATCTCCTCTCTGAATGCTGTCACGTCGTTTCTGCTGATGGGACCCATTACAGCTGTGTCATCGTTGTACAGTTGAGTTTCAGCAGGGTGAACAACAGTCAACTGAGCACATAGCCCTGGGCAGCCCCAGTGCTCAGGATGATGGTGTTGGAGATATTGTTGTCAATTTAGAATGTCTGCGGTCTCCCAGTCAGGAATCCAGGATCCAGTTAAAAGGGAGGTAGTTAGAACAGAGAACAAAGAACATTATAGAACAGTGCAGCCCCTTTGGCCTTCAAGTGTTGCTCCTACTACTCTCTGACTAAAGCAAATACCTCTGACATTTGTCATATAACTATATTCCCTGAACTTAAAGCTATGTCCCCTCGTACTAGCCAACACCATGCGAGGGAATGGCTCTCAGTGAACACCCTATCTAATCCTCTGATTTTCTTATATGTCCCAATTAATTCTCTCGAATGAAAACAGCTTCATATCCCTCAGCTTTTCCTCATACGACCTTCAATCCATACCAGTCAACATTCTAGTAAATCACCACTAAATCCTTTGCAAAGCTTCCACATCCTTGTATAATGCAGCAACCCAAATTTATAGACAAATTACTACGTTTGGCCGCACCAGAATTTTGTGCAGCTTTAACATGACCACATGGTTTCGAAACTCAATCCCCGTACCAATAAAAGCTAATACACCATATGGCCTCTTAACAACCTATCAACTCGGTGTTTACTTTCAGCGATCTGTGTACATGAATGTCGAGATCTCTCTGCTCAACTATACTGCCAAGAATCTTACCATTATCACAGTACTCTTTATTCCTGTTCCTCCTTCCAAAGTGAATCACCTCCAAGTTTTCCACATTAAACTCCATCTGCCAACTCTTGGCCCACCTCTGCAGCTTATCAATGTACATTTGTAAACTACAGCATTCTTCGGCACTGTCCACAGCTCCAATGACCCGACTATCATCCGCAACTTTACTACTCTATCCTTCTGCACCCTCGTCCAGGTCATTTATAAAAACGACAAACAGCAGTGGCCCGAAAACAGATCCTTCCGGTACCACACTCGTAACTGAACTCCAGGATGAACATTGCCCATCAGCCACCACCCTCTGTCTTCTTTCAGCAAGCCAACTTCTGATCAGAACCGCTAAATTACCCACAGTCACATGACTCCATATTTTGTGTAATCGCCTACCTTGGGGAACACTGTCAAACGCCTTACTGAAATCCAAATACATCACATCAACCGCTCTATTCTCATCCACCTGTTTGGTCACCTCCTCAAAGAAGTCAAAACGTTTTATGAGGCACAACCTACCCTTCACAAAACAGTGTTGACTATCCCCAAATGAACTTATTTCTTTATAGATGATTATAAATCTTATCTCTCATAATATTTTGAAACAATTTACTCACAACCGAAGTAAGGCTCACTGCTCTGTAGTTAGCAGGATTGACCCTATTCCCTCTCTTCAACAAGCGGGCAGCAAGTCTTCTGGCACGATTCCTAGAGAAAATGATGATGTAAAGATCAAAGCCAAAGGGTCTGCAAACTCCTCCCTGGCTTCCCGGAATATCCTAGGATAAATCCCATCTGGCAGTAGGAAATTACCTATTTTCACACTTTCCAGAATTGCGAACAGCTCCTCGTCAATCCTGCCTTGTCTAGGAGCCTGCATCTCAGTATTCTCCTCGCCAACATTTTGTTCCACTGTCAATTCCAACGAAAAAAAAATCATTTAGCGCTGCTGCTATCTCCCGATTATTACGCACAAAGTCCCACTACTATGCTTAACTGGCCCTAATCTTACTCTAGTCATTCTTTTTTCCTGAAATACCTGTGGAAAGCTTTAGAGTTTTCATTGATTCTATGTGGCATCGACTCCTTATATCCCTCCTGCCTCTTCTTAGTTCTTTCTTTAGGTCTTCCCTTGCGGGTTTGTCATTCTCATACGCTCTGACAAAGCCTTCACGTCTCATACTAAAATAAGTCTCTTCTTCCTCTTGACAAGAGATTCAACTTCTTTATGAACCACCACTCCCCCGTTCGACAAATTCCTCCCTGCCTGATGGGTGCATACATATCAAGGTCATGGCGTAGCTGCTCCTTGATTAAGCTCCACATTTCAATTGTGCCCATTCTCTGCACATTTCTCCCCATCCTAAGCATTCGAAAACATTCCTAATCGCATCATAAATGCGTTTATCCCAGTTATAACTCTTGCCCTGTGATATATATCTATCCCTTTCCATCGCTAATTTAAACATAAACGAATAGTGGGCACTTTCATCAAACTGTTCACCTAATGACAAATCTAACACTGGATCAGTTTCATTATCCACTTCCAAATCCAATCTGGCTTCGCTTCTTCTGGCCTATCTACATACTGTGTCAGGACACCCTCCTGCACATTTTGGACAAAAACTGACCAATCTGAAGTCCTCGAACTATAGTATTTCCTGTCAATATTTGGAAAGTTAAAGCCTCTACGGCAACTACCCTGTTCCACAAGCTCCTATCCAGAATCATCTTTGCGACCCTTTCCATCATATCTCTGGAACTTTTTGGAGGCCTATACAAAAATCCAACAGGGTCAACTTTCCTTTCCTGTTTCTAAACACATCCCACAATACCTCATTAGACCAGTCCTCACACAGCCTTTCTGCCAACAATATACTGTCCTTGCCTACAATGCCACACCTCCCCCTCGTTTACCATCTTCTCCGGTCTAATTAAAACATCTAATACCGGAACCTGCACAATCGTTCCTGTTCCTGCTCGATCAATGTCTCTGAAATGACCACAATATCGAAGTCCCAGACCAATCTACGCTGCAAGTTTACACAACATATTCTGGATGCTCCTAGCATTAAAGTAGACACACTTCAGGTCACATTCCTGATTGTCAGTGTACTGTTGCGACCTTAAAATCAGATTTCTGACCTCACTCTTCCAATCTCCTGAAAACTTGAACTACAATTTATGTTCCCATCCCCTTGCTGGATTAGTTTTAAACTCTCCCAAAGGGCAATAGCAAATTCCTCACACCCCCAAGATATTGGTTCCCCTCCAGTACAGGTGTAGACCATCCTGTCTGTAGAGGTCCAAACCAGAATGATCCCCAATTATCCAGATTTCAGAAACTCTCCCTCCCTGTAGGCACGTGTCCAACTCCTCTGTCTCCCCATTCCTCGCCTCGCTAGCACGTGGCACTGGCATCAAACTAGAGATAACAGCTCTGTTTGTTCTCGCTCTGAGTTTCATCCTTAGCTCCCTGAATTTCTGCTGTCAATCCCCATCCCTTTCCCTACATATTTCGATAGTGCCTATGTGGACCACGAATCGGGGCTCCACCCCTTACCCTCAAGAATCCCGAAAACATGATCTGAGAGATGATGAACGCTGACAGTTGGGAGGCAACATACCAATCGTGAGTCTCTCTCGTCCCACAGAACTTTGTATCTATTCTGTCTAACTATGGAGTCCACAATGATTAATGCTTTGCTCTGCACCCCCCCCCCCCCCCCCTACACTTCTGAGCAACAGTAACAGACTCTGTACAGAAACCTGTTTTGAGAAGATTTGTAGCTCAGTTTGAGGTTCTGGATGTAGGTTTGTTCGCTGAAATGGAAGGTTCATTTTCAGGCATTACATCACTATGCGAGGTAAGAACATCAGTGATCCTCCAGATGAAGGGATGTTGGCCTGGCCGACTTTCTATTGATGTGTTAAAATTTCCTTGGGTTAATGACGTCATTTCATATGGTGACGTCATTTCTGGTTGCGGCGTCATATCATGCTATTTTTCTCAGGGGGTGGTGAATGTGTTTGTTCATCGAGTTCCGGTTGGAATGCCCATTTTTCTAGGAATTCTTGTGCGTGTCTCCGTTTGGCTTGTCCTAGAATGGATGTGTTGTCCCAGAAACGAAGCTGCATTAGAACATTATTTCAATGCGCTACCACACACTGCAGGACAGAGGAACGATACAGAGCAGATGAAAACCACCTATATACTCTATTCAAAAAGAATGGGTACCCAACGAATACAGTATGCCGATTAAAAGCAACAAGCCCCAACCAGCAGACAAAACATATCCAGAAATCCTAGCCACTCTCCCCTACATCATGGAAATCTCGGAAATAACTGCCAGACTAGATTAGATTACTTACAGTGTGGAAACAGGCCCTTCGGCCAAACAAGTCCACACCGCCCCGCCGAAGCGCAACCCACCCATACCCCTACATGTACCCCTTACCTAACACTACGGCCAATTTAGCATGGCCAATTCACCTGACCTGCACATCTTTGGACTGTGGGAGGAAACCGGAGCACTCGGAGGAAACCCATGCAGATACGGGGAGAACGTGCAAACTCCACACAGTCAGTCGCCTGAGGCGGGAATTGAACCCGAGTCTCTGGCGCTGTGAGGCAGCAGTGCTAACCACTGTGCCACCGTGCCGCCCACTACTCAGGCTTCTTGGCGTCATAGTATCCCACAAACACACCTACACACGAAAACAGCAGCTGATGAACTTGGAAGACCCTATGTAGACAACAAACGAAACTACTATAATTTACAAAATGACTTGCAAAAACTGTAAAAACACTACATTGGACAATCAGGCAGAAAACTAGCTACCGGGATACATGAACATCAGCTAGCCACAAAAAGACATGACTCACTCTCACTAGTATTCTTACATACAGATGAGGAAGGACACCACTTCGACTGGGACAACACATTCATCCTCGGACAAGCCCAACAGAGACACGCACAAGAACTCCTAGAAACATGGCATTCTATCTAAATATGTATCAATAAACACATTTACTTGGATCCTATTTACCAACCTCTGAGAAAAAAGGAATAGGAAATGACATCACCACATGAAATGGTGTTACAGGAAATGCCGTCGTCAACACAAAGAAATCTAAACACATCAATAAAAAGCGGGCCACGCCACCAGCGCTTCATCTGATGCTCACTAGTATAGCGACGAAACTTATGAAAATGAACCTTCCAGCTCAACGAGCAAACCTACATCCAGAAACCTTTACCCATGGCCTACCCCGGACAGTGTCCCTCTATCAGTAGCCACAAAGGTATACTTGTTGAGGGGAACGGCCACAGGGGACTACTGCACTGAGTTCATGGTCCCTTTCCATCCTTTGACTGTAACCCATCTGCCTTTAGTCTTGTACTTGAAGTGTGACTACCTTCCTATACACCTCTCAATTACTCCCTCCGACTCCCAAATGATCCGAAGTTCAACCAGCTCCAACTCCAGTTCCCTAACACGGTGTTCTAGGAGCTGGAGTTGTATGCACTTACCGCATATGAAGTCAGCATGGACACTAGTGGTGACCCTTAACTCCTACATTCTGCAGGAGCAACATTCAACTGTCCTAACCGCCATTCCCATTATTCTAAATTCTTATAGAGACTATTCAAAAATGAAGAGCATAAAAAACTTCCATTACCAATCCAGCACACAGCACCTTTTCTTTGGTTAGAGGAGGAGGATGGGCGGGAAACACTACCTCAATAGCATTTCAGGAAACTCAACCGCCCAAATATAATATTTAACTTCCTCAGCAACCCGTTTCTGCTCGTGCTCAGTGTGCACATCGTCTATTCACGCGGTAAGTTTTTAAAGCAGTCGTTTACCTTCCGGCAGCCCATGCCCTTCTATCCTCTCTGCACCCAAAACATATGGAGGCCTGACTCTCGAGACAGGCCATGTAAATGCGAAACTTACCTGGGGGCTGCTCCTCTCTCCCTCTTGCCTCCCTGCTAACAAAAATGTCTAGTCCCAGTGAACTCAGCTTTCCAATCAGGTGCTGAGGAATGATAGTATGAATGCTTAACTGAAGTCTATGAACAGGAGTGTGATGTCAGTGTCAGTCTTCTTCAAGTTGGTGCAGGCCAGATAGAGGTTGATGGAAATAGCATAATCTGTTGAGTGGTTGGATCAGTTCGTGAACTGCAGAGTGTACAGTTAGGGGGCAGCAGCAGGATCTTGATATGCCTCATCTCGACCTATCACTCCTGGACACAGATTGAGGTTCTTTCCTTGTCACCAAATGTGGTTCAAAGCCTATCACAGACTGAGGTTGTATCCTTGCCTCTGACTGAGGTTCAATTCCTGCAACTGACTGAGTTTCACTCCAAGTTACTGACAGTGATTCGATTCCTGCCACTGACTGTGGTTCACTCTCCGTCATTGACTGAGAATCACTCCCTGTCACTGACTGTGGTTCAAATCCTGTCACTGCCTGATTTTCACATCCCTGTCACTGACTGAGGTTCAATCCTTCTAATTGACTCAGGAACAATCACTGTCACTGACCAATTTCTGTCCCTGTCACTGACGGAGGTTCACTACCTGTCCCTAACTGATGTTAGCTCACTGTCACTGGCTAAGGTTCACTCTTGTGACTGATTGAGGTTAAAATCTCGTTTACTGACTGATTTCCAGTCCCTGTCATCGACCGTTGTTCAATTCTGGTCACTGACTAAGGTGTCACTGACCCTTGTTCAATTCTGGTCACTGAATGAGGTTCAATCTCTGCCCATTTTGCCATATGTTTCAGGAGCTGTAGCGATACAGTGGACCAGAGACGTGCCAGGAAGGAAAATTTAATCCTATAAAAACATACCTCATGATTTCAGTGGTCTCCATTTTCTGCAGCAGTATCAGTGGGTGCAGCGACAGCAAGGACCAGGGCCTGCCGGGAAGATAAACTTAATCCTTTATAAACTTAACTCGTTTGTGAGCGTGAATGGACATGGGACGGCTAGGTAATCAACGGAATATATTTGGGCGGTTTAATTTCTGTCACTGTCTAAGAATCATTCCCTGTCACTGAGTTGAGGTTCACAGAGGTTCAATCCCTGTATCTCTCTCTGTGAGATTTAACCAACTCAAGTTTTATTTTTGTAACTGACTGACTTTAATCAGTTAAGATGGTCAACACATGAACTAATATCCTATGGGGGAAATTTTCTAATGCTCTTTAGGAGGGTATAAACGAATTCAGTAGCGGAATGGGAACCTAAATTTTGTCCCAGTGTCCAGGAGTTCGAGAGTAGCAAGGTCAGAAATAAGGCTTCAAGTCGCAAGAGTGCTCTACAGGCAGGAAGATGGTTTGATGTGGGCCTATTTCAACGCTAGGAGCATCTGGAAAAAGGTCGGTGAACTTGCAGCTCGGTTGATACCTGGGACTTCGATGCTGTGGCAATTTTGGAGACATGGATAGAGCAGGGACAAGAATGGTTGTTGCATGTTCCATGTTTTAGATGCTTCACTAACAGCAGGGAAGGTGGTAAAACAGCCTGTCATAGTCATTCTTACAGAATCATACCTCACACCACAAACAAAACCATTACCATCCCTGGATATGTCCTGCCCCACTGGCAGAGGTGGTGGCACAGTGGTAAACAGTTGGGACGGAGTTACCAATGGAGTCCTTGACATTGACCCCAGACGCCATGAAGTCTCGTGACTTCCAGTTAAACCTGGACAAAGAAACCACTTACGGATTCTCACGTACCATCCTCCTTCGACTGCTCAATCAGTACTACTCCATGTCGAACAACATTTGCAGGATGCACTGAGGGTGGCAAGAGCGCAAACTGTGCTCTGGCTGGGGCATTTTAATGTACACCAGTGACTCAGCAGCAGCATTACTGATCGAGCTGTTCGGGTCCTACAGGATATAACTGCCAGACAGGGTCTGCAACAGAAGGTGAAGGAACCAATAGGAGGAAGAAACCATACTTGACCTCATCCTTACTAATCTGCCGGCCGCAGAAGCATCTTTCCATGACAGTTTAGATAAAGGTGACCACTGCACTGTCCTGGTGAAGACGAATCCCCTCCTTCACATTGAGAATAAGCTCGTGTTCTGTGGCACTATGTGACAAACTTTGAACCGACCTATCAGCTCAAGACTGGCTATCCATGAGGCACTGTGGGCCATCAACAGCAGCACAACTGTACTCCAGCACAATTTGAAACCTCATGGCCCAGCATATCCCCTACTTAATCATCACCATCAAACCTGGGGAGAAACCCTGGTACAATGGAAAGTGCAGGAAGGCATGCCAGGACCAACAGCAACAGGTTATCTTAAAAATGAGGTGTCAACCTGCTGAAGCTACCAAGCAGGACTACTTGCTTGCCAAAAGGCATAAACAGCAAGTGAGAGACAGAGCTCAGCGATCCCAAAACGAACAGATCAGATCTAAGCTTTACAGTCTTTTCACATCCAGTCGTGAATGGTGGTGGAATATTAAAGCACACGCTGGAGAATGAGGCTTCACAAATATCCCCGTCCACAATGATGGAGAAACCCATCAATGCAAAAGATAAGGCTGATGTATTCGCAACGATCTTCAGTCAGAAGTGCCAAATGGATGATCCATCTCGGGCTCCTCCAATGCCCCCCCTCCCCCATCACAGATACCAGTTTCCAGCAATTCGATTCATTCCAGGTGATATCAAGAAAAGGCTGAAGGCACTGGACACTACAAAGGCAATGGACACTGATAACATTCCGGCAATAGTACTGAAGACGTGTGATCCAGAACTTGCCAGTCAAAACCCTGAGTCGAAAATATACCAGCGTTCCTTCACAGTCTTTGGGGTCAAAATCCTTGAATTCCCTCTCTAGCAGCATTTTGGATCAACCCACAGCAAGTGGACTGCAGCGATTCAAGAAAGCAGTTCAGCACAACCTTCTCAAGGGATGGGCTATCATGCTGATAGCAAGTAAATCCCAAGTGCCACAAAGGAACGAAAAAAAAAGCCCACTCCATATCGCTGTCAGGAGGACCCTCCAGGCTTCACAAGGCTGCACCATTTTACTTCCAGGGTAACACTCTGGGCTACACCGACATACCCCATGTCGTGGTCAGGGGGACATTCTGAGCGAGACCAGTCCATGCCATGTAGCTGACAGCGGCACACTCTGGGCTACAGTAGTCAAGTCATGTCACTCTCCGGGGCCCACTCCGGGCTGCACCAGCCCCTGCTATGTCACTGACAGTGGCAACTCCGTGCTACACTAGCTCATGCCATATCATTGTGTGGGCCCACTATGGGTTACACCATGCCCTGTCACTGTCAGTGGGACATTCCAGGCTACATCCACTTCTGACATTTCACTGACAGAGGCCCATATTATGCTATACCATCTGACGCCATGTTGTTGTCAGTGGCCCATTCCAGACTACATCAGCCCAGACCATGTTGCGGTCAGAGTCTCACTGTGGGTTATACCAAACCAGATCATGGTGCTATCAGGGCTACACCAGCACACACCATGTCGATGTCAGGGGCACGCTCTGAGCTACACCAGCCCATGCCATGTGATTGTCAGAGCCACACTCTGGCTGTACGAGCCAATATCATTTTGCTGTCGGCGGCACATTCCACGATACAACAGCCCACACAGTGACACCCTAAGTGGTCCATCCTGGGCCACAATAGCCCACACCATGTCGCAGTCATGACCCCATTCCCGGCTACATCAGCCCAAGCCACATCATTGTTAGGGGGACATTCAGGGCTACACCAGCCCATGCTATGTCACAGAACGAGGTCTACACCAGCCCACACCATGTCACTGTCAGTGGCTCACTCCAAGCTGCACCATGTCACTGTCAGGGCTCCCCTCTCAGTAGCGCACACTAATGGGCCGACTCCAGATTACACCTGCTCACAGCATACAAAAGCCAGCGGCCAATTCCGGGGTGCACCAGTCAATGTCGCTGTCAGGGGCACATTCCAGGTGAGATCAGCCCACACCGTGTCACTCTCAGGCTCCCACTCTGGACTGTACCAGCTAACACCATGTCACTGCTCAGAGAATCCTCCAAGCTACAACAACACAAACCATGTCACGTTCAGTGGGACCCTCCAGGCTGCACAAGCCCACGCTATGCCTCTGACAGAGGCCCTCTCTGTGCTACACCAGCTCACGCCATATTGTTGTCAGTGTTCCCTTCTATGTGCACCAGCCCACCCCATGTCGCTGTCAGAAGCTCTCTCCGGTCTACACCAGCCCACTCCATGCTGCTGTCAGGTGCCCACTCCGAGCTACACCACTCAACACACCATGTCACTGCCCAAGCCCCACTCCTGATGACAGCAGACCACATGAAATCGCTGTCATGGATTCATTCTTTGCTACACGAGCCCACACTCTATCAATGTCAGTGGTCCACTCTGGGCTACACCAGCCAATATCATGTTTCTGTCACTTGCCCTGTGTGGGTTCACATGCCCACACCATGTCGCTTTCACGTATCTACTCTGGGCAGCACCAGCTAACACCATGTCACTGTTGGGTCTCACACTGGGCAACTCCAGCCCACACTGTGACGCTCTCAGGGGCCCATTCCTGGCAGTACCAGCCCACATTACGTAACTGTCAGTGGCCCGCTCTGGGTTACAGTAGCCCATGCCATGTCACACTCAGGGGCCAACTTCAGTATAAACCTTCCCATGGCACACTGAAGCCAGAAACTCATTCCAGGCTCACACCAGCCCATTCCATAACGCTGCCAGCGGCCCACTCGCCGCTCCACAAGCCTACAGCAAACCACCACCACAATCCCACTCCAGGCTAAACCAACTCCCACCATGTTCATGTAAAGTGCCCAACCCGGTCTACACTAGCCCAAACCATGTCGCTGTTTAGGGGCTCACGCTGTGCTAGACCAACCCAGGCCACGTCACTGTCAAAGGCGCACTCTGGGCTACACCAGGCCAAGCCATGTTGTCATCAGTGCCCCACTCCGGGTTACAGCAACCTACGCCATCCTTCCACCAAGGTCCCACTCCACACAGAAGTGTGACTCCCAAGCCAGCCTTCAACAGACTAGCTACTCTGTAGCCATGCTGTCTCTGATGATGCCACCACCGCTCGAAACGCCATCAAAGCCACTTCCTTTGATGACTTCTCTTTATCAGGTAGTTTTTAGAAGAGGGGGAAAGAAGAAAAATCAAGAACTGAAATGCAGACACAGTTGAATGTCCGTTTGTACGTAACCACATCCGTGTGCGTTGTGTCTGTTGGTATACATACATCCGTGTTTGAGTATCTCTTTCTGCAGCTTTGTGAAATGCAGTCTCTGTTGTTTTTGAACTAATTTCATTGAATTTGGGATCAAAGCTGATCCCCACCCTTGATCCCCCTTTCGGTTCCTGTTGTGTTTCAAATCGTACAATGCATCCCTTTGCTGGCCATCACACAGCACAGCACAATAGGCAGACGTCTTTTTTTAAAATATATGTCAAATATGGTAAATCTTTCTGATTGAACGTCTGTTTCGTTGTTCAAAAAGATGTCTTTAGATATATAGAGCATTTTTCCGTAGACCTAGCGATATTGTTCCTGAGATATCACCACCACTGTCGTGTCTATTTGAAGACGTATCAATACTTTCACACTTATCTAAGTGACATTGCAAAACATTGCAAGGTAAAGAACATTGCAATACAATTCATCTCATCTTCTTAAAAATATTATTCACTCAACGTGGCTTGGATAAAGTTGCAATGGAAATGCTGTTTGTACATTCTTTATCACGATTAATAGTCAAAAAGAAATCGTTTCCACGTTGCAGAGCGAGCTGCATTTTCTCTATATGACCAATTTCCACTCTGAGCGGGCTTCAGTGAAATTGCAATCCTCCCTGTATCTGTGTGTGTGTGTGTGTGTGCCGGCGCACTGTCATTTGGATGGTGCTATGAACTGCTTCCCTCCCTCTCTCCCTCCCAGACACAATCCCTGATGGTTGACGCACTCCACCGCTGTTGATGCAGTAGAATGTGCAGGCCAGCCGGGGATTGCATCATTCTAAACATCACAGAGACTGTCAGACCTGTCACACACAGAGAGACAGAGGCGAACACAGACACGAATCATTAATTCGTTGTTGATAACCTTAAACATCTGCAGGCGAGATACACTGAAACAAGCAAGAAAATGGGAAAGCGATGCCAACCACCTTAGCGCGACCTACAAAAATCTCCGCTTTCTTCACGGATGCTTAAGAAACCAGATATTACCACTCAATATCAATTATAAACCACCAATCACCAACCCAAAAGCTTAAGAGACAGCCAGTCAAAATGGCTACAGGATGATACAAGTCATGATAACAGATGCACACAACAGATAGCAATGATAAATTATGTGCCAAAGGTAATTAATAATAAATTCAACCAATAAACAGTGGACTGCGAAGTTCCAACAGGCCATCACTATTGGAGAGTACAGAAGCAGATGTAAGAAAAGAATCGCACGATATGAAAAAGTAACCAATCTAACACAAACCAAAGAAAACAAACTAACAGACACTTGTGTGAGAAACATGCCAAAGAGACAACGATCAGACACCGAGAAAGCCGTACTAGTGAGAGGACGCAATTACAACTACAAGGACGCAACAAAGACCACCTTCTTAGCAGCACCAGAATGCACATCGAAAACAAACGGAGTGAAAGATGAAATGCAGCACCTCCTCAGACAAACCATGGCACCCGCGGTGACAACAAGAAGATAAACGAACACTTTGAATACAAAGGAGAGAAAATCCCTTGAAAGACTGAGAAAGAACACAAACACAGTAATAGCACCAGCTGACAAGGGCCGAATGACAGTGGTAATAGACAGAGCACGTGACATCCCAAAGGCTGAGAAACTGTTCCCAGATACCAACACATACCAACGGAGCGAATCAGACCGGACAGCAGTAGTAGCTAACAGAAATAACACAGGATAGAACTTGCCATGGAACGGACTCATAACAAAACAGGACTTACAAAATTTGAAACGATAAGGTACGAACACACTGCAATTCTACGGGCTCGCAAAGATACATAAACCTGACACACGCCCTCAGATCCATTCTGTCCCTACTGAGAATGCCTTTGCTCAGACATGCCAAGGACCTACAACGAAGGTATCAACACCTCATTACTGGACTACGCACTCCATATACTAATTACAGGAATTTCTGGAAACATCAGCAACATGAAAATCGACAAATATGAGATTATGGTCTCCTTCGCCATTACGGCACTTTTTACCAATTTACATAACTTTAGCTAAAGAAACCACAGCAAAACTCTTGGACAACAAGAGCAGACAAACCGACTATAAAACCATCAATAAAGACACCATATTAAAACTGTGTCCGACCATGCGTTTCATCTTCAACAGCCAGGTATATGTGCAAATCACTGGGACATCTATGGCGCTCATAGCTGAAGCAGTAATGCAAAATTCCGAACAGACAGCCGTCCTGCAGATCAAATCCGATCGATTGGTCAGGTGCGTGGACGACATCTTTATGATAATCAAAATAGCTGAAACCGAGAACACACCCCAGAAGATAAACAACATTTTCTATGGAATCAAATTTATTACAGAGGAGGAGAACAACCAACTCCCATTGCTAGATGTCATTGTTACAAGGACACAGAATGTTGAACACACAACAGAACTGCACAGAAATACGACACACACAGCGATCAGATCCAAAATTACTACAGCAACCGCACGACCACCCGCCAGAGGAGCTGGATTAGGACCCTGTTGAAGAGAGCAACAACACACCGCAGCAAACCAGAACTGCGAGGAGAGGAACAATACCTGTACAAAGTATTTGCTAAAACGGATATCCCCACAGATTCCTCAATAGGTGCTTTGTGGACAAGCAACACCAAGAAGACAAGACACGACACCCTCCACGCCCACCACCACCACCCACTGGCTGCTCTCCCATACAGTAAAAAAAAATTGGAACTGACAAGACCGCTCTGACCACTAGCGGGTCTGGGCAGCACACATGTCGACAGCCACACTCAGAGAGCAGCAGCTCACCGGAATTAAGGACCTGATATCCACCAATGTAACTCACAAAATCACATGCACTCACGGCACTAAGCACTGTGTAGGACCAACAAGAAGACAGAGTCATGCTGGAAAAGCACAGTAGGTCAGGCAGCATCCGACGAACAGTCAAACTTATCCTGATAGAGTGGGGAAGGTTATCGATGCTTGTCCTATACTGCTGGGCATTTTTTTTCACACTGCAGATACTACACTGTTCTGGGTGGTGAACTCAGACCATGCTCGATGGGTCTGGTGATGTACACCCTTCTGGGAAGAGAATGGTTTCCCTCTGTACCAGCTCATTCACCAGGAACTCTCTGCCACTGTCGACAAATCATAGTGCAATTGCCCCTTATTTGACATACTCAGGTCAAACTGCACAGAGCAGTTCCCAACTCAGAAAGCTCGGCAATATGCCCATTCCTGTTTTGAACATGGCACCAGTGCCAGGGATTATGGAATATCCAGGAGTATCCATGCGATGGCCAGTCCCTCCAGACATGATTGGTGGGTAAATGGAGCTAGCATTAATGAGACGGCCACCATGGGTTCGGGTAGGTAGTTAATGAGGTGAGTTTGAAACAATAACACCAAAAGCTAGCTTGGCGTCGTGCAGACGACCCCCACCACCCCCCACCCGATATTCAATGAAAATTTCAATGAGACAAATTATTGTTAGATTCAGCGCAATGAGTCGAAGACTGTGCTGACCCCACTCCCCACAAAGCTGCAGAGCAAATTCTGATCCAAAACTCTCCACCATAGGAAAAGTTGACATTTTTGAAAAAAGGCAGGGCAAGTGATAAAGGTGTGAGGGTGGGAGCACTTTGGGAGTCGGCGATCAGAATTCAAATTGTTGTCAAATAGAAATGGAAAAAGATAAACTGCACCTAAAAAAATTAAACTTCTACATTGGAGGATGGCCAACTCCGATGTCATTGGACAATTACTTTCAAAAGTTGATTGGGGCAGATATTCGCAGGTAAAGAGGGAAGTTGAGTTTTTGGTCAAGAATAAGATAAAAAAAAACATTTGTCAGTTGTAGACAGCATGGATCCAGTGAATCCATCGCAGGGTATAAGGACAGTAGGTCAGAGGGAATCTTAAGAGAAGTATCAGGCGAGCAAAATGGGAATATGCGATAGCTTTGGCAAATAGCGTTAAGGAGAATCTAAAGGGATTGTACAAGTACATTAAGGACAAAAGAGTAACTGGGGAGAGTATAGGGCCCATCAAAGATCATCAAGGCCGCCTATGGAGGGACATACTGGCACTGGAGCGTGTCCAGCGGAGATTCACACGGATGATCCCTGGAATGGCAGGATTAACATACGGGGAACTGCTGAAGATACTGGGATTGTATTCATTGGAGTTTAGAAGGTTAAGGGGATATCTAATAGAAACGTACACGATAATACATGGCTTGGAAAGGGTGGACGCTAAGAAATTGTTTCCGTTAGGTGAGGAGACTAGGACCCGTGGGCACAGCCTTAGAATTAGAGGGGGTAAATTCAGAACAGAAATGCGGAGACATTTCTTCAGCCAGAGAGTGGTGGGCCTCTGGAATTCATTGCCACGGAGTGCAGTGAGACCGGGACGTTAATGGCTTCAAGGCGGAGATTAATAAATTCTTGATGTCACAAGGAATTAAGGGCTACGGGGAGAATGATAGTAAGTGAAGTTGAAATGCCCATCAGCCATGATAAAATGGCGGAGTGGACTCGATGGGCCGAATGGCCTTACTTCCACTCCTATGTCTTATGGTGTTATGGCCTTATGGTCTATGTATGGAACCACGGGAGATTAGTGCCATACTAACCGAGCATTTTGCAGCAGTGTTTACTGTGGACAGGAATATAGAAGCCAGAGAACTTGTGGAAATAAATAGCGATATCCTTAAAAATTTCCATATTGTAGAGTATGATGCGCTGGACATTTAAAGCTTAAAAATTGGATAAATCCATCAGATTTGATCAGTGTACCCTCAAGCATTTTTGGGAACCTACAGACGAGGTACGTTATCCTTGCTGAGATTTGTATCATTAGATATGAGGTGCATGAAGACTGGAGTTGGTCAGTGGCAATGATACCACTATTTAGGAAAGGTGATAGAGAAAATTCCAGGGAAGCAAAAACCAGTGAGCCTCTCATTTGTGGTGTGCCTGTTGTTGAAGGAGTATTTGGATGTATTTTGAAAGGCAAGGGCTAAAAAGTAGTAGTCATATCAGCTTTGAGCGCAGGAAATCGTGTGTCACTAAATTGACCGAGTTTTTTGAAGAAGGGACGCAGAGGATTATTGAAGGCAGAGTGGTGGACATTGTCTATATGAACTTCAGTAAGATGTTCGACAAAATAATGCATGATAGACATTTGAAAAAAAAAGTAAAAATCGTACGGAAGACGAAGAGAATTGCCCATTTGGATACGAAATTAGTTTGAAGATAGGAGACTAGGTGCTGGAGGTTTGCATTTCAGACTAGAGACCTGTGACCAGTGGCGTGTCACAAGGGTCAAAGCTGGGTCCACTGCTTTTCGTCCTTTATAGAAATGATTTGGATATGAAGCATTTGGTTAATGAGATGGCAGATGACAGCAAAATTGAAGGCGTAGTGAACGTGAAGAAGTCTATCACAGCCTACAACGGGATCTTGATCAGATAGACCAATATACCGAGGTGTGGCATTTTTCACAAATGGATAAATGTGAGATGCTGCATTTTCGAAAGGCATATCACCACAGAACTTGTACATTTATTGGGAAGATCCCGGATATTGGCTTAATAAATATAACAGTTTCATAATTCCTGAAAAATGGAGTCTCAGGTATACAGGATAGTGAAGAAAGCTTTTCGTTTGTCTACCTTTTTTGGTCAGTGCGTTGAAGAGAGGCGTTAGGTGTCATGGTGTGGCGGTATACAACATGGTTAAGTCACTTTTGGTATACTGCTTTTAGTTACAGTGTCCATGCTATAAGAAAGATGTTGTGAAACTTAGACGGGATCAGAAAAGATTTATAAGGATTTTGCTAGGATTGAAGAGTTTGACCTATGGGGGAAGCTGAAGAAGCTATGGCTGGTTTACTTGGAGCATAGGAGACTGAGAGGTGACCTCATCGAGCTTTACAACATTGTGAGGGGCACACATAGATTAAATTGACAAGGTTTTTTCTTCCCCCGGGTAGGGGAGATCAGAATCAATGGACATACATTTAGGGTGAGAGGGGAATGATATAAAAGGGACCTAAGATTATGGTGTCTGTATGGAGCGAGCTGACAGAGGTAGTGGTGGAGGATAGTATGATTACAACATTTATAAGCCATCCTGATGGGTACATGAATAGGAAGTGTTTAGAGGGTATTATGCATATATTGCCGCATTGGACAGGATTAATTTATCTCGTCGGGTTAGCATGAACGAATTAGACAGATAGATCTGTTTCTATAATTCTACAACTCTACCTGAATACGCACCAATATCCCATTCTTCCATCATCCCTGGGAGCTGGTCTATAACTCAAGATGCTATAGAAATGTCTTCATTTCATTTCAACCTTCCATAGTACTGTCTCTCAGGCTCCCCCGTCTACCGATGTCAAAAATCCCTCCCATTTGTTGGTATTTAAACTCATTCCTTTGACTTCTCTCTCTAACAGTGATATTCACAACCAGAGCAGCCATTTCCATGGCACAATGGAGGTCTAAATGAATGGGAGCTGCACATCCGGTATCTTCCAGCATGGGCTGCACGTTTCTCACTCTGGGCAGCAATCTAACATAGTGTTACTGAGCAGTGCACTGTGGTCGTGTACACCGGTGCACATGCTGGGAAGGCAACTGCTCCAGGTTTACCTATCAATGCACAGATCTAATTTGTACATTGTTTCCTTCTGGAAAGCTTGGTAGGTTGCATTGAGCAGCACACTACACTCGCAAATTTATCCATGCTGAATATATATTTCATCTGGATTTTTGGTGTCTGGTCTAGTTTTGTGAAGTGGATTAAGAATGTGATACAACTACTCATTTCAGCTGTTCTGGCAATGGCTTTATTTTATGTTTTCATTATTGTGTTTGGAAACTCTAAAGTCTGACTCCTTCAACTAGTCCCAAACCTCTGTTTACAATGATGTTTCTGCAACTTGCTGTCCATTATGTAGCTGCCCAGATGTAATGTGAATAATTGTTCTGCATCTTTCCCTGGACAATTGGGTTCCATTGTTAAGGAGCTTAGAAGCGATAAGAAAAAAAGGCTCACGCTTTTGCTTACTTCCCAGTGCCCTGGTGTGCTGAATGTTGGGTCCGGGTTTTTCAGCAGCTAAGAGACACGTCTTTGAAACTTGGTCAGTGCCTGTACACTGAACGCCAGAGTTAGCCATTCCCTGCTGACCATGTGTTCAGGAACATGAGTAATCCACACGACTGTTAATAATTCAGGCAAGTGCTTTAACTTGGAGTTGAATGGCGTTTGACTTAATTCTGGATTTGGAAAGTTATTGGAAACGTTGGGGACGGTTTCCTGGAGATTGTGTTAAAGCCGATGCTAACATACATGAGATATCCTTAGTGAGCAAGGTAAAGAAAACCCCCCAAAGCCTTTAATTAAAATAAGGAGCAAGAGGATAACTAGGGAAAGAGTTGGCCCACTCAAGGACAAAGGAGCAAAGACATGAGTAGAGTCAGAGAAAATGGGTCTAATTCATAATTAGTACTCTGCATCGGCATTCCCTCGAGGAGAGGGACATGGCAGAGTTGAGGTCATGTATAGATCCGCCATTGCGCGAGGTAAAGTTGACATAAGGAGGGAGGAAATGATGTGTATTCAAAAAGGCATTAAGGTAGACACGGTGGCACAGTGGTAAGCACTGCTGCCTCACAGCGCCAGAGACCCGGGTTCAATTCCCACCTCAGGCGACTGACTGTGTGGAGTTTGCACGTTCTCCCCGTGTCTGCGTGGGTTTCCTCCGGGTGCTCCCGTTTCCTCCCACATTCCAAAGATGTGCAGGTCAGGTGAATTGGCCATGCTAAATTGTCCGTAGTGTTAGGTAAGGGGTAAATGTAGGGGTATGGGTGAGTTGCGCTTCGGCGGGGCGGTGTGGACCTTTTGGGCCGAAGGGCCTGTTTCCACACTGTAAGTAATCTAATCTAATCTGTAAGTAATCTAATCTAATCCCCAGGTCAGAATTGGATCTGTCCCAGGTTACTGATTGAAAGAAGAGAGGAAATAGGTGAGGGTTTAACAGATTTATTTGCAGCATCCTTGAAAACCGGGGAGACCCCAGAGGACAGGAGAATTGCTAATATTTCCCCTTGTTTAAGAACGATAATAGGGATAATCCAGGCAACTGCAGACCTGACGTCAGTGGTAGGGAAGCTATTGGAGAAGATACTAAAGGATAGAATATGTACCTATTTGGAAGAAGATGGGCTTACCGTTGATAGACAGCATGGTTTTGTTGCAGGAAAGGTCATGTCCTAAAAGCCCAATAGATTTCTATGAAGATGTGACAAAGTTGATTAATGAGGGAATGGATGTAACTGTCAGATACCTGGACGTTAGGACGGCGTTTCATAATGTTCACCATGGAAGGCTGATGAAAGTGAAGTCGCATGGGGTTCAGGGTGTTCTAGCTAGATGGATTGAGAACTGGTTGGGCAACAAAAGTCAGAGAGTAGTAACGGAAGGGAGCTTCTCGAAGTGGAGACCTGTGACCAGTGGAGTCCTACTGGGATCCGTGCTGAGACCACTGCTGTTTGTGATGTGCATAAATGATTTGGAGAAAGGTGTAGGTTGCCTCATTAGGAAGTTTTCAGACACTAAAATTGATGGTGTATCAGATAGTGAAGGACCTGTCAGAGAATACAGCTGATTATAGATAAATTGGAGAATTGGGCAGAGAAATAGCGGATGCAGTTCAATCCAAGCAAATGCTGAGTGCTGCAGTTTGGAAGATGCAATTTCAGAGCGAACTCTGTAATAAATGGAAAAGTCCTGGGAAATTAATGTACATTGATATCTCGGTATTCAGGACCATTATTCCCTGAATATAGCAACGAATGGCAGTAGAGTGACAAGAAGGCATAATGCAAGCCTTCCTTCATCAGACGGGGTGTTGCATACAACAGTTGGCTGGTCATGTTGCGGTTGTGTAAGATTTTGGTTTGGCCACATTTGGAATACTGCGTACAAATTACCAAATTACCAAAATCATGTGGATGTTTTGGAGAGAGTGCAGAGGAATTTCGCCTGAATGTTGCCTTGTATGGGTGGGGGGCGGGGTAAGGCGTGATAGTTATGAGTAGAGGTTGAGTAGATTACGATTAATTTCGTTGGAAAAAAGGTGGGGGCACGATTAGGGCCTACAAACTCAAGAGAGCGTAACAGGGTGGATAGCAAGAAATATTTTTCAGAGTGGGGGATTCCCTTTCTCTGGGTCTCGAGTTCAAATTGAAAGTGGAAAGATTTAGTGGAGATATACGTGAAAAGTTCTCCACGCAGAGATTTGTGGGTGCCTAGAATGCGCTGTCAGTGGAGGTGGTATGGGCGGAATTGATAGCGTCATTTAAGATATATCGAGACAGATTCATGAGTGGACAGGGAGCAAAGGGATACAGGTCATTAGAAAATAGTTGGCAGCTTTAGACAGATGATCTGGATTGGCGTCAGCTTGGAGGGCCAGAGAATCTGTTCCTGTGCTGTAGTGTTCTTTGTTCTAAGACCAGAAAATTAGGTTACCCACTCTCTGTGAGCCACTCATGATAACTGCAGATAAAGCATCTAAGTTGGCAATATGACCAGCAAATGGAGCAGAGGCTGCAGAGAGGGGCATCTCTGTAAATTGGAATGAGGAGTCGCAATTTGGTTAGCCATGGTGTTATTGAATGGGAAATCAGGATTGAATGGCCCGCTCATGCAACTTAAACATACATTTCTGTTTGTAACAAGCCCGTTGCCCTTCTCTCCAAATATACTATACTGGTGGGGAGTGAGTCACCGCCTCCTGTTCCTGGGTTACAGGATCCTCGGGGATCACTAGACTCCAGATTTTCCTGCATCCCACTCTCGAGAAGTTGAATGATTACCTCTTGTTCCTGTGTACGAGGTTTGTGAAAGTAGATATCCTCCTCTTGCTCCTGAGTAACAGGTTCCAATAGTTGTCTTGTCTGCTGCTCCTGTGCAATGGGACTGAGGGACTGAATGGCCTCTTCACTTGCGTTACAGCTTCGATTTACTGAAATCCTTTCTCTTGTTTCTGTAAACTAGTCTCAAAATCTGAATGATATATTAGTATTTTTTGTTTCCCTCACTGCAGTTGAACAACAAACTGACTAGTTGTGCTTTTGTATGGCAAATCTGAGAAGCTGAATGGCCTCATCCTGTTCCTGTGTAACAGGCTCGAGAGGCTGAAATACCTCCTCTTTTCCCTACGTAAGATGCTCAAGAGGCAGAATGGACGACTCCTGTCCCTCTGTAATAGTCTCCAGAGGCTGAATGGTCTCCTCCTGTCCCTCTGTAATAGGCTTGAGGAGCCAAATGGCCTCTTCCTCTCCCTCTGTAACAGTACTGAGACAATAAATGACACAGCAGCCCATGCATTATGAGCAGCCGGTAAACTCTATCAGACGGAGGTCCCTCCCTTCTCAGTTACATTCGCACAATCACTACAATATACTCCAAGTGTCCTCCCAGTAATAACTTATGCAACTGCAGTAACAATTCCCAACGTTTTGAAAGATTCCCTTTGCAAAATGTGCCAACACTCAAGTTTTTCACCTCTTCAAGTGGTAATAGGTTAGTGTGGGTTGAATGGACTCATATTATCCCTCTCTGATACTTACATGGGACAAAATTACTCCAGCGGTATTCCTGAGCCACAACCTTAATGGTCTTGATGATGATTTGATGTTTTTAAAATAAGAAGCAGCATTAACCAAAGTCATTAGCAATAAAAATTGTTACCCCTGGTTTGTGATCTCTGAAAATTTTCCCAAAGCTATTTTATGTAGCTGGTCTGTCATTTCATTCCTGTCTCCAATTATGAACAGAGTGGGACACATACGTACGTACAGTATTCTCCCACATCCAAGGAAGAAAGATTAAAAAGATTAAAAGATATATACTCATCCCTCAACAACCCTCATACATTCTATCCAGACTGAGTAGATTTTCCGTTTTATTGTGTTATAAGAAGTGTTGTAAGGGAGGGGTTAACTGAACCTGTTTGTTTTGTGACTGATTAATTTCTGTCTCCATGGATTCTACTTATCCAATGGGGAGGGGGGTTTCCATCTATTAATGATAACTGAGCTCCGTTCAATATGTTATCAAAATTGTATGAGCAGGACCATCACAGACAGCACTAACAGCGATCAGCAGCTCCAGACAGAGGGGGTGGAGACATCATAATCTGAGAAAACTAGACCGGAATGTTACAACAATGGACCAGAATCTGAGAACGTCAGACGGGAATGTTATAACAATGAACAGGAAGTTTTCTGGGGCTGTTTGGATTATTGTGACGTATTATGACCGGTTGTCATTAGCATCGCGGATCTATTACACACTAATGGTTATTCATTATTTATACTATCCGATCCTGGCTATCGTTGGTGTCCCTGGTAAGTTTCACTGTCCAGAAAGTACTTCTACAATCAATATTTAACTGCAGTTCGTTTCATAACTCTACAATCCTTGCTGCTGTTATTGTTCTAGATGAGGCGCTGAGCCCCAGTATTCGCTCTACAAAACAGTACTAACTGCATCAGTGCACTTATTCATTAGCTATGTCTCTTTGCTTCTCGCAGTGTCCCTTGTGGGTCTTTCTGTTCTCCTGTTAAGTTTCAGCTGTTAACCACGATTCTTTGATAACTTCCCTTATTATTTAAATGTTGTGAGCATAGCGATCACTGTCTTCTATGCTGGTTGCGATCTATATTTCCTTCATCTGACTCGATCCCGTTCTTGGCCAATATCTGAGGCTGAAACAGACGAATCACAGCTGTGGTGATTCTTTTGGGCATGAAATGATTTCTGGCACAATAACCTGACCATTCCTAATTTTAACGACTGACACCTCCGGAATGTACTTCAGTGGATTACCCCATCTGCTATTTGAACCTTGAGCTATGAACTGCAGTCCTAATGTTGTAAGTAATCTGCTTCTGACACTCCCAGTTCAAAAGTGCGGAAGCAAATCTGATTGAATACTCCATGGCTCGTATTCTAACTCAAACTCAAATCCCATCCATCCATCATTTCTCTGTGCACTAATCTATATTGGTATTGTGTCTGGCAACGCATTCACTTTAATGTTCTCAGCACCACATCACATCTATCCATGAAACTCCATCAATCTCGCTTTGCCTATTACCCAAACCTCTGCTGGTTGTTCAGCTTTAAGATGTTCCCTCTCAAACACCAACTTCCACGTAAACCACCGTCATACCCCATTTTCCCAAATCTCTCCCTCTCCTTCTCTCTCCACCTTTCTCTCAACATTCTCTCTCTCACTCTCTCCCCCATCACCCCACGTCCCCCAACACAAACAGTGAGAGACACGCACCCCTTCTTGCCTTTTACTGATCCAATGGAGATATAGAGACAAAATGTTGTGGGGTCATCATTTACTGTCACCCTTTGCATAGTCTACAAATTTCCCTGATTGAGACAGTTATCTACTGCAAATATAGTTCCAACAAACTAGCAAAGGTTAACAATTGTACCTTTGCTAGCCAGGTAGTCCAGTTTTTTTTAACAATACACGAGCAAATGTTGCATGCTTCCCCATGCTGGACTGTCATTTTGTCCCCGTGTAATATGTTTGGGGTGTTTCTGCGATGCAAATTAAGAATTTGGTATAACCAACCATTTCAGCTGATCTGCCAATGCCTTTGTTCATCTTCTCCTTCTTGTGATTGGACGCTCCAAGTTCTCAGTTCTCCAAGTAGTCTCACACCTCTGAACTTTTGTCCATATTTACACACCATGTCTCAGCTAATTAAGTGACTCTTTAATGTGAATCTCGCTGTCACTCTGTGTCTGTCCCTGGTCTTGGTTCTTCAGCTTCTAGTATAGTGAATGTTGGCACTGCGAAGCTCAGAAATAATGAAATGTTTTGTGTCGAACTGTTCACTTTTTGACGTGTGATAATTGGTCCTCCAAGTTGGACAGTGGGTTTCAAAAGTTTTGGTTCACATCTTCGAAACTTGGTCTGTGCCAGCCCACTGAATGCCTGTGTTTGTCCCTCTTAGCTGATCGTGTGGTCAGTACAACAGCAAAGACCCTCGGGTATTATTGTAAAGGACCAGACATCCAGCTTGAAGCTGAGGGGCTTCTGACTGACTCCTGTTTTTAAAAAGATTAGTGGAGGTTTGTGGATGGTTTGCTGAAGGTTGTGTTGTGAGCTGATGGAGACATCCTGGGCGAGTGGAGTATATGGTTCCCAACTCGGGATGGAGCATGGGGATTGTAGTTACAACATCTGGGTCTGTAACACGAACAAGAAATGCAGCAGAATCTGCAGAGAGAGGAAGCTCTGAAACTAGGGAGTGATTGCATGTGGGGAAAGCGATCTGCCATAACCACCCCAGGCCTTCCAAGAACAGCTTTCCAAGCTGCACTTAACGCAGGAGCAGAGTGCGAAGGTCCCTGAAAAAAAAGACAAGGAACTGGTCACGGAGCGGTGTCACCTCTTTCAACACGACCTGCAGCTTCACGCCATGTGGAGGTCGGTGCTGCCAGTGGCTGTTAGGATCACAGTTTCATTCAGCTTCTATGATCCAAAACTTTCTAGTCAGGAGTGGGTGACAATCCTGCAACTCACAGAATGTCGCCCACTCGTTGATGGAAGATATATTTGATGGATGATTAAGTACAATGTTTTCTCCCTGTGAAGGAGCGGTCGGACGTATCCTTGTATTCCCGGTTTAGAGTGATTCCCGAAGGTGTGTGCTTCTATAATTTCCCGTGATGCCCGTATAAATGTTGAGACGTAGAGGTACCGAAGAAGCTGTCACTCCATTAATAAAAACCGAAAGAATTGAGGATGCTGTAATTCAGAAACAAAAACCGAAATTTCAGCAGGGAAAGCTCAGCAGGTCAAGTAGCATCTGTGAAGAGAGCTGTGAATTAATGCTTTATCTCGAGTCGCTCTTTCACAGAACTAGAGCTTCCTTTTCAAATCTTTCCCGTTTAACTTGTGCCCATTTCTCTGCCACGTGCGTTGTCTCTTTATCGTATTCATGCCCATCATGATTTTAAAACCTCTATAAAGTTAGCCCTCAGCTTCCGACGTTCCAGGGAAAATCGGCCCAGTTAGTTCAGCGTCTCCATTTAGCTCATACCCTCCGAACATGGCAACATCCTTGTAATCTTTTCTGAACCGTATTAAGTTTCACAACTTCCTTTCTTTGGCAGTGAGAACAAAATTGCATAGAAGTGCCCAAAACGTTGCCTGTCCAGACACAACATCACTTCCTAACTTTTATATTCATTGACCTGACCAATAAAGTCAGGCATACTAAATGACTTCATTACCCTGCTTACCGGACAACCTGTCCAACTCCAAGGAACTATAAACTTACACTCCAAGATCTGTTTGTTTGGCAAAACCTCCCACGTTCTAACCATTAAACGTATAAGTTCTGCCCTGATTTACCTTTTTCATCATGTGACACATCACTTTCTTCTGAATTAAATTGTCACTATTTGGCCCATCTGATCCGGGTCCCATCGTACTCTGTGATAACATTCTTCACTGTCCAAACTCCACCAATTTTGGTGTCATCTGCAAACTTTATAACCTTTCTTCTTGTATTCTCATTAAAATCATTTCTATAAATGACAGAAATACCACGGAACCCACCTTCGATTCCTGTGTTACACTGCTGGTCAAAGGCCTCCAGTCCGAAAAGCAAGACCTATTAGCACCCTCAGTTTCCTATCTTCAAACGAATTTTGTATCGAAATAGATAGTTTTCTACGTATTGCATGTGATCTAACTATTTTAGACAGTCTATCATGAAGAGCCTTGCTGAATGCCTTGCTATAATTCATTGACATCCAATCCCTAAAGTCGTTGCCGCACACAGCAACGTGCCCTTCCTGAAGAAGGGCATGTGCCCGAAACGTCGAATCTTCTGTTCCCTAGATGCTGCCTGACCTGCTGTGCTGTTCCAGCAATAAAGCCGCACACAGCAGACCATTCTGGAAAACAAATATTCGAAAGAACTTAATTTTTCACGTGGAAAGAGGCCGTTCAGTCCAGCGGCAAATACCTGATCTCTGAGCAAAGGAATAGGAGAATAGACCAGCTGCATGTTTGCTTAGAGGGATTGAATAGAGGTAGGGGTTTCGATTCTTCAGGACTGGGACTGACTCAGGTGAAGGTTGGATGTGTACAATCCACATAGTTTGCACAGCAGCAACAGTATCAACATGCTTGCAGGGACACTCCGACAGACTGTGGGAGAGGATTTACACTGGAGTGGAAAGGAGATGGGAAACAAAGCTGGGAGACAGGATTCAGGGAAACACAGATGGAAATGAAAGATAGGAAAGTAGAAAGCAAAGAAAGGCAGAGCAAACAAGCGTATCAAACTGCATACAATTTTTCAGAGAGTGGCCTGGAGTGTTGTGAAGGTGGAATTGATGCAATGGTGTAAGAAGGTATTGGAGCAGGAAATCTCGATATGGAATCAGTCTGCATGCGGATAAGAAGCGACGAGAGACAAAATGCTATCGTGAAGTTCTTCATGATCTCCAAACAGTACTAATGACGTAGGAGATAATAACAAATTAGAGATGCATACAACTAGGATGCCATAGTGATCATCATTTCAATTTACATAGAGACTGGCAATCCACAAACGTAATAATACTGTGGCAATTAATTTCTGGAGTGTGCATAAGATGGGTTTTAGACCAGGAAAGATTACCTTATATTGGGTTTCTGTAATGGTGAGGGTTTAATTAAAAATCTCGTGATGAGACGTGCTTAGGGAAAGGTGACATGATATGGGGTAGAAACTAATGTGTTTCCATCCAAAACCAAGATCTAAATGCAAGAAAAGGAAATCACAAGCATGTGAGTTGGCTAAAATAGACTATGTAACTTCATTAGTATGCGCAACAGTGGATAGGCAATGGTTAGTATTATAGGAATGCATGCATACATTGTAAGAGCGATACATTTGTTTTGGAAGAAATAGCGCAAAAGGAATATTGGCCCAACCATGGCTAATAAAATAAATTGATAATTGTATTATCATCAAAGAGAAGCCATATAAAGATGCTAGAGAAAGTAGCATGCGTGGGACTTAGGAGCAGTACAGAATTTAATAAAGAAGGTCCATGATGTTGTTTAAGAGGGTAAAAATAAAGTACGAGAAGTAAATTTTCAAGGTACATAGAAGTTTGACTATGGGATCTCCCAGAAGTATGTAAAAAAAGTCATGAAATTTATTTTCAAGACTTTTCATTATAACAGTCTGAAATAAGTTAAACTGATAATGATACAAGGAAATGACAGAGCAGTTCACCAACTACCTTAGTGCTGCTTTCACCAAAGAATACAAAGATAATTTCCAAGAAATGCAAGGGAGATAAGGCTATATACGGAAGGAAGCATTGAAGGAGACTAATATGAGTAGGGAACAGTGATGGAGAAATTAATCGGAGTGAAATGATGTGAAATGACATTGTGTTCAAACTCTTCCTCATTATTCATTATTTGCATTTATTCTTTTATCAATTTTGGTTTGGAGTTAAAGATGATTTATATACTTTGGCACACTTTGAAATAGCTTGTGTCAAAAGGAAAAAAAACAAGCATGTGTTTGTGTTATTAATGAATGTCCACTGTCCTGGCATCAGCCAAAGCCTCTTCATTTAGAAGCAGTCAGCCATTCCCAACGTCTTCGGGTCTCCACGGAGAAAAAATATAGCCTCTGGGATAAAGACCGTCGTCTTGATAGACCCTCCCCCCCAGGACTCTCTACCGCCAACCAACCACATCAACATATTGCATGTGTTTTGAGGACAATGGGCCGCTATGAACATCAGGGAGCAGACCATCACGGAGACGAAGCAATACTTCTGATGTCTTGACGATACAGATTGAACCCTCTAGTAAACGCTTTGTAACATACTGCCTTCATTTTTTTCTGAAAAGAAATTGACAGGTTATATATTATGTTATATTCTACCTGCCAAACTATTACCCATTAACTTCCGAAGAGGTAGGCGAGGCATTAACTGAATAGTTTTCGTCAGTATTCACACAGGAAAAATGACAATGTTGTCGAGGAGTATACTGGGATTCAGGCTACTAGACCAGGCAGGAATGAGGTTCATAAGGAGGGTTGGTGGGGAGGAGAGGGGTGTTAGCAATTCTGGAAAGAGTGGAAATAGATAAGTCACCTGGGCTGGATGCGATTTATTCTACGATTCTGTAGGAAACCCGTGAGGAGATTGCAGACTCTTCAGCTTTTATCATTATGTCGTCATATTCTTCAGGAATAGTGCCAGAAGACTGGAGGAAAGCAAATGTTCATATGGGGAGTAATGACAACACTGGTAATTACAAACCAGTGAGCCTTACTTCTGTTGTGAGCAAAGTTTTGGAAGGGGCTGTAAGAGATAGGATTTTAAATGATCTAGAAATGATTAATTTGATAGAGAGAGCCAACACGGTTTTGCGAAGGGCAGGTTTTGCCTCACAAATCTCATTGAGTTCTTTGAAAAGGTGACCAAAATGGTGGGTGAGGTAAACGATTTTATGTGGTGTATATGGATTTCAGGAAAGCGCTTGATGAGGTTCCCCACTTTAGGTTATTGCAGAAAATAAGGAGGCATGATATTGAGGGTGATTTAGTCGTTTGGATCAGACATTGACTTGCTGTAAGAAGACAGCTAGTGGGTGGTTGATAGGAAATGCTCATCCTGGAATTCAGTTACCAGTGGTGTACCCCAAAGATGCTATCTGGGGCAACTACCGTTTGTCATTTTTACAAATGACCTGGATGAGGGCATGGAGCTTGGGTTAGTAAGTTTGCAGATGACGCAAAATTTATTGGAGTGGTGGACAGTGCCGAATGATATTGCAGGTTGCACAGGGACATAGATAAGCTGCAGAGTGGGCAAATGGAGAAGCACAGAGAGGTATCTATCCCTGAAAGTTGCCACTCAGGTTGGTAGGGTTTTTAAGAAGGCATACGATGTGTTAGCTTTTATTAGTAGAAGGATTGAATTTCGGAGCTATGAGATCATGCTGCAACTGTACAAAACTCAGATGCAGCCACACATAGAGCATTTTGTACAATTCTCATCGCTGCTTTATGGGAAGAATAGAGTCATAGAGTCATAGAGACAGACATTTCGGTCCAACCCGTCCATGCTGACCAGCTCAACTCAATCTAGTCCCACCTACCAGCACCCGGCCCATATCCTTCCAAACACTTCCTATTATATACCTATCCAAATGCTTCTTAAATGTTGCAATTGTACTAACCTCCACCACGTCTTCTGGCAACTCATTCCATACACGTACCACCCTCTGCATGAAAAGGTTGCCCCTTAGATCTCTTTTATATCTTTCCCCTCTCACCCTAAACCTATGCCCTCAAGTTCTGGACTCCCCGACCCCAGGGAAAAGACTGCCTATTTATCCTATCCATGCCCCTCATAATTTTGTAAACCTCTCTAAGGTCACCCCTCAGCCTCCGACGCTCCAGGGAAAACAGCCCCAGTATTTTCAACCTCTCCCTGTAGCACAGATCCTCCAACCCAGGCAACATCCTTGTAAATCTTTTCTGAACCCTTTCAAGTATCACAACATCTTTCCGATAGGAAGAAGACCAGAATTGCACACAATATTCCAACAGTGACCTAACCAGTATCCTGTACAACCGCAATATGACCTCCCAAATCCTATACTTAATACTCTGACCAATAAAGGAAAGCATACCAAACGCCTTCTTCACTATCCTATCTACCTGCAACTCCACTTTCAAGGAGCTATGAACTGCACTCCAGGGTCTCTTTGTTCAGCAACACTCCCTAGGACCTTACCATTAAGTGTATAAATTCTGCTAACATTTGCTTTCCCACAATGCAGCACCTCGCATTTATCTGAATTAAACTCCATCTGCCACTTCTCAGCCCATTGGCCCATCTGGTCCAGATCCTTATGTAATCTGAGGTGACTCTCTTCACTGTCCACGACACCTCCAATTTTGGTGTCATCTGCAAACTTACTAACTGCACCTCTTGTGCTCGCATCCAAATGTAGAAGCATTGGAAAGGGTGTATTGGAGATTTACCAGGATGTTGCCTAGAACATAGAACACAGAACATAGAACAATACAGCACAGAACAGGCCCTTCGGTCCACGATGTTATGCCGAACATTTGTCCTAGCTTAAGCACCTATCCATGTACCTATCCAATTGCTGCTTAAAGGCCACCAATGATTTTGACTCTGCCACTCCCACAGGCCCCCACCACTCTCTGGGTAAAGAACCTACCCCTGATATCCCCCCTATACCTTCCAACCTTCACCTTACATTTATGTCTAATATGGAAGGACGGTCTTATGAGGAATTGTTGAGAGACCTGAGGCTGTTTTCGTTGGAGAGAATACGTTTAAGTGCTGACTTAACAGACGCATCCACGATGATCAGAGGATTCGAAGGTGTGCATAGTGCATTCCTGAAGAAGGGCTTATGCCCGAAATGTCGATTCTCTGCTCCTCGGATGCTGCCTGGTCTGCTGTGTTTTTCAAACACCACATTTTGCAACTCTGTGCATAGTGAGAGCCAATTTCCCCTGATCGTGATGGCTAGCGTGAAGGTACATAGTTCTAAATTGTGGCTTGATACATATAGGACACATGTCAGAGGTAGGTTCTTTACTCAAAGGGTGTGGAATATCGTACCTGCTACAGTAGTGGACACACTAGCAATAAAAGCATTTCAGTGGTCATTGGATAAAAATAGGGATGATAACCTAATCGTGGAGTTAGATGGGCTTCAGGTTTGTTTCTCAGGTCAGCACGACATCGAGGGCCTAATACTTTGTGCTGCGCTGTATGTTCTATGTTCTGTGTTCTATGTTATGACTTTACCTGACTATGTCCATTTGCATGTTCTGCACCTTCTATTCTTGACTTAAATTCCTGCTTAACGTAGAAGCGTCGCCAAATTAGTTGCAATACATCTGTTCCATCACTCCACGTCATTGATATAGATTTTACCAGCTATTTTACTGTCATCTGTCCTTTTGGCTGCAGTATTTTCTATCCCCTCATTCATGTAATACAATACATTGCAAACTCTGTCACTCATACGTTGCTAACCATAAAACTGTCTAACTATTCCATCTTGCTGTATTTTGTTGGCTCACCAATCCTCTATCTAAGCTGATCAATTACTTCTAACCCCATATTGGGGATAAATCTTTTGTGCAGCACATTATTCAATTTTGTTTTGAAGTCCAGATGTATTACTTCTGCAGGAACCCCATTATTCACTTGGCATGTAGCATCTTTAATCGACTCGAACAAATACTTCAGACATGATTCATCCTTTATAAAACCATGGTGACTCTGATCGATTGTGGTTTATCTTTGCAAATATCTTGTTATTAATTGCTTCATAATGGATTCAAATAATTAGTCTTTAATCCCAATAGTTTTCACGCTACTTTTTATCCCTCAGTTTTAGAGACTAGACCAGACCCCCTCAAAATATTTAAGAAAGTATCATAGATTTTTAAAATTATTTTAAATGTAGATGTGAAATGCGTGTTCCCAATGTGATGTAACTGGTCCAACTTTTCGACATTAAGCAAAACACAATTTATTTAAACACTATAGGTAAAGTACAAGCAAAGGAAAGAGAATATTTAGAATGACTTATCCATTGAAAAAAAATAACTGAACAAACCATGCAGTACCTATTACGAATTAACTGTACAAACATAGCAACATTCCAGAAAACATTCTTTGGCAAAAAGTTACACTCAGACACAAACTTTCACGTGCAGTTCTCCAATCTGGAAGGAAGAAACATCTAGCTAAAATGAGTCCAACCCTTTTGAGTCTGCAAAGACTTCTGACGTCACTGAAACAAAGAAACAAAACCCAGAAATATGGAGCTGTGAGAGGTTGCTTCAATTGTTCCAACCTCAAAAACAGCAAGAAGGCCTTACAAGCTGTTTACTTAAGTCATCTTCAAGTAGATTGTTCTACACCTTTGTTTTAAACCTCTCTTCAGTTAAAGCTAAGACAAAAATGCCCTTTTCAAAATGACAACATCGTCACATAGAATCATAGAGTCAGATGTACAGCATGGAAACAGACCCTTCAGTCCAACCCGTCCATGCCGACCAGATATCCCAACCCAATCTAGCCCCACCTGCCAGCACCCGGCCCATATCCCTACAAACCCTTCGTATTCATATACCCACCCAAATGCCTCTTAAATGTTGCAATTGTACCAGCCTCCACCACATCCTCTGGCAACTCATTCCATACACGTACCACCCTCTGCGTGAAAAAGTTGCCCCTTAGGTCTCTTTTATATATTTCCCCTCTCACCCTAAACCTATGCCCTCAAGTTCTGGACTCTCCAACCCCAGGGAAAAAACTTTGCCTATTTATCCTATCCATGCCCCTCATAATTTTGTAAATCAATATAAGGTGACCTCTCAGCCTCCGACGCTCCAGGGAAAACAGCCCCAGTCTGTTCAGCCTCTCCCTGTAGCGCAAATCCTCCAACCCAGGCAACATCCTTGTAAATCTTTTCTGAACCTTTTCAAGTTTCACAACATCTTTCCGATAGGAAGGAGACCAGACTTGCACACAATATTCCAACAGTGGTCTGACCAATGTCCTGTACAGGCGCAACACGAACTCCCAACTCTTGTACTCAATACTCTGACCAATAAAGGAAAGCATACCAAACACCTTCTTCACTATCCTATCTACCTGCGACTCCACTTTCAAGGAGCTATGAACCTGCACTCCAGGGTCTCTTTGTTGAGCAACACTCCCTAGGACCTTACCATTAAGTGTATAAGTCCTGGTAAGATTTGCTTTCCCAAAATGCAGCATCTCGCATTTATCTGAATTAAACTCCATCTGCCACTTCTCAGCCCATTGGCCCATCTGGTCCAGATCATGTTGTAATCTGAGGTAACCCTCTTCGCTGTCCATGACACCTCCAATTTTGGCGTCATCTGCAAACTTTCTAACTGTACCTCTTGTGCTCGCATCCAAATCATTTATGTAAATGACAAAAAGTAGAGGGCCCAACACCGAACCTTGTGGCACTCCACTGGTCACAAGCCTCCAGTCTGAAAAATAACCCTCCAACAACACCCACTGTCTTCTACCATTGAGCCAGTTCTGTATCCAAATGACTAGTTCTCCCTGTATTCCATGAGATCTAACCTTGCTAATCAGTCTCTCATCGGGAATCTTGTCGAACGCCTTACTGAAGTCCACATAGATCACATCTCCTGCTCTGCCCTCATCAATCTTCTTTGTTACTTGCTCAAAAAACTCAATCAAGTTTGTGAGACATGATTTCAACGCACAAATCCATGTTGACTATCCCTAATCAGTCCTTGCCTTTCCAAATACATGTACATCCTGTCCCTCAGGATTCCCTCCAACAACTTGCCCACCATTGAGGTCAGGCTCACCGGTCTATAGTTCCCTGGTTTGTCTTTACCACCCTTCTTACAAAGTGGCACCACGTTTGCCAACCTCCAGTCTTCTGGCACCTCACCTGTGACTATTGATGATACAAATATCTCAGCAAGAGGCCCAGCAATCACTTCTCTTGAATCATCAATATGTAGGGATAGCCTCGTTTTTAAATCCCTCTGTCTTACTCGACGTGTTTGCTAAAATACGTACTTATTTCTTTGCCCCGAAGAGTGCAAACATTCACTACTGCATTCTATTTCAATCTGTTTATTCTTGCCACGAAACGCCTCCATCTTTTTTCATCAAAGTCTCAATAGTGCGTCAGCAATTATGTTTTGTTGTCCTGTCACAAGTACAAATTTCAAATTAAAAGGCTGCAATAATAAGCTCCATCGAAAAAGTCTGGAATTTTTGTCCTTAAATTTCTCCAAGACGTTTAATGGGTCTTCAGGATGGAATTCCTGAAGAAGGGCTAATGCCCGAAACGTCGATTCTCCTGTTCCCTAGATGCTGCCTGACCTGCTGCGCTTTTCCAGCAACACATTTCCATCTTAGAAATATAAGCTCCTTGCTACACCTTCTCAATACAGTCTTCAAACGTGGAATCGGGTATGAATCAGACTTTGTAAGTGCGTTGAATTTGTGATAGTCCACAATTTACAGTTGGTAACAAAGTGGTTTTGTCATCATTACTACCAGTGAGCTCTAATCACTGTAACATGCTTCCATTATGTCAAATTCTTTTTGTACCGGTGCCCTTTAGTAGGTCATGTATTTCAAGATATTGCTAACTGGAAAACCATTACTCATATCTGCATCATGCATAATTAGATTGGTATTCCATAGCTTATTCCAAAAACCTTCCGATGCAGTAGTTATAACTCTTTCAGCTCATTTCGATTTTCCTATGAAAGGTAACTCAATAATTTATCCAATTTTTGAGAACTTCCTCATTGTCCACTTTAAATTGAGGAGTGTCCAAATAAGAATCCTCGGAACTTGATTCTTTGCTCTCTGCTATAACCAATAACACACCCTCCTATTGCTTTCCTTCCCTGTCAAAGTAAGTTTGGAGCATATTTCCATGATACACTCTGTGTGACTTTTTTCTTTCTGGTGTTCTTATCAAATAATTCACCTCATTTAATCTACTTTCGACTTGCAAGGGCCCACTTAATTATTTTTTTCATGGTTCGCCTATCACTGGAAGTAACACAAACATTTTTATCTCTATTGGCAAAGTTGCAATTTTTTTTAGTCTTCTTCCTGTTTCATCATGTGCTTTGCTACTTTTAAATACCAACTCCCTCACTCTATTTAATCGCTCCCTAAAATTTGGCAAACATCCCCAACTAAATGGACTCGTAACTCAAAATATCCACGGTGCCCTGCACCTTTTTTTTTCTCAACCATTTGATATAATATGGTCTCCAATAATTGCACGTTAGCTTTCTTTTCTGTATACTTTAATTTGTCCTCCTGCTTCAACGAGTAGATTTGTGATCTTGATATCACACAGTCTGGAAACTTACTGGGAGATACTTCCTGGCATACCGGAGTTGCTTAGTTTTCCACTGAACAGGAGCACGTATACCTGTGACAAAGCTATATTGTTACCAAGGACAAACTGCATTCCTAAGGCTGAGAGTTTCTCCAATACTCATGTCATTACTTCGTCACTTTTCAGTGAATGCTCCAAGCCCGCATTAAACAGTGAACCAATTCCAGTCTTACCATGAATTCCATATCTTATCACTATTTTATTTCCAATAGTTCTTCGAAATTACATATCTCCTCATCAGTCAAATTTAACTATTGACAGGGCTGTGCTGACAAAGTCCATGATGGGAACTCGTTTCATTCTGGAGCTTCCCGAGAAGGGGTCGGTGGAATATCCATCATGTGCTAGAGTGCTGTTCTCTAATGTATTCACAAAATGACACAGGCCATCTCTGTCTAGTGATGTGAGCATATTGGTTCTGTCTCTCCAGCGGAAGGAACAGACAAGCTTCCATAAATATTATGGAATCGGGTGCTTGCACTGAAACAGACACAGACACATGCACAGGGTAACACACAGATACACGTAGACACTTACACATTTACGCACACAGACACACGTAATAAATCACATACAAATGCACATGCAGACGTACAATCAAGCACACAGAGACACATTCGGAGTTACGCACAAGCATACCCACAGAATTAAACACACAGTCACGCACACAGAAACGCACACACACACACACAGAGTCGAGGACACAGACATACACACAGGGACACACCCACAGATATGCACACTGACATGCACCGAATCGCACAAACACATACATACACCGAGTCTGCATACAGACGCACACACAGACTGACACAAAGTGACACAGATGCACACACAAGGTGCACACAGACACAGGCAGAAACATGCAATGTCGCACACAGACACAGTGTCACGCACACTGATACACAAATCGAGTCAAACACAGATACACACACAAAGTCATAATACAAATACACAGTCACACGCACACGCAAGTGGATTTACATGCACAGATGCACAGAGTCACACATGCAGACGCACACTCAGATATGCACACAAAGTCAGGCAGACAGAGTCATGCACAGATACACATAGGCACAAACACAGAATCACATACACAGAGTCAAACACAGACTCATGCATGGAGTCACACACAAGGAGTTACACACAAATACACACGAATATACACACTGAGACACGCACACAGATACACACATTCAGAGACGCACGCACAGTTATGTACAAAGACACACACACTGAGTCACACACATATATACACATAGAGTCATGCAACAGATACACACAAAGACACACACTGAGTCACATAGATAAGAATAAAACGTCATGCACAGAGATACAGACATGCATAGAGCCACACAAACAGATACACAAGCAGGGTCACGCGCACATACACTCTCAGACATGCACAGAATCACACATACAGATTCACACACACAGATACACACACAGTCACACACAGACACATACACAGTCACGTACAGAGACAGGCACCCAGAATCACGCATATATACACACAGACACACAAATAGTCATGCACACAGATACACGCAGAAAGTCATGCACATGAATGCACACACAGAGTCATTCACCAAGTCTCGGATACACACGCAAATTCACATACACAGGCACACAAAGACATTCACAAAGTTACGCACACAGATACACACCCAGAGTCAGACACGAAGATACAAACAGACACATACATACGCACAGTTACACATACAAACAGATGCACAGGATGATACACATGGATACACTAGCAAAGTCATACATACAGGTAAACAGTGTTTCGTAGACAGACACACAGTAAGATCCACGCAGACAGAGCCTTGCGCACAGACACACACACAGATTCACACGTACAGACACATGCACGGAGTCATATGCATACATGTACACAAAGAGTCATGCACACAGACACACATTGAGTCATGAACACAGATAGACACGCACACAAATACACACGTCGGAAGACAAACAAGGAAGAGTAAACTCTGCAAAGATTGTTGTCCAAATAATAGTTAAACTCATGGCAAAAATGAAAAATGAGATTGTCACAAATGCTATTCCACATCTAAGGTTACTCTGCTCACACAAACTATTGGTGTTTTTTTTCCTTGGGACAGTTTGATTTAGCTAAAGGTAGTGGGGAGATTCCAATGAATTGTCCACCGGAATCTTCCACGCGAGGTAAAGACGAGTCTTGGGTTTTCACCTCGCATATGCTGTTGTCAGGAGAAACAAGTAAATAGAGTGAGAAACAGGCTGTTCATTTTCAGGCAGTTCATATTTTCTCCTTCTCTTAGCTGAAACGTACAATCATTTAATCCGACCCAAAACTGGACCATGTGAGGTATCCTTGAAAAGTATTTGGATTGTATGACTTCATCCTGGTTCCCTCCTCGATGTTGGAGCAATTTATAATTTGAAACTATGTTCATCTTGTTCTCCTAAATTTTGCCCAATAAATTCCTGACTTCGTAATGTCTGTGTTAAAAGGAAAATATTGTTTTCTTAAAATTGAATCCTTAGTTCTGGTCTCCCATACCCATGGAAAAGTCCATCAGCTCTATTCTCGATTGACTGTTCTGAAGATCTTATATGTTCAATATAAAGAACCCACGCTAACTTATCTAAAGTTGTATGTTTTTGTAAAGGTTTTTAAAATCATGAGCGGGAGAATATAGTGAATAGACGAGGTCATTTTTCCCACAGTAGGCGAGTATGAAGCCAGAGGGCTGATGTTTAAGTTTGGATGCTAAGATATAAAATGGGCCTTTTGGCAACTATTGCACAGTGAGTGTGATTTGTGTATGGAATGAGCTGCCAGAAGAAGTCGTGGAGGCTCATTCAATTGCAAAATTTGAAGTTATGCATAAAATCCGTAGTTGACCACATTTGCATGTCTGCCCTCATCAATAATCCTCGTCACCTCTTCAAACATTCGATAGGTTTGTGAGACATGGTCTTCCCTTTACAAAACCATGCTGCCTGACACTAAAAAATAAATTTTCTTCCAAAAGTGCAAGTACCTTGTCCCTCTGTATCTTCAATGACTGCAGATGCTGTATCCTCGCCAAGAGCTTCCCAACCACAGACGTCAGCATCGCCAGACTATAATTTTTCTAGATTATCCCTGCTTCCTTTTCTTAAACAAGAAAACAACGTTGGTTAATCTCCAATCCTCTGGAACCTTACCTGTAATCAATAAGGATGCGAAAAATACTGCTATTGCCCCAACTATTTCTTCCCTTGCCTCTTACAGTAACCTAGAGTAGATCTTATCTTGTCCTGGGGATCTGTCTACCTTAATGCAATTTAGGATACCGAAAATTCTTCCTTCAATGTATTGACATTCTTTAAAGTATTCACAGTCATCCCTGACCTTCACATGAGTCATGTCATTCTCCTTAGTAAATACCGATACAAAGTACTCATTAAGGATTTATCGCGTTTCCTGTGGCTCCAAGCAGAGGTTCCCTTCTTTGTCCTTGAGTGGGCCTATTCTTTCCTTGCTACGCCCTTTCTTCTAATAATGCATAAAAACCCTAGGATTCTCTTTGACCCTGTCTGATAAAGGCAGTTCACGGTCCCTTTTAGTCTTCCTAATTCCACATTTAATTTCCTTCCTAATTTCTCCATACTCCTCAAGAGCTTCCTCAGTTTGTAGCTGTCTCGACCCTTTCATTTCCTTTGGACTAAGATTACAATTTCCCTTATTATCCACAGTTTCTGGATCCTGCTTTTCCTATCCTTCAATTTTGCAAAGACATTGTTACCCTGCACTTTAATGAACTGGTCTTCAAAAACATCCCACATGCCAGATGCAGCTTTACCCTTATCCACATTCCCAAGTTCCAATTTAATTGGGTGTAATTTACACTTGACCATGTAAGCATCCTCACACGGCAGCCACGCCTGTCCTTGTCCAAGACTACTCGAAATCTTATGGAGTTATGGTCACTGAGCTCAAAATGCTCTCCTACTGAAACATCAATCAACTGTCCTGGCTCAGTGGAATGAATCTTTATTTCCCTCATGACAGCCATAAAGCATCAGGAAATATTTTATTGAGGCCGATTCACTCATGGCCTTTAGTAAAGAAACTTAAAGCTACTGGAGATGGTAAGAACTTCAGATGCTGAAAGTCAGAGTCAATAAATTGTGGAGCTGGAAGGCAGAGCAGCTCAGACAGCATCGGAGGAGCAGGAAAGTCGACGACGGCTCCTCATCGAAATCGTTGACTTTTCTGCTACTCCAAAACGTTAAATCTATGGTCCTCCAAAAATGTGGTTGAACAAAGAACATGGAATATAGAATCTTACAGTGCAGTACAGGTGTTTCGGCCCTCAAAGTCGTGCCGATCTGTGAAACCAATCTAAAGCCCATCTAACCTATCCTATTTCAGTACCATGCATATATTTTTCCAATTACCAGTTAAATGCCCTTAATGTTGACGTATCCACCACTGCTGCAGGCAGACTCTTCCACGCCATTATTACTCCCTGAGAAAATAATCTACCTCGGATATCTCTCCTAAATCTTTCACCCACAATTTAAAGTTATATCCCTTCTTGTAGCCATCGCCGTCTGATTAAAAAGGCTCACACTGTCACCCTATTTAATCCTCTGAACATCTTTTATGCCTCTGTTACGTCTTTTCTTAACATTATTCTCCCTAACAAAGCAGCCTCAAAACCCGCAGTCTTTCCTAATAAGATGTTCTCTCCAAACCAGGCAACATCCTGCTAAATGTCTTCTGCATCCTTTCTATTGATTCGACATGCTACCCAAAATGTGGCGACCGGAGCTGTACATTTCAATCTTTCAAGTGCAGGCACAGCAGAGTTCTGTACAACTGCAACATGACCTCATAGTTCCAAAACTCAATCCGGCTACCAACACAAGCTAACCCACCAAACGCCTTCTTCACGAACCTATTCAACCTGCGTGGCAACTTTCAGGGATCTGTGGACATTAACACCGAAATCTCTCTGCTCATCCACACTACGAAGAATCTTACTATTGGCCCAGTACTCTGTATTCCTGATACTTCTTCTAAAGTGAACCACCTTCTGCATTAAACTCAATTTGCCCCCTCTCAACCCAGCTCTGCAGTTTATCTGTGTCCCCTCTATGACCTGTAACATGCTTTCATACTGTCCACAGCTCTACCAAATATAATGTAGTCAGCAAATTTAAAAGTCCATCCTTCTACGCCCTCGTCCAGGTCTTTTATAAAAATGACAAACAGCAGTGGACTGAAAACACATCCTTGCGGTACATCACTAGTAACTGAATTTCAGTAACCATCAACCACCACACCCTGTTTTATTACATGTAAACAATTTATGATTCAAACGGATAAGTCTCCATTAAAAACCATGCCTCGCATTTTCTGCAAGATCCTAGCCTGGGAACCTGATCAAGCTTTTTACTGAAATCCACATCAACTGCTTTACCCTCATCCACCTGCTTTGTTACCATCTCAAAGAACTTAATAAGTTTTGTGAGGCACGACCAACCCTTCACAAACCTGTGTTTACTATGCTTATTCTAATTATTCCTTTCTCGATTACTATAAATCCTATCTCTCATACACATTTTCAAAACTTTGCCCGTAACAGAAGAAAGGTCTATAATTACCCAGGTTGTCTCTACTGCCCTTCTTGAATAAGGGGGCAACATTTGTTATCTTCTAGTCTTTTGGCACTATTCCTGCAGACAATGAAGGTATGATGATCAAAATCAAAGGTTCTGAAATCCCCTCCTTGGCTTCCCAGAGAATCATAGGATAAATCCCTTCCGGCCCAGGGGACGTATCTATTTTCACACTTTCCAGGGTTGCAAACAACTCCACCTTATGAACCTCAATCCCGTATAGTCCAGTAGCCTCTATCACAGTACTCTCCTCGACAACATTGTCTTTATCCTGTATAATACTGATAAAAATATTCATCCCCACCTGTCCAACACTTCGGTCTCCACGCAGAACTTCCCACTACTGTCCTTGAATGTCCCTAGCCTTACCCTGGTAACCCTTGTATTCTTGACACATCTACAGAAAGCTTTAGAGTTTTCCTTGATACTATCTACCAAAGACTTTTAATGTACCCTCCTAGGTCTTTTAGCTCTCTCTCTTTAGATCCTTCCTGTCTATTTGTAACTATCCAGTGCCCTAACTGAGCCTTCACGTCTGATCTTTACATCAGCCTCCTTGACAAGAGAATCAACTTCTTCAGTAAAACATAGCTCCCTCGTTCGACCACTTCCTCCCTGCCTGACAGGTACATACTGATCAAGAACACGCAGTAGCTGTTCCTTGAACAAACTCCACATTGCCTATGTGCCCATTCCCTGCAGTTTCCCTTCCTTTCCTATACAACCTAAGTCTTGCCTAATCGCATCATAATTTCCTTTCCCCCAGCTATAATTGGGTGGCACGGTGGCACAGCAGTTAGCATTGCTGCCTCACAGCGCTAGAGACCCGTTCAATTCCCGCATCAGGCGACTCTCTGTGTGGAGTTTGCTTTCGCCCCGTGTCTGCGTGGGTTTCCTCCGGGTGCTCCGGTTTCCTCCCACAGTCCAAGAATGTGCAGGTTAGGTGAATTGGCATTGCTAAATTGTTGGTAGTGTTAGGTGAAGGGGTAAATGTAGGGGAATGGGTCTGGTGGGTTGCGCTTCGGCGGGTGTGGACTTGTTCAGCCGAAGGGCCTGTTTCCACGCTGTAAGTTATCTAATCTATAATTCTTGTTCTGCTATATATACCTATCCCTTCCCATTGCCAAAGTAACTGTCACCAAATTGTGGTCACTGACACCAAAGTACTCACTAATCTCCAAATCTAACATCTGGCATCGCCTCTTGTTGGCCCATTTACATACTGTGTCAAGAAACACTCCTGCACACATTGCACAAAACCTGACTCAGGTAAAGTATTGGAACTCAGAAGGGAAGGGTGAAGAAGAGCAGAGCAGTGGTAATTGGGGACTCGATAGTTCGTGGCACAGATAGGCGGTTTTGTGGGAACGAGAGAGACTCACGTTTGGTATGTTGCCTCCCAGGTGCAAGGGTACGTGATGTCTCTGATCGTGTTTTCCGGGTCCTGGAGGGGGAGGGGGAGCAACCCGAAGTCGTGGTCCACATTGGCACCAACGACATAGGTAGGAGGAGTGCTGAGGATGTTAGACAGGCTTTCAGGGAGCTAGGTTGGAAGCTTGGAGTTAGAACAAACAGAGTTGTTGTCTCTGGTTTGTTACCCGTGCCACGTGATAGAGATTCGAGGAATAGGGAGAGAGAACAATTAAATGCGTGGCTTCAGGGATGGTGCAGGAGGGAGGGGTTCCAGTTTTTGGATAACTGGGGTTCTTTCTGGGGACGGTGGGACCTCTATAAACAGGATGGTCTACACCTGAACCTGAGGGGAACCAGTATCCTTGGGGGGAGGTTTGCTAGTGCTCTTGGGGGGGGTTTAAACTAACTCGGCAGGGGCATGGGAACCCAGATTGTAGCTTCAGGGTGCAGGGCCTGGAGTGTAGGGAGGTGAGGAACATGGCATCAATTTCCAAGGAGGGTGCCTGTAAACAGGGAAGTGGCTTGAAGTGTGTATACTTCAATGCAAGAAGTATACGAAATAAGGTAGGTGAACTTGCAGCGTTGGTTGGTACCTGGGACTTCGATGTTGTGGCTATTACGGAGACATGGCTAGAACAGGGACAGGATTGGCTGTTGCAGGTTCCGGGATTTAAATGTTTTAGTAGGGTCAGAGGTGGGGGTAAAAGAGGGGGAGGTGTGGCATTGCTTGTCAAAGATAGTATTACAGCGGTGGAAAGGACGATGGATGAGGACTTGCCATCTGAGGTAGTTTGGGCTGAGGTTAGGAATAGGAAAGGTGAGGTCACCCTGTTAGGAGTCTTTTACAGGCCTCCTAATAGTCCTAGAATCATTGAAGAAAGGATTGGGAAGGTGATTCAGGAGATGAGTGACAGTAATAGGGTGGTTGTTATGGGGGACTTTAACTTTCCTGATATTGATTGGGAAAGCTATAGCTCAAGTTCGTTAGATGGGTCAGTGTTTGTTCAATGTGTGCAGGAGAGTTTCCTGACACAATATGTAGACAGGCCAACAAGAGGTGAGGCCATACTGGATTTGGTTCTGGGTAACGAACCAGGCCAGGTGTTAGAATTAGAGGTAGGTGAGCACTTTGGGGATAGTGACCATAATTCGGTGATTTTTACACTCGTGATGGAGAGGGATAAGTGTGTACTACAGGGCAAGAATTATAGCTGGGGTAAGGGAAATTATGATGCGGTGAGGCATGACTTAGGATGTGTGGCTTGGAAAAGTAGACTCCAAGGCAAGAGTGTAAATGATATGTGGAACTTGTTCAAGGGGCAACTATTGAGTGTCCTTGATAATTATGTACCTGTCAGGCAGGAAGGAAAGGGTCGTGCGAGGGAGCCGTGGTTTAATAAGGAATTGGAATCCCTTGTTAAATGGAAGAGGGCGGCCTATCTCAAGATGAGACGTGAAGGTTCAATTGGGGCGATTGAGAGTTATAGGGTAGCCAGGAAGGACCTGAAGAGAGAGCTAAAAGCAGCAAGGAGGGGACATGAAAGGTCCTTAGTAGATAGGATTAGGGAAAACCCTAAGGCTTTCTATAGGTACGTTAGGAATAAAAGAATGACTAGGGTAGGAATAGGTCCAGTCAAGGATAGTAGGGGGAAGTTGCGTGTGGAGGCGGAAGAGATTGGGGAGACACTGAATGAATACTTTTCTTCAGTATTCACTCAGGAACAGGGCATTGTTGTCGATGAGAATACTGAGGCACAAATAAGTAGAATGGATGGCTTTGAGGTATGTAGAGAAGAGGTGTTGGAAATCCTGGAAAAGGTGAAAATAGATAAGTCCCCTGGGCCTGATGGCATTTATCCTAGGATTCTCTGGGAAGCAAGGGAGGAGATTGCAGAGCCATTGGCCTTGATTTTTATGTCCTCTTTGTCTACAGGAGTAGTCCCAGAAGACTGGAGGATAGCAAATGTGGTTCCCTTGTTCAAAAAGGGGAGTAGGGATAGCCCTAGTAACTATAGGCCGGTGAGTCTCACTTCTGTTGTGGGCAAAGTCTTAGAGAGAATTGTAAGGGATAGGATTTATGCACATCTAGATAGGAATAATGTGATCAAGGATAGTCAGCATGGTTTTGTGAAGGGCAAGTCGTGCCTCACAAACCTTATTGAATTCTTTGAAAAGGTGACGAAGGAGGTTGATGAGGGGAAAGCGGTAGATGTGGTATATATGGATTTTAGTAAGGCGTTTGATAAGGTTCCCCATGGTAGGCTACTGCAGAAAATACGGAGATATGGCATTGAGGGTGAGTTGGAGGTTTGGATTAGGAATTGGCTGGATGGAAGAAGACAGAGGGTAGTAGTTGATGGCAAAGTTTCTTCATGGAGTGCCGTCACTAGCGGTGTTCCGCAAGGATCTGTTTTGGGACCATTGCTGTTTGTCATTTTTATAAATGACCTGGAAGAGGGGTTAGAAGGTTGGGTGAGCAAGTTTGCGGATGATACGAAAGTCGGAGGAGTTGTTGACAGTGAGGAAGGATGTGGCAGGTTACAGCAGGATATAGAGAAGCTGCAGAGCTGGGCAGAAAGGTGGCAGATGGAATTCAATGTAGCTAAGTGCGAGGTGATTCACTTTGGGAAGAATAACAAAAAGATGGGGTACTGGGCTAATGGTCGGATACTTGGTAGTGTGGATGAGCAGAGGGATCTTGGTGTCCATGTACACAGATCTCTGAAAGTTGCCACCCAGGTAAATAGTGCGGTGAGGAAGGCATATGGCGTACTGGCTTTTATTGGTAGAGGAATTGAGTTCCGGAGTCCTGAGGTCATGATGCAGTTGTATAAGACTCTGGTACGGCCGCATCTGGAATATTGTGTGCAGTTTTGGTCGCCATACTATAGGAAGGATGTGGAGGCATTGGAACGGGTGCAGAGGAGGTTTACCAGGATGTTGCCTGGTATGGAAGGAAAATCGTATGAGGAAAGACTGAGGCACTTGGGGCTGTTTTCACTAGAGAAAAGAAGGTTTAGGGGTGACTTGATTGAGGTGTACAAGATGATTAGGGGGTTAGATAGGGTCGACAGTATGAACCTTTTCCCGCGTATTGAGTCGGGTATTACAAGGGGGCATAGCTTTAAATTAAGGGGGAGTAGATATAGGACTGATGTTAGGGGTAGGTTCTTCACTCAGCGAGTCGTTAGTTCATGGAATGCCCTGCCAGTAACAGTGGTGGACTCTCCCTCTTTATGGGCATTTAAGAGGGCATTGGATAGGTATATGGAGGATAGTGGGTTAGTGTAGTTTAGGTGGGCTTGGATCGGCGCAACATCGAGGGCCCAAGGGCCTGTACTGCGCTGTATTCTTCTATGTTCTATGTTCTATGTTCTATAGCGTTTCCACTCGATATTTGGAAAGTTAAGATCCCTCAAAACAACTGCACTATAACTTTCGCTCGGATCTCGAATCACTTTTGCAATCCAATCCTGTACATCTCTGCAACTATTCGGAGACCTATAGAAAATTCCCAACAGGGTGACCTCTCCTTTCTTGTTTCTAATCTCAGCCCATATTATCTCATTAGATGACTCCAATTCAAACATCCTTTCTGCCACCGTAAGACTGTTCTTTACAACAAATCCACACCTCCCCTTCCTTTACCACCCTCCCTGAACTTACTGAACGCCTGAACTCCGGAACCTGCAACAACCATTCCTGTCCCTCTACCCATGTCTCTGACATGACCACAACTTTGAGGTCCCATGTTGCAAGTTTGAATACAGTGAGGTCTGCAGAAGTTAGAGATCAGAGTTCAGAGTGTATTGCTGGAAAAGCACAGCAGGTCAGGCAACATCCGAGGAGCAGGATAATTGATGTTTCAGGTCGGACCCCTTCACCAGGAATTCCTGATGAAAGGTTTCGGCCCGAATCATCGATTTTCCTGCTCCTTGGATGCTGCCTTACCTGTTGTGCTTTTCCAGCAACACACTCTCCATGCTGCAAGTTCACCCACTATATTCTGATTGCTCCTGGCATTGAAGTCGACACACTTCAAACCACTTCCTGCCTGTTGGTACACTCCTGCGATCTTGAAACATTATTCCTGACTGCATAACTCTCACTCTCCTGCACACTGGAGCTACAACTCAGGTTCCGATCACTTGCTGAATTAGTTTTAACCTGATGACGAGCAACAGCAAATTACTCTGTCCCTCCCCAATTATATTGATACCCCTTTCATTCAGGAGTAGGCTACCTTTCGTTTTTCGATGTCCCATCTACCCTAGAATGTGCCCCAATAATCAAGGTATCTGAATCCCTCCCTCCTGCACCATCCCTGTAGCCATGTGTTTAACAGCTCTCTCTCTCCCTCTTCCATTTCTCGCTTGTATGTGGCATGGGTAACAAACAAGAGGTAACAAATCATTTTGTTCTAGCTCTAAGTTTCCACCTTAACTCACTGAATTTCTACCTTACATCCCAATCCCTTTTCCTACCATATCATTATTGCAAATGTGGACCGCGACTTGGGGTTTCTTTCCCTCAAATTCAAGGATTCCACAAGCACGATCAGGGACATCATGTACCTTGGCACCTGGGAGGCAACACACCAACTGCAAATCGTTCTTGTTCCCACAGAATCTCCAGCAGTCCCCTAATTATGAACTCCACAGTGATTAATGCCCTACTCCTCTTCCCCCGCACCTTCTGAGCAACAGGACAGACCGTCTGCCAGAGACGTGTACATCATGGCTTACCATAGGTCATCAGCAACAGTATCCAAAAAAACACTTGTTATACAGGGGAATGGCCACAGGGATCACTGCACTGACTGCTTCTTCCCCGTTCTAACAGTCACCCAACTATTTTCATTTCTCGGGGTAACTACTTCGGTGTATTTCTTTCTCAAACTGCCACTGCCATCCGAATGTTCCTGAGTTAATCCAGTTCCAGCTTCGGTTCCTGAACCCGGTCTTCAAGGAGCTAGATTTGGGTGCACTTCCTGCAGGTGTACTCGGCTAGGACACTGATGTTGTCCCACCTCAAACATCCAACAGGAAGAATATTGCACTTCCGGAGATACCATCCCTGCTCAGGTTGTTTAATTGTATTGAGGGTAAAAAAGCCTCGTAGTCAAAGGCAATTAGTGATGGCCAACAAATGCTGCCTTTGCCCGTGGAGCTGACATCCCGTAAGACAACAACATTAACAGTGAAATAAACAAAGAATGTTCGAGATCAGAAATCAAGTTCTCCAACGTCTGAAAGTGTGTGAGAACCTCAGCAGCTATGGCAGCCTCTGTAAGCAGAATAACTTTAAATTTACAAGTCTAGTGAACCGTCGTCAGAACTGAAAGCAACAGAGACAGAGAGAAAGAGAGGGAAGGAAAGAGAGAGAGAGAGAAGCAAAGGCATTGCAGATAATGAACTGGAAAAACAATAAAATGGAAGTTTATTCTAACATTTCCCTTTTTCCCCACGTTCCCGAATACAAGGTCTGTTTTGTTATCTCCCTGTTTAAAGTGAATGATGTTCCCTCTGTCTCTCTTTTCTGAGTGTACTATTCAACTACACCAGCAACACTGGTGCTGCCGTTCTCGCTGCTGAAATACAGAGAAAGGTAACATTTCAATGTCTACAATATCTGTGCACAGAGGAACTTTTATTGTGGGGCAGTGTAGGGATGCCATGCCGTTTTTTCAGCCAGACGAGATACTCAGCCAGAGGAGAGGCAAGAAGTTTCAACACTGAACACAGACACCGTGTTTGTGGGTATTTGATCTGGTCCTGTCATTGGAAAGTCAGTGGACATACCGAGTAGAGTTGAGGAAAACGCCAAAACATTTTATTCATACAGAAAGAGCAAAAGGATAAAGAGGGAAAGGGTTGGTCCACTCAAGGACAAAGGAAGAAAGATAAACGTGGAGTCAGAGAAAATTGGTGAGTTTCTTAATGAGTACTTTGCGTTTGTATTCACCGAGCAGAGGGACATGGTGGATGTTCCGGTTAGGGATAGATCGTTTGTTACTGTTTTTCAAGTCGGCCAAATGAGGTAGGAAGCATTGTATATTCTAAAAGGCATTAAGGTGGACAGGTTCCAGGACCGTATGGAATCTATCCAAGGGTACTGAGGGAAGCGAGAGAGGATGTAGTTGGGTCTTTAACAAATATGTTTGCAGCAGCCTTGAATACGGTGGAGATCCCAGAGGACTGGAGAATTGCTAATATTGTTCCCTTGTTTCAGAAGGGCAGCAGAGATAACCCAAGTAATTACGGACCTGTGAGTCTGGCGTGAGTGGTGCAGAGCCGTTGGCAATAATCTTTTCGTCTTCACTGTCAACGAGGGTGGTACCAGGGGACTGGAGAGTGGCGAATGTTGTGCCCCTGTTCAAAAAAGGGAATATGGATAACCCCAGGAATTACAGGTCAGTTAGTCTTACTTCGGTGTTAGGCAAAGTAATGGAAAGGGTACTGAGGGATAGGATTTATGAGTATCTGGAAAGACACTGCTTGATTCGGGACAGCCAGCACGGATTTGTGAAGGGTAGGTCTTGCCTTACAAGTCTTATTGAATTCTTTGAGGAGGTGACCAAGCATGTGGATGAGGGTAGAGCAGTGGATGTAGTGTATATAGATTTTAGTAAGGCCTTTGATAAGGTTCACCATGGTAGGCTTATGCGGAAAGTCAGGAGGCATGTGATAGAGGGAAATTTGGCCAGTTGGATAGAAAACTGGCTAACCGGTCGAAGTCAGAGTGGTGGTAGATGGTAAATATTCAACCTGGAGCCCAGTTACAAGTTGAGTTCTGCAGGGATCAATTCTGGGTCCTCTGCTATTTGCAATTTTTATTAATGACTTGGAAGAGGGCGTCGAAGGGTGGGTCAGTAAATTTGCAGATGATACGAAGATTGGTGGAGTTGTGGATAGTGAGGAGGGCTGTTGTCGGCTGCAAAGGGACTTAGATATGATGCAGAGCTGGGCTGAGGAGTGGCAGATGGAGTTCAACCCTGTCAAATGTGAGGTTGTCCATTTTGGAAGGACAAATAAGAATGCAGAATACAGGGATAATGGTAGGGTTCTTAGTGAGGTGGAGGAGCAGAGGGATCTTGGGGTCTATGTTCATAGATCTTTGAAAGTTGCCACTCAGGTGGATAGAGCTTGTGAGAAGGCTTGTATTAGCGTTCATTAGCAGAGGGGTTGAATTCAAGAGTCGTGAAGTGGTGTTGCACCTGTACAGGACCGTGGTTAGGCTACATTTGGAGTACTGTGTGCAGTTCTGGTCGCCTCACTTTAGGAAAGATGTGGAAGCTTTGGAGAGGGTGCAGAGAAGATTTACCAGGATGTTGCCTGGAATGGAGAGTAGGTTGTACGAGGATAGGTTGAGAGTGCTACGACTTTTCTCATTGGAACGGCGAAGGATGAGGGGTGACTTGATAGAGGTTGATAGGATAATCAGAGGAATAGATAGAGTAGACAGTCAGAAACTTTTTCCCCGGGTACAACAGAGTGTTACAAGGGGACATAAATTTAAGGTGAACGGTGGAAGGTATAGGGGGGATGTCATGGGTAGGTGCTTTACCCAGAGAGTGGTGGGGGCATGGAATGCGCTGCCTGTGGGAGTGGCAGAGTCAGAATCATTGGTGACCTTTAAGCGGCAATTGGATAGGTACATGGATGAGTGCTTAAGCTAGGACAAATGTTCGGCACAACATCGTGGGCCGAAGGGCCTGTTCTGTGCTGTATTGTTCTATGTTCTATGTTCTAAGCTACTAGAGAAGATTCTAAGTGATAGGAAATATACTCATTTGGACGAAAATTGCCTTATCAGTGATAGAGAGCATGCGTGTGTGCAGAGAAAGCCATGTCTTACAAACCTAATAGAATTCTTTAATCAGGCGAAAAGAATTATTGATGAGTAAAGGGATGGAGATGTCAAATATAAGGAATTTAGCAAGCAGTTTAATAAGGGTCGTCATGGTAGGCTGATGAAGAAGGTGAAGTCGCATGAGGTCCAGGGTGTTCTAGCTAGATGCATAGAGAACTGGTTGGGCAACAGGAGACAGAGAATAGTAGTAGAAGGGAACTTCTCAAAAAGAAGACCTGTGACCAGTGGTGTCCTACAGGCATCCGTGCTGGGACCACTGCTGTTTGCGACATACATATATGATATGGAGGAATGTGTAGATTGCCTCATTAGCAAGTTGGCAGATGAAACTTAGATTAATGAAGTATTAGACAGTGAAGGGGATTGTCAGAGAATACAGCAAAGTATAGATAGACTGGAGAGTTTGGTAGAGAAATGCTAGATGGATCCCAGTATGGTCAAATGTGAGGTGATGTATTTTGGAAGATGGAATTCAAGAGCGAAATATACATTAAATGGAAAAATTACTGGGGAAAATTGGTGTACAGAGACATATTTCAAACATGAGGGAGTCACTGAGCTGTGTTCCCTTCAGCTCCACCTTCAGACTAACTTGATGTGATTCATGAACCAGGACACATAAATCCTTCTCTACCACCAAGTTCTCCATTCTCTCTCCAGTTATATAATTAGCTGTCATTTTATTCTTTTGACAAAACACAAACTTCCAACAACCCACGTTGTGTATTCTTTTTTGCTGAAAGTTTTCTCATGAAACTCCCCTGTCTGCACGCCATTGCAAGCGCTTTAGTCACAACTTGACATCATATTTAAATACTATTCTAGCGTATGAGCAAATTGAGCTCCAATTCAAACCCCTATTCTGAGTCATTAATCTAAATTGTAAATTGTTGATGACTACACACTGACCCTTGAGGAATTGCACGAAGTACAACTTTCCAACCTTGAAATCAATAATTCTGTCTACTTGGTCTTCCCTGCTGGCTAACCTCAGCTCCCTGTTCCTGAGTTAGCAGCCTGGAAAGTTTACATGGACTCCTGCTATGATGTTTTGCTGGTTGTCGAGATGTTTCTGATCTCAGCAAACCTCCATTAGTGCTATTTGCTCTCAGATCGTCAGGTAGATGTCGTACTATCAATCATCATGATCCATGAGAGTTTAAAAGACGAGCACAACATATGTATTAACATTTGAGTAGACCGTTGCACGGTCCAAAAATGTTGTCTTTCAGATGCAGCAAAACATCATGTCTTCCCTCACAGTCAGGTGCTAAATTTTCCCTGAACATGTGTTCAGGATGAGGGGAGATTTCCTATCAGCCTGGTGAAGATATGTTTTTTTTTAATAACAACACCAATACAGATAATCATCATCATTAATTTGATTTTTGGCTGAGGGCGTTGTGTGGAAAAATTGCAGCAGTCCCTACACATTGAAATAAAAAGAAGCTGTCTTTGAGTGGTGACCTTATAAAGGTTTTGAAAATCATGAAGGACATAGATAGAGTTCTTTTCCCCAGATTGGGGAAGTCCAAATCTAGGGGACATAAGTTTAAAGTGAGAGGGAAAAGCTTTAAAAGAGACATAAGGGACAACTTTTTTTTCCCGCAGAGGGTGGTGTGTGTACGAAATGACCTGCCAGAGGAAGTGGTGGTGTCTGATACAATTGCAACATCCCCCACGATGATGGCATTGCTATAACAGCTCAACACTCAATACCAACAACTGCCGATCTCCGAGCACCAGTCTACAACTTATCTGCTTCATCCTCACCTTTGAGAACTAGCTCTTCGTCTAGACACACAGAACAGCATTGGGTCCAAATCTACACTACAATATGCCAACATAATCATGCATAAGTTCATTGTTGCACAGGAACTCCAAACAGCACTGTGCAACAGATAAAATGACAACAATTTCTTCCTCTGGATCAACGGCGAGGAGTTACTGAAGCACCTACACAGTGATATCAAGAATTTTCATCCCACCATTAGATTTACCATGGACTACTATTTAGCATCAGTCTCATTCTTCGATACACGCATGTCCATCAAGGGCGGGCACCTCAGTGCCTTACTATACCACAAACACACAGATAACCACAAAATGCTGCACTTCGCTAACTTCCACCCCAAACACATTAAAACTGCCAACACCGATATAGAAGCCCTACTCATACATCGTGATAGTTCAGATGAGAAGGAACGCAGCAGAGACCTGAAGGGATGTGCAACAGGGAGTAGTCGAGCAGAGGCCAATCGCGAAGTTCGATACCCGTGAGGATGGCCTCAACGGGGACCTGGGGTTCATGTCATTCTGCAGGTGACCACACTACTCTCTTCACTTTCTCTCATAAACACATAAACAGGCACACAAACTCACACGTTCATGCAGACCCTCTCACATTTCTCTCTCAGATTTACACACGTGCATCCTACACTCACACCCACGTGCACACCCTCTCACAGACTTCTACTCCGTCTCACTCACGCACACACTCTACCAAACACGCACACACACTCACACTCACACGCACACAGACTCGCACTCTCTCATGCACGAGCGTGCTCTCTCTCTCTCTCTTTCTCACGCTCACATTCACATATACACATATCAGTATGTGTGGTGAAATTGTACTTGCAGAATTATATTTGCAGATACAGTATGTATTGCTCAAAAAGTCCACAATTTGCAGGCCGACAACCGTAGATAGTCAATACATGTCACATTTTGTAACATAATAGTTTGGAGATAGAATCAGAATGACTGTCGTTTTGAATATGGGCAGATTATAACCTCACACATTTAACGCCTTGTCAGAGCTGAGGTGTCACCTTTTTTCTTATTAAGTAATCTCGGGAATGTGACCGGTAAGAAGTTCTGAAATTTACATATTAATAAGTCAAAACCTGCAATCTATTCTAAATGATGAAAGACTTAACAGCAAGTTTGGTTTGTTTAATGTATCGTATCAGTTGCATGATCTTGTGCTTTAAAATCTGTGTCTTATGATCTTGCTGCAGTAACTACTGATGAAGGGGGCAACGCTTTGAAATCTGGTGCTTCCAAATCAACCTCTTGGCCTATAACCAGGTATTATGTGATTGTTATCATTTAAAATGAATCAGGCATGTTTTATAAATAGGAAGGGCTTACAGGGATATTTGACTAAAGAAATTGAGGGTTTGGTTCAGAAAAAAGACGGAAGCATATGTAAGGTATAGTTAGTGAATCCTTAGAACAGTATAAAGACAATTGGAGTATATTTAAGACTAAAATCAGGAGGGCAAAAAGGGGGCATGAGATAGCTTTGGCAAATAGAATTATGGAGAATCCAAAGGGTTTTTACAAATACATTAAGGACAAAAGGGTAACTAGAGAGAGAACGGGGCCACACAAAGATAAGCAAGGCAGCCTTTATGAGGAGCTGCAGAAAATGGGGGAGATGCTAAATGAGTATTTTACATCAATATTTACTGTGGAAAAGGATATGGAAGATATAGACTGCAGGGAAATAGATGGTCACACCTTGCAAAATATCCAGGTTACAGAGGAAGAAGTGATGAATGTCTTGAAACACACAAAGGTGGATAAATCCCCAGGACTTGATCAAGCGTACCCTACAATTCTGTGGGAAGCTAGAGAAGTGATTGCTGAGGTATTTGTATCATCGATAGTCACAGGTGAGGTGCCGGAAGACTAGAGATTGGCTAAGGTGATGCCATTGTTTAAGAGGGGTGGTAATGACAAACCAGGGAACTATAGACTAGAGAGCCTGACCTCTGTGGTGGGCAATTGTTAGAGGGAATCCTGAGGGACAGGATGTACATGATTTTGCAAAGGCAATGACTGATTAGGGATAGTCAACATGGCTTTGTACGTGGGAAATTATGTCTCACAAACTTGATCGAGATTTTTGAAGAAGAAACAAAGAGTATTGATGAGGGCAGAGCGGTAGATGTGATCTATATGGATTTCAGTAAGGCGTTCAACAGGCTTCATATGGGAGACTGGATAGCAAGATTCGATTTCACGGAATACAGGGAGAACTAGCCATTTGGATACCTTTGACTCAAAGGTAGAAGAGAGAGAGAGTGGTGGTGGAAGGTTGATTTTCAGACTGGAGGCCTGTGACCAATGGAGTGCCACAAGGATCGGTGCTAGGTCCTCTACTTTTTGTCATTTACATAAATGAACTGGATGCGAGCATAAGAGGCACAGTTAGTAAGTTGACAGATGACAGCAAAGTTGGAGATGTAGTGGACAGTGAAGAGGGTTACCTCAGATTACAACAGGATCTGGACCAGATGGGCCAATGGACTGAGAAGAGACAGATGGAATTTAATTCAAATAAATGCGAGGTCCTGCATTATTGGGAAAGCAAATCTTAGCAGGACTTATACACTTAATGATAAGGTCCTAGGGAGTGTTGCTGAACAAAGAGATCTTGGAGTGCAGGTTCATAGCTCCTTGAAAGTGGAGTCGCAGGTAGTTAGGATAGTGAAGAAGGCGTTTGGTATGCCCACCAACTTGTCCACCACCGATGTTAGGATCACCAGGCTATTGTCCCCTGGTTTTTCTTTCTCAGTTTGTTTAATAACCTAATGTCTTCCAGCACCTCATCTATGGTTATCGTTTGATCAAAACATCTCAGGAAGGAACCCAGCAATCTGTTCCACAGCTTTCCACAGAGTTCTTGCGTATACCAATCAGGCTCCAAAGGCGCATTTCTTTTTTAACATAGCATGTGGTTCATATATGGGATTAAATTCCTGAAGATGTGAAGGATGTGGGTAAAGTTACAATGTTTAAAAGACATTTGATTAAATACAAGAATGAGAGAAAGTTTGGAAAAATATGGGCCAAATGTAGGCAGGTGTGTCTGGTTTAGTTTGGGATTATGGTCAGCATGGGCTGATAGGTCTGTTTCCAAAACACCTGTATAACACTAAGACTCTGTATGTGTTGTGTGTCCTAGTACGTGCCTGCATAGTTCTGTCCCTGTTTGTCTCTTTCCATGTGTATATATATGCGTGTGTGCGCGCGCGCACGCCCCTCTGTGTGTACCTGTTTCTCAGTGCATCTTATGTTATTCCTGCATTAGTGTGTGTATGTATGGTTGTATCTCTGTCTCTGCATCGCTCTGTAATGGAACCCCGTTTTGGTTATGGGTGAATCATTGAAATGGAGGTCAAAACCTCTCTCCCTCCCTCTCCCTCTGTCTGTCCCTCTTTTGTTTAAAATAAAACAATGTTACAATCTGCTGGTCTGTTTTAGGACTTTTCAATCGTTTTTCACATGCATGAGTAGTTTAAGAGTAATTCACTAAATATGACAAGTTATGGAAAGTGCAATAAAATTAATCTCATCTCTTTACAAAATGGTTCACTCAGACTTTCTTGGATATAAGTGAAATGGAAACGCTGTTTAATATGTATAATATGTGCCAGGAATACTGTCCAAAGACAAATCATTTCCACATTGCAGATGGAGCACAGGCATTTCACTATATGTGCAAGTTCTGCTCTGACGTCCTCAGTACCATGACAATCCTCGCCACTCCAACTGTCTCTATGTGTGTGTGTGTGTGTCTGTCTGTTTGTGTATGTGTATGTGTACGTACGTGTGTGTTGATGGTGTTGTCAGTTTGGATGGTGCGGTGAGCTGCTGCCCTCCCTATCGCCCTCCCGGCCTGATACCCAAAAGGTTTTCACCCTCTGCCCAAACACCTTGAATAGTGGCGAGGGGAGCCCAACAAAGTCTGACAACAGAAAGCTTTAAGGTCTGGTAGCATCTGTAGAGAGAAATGGAAGTTAATATTCCGCATCAAGGGGATATTACATCACTTTAAACACAACAGAGACTGCCAATAGCCCCATACATATACACACAGACACACACACACGAATTCAGAGACATAGAGACATTCACTAATACACTGACTCTAATGCAGACATGTAGAGTCTGTCAGTATTTTTCTTGCTGCATGGCGGGCTTTTCAATATTTCAGTCGCTCTGTGTGGTGCGATGTCAGTATTGCAGTCTGTCCTTGGGGGATCTATCAGCATTGCACTTGCTCACACTCATAGTTGTGTCAATATTTCTGTGTCGAGTGTGACTGTAGTACAATTGCAATGTTGATAGATACCAAACCTGGACGAATTGTAAAGTGAATGGACGACAGTGTGGAACTCCAACAGAACAGCAACAAGTTAGTGTAGCGTTCATATATATGGCAGATGAGGATCAATGCAGAGCTGTGTGAGATGATGTTTATTGGTAGCAAGAACATTGAAAGACAATATAAACAGACTGCACCGTTATAAAGATGCTGCAGGAGCAGAGGGCGCTGGGTGTATATTAGCACAGACTATTGAAGATAGGGAGAGCAGTACTTATCGCAGATCAGTTTTAAAATCTGTGCTGTTTACTGGAAGATGTGCAGAAGGGACCCTCCGTACACCCTTCCTGGGAGGTGGTGGAGATCAAGGCCATGGAAACTTCATTTACACTAGTTTGACACAAAGGGAGGTGGCATTAGGTCAACGGCTTCTAAATTGTGCCACAGGGAAACAGAACTGATAGTGGGTTTAAAGTCAGAATGGTTCTTCACTGAACATGGCTCCTTACTTGGTTTCTTTGTTAAAGTAGATGTTGGGAAACTGTTTCCATTGAAAGGAGTGACTCGGACCCGAAGGCTTTGAGTAAAGAAAAGAGTTTTTAGAACAGAGATAAGGAGACCTTTTTATGCCAGAGAGTAGGCAATCTGATGAATTCACTGCTACCGAAAGCTGTGGAGCCAGGTTACTCAGTATACCTAAGACAGAGACAAATAGTTTCTTGAGTATCAAGGGAATCAAGGGTTACAGTGAGAAAGCCATGATTGAATAGCGAAACGGACTTAATGGGCAAAATGGCACTACTTGCGTTCCTGTACCTTATGGATTGTAGTTTATGATGTGGATGTTTCAGAATCTCCACACGAGTCGATCTGGTCCTCTGCAGCTCGTGCCGGTGTCCTCCCCACGTGGTGAGGGGGGAAGCTGAGGGAATGGATATCAGTCACTCCACCACCTGGCTTGCCACTTTTGCCCTATTATAGGGTCTATCTTCTGGAATGGGAGAAACGAAGAGAGGGAGTGAGGGTGTCAGTGGGTGACCCTGCTGTCAGTGCTCGTGTAGGTAGGGAGGGAAATGCTGAGGTATCTGGGCAGAGTTAGTCAGCAATGTTGTATCTATGCTTTTTTTTTTGGATGTACAGCGGAGGGGAGCGAGCGAGAATAGTGGACAGAGAAAGAGACAGAGAGAGAGAGAATGTTCGGCATGCAGTGGTAAGAGTGGTGGAGCATGAGCCTTGCTCACGGGTCAGTGTTGTAACAGATACACAATGATTGTGAGGCAGCAGAGATAATATGTTGGTACTTATCCTGGCAGAGCAGGGAATGTTATTGATGCTTGTTCTGTAGTGTTGGACAATTCCTTAGACTACAGATCCTGCACAGAATTCGATGGTGAGCTCAGAATATGCTTGGTCGGTTTGGTGTTGCGGCATCCTCTGGAAACAGAATGATCCTCCTCTGTACTAGTGCATCCACCAGGACGTCTGTCACCCTGTCAACAAATCATGATGCAATAGTCCCTTATCTGCCATATTCGGGGTAATCTGTGCAGGGAAGCTCTGAACAGAGAAAGCTTAACCATGTGCCCATTGGTCTTTTATTGAAGGCACCTGCAGAGGCGTCTGGGAGGTGTTGAGTACAATCAGCAATGATTATTGGGAGGTTCGGGCTGGCATTCAATGAGATGGACTCCATGGGGTGGGGTAGTAGTTAATGAGGTGGTTTCGATAAAGTAACACTAGGAAACTAGCTCGTCTTCGTGCAGATGATCTCTCTGCCACACTCAGTGAAAATGACGATGAGACAAATTATTGTTAGATTTAGCCCAACGAATCCAAGACTCTGTTGAAACCACTCCCAGTTACAAAGCTGCATCTGCTTGTCAATACTCTCCATCACAGAGAACGAGCTAAACTTGACCTACACTTGGGAAGTAAGGCAGGGTAGGTGACTGAGCTGTCAGCAGTGGAGCACATTATAGAACATAGAACAGTACAGCACAGAACAGGCCCTTCAGCCCACGATGTTGTGCCAGCCACTGATCCTCATATATGCACCCTCAAATTTCTGTGACCATATGCATGTCCAGTAGTCTCTTAAATTTCCCCAATGACCTTGCTTCCACAAGTGCTGCTGGCATTCCATGCTCTCACAACTCTCTGTGTAAATAACCCGCCTCTGACATCCCCTCTATACTTTCCTCCAACCAGCTTAAAACTATGACCCCTCGTGTTAGTCATTTCTGCCCTGGGAAATAGTCTCTGGCTATTGACTCTATCTATGCCTCACATTATCTTGTATACCTCAATTAGGTCCCCTCTCCTCCTCCTTTTCTCCAATGAAAAAAGTCCGAGCTCAGTCAACCTCTCTTCATAAGATAAGCCCTCTAGTCCAGTCAGCATCCTGGTAAACCTCCTCTGAACCCTCTCCAAAGCATCCACATCTTTCCTATAATAGGGCGACCGGAACTGGACACAGTATTCCAAGTGCGTCTAACCAAAGTTTTATAGAGCTGCAACAAGATCTCACGACTCTTAAACTCAATCCCCCTGTTAATGAAAGCCAAAACACCATATGCTTTCTTAACAACCCTGTCCACTTGGATGGCCATTTTAACGGATCTATGTACCTGCACACCAAGATCCCTCTGTTCCTCCACACTGCCAAGAATCCTATCCCTAATCCTGTACTCAGCTTTCAAATTCGACCTTCCAAAATCCATCACCTCGCATTTATCCAGGTTGAACTCTATCTGCAACCTCTCAGCCCATCTCTGCATCCTGTCAATGTCCCGCTGCAGCCTACAACAGCCCTCTATACTGTCAACGACACCTCCAACCTTTGTGCTGTCTGCAAACTTGCTGATCCATCCTTCAATCCCCTCATCCAAGTCATTAATAAAAATTACAAACAGTAGAGGCCCAAGGACAGAGCCCTTTGGAACACGACTCACCACAGATGGAAGGCGGAATATTTTCCTTCTACTACCACTCGTTGTCTTCTGTTGGCCAGCCAACTCTGTATCCAGACAGCTTAGCTCCCCTGTATCCCATTCCTCCTGACCTTCTGAATGAGCCTACCATGGGGAACCTTATCAAGTGCCTTGCTGAAGTCCACATACACCACATCCACGGCTCGACCCTCATCAACTTTTCTAGTCACATCCTCAAAGAAGCCGATAAGGTTTGTGAGGCATGACCTGCCCCTCACAAAGATGTGTTGACTGCATTTTATCAAGCCATGCACTTCCAGATGGTCATAAATCCTATCTGTCAGAATCCTTTCTAACACCTTGCAGAGACAGACGTGAGACTTACTGGTCTGTAATTGCTGGCGATTTCCCTATTTCCTTTCTTGAAGAGAGGAATTACATTTCCCTCTCTCCAGTCCTCAGGTACGAATCCAGTGGCGAGCGAGGATGCAAAGATCTTCGCAAGTGGTGAAGCAATTACATTTCTCGTTTCCCAAAGCAGCCGAGGACAAATCTGGTCCAGGCCTGGCGACTTGTCAATCTTAATGTTTGACAAACTTTTCAGCACATCAGCTTCCTCTATCTTTATCCATTCCAGCATGCACACCTGCTCTTCAAAGGTTTGATTCACTACAAAGTTCGTTTTTTTCCTAAAGACAGAAACAAACAAAACTCATTGAGGGCTTCCCCTACCTCCTCAGATTCCACACACAAGTTCCCTATGCTATCCCAGATCGGCCCTACTCTTTCTTTGACCATTCTCTTATTCCTCACACACGTGTAAAATGCCTTTGTGTTCTCCCGAATCCGTTCTGCCAAGCTTTTTTTGCGTCCCCTCCTGGCTCTCCTAGGACCATTTTTGAGCTCCTTCCTCGCCTGCCTGTAATCCTCTAGAGCTGAGCTTGACCCTAGCTTCCTCCACCTTATGTAAGCTACCTTTATCTTTTGACGAGAAGCTCCACCGCTCTCGTCATCCAAGGTTCTTTTATCTTACTACTTCTTGTCTGTCTCAGAGGGACATATTTATTCATCACTCGCAACAACTGTTCCTTAAACAGTCTCCACATGTCTATAGTGCCTTTACCATGGAACAATTGCTCCCAATCCATGCTTCCTAACTCATGTCTAATCGCATCATTGTTTCCTCTTCCCCAATTAAATGTCCTCCCATTTTGCCTAATCCTCTCCTTCTCCATAGCTATGTTATGGAAAGTACTCATAATGCTATTAGTTTTGCAAAGAAATGTAAAAAGATGAACCAGATGTACAAGTTAATGTTCTAAATTGGATGAGGGTTAATTTTGAGGATATTGGTCAAAAACGTTCACAAATCAATTGGGACAAATATTCGCAAGTAAGGGGCCAAATGAGAAGTGCGAAGCCTTCAAAAAATAAGATGTCAAGTGCCAAGAGACAGCATGTTCCTGTTAGGGTGAAAGGTAATGCTGATTGGTGTAAGGAATGCTGGATGATTAGATACATTTAAGTCCCAGTCACCGATAAGGGGAATCATATGTCAGGGAGAGAGTAAGTGTCGAGTTTTTTTTTCAATATCCATTCACGGGATGAAGGTGGCGCTTGCTCGACCAGCCTTCCCATTGCCCATCCCTAACAGCCCAGACGGCAGTTAAGTGTGAGTCGGATTGCTTTGGATCCGGAGTCACATATAGGCCAGTCCTGGTAAGGATGGCAGCTTGCTTCCTCACAGAAGATTAGTGGACCAGATGTGTTTTCTGAATTCGAAAATGGAATCATGATCATCATTGGACTCTTAATTCCAGATTGAAAGTGAAACCGTAGAAGAATCTAAAGACATTTGGAGTGTATTTATGAGGAAACTCGGGACGCCAAAAATGGAACATGAGTAGCTTTGGCAAATAGGGTTATGGAGAAACCAAAGGAATTCTGCATAAGGATGAAATAGTAACTCGGGGAGATAATAGGCTTCCTTCATGATCAGCAACGTTGCCGATGTGCAAAACCACAGGACATGGGGAAATACTAAGCAAGGGTATTGCATTCATGTTTACTGTGTAGGAGAATATGGAAGCTTGAGAACTTGATAAATAAATAATGAAATCTTGAAAAGTGTCTGTATTAGAGAGGAGGAGATGCTGGAGATCTTAAAATGTATAAAGTTGGGTAAATCCCCGGTGAACTATCGTGTGCATCCTAGAACTTTGTGGGAAGCTAGAGAAGTGATTGTTGAGACTTTGCTGAGATAATTGTATGATCGATACCCACAGGTGAGATCCCAGAAGACAGGAGTTTCGATAACATGCAGCTATTATTTAAAGAATTTATGAAAGTGGTAAGGAAAATTGTGGGTACTATATCCTGGTGAACCTAACGTCTGTGGTGGGCAAGTTATTGGAGGGGATTATGAGGCACAGGATTTACATGTATTTGTAAAGTCAAGGACTGATTAGCGACACCCAACATGGAGTTGTATTTGCAAAATCGTATCTCACTAACTTGATCGAGTTATTTTTTCCGAGAATTAGAAACGTGTGCCACTGGAAACGCACAACAGGTCAGACATCATCTGAGGAGCAGGAAATTCGACGTTGCGGGCATAAGTCTTTCATCAGGAATTCCTGATAAAGCAGTACGTATTTTTACCCTTATTTATGGTCTTCAGAAATTTCTCGACAAGATGTTGCATGCAGCTGTCTGTTATTTCATCCCGTCTCCTTTTACAAACAGAGTGGAATATGAACTCCTGCAGTGTTCTGGATCTACTCCGGAACACCGAAGGAGGAAAGGTTAAAAGGAATGGAATAACTATGCTCCATCTCTCAGCACGCCTCACACATTCCATCCAGACAGAGTAAACGTTACCTTTCATTTTGACATGATAAGTGATGCAAGGAAGGGGTTAACTGAACCTGTTCAGCGATTATCATTGATGTCATTCTCTGTGGATTTTTTTTAACCCGAGTGGAGGGTTTCCATCTTTTAATGATAAATTGGCTCAGTTCAATGAGTTATCCCATAATATGTGCGGGAGCATCACCAACAGCACTAACAGGGATCAACAGCTCCAGAGAGAGGGAAAGGAGATATCAGAATCTAAGAACATTAGACTAGAATGTTACAACAATGGGTTGGGTTGATCCAATCATATTTGAGCGATTTCTGCATATTATTAGGTGTCATTATTATTGTTGAAGTATTTTCTACCTTTGATTGCTTAATATTTTTACAAGTGTATCCTGGCTATCCTTGGTGTTGCTGATAAGTCTTAATGTCCAGTAAGTATTTGTATAAAAAAGTATCACTATATTACTGTTCTTACCTTTTACTTTCTTTGCCACCATTGTTCCTGCAGGGACTCTGAATCTAGATATTCAGTCCACAAACCGCTACAAACTGCAACAATGAATATATTCATTCGCTCTGTCCTTCTGCTTCTGACAGTGTCCTGGGTGGGTCTCTCTGCTGACCTACACAGCTTTAGCTGTATACAATGATTCATTGTACCACTGCCCTTGTAATTTAAATACTGTTAGCATGATCACTGCCTTCTGTTCTGGTTACAATCTCCATTTCCTTGCTCTGACTCCATACCATTCCTGGCCAATATCTGATGCTGAGACAGACGAATCACAACTGTGGTGATTTCTTTGGCCATGAGCTGATTCCTGACAAAATCCCCTGACCATTCCTAATTGTAACTATCATCCCTTCTAGAATATGCTTCACTGGCTATTTGAACCTTGAGCTATGAACTACAGCCTCAATGATATCACTAATCTGCTTTTGACTCTCCCAGCTTCAAACCTGCAGAAGCAAATCTGAGTCGATACTCCACGGCTCGTATCTGAACTAACACCTAAATCTCATCCATCTGTCACACTGTGCACCCTGATCTGTATTATAGAGATGCTGGAGTTTGACTGGTGTAGACAAGGTCAAAAATCAAACTGTACTAGGATACGGTCCAAGAGATTTATTCCTGATTTCAAGCTTTTGGAGTGCTTATACTTCCTCCAACACTGAGGATTGAGCTCAACTCCGAAAGCTTGCAGTCTTCAAATAAACGTGTTGGACTACAACCTGGTGTTGTTTGATCTTTAAACCCAACGATATTGCTATTGGGTCTGCAACATCTTTGTTTTAATATTCTCAAGGACGTCATCATATCTGTCCATGAAATGTCCCTCAGTTTGTCTGTCAATTACACAAACCCCTTGTTAGTTATTCACATTGAAACATATTTCCTGCATCAATGTTCTATCTCAAAGAATGATTTTTACACCTAAAACCGCACACAGACACACACACTTCTGTGCCTAGTTGTCGTGAACTGGAGATAGAAGAACATAAATTACTGGAGACCCCACTTACTGTCACTCACAGTATGAGCTGTGAATTTTCCCAAGGTATGTTGTTATCTTATATAAACATAGTACTAATATTCTGGCAAATGTTTGCAATGCTCCCTATGCTGGACTGACAGCCTAGTTTATGGAACAATATACAGTACTAGCATGCTCTATATAGCTCTCCATACTGGGCTCTCCACATTCCGTTTCCATTCGGTGACCGTGGATACATGATGGTGGATGAGGTAAATACAATGTTTTTTTTCCCTCAGCATGGACATGCCGGGTACATCCTTATTTTCCCAGAAAAGTAGGATTCCCGGTCTTGTACATGGCTCTGCGGAGTCCCACTGTCAATAGGGAGAAGTAGAGGAACTGAAGGAACTCTCTTACCATTAATGTTGCAGTATAACCATGTATATTATATTATGTTGGTGAATACATATTGTCCTGGCAGCAGCCTCAGTCTCTTCATTCAGAAACAGACAGGCATTCCCATCATCTTTGGAGCTACACGTAGGAAGAAAGGTTGGTATATTTGATAATGTCCAACGCTCCCCTTCAATACATATCACAACTGAACAACCACATCAAAATATCCCGTTTGTACGGAGAACACTTGGGTCACTGGGAACATCAAGGAGCAGACCATCAGGAAGATGGAGCAATACTTCTGATGTCTGAACATGTCAGATTGAAGCCAACGGTACCCACTGTATCGCTAAGTTCTGTAATCTCTCTCCATTTCAGTAACATACCGCCTTCCATTCTTCCTGAAAAAAGACAGGTTATATTTCACGTTTTGTCCACCTGCCAAACTCTTATACATTGACTTTTCTTATCTCTATCTATTTGCGGATTCTCCACCTTCTCTTGATCATTTAATTGTCTTCTCAGCTTCGTGCCATCACCAAACTTAGTTCGAATACAATGGTTACAATCCTCAAGATCATTGATGCATTATAAATTGTTGAGGACTGAGCACTGGTCACTGTGTGACTCCACTGGTTACGTTCTGTCAAACTGATGAACTCTGGGTTATCCCGATACCTACTTTCTGTTTAATAACCAGTTCTTCCCCATTCCTGTGTAGCACATATGGGCTGAATAAGAGCTAGGAGCATCATTTGGCAATTCAGCCACTCGAGCCTTCTCCATCATTTAATACGATTAAGGCTGATGCCATGTCGGCTTCAGTTCCACTTTCCTGCTCGCTCTACATAACCCTACAATTACTCAATGCCCTAGCATCCTCTGCATGCTGTAGCAGTAAATTGCACAGAGTCACAAACCTTTGAGAGAAGTAATGTTCTCCTCATCTCTGTTTTAAATCTTCTCACTCTTATCCTAAAACTATCGTCTCTTGTTCTAAATCGCCCCACATGAAGAAACGTCCACTCCATTTCTACATTGTCAATCACCTGCAGTATCTTCAGGACCTCAATGAGATCTCTCATCCTTCTAAACTCCAGAGAATATAGGACTGAGATACTCAATCTCTCTTCACGAGATAAACTTGTCATCTCTGGAATCAATCTAGTGAGTCTCTTCTGAGTTGCCTCTAATGCAACTGCATTTCATCTGCAGTCAGGGCAGCAAAACTGTACAAAGTATTCCAATTCCAGTTTCACTAATACCTTGCAGATTTGCAGCTATTCTTCTCTTGTTTTATAGCCTATTCTTTTGCAAAAAACACTGAAATTTAACTTGCCTTCCTCATGACCTGCAGTACCTGCATGTGAGTTTTATGTGATATGGATGAGGACACCCAGATACTACTCCATGTAAGCACTCTGAAGTTTCTCTCCATTCAGATAATAAGTTGCAATTCTGTTACTCTGATCAAAAAGGACAGACCCATAGTTATTCATGTTAAATTGTATCTGCCAAAACCTGGCTCATTCATCGAAACTCTTCAAGTCATTTTGGGTTTCTTTTCACATATTTACTGCATAAACCTACCAATTTTCGTATCATCTGACTGTTTGGCGGCAGTGTTTTCTATCCTCTCATTTAAATGATACAATAAATGAAAAAAAGTAAAGGCCTGTTGTCTGAACACTGAGGCACCCCAAAAGTTGCCAACCAGGCTGGAGAAGTGAAATGGATTCTTGAATTTACTGTGTGTGAGTCAGCCTTCTGTTGCTGACTCCTTCTGGTGTTCTTTGTAAAAATAAGACCATCTTTCATTCTTGTAGCTCCAATGGATATTGGATCAACGTGATTCTCCTGACCTTATAAGTTAACATCATCATTACAGAGGTGAACTGAGGGAACCATATCTGAGCTACTTCCAAAACAACAATATCATTTCCTCACTGAGGAGACCAATTCTGAACACAATACTGCAGATGTGATCTCACTAAGAACATGTATAGCCGGGGCAACACTTTGCCAGCCTGCTGTGAGGTTCCCATTTAGGTTAGAACAGTCTCATTTCTCTGGGGGAATGCACAGCATCGTTGAAAGGGCATGTCCTTCTCTAATCTACAGGCATAATTGTATTTGTGGTGATAATGTCACAATGAGATCATCTCATCATATCTTAATCATTCTTCTCGTGTATCAATGTCTCGACAGACCTCGCCATATACCTCGCCTGTATCTGTCATTAATCTCCCCAGTGGCCATGTCGCTCATATTATATAGAATCTGCTAAGGCAGAGGTTAGAAGCAGCAAGGAGAAGCAAACATTGATGAGAGCTATATGTCAAAGTGAAAACTGCAACACAAATGGGCATGCTGTAAAACAGGAAATTAGATATACAGGTTTGTGCGTATTGCAGTAGTAATGGACAGCTTCAACTTATATCTAAACCATCTTAACCCAACTGAATGCTATTGCTGGGGAAAATGGATTTATTCGCATCTAAGAGCTTTAACATTATTTTGAGCACCAAGGTAGATATTGGGCGAGTTTGGAAATGATGCCATGTGATCAGAAGAGCTAATTTAAACCTTGCCATAAAGGAACTTTTGGGAATAGTGGTGATAAAAATTTTGTATGACATCTGAATGCAAAACACTTTTTTATAACGGTAAGACACCTGATGCGTGCAAGCTATGATAAGGACCAAGTTTACTTCAGCGAATTAGAAAAGAACATTAAAAGAAAAAGATTTAATGGAAGACAGGCAATGGCTGTTGTTCAATTAAACACCGCAAGATATGTAATATGCATATTCCCACAACAGTGAGAAGAGCAAAAAGATAAGGTGACTCAATGATGGTTAACAACATAAGTTAGCGATTGAATTGGATCTAAGGAAACGGCTCAGAAAAATGCCTGATATAGTCAGAAGCCATGGATTTAACGTCATTTAGGACCCAGCAATGGTGCACCAATAAACTGACATGGAAATCAAAAAGAACAAGAATGCAAACTTAGAAGAAACATAAAGAAAGGAAAGTGAAGGCGGAGTGGTGAATATCCGGACAGGATAATTTATTCCAGAGAACTGAGAAATTACAGAACAACTAAGCAGCTATTTTCATGTCTACCTTCATAGGAGAAAGATTCTTTGATGTGGAAACTCTATCTTTGTTCTCTCGTGATTCAGAAAATGCAAGGTGATCTCTGAGAAACTGAGAAAATTCACACAGATAGGATTGACTAACACAAGGCATGGGGAATTACAAGCAGGCAACGTAAGAGAGAATGCCAGGATACTCTAAAAGTGCATCAAGCAGAACAGAATATCTTGGGAACAATTAGGGCCGATTGGAAATCAAGGGGGCATCAACGTGTGTATCTGGAGAACATTGATATATAGTTATATGAGCGCTTCACATCTGTTGTATTTGGGAGAAGGAGGTTGCAGGTACAGAATTCGAGAAATTGGACTTTGAAGCTCTTGAACACATTGATGGATAATTAGAGTAGGGCTTGGAGGCTTTTGCTGGTCCAAAATTGGATCAATCACCAGGTCTGAATGAGTTGTATCTCACGCTGCTCTTTGACACAAAGGAGTAAAGGCACTGACCCAAACATTTCAGTAGAATCTGTCCACAAATGAGATGCGAGAGGATTGGAGAACAGCTAACGTGGAGCGATTTAACAGGAAAATGTAAACCAGAGAGCATCAGATTAATGTTATGGAAACTATTGGAGAAAATATGGAAAACGAAAATTCATCCTTATTTAAAGAGACAATGATTGATCAGAGATCGTCATCGTGACTCCATCAGAGGGAACTCATGCCTAACGAGGAGGTTTTTATATACATTTTCAACAAGGCTGTTGACAAAGCCCCAAAACAGAAGCTGAATAATAAAATAGAATCGGATGGTATCAAGGATAACTTAACAAGTTACATCCAAAATTGACTTTGTTGCAGAAGACAGAGTGTGGTGGTAGAAGGCTGTTTGTGTGACTGGAGGCGAGTGTTCGGCAGTGTACCAGCTGGATCAGTCCAGTGTTCCATATTGTTGTTCTATTCATAAATGAGGTAAATGTGAGTGTGGAAGGGGGAGGAGGGGTGCAGCGGGAGTGTGATAAGTAAGCTTGTGTTTCACACAAAGATTGTTTGAGTGGCTGGCAGTGAGGACAAACATCTAATGTACACAAAGTTTTGTGTATGGATTTTAGCAAGGCATTTTATAAGATTCCCCATGGTAGGGTCTTTCAGAAAGTAAGAAGGCTTGGGCCACAGGGACATTTAGATGACTGAATACAGCATTAGTTGGTCCATAGAAGAAAGAGCGTGGTAGTAGGTGGAACGTAATCAGCCAGGAGATCGATGACCAGCTCTGCAAGGACCTGCTCTGGGACATCTGTTCGTTGTGAGCTTTATAAATTATTTAGATAAGGAAGTGGAAGGGTGGTTTAGTAAGTTTGCTGATGACACGAAGTTTGAGGAAGTTGTGGATGGTGTGGAGGGTTCTTGCCGGGTTAAAGGCAGGACTCTTGACAGTGTGGAGGAAAAGAGGGATCTTGGGGTCAACGTCTATAAATCCCTCAAAGTTGTCACCCAAGTTGAATGGGTGGTTAAGAAGGCTAGGTGTTTTCTCGTTGGAGCGAAGAAGGATGAGAGGTGAGTTGATGGAGGTGTGCAGGATGATACGAGACACAGATAGAATGAATAGCCAGAAAAATCTTCCCAGGGTAGAAATGGCTAACATGAGGGGATATAATTTTAAGATGATTGTTGGAAGGTCTGGGGAGATGTCAGAGGGGTGTGATATGTGCCTGCAATGCACTGCCAGCATACGTAGTAGAGTCAGATACATTAGGGATATATAAGCATCTCTTAGATCTGCACATGGATGAAAGTAAAATGAAAGGTATGTCACTTAGTTTGATCTTAGAGGAGGATAAAAGGACTGCAGAATATTAAGTGCCGAAGGGCCTCTACTCCTCTACGCTGTTCTTGTTCTATGTTCTATAGAATTTGAAAAGTCAGATGGGCAGATCAATGACAGATAGAATTTAAACCTGACCTCCAAGGTACACGCAGGGCAGTGAGTTCTGAAGACAGGAGTCAATACTGGGAATGGCAATAGCACGCTGACCAGTGTACATAGTCCTACCAAGTGGGTAGCTGTAACAGTGAAAACATCTGGATCTCCTGGTACACTAGACAGTGAAAGCAATATTGCAGGAGCAGAAAGCAGTTAGGAAGATAGATTGTGTGTTGACCTTTATTTCGAGGCGATTTGAATACAGGAGTCAGGGTGTCTTACTGTAGCTGTACCACCTCAAATATTGTGCAGTATTGCATACAGTTTTGGTCTCTTTATGTAATAAAGAACAAACCTGACACTGAGGAAATGTGGCGAAAGATGACTGGACTGATCTCTGGGATGACAGGCTTGTTGTGAGAGCAGAGATTGCTCGACTGGGCCTGTATTACATGCGGTTCAGGAATATGAGTTGAGATCTCAGTGAAATACATAAATATTTTCATCCCTGCTTCTAACGTGTCTCACCCTCTGACAGGGTGAGACATATTGGAAGCAGGGATGAAAATCCCCCGGCTAAGACGTCTAAAACAATGGTCCACAGTACTAAATACAGACATTCCATTCTGCATTGAGATGAAAATGAATATCTGCTCTCACAGAATTTTCTCCCACATAGGTCTGTGGAATCCAAGGGACTGAATATAAATAAGGATTTTTAGACAGTGAGGGGATAGGGGTAGAGCAGGACTATGGAGTGGTGAAAGAGGACAGGCATCATTATATTGAAAGGAGAGAAAAATGATGGACAGAGGAGAGTACAGCAGTTCCTTTTCTTCCCCCCGTTTGTTGATCACATTAAGGGATGTGTACATTTGTGGGAAAAGTACATTAGGGAGATGTTAGGCCATGAACTCGAATGGGGAAGGCTCAGTGCGTTGAATGGCCTACGCCTTACCTGATGTTTCTGTGCAGTCTGTGGGAAAGATCTGTAAGTGTTGCCACAGGCTCTCATATGTTAGGAAGTAAGCCTCTGCAGGGTCAACAGGGCTGTGTTTCCGGTTCCCTTTTCCGATACCGAGGCTGGTGCTGCATGTACAGTCTGGTTTATACTTTAAGACCTTGGAGCAGTTTGATGCAATTGAGTATCTTGCTTGGCCATTCCAGAGACCATTGAAGTGTTTATCCCATTTCTCTGTGCCTGGAGTCACTTTTAGGCCAGACCAGGAAAGCAGGAAAGATTTGTTTCCTGAAAATATTTTGGAGAAGCACATTTGTGTTTACAATCGACATTGGCTTCAAGGTAACTATTACTAACACAAGATTTTCGATCTCGAGACTTTATTAGTTGTTTTTAATTTCCGCCACTTGCCAGAACATTAGCCTGATCTGGATTTGTAATCCAGTGGCATTTCCACAACAACAGCAGCTACGCATGAGACCTATCAGAAACAGAGTTATTTCTATGCTGCTCGTCAGCTGTTGTCAATAAAACAACTTCACCAATTTTATTATTGTTAACTGATTATGTGGCATCGATCAGATTGTAATTATTCCCCTCTGAGGGGATTGGACATCGTTGTGTAATTTTCAACAGGCCAGTTAGATGTCAGAGTTGGAGCTGGAATGAAGCAGCTTCTGCAGGGACATGGCTTGTTGTGCAGGACTAGTCCTGAGTCCTATTGCAGGGGGCAGATCATTGTCTTGTCGTATCAGCTATGTTCAGCTGTTTCTTGATGTCACGTACAGCGAATCAAATTGGTTGAAAACAGACATCTGTGATTCTGTAGGCATCATGATGAGAGTGAGATGGATTATCCATCAACACTTCTGGGTGAGGAGTTTTCAGATACTACATCCTTGTCTTTGACACAGTTGCGCCAGCTTCTGTGTGTAAAGTGTTTGTGTTTCCCTCTGTTTCTCTTCCCGACCCCGATTAAGAACTGTGTAGTGCCAGTGATGCCAGTCATATGTAGCTCCAGAACTACTTATTAGGATGGGCAATTTGTGGAGCCCTCTCCTCCAGTATGTTGCTTAATAGTTCATCATCATTTATGACTGGCATTTGGCAGGACTGCGGAACTTCGATCTGATCTGTTGACATGTGGATCATTTTGTCCTCTGTATCAGATATTATTCCTGCTGTTTGGGATGTAAGCAGTCGATTGCGGTAGTTTTAACGGTTTAACATCAGGTTTAGGTACGCATAGTTCTGATCCTGGCATGTTCACCCACACTCGTCACTGAAACTTAGATCAAATTGTTGACAATGATAGATTATGGGATTATCCTGGGCGAAAAGTTGAAGATTGTGGTTGAATATAATTCTGCTTCCGTTCTGCTGTGGTCTACAGCACCACGTGAATGCTCAGTTTTGAGGTGCAACTTCTGCAATACAATTATGCTGCCTGTCCCCCAATTCACACCTAGTCCCATGCACCCATCAGCCCTGTACTTAGTGACCTGCTCTGTTTTCTGATGCGTAACACTTTCATTTTAACATTTTCAATCTGCTGGGTGTTATCTTCATGTTGTCAATCTTCTAATTTAACACATTCCTCAAAACTGTTTAAAATATTCACTTCAATCTTTTCCCTTCAGTGATGCCATCTTGCATTTAAAGTGAATGTGTTTCTCTCTCTTTCTCACCCTGACCATGTTTAAGAGCTCTGTAGTGTCAGTGATGTCAACATCATGCTGTTTCAGAACCAGTTAATTTGTGCACCTTGCATTATCGCTCACTACCCATGCATAGCGCTCCATGTCGACTATGGAATAGAAGCAGCTTTGCCACAGGAAGTGCCATTAAAACTTGTTCAAAACAGAAATAATTGGCGAAATTAAGAGGTCAAGCAGCATCAGTTGAGTGAAAGTAGAGTTAATTTTTCCGGACCTGTGACCCTTTTTCAAAGCTCCCAGTTTCTCCAGCAACTTTTTGTTTTCGTTACAGATTTCCAGTATCCACAGTACTTTGTTTTACTGAAAATGTTTCCTTGCCTGTCCATTTCTGGAGAAACTCAGCAAGTCTGGCAACATCTTTGGAGGCAAGAAACAGACTTAACATTTCAAATCCAACGTGACACTTCGTCAGAACTAATCAGAATTGTAAAATAGACTCTTTAATCCTGTCATAGAAGTAAAGGGCGGGTGACAGAAAACAGAGGGTGTTGTGGCGCAGTGCAAAAGACAAATGGGCTTTAATTGTGGTGAAAGAGAAGCAGATGTAAAATGTATGTAAATTCAGGTGTGAATGGGGAAAATGGACTTGGGGAAATGTGAATGGCCACTACTGCGTGTAAGAGAAAGAAGATGCAAACGAAACGATGTCATTTGGAGTTCAGTGGGAGAACGTATGAAAAAAAATGGAGAGAAGTCATTTTAATCGGACAGGCTGTGAAATTATGGAATTGAATATTTTGCCCGACAGGCTGTAACAAATTGTAAAGTGTTATTTGTACTTGGGTTGTGCTTCGTTTGAACATTGCAGCAGTCTCGGATACAAAAGTTAGCATGATAGCAAGGCAGGTTAGTGGAATGGGCAGGACTGAAAAGGAAATGATTATCCCTATGGATAGAGTGGAAGTGTTTCTCAAAACAGTCTCTGTTTGCTCTCATCAATGTAAAGAAGACGGCAGTGTGAGCCATAATGAAAGGAGATTGGATTGAAAGAATACAAGTGAAATGCTGCTTCAACCCGAAAGTGTGTTTTGGGTTGTGAAGCAATAAAGAAAACTAGTCAAATACCTGGCGTTAATCGTGCGTTATTGAGTTCTTTTCGTCTATTTACTCACAAGCTGTTTCCCTACACCCTAAAAATCAGGGCTAAGCTGCAGTTTGTTGCATATGCACCTATCTGCTCGAAACAGTTTCCTTTGTTTAAGCACTTGCTAGTCTGCTCCTTGCAATAACATCTTTAAATTTAATGCTTATTATGCTATAGCTTAAACAACCTAATCCACAACTTCCTAGCTTTTATGCACTGTACCTCTTTATAAAAACTTAAGGAACCATTAAGACATCTTAACAACAGTTTCAACTTGCCTGATCATTATAACTTCCTGTCGTCTGTATCCGTCTCATCTTAAACTGAGGATGTTATATTTGGCAACCCACTTGGACGCTCCCTGATTCCCATGATTCCTGAAAGACCACTATAAAGGCCTCCACAATCTCCTCAGTTACCATCTTAGAAAAATGGGGTGTAGTCCATCTGGTTTTGGGCGACTTGTGTACCTTCAGAACTTTCAGCTTCTATACCCACTTCTGTCCCCTGACATTTTTGAAGTTCTGGGAGGCTGCTGGTGTCTTCCACCGTAAAGATTGATGCAAGGTAACTCTTCAGCTCAACTGACATTTATTTGTTTCCTATTAGTACTCCAGACACAGTTCCCACCAGTCTAACATTTTCTCTTGTTTCCCTGTCCTCCTTTTTATTTATCTAAAATCCTCATGCAGTTTTCGATTGCTTTATGGGGCAGCATGGTGGCTCAGTGGTTAGCATTGCTGCCTCACAGCACCAGGGATCCAGGTTCGATTCCAACCTTGGGTGACTGTCTGTGTGGAGTTTGCACATTCTCCCCGTGTCTGCATGGGTTTCCTCCGGGTGCTTCTGCTTTCTCCCACAGTCCAAAGACGTGCAGGTCAGGTGCATTTTCCATTCTAAATCGCCCATCGTGTTAGGTGCTTGAGACAGAGGGAAATAGGTCTGGGTGGGTTTCTCTTTTGAGGGTTGGTGTGGACTTGTTGGTCCGAAGGGCCTGTTACCACACTGTGGATAATCTAATCATATTAACAAGTTTATCATCTCCTCCTTATTTTTTCTCTTAGTGTTCTTCCACTAGTAGTTAAAGCCTTCCTAATCCTGCGGATTCCCAATAGCCTTTACCACATTGTATGATTTCTCTTTTGTTTTGATATTGTCCCTTACTTCACTTTTCAACCACTGTTACCTTGTCCACTCCTGAGTATGTTTCTTCTTTTTTGGGATGAATGCCAACTATACTTCTGAATTAACCCCAGAAACTCCTGCAATTGATCCTTCATTGTCTACCCTGCCAAACCTCCCTTCCATTACCGTTTCAGGCATAAACCCGTCATCAGGAATGTTCGGGGTGTGGTACGGGATAGAGCTGAGAGGCAAATAGAGGGCGGGTGGGGACGGGGTGAAGGCAGCTTGGAAGGCGATCGGTAGATACAGATGGGCGGTGATAGTGGTAGGTTGGATCAGAGGGTGGAGCGGATAGGAGGAAAGGAAGATGGATAGGTAGCACAGTTGAAGAGGGCAGTGCCAAGTTGAAAGGTTGGATTTGGTATAAAGTAGCGGGAGGAGAGATGAGAAAATGGGTGAAATCAATGCTGATGCCAAGTGGTTGGAGGGCCTCCAGGCTCAAGATGAGGTTTTCTTCCTCCAGGCTTGAATTTGGCGGTGCAGGAGGAGCAGGACTTGAATATCCTTGGCGCAGTGGAGGAGGATTTAAAGTGGTCGGCCACAGGGCAATGGAGTTGTGTGTTGTGATGTTCCCTCAAATGTTCTGCGATTTGTCGTTCAGTCTCTACAATGCAGAGGAGACTACATGGACGGCAATGGACAGTGTCAATGAGGTGTTTGGATGTGAAGGGAAATGTCTGCTGGATGTCAAACAATCATTTGGGACCGTGGATGGAGGTGAGAGGGGAGTGTAAAGGGAGTGGGGAAGAAAATATATCTCTGGTGGTGGGGTCAAACTTTAGGTAGCAGAAATGGCAGAGGATGATGCACTGTATCCGGAGATTAGCGGGGTAGAAGTTGAGAACCAGGTAGAATCTAACTTGTTCCGGTTGGAGGGATGGGGTTCAAGGGCAGAGGTGTGGGAAGTGGAGGAGATGCGCTGGAGGGCATTGTTGAATACCTGCGTTGTGAAATTGTGACCTTTGAAATAGAAGGCCATCTGCGATACTCTGGAGTGGAATTGTTCCTCCTAGGAGGAGATGAGGCTGAGGTGGAGGAATTGGGAGTAATGGATTGCGTTTTTTCACAGGATTGGAGGTGGGAGGAATTGGTTTGGGAAGAGGTGTAATCCAGTTATCCATGGAATTCGGTGCATTTGCAGTAGATATCTTGTGTTGAGTCGGTCACTGAAAATGAAGACAGGAAGTTCCAGAAAGGGAGAGAGGGGTCCGAGATGGTCCAGAGGAACTTGGGATCAGGATGGAAGATATTTGTCGATGTTGATGAACTGTTCAACCTCCTTACCTGCAGCAAGGATGCCTCTTCTTCTTCTTTGCGACCTTCCAACAACACAGCGCCCATGTCGATTTCACCAGTGTCCTTACCTCCCCTACACCCACCTCAACCCACATGTAACCTTCTAACTCAGCACTGCCCTCTTGATCTGTCCTACCTGTCCATCTTCCTTCATGCGCCATCCTTCTCTCTGATCTATCATCATTTTCCCCGCCTGAATCGAACTTTCGCTTTCCCAGCTACCTTTGTTCCAGCCCCACATATTTCTTTTTATCTCTCAGCTCCCTTCCTTTGCAACCCCACAATCCTGATGAAAGGCTAATGGCCGAAACGTCGATTCCCCTGCTGCCTGAGATGCTGTGCTTTTCCAGCGCCATGCATTTCGACTCTGACGCCCAGAATTTGCAATCTTCAATTTCTCCCCTTCCTAATGACTCCAGACAGCTCAGCTCCTCCCTCTTGTCCATATATTTACATTACTCAATTTTAATCGTGTCTCGTCCAAAAGTTAACAATAGCTATAACTGAAAGAGGAAGTTTTCAGAGATGGGGCACGGAGAATGATTAGAGATCTATTAACTAGATGCAAAGAGAGAAAGAGAGAGAGAATATAGATGATGAGAAAATCTCATAAAGAAGCAAATACTAGATTGTCAATAGAAGTACATGTACTTCCTATTTGTTTCGGCAATTCCCATGTGCTGTTGCACTTTGTACAATGTGTATCGCAGAGCAATATGTTCAAAAGCTGGGTCTGATGATAGAAATTTTATCACCAATAAAATAACACGCACCAGTTGTTGACAGAACTCAGCAGGCCAATATATTGATTTCCCGGTAGGAAGTGGATTAATTGAAATAAAGTACGACATCAGCATCAGGAATTTGTAACTCACATCCTGATAAGAATGGCAGGCGACAGCAGGGAATACTTGAAAGCGGAGGGGGTGAGGGTTGGGAGAACATCGAGAAAATGGGGACTTAAGATCACAGCTGAGAATTAAATAATGTTTTAATATTTTCTACATTTTGTACATTATTTGCAGCATATTTTAGTAACTGTATCTCCATTGCTCATTCTGAAGGTCTTGTGCACATATTGACAATTCCATCTATCTTCACACGCACTGATTAAACAGTGTGTATTAAATGATTTTCCTCCATTCCATTTGAAATTACGGTTTTGTTGAGATTGTCACTTGCCAATCCTTATTTCAAGCATTTCCGTTTCTTTCTCGATATTTTACTTTATTCTGTCTATCAAGAGGATATTGATGATTGGGGATATCTCTTTACTCTCGACCAGACTCGACAGGCACTGTTTCCGATTCTTTTCTGTTTGTAACCAATGGCAGATACATACTGGCTCTGAGTCTTTAATCTCAATAAAGAAGACAATTGTTAATACAACGGTTACTTTTGGGCTCAGGCCAGAAAAGCTGAAAAAGAAAAGGCATGTATGCGTGCAATAATATGTTTGCAGCTTTAGAAATTATTGACGTGTATTGTGTTCAAGATACAATGTTGCCTTATTAAAGCAGTGAGAGGGGAGTTCAGAAAAATACTCACTTCCTGTGTGTGTTCAGGCAGTTGTGTCCAGACACAGTTTTTATATTGGTTGCTGTGGTGGGAGGAGATTTCAGTGCAGTAACAATCTCTCGATTAGCTCCTATACGTGGTCACTTAGATCACTGCATGGAGATAACACAGCAGAATAATCGAGCTTGTGAAGAGAAACCATAACCTTTCTCCTTTACTTGCAACATTGTTATTCTCTTTGGAAATGGGCGATAAGACCAATAACAGGCCAGACCATTCCACCCAGACCAGGTTGTTGCATTAGGAGTGCTGTAGAGAAAAGGGATTACTGGAGCTGTTTGTTCAGTTACGTTGATTGATGTCAGTCTCCATGGATCAGAACTGTGCCACTGGAGGGTTTCCCTTTCTATTAAAGGGCTTCGTTCACGTATTATCACTGGATCGACGACAGCATCATCCTCAACATGATTGGGATCAGCAGCTCCAGAGGGAGGTTAAGATTAGAATCTTAGAACGTTAGACTGGAATGTTCAAATATCGGATCAGAATCTGACAAAAATACACTGGAATGTTACAAAAATAGACAGGAGTTTATCCTGCGGTATTCAATATCTTTCTAAGGATTGAAGATCGTTAACATTGCGAAATTGAAGTATACTGATGATTATTCAGGCAGGATACGATCCCATTCTTGCTAATTATTGTTCCCCTGCTAAGTGTATCACTGTCCATTTCATAATTCTGCAAACCATTCTGAACGCCATACCTAATTCTGTCGTCTACATTTGACGAAGATGTAAACTATTTTATCCACTTCCAATCAAAAACTCCATTGCTATTCCATAAATTTCTTACCTTTAACTTAGAATCATTAAAGGAGGGGCAAACGTTTCCACAACCAACGTGGCCAATTTTGGCTGATTTATATCTCAATAACCCCTCTATCACTTAACCTGCTCACAAGCACCTCCACAATATCCCCAATCTTCACTTCTCCCTCAAAGGTGTTTCTGAATAAACCATTATCTACACCTGTCCGGCTGCAGTTCTCTTCTGGCCACACTTCGAGTCACATACACATTCATCGTGAACTTATTCTTGACTCTCCCTGGACTCATGCCAAATGGAAAATATGAAGCCAATTTGATTTGAAATGAGGCGATCACACGTTTAGAACAGAGAACATATCGTATTACAAAGCCTTACAGGCCCTTCATCCCTCGATATTGCGCCAACCTGCGAAACCAATCCAAAACCACCCAACCTATACTATTCCATTTTCATCCAAATGTCTATTCAATGACCATTTAAATGCCGTTAAACTTGACAAGTCGACTACTGTTGCAAGTCAGGCAGCATCCAAGGAGCAGGAGAATCGACGTTTCGGGCATAAGCCCTTCTTCAGCTCTGATCTCCAGTATCTGCAGTCCTCACTTTCTCCTACTACTGTTGCAGGCAGGTCGGTCCAATCCCCTACTACTGTCTGATTTTTAAAAAATCTACTTCTGACATCTGCCTTATATTTATTTCGCCTCAATTTAAAGATATGTCCCCTGCTGCCAAAGATTATCATTCAAGGAAAAAGCTTTTACTGTCCACGGTATCTAACCCTCTGATTATGTTTTATGTCTCACTTAAGTCACCTCTCAACCTTCTTCTCTCTAAAGAAAACAGCCTCAAGTCTCTCAGCCTTTCCTCGTAACTCCTTTCCTCCATACTAGGCAACGTCCTCATAAATCCCAGTCTTTAGTGCATAGGATCAAGGAAAACCATTAGGTTTTCTATCGGTATATCATGAATAAAAGAATGACTAGAGTATATATAGTGCCAAGTAAGAATAGTAGTGGGAAGTCGCACATGGAGTCAGAGGATATATGGGAAACATCAAATGAATATTTTTCGACACTATTCACACTAGAAAAAGACAATGTGTCGAGGAGAATAGTGAGATAGAGGCTACTAGCCCAGATAGTGGGCTGCACGGTGGTACAGTGGTTAGCACTGCTGCCTCACAGCGCCAGAGATCCGGGTTCAATTCCCGCCTCAGGTGACTGACTGTGTGGAGTTTGCACGTTCTCCCCGTGTCTGCGTGGGTTTTCTCCGGGTGCTCCGGTTTCCTCCCACAATCCAAAGATGTGCAGGTAAGGTGAATTGGCCATGCTAAATTGCCTCAAGTGTTAGGTAAAAAGGGTAAATGTAGGGGTATGGGTGGGTTGCGCTTCGGTGGGGCGGTGTGGACTTGTTGGGCCGAAGGGCCTGTTTCCACACTGTAAGTAATCTAATCTAATGAAATTGAGGTTCACAAGGAGGAGGTGTTAGCAATTTTGGAAAGTGTAAAAATAGGTAGGCCCCCTGGGCCGGATTGCTATTATCCTAGGATTCTTTGGGAAGCCAGGGAGGAGATTGTAGAGCCTTTGGCTTTGATCTTTATATCATCATTGTCTACATAAATAGTGACAGTTGATGGAGGATAGCAAATGTTCAAGACAGGGAGTAGAGGCAACACTGGTAATTATAGACCAGTGAGCCTTACTTCAGTTGTGGATAAAGTGTTGGAAACGGTGATGAGAGATAGGATATATAATCATCTAGAAAGAAATAAGTTGGTTTGGGGATTGTGAACACGGTTTTGTGAAGGATAAGTCGTGCCTCAGAAATCTTATTGAGTTCTTTAAGAAGGTGACCAAACAGGTGGATGAGAGTAAAGCTGTTGATGTGGTGTATATGAATTACAATAATGCTTTTGATAAGGTTCTACACGGTAGATTATTGCACAAAATACGGAGGCATGGGATTCAGGGTGACTTAGCGGATCAGAAGTTACCAAGCTGAAATTGGCTAGCGGTTTGGATCAGAAATTATTCAGCTCTGCAATACTGATTGGCAGGAGAACGATGAAAATTGAAATCAGTTCCATCAGAAGGCAAACACCAAAACGCATTCTGAATGTATCCCTCAGTGTTATTACCTGAAAAATGATGTAATAAGGAAATGGAGACCATCACGTATTCTAGCAGTTGAGAAATGTGTAGAAATCCATCAAATCGTATTACCAGTGGGGTATAAAGGGAGGTGTTGAGAGTGGCGCATGAACTACCACTTGGAGGTCGTTTAGAAGTGAGGAAAGCGCAGTTTAATACACAAACACATTTTGGATTTCTCAAAGATGTAGATGAATTTTGCCATACACCTCATACATTATATGACACGTATCAGAAAACTGCAGGAAGGAGCAATAGACATGCACCTTTAATACATATTCCAGCATATGGGGAACATTTTACAAGAGTCTTAATTGATTGTGTTGGTCCCCTATCTCAGAAATTGGGAATCATTATGTGTTAATACTAATGGATATGTCTACTAGGTTTTCTGAGAGCATCCCATTAGACAATATCACAGCTAAAAGGATCGTGTAGGAATTACTCTTTTTTTTTACTAGATATAGACCATCGATATGGATACAGTCAGATTAATGTCAAACTTCACATCCAAACTATTCAAGGAAGTTATTGGGCAGCTCAGGAACAAAACAAATCAGATCTACTGCGTACCATCCAGAATCGCATGAAGGGCTTGAAAGATGGCATCAAATACCAATGACCATGTTGAGGCCTTAAAGTCAGGGCAATCCAGATGATTGGTACAAGGGACTTCACCTGTGCTTCTTGCGATCCGAGATGCAACAAATGAATCAAGCAAATTCAATCCATTTGAATTAGTTTGTGTGCATGAAGTGAGAGGACCATTAAAATTGATTAAGGAGAACTTAGTAAGTCAAAATTCAGGGACTACGCATTTGGACTATATGTCAAATTTTAGAGAGTCTCATACCATCGTGGGCGGCACGGTGGCACAGTGGTTAGCACTGCTGCCTCACAGCGCCGGAGACCCGGGTTCAGTTCCCGCCGCAGGCGACTGACTGTGTGGAGTTTGCACGTTCTCCCCGTGTCTGCGTGGGTTTCCTCCGGGTGCTCCGGTTTCCTCCTGCAGTCCAAAGATGTGCAAGTCAGGTGAATTGGCCATGCTAAATTGCCCATAGTGTTAGGTAAGGGGTATGGGTGGGTTGCGCTTCGGTGGACTTGTTGGGCCGAAGGGCCTGTTTCCACACTGTAATGTAATCAAAACTAATCTAAAAAATCTAATCTAATCCATCGACAAAAACGTTTCCTGGCCGCCCACGATGGTATGAGACATTTCCTAATTACTTTCGTCTTCACATCCCATGGGGCCATCTGCCCGTGTCCAATAGCATGGCCCAGGAAGGTGATTTGGGCTTTGGCAAATTCACGTTTACGCAGGTTTATTGCATCATTTTGTTTTAAGCTGGGGCATGTCACAATGCTGGTCTTTTTTTTAACAAGAATATTATGCCCTTGGGTAGTTTTGAAACGAGCGTGGGGCTCCAACTAGGCTGGGTTTGAAAGATTTATTGGCGCCCTTTTTGTGAACCTCTAACAGAAAATGCCTCTGGGCTAAGGCTTTCATGTCTTAAACAAAACTGATTTAATCAAAGGGGTGTGGTGCACTAGCCTTTCTTTAGGTTAGACTGTTTGATTCATTTCATTCACAGTATGTGTGTGTGATGAAAGGCTGCTGGGGCAAATCTCTCTCTCTAACTTAATGCCTGTAAGCCCTGTTTCATTTTTACTCTTTGTGCGAAGTGATGTGTTTATTAGGACTTTTGCAAGTATTTTCGAAACAGCATCACTAAGTCAGGGTAGCCTTTGGCGGTTTTCGGACAGGATCAGGTATCCCGTAATCTATTTTCTATACTTTGTGTTTCATTCCGTAATCTTGGACAAAAAAAAAATCTGTTTGTTTAAAACTGGGCAGTCGTTTTCTGTACGTTGTGTTTCATTCCGTAATCTTGGACAAAAAAATGTTTGTTTAAAACTGGGCAGTCGAGTTTTCGGACAGGATCAGGTATCCCGTAATCTATTTTCTGTACTTTGTGTTTCATTCCGCAATCTTCGACAAAAAAAATCTGTTTGTTTAAAACTGGGCAGTCGAGCAAACTAACTCACTCGGGGAAAATCCACTGTACGCTTACCGAAAGAAAACATAATAAATTTACGTCTGGGTTACCTGCTTAAAAGTGTTTTACGGTATCAGGCCTGGTCAATAACAGGTATAACATGTCTCAATGTTTGGATTATTGCCATTTCCAAGGTATGTAAATGATATGCATGTGAACAACAATCGCATACATCTCATTTTGAATCGATTAAGTGGCGCAAGGTTGGGAAATATTATTGTCCAAAAGGTCCTGCATGTCCTTAATCACATGTCTCACCAAAATAGTTCAAACAGAGATGTAAGTAAATCGGGCAGTAAAAAGTTATGTTGTCCTTGATTATAAGATCTGAAAATGTGTTGCTGGAACAGCGCAGCAGCTCAGGCAGCATCCAGGGAACAGGAGAATCGACGTTTCGGGCATAAGCCCTTCTTCAGGCACAAATGGATTCCTGAAGAAGGGCTTATGCCCGAAACGTCGATTCTCCTGTTCCCTGGATGCTGCCTGACCTGCTGCGCTTTTCCAGCAACACATTTTCAGCTCTGATCTCCAGCATCTGCAGTCCTCACATTCTCCTCCTTGATTATAAGATGATTCAATATGTAAGTAAAGCCATATTCTTGATATCGTGAACTCTTGATGAGGAAGTATTTGGGGCACTGCATACAACTTTCATCTCCTTTGTAAGGAATGAACTCCTTACCACAGACACAGTTCAAACAACTATCGCCTGTTTAATCCCTGAGGTGATAGCACTTTGAGAAGCGAGTGAAGAAACTGAGTGTTTATTCTGTAGAGCTGTGAGAGAAGAACAGATGATTGCACTGAAACTGGATGGTTTCGGCTGATCACTCATTATATTCCAAAGAGACATTGATAGTGAAAGGTTCCATAGTTTAAATTGGATAGGTCATTTCTAATAGTTTGTATGACGCAATGGATTGAGACAGAGGCACAGGCTTTGGGTGGACTCCCCTAAATTAATATGAAGTTAGTGTGTGACCCTGCACAAAACATCATGTTGTCCACAATCGCAATGGCAGGCACAAAACCTTCGTTCTCAAACATTCAGACATTTCCACCAGCTTCTGACCTCCATAGACAACACAGTCTATCTTCTTGGAGATGGAAGATGCCGCATTGAGAATTCGTACAAAACATTTGGCTTCTCTCCTCACTGTTAAAAAAAAAACTATGTTAAAGTCCGACGTTTTTACCACTAGCAATAGAGGCATGAGGAACAACGTGGAGCAGTCAATATGTGCAGCCTCAGTTCCATTTGTTTGTCATGTTGTAACAGCAGTTACCTCATGGTCTCCCTGTGTAAGTGACTCGAGAGACTGAATGCCCTCCTCCTCTACCTGTGAACTTGACACAAGTGATTGAATGGGTTCTTCCTCACCTGATTGGGCAGGTCTACGGACCTGGATGGGTTTCCCTGGTTCCTGTTTAACAGCTCGATGTGTGAAGATGCTATCACCTTAAGGAGTTACTTTGTTCTTATTTCTTTTAAGAGAGTGATCGAACGAGAGGTGAAAGCCTGGCTCGTTCAGATCACTTGAGCAAACAGCTGATGAGGCCTTGAATTTATTTCAGCCTGAATGAGTGTGACCCACTCTCACAGATTACGAGACCTGCGCTTTGGCTTCTCTTTAACAGCAGAAACTATTGTGGTCTCAACAGAGTTGGAAGCTTCATTGAATGTCCATTGGCTGCTACTCTCTCTGAATATTCTCTTCATGTATTTTCTTGGATTGGAGAAGTGCTGAACAATCTGCGTCTGAATGTTATTTTTTTCCAAAAGGTGTGTTTATGTGATGTTACTAATTTGGAATATTTCATGGGTAAGATGTACTGCCTCCATTATTACGTAAGTTTTCCAACGGTTATATTATTCTAAATTCTGTTTCCTTTTGTTGTATTTTAGCTACGAGAGTTTGAACAAATTGTTTTGCTTTACATCGAATAATGTGCCAGTCATATTGCATCTGGAAAAGACATTTTAATCTTGCCTTTAAAATAAGAAAACGTTACGGTCTAGAGTACAGCCTTAAAATAATGTTGAGGGACTTTAGTCTGATCCATAACATTGTATTTCTCACCTTCCTGTGAAATAAGCTGGAAGGACTGAAGAGGCTGAATCTCTTTAGGTCGAATAGATTCATTAGGCTACATGCCTTGCTCATATTCCTGTGAAGTGAGCTTGAGGTGCTGGATGTGCTCCTTCTTTTACTCTGGAAATGTGCAGTGTCTAACAGCACTATAACACGAATGCTAACGTCACTTTAACAGCACATGCTTGAATATTGTCTAGGTCTTACTGCACACAGACACAGACTGCTTCAGGAGCTGAGGGGGCACAAATTGTTCTGAATCTTGTGTGACCTTCATTGAACATGATTACTTCTGATCTTCTGATGAGGGAGAGACATTTATGAAGCAGCTGAAGATGTTTGCACTGATGAAGAGACCCTGCTGATCACCTGCAGAGGTGACCGGTACTGAGAATATTGATTTCCACCAACCACAATCACCTTCCCTTGTGCTTGAAATCACTCCAGTAGTGGGCAGTATATAGCTATTTCCCACGACCTGCAATTTCTATCAGGCTCCTTGATACTACTTCAGTTAAATACTGTTTTATATCAGGACCAGTTAACTCTTACCAGAGCCTCCTCTGTTCACATCAAAAATTCATGGTGTGGGGCAGGGAAAGTTTCTTTTTTTAAACAGACAGCAGTGAATGTCAGGAATTCTCTCTTCCAGAGAGCTAGTGGCGCTAGATCAATGCAAGAGTTTAAAGAGGAGGTAAATGGATTTTGACCTGTCAGAGACGTGAAAGCAGTGAAGAATTGAGCATGAAAGAGGATTTGAGACTTCGAGTATATCAGCCATGATCTTAGTGAAAGGCGAGACAGGCTTAAGGGTTGGCGGGTTGGGGGGTGGCGCTTTGGTGAACCTCCTGCTTCTATTTCTGATGTTCTCATATTCTGTTATTGGAAATTTAGCGGGCTTTATTTTTCTCGAGGTTCTGTTATTGAATGTTGCAGGCAGGAAATCTTGTGGATTTTGAAAGCCATATCTGGGTTACTCATGGGGCCTGTTATCACAGTGAATCTGGGTCTTCAATATAACCAACAAATGAAGCACAAGTTGCATAGGGGGAAATCTCTGTAAAGAGAGATGAGGTGCCTCTTTCACACCCAGCCTGGGTTTTCTAACTACATTTTCCAAATTTTGCCATAACGTGTGTGAGAATTTTGAGAGGCTGGATTTCTCCTCAAACCTCTTATAGAATCAGCAAGTCATACAGCATGGAAACGCCCTGTCGTCCAAGCTGTCCACGCCAAACAGTCATTCTAATCTGATATAGTCTGACTTGCCTGCAGTTGGTCCCGTTCCCTCTAAAAGCTTCCTCTTCATGTACCTGTCCAGATACATTTGAAATGTACAATTGTACTGGCCTGCACCTCTTCCTCTGACAGCAATTTCGGTACATGCACTTCGTTGCGCATGAAAAGGTAGCTGCTGAGATTCCTTGTAAATATTTCCCCTTCTCACGTTTAACCTCACATTCTCTATCCTGAGAAAACGACTTTGACTATTCAGACTATCCATGCCCTTTTGATTTTGTGCACGTCTATAATGTTCCTTCAACCTGCAAAACTCCGGGGGGGGGGGATAAACTTCAGTCTGTTCAGCCTCTCCTTATAGCTCAAACCCTCAGTCTTGGAACATCGTTGTAAATCATTTTTGTATCCACTCAAGTTTAACAAAATCCTTCCTTTGTCAGGGTGAACTAAATTGCATGCAGTATTCTTAAAGTGGCCTCACCAAAGTCATGCAGAGGTGCAACATGCCAGCCCATTCCTCTACTTAGAGCTCTGACCCGTTAAGGCAGGCGTGCTAAACACGTTCTTAACCACCCTGTTTACCTGAGACGACACACAAGAAAATATGCACCACTACCACTCGGTCTCTTTGTTTCGCAACACTGTCCAGAACCATACTATTCAGTGTATGAACCGTGCCATGCTTTATCCTTACAAAATGCAGCACCTCACATTCATCTATGTTTACATTTGCCTGCGTAATATAAAAGTAATCTGTTTAATGCGTTCAGAATACAGAACCCGTGTTAAATGGATACATCTTATTATTTAACAAATACAGATATTGATATAAAAATGCTCATCAGGTCTGGCAGCATCCAGATGTCTTTTAAATGTTGTATTTGTACCAGGTTCCACCACTTCGTCTGGCAGCTCATTCCATAAACATACCACCATCTGAGTGAAAACGTTGACCCTCAGTTCCCTTGTAAATCTTTCTCCTCTCACCTCAAAAAAATGCCTTCTACTTTTAGAATCCACTACTCCCGGGAAAAGACATTGACTGTTCAACCTTTCCAGGGCCTTCATGATTTTATAAATCTCAGTAAGGTGCATCTTTGACTCCAATCAATACGAATGGCTGGGCTTTCAATCAACCCATGCCTAAATTCTGAAATTCAAAACTGTCAACTCTACCTTTTCAGTCAAGTCACAATTATATAAAACAAAAACTCAATGAGTTCAGACATAAAACGAAACACATCTGTGGGATTTGAACATAGACATTTGTGTCCAGTTTTAGGAACACTGCCACCACTCAACAATACCCCCTAAAGCTGCAACATTACAGCCCTGTATGTTGTTCATCAGCCTGCTCTGAAATGCTGTGACACACCTCTGCAACAGGCAGGACTTGAATCCAGACAATCTGGCCTAGTGTTAAGGACGTTATCGTGCAAATTCAAGGACTGGAACCAAATCCAGCGCTCTGGCTCAGAGGCAGAGCCGCTACCAACTTCACAGCATCTAAATCATGCTGAGATGTCAGGTGACATTTTCAGCGTACTATAGATTTATTAAAATCTGGTTAACTTTACTGAACTACATGAAACATCTTGCATTCTTAAGAAAACACATATTTGCTTCATCGGTAGGATGTTGAATGCATGTATTGTGCTATTGCTATAAACTTTTAACATCTTTACTTGTTTGACTATGTTTTCCAGGTTCAATGCCTATTACGTGTAGTCTGCAATATTAGGAAAAGAAATCCTGCAGACACACTCGGCACTATGAAGGGTCTCGATTAGATATTACTAGAACACCAGGGAGGAAGCAAGAGTAGAATTTCTGGCACCAAGCACCGATAACTATCTCTTGCCTCGAAATTGTGACTGCCCTCATCCGAAAACCATAAAATGACACAACGCAGCTGATTGCGTTCTAGCCTCCCCGCCCCATTGACTGGGTCGACCATCCAACCCGTTGAGTTATAAGGTGGTTCCATAGGCTGCAACTTTTTTTTTCACTGGAGAGTAGGAGTTTGAAGCGTAACCTTATAAAGGTTTATAAAATCATGAGGAGTATTGGTAAGTTGAAGGACAGAGTGGGAGATTTGAAGACTAGGGTGATATTTTATTTTAAGAGGAGAAAGTTTTTAAAAGGAGATGGGGGCAATTATTTTGCACAATGACTTGCTTGATGAGGAATGAACTTCCAGAGGAAATGTTGGATGCCAGTGTGGTAACAAGGTGCAAAAACAGATGTACAGTGAATCTGAGGGAACAGAGAGAATATGGTGATACAGAATGGGAAAGGTTATTGATGCTGGTGCTGCCTTGTCAAGCAGACCTTCAGAACGCAGACACTGCACTGATCTGCGTGGTGAGCTGAGAGCATGCATGGGACTGGTGGTGTGGTCTGCTCTCAGAAGAGAATTGAGCCGTGAGGTCGCAGTTCTAACCAATGAGCCACTGGGCCACCCTAATAATTCAATTAATCTAAATTGTTGATGTCAGTTTCAAATAGCTGAGGACCCAGCACTAGTTATTACAACTGGTATTTTTATGTTTAAGTGACAAAGATCAGTTTATCCCTAATGTAACCTTGCTTCTGGCTCAGTAACCAGTCTTCCCCGTATTTTTGTGCAGCAGCATTTAAATGGCGAAAATTTCGTTCCATTTCCTGTGTAACAGTGATGTGAGATTAAACTATCTGCTCCAATTGCTGAGTAACAAGATCAAATGTCTGAATGGCCTCATTATGTTCCTGTTTAAAACATCTGATGAACCCAATAGCCTTTTCAGTGCAAGTGCTGTTGTGAACAGTGCTGATAATTTTGGAACCATGACAGAACAGCACACTTCTGATGTTATAAAAAATGGAAGGTCATTGATGCTGCAGCTACTGATGGCTAACTGTTGTTCATGGATGTCCAGTTTTTTATTTATTCGGTCCTTTGGAAATATGTCCTCCTTTGCAGGAGGTATTTCAACATAACACAATTTTCAGTATCTTCAGTATGAGGCTAAGATGTTCCCTCTACTCAGACAGTGTGCTGGGTGCTGTTAGTGAAAAATACATCTCTGAGAAATGTGTTGAGAATGTTTCCCTCTAGTTGGTTCACCCATCACTTCCTACTGTGTCTTTGAAGCCTCGCCCTTAGATTAGATTACATTACAGCGTGGAAACAGGCCCTTCGGCCCAACAAGTCCACACCGACCCGCCGAAGCGCAACCCAGCCATACCCCTACATTTACCCCTTACCTGACACTAGCATGGCCAATTCACCTGACCTGCACATCTTTGTGACTGTGGGAGGAAACCGGAGCACCCGGAGGAAACCCACGCAGACACGGGGAGGACGTGCAAACTCCACACAGTCAGTCACCTGAGGCGGGAATTGAACCCGGGTCTCAGGCGCTGTGAGACAGCAGTATTAACCACTGTGCCACCGTGCCGCCCACACCGTGCCGTGCCGCAGTCAGCGGTGGGCCTGTAGAGACACTGTTAGTGATGGACAGTGAAGCAACACACCCAGAGTACTTTCTGTGTACTTGTCCCCATCAGTGCTTCCTCAGATTTGTTTCAACATCGAGGGAGCAGGTTTATCACCGGGGGCTGTGTGGGGGGCAGGAGATGCCCTCCACCATAACGAGATTTGCTTCACTATCTTTGACCTGTTGTCATGAGATGTCCCCGGTCATAAAAAGTAACCCCTTTCCTTACCGTATAGCATGGCGACCCCACCACTGGTGGGTCTGTCCTGCTGGTGGGACAGGAGATATACCCCGGGATCGTGATGGCACTTCATGAAACATTACTCATCAGGACTGATTGTGTGAGTATGACGGTGTCAGACTGCTTTCTGACCAGTCAAATTGTGGAATCAAGTTGATAATAGAGCAGGGAATAACGGTTTAAAAAGCTGAATGAACAACACTCTGAGTGTCCATTGTATTCTCAAAACAGTTGGAGGAATTCAGTGTATCCATCGAGGTAATTGGTAATGTTATAATGGCATTAGAGAGACATCTGTGATCGATATTGGGAACTGAAAAACCAGACCATTTTGCAGCTGGGAGGGTGATATAAAATTGAAAAGGAGGTGGGTGAGGTCTCGGAATAAAGGATGACATCTGTATGATCGTAAATGGGTATCTTACATCAAATAATTGCCTTCATCTTATTGTTTTCGTATGCAAAGTGCCAGTTGAGTTGGCTTTAGAGAGAGTGTCCCATCGTGAGGCTGAGTGAGAATGACCACAAGTTATGGGCAGAAGGGCCTTTATGATGTGGGTCTTTATGGCTCTATTATATTCCATAGTCGACATTCTGCAGAACATTGTATACCCGACATTCACCAGAACATTCTATTCCCAACATTTCACGGAACATTCTGTACCGAACATTCCCCGGAACATTGTATGCCCGACATTCCCCAGAATATTCTGTAGCCAAAATCCCAGAACATTCTATATCTGAATGCGCCAGAGCATTCTATAACAGCCATTCGCTGGAACATGCTATACGCGACATTACCTTCAACATTCTATAGCCAAATTATTTGAAATGTCCTATAACCGACATACCCGGTAATATTCAAGATGTGACATTTCCCAGAACATTCTGTATGCGACATTCCATGGAACATTCTATATTCAACATTCCCTGGATTATTCTAGAGCTAATATTATTTGTGAACAGCCGAACGCCCGTGAATTGAACAAATGATAGGATCCTCAAGGGAAGACAACCTCTTCCAGGGAGAAGAAGGCACTGTTCCGAAGCCAACTCAGGCAGTTAAAGGGGTGAATACATTTTACCTGCATTTAACTTTCTTCATATCAGAGGGTCAAATACAATTTAGACTAGAAAAAAAGGAATTTCCAAATTGCACTTGTCTTCAAGGAGCTGGGAGCGAGTCTTTAAGGGCTGCTATGTTTTCAATCTCCGTCTTAGTAACTGTAAATAAGTGGCCTGTGTCTGCGCTCGAGTGATTGAGGGTGTGGGAATGTTCTAGAAACTATCTATTCTCATGCATGTTTGTCTGTGTGCTTGGGGAAGGAGGGTATATTTTGACTTACATCACATTTTTCTAAGTAATGCAGAAAATCCCACTTGTAATTTCAACTCAAATTATTTCAGTACATCTCTGAATGCGGTGACTTGTTTGAAAATCTATCCCTACCCTTTAGCAAATTGAGAATTTTGACTCCAGGCTGATGTATAATTTGTTTGTTTTCCTTCCTCACAGTTAACGTAATGACGATCTACATCCTGCTTTATAAAGATTGTGGATTGTCTCCATGTGTTAGATGTTACCTGGTGGCCATGGCAGTGGCGGATCTGTTGGTCATTATCCTTGACCTGATTTTGAGACACATTCCCATTGTTTATAAGGAACAGTTTTATTTCCTGGAGTCCATCCCCGTGTGTAATATCCACGCTGTTCTGCTTTATGCAGCCACTGACTGTTCTGTCTGGTTCACCGTCGCTTTTACCTTTGATCGATTTGTGGCCATTGGTTGCCAGAAGCTGAAAATGAAATATTGTAATGAGAGAACGGTGGCTGTGGTTCTAGGAACACTGACTGTACTGAGCTGCTTAAAGAATATTTACTGGTACTTTATGGTCTCAGGTCAGTATTGGATGTGGAACTCCCCCTGGTTTTGTGAGGGAAGAATTGGTGTTCTTGAATCTCGTGCCTGGGCCGCAATCAGGTTCCTCCACCACATTCTAAACCCAGCACTCCCATTTCTCCTGATTCTGCTGCTCAATGTTTTCACCGTCAGACACATTTTAGTGACCAGCAGAGCACGCAGGAGACTCCGGGCTCCCACCAACGGGGGTGCTCAGTGTGACACAGAAATGAGAAATCGAAAAATGTCAATCATTTTACTGTTTGCGATCTCGGCCAATTTCATACTGTTATGGTCAACGTTAATGGTGTATTCTATATGGATAGAGATGAAGTGGATTGGGTATCGTTCTGTTCATCTCCGTCCTTGTATGCGGAAATTGGGATTCACACTGCAGCTCCTCAGTTGCTGCACAAACACCACGATATATGCCGTGACCCAGACAAAGTTCAGAGAGCAGCTGAAACATCTGCTGACATATCCCTTTAACAAAATTCATCAAGCAATCAAATTCACTCATTAACCAATCTATCCATGTTTTTCTCATTCCAGCAATGAAGCAGCAGTGGCTGTGGTGAGAGAGAGAGAAAAACAGTTTTGCTGGTTTGTCCAACCATATCCCATAGGGCGTAACAGGGACACATTTTAATGTTTCTCTCAACACAAGGCACGTGAGAGACGACACCATCCCACTGAATGTATCTATCACTTGAATTTGTGAACAATAAAAATGTCAATCAAAAGTGAAATACATTGATGTTTGTCTTCGTGTTGAAGAATCTGAGCTGAAGAGAGGCAGACTCAGAGAGTAGTAGGAGAGTGCAATGCGCTGTCTGTATCAGCAGACGTCTCATCAACGTTAAGGGCATTTAAGTAGAGTTTGGATAAACACATTTATGAAAATGGAATAGTTTAGGTTGGATGGGCTTCAGAGTGGTTACACGAAAACCGTGACATTGAGGGCCGACGGGCTGTAATTCACTTTAATGTTCTATATTGGGCCAAAGGCCTGTTTCTACACTGTAGGGAATCTAATCTAATCTAATCTAATCTAGACACAGATCTAAGTTCTGGTTCTCAGGGAAGGGCAGGGTTTTGGGATGGAGCTCAGGATTTCCTTTTAAGTCACTCTGCCCTTGCTTTCAAACCTGCTCCATCCAGTCGGACCTGGCCTCATCAGAATTAATCTTAACGCCTTTGTTCTCTCTCAACTCATAGTGAATGTGACAGTTGGCGAGAGTGAGGAGAGCGATGTTTGGTGTAGGCATGTATGGGGAAGTAAGCCTGACTTTCGAAAAGTTTGCGGGTAAGTGAGCATGATGGTGGGTGAGTGTGCAGGGATGTCAACATGACTGTGGGGGACTGTGTGGGGAAGTGAGCATGATGCTGGTGGTGTGTGGCGTGGGGGAGTGAGAGTGACAGTGGAGGAGTGCATGAGGGTGAAGGTGAGAGTGGGGCAGCATGCACGGGAGTGAAGGTGAGTTTGGGATGTATGAGGAACAGTGAGTGTGATGGTGTGGGAGCGTATGGGTGAGTCAGGATGACAATGGGACAGTGTGCTGGTTTGTGAGCATGACGGTGGGGCTCTGTATGAGAGTGTGAGTGTGATGGTGTGTGAATGTGTGGACAAGTAAGTGTCACCGTGTGGAAGTGTGTGGGAGTGTGAACGTGACAGCGGGCGAGTTTGTGGGAGAGTGAGCATGATGGTGGGCGAGTGTGTGTGGAAGTGAGCATGAAGGTGAGGAATAACATAGAACATAGAACATAGAAGAATACAGCGCAGTACAGGCCCTTTGGCCCTCGATGTTGCGCCGATCCAAGCCCACCTAACCTATACTAACCCACTATCCTCCATATACCTATCCAATGCCCGCTTAAATGCCCATAAAGAGGGAGAGTCCACCACTGCTACTGGCAGGGCATTCCATGAACTTACGACTCGCTGAGTGAAGAACCTTCCCCTAACATCAGTCCTATATCTACCCCCCCTTAATTTAAAGCTATGCCCCCTTGTAATACCCGACTCCATACGCGGGAAAAGGTTCACACTGTCAACCCTATCTAACCCCCTGATCTTCTTGTACACCTCAATCAAGTCACCCCTAAACCTTCTTTTCTCTAATGAAAACAGCCCCAAGTGTCTCAGTCTTTCCTCATACGATCTTCCTTCCATACCAGGCAACATCCTGGTTAACCTCCTCTGCACCCGTTCCAGTGCCTCCACATCCTTCCTATAGTATGGCGACCAAAACTGCACACAATATTCCAGATGCGGCCGCACCAGAGTCTTATACAACTGCATCATGACCTCAGGACTCCGGAACTCAATTCCTCTACCAATAAAAGCCAGTACGCCATATGCCTTCCTCACCGCACTATTTACCTGGGTGGCAACTTTCAGAGATCTGTGTACATGGACACCAAGATCCCTCTGCTCATCCACACTACCAAGTATCCGACCATTAGCCCAGTACCCCATCTTTTTGTTATTCTTCCCAAAGTGAATCACCTCACACTTAGCTACATTGAATTCCATTTACCACCTTTCTGCCCAGCTCTGCAGCTTCTCTATATCCTGCTGTAACCTGCCACATCCTTCCTCACTGTCAACAACTCCTCCGACTTTCGTATCATCCGCAAACTTGCTCACCCAACCTTCTAACCCCTCTTCCAGGTCATTTATAAAAATGACAAACAGCAATGGTCCCAAAACAGATCCTTGTGGAACACCGCTAGTGACGGCACTCCATGAAGAAACTTTGCCATCAACTACTACCCTCTGTCTTCTTCCATCCAGCCAATTCCTAATCCAAACCTCCAACTCACCCTCAATGCCATATCTCCGTATTTTCTGCAGTAGCCTACCATGGGGAACCTTATCAAACACCTTACTAAAATCCATATATACCACATCTACCGCTTTCCCCTCATCAACCTCCTTCGTCACCTTTTCAAAGAATTCAATAAGGTTTGTGAGGCACGACCTGCCCTTCACAAAACCATGCTGACTATCCTTGATCACATTATTCCTATCCAGATGTGTATAAATCCTATCCCTTACAATTCTCTCTAAGACTTTGCCCACAACAGAAGTGAGACTCACCGGCCTATAGTTACTAGGGTTATCCCTACTCCCTTTTTGAACAAGGGAACCACATTTGCTATCCTCCAGTCTTCTGGCACTACTCCTGTAGACAAAGAGGACATAAAAATCAAGGCCAATGGCTCTGCAATCTCCTCCCTTGCTTCCCAGAGAATCCTAGGATAAATGCCATCAGGCCCAGGGGACTTATCTATTTTCACCTTTTCCAGGATTTCCAACACCTCTTCTCTGCATACCTCAAAGCCATCCATTCTACTTATTTGTGACTCAGTATTCACATCAACGACAATGCCCTGTTCCTGAGTAAATACTGAAGAAAAGTATTCATTCAGTGTCTCCCCAATCTCTTCCGCCTCCACACGCAACTTCCCACTACTATCCTTGACTGGACCTATTCCTGGGTGTGGGTGTTTGAGCGTGACAGTGTGGGAGTGTGTGGAGGAGTGAGCATGATGGTGAGGGATTCTGCAGGTGTCCCAATGGAGAGGATCGCCCAACAGCGAACGCTGCCTGGGCTTTGGCTGATGCTACATGCAAATATGCTGAGATAGAGAAGGTTTGGCAGTCATCTTTGGGGTAATAAATTTCCAACAATATTTTTATGGACTTGAACTTGGCATAGCAATGGACCACATACTTCTGATGTGCGAGGTAAAGAAGACAAAGCTGTGTCACCCATTAGCTTCTGGTCGAATTCACCTGTCGGTCCTTATTCTCAGTGCCTCAGATCACAAGTTGCAGAACCCCCCAGGAACCAACTGGCTGCTGTGGATGTCTTGAGCTGCCTCACACTATTGGACATAACTTTAGTCAACCTCCCTGGTAGAGGCCATTCTGTTTTTAAACTTTCAGTCCACCCGTCCACTCACCACCAAATCAGGCAGTGAATTACAGATACCCACCGCAGTCTACATTTGTAAAAAAATTTCCACATATCATCTAATCCCACAACCACTGAGCTTGAATCAGTGATCCCTGATTTTTGAACTCTCTGCTAAAGTAAACATGTTCCTCCCGTCTAATGTCTCCCTCTCACAAGTTAGTTAAAAATCACGCAATATCAGGTTATGATTCAACAGGTTTATATGGAAGTGCACGCTTTCAGAGTGCTCCTCCTTCATCGGGTAGATTAGATTAGATTAGATTAGATTACATACAGAGTGGAAACAGGCCCTTCGGCCCAACAAGTCCACACCGACACGCCGAAGCGCAACCCAGCCATACCCCTACATTTACCCCTTACCTGACACTAGCATGGCCAATTCACCTGACCTGCACATCTTTGGACTGTGGGAGGAAACCGGAGCACCCGGAGGAAACCCACGCAGACACGGGGAGAACGTGCAAACTCCACACAGTCAGTCGCCTGAGGCGGGAATTGAACCCGGGTCTCTGGCGCTGTGAGGCAGCAGTGCTAACCACTGTGCCAACGTGCCGCTCACTATTTAGTACTGTAGACCCCCCGTACACGTGGAGATATATTCCAGGACCTACAGCGGAAACGCAAAACCGCAGATAGGTGCAAAACCATTAATTTAAATGGGAAATATGCCTTCCCGGCAACCTCCTGGTCCGTGGTTCGGGAACATTCCCTTTGATATACTCGTACCATGGTAAACAGCTATAACCGGACTCACAAAACGGGGTCGCCCTGTATTCCTTAGTTGTAGCACCTCTGTTCCAAGGAATACAACTCCAATCTCTCCTGATAGCTACAATTCTGGCAACATTCTAGTAAATCTCCTCTGCACTCTCTCCACAGCAATGACGTCCTTCCTGTAATGTGGTGACCCGACTACACACAATACTCCTCTTGTAGCCATCACTGCCTCATATCGTTTCATTGTTATTTCCCTATGAGGGAGTGTATTCCATGTGCCTTCTTTACAACCCCATCTATCTTTAGGGACCTGTTCATTTACACACTAAGATCTCTCACTTCACCTGCCCCTCTGAGTATATTCCCATTTATTAACTATTCCCATTTACCGTCTGACTTCCCAAAATGCATTCCCTCACACTTCTCAGAGCTGAACTCCATCTGCCATTTTCCTGCCCACTCCACCAAACCATCTATATAGTTTAGGAGCTTACAGCTATCCTCCACACTATCCACTACACAGCCAATTTTTATGTTGTTTATAATTTTCACAAATTTGCCCATCATATTCAACTCCAAATCATTAATGTACAAAACGACCAGCAGAGGTCCCAACACTGAGTCATGCAGAGCACGACTTGTAACAGCTTTCCATTCACAAGCGCTACCATTGACCATCATCCTTTCTTTCCTGTGACTGAGCCAACGTGGGATCTAATTCAACACATGACCCTGTATCCCATGGGCTTCTACTTCTTGGACCAATGGGGGGAGGGGGAGCGGAGACCCAAGGAGATAGTGAGGAAAAAGATCAATCTGAGACTGGTACACTTGAAAACAGAAGTGTGTCAGGGCAGGCAGGGACAAGGTAGGACTAATAAAATAAACTGCATTTATTACAATACAAGGGGCCTAACAGGGAAGGCAGAGAAACTCAGGGCATAGTTCGGAACATGGGACTGGATATCATAGCAATTACAGAAACATGGCTCAGGGATGGGCAGGACTGGCAGCTTAATGTTCCAGGATACAAATTCTACAGGAAGGATAGAAAGGGAGGCAAGAGAGGAGGGGGAGTGGCATTTTTGATAAGGAATTGCATTACAGCTGTGCTGAGGGAGGATATTCCCGGAAATACATCCAGGGAAGTTATTTGGGTGGAACTGAGAAATAGGAAAGGAATGATTACCTGATTGGGATTGTATTATAGACCCCTTAATAGTCAGAGGGAAATTGAGAAACAAACTTGTAGGGAGATCTCAGCTATCTGTAAGAATAATAGGGTAGTTATGGTAGGGGATTTTAACTTTCCAAACATCAACTGGGACTGCCATAGTGTGAAGGGTTTAGATGGAGAGGAATTTCTTAAGTGCATACAAGACAATTTTCTGATTCAGTATGTGGGTGTACCTACTAGAGAAGGTACAAATTTTGACCTACGCTTGGGAAATAAGGAAGGGCAGGTGACTGAGGTGTCGGGGCGGTGGAGCACTTTGGGGCCAGCGACCCCATAATTCTATTCGTTTTAAAATCTTGATGGAAAAGGATAGACCAGATCTAAACGTTGAAAGTTCTAAACTGGAGAAAGGCCAAATTTGACAGCATTAGGCAAGAACTTTCGAAAGCTGATTGGAGGTGGATGTTCGCAGGTAAAAGGACGGCTGGAAAATGGGAAGCCTTCAGAAATGAGATAACAAGACTCCAGAGAAAGTATATTCCTGTCAGGGTGAAAGGAAAGGCTGGTAGGTATAGGGAATGCTGGATGACTAAAGAAATTGAGGATTTGGTTGAGAAAAAGAAGGAAGCATATGTCAGGTATAGAAAGGATAGATCGAGTGAATCCTTAGCTGAAAATGTGTTGCTGGAACAGCGCAGCAGGTCAGACAGCATCCAGGGAACAGGAGATTCGACGTTTCGGGCATAAGCCCTTCTTCAGGAATGACTCCTGAAGAAGGGCTTATGCCCGAAATGTCGATTCTCCTGTTCCCTGGATGCTGCCTGACCTGCTGCGCTGTTCCAGCAACACATTTTCAGCTCTGATCTCCAGCATCTGCAGACCTCACTTTCTCCTCGAGTGAATCCTTAGAAGAGTATAAAGGAAGTAGGAATATACTTAAGAGGGAAATCAGGAGGGAAAAAGGGGGACATGAAATAGCTTTGGCAAATAGAATTAGGGAGAATCCAAAGGGTTTTTACAAATATATTAAGGACAAAAGGGTAACTAGGGAGAGAATATGGCCCCTCAGAGAAGGGCTTATGCCCGAAACGTCGATTCTCCTGTTCCCTGGATGCTGCCTGACCTGCTGCGCTTTTCCAGCAACACATTTCCAGCTCTGATCTCCAGCATCTGCAGACCTCACTTTCCCCTCAGAGATCAGCAAGGCGGCCTTTGTGTGGAGCTGCAGAAAATGGGGGAGATACTAAATGAATATTTTACATCAATACTTACTGTGAAAAAGGATATGGAAGGTATAGACTGTAGGGAAATACATAGTGACATCTTGCAAAATATGCAGATTACATAGTAGGAAGAGCTGGATGTCTTGAAACAGGTAAAGGTGGATAAATCCCCAGGACCTGATCAGGTGTACCCGAGAACTCTGTGGGAAGCCAGAGAAGTGATTGCTGGGCCTCTTGCTGAGATATTTATATCATCGATAGTCAAAGGTGAGATGCCGGAAGACTGAAGGTTGGCAAACGTGGTGCCACTTTGTAAGAAGGGTGGTAAAGACAAGCCAGGGAATTATAGACCGGAGAGCCTGACCTCGGTGGTGGAGGGAATCCTAAGGGACAGGATGTATATGTATTTGGAAAGGCAAGGACTGATTAGTGGTAGTGAACATGGCTTTGTGTGTGGGAAAACATGTCTCACAAACTTGATTGAGTTTTTTGAAGAAGTAACAAAGAGGATTGATGAGGGCAGAGCAGTAGATGTGATCCATATGGACTTCAGTAAGACGTTCGACAAGATTCCCCATGGGAGACTGATTACCAAGGTTAGATCTCATGGAACACAGGGAGAACTAGCCATTTGGATACAAAACTGGCTCAAAGGTGGTGGTGATGGAGGGTTGTTTTTCAGACTGAAGGTCTGTGACCAATGGAATGCACAAGGATCGGTGTTGGGTCCTCTACTTTTTCTCATTTACATAAATGATTTGGATGCAAGCGTAAGAGGTACAGTTAGTAAGTTTGCAGATGACACCAAAATTGGAGGTGTAGTGGACAGCAAAGAGAGTTACCTCAGATTACAACAGGATCTGGACCAGATGGGAAATAGATAGTGACATGTTGCAAAATATGCAGATTACATAGTAGGAAGTGCTGGATGTCTTAAAACAGGTGAAGGTGGATAAATCCCCAGGACCTGATCAGGTGTACCCGAGAAGTGGCAGATGGAGTTTAATTCAGATAAATGCAAGGTGCTGCATTTTGTGAAAGCAAATCTTAGCAGGGCTTATACACTTAATGGAAAGGTCCTAGGGAGTGTTGCTGAACAAAGACACCTTGGAATGCAGGTTCATAGCTCCTTGAAAGTGGAGTCGCAGGTAGATAGGGTAGTGAAGGTGTTTGGTATGCTTTTCATTATTGGCCAGAGTATTGAGTACAGGAGTTGGGAGGTCATGTTGCGGCTGTACAGGACATCGGTTAGGCCACTGTTGGAATACTGCATGCAATTCTGGTCTCCTTCATATCGGAAAGATGTTGTGAAACTTGAAACGGTTCAGAAAAGATTTACAAGGATGTTGCCAGAGCTGGAGGATCTGAGTTATAGGGAGAGACTGAACAGGCTGGGGCTGTTTTCTCTGGAATGTCGGAGACTGAGGAGTGACCTTATAGAGGTTTACAAAATTATGAGGGGCAGGGATAGGACAAATAGGCAAAGTCTTTTCCCTGGTGTTGGCGAGTCCAGAACTTGCATAGGTTTAGGGTGAGAGGGGAAAGATATAAAAGAGACCTAAGTGGCAATTTGTTCATGCAGAGGGTGTACGTGCATGGAATGAGCTGCTAGAGGAAGTGGTGGAGGCTGGTACAGTTGCAACATTTTAGAGGTATTTGGATAGGTATATGAATAGGAGGGGTTTGGAGGGATATGGACCGGGTGCTGGCAGGTGGGACTAGATTGGGTTGGGATATGTGGTCGGCATGGACAGGTTGGACCGAAGGGTCTGTTTCCATGCTGTACATCTCTATGACTCTATAAAAAAGTTGATGGGAAATTAGCAGAGACCCTGTTTGATCAGATGGCTGAGACAAACTAGGAACAGATAGATGTCAAAGCAGACTTCTTTAGCTCAGGTATATTAACTGAGTTACAGCAGAAAGATGAAAAATTAAAGCAATTGTATCAAAAGGCATTCACATACGAATCTGAATGTATCCCTGAATGTTTTTATCTTAAAAATGATGTCTTAATGAGGAAATGAAGACCATCACAAATTCAGGCAGATCAGAAATGGGCAGAAGTTTACCAATTTTTATTGCCAGTGGGTTATAGAAAGGACATCTTGCGAGTAGCACATGATTATCTGTTTGAACTTCACATTATTTAATTGTCATCTCTGTATGTGACAACTATTCAGCAAAGGATTAATTCTGTCCTTCTCAGTCACACACAAACTCCATATAAATATGCTTCATCCGGGTTGGAGGATTTGAGCTATAAGCAGAGGCTAAGTAGGCTGGAACTGTTTTCCCTGTAGAGTGACGTTGTAGACGTTTATACAATCATAAGGCGCATGGAGAAGTGGTGGAGGCTAGTACAATTACAACATTTAAAAGGCATCTGGGTGGGTATAATGAGAAAGCCTCAAAACTTGTCCTGAAACATTTAGTCTAAATGTAATGTTGAATTATAGAACACACTTGTTGCACAGGTGAAAATAAACAGGGTAGGCAGGGACACATCAGGCCACAAAAGGTGGAACCTACGATGTGCAGAAGATAAAAAGATCTGTTCTCACCAAGTGATAACAGGATGCTCGAAAGCAATTAAGATCATTTGCCATAACATCAATGAGTCTGTGTAAAAAGGACACAGCGTGATAACATTCACAGTTATTAAATTGTGAAATTAATGACAGTGTTTGATTGTGATCTCAGAAACTTTGTATCATCTCAGAAGCAGGTCAAAAGCCTTGTAATAAACGGTCAGGTCCTATCAATAATAATGGGTTCTTATTACTCTTATGTGAGAGAGATGCATGTTTGAATTTATTTGCATTTTGGACTTTATGATGACTTTGCGTAGCCATCGCTAATTATGAAAGGCAAACTCTGTAAAATGTAATATTGATGAAGCTTTAACTTAGTGTTCTTACAGACCATGACTGCCCCACTGTCAATTCTAACTCATCAGATTTTCTGTCTTCTTTGAATTTGAATCACAACCCTGAAAAGAAAGCATGTTTAATTTGAGACTAATGAATCATTTAAAATTCAACCTTATGGTAACATTTCAGCCCCAGATACAGAATGATGCTGTGTTTAAGATAAAAAGCAGGAGCCTGCTCCCAGTTTAAAAATTATTCGAAACCTAACATTGAAGAGATTCTGACACAATCTGTTAGGAAGCCATTTTATGGTCAAAGTTTGCCCTCCTCCCTAAGATGCCATTTTGTAAAACAATGATATCTGACATGCAAGCTGTGCAAGGTTACCTTATGACCTCTTACACTTAGTTTAGACTGGTACCTCTTTATGATAGAGACTTACCTCACCAACAGGCTCCTGATTCGGCTGGAGCTGTTTTTCTCATCTGATGGATGGTTGAGGACCTACAGGAGTGATCAGTTAAGTGCACACAGACCTGTTAATTAACTTCTCTTTCTTACAAATTATTGCCTTTCTAATTATTGTCTGTCTAATTAAGAACATGCAGAGCTTTTTGTGAAATTTTGTAAAAAGGAAGCCTATTTGAGACAGAAGATTGGAGTAGCCTGTGAGGGCTCTTAAAGGAAGAGCCGGTATCCTACTCTTCTAAGGTTTTAGAACCTTAGCTCGCCCGGTCCTTAGGTGTCAATGTTACGTTGTAACAGTGATGCTATTGGTAAATAAAGGGGAAGGCTAAAATTAAACTAAACTGTTTGTAAGAGGTTTTCATTCCAGACTCCATGATGAACCAAGAGAGGCTTATAGGTCTGAGTCCACAAGGGATTCTCTGGGCCGTCTCAAATCTGTACTTTAACAATTTGAATAGGAATGGTTTAGAGAGAGATGGGCTAAGTGCTGGCAAATGGGACTAGATTAGCTTAGGATATCTGGTTGGCATGGACAAGTTGGGCCGAAGGGTCTATTTCCACACGGTACATCTCAATGACTCGACGACTCTTTGGTAACTCTTGCCCTGTCAGTGAGCACAGTTTCCCTCCATCTCTGTACTTAACCCCGACTTCACTGATGGTTGTTGAAACAATGCAACAATGTGGCCTATTTGTCTATCTGCATTGTAACTTTGAAACTGTCCTGAATAACTGCAAATTTTAATGCAGTTCCTGAATGTCTATTTTGGATGAGGATTCAGTTTATCTATCTTCAAAGCTGGTGTGTAAACGTCAATGGGCTACATACCTTCCGTTTGTTAGAGACAGCTGGTCACTCTTTGCCTTGAACTGAGGAAGTATTACAGTGTCTTAGTCCCTCAGGTGTTTGTCTGGAGGAAGACACAGGAACACCACCTGTAACTCAACATGAGGCTAGTCTGGTAATATTGAACTGATCATTGTCACATTCATTGCATCTTCATTAGGATGTATTTTTTTTTTCTTTAAAGCCAACAACTTAACCACAACCACGGATCTGATTCTATTGTTGCCCTGAGCTGCTCCTTGTCTGGGGATTGTGTTTGTTTTTCATGTGATTCGATACCAATTGATTTGGAGATGCTGATGTTGGACTGGGGTGCACAATGTTAAAAATCACACATCAGGAGCTTCCAAAAAAAACTGTTGGACTATAACCTGGTGTTGTGCGATTTTTAACTTGATACCAATTGGGTCAGACCCAGAAACTGATCAACAACTGCCCAGCACCATGAATGGGAGTACTCAACCACCAGGATGCTGACACGGTTCAATATCCAACTTCCCAACTACCTGTTGGAAATAGGAAAAACGGCACTATTTCGAATGTTTTTACCAAGACCCCAGTGTATGTCCTTTTACAAAAGTATCACATTCTTAAAGTTAGTCCACACAACCTCAAGAAACAGCGGGGAACAGAATGAAATTAAAACAGGGTTCAGAGGATTGTAAACCCCAAGAATGTCCCACAGCAGCTTCTTCCCGCTCTGCCTCCCTCAGCAGGCCCACACACAGCCCGAGAAAGGCCTCTCTCTTCCCCCCAGCCCGCTCACTCCAAGTTCCGGGCCCAGTTCCTGCTCCGCTCGGCCTCTTACAAACAGCCCCCGGTTCTCCCTGAACTCACCCCGAATCAATCCCGGTCTCGGAGCCCCCTCTGTGTCCCAGGCTCCCATCCCGATGTGCTGCTGGAAGGAGCCTGCTGTTCCCTCGCTTCCCTGGGCGCTGATCTCTCCATTGCGGTCTGTTTCAAACAAACCTCTTGCACTCACTGAGTAAATGCTCCTCAATGGCAGCGCTGGGGGAGGGCCTCACGCATGCGCTCCTCTGCTCAGGAACGGTCAGCTTTGGGGGAGGCGATCGGACGATGAGGCATTGCGCATGCGATGTTTTCCCAAAACTTCCCAGAAACAAACATCAATTGGTCATTCCCCCAATTCCCTTTTCTCTCAATTTGACCAAAGGAACTGGGACTGTGGGGGAAAGGGCAGAGAAGGTTTCAAGCTGGGACATTGTCCCTTTATGAAGCTCCAATGGTGCTCATCCCCGGGTCATGTTAATAACTCCTCCCTCCAGCTCTCTCACAATCTAATCAGGGGGCGGGGAAACTGGCGGCCACTCGGCCCATTTCCTGTGCTCCCCCATTCGCTATCATATGGTCAGATCGAATGTTAACTGTGGTATTTAATCCTGCTGACCCCTCATCCACAAACATTAACTCCTTGCCCAAAGTAACATACAGATGGAATAAGTGGAACATTCTTACGAAGGCAGAAAATAACTGATGGAGAGAGTCTTGCGTCACAGTGTCAGAGCTTATTTCTGGGTCAGGAGGCCCGTGCAAAAGTCAGACTAGGTGTGCAACAACATCTCTGGGACTCTACTTATTTCTCGTGGATGACAGATTTTAGTGTCATGTATGCTGCAGACATAAACCTTGTGATGTATTGTATGCCACAACGAGAGACCCCAGCTGTTTTTGTTTATTCACTCCTGGAACGTGGATGTCGCTGGCTGACCCTACCATTTATTCTCCAACCCTTGAGAAGGCGGTGGTGAGCCACCTTCTGGAACAGCTGTTGTCCATGTGCTGCCCACAATGCCATGAACACGGTGTTCCAGGGTCTTGATCCAGTGACAGTGGAAGAAAGTGGTTTTATTTCCAAGTCAGCATGATGAGTGCCTTGGAGGGGAACTTGTCCGACATCAAGGCGGTGTTCCCTGACATCAGCTGCCTTTATCCTTTTAGATGGAAGTAGTCGCAATTTGGAAGGTCCACCTTTTACAAATTGCAAAACTCGAATCTCTTTGTCAGCGGCACAGACAGACGTCTCTCCGGCCGACAGCGAGAAATCAGAATAATGTGTTGTCTCCCTGGTGTCAGGATCAAGGATATCTCGGAGAGAGTGCAGGATATTCACAAAGGGGCTTACACATTGGAACTAACTACACAGGAAGGGAAAGGGATGAGAATCCGAAGGAAGAATAAGGAAGAGAGGCAAGAATTTAGAAAGGAGGTCCGCTCCGGTAGTAATATCTAGATTACTCCCGCTGCTACGAGTGACTGAGGGAAGGAATAGGATGATAGAGCAGAGGCATGCCAAACTCAGGAACTGGTGCAGGGGAGAGGTGCTCCCATTTTTGGATCATTGGAATCTCTTCTGGGGAAGAAATGACCAGTATAAAAAGGAAGCATTGTACCTGAATTGGAATGGATCTAATATATTGGTAGGGATATTTTCTTGAGCTGCTGGGGAGGGATTAAACTGGTAAGGTGTGGAGGTGGGGGGAGGTCAGTCAAAACCAGGGAGATAGTGAACAAAGATGTCAATCTGAGGCTGGTAGTCGGTAAGTCAAACACCAAGGCCAGACAGGTACATAGCAGAGAATGAGATAGGATTGATAACTTAAATTGCATTTATTTCAATGCAAGAGGTCTAACAGGGAAGGAGGATGAACTCAGGATATGGTTAGGAAAATGGGATTGGAATTGGGATATCATAGCAATTAGAGACATGGCTTAGGGATGACACAACTAGCAGCTTAATGTTCCAGGAATTAAATACTATAGGAAGGATGGGAGGAGGGGTCAGCAAGAGAAAGTGGGGAGTGACATGTTTGGTAAGAGATAAGCTCACACCTTTACTAAGGGTGGATATTCCTGGGCTTATATCCATGGAAATTATTTGGGTGGAACTGAGAAATAAGAAAGGGTTTGATCACCTTATAGGGATTGAACTGTAGACACCACAACAGTCATCAGGAAATTGAGAAACATATTTGTCAGATCTTAAATCAGCAGGAAGAATGGTGTGGTTATGCTGAGGGATTTTAACATTCCAAACATAGATTATGACTGCCATATTGTTAATGGTTTAGACAGACAGAAATTTCTTAAGTGTGTACAAGAAAATTTTCTGATTCAGTATGTGAATGTACTTTCGAGACAAGGTGCAAAACTTGACCTACTCTTGGGATATAATGATGTGTCAGTGGGGGAGCACTTTGGGGCCAACAACATAATTTTATTAGTTTTAAAACTGTGATGGAAAAGGATAGACCAGATCTAAAAGTTAAATTTCTAATTTGGAGGAAGGCCAATTTTGAGAGTGTTGTGCAAAAACTTTCAAAAGTTGACTGAGGGCAGATGTTCACTTGAGAAGGGATGACTGAAAAATGGGAAGCCTTCAAAAATGACAAAAGGAGGGTCCAGAGACAGTATGTTCCTGTTAGGGAGAAAAACATGACTGGTAGGTGTGGGAAATGCTGCATGAGAAAAGAAGTTGAGGTTTTGGTCCAAATAAGAAGGAAGCATATGTTAGTTAAATACAGCAGAGTTTGAGTGAATCCTCCAAAGAGTATAAAGGCAGTAGAGATATACTTAAGAAGGAAATCAGGAGGGTAAAAAAGGGACATAACATAGCTTTGGCAAATAGTTTAAGGAGAATTCAAATAGATTTTATAAATACATGAAGATCAAAAGGCTAACCAGGGAAAGAATATGGCCCAGCAAAGATTAACAAGGCAGCCTATGTGTGGAACAACACAAAATGTGGAAGATACTTTGCGAGTGCTTATTGAGGAGAAGGAAATGGAAGATATAGAACGTGGGGAAACAGATGGTGACATCTTAAAAAATGTCCATAATACAGAGGAGGTGCTACTGAATGTTTTTAAATAGAAAAGGTGGATAAAGCACAAGCACATGATCAGGTGTACCCTCGAACACGGTGATAAGCTAGGGAAGTGATTGTTGGGCCCCTTGCTGAGTTATTTGTATCATCAATAGTCACAGATGAAGTGCAAAAAGACTGGAGGCTGGCTAATGTGGTGCCACTAGTGAAGAAAGTTGGTAAGGAAAAGCCAGGGAACTATTGAACAGTGTGCGTAACATCGGCAGTAGGCAAACAGTTGAGGGGATTGTGAGAGACAGGATTTACATCTTTTTGAAAGGTCAGTATTGCTTAGGGGTAGTCAACATGGCTTTCTGCGTAGGAAACTATGTATTACCAACTCGACTGAGTTTTTTTTAATTGATAAGGAAGAGGACTGATGAGGGCAAAGTTATGGGTGTGATCCATATGGCTTTCAATAAGGTGTTTGACAAGGTTTCCCATGGGAGATTGGTTAGCAAGATTGGATCACATGGAATACAGGGAGAACCAACCATTTGGATACAGAACTTGTTTGAAGGTAGAAGACAGAGGGTGATGGTGGAGGGATGCTTTTCAGACTGGAGGCCTGTGACAACTGATGTGCTACAAGGATCACTGCTGAGTCCACTGCTTTTCATCATTTATATAAATGATTTTAGTTAAAAAAATTACACAACTCCAGGTTATAGTCCAACAGGTTTATTTGGAAGTACAAGCTTTCAGAGTGCTGCTCCTCCATCAGGTGTCTGTATTTAGAAAGCTTGTTGAACTATAAACTGGTGTTGTGTCATTTTTAACTTTGCACACCCCAGTCCAGCACCAGCATGTCCACATTATTATGAATGATTTGGATGTGAGGTTGCAGGTATTGTTAGTAAATTTGCAGATTACACAAAAATTGGAGGTGTAGTAAACAGCAAAGAAGGCTACGTCAGAATACAGCAGCATCTCGATCAGATGGGCCATTGGACCCAGGAGTGGCATATTGAGTTCAATTTATATCAATATGAGGTGCTGCAATTTCGAAAGGCAAATCAGGGCAGGACTTACACACTTAATATTAATGTCCTGTGGAGTGTTGCTGAACAAAGAGACTTTGGGATGCAGGTTCATTGTTGCTTGAAAGTGGAGTTATAGTTAGATAGAATAGCAAAGAAGGCATTTATATGTTTTCCTTCATTGGTCAGAGCTTTGAAAATGTGACTTAGAAGAACATGTTATGGGTGTACAGAACATTGGTTATGCCACTTTTGGAATATTATGTGAATTCTGGTCTCTCTCCTATAGAAAGGATGCTGTGAATCTTGAAACTGCTATTCAAGATACTTTTTGGTGCAAAGAAAAGGCCTACAATTTGGGAAGAAATATAACAAAAGAAGAGAAGGCTGCAAACAGATCCAAATTCAGCAAATGACAGCAAAAAGGAATTTGACCAATCAAGAACAAATGAAGAAGGGTAGTGTTGTGGAAGCTATTAATAAAAAACTGCTAAAACACCAAGAAATGTGTAAAGAGAGAAATGAACATAAATAGGTTGGTAAAAAGGACCACATGTCACTTACATCATGAAAGAGGGGGGTTCAAAATGGGGGACGAAAATCTCCAAAATCGCGAACATACTGTTGTTCTCTGTTCACAAATGTTCACACTACTAACACAGTAGTAATGTTGGGGAGTTTAGTGAGAGGAAGAAACTGAACCAAATCAGTATTATTAGGGAAATGATGTTGGGACAGTGGATAGGATTGAATGTTGTGAAACACCAGGCCTTGATCATCTGCGTCCCAGACTATTTAATGTAATGGGCTGAGCAATAGTGGATGCAGTGGTGGTCATGTTCCAAGATTCTATACGCTCTGCAATAATTTACAGATTGGGGGCTAGCCAGTGTAAGCAATCCAATGGAAAAGGGAGGTAGGTATAAAATTGGGAACTAAGGACCAGTCAGCCTGTAGGGAAAAATCAAAATGAAAGCTTCAATTGCGAAGTATTTGACAAAGCAGTATTCATTATCTGATAGAGCCAGCATGAACATGAAGGGCCAGTTCCAGTGCACACTGTTCTGTCTTCTAAGCTTGATAAACCGACTGGCCATCTTTGAGGATGTAAACAGTAGAGCTGATGAGAGTGTGACAGTTACTGAGGAGAAAAACTACAACTAACTCCCTGGACACCGCAGCAAAGGCTAAAAGGTGGAGAAATTCTATTCTTCCACATTTACATTTGGTGATATTTCTCGCGTGTGACTGTGTGAATGTGAGTATTGTGTCAGAGAGACTGTAGGGAAAGGGCGGGCGGTTAATCTAACGTAACTGTGTTTGTGTGTCCGCTAATATTATGATATTTCCAAGTCTCTCTTATGAAACTCAAAAATATTTCCAATTCAGGTTATCCCCCTGCTCCCCTTCTAACCTCAAAAGTAGAATTGAGGGCAGTATATTTGTTGGTTTCAAGATTTCGGTCTAAAAGTAACGACAATGTCACCGTTCAGCTCAGAGAGCGCCATCAGTGCAGCAGCAAAATGCCTCTCACTCGACAACGGAGCCGTCTATTCGAGTGAAAACGTTTCGGCCGTAAAGCTTCCCGAGTCAGGGTGAGAAGCGATCGAGCCTGGCTCTCTGGAGATGCGGAATTTCAGAGGAATAGGAGAGTTTAGGCCGTTAGAGAAACACAGAGAGCCAGCAGGAGCAGGGAGCTGACGGCAGGTTGTCCCTGCGCCGTCCGCTCGCTGCCTTGAAGTTGCTCAGTGCCGCCCCCAGCAGCTTCATTGCTGACCGAGTTCAGACTGTCCCAGAGAAAGATTCAGCGCAGAGTTCTCAACATGAGCGACAGTGCAGCCGCCGAAACGGCTCCTCCAGCCTCCGCTCCCACCAAAGCCAAGGCTCCCAAGAAGAAGGCGGCGGCTCCCAGGAAGAAAACACCCGGTCCCGGGTTGGGAGAGCTGATTCTGAAGGTTGTCGGGGATACAAAGAACATAGAACAATACAGCATAGAAGAGGCCCTTCGGCCCACGATGTTGTGCCGAACATTAGTCCTCGCTTAAGCACCCATCCATGTACCTATCCAATTGCCGCTTAAAGGTCACTAATGATTCTGACTCTGCCACTCCCACAGGCAGCGCATTCCATGCCCCCACCACTCTCTGGGTAAAGAACCCAGCCCTGACATCTCCCCTATACCTTCCACCCTTCACCTTATATTTATGTACCCTTGTAACACTCTGTTGTACCCGGGGAAAATGTCTCTGACTGTCTACTCTATCTATTCTTCTGATCATCTTATAAACCTCTATCAAGTCACCCCTCATCCTTCACCGTTCCAATGAGAAAAGGCCTAGCACTCTCAACCTATCCTCGTGCGACCTATTCTCCATTCCAGGCAACATCCTGGTAAATCTTCTCTGCACCCTCTCCAAAGCTTCCACATCTTTCCTAAAGTGAGGCGACCAGAACTGCACACAGTACTCCAAATGTGGCCTTACCAAGGTCCTGTACAGCTGCAACATCACGACTCTTGAATTCAATCCCTCTGCTAATGAACGCTAATACAAGCCTTCTCACAAGCTCTATCCACCTGAGTGGCAACTTTCAAAGAGCGATGAACATAGACCCCAAGATCCCTCTGTTCCTCCACCTTACTAAGAACCCTACCGTTAACCCTGTATTCCGCATTCTTATTTGTCCTTCCAAAATGGACAACCTCACACTTTTTGGCAGGGTTGAACTCCATCTGCCACTCCTCAGCCCAGCTCTGCATCATATCTAAGTCCCTTTGCAGCCGACAACAGCCCTTCTCACTATCCACAACTCCACCAATCTTCGTATCATCTGCAAATTTACTGACCCACCCTTCGACGCCCTCTTCCAAGTCATTAAAAAAATTACAAACAGCAGAGGACAAAAATTACAAACAGCAACTGATCCCTGCGGAACTCCACTTGTAACTGGATCGCAAAGGGGCGTCTCTGTCCACTGTCAAGAAGGCGCTGGAAAGAAGCGGGATCGATGCGGGAAAGCGAAAGGCACAGATCAAGATGAGTATCAGGAGGTGCCTGGCGAACGGCTCCCTTGTTCTGGTCAAGGGCCAGGGCGTCTCCGGCTCCTTCAAACTCCCTAAGAATCCAGTCAAGGCAAAAACGGGAAAGAAGGCGGGAACATCAGCGGCTGCCAAAAAACCGGCCGTGAAGAAATCCCAGGCCAAGAAAGCGAGCGGCAAGAAGACGGCACCGCCAAAGAAAGCGGTGAGCAAAGCAGCGCCAAAGAAACGGACTCCCGTGAAGAAGGTGAAAAAGGCCAAGGGCCCTAAAACCCCCAAACCCCTCAGCAAACCGGCTAAAAGCAAGGCCAAGCCCAAAGCGAAAGTGACCAAGACAGCAACAAAGAAATGAACCAGTCGGTGTAACATGTAACCATCTGAACCCAAAGGCTCTTATCAGAGCCACCCACATCTCTCAGGAAAGAGCTGAGCCCGGATCCAATGTTCTCCGTCCGGCGCCGAGCGCAGACCTACCTTAGATATTAATTGATCTGAATAACTCAAATACACACTCATGCCTTGGTTTACGAGAGCGGAGACCTGTGAATGGGGAAGGTGTCACATAGGGAGGGTTTATTGCTCTCCATCTGGTTATTTCAATTCGCGACTTATAACTCTACCGAGTCACGAATGTGACATATTGTAGTATTTGTATTTCATTGACCCGTTCAGGGATGTTACTTTGTTCAGTTTTGATTCTGAGACCCTGCGGATGTTTTCATGGCGTGTTCCTTGCAATTACCTGTTACAGACAGTTCAGGTAGTAATTCCACATTGTCTTCGGGCTAATTACAATCTGGGGGTAATTCTGCCCTTTTATCGGTGTACACTGCATTCGCCTTTAATATGTTTAAATTGGCGGGGTTATTTAGATTGATTCACGGCCGGCACAAGTTCGGTTGTTCAGTTTGTCTGGGCTGTTTTAAACCCCGCCTTTCCTCCTGCCTGTTACAGTCAGATCAGACAATGATCCCGCCTCCTGTCCGCGCTGACAGCTAACTAGGTTTTAAAGAATTACTATAAAATATTAAACTTTATATTAGTTGCAGACGAATGCTGTTTTGCGTTTGTTAGTTGGGGGTTAGTCGGAAGACACGGCTTTCAGCAGCAGTGATTAGTACATTGCCAATGAATGTTATGTAATTTTCACACAATACATTAGGTCGGGGAATGTTTATACTGGATGAAATCTCCTCTCTCCTCACTGTCTCCCTTGGTGTTCCCACCAGCTGTAACTATATGGCCATTGCTGAGAAAGCAGGCGGGAAAACATGGCGCCAAATCATCAACCTTTTTCTTTCACATTTGAAAATCCCGCCACGATGTAGATCAGAGAAGGCCGTTTTACAGAACACAACGCATTCGTACTGAGTCATTAATTTGCTTTTCGATTATACAAGTCCAATTCACACAATCTTTCTTTAGGGTACTGAGTCCAGAAGTATTTAAAGGATTCGAGATTCTCTTCGAAGGGAAGGTTCAGACTCGATGGGCCGAATGCCCTCATTCAGCCCTGTCAGGATTTCATGAACGTTCTTTGCCATGAGCGCATTAATAACGAACAACGCTCTTAGATATTATTTTAATATCGTGCTCCTTTATTGCAAAAGCTCCACATTAACTTCCTGTCCGGCAACTGTTCTGGTTCTGGTTTGATCTCGTTCATTTTGAAAGCTTCTAGCTGACAGCAGAAAGCCTCATTTAAATCATTCAATCATCATTCCCACCCAACAGAACCCGCGCGGAGTTTTGGAAATTGAAAAAAATCAGTGTGTAAATGTATCTACCCGTGGGTCTGTTTCCCGGGGGTGACAATCAGGGCTCACATCCCAACCGGGGCTTGTAGCTCCTGGAATAATCAAATGTTAGAGAGTAACTTGAGCAAATAGCAGCAAACAGGAAAAAAAAAGATTTACTGGTGTTTAATATGCTCCCAAGAGGCAGGGAGTAGAGAGGGCACGTTTCCTTCTCTTGAAGCCAGCGCCAAATCATCAACAACTTTCTTTCCAATTTGAAAAGCCCGCCGATTTACAAACAACGGGGTATGTTTTGCATTGAAAAAGAGGACGTTGTTCAGAGGAGAATCAATCAATACTTGTTAATTCGGTTACAAATATGTACTTCAGACAAAGTTAAAAATCACACAACACCAGGTTATAGTCCAACAGGTTTAATTGGAAGCACACTAGCTTTCGGAGCACTGCTCCTTCATCAGGTGGATGTCTCTGAAAGCTAGTGCTTCCAATTAAACCTGTTGGACTATAACCTGGTGTTGTGTGATTTTTAACTTTGTACAGCCCAGTCCAACATCGATATCTCCAAATCATACTTCAGACAATCTCTCTCGCTCATCCATTTGCCTAACCGCATCTATCTCTTTCTACATTTTTGTTTCTTTTCTGGACCTGAAGAACTGGCAGAAACACAAAAGAAGTGCCAGGAACTGCAATATGCAATTAATCTCTTCATTTTACATTTCAAAAACACTCCGGTATGTTGATTAAACATCATAGAACGTTCTTCCGGGTGAGCTCATTAATCGTCTTTAGACAATATTTTAATGTCGCCCAGCCCTTTGGCACTAGTTCTGACATCAGCAAAAAGCTCCACATTTGCCATCCCAGTCCTGCAGCTGTTCTGGTTTGATCTCGGTTCATTTCGAAAATCTCTCACCGACAGCAGAAAGCCTCATTTACTGCAATCTGAAATCAGACAAAACAGCGCCAGAGACCCAGGTTCGAGTCGACCAGGCATAGAACTAAAGACTTAGACCGCCAATCGTAAGATGCATCTTCTCTTCGTAGTCAAAGACGGGGGCACGTTTCTTTTTCGTTTCCGGGGGTAATATTCACTGTTCATATCCCACCGTGAATGGTGGCTCCGGAACTGATCAAGGGTTAAAGTGTAACTTCAAGAAATAGAAACAGCTGAAAAATGACTCACGAATGTTCATATGCTCCACAGCAAGGGGAAACGGCACTGAAGACACAATAATTAAATAATGTGCAACAATAAAAAATATATGCAGGATGAACAGACAAATGCAGAATTAATCTCATTTTCAAACAAAAGAAACTTCAACAATGTCTACGTTCAAGTCGAAACCAAATGTCTCCGTGATAACACAGAACCCTAAGCAAGGAAACATCTTATACTGATTGACAGGACCAGTTTTTTTTTTAAATAAGCTGATCTGTCCATTGCTACATGATATTTTTATACTGATACTCTGTACAATAGGATGTGATTGCCTTTTTTTTAATTTCAAAAATATACTTTATTCATAAAATTATTTGGATCTCTACAATGCCATTCTTGTGCACACTACATTGCTTTACGTACAGACTTCGAAATTTATTTTTCTGATATACAAGTCTGTACATTTGCTCTCCAGCTCTTCTGCTGAAGTGTCAGCGGAGCCCAGATGACTGGATGGGCCCCCTCTTCTACTTAGGCAGGCAGATGTTACACGGTGGTCTTTCCCCATTGCACCTTGGCGGCAGCTGTCCCAAGCTTCAACGCATCCCTTAACACGTTGTCCTGGACCTTGGAATGTGCCAGTCTGCAACACTCAGTCAGGGTCACCTCCTTCAGCTGGAAGATCAACAGGTTTCAGACCATCCAAAGAGCGTCCTTCAGCGAGTTGATGATCCTCCAGGCACAGTTGATGTTCGTCTCGGTGTGCGTCCCAGGGAACAGGCCGTAGAGCACGGAGTCCCGCGTCACGGCGCTGCTCGGGACGAACCTCGACAAACACCACTGCATTCCTTTCCAGACTTCCTCTGCATAGGCACATTCCAGAAGGAGGTGTGTGACAGTCTTGTCCCCCCTGCAGACGCTTTGAGGGCAGCGTGCGGGGGGGCTGAGAGTCCAGGCATGCATAACGGATCTCACAGGCAGAGCCCTTATCACCACCAGCCAAGCCATGTCTTGGTGCTTGTTGGAAAGTTCTGGCGATGAGGCATTCTGCTAAATGGCTTTGACAATTTGTTCAGGGAACCGCTCGATAGGATCCACCCTCACCTTTTCTCAAAGGGTCTCAAGGACACCATGTGCTGACCACTTCCTGATGGACTTGTGGTCAAAGGTGTTTTTCTTCATAAATTTCTCCACAAAGGAAGGTGATACGGAACAGTCCAACTACTCGGAGTGTTCCGCAGCAGCAAGGCCAGGCTCATCCTTCGCAACACCAGGTCAGGTAGGATCTCAGTACGTAGTGACACTTGCTGTTTGTGTACCAGGGATCCATGCACAGCTTGTTGCAGTCACACACAAAGGTGGCCATCAAGGTAAGGGTGGCATTGGGCGTGTTTTTTCCCCCATTGCCCAGGTCTTTGTATGTTGTGTCCATTTGGATCCAGTCCATCTTTGATCTCCACATGAAGTGGAAGATGGCTCGGGTGACTGCATAGGTTCTGGGGATAGGCCAGACTTGTGCCACATATAACAATACTGACAGGACCTCACACCTGATGACTAGGTTTTTCCCGGCAATGGAGAATGAACATTGTTCCTGTCTGCCTAGTTTCTGCCTCATTTTCCTGATCCGCTCCTCCCAGTTCTTGGCGCACGCCCCAGCCCCACCGAACCAAATACCCAGCACCTTCAGGTAGTTGGTCCTGACGGTGAAGGAGATCGAGATTGGTCTTGCCCCCGCGGCCTGCTCGAACTGGACACAGATACACATGAGTCTGTGCGCGGACAGTGGATCCGAGCAGAAAACGATGACATCACCCATGTACAGGGAGGCCTTAACCTGCAGGCTGCCACTGACAGGAATAGTGACCCCTCTCATCCTTCCTGATGGATTCGGCAAATGGCTCTATGCAACACATAAACAAGGCAGGAGAGAGAGGGCAGCCCTGCCTGACTCCAGATCTTACAGGGAAGCTATCTGATTCCCACCCATTGATTGAGACTGCACTGACAATGTTGGTGTAGAGCAGTATGATCCAATTACAAATTCCCTCCCCAAAGCCCATTTTGGAGAGTACATCCCTCATATTTGTATGTGATATCCTGTCAAAGGCTTTCTCCTGGTCCAGGCTGATGAGGCAGGTGTCCACCCCCCTGATCTGCATGTAGGCAATCGTACCTCTAAGGAGTGTGAGACCCTCAGTGATCTCCCTGCCCAGTACAGCACAGGTTTGGTCAGGGTGGAACACCGGTCTCAGAGCAGACCTGACCAAGTTGGCGATAACCTTTGACAAGATTTTGTAGTCTGTGTTTAACAGTGAGATTGGTCTCCAATTTCTAATTTCCTCCCTGTCCCCCTTCCGCTTGTAGATGAGGGTGGTGATGCCTCCCCTCATGTATTCACTCCTGGTACCTGCCAGAAGCATACTGACATACACCTCCAGCAGGTCCTGGCCAATCAAGTCCCAAAGAGCAGAATAGAGCTCGAATGGTAAGCCATTGCTTCCGGGAGTTTTATTCTTTTTGAAGGACTCGAGGGCCTTGGTCAGCTCATCCAGAGATACCGGCTGGTCCAGCCTCTCTCGTGTTCCGTCATCTAAGACCTCCAAGATAGAGAACAGGAATGACTTGGAGGCCGCGCCGTCGGTTGGCTTCGAGTCATACAGACTGGCATAGAAGGATTTGCTGATCCTCATGATATCAGCTTGAGATGACGTTACAAAGCCATCTTCTTCCTTCAGGCTGCTGGGCACGGAGCTCTCTTTGTGCACCTTCTGGAAGAAGAAACGTGAGCACGTCTTGTCCTGCTCCACAGAGCGGACTCTGGACTTGAAGATTATCTTGGAGGCCTCCAAGGCAAAAGAGCGAGGCTTGCTGGCTCTTCACCTTCTGGAGGTCCTCCGTGACATCGACCCCCAACGTCTGCAGCAGGAGCAGGTTCTGCATACTTTCCTGGAGTTGGGACAGTTTTACTTGCCTCTCTCTCGCCTCCCAAACCTCTTGATGTTCCCTTTTACTGTCTCCCACCAGTCCGTTAGAGTCTCAAAGAGGGGCTTCACGGTTCTCCAACCTGCGTAATCCCTCTTGAGCTCCTCAATGTTTCCCGGGGTCAACACCTTAGTGTTCAGCTTCCACGTTCCATTACCAGCCCACTGCTCGTCCTGTAGGTGACAGTCGGCCAGCAGGAGGTGGTGGTCAGTGAAGAACACTGGCTTGGCGTCAATGGATCTGACCAAGAACATTCGGGACACAAACAGGTAATCTATTCTTGAGCGGATAGACCCGTCTGCCCTTGAGCAGGTGTATATACACTGCACTCCATCTGCAAGGGTGCTGAAGACGTCATGCAGCTTGGCATCTTTTACTGTGTCCATCAGGGCTCTGGACGTGGCGTCCAGTTTACTGTCCCCCACCCCCTGCCGGATCGTACAGCTGCATCAATGATACAGTTGAAGTCTCCGGCCAGAATGACCGGCCTGGACGTAGCCAGCAACAGTGGAAGCTGCTGCAGGATGGCCAACCGTTCACCCTTACCCGTTGGGGCGTGCACGTTGATTAGTCTCAAGGGATCATTTCTGTACGTAACATCAGCGACGAAGAGGCGCCCGCCCACCACCTCCTTAACCTCGGAGATGGTGAAGTTGCCTCCTCGCAACAGGATACCCAGTCCTGAGGAGCGGTTATTGTTGCCCCCTGACCAAACTGACGGCTCATGGGCCCACAAACTCGACCATATCCTGTAACTGCTGATGTGCAGTATCCCACACTCCTGCAGAAACAGGACATCGGCTTTAACGTTGGTGAGGAAGGCCAACGTTGAAACACATCGTGCAGCAAATTGCATGTTGCGCACATTAATGCTTGCAATTCTTATCCCCATTTTTAACAGGTTGTGAGATTACCCGTGTCCATTTGCCGCTGGTCCTGCCCCTCTGCGGTAGCTGTCTGCATCCCCGTGGTGAACACGAACTGCTGGACCCTCGCGGGGCTGAGGGAGCTGTCCAGCTCCTCACTGGGCCCATTTGCCCGCTCCGGTGTCATCGGGCTGGGACCAGGATCCGCGCAGTCCAGTTCTATATCTGACAGCAGGGCTGTCAGAGGGTCGCTGCTCCCAGTAACCTGGAAATATGTAGCGGTGGGCCCTCCTGACTTTCACCTGTTGGAGAGTGGTCTTTTCCCATTGCCTCAGGTGGTTCGTCCTTTCTTGTTTGGCAGGTGCTGCCTTCCTTTCTCCCCGCAGAGCTCTGGCTCTTCTTTTGGTGATGACCCTCCTTGCGCCCGTCCTCACCTTCCGAAGAGCTGTCAGTACCTTCCCCATGCAGCTGCCATTTTCCCCTTTCCTGGGAGATTTTGGCGGCCTGGCGGGTTTTCTTCCTCCTGTTTTGTACAGGAATCCTTTGATCTGCCTCCTTCATTCCCTCCTCCTCCTTCGTCTGTCCTGTAGGAGCTTCTATCGGTAGCTGTATTTCTCCAGTGGCTGTCATCTGCTCCACTCCGGCCTGCCCCCAGACACCGTTCCCTTGCTGTTTTGTGGTGCCTTGCTGTTCTTTTGCGGTCCACTACCAGCCATTTGCACGTAGGTGGTGGCCCCTCGTCTTGGGCAGGCCTTGTACACGTGGCCCGCCTCCCCACACAGATTGCAGTTCTTGGCATCCTTGCATTCTTTGGTCAGGTGACCCTCCTTCTTGCAGTTTCGACAGATCGTGACCTTGCAGTCCACTGCCAGTGGCCTGACCTCCCGCAGGTTCGGCACACTTTCGACTGCCCTGCGTACATCAGGTAGCTTCTGCTCCCTCCGACAGCAAAGCTGGAGGGTAGGTGGAAGATGTTCCTACTGGCATCAACCCTCAGGGTTACCTTGACCTGTTGTTTGCTGATCCAGATCCAGAAAGGGTCAACCATGTCAGTGCTTTCTCCCTCAACCTGCATGTATCTTCTCAGGAACACCAGTACATCGGTTGCTGGAACATAAGGGCTGTACATATGGATCATAACAACCCGACTCCTCTGTGCAGGAAGCACACACAATGGGACCGCCGTCAAGATGCAGAACAGCAGCTCCTCTTCCTTTTCCTTGAAGACCTTCAGGAGCTGCTCGCATTGGTTCATGCTCCTGAAGGTGACGTCAAAGTAGCCTGCCCCAGGGAAATCCTGCAGGCAGTACACTTTTTTTATTATTTCAAAAATATACTTTATTCATAAATAGTTTGATGATCTATACAACTTGACATGCCATACATATGTAAACATTCCATTTCTTTGCATACCGAAACAGAGTAATCATTCCTATTTACAGGTCTGTATGATTACATTTTTAGCTGAGGCATCAGCAGAGCCCATATGACTGCGCGGGCCCCCTGTTCCTCTTAGGCAGGCAGATGTTACACGGTGATGTTTCCTCACCGCGCCTTGGCAGCAGCTGCCCCAAGCTTCAGCGCGTCCCTCAACACGTAGTCCTGGACCTTGGAATGTGCCAGTCTGCAGCATTCAGTCGGGGTCAACTCCTTCAGGTGGAAGATCAACAGGTTTCGGACCGCCCAGAGAGCGTCCTTCACCGAGTTGATGATCCTCCAGGCACAGTTGATGTTCGTCTCGGTGTGCGTCCCGGGGAACAGACTGCACGGAGTCCCGCGTCACGGCGCTGCTCGGGACGAACCTCGACAAACACCACTGCATTCCTCTCCAGACTTTTTCTGCGTAGGCACATTCCCGAAGGAAGTGTGTGAAAGTCTTGTCCCTCCCACAGCCGCTTCGAGGGCAGCATGTTGTGCGGCTGAGAGTCCGGGCGTGCATAAAGGATCTCACAGGCAGAGCCCTTATCACCACCAGCCAAGCCATGTCTTGGTGCTTGTTGGAAAGTTCTGGCGATGAGGCATTCTGCCAAATGGCTTTGACAGTCTGCTCAGGGAATCACTCGATAGGATCCGCCCTCTCTTTTCCTGAAGGGTCTCAAGGACACTACGTGCTGACCATTTCCTGATGGACTTGTGGTTAAAGGTGTTTTTCTTCATAAACTTCTCCACAAAGGACAGGTGATACAGAACGGTCCGCGGCAGCGAGGCCAGGCCCATCCTTCGCAACACCAGGTCAGGTAGGATCTCAGTACGTAGTGACACTTGGTGTTTGCGTACCGGGGATCCACGCACAGCTTGATGCAGCCACACACAAAGGTGGCCATCAGGGTGAGGGTGGCATTGGGTGTATTTTTTTCCCCCGTTTCCCAGATCTTTATACAGCGAGTCCCTTCAGACCTGGTCCATCTTTGACCTCCATATAAACTGGAAGATGGCCCGGGTGACTGCAGCGGCACAGGTTCTGGGGATAGGCCAGACCTGTGCCACGTATAATAGCAATGACAGTGCCTCACTCCTGATGACCAGGTTTTTTCCCACGATGGAGAGCGACCGTAGCTTCCATCTGCCCAGTTTCTGCCTCACTTTGCTGATACGCTCCTTCCAAGGTTTGTCGCATGCCCCAGCTCCCCCCCGCCCCCGAACCAAATACCCAGCACCTTCAGGTGGTCAGTCCTGACGGTGAAGGGGATAGAGGATTCGTCAGCCCAGTTCCCGAAGAGCATGGCTTCGCTCTTGCCTCCGTTTACCTTGGCCCCCGAGGCCCGTTCGAACTGGTCACAGATGCACACGAGTCTGTGCACGGACAGCGGATCCGAGCAGAAAACGGCGACGTCATCCATGTACAGGGAGGCCTTAACCTGCAGACCCCCGCTGCCAGGAATAGTCACCCCTCTCAGGCTCGCATCCTTCCTGATGGACTTGGCAAATGGCTCTATGCAACACACAAACAAGGCAGGAGAGAGAGGGCAGCCCTGCCTGACTCCAGAGCTGACTGGGAAGCTATCTGATTCCCACCCATTGATTGAGACTGCACTGACAATGTTGGTGTAGAGCAGTCTGATCCAATTAGCGATTCCCTCCCTGAAGCCCATTTTGGAGAGAACATCCCTCATATATGTATGCGATATCCTGTCAAAGGCTTTCTCCTGGTCCAGGCTGATGAGGCAGGTGTCCAACCCCCTGTCCTGCACGTAGGCAATCGTATCTCTGAGGAGTGCGAGACTCTCAGCGATCTTCCTGCCCGGGACAGCACAGGTTTGGTCAGGGTGGAACACCGATCCCAGAGCAGACCTGACCCGGTTGACAAGATTTTGTAGTCTGTGTTTAACAGTGAGGTCGGTCTCCAATTTCTAATTTCCTCCCTCTCCCCCTTCTGCTTGTAGATGAGGGTGATGATGCCTTTGTGATTGATCGCTCAAACAAGGGAAACGGCTTCTCTACGTTCACCCTCTCCTTACGCCTCATAATTTTCCACACCACAATCATGTGCCACCACCTCAGACATCTCTGCTCTAGAAAAAAACAATCCAAGCTCATTTAGTCTCTCCTTTTTTTGGAAGTAATATTTGTGTTTTGATCCTAACCCCCATACTGGGTCTGGGTTTAACATTGCTGCTATCACTGTCGGCTCATTGTGAATGATTTATTCTTGCAACCTGAAGCAGCGCATGCGCGATGCTGCCCCTTCCCAAAGTTGATTGATCCTGAGCAGAGGAGCGCATGCGTGAGGCCCTCCCCCGGCTCTGCATTGAGGAGCATTTACTCAGTGAGTGCAAGAGGTTTGTTTGAAACAGACCGCAATGGAGAGATCAGCGCCCAGGGAAGCGAGGGAACAGCAGGCTCCTTCCAGCAGCACATCGGGATGGGAGCCTGGGACACAGAGGGGGCTCCGAGACCGGGATTGATTCGGGGTGAGTTCAGGGAGAACCGGGGGCTGTTTGTAAGAGGCCGAGCGGAGCAGGAACTGGTCCCGGAACTTGGAGTGAGCGGGCTGGGGGGAAGAGAGAGGCCTTTCTCGGGCTGTGTGTGGGCCTGCTGAGGGAGGCAGAGCGGGAAGAAGCTGCTGTGGGACATTCTTGTGGTTTTTAATCCCTTAAACACTGATGGGAGTTCATTGTTTGACTTCTGTTTCCCGCTGTTGATATGGGACAGGTTGATGATGACACTCACATTCATATGACAGAAACTAACAGAGGTTCAGCTCCATAACTAACATCACATATAGATGTAGGAGAAGCTGACAGCTAGAGACTGATAATTATACTCCCATTCACATTGCAGAAACTTAAATGGGTAACTGCACCCACATATTCACATAGAAACTGACAGGTACAGATTTATAACTACAGTCACACATTCATATTGCAATAACTGACAGGGATAGATTGACCCTCCCTATGAGATGTTCTTAAAAAAAGTAAGAAAACAATATCATTTATTCAAATTACCAATACGGCTTCCTACAACATCAAGGGATATACTTGATCAGGTCTGAGAGTTTGATACACCTTTATATATTTTTTAACATCTCGAACACCTCCACTTTTGGCATGTGCACTAATATCAAATATTTTTCAAGATATCAATATATATTTCCCCAAGTTTCCTAGCCTCCACTCCTATGTCTCCAGGCATAGAACAGTAACTGTACTCCCATATTCATATTACAAAAAATAGCAGATTCAGATTGATAAATGCATTCATACATTATCAAATCAGAAACTGATGGGGAGAGATTAATAACTAATCAATTTATATTTAATAATTCATCTAGCTGAAACATTCAGGTATAATCTTTTAGTTAGAATTAGAATCCATACAGGTTTAAAGCAGGACGTTTAGCCTGGCAAGTCTGCACTGACCCTCTGAATATTATCTCAACCAGAGCCATTCCCTTATCACTCTACATTTACCCCTGACTAATGCACCTAACCCACACTTCCCTGAACACTATGGGCAATTTAGCATGGCCAATTCACCTAATCTGTTCTTTGGACTGTGGGAGGAAACCGGGGCACCCAGAGGAAACCCACACAGACATGGGGAGAATGTGCAAACTCCACGCACACAGTTGCCTGAGGCTGGAATCAAATCCAGGTCCCTGGTGCTGTGAGGCAACAGAGCCAACCACTGAGCCACTGTGCCGTATAATGTGCCGCATTATACAAGAATATTCACATTGTAGAAACTGACTGGTACAGATTGATTACAACACTTGTATGTTCACAGAATAGAAACTGACAATTACAGATTGATAACTACATTTTCATATTCACTTTGCAGAAAATGGCAGGGATGATTTAATGAATATATTTGCATTTTTACAAGCAGAAACATTGAGGGATATATTAATAACTGCATTTATACATTCACATATCTGAAACTGACAGGTACAGATCAAAAATTTAACTCGCTTATTGACATAGCAGAAACTGAGACCCACAGATTGATACTTGCACTCATACATTCAGATAGCAGAAACTGACAGGCACAGATGGATAACTAGCTGAAAATGTGTTTCTGGAAAAGTGCAGCAGGTCAGGCAGCATCCAGGGAACAGGAAAATCGACGTTTTGGGCATAAGCCCTTCTTCAGGAATGAGGAAAGTTTGTCCAGCAGGCTAAGATAAAAGGTAGGGAGGAGGGACTTGGGGGAGGGGCGTCGGAAATGCGATAGGTGGAAAGAGGTCAAGGTGAGGGTGATAGGTCAGACTGGGGTGGGGGCGGAGAGGTCAGGAAGAAGATTGCAGGTTAGGAAGGCGATGCTGAGTTCGATGGATTAGACTGAGACAAGGTGGGGGGAGGGGAAATGAGGAAACTGGTGAAATCCGAGTTCATCCCTTGTGGTTGGAGGGTTCCTAGGCGGAAGATGAGGCGCTCTTCCTCTAACCGTCGTGTTGTTGTGGTCTGGCGATGGAGGAGTCCAAAGACCTGCATATCCTTGGTGGAGTGGGAGGGGGAGTTGAAGTGTTGAGCCACAGGGTGGTTGGGTTGGTTGGTCCAGGTGTCCCAGAGGTGTTCTCTGAAACGCTCTGCAAGTAGGCGGCCTGTCTCACCAATATAGAGGACGCCACATCGGGTGCATATGCAAGGATATGCAGGTCTTTGGACTCCTCCATTGCCAGACCACAACGGTTGGAGGAAGAGCGCCTCATCTGCCGCCTAGGAACCCTCCAACCACAAGGGATGAACTCGGATTTCACCAGTTTCCTCATTTCCCCTCCCCCATCCTTGTCTCAGTCTAATCCATCGAACTCAGCACCGCCTTCCGAACCTGCAATCTTCTTCCTGACCTCTCCGCCCCCACCCCAGTCTGACCTATCACCCTCACCTTGACCTCTTTCCACCTATCGCATTTCTGACGCCTCTCCCCCAAGTCCCTCCTCCCTACCTTTTATCTTAGCCTGCTGGACAAACTTTCCTCATTCCTGAAGAAGGGCTCATGCCCCAAACGTCGATTCTCCTTGGATGCTGCCTGACCTGCTGCGCTTTTCCAGCAACACATTTTCAGCTCTGATCTCCAGCATCTGCAGACCTCACTTTCTCCTCACAGATGGATAACTACACTCTCTTGGAGGAAACTGACAAGAACTTTCCCACAGCATAACCAAACAGGTAAAAATTTATTACTACACTTCCAAATTCACAGAGGGATAAACACACTGTCATGTACAGTTTGATAATGATACTCAAACATAACAGATCAGAATCTCACAGGTACATATTAGGAACTACACTCTCTCATTCACCTCGCAGAAATTGACAGATGCAGACTGATAACTACACTGACACATTCACAGCACAAACTGACAGGAACAGGTGGGCAACTACCCTCACTCATTTGTGAAGCAGAAACTAACAGGTACAGATGATAACCAGCACTTACATATTCACAGAACAGAAAGTTACAGTCATAAATTGATAACTGAACTGACACATTAACATTACAGAAACTGACATACATTTTGATAAAGGCATTCGAACGTTACCAAACCAAAAACTTACAGCTACGTGTTCATGTCAACACTGTCATAGACAGACAGCAGAAACTCACAGGGGTAGGTCAGGAAATACACATACGTATTCACATAGTGGAAACTGACATGTCCATATTAATTAGGAGAAAGTGAGGACTGCAGATGCTGGATGCCAGAGTTGAAAAATGTGTTGCTGGAAAACACAGCAGGCCAGGCAGCATCCGAGGAGCAGGAAAATCGACGTTTCGGGCATAAGCCCTTCTTCAGGAATGAGTCTGATGTGCCAAGTGGGCTGAGATAAAGGGGAGGGGGGAGGGAATTTGGGGGAGGGGGGCTGGGAATACGATAGGTGGAAGGAGGTTAGGGTGGGGGCTGAGAGGTCGGGGAGGGGGTGGGGGCTGAGAGGTCGGGAAGGAGATTGCAGGTCAAGAGGGTGGTGCTGAATCCGGGGGTTGGGACTGAGATAAGATGGGAGGAGAGGAAATGAGGAAGCTGGAGAAATCTACATTCATCCCGTGTGGTTGGAGGATTCCTAGGCGGAAGATGAGGCGCTCTCCCTCCAGGTGTCATGTGGTCAGGATCTGGCGATGGAGGAGGCCAAAGACCTGCATGCCCTTGGCGGAGTGGGAGGGGGAGTTAAAGTGTTCAGCCATGGGGCGGTTGGGTTGGTTGGTGCGGGTGTCCCAGAGGTGTTCCCTGAAACGTTCCGCAAGTAGGCGGCCTGTCTCCCCAATGTAGAGAAAACCACATCGGTGCAGCGGATACAGTAAATATTATATGTCCATATTAATTACTATATTTGGATGTTCACAAAGCAAAGACAGATTGATAACTGCACCATATTCACAGAGCAGAATCTGACAGGTATATTTCCATATGTACATGTCTGAAACTGACAGATTTACAAATTGATAACCTTATTTACAACACAGATCCTGACAAGAACTGATTGATATATGCACTCACATATTCACCAAGCAGAAACTGACTGGTACAGATTGATAACAACACACTCATTCTCATAAACTATTCCTGCCAGATATTGATTGAGATGTACGCTCTCATTCACATAGCAAAAACTGGCAGGTATAATTTAATTACTTCCTCGGATATATGGAGGAGACACTGACAGGGACAGATTGGAAATTACACTCTTCTAGTCACATAACAGAAAATCACAAGTACAATTTGATAACAACACTTCCACTTATCAAACTGTATCTGAGAGTTTATGTTAAGTACACTCAATTTCACACACAATCTGACAGGTAGAGATTGAAAACTGCTCTCTCATATTGACAGATAGGCATAGATTCAAACCTGTGCTCACATATTCACATTGACAAAACTGACTGCTAAACTTCTGTATATGCAGAGAAAATTTTCTGACAAGTACAATTTGATAAAGACACTCATATTCATAGGGCAGAATGTATTGATCACAGCACTGTCTCACCGAGCAGAAACTGTCAGGGAAATATTGATAAATACACTCTCATATTCACATTGCAGAGACTGACAGGAAGCATTGCGTCCGAATTTCTCATATTCACACCGTAATTGGTTGGGGATAGAAAATTTCACACATATTCAGCCAGAAAAACTGACAGGCATGGATTGGTAACTACATTTACAGATTCTGACAGGGACAGATTAAACTAAGCTCTCAGAAAAACTCAAAGCAGAATCTGATAGGTACAGAACGATAAATGCATTTACACATTCACAAACCCCAAAACTGACAGTTACTCATTGATAATTAAACACTCTGATTTAGAGAACAGAAACTAATGAAGAAATATTGATCAATTTACTTTCACATTGCAAACACTGACAGCAATAGATTGATAAATACACCCACAGACACAGCAGAAACTGTTAGGTACAAATTGATAACTGCACACCTGTATGCATATAGCAGAAAGTGACGTGGACAGATTGGTAACTACAGTCACACATTCTCATTGCAGCATCTGACAGCAATACATTGATTGACAATCTCTTGTTCACATGACAGAATTGACAGAGACTGAAAATGATAGTCACATTCACACAGCAAAATCTGACAGTTACAGTTTGATAACAGCACTCCCACATGCACACTAACTGAAACTGGCAGGTATATGTTGATAACTACATTCATCTATTAACAAACCAGAAACTGACAGGTACAGGTTATTACCGACACTCTCAAATTAACAGAGCAGAAACTGACAGGGACAGACTGCTCAATAAACTCACACATTCACACTGTGGAGACTGACAAATATGTATTTATAACTGTATTTTGACATTTACAAGTAGTGATGGATAACTCCATTCAAATATTCATACAGGAAAAATTGACTGGTCCAAATTGATAGCTATATTGACATATCCATGAAACAGAGACTGGCAGGAACAAATTGAAAAATAAATTCAGATTGCAGAAATAGGCAGTGCTCTCAGCTGCAGGGTTATGGGCTGTTAGCAGGAAGATGGGATTAAATGGCCATCTGGTGTGTTTGTGTTGGAATGGACAAGATAAGCCAAATGGCCCTCTTATGTGCAATGTCATTTCAATGGATCTATAGTTCTATATCAATCTGTCACTGTGAGTCACTGCTATTTGAATACATAATTAATTTAAGCAAGGCTTAGAAGGACAGAATATGAGAGTGTGGTTGTTATTCATCAAGTAGGAATTGACATGAATAGTTCAATACCTAAACTCATATTCACAGACCCACTTGCATTGGATAGTCCCATTCATGGAGCTGTACAGTTATTGGTTCGTTTCTGGACCTAAGTCAATTGGTATTGAATTAACAAAAAGAAAAATCACCAGACATGGAGCAAGAGTAGAATCAGACATGTTATTCTGTTTGAATTCCTGGCTTTAAATACAATATCCTCATGATTATTAACAGAATGTTGCATTGATCAGTTAAAGATGGTCAAACTTGGCTGATGGTGATTCCCAGGAGATTTCACTTCTGTCTTCCTCCAGGCAAATATCGAAGGATCAAGACAATGTAATATTCCCTCGGTACAGAGCCAAGTGTGACCAGCTGTTTCTACCAAACAGCAGGTATGTTAGTGCACTCAGAGCGAAGAACATTCTTTCCACTGTCGGAGTGAATTGAGTCAGCTACACATTGAGCTCAGTTTGAGAGAGATGTTCAAACAATTGAGAAAATTATCAGTTTGTTTCTTTCTCACACTTCACAATGCACGTATGGCCAGTTTGAACAAATTCACCATTCACAGCTCATTGATATTTGCAAAATTTGAAACTGGAATGTCTGAATTCTTGTCCAAATTATGCACTCATGAACTGAAACAGATCTGCCTACAATCACCCTCACAACAGTATCACATAACGAAACACACCCTCACAGAGAATATTAGTGGCTGCCAGAGAGATACATCCCTTTACCAAATAGAAACTGACAAGCATGCATTGATACCTTTGTTCACTCTTTCACTTTGCAGAAACAGGCAAAAACGCATTGATGACGACACACGTATTAACAGGGTAGTTACACACACACACACAATCTTTTGCAGGCACTGTCATGGATAGATTCATAACACTCAGATGTTCACATGACAAAGTGACACACACTCTCTTATTTTCATTGCACATACCAACAGGAATAGGTTGACAACTACACTTTCATATTCAGATATCAGAAAGTATCGTGTACAGATGAATAACTGTGCTCAAATGTTCACCTATCAGAAAGTGGCATTACAGATCAATAACCAAACTCAACTGCTGTCAGGTAGAGACTGAAGGTGACACGCTCATTCCCAGAGATAAAAGACAAACTGACAGGTACGTTAGGATAGCTAAAATTACATTCAGATGTCGGAAATTGACACGGACAGATAGGTAAGTAGACTCGCACTTTTACACAATAGTAATTGTCCTAGAAAGATTATAAGTGCACTCCCATATTCACAATGCAGAAACTGACAGGAATAAGTTGATAACACTTCAATTTCACAGAACATGAATTGACAGGTACAGTTTGATAACTAAACTCACATTCACACAGCAGAAACTGAGAGGGTAAATTTATAACAATAGTCACGTGCTTGAATTGGAATAACTGACAGGGACCATTAATGACAACATTTACATGTTCATGTGACAAGAATGGACAGGCACAGGTTGATAAATGACTTTGCATTTCCATAATGCAGGAAATGAGAGATTGAGACTGTGGCTTTAACAGGTTTTTGTCTTTTTGTTCTTGAAGAGCAAATTTAAGGCAGAGCCACCGAGCCACGAGAGCAAACAGTTTGAGGCCTATTGGGCATCTTTACAGAAAGCTGAAGACTCATCAACAGAAATACTTCATGTTTGAGAAGGACACCTTCAGTTTATTATTTTTGGAGAAATTTAAGAACAAAAATTACAGACTGTTTAGATGAAGCTTTCTATCGCAGCAATTCAATTTGCAAATTACATACATGGCAGGGCGAGAGAACCTAATTGCCAAGGTGTTGTTGTGACTTTGATGAACAAAGATGGAAGCATTACATAGCAGGAAAAAGTGAACTGTCGTAGTGAGTGTTTGCATGCTAACAGTCAACGAAATGTGTACATATTGTTTACTAACAATGTAAGGCTAAGGAGTTTTTAAAAATTAGGCTTTCTCTGTATATTGATTGGCTCTTTTTAAGAGGGGTGGAAGGTTTGATGATATTGTGGCTTGAAGATATTTATTTTGTTCTTTCTTTCTTGTTGAAGAGAGGTTTTATGGCAGAAGTGTCAAGAAGTTTGCACTAGAGTAAACAGTTTGAGGCTTCTTTTAAAGTTGGAACAATAGAAGCAGCCTGAATGGGTGTGGTCAAACTCTCACAGAATGACATTTTTAGTTTTGGCTTTCAGCAAAACTGTCAGCATCTTGAAGACAGGAAAGCTAGTTTTCCCCTCTCAGTTACAGTCAGAAGCTGCAGATTCTCTTTCTGCTACTGGAGTCAGATGTGAGACTATATATTTTATTGAATTTGTCTTTTGCCAAGGGTGTTTATGGGATATTACTGTATTGGAACAGTTTATTAGGAAGTGATACTGTATCCATTATTCTGTTAAGTATTCCAGTAGAGTTAAGTTATTCCAATTTCTTCTTTATTGTGTTGTATGTTAACTACTGTGCACAGGACAAAATGCACCTTTTAAAGCCACACAATCATTCTAACTGATAACTGCCCTCATATTCACATAACAGAAACAGACTGGTACAGACTCCTATATTCACAAACCAGAAAATGTCAGGTAAAGATCGATGACCATGTTTACAACACAGAAACTGACAAGGTGAGACTGATAAAAGCATTCACACAGACTCATAGCAGAGACTGATAGGGATAGACTGTTCATTACACAGACATATTCACTGAGCAGAAACTGACAGGTACAGATTGAAAATGCCAGTCAAACTTCACGTAACAGAAATGAACATAAAGACATGGATAGCAAAACCCCCATTTACATAGCAGAAACTGTCAGGGACCAATTAGTAAATACACTCTCACATTCACAGAGCAAACACTGAGACGGATAGATTGATAACTACAATTACATATACTCTCACAGCAGAGACTTTAAGGATAGACTGATAATTACACAAACATAATGACAGTGGAAGAACAGACAGGTACAGATTGATGACTAGACCGCCATATTCGCACATTAGAGTTCATGGAATGCCCGGCCAGTAGCAGTGGTGGACTCTCCCTCTTTATGGACATTTAAATGGGCATTGGATAGGCATATTGAGGATAGGGGGCTAGCGTATGTTAGGTGGGCTTGGATCGGCGCAACATCGAGGGCCAAAGGCTGTATTTGCTGCGCTGTATTTTTCTATATTCTATCACAACTTGTGTGGAAAAGTTTAACTAAACTGAGATACTCAAAAAATAGAAGCTGGCAGGTACATGTTGGTAACCACATTGACATATTTCCAACAGAGAAATGGACAAGGTAACACTGATAAAAGCACTCTCACATTCACATAGCTGAGACTGATATTGGGAGACTGAAAATTACACAGACAAATTAATTGAGCAAAAAGAAACGGGTACAGATTGATAAAGCCAGTCGAACAGTCTCATAGCAAAGACTGATAGGCATTGCAATGATAAATACCCTTCACATTCTCACATCAGAGACATTCTGGGATTGTGATAATTACACTAAAGTAATCGCTGTGGAAGAACGGACAAGTACAGACTGATGACTACACTCACACATTCAGATGGCAGAAACTGACAGGGACCGATTGTGAGAGAGTAATAATCATTCATCTCCCGTTTTACTTCAGTTTTACACAGCCAATAATGAGAGGTAAACTAACCCTTAACCCACCTGAAATTCTGAACAACACTATCTCATAGTGTAAGCAGGGATTCACAGTGATAAGAGATTGTCACAAGTAACATGAGATTGTCACAATTAAAATATACACAGGTATCATGTTCAAAATAATCTTTAAATAACAGTGACCAGTTCAGAGTGAGTACAAATGACTTGTGACCAAATAAAGTTCAGAGAAAATCCACATAGCAAAGTTCATAATGAAAAAAAACTTCTGCTCGAAACTGAAATGCACTAAATAATATGTATTCTAATGTAGTGCAAAGTAAGATTTCAGGAACTGAAATATTGGCAGGAGGCTGCTGACACTGATTGAGGAGCCAAACAGTCAGGGAGTAAAATTCATGTTGTCAGCAGGAAGCAAAAGGCACAGGTCACAGTACATCAGTTCCCTTCAGTCATTTGAGGTATCAGAGTAGAACTGACAATGATACACACACTGGCAGCTATTCTGAGTAACGTATGAATACTTTGGCTGATACTCATTGGAGATTTGAAGAAGAATAGGGGAAAAGATAACTGAAGGGAGTTTACAGAGTAGATGATGCTAGAATGTCCTTCATCTTCAGAGTGTAGACCAAGAAACAAGCAAAAAAGAACATTGCTTAACTCCCATGTTCCTCCAACGCGATGCATTTGTCAAGTAGTTCCATCATTTCCAGGAGTAAAACACACTCCCTGTCAGATTGCAGTGCACTTTCTCACTTGACAACAAATGTGATGCCATTTTAAAATGGAAGAGAAATGAAAACCATTATCAAAAGATGCAGAATACATTACAATTAGAATCTCACATTTTAGAGTGAGCTCGGAATTTGATCCCTTCACAAAATTTCGGTTTGTGTTTCCGATGGTATTGCAGATCTTCACGGATTCACATTGAGTCACAAACTAACCAATCAGAGAGAGGGTACCATGCCAACGTAGCCAATCAGGAGCCAGGCTCCTCCCCCCCGCCCCATCCCTCATTACCGTTGCTGATGCCGTCAGTCTATAAAAAGGAAGCTCCGAGTCCGCTTTCCCTTATTCTGTGTCTGAAAGTGAGCGGCGCTATGGTTGATGAGAAGAAAGCACAGCAACCCTCCAAGAAGGGCGCGAAGAAAATCATCAAGAAGGCGCCAGCGAAGGGCGGAAAGAAGAGGAAAAGGACCAGGAAGGAAAGTTACGCCATCTACATCTACAAAGTGATGAAGCAGGTTCACCCCGACACCGGCATCTCCTCCAAGGCCATGAGCATCATGAACTCGTTCGTCAACGATATTTTCGAGCGCATCGCGGGGGAGGCTTCCCGCCTGGCCCATTACAACAAGCGCAGCACCATCAGCTCCCGGGAGATCCAGACCGCCGTGCGGCTGCTGCTGCCCGGGGAGCTGGCCAAGCACGCCGTGTCGGAGGGCACAAAGGCGGTGACCAAGTACACCAGCTCCAAGTGAAGGACCGCATTGAACTGAAACAAACACATCCACAACCCAAAGGCTCTTATAAGAGCCACCCACACTTCCCTGAGACAGCTGAACCAATTCTTTACGATTTGATTTGTTTTATAATTCTTGACGAGGTATTTTTAATTTTAGTGCGATATATATTTGTTTTTACAAGTACTTTCCGAATTAATGGGGGTTGGGTTGAAGAATGCGGATTAAGTGCCAGTGAGTCATTTTTCATCTTGTATATTCACCCGTGGCAGACCAAAAGTAAGTGCCCACGTCTCCTGTTGTCGGAGAGAGACTTTCAAAGTGAACCGATAGAACACCAACACTGCTCCCGGACTGAAATGTGGAGCTTTTGCTGAATCTGATCGAGAGTGACAATGGATGGACGACTGTCAAAGATCGTCTAAAAACCGTGTTCTTCATTGATCCTGAGCCGGAAGAACGTGTGCCACGTTCTCAGCATGTTGGGTGTGCTAAAGAAATGTGAAGTGAAAAGGCCGGTTACAGACTGCAGTGTTTGGCCCGTTTTGTTTCAGCTTCTTCTCAAGGTTTAGAAAATAACCTAATTTCAAAATCAGAAATGGACAGGTAGAGGTCGGCAAATGAGGGAGAGTAACACGGAGTGAAGTATACACTTGTAAACTAAAAGTAAATTAACAATTGTATTAATGTTTTTTTAAACTTCCTCACTTTTTTGTACTTCATTTTTCATGGAAAACATTTGTTTGGAAATTGGCGGGCTTTTCAAATTGGAAAGAAGGCGGTTGATGATTTGGCGCCGGTACTTTCCGCCTTCCTCCCCGTGCCCTCTCCGGATTGGGGAATGAGGCAGATATCTGATTGGGAATTGGAACAACATTAGGCGGGGCTGGACAATGGGACCAATCAGACACGGCCGCCCCACCATTCCTCCCGAAGGTATAAGAGGCCGCAATGTGGGCGGAGTACAGCATTCTCTGTGAAAGCGCTTGGGAGATTGTGACCATGTCCGGAAGAGGAAAGGGCGGTGGGAAAGGTCGCGCCAAGGCGAAGTCTCGGTCGTCCCGGGCTGGCCTGCAGTTCCCGGTGGGCCGTGTTCACAGGCTCCTGAGAAAGGGTAACTATGCTGAGCGTGTGGGTGCTGGAGCGCCGGTCTATCTGGCTGCGGTGCTGGAGTATCTGACGGCTGAAATCCTGGAGCTGGCCGGCAACGCGGCCCGGGACAACAAGAAGACCCGCATCATCCCCAGGCACCTGCAGCTGGCCGTGCGCAACGACGAGGAGCTCAACAAGCTGCTGGGAGGGGTGACCATCGCTCAGGGCGGGGTGCTGCCTAATATCCAGGCCGTGCTGCTGCCCAAGAAAACTACCGCTGCTGGATCTGCTAAAAAGTGAAGAGAGTATTCTTGAATCTGACAACCCAAAGGCTCTTTTAAGAGCCACTCACAACATCTGTGAAAGGAGTTAAACACTCCCATCTGTCGGATTGAATTACCTTCATTTAATTGATATCGATGTCAGTCCCTGCCTTTTTCGATACTGTACTGTCACTGTGTGTGTGATCTAATGTGAAGCCTTTCCTCATGGGTGTTCACCGTTTGAGCCGTAGCACAAGGACCGTGAAAAGTTCATCAGAAAAGGCTTTTGCCTGAAACATCGATTTTCCTGCTTCTCGGATGCTGCCTGAACTGCTGGACTTTGCAAGCACCACTCTAATCTCCAGCATTTGCAATACCTATCTCCGCCGAATAGAAGTGTCCTATCTTTGAATTCCATGGATAGATTCATTTTACAGTCACATTTCCAAACACCAAGGGTGTTGTTTGATTGCACAGTGCTCTGAATGACACTTTCTGCTGTCGTTTCGAAGCTTTCAAAATGAACTGAGATCAAACCAGGACAGTTGCCTCACTGCACGGGTCAGTCAAATAGCACAGAAACAGATCCTTCTGTCCAACCAGTCCATACCAATATAATTCTGGATCAGTGGTGCTGGAAGAGCACAGCAATTCAGGCAGCATCCGAGGACAGACAAAATCGACGTTTCGGGCAAAAGCCCTTCATCAGGTATAAAGGCAGAGAGACTGAAGCGTGGAGAGATAAGCTAGAGGAGGTGGGGACAGAGTAGCATAGAGTACAATAGGTCAGTGGGGAAGGAGATGAAAGTGATAGGTCAGGGAGGAGAGGGTGGAGTGGAGAGGTGAAAAAGGAGCTGGGCAGGTCGGACAAGTCAGGGGATCGTGTTGCTGGAGGTTAGAAACTAGGATGAGGTGGGGGAAGGGGAAATGAGGAAACTGTTGAAATCCACATTGATGCCCTGGGGTTGAAGTGTTCCGAGGCGGAAGATGAGGCGTTCTTCTTCCATGCGTCTGGTGGTGAGGGAGCGGCGATGGAGGAGGCCCAGCACCTCCATATCCTCGGCAGAGTGGGAGGGGGAGTTGAAATGTTGAGCCACGGGGCGATTGGTTGATTGGTGCGGGTGTCCCGGAGATGTTCCCTAAAGCGCTCTGCTAGGAGGCGCCCAGTCTCCCCAATGTAGAGGAGACCGCATCGGGAGCAACGGATACAATAAATGATATTAGTGGATGTACAGGTAAAACTTTGGATGTGGAAGGCTACTTTAGGGCCTTGGATGCAGGTGAGGGAGGAGGTGTGGGCACAGGTTTTACAGTTCCTGCGGTGGCAGGGGAAAGTGCCAGGATGGGAGGGTGGGTCGTAGGGGGGCGTGGACCTGACCAAGTAGTCACGGAGGGAATGGTCTTTGCGGAAGGCGGAAAGGGGTGGGGAGGGAAATATATCCCTGGTGGTGGGGTCTGTTTGGAGGTGGCGGAAATGTCGGCGGATCATTTGGTTTATGCGAAGGTTGGTAGGGTGGAAGGTGAGCACCAGGGGCGTTCTGTACTTGTTGCGGTTGGAGGGGTTGGGTCTCAGGGCGGAGGTGCAGTATGTGGACGAGTTGTGTTGGAGGGCATCTTTAACCACATGGGAAGGGAAATTGGGGTCTCTAAAGAAGGAGGCCATCTGGTGTATTCTGTGGTGGAACTGGTCCTCCTGGGAGCAGATACGGCGGAGGCGGAGGAATTGGGAATACGGGATGGCATTTTTGCAAGAGGTAGGGTGGGAAGAGGTGTAATCCAGGTAGCTGTGGGAGTCGGTGGGTTTGTAGAAAATGTCAGTGTCAAGTCTGTCGTCACTGGAGATGGAGAGGTCCAGGAAGGGGAGGGTGGTGTCAGAGATGGTCCAGGTAAATTTAAGGTCAGGGTGGAATGTGTTGGTGAAGTTGATGAATTGCTCAACCTCCTCGCGGGAGCACGAGGTGGCGCCAATGCAGTCATCGATGTAGCGGAGGAAGAGGTGGGGAGTCGCGCCTGCGTAATTACGGAAGATCAACTGCTCTACGTAGCCAACAAAGAGACAGGCATAGCTGGGGCCCATACGTGTGCCCATGGCTACCCCTTTGGTCTGGAGGAAGTGGGAGGATTCAAAGGAGAAATTGTTAAGGGTGAGGACCAGTTCGGCCAAACGAATGAGAGTGTCGGTGGAGGGGTACTGTTGGGAACGTCTGGAGAGGAAAAACGGAGGGCTTGGAGGCCCAGGTCATGGCGGATGGAGGTGTAGAGGGATTGGATATCCATGGTGAAGATGAGGCATTGGGGGCCGGGGAAACGGAAGTCTTGGAGGATGTGGAAGGCGTGGGTTGTGTCTTGAAAGTATGTGGGGAGTTCCTGGACTAGGGGGGATAGGACAGTGTCGAGGTAGGTAGAGATGAGTTCAGTGGGGCAGGAGCATGCTGAGACAATGGGTCGGCCAGGGTGGTCAGGCTTGTGGATCTTGGGAAGGAGGTAGAACCGGGCAGTGTGGGGTTCCCGGACTATGAGGTTGGAAGCTATGGGTGGGAGATCTCCTGAGGTGACGAGGTTCTGTATGGTCTGGGAGATGATGGTTTGGTGATGGGGGGTGGGGTCATGGTCAAGGGGGCGGTAGGAAGAGGTGTCCTCGAGTTGGTGTTTGGCTTCAGCGATGTAGAGGTCAGTGCGCCAGACTACCACTGCGCCCCCTTTGTCCGCTGGCTTGATGGTGAGGTCAGGATTGGAGCAGAGGGTTTGGAGGGCTGCGTGTTGTGAGGATGAGAGGTTGGAGTGGGGGAGGGGGTGTCGATAGGTTGAGGCGGTTAATGTCCCGGCGGCAGATTGAAATGAAGAGGTCGAGGGCAGGTAATAGGCCAGCGCAGGGTGTCCAGGTGGATGCAGTGTGTTGGAGGTGGGCGAAGGGGTCCTCGGAAGGTGGGCGGGAGTCCTGATTGTGAAAGTAAGCTTGGAGGCGGTGTCGACGGAAGAATTGTTCGATGTCACGGTGTGTATTAAATTCATTGATGCGTGGATGGAGGGGGACGAAGGTGAGTCCTTTGCTGAGGACTGATCGTTCGTACTCAGTGAGGGGGAGGTCTGGAGGGATGGTGAAAACTTGGCAGGGCTGGGAGCTGGTGTGGGTGTAGAGCTGGGAGTGGGGTCGGAGCCAGTACCTGGAGTGGGTGTGATGGTGGGGGGAATGGGGGTAGAGTCATGAGCAGGGGTAGTCTCAACCTAGACAAGTCTCACCTGCCTGTTCTTGGCCCATAACCCTCCAAAATCTTAATGATATACTTATCCAAATGTCTTTTCAACATTGTGACTGTGTCGATATGCATCACCCCCTTTCGAAGTTAATTCCACACAATCTATACTATTTTACACAAACTTAGTTTTAAAATCTTTTTCCTTTTACCTTAAAAATGTGTCTCATAGTCTTGCAGTCTCTTACCGTAGATAAAATACCTATCATTCCCCTTACGTTTAGCCCTCATAATTGTCAAAACTCTATCACCCATCAAGATCTTAGGCTCCAGAGAACAGAAGTCCCAGCCTATTCTTACAATGGAATTTTCCATTCCCATCAACATCCTAGTAAATCTTTTCTGAACTTTTTCCAGCTCAATAGTATACTTTTGACAACAGGGTGACCAGAACTTGGTACGGTAATCCAGAAGAGGACTCATCAACATCTAATACAACTTTCCAACTCCTGTACTCAAAGGTCTGAGCAATGAAGGCAAACATGCTAGATGTTTTCTTCACCACATTGTCTAATGTGAAGCAAATTTCAAAAATATGCAGCTGGCCAACTCGATCTTTCTGTTCAACAGCATTATCCAAGGCTCTACTTGGAATTGTATAAGTCCTACCTTTGTTTGCTTTGTAAATATGTAATGCCTCAATAACTCCATCTGCCATTCGTCACATCATTGACTGATTTAATCAAGATTTGTTTCTCATCTGAGATAGCCTTCACTGTTCACTATACCACCAATTTTGATGACATCTGCAAAATTACTAACCATGCCTTCTGTATTCTCATCTAAGTCATTTACATAAAAAAAACAAACAAAAGTGGACCCAGCACCGATTGGGGTGGAACATCATTGATATCGTGCATCCAGTCTAATAAGCAACTGTCCACCTCCCCTCCATCTCCTGCTGTTATGCTAATTTTATATTCAATTGGCACGCTCAACCTGAATCCCATGTAATCTAACCTTGCTATTTAGTCTACCATGCAGAAACTTGTAAAAGACTTTTCCAAACTTCAAGTCAATAATGTTTACCAATGTGCACTCAATCTTCTTGGATACTCCCTCAACAATCTCAACTTTGGGAAAAATAACTTTCTTCTACAAAACAATCCTGACAATTCCTAATTATTCCTTGCCCTCTCCTACCACTTCTTCCCAAACCGTACATTTGAATCCTATCATTCAGAATCACCACCAACAATGTACCCATCACACAAGTCAGACTCACAGGTCTATAATTCCCAGGCTTCTCCTTACATCCCTTCTTAAAATAATGGCAAAATATTACCCATTATCTGATCATCCAGCACCTCACCATAGTTACAGATGATACAAATATTTCTGCAAGGGGCACCACAATATCCTCCTTAACCTCCCACAGTGTCCTGGGATACACAAGATCAGGTCTCTGAGATTATCCAACTTTGTTTTCAAAGACCTCCAGCATTTCCTCTTATGTAATGTGAACTATTTTCAAAACATCAATATTCATTTTCCTGAGTTTGCCTGCTTCCCTGTAAAAACTGATGTGAAAATTCATTTTCTGCCTCGCGTCTTCTGAAATTCAAAGAGAACTGCAGAGGTGAACTGGATTTGCTGGTAACAAAATGGCCCATGTCTGCTCCCACAAAATGGCTGACAAATGTCTACCCTTAGTACATTGTCATGAATGGCTGTGAGTAATCTATTTTGTCCAGGGAAAATCAGGGTATTTCTGAAAACTGACTAACTTTCACACACAGGCATAAATGTTTTGGTTCCATGTATCTATGCTGGAAGTCTTTGAAAACAGACCTAAGCTTAACTAACTAGAACAGAAAGCATTCTTACAAATCTTAGAGCAACTAGTTAAAACTAAATGTCTTTGGTATTTTTAACACACATAATTAGGACAATGGGAAATATAAGAGGAAAAACAGAATTTCATAAAGAAAGCACACGAGATACAACTGACTCACAGATAAAGCCAACCTGAGAGGCCTGAAGGAGTCTAGCAATTAAATTTGGAATGTGAATGAGGAGCATGCATAGAAAGATGGCAAGGATGAGTGATGAAAGTGTCTGTTCAATGCCATGAGGCCATGGGAAGCTGAGGCCTTTTAAAGGAATGCCTGTCATTAATTCGGTGTCTTATAGGATTGGGTTTACAAAGTATGAGGGAGGATCAAAGTGATCATGTTGTATGCAATTGTTATCAGCAAATTTATAAAAATACTGCTTTATGTTATAAATTCAGAGTGTGTCATGATCTCTCTTTCAGGGCTGGTCTCTGGAGAGGATCTTTTGTCCCTCCTTTAACTGAGTTTTGTATGAATAAACCTCCACTTGCCTGAGCTCTGCCTGCCTGCTGAGTTTGCATTCTGTTTCGGGGGGAAAAGACTCCAACAACAACAACTCCCTCCTTGATCTTTAAGGTGCCCTACTCTCTTTCTCTCTCATTGTTAACTTGCTTTGATTGATCTTGTAGAATCTCATTGAATTATGCTTAACCTTATCTGCCAAGACTACCTTTGGATTAGATTACCCACATTGTGGAAACAGGCCCATTCCCCCACATTTACCCCTTGACCTAACACTACGGGCAATTTTGCATGGCCAATGCACCTCACCTGCACATTTTTGGAGTGTGGGAGGAAACCAGAGCACCCGGAGGAAACCCACGCAGACACGGGAAGAATGTGCAAACTCCACACAGAGTCGCCAGAGGTGGGAATTGAACCCGAGTCTCTGGCGCTGTGAGGGAGCACCGTGCCACGCCCTCTTTGGTATCCCCCTCTTTGATTTCCTAATCTCCCTCTCAAGAATGCATAATGTTCAAGAGATGCTTTTCACCCCAGTTGTCTATGTCTAATATGATTTATTTGTACTTGCAAATAAAACATTGACTTTGTTGCTCCTTTGATGCTGTGCTTTTCCAATTTCAATTTTATCAACTTTGACTGTCCTTACTAAAAACCTTACATTTATCCACATTACATTGCTTTTGCCCATTGAGTTCTCCTCAACACAGTCACAATGCATTTTCTTTCACACTCACCATCCGACCTAGTTTTATGTCATCTGTCAATCTGGAAATGTTACATTTAGTGTCCTCTTCTAAATCATTGTGACTATATTGTGAAGAGTAGCATTATAATCATGATTCTTGCATTGACTCCTAGTCACTGCCTGCCATTGAAAAAATGATCCATTTATTCCCTCTATGTGTTTTCTTTCAGCCAAGCAGTTTTTTAAATCCATCTCAACACCATGTTCTTTATTTTGTTTTATGTGAGATTTTGTCAAAAGAAACATTCAAATGTCGCCACCTGCTTATCACCTCTACTCCAGCAGATTTGCCAAGCTGAGAACATAGAACATTATGACACAGGAACAGGCATTTCGAATCCATGCTGACTTTGTTTGGTCCCAATCTTTTTTTTTCCGCAGACACTCTGCAAGTATTTTTTTTCCTGCAAGCTGAGTGGCCTATAATTCCCAGATTATCTCTAACTTGCTTTTCAAATAGATTGGTTACATTAGCTAACTCATAATCTGTGGAAAATATTACAATGTCTATGGAATCTTGGAACATGACCATTCACTATTTCTGTGACCACTAAATTAAGTACTCTGGGATGTGGATGACCAGGCCCTGCTATTTCCCAGGTTCAATCTTATCCATTGTCCCAACACAATTTTCCAAACAGTACTGATTTGTTTCAGTTTTTCCCTCTCACTGAACTCTGTGTTCCCCAACATTCCTGGTGCATCATTTGTGTTGTCCTTTGTAATCAGAGAACAACAGTTAGATATTTGGATGGGTAGCCGTTTTTGCTCCCTAATATGGACCGCCTCTTTTTGATCGTAAGAGACCTATCTTTGTGTTAACCAACCCATGTTTTCTTCCACATTTATCAATACTTTACCAGTTAGTTTCTTTTTCAAAACATCTGCAAGCTTACTCCAGTCCTCATTATCTCTTTCTTGATCAATGCCCTTTATCTCATCGCTTGCTGAATTCTAAATGATGGCAAAAGTGAGGACTGCAGATGGTGGAGATCAGAGTCAACATTAGAGTGGTGCTGGAAAAACACAGAAGGTGCGGCAGCATCTGGGGAACAGGAAAATCGACGTTTCGGGCAAAATCCTTTCATCAGGAATGAGGCTGGGATCCTCCAGGGTGGAGAGATAAATGGGAGCGTGGTGGGGCTGGGGAGAAGGTAGCTAAGAGGTGGGTGGAGGTGGAGATGAAGGCGATAAGTCAGAGAGGAGGGTGGAGCGGATAGATGTGAAGGAAGATTGGCAGGTAGGACCGGTCATGACGATGCTGCTGAGCTGGCAGGTTGGAACTGGTGCAAGATGGGGGGGGGGAGGGGAGGGGAAATATGGAAACTGGTGAAGTCCACGAAGTTGATTCTAAGCTTACTGTGAATCCTCTTGTAAGGATGCTACCTTGAAGAAGTTCTCCTCCTCTCTCTACAAAGATCTCAGTGAGTTTCTCTCTCACTGCAACCCCCAGGTCATCTCCTCTTCCCTGTCTGTTTATTTTTTTCCCAATTTGTATGCCTATTCTTGGGATCAAATGTTATCTCACAGAACCCTAAAGTTTTGTTAAATTTACAGAAGTAATAACTTGTAAATTGTAACACTTTCCAAACTCAGGGCAACCTCCATTAGAAAAGTCAAATGCAGTTGATGTAGGGAAACGTCAGCTCAATAGAGAGCAAGTTTCTCTCGAAGCCACACACCATAATCACTTGGAAATACATCCCTTTCCTTCACTGTCGCTTGATCAACCCTGGAATTCCCTGTTCATGGCATTGCAGGCAGGACATGGACAACACCTGTTCCAGAAGGTGGCTCACCACCGCCTGCTCAAAGGGGAATAAAGGGGAAGCTCAGCCAGCGACGTCCACGTCCCAGAATGAATAAACAGAAACACCTGGGGTGTCTCGTTGTGGCATACAATACATCACAAGGTTTCTGTCTGCAGCATACATGACACTAACATCTGTTGTCCACTATACACTAAATCGAGGCCGAGAGACGTTATTGCACACACTCATCCTGAACCAGAAACAGGGACGAACACTGTGATGCAAGACTCTCTCCAACAGTTACATTCTGCCTTAGTAAGAGTGTTCCACTTATTTCATTTGTGTTACTATTTTCCACTTATGTTACTTTCTGAAAGGAATTAATATTTGTGGATGAGGGTCAGCAGGATTACCACAGTTTACGAGATGTTATTGAATGGGGGAAGTACAGGGTATGGGCCGAGTGGCCGCCAGTTTCCCCGCCCCCTGATCAGATTGTGAGAGAGCCGGAGGGAGGAGTTATTAACATGACCCGGGAATGAGCACCATTGGAGCTTCATAAAGGGACACTGTCCCAGCTTGAAACCTTCTCCGCCCTTTCCCCCACAGCCCCAGTTGGTTTCGTCAAACTGGGAGAAAAGGGAATTGGGGAACTGACCAATTGATGTTTGTTTCTGGGAATTTTTGGGAAAACATCGCATGCGCAATGCCTTATCGCACGCTCGCCTCCCCCAATGCTGATTGTTCCTGAGCTGAGGAGCGCATGCGTGAGGCCCTCCCCCAGCGCTGCCATTGAGGAGCATTTACTCAGTGAGTGCAAGAGGTTTGTTTGAAACAGACCGCAATGGAGAGATCAGCGCCCAGGGAAGCGAGGGAACAGCAGGCTCCTTCCAGCAGCACATCGGGATGGGAGCCTGGGACACAGAGGGGGCTCCGAGACCGGGATTGATTCGGGGTGAGTTCAGGGAGAACCGGGGGCTGTTTGTAAGAGGCCGAGCGGAGCAGGAACTGGTCCCGGAACTTGGAGTGAGCGGGCTGGGGGGAAGAGAGAGGCCTTTCTCGGGCTGTGTGTGGGCCTGCTGAGGGAGGCAGAGCGGGAAGAAGCTGCTGTGGGACATTCTTGTGGTTTACAATCCAGTGAACATTGATGGGAATTCATTGTTTGGCTTCTGTTTCGCGCTGTTTGTTCCGAATAAACATTGAATTGTTGGGAAATAGAGGGGAGTGTATCTAAATGTGATAAAAGTGCCCCTTGTTCTTCCTTCAGCAGTTAGTGTTTTTTTGGGGGGTCTGAATATTGAACTGTGTAATTATTCTATTGTTGGAGCTGTGCATATGTTGGTTAGTTTTCTTTCATCTGAGTAAATTGTTTCAGAATTTCGCAAACAGAAAAAGACTGGGAAGAGCTCAATGTTGCTTTGGAACCAGACCTTGTTCTTTTTAAAAACAGAAGTATGATCACGACCTGAATGTTGTGTTGATCAGTTGATTTCTTTCTACTCAAATGATAATATCACTTTTTTTCTTACTCCAGGTGAATGTTTGATGGACCTAGATAATGTAATATTTCCTCAGTACAAGCCATCTGCTTCTAACAACTAACAGGTATGTTACAATTGTCAGATTGGAGAACATTCTTTCCTCTGTCAGAGTGAATTGAGTCAGATACACATTGAGCTCAATTTCCAGAAGTATGCATTCAATCCAAGAGTCGGACACAACTGATGAAATATATTTTCAAAAAATTCTCTTTATACTCATATCCGGTCAGCATGGACGGGTTGGACCGAAGAGTCTGTTTCCATGCTGTACATCTTTATGACTATGAATACTCAATGCTCAAAAGCTCAGTTCCAATAAATTCCATTATGCATAGCTAATTATCATTTGCAATATCTGAAGAGGGATAGACTGTATCCTTATGAAATATACATTCAGGAATTACATTAATCCACATGTAGTAAAGGCAATTTTAAAGTTATAATCAAGGTGAACAAACTGTTACATTATTACAACAGGAATGTATGAAGAAGATATTGAATGCAGATGCAGAAGGAAACTTTGATGTTTTCAGTAACTGAGAAAGTCAAACTTACATTTTTAATAAAGAATTTGTCCTGGAAAAGACATAACAATTCAACTATGTAAATTCCAAATGAATCTCTGGGCCAAAGCCTGATGTGGAGAGAATGCTCATCGTGTGTGTACACACCCAGAACCACCATCTCCATCCCACCGCCATATGTGTGCTTGTGCACGCACGCACGCACACACACCATTCTATCTCATACAGAGCTACTGACTAATTTACAATAGTTGCAAATTTGTACACCATCCTGAAATACACATTACAACATCTAACAGTGATGAAGATACACCGCAACTAGCAGAAAACATTTCATCAAACTGATTTCTACTTTTGGATCTCAAGTCAGAGATCAACAGCACAGAATACGTCTATTCAAATTATTAAGTCTACACTGATCAAGAACAGTCTATAACAACACAGTTGATTTAAAGGGATTAGAATTGTTAACTCAATGAATATTCCATTTCCATAGATTTTTCATGACAGCAGAGAAGTTGTCATCCCCATCTGTATCATAACGCCATTCTCCATTTCATCATTTTGTTGGAGTTTGTTTTTTCATTTCAGGAAGAACGTTTTTCTTCTTCTGTGTCTTTCAAAATTTGTTTCAAGAAATCTGTGAAGAACCCTGCATTCATCTTGACTATTTCTTCATTAAACTACAAAAATAAATCAAGGAATCAGGATATAGTTTTGCCAAGGAGTCAATAGAATCAGATCATTACTATTTACAGTAGTGCAGAAAGAAAGAAAAAGCTAAAATTGATAGGTTTGTCAAGCTGCTCCTTTATTTGAACCAACACGAGTTGATTGTTCATTAAATTGAATTTGACTGTTTAAATACTTTCACCGATAGTGGAAAATAAAAGGCCTTTTTTTCCCCCTTGCCCTACCAGAGAGCAACACAAGAATACTGTTAATGGTTTGTACCAGATCCTGTCCAGATTGGTAAATAAAATAGAATTGACCAATTCTCTTTTCTGCACAAGGAGCATTGTCTTCAGTCAGCTGCAATGCAGTTGGAGTGTTCACTTAGTTGCAAATTGATTCAGTTAATACTGATCATTAATTCATTGGTAAAGTATGTCACAATGCAAACATTGATAGCATCCTGAAAACCAGACCTTGATATCCCTGTTCAAGGTTAGACTCTGCACTATATGAATTACAAAAGTCTATTGCTTTTCTCCCCTTGATTCTGAAGAAAAGCACAGATGCTTTTCTGTTGTAATGTGTTGCATGTTCACCTGTCCATGGATTCTATAGGCTCTAAAACTAAAGAACATAGGCTGTGGACATTATCCAACTACATATACGAGGCCAAATATTAGCAGATATAGAGACACATCCACTTTCACTGACGGAAGCTGACTTCAGTGGCAATGGATAAAACCTCATTCATGTCAAGTAGCAGAAGTTGAAACAATTAATTGTGTTTGCACTTACTAAAAATGACATGTTTTAATTTAGACAACATTGAACCACTGTGAAATACAATAACCAAGAATAAGGACCACATTGGTATCAAGTATCAGAGACTGATCGATTGAATTTAGTTTTCAGTCTCAGCTTGGTGCTGATGGAAACACACTTTATCCACACTCACATTTTGTTGGAGGGCCTGAGTAATGCAGAAACATTTCCATACACTTTAATGAATGAAACACTGATTTATAAGGCATTAAACCTACCTCAGTGTATCAGATCATGACATGCAGAACTGGAAACATAAGGAGATATGCAGAATATGTCAGTGTTATATAGACCAGTACCGCACCTTCAAAGTGTTACAGATTGGCAGCACAACAGAAAACTCACTCGCACTCAGCCAGTTAATGGTGAAAGGGGAAAAATAATGAAATTTAGGCTCAGATATTTCCAAATATGGACAGTTGTAAATTGACACACCAAACCATTAATAGCTTCAATTAGTGTTATGTGTTATGTTTTACAGTGTCCAGCAGCAACTGATAAAGACTCCTGCATACACAAAATGTGAAGAAAAGTCTGAAAACAATAACATTCAGATTCATGGCAAAGGTAAACATTGAACCAACGTTAATCCCTCACACACAAAGTGTTAGTGAATATTGATCAAGTTTATCCAATACTCAGACAAAACAAATACAACTCAATGTGTAAAGAGAATGAGATTCTCACACTCCACCTGATGCTGTTGCATACAAAACCAAACTGGCACTATAGTTATTCAATGGCAGAATACTGCAGAACTAATCTCACATTAGCATTTACCTTGAGATACTGGCAGTGAGTGGATGAAGTTCAGACGCCCAACAATTAGTGGAAATTAGTATGGAGAACAGATGAACAACAGAATATCCCAGTGCAGACACAATGGGCTGAATGGCTATATCAATTCTGTGACTCTGTCATAAATCACTAAATGCAGAAGAGTTAAAGGCCCAATCACAACACCATTAAAAACTACTATCACAGAATGAATCTCCGTCACAGAGAATTCTTTTTCCTAAATTCATTCATGGGATGAGGGCATCACTGGCTAGGCCAGTATTTGTTGCTCATCCCTAACTGCTCAGGGGTTAGTTATGAGTCAACCACATTACTGTGGGTCTGGAGACACAAGGGTGGCAGTTTCCTTATAGGACATTAGTGCACTAAATGGGTTTTCCTGAAAATCAACCATAGATTCCTGGTGATGATTGGACTCTTAGAATATTATTGGCTGCCAGAGAATTAAGCAACTTTCAGACATAAAAGAGTTGAAAGTAGTTGGTACTGATTGTGTACTTGACTCTCTCAGTCACACAGCAGAAACTGACAAGTATAGATCAATTCCAAAACACTCAAGTGGACACAACAGAAACTGACAGGTGTAGACTGGTAACTGCTCTCTCATATTCATTCTGCAGAAACTGAAAGGGAGAGAATGATACATAAATATACACGTGCTGCACACACACAGACAACTAAACTAACACATTCACTTAGCAAACACTGGCAGCTACAGTCTGCTTAATGCACTTGCACATTTATAAATAAGATGCTGACAGATACAGATTCATAACTCAATCCTGAGATACCCAGAGCAGAATATAACAGGGACAGATTGGACAATCATACACATGTGCACATGGCAGGACATTTCAGAGGAAGACTGATAACTACATTCTCATCATCAAAACTCATTGGAACAGAATAACACTCCCTGTTTCAAATCGCATACATTGACATATACAGTTTGATAATTACACTCATGTTTACAGCACAGAAACTGACAGGTAGATAATTAATAACAAAAATTGCTGGAAAATTCACAGGTTTGGCAGCATTGTGGAGGGAAATCAGACTTAACATTTGAGGTCTACTGACCCCTCCTCGGAACTGATTGTGTGTATTTTCCTAGCTACCATTTGGTCTTCGCTGTGCTGGGGAAACTGAGAGTAGATTGGGTGTCCACTGTGCAGAACACCTACATTCTGTCCAGCAAAAATGTCCCTGAGCTTCTAGTAGCGTGCCACTTCAACACACCACCCAGTTCCCTGCCAACATCTGTTTCAGGCTTGCTGCAGTGCTTCAACAAAGTTCAGTGCAACCTAGAAGAACAGCACCTCATTTTCTGCTTGGGAACTCAACAGCATTCTGGACTCATTTATTGAATTCTACAACTTTAGAGCTAGAGCTCTCCCGTATCATTACCCAAAACCTCTCACACCACGCAGTGTTATCATAGGGTCTTCTATTGTACACCACAACTCACTAACAGTCTCTATTAATAGCTATTACCATCCTCGTCTGACTGTGATCCACTAGTTTATCTGTCCAACTGCTCTTCCCACTCTTTGGATTCTATATCCATCCACCATTTACTCCCTTACCCTTCAACACACACTATCTTCTGCAGTAAAACTAATATTTTCCTGGCTACCATCTCTTCTCAGGAAGGGTTACTAGACTGGAAATTTTAACTCTGATTTCTGTCCACAGACTCTGTCAGACCTGCTGAGCTTTTTCAGCAATTTGTTTTAGTTTCTGATTTCCAGCATCTACAGTTCTTTGGTTTTCATTTAGAGATTAATAACTACATTTTCATATTCACAGAGCAGAAACTACCAGGGAATAGTGATAACCACATTCACATGTTCACAAAAGAAAATCTGTCATGCAAACATTGATAAATGCACTCGCATTTACATTACAGAGCCTGATCGGGAAGGGTCCTTAACTAAACAAGACATTCATGAAGCAAAAACTGCCAGGGACTGTTTAAAAAGTAAATTTTCATATTCACATAGCAGAACCTGGCAGACTTAGATTGACAATTACCCAAACACATTCAGTATTGAGTACAGTTGTTGGGAGATCACCTTGCAGCTGTACATGACATTGGTTAGGCCACTGTTGGAATATTGCATGCAATTCTGATCTCCTTCCTATAGGAATGATATTGTGAATCTTAAAAGGTTTCAGAAAAGATTTACAAGGATGTTGCCAGGTTTGGAGGATTTGAGCTATCGGGAGAGGTTGAATAGGCTAGGGCTGTTTTTCCTGGAGCATCAGAGGCTGAGGGGTGACATGATGGAGGTTTATAAAATCATGAGGGGCATGGATAGCATAAATAGACAAAGTCTTTTCCCTGGGGTGGAGGGAGTCCAGAACTAGAGGGCATAGGTTTAGGGTGAGAGGGAAAAGATATAAAAGAGACCTAAAGGGCACATTTTGATGCAGAGGGTGGTACTTGTATGGAATGACCTGCCAGGAGGAAGTGGTGGAGGCTAGTACAATTGCAGCATTTAAAAGGCATCGAGATGGGTATATGAATAGGAAGTATTTGGAGGGATATGGGCTGGGTGCTGTCAGGTGGGACGAGATTGGGTTGGGATATCTAGTTGACATGGACAAGTTGGACCGAAGGGTCTGTTTCCGTGCTGTACATCTCTATGACATTCACCAAGCAGATTTCCTCAGATGGCTAAGGGAATTCAGCATGTCCATAAAGACTCTTGCAAATTTTTATAGGTGCACGACAGAAAGCATCCCATTTGGATGTGTCACAGCGTAGTATGGCTTCTGCTTTGCCCAAGACCTCAAGAAACTACAGAGAGTTGTGACTCAGCCCAGTCCATCACTGAAAGCAGCCTTCCATCCAAAGGCTCCATTTCCACTTCCCCCTATCTCGGGAAAGCAACCAACAACCCATCTGACCCCAGTTATACGCTCCTCCCCTGGTCTGCCAGGTAGAAAATACAGAAGTTTGAACACACTATCCAACAGGTTGAACAACTGCTTCTTCGCTATTATTAGACTTTTGAATAGATGCTAATCTCTGTCTGCACCTTCTCTGCAGCTTTAACACTGTATTCTGTTCTCTTACCTTGATGGGCTTTGAATGAGATGATTTCCCTGTAAGGTGCACAAAACAATACTTTATCTCAGGACATGTGATAACAATGATATAATTAAATGAATAGCTGCAGTCTTATGTTCATATAGCAGAATCTGAAGGGTACAGGCTGATAACTACAGTCACACAAACTGACAGGAAAAGATGAATAAATACACTCAAAACACTGGAAGTACAGAGCCTGACAGGGTAATATTGATAACTAAACTCTCACATTCACAAAGCAGAAGCTGATAGCAACAGCTAAAAACTCAGCTCACACGTTCACATAGCAGGGATAGATTGACAATTATTTAAATATATTCACCAAGCAGAAACTGACAGCTACAGATTGATAACTATATTTATGTATTCACGCAGCAGAGTCTGAAAGGTACAGATTGAGTTACTCACTTTGACAAAGAAGAAATTGACAGGTAGAGAATGATAACTGTACTCCCACATTCACATCGCTGAAACTGACAGCTACAGTTTGATTAATACACCCATATTCACAGCAGAATCTGATGGGTACTGATCAATAACTGTATTCACATATTGACAGGAAATAAACTGACAGGGACAGATTGGTATCGACTCTCTCAAATTGATGTGGTAGAAACAGATTGTCAAAGACACTCTGGTGTCAAATAGCAAAACCTAACAGGTACTGTTTGATAATTGCATTCACACATTGGTATAGCTAAAGCAGACAAATAGAGATCAATATCTACATTCACACAGAAGAACTGATGGGTACAATTTGACTGCATTTAATATTCATACAGCAGAAACTGACAGGTAGATATTGATAATGACACTTGCGTTCTCATAGCTGAAACTGACAGGTTCAGGTTGATAACTACAGTCTACACACTGTAGAAACTGTTCCGGACAGATTGATATGTAAACTCACACATTGACAGGGCAGAAACTGACAGGTACATATTGATCATTAAACTCTCATATCCCCATCAGTGAAACACATTTTATTTATATAAAATGTATTTAACAACCAGTCCCTGCAAGTTTACTCTGTGTGGATATATGAATTTAGTTATCAATCTATACCTGTCAGTTTATGCTATGTGAATGTGTGAGCGTAGTTATTAATCTAAACTGTCAGTCTCTGCAATGCCAAAATGTAACTATATTTATCAGAGTGTGACAGGGACAGATTGATAACTACATTCACTCACACATTTCCACAGCTTATATTGACAGATACACGTTGACAGCTGTACTCCCACATTCACCTTGCAGGAACAGACAGGTATGGATTGATAAGGAAACTCTCAGATCCAGATACACACTTGTATTGATTTGCCCTATTGTGGACGTGTTGGTTAGTATCTGGTTCTCAGTGAATTGGTATAGATATTTTTATTACAATCACCAGACAAAGAGCAGCTCAGGCCAAGAATAGAATCAGACCTATAGTTAGACTTTCCGGTTTGAAAGAAAAACAGCCTACTGATTATTAAATGAATATTGCATTCAAAGGTTTGATATTGTCAAACTTAATGTTGATTTACAGGAGATGTCTTTTCTGTCTTCCTCCAGACAAATACTTGAAGGACCAGGACACATTCCCTCGGGGCGAAGCCAAGTGTGATCAGTTTTTTCTAACAAACAGCAGGTATGTTACCGTTATCAGACTAAAGAACGTCCTGTTCACAGTCACAGAGCTGTATGAATTAGACGCACATTCAGCTCAATTTCAAACAAAGAGTCAAATACCACCAAGGAATTACAATGTTTTTATCTCTGTCCATTCTCCATGCACATTACCCCATTTCCAATATATGTTATTATTCCCAGCCAAATAGTCATAGATTTATACAGCACAGAAACAGACACTTCGGCTGGACTCATCCATGCCAACCAGATATCCTGAACTAATCCAATCTCATTTGCCAGCACATGGCCCATATCCCTCTAAACCCTTCCTATTCATGTATCCATCCAAGTGCCTTTTAAATGATGTAATTGTACCAGTCTCCAACAATTTCTCTGGCAGCTCATTCTATACACACACTATGTCACATTGAAAAAACTGCCCTCCAGATTCCTTTTAAATCTTCCCCTCTAACTCTAAGCCTATGCCCTCTTGCTCTGGACTCCCCTACCCCAGGGAATAAATGTTGTCTATTTATCCTATCCATAGCTCTCACGATTTTATAAACCTCTATTAGGTTACCCGTCTAAAAACAGCCTTTAGCCTATTCAACATCTTCCGATACCTCAAATACTCCAACCCTGGCAACATCCTTGTAAATCCTTTCTGAACACCTTCAAGTTTCACAATCTCTTTCCGATAGACCAGAATTGCATGCAATATTCCAACAGTGGCCTAACCAATGTCCTGTACACCACAACATGACCTCCCAACTCCTGTAATAAATTCACTGACCAATAAAGCAAAGCATACCAAACGTCTTCTTCACTATCCTATCAACCTGCAACTCCACTTTCAAAGAGCAATGAACCTGCGTACCAAGGTCTCTTTGTTCAGCAACACTCCACTCCCTAGGACCTTATCATTAAGTATATAAGTCCTAATAAGATTTGCTTTCCCAAAATGCAGCACCTCACATTTATCTAAATTAAACTCCATCTGCCACTTCTCAGCCCATTGGCCCATCTGATCAAGATCCTGTTGTAATCCCAGGTAATCTTCTTCGCTGTCCATTACACCACCAACTTTGGTGTCATCTGCATACTTACTAACTATATGTCTTGTCAGGTGGGTCAGTGGGCTGAGGAGTGGCATTTGTAGTTTAGTTTACATTTTGAAAAGGCAAACCAAGACATGAATTCCACATTTAATGGTAGGGCATTAGGGAGTGTTGCTGAACGAAGAAACCTCAGAAGATTTCCTTGAATGTACTCCAACAGGTTTATTTGGAAGCACTAGCTGTCAAAGCACTGTTCCTTCTTCAACCACCTGATGAAGGTGCAGTGCTTCAAAAGCTAGTGTTTCCAAATAAACTTGTTGGACGAAAGCTTGGTTTGTGTCATTTTTCACTTTGTCCATCCGAGTCCAACACTGGTACTTCCAAATCTATGAAAGTAGTCACAGATAGACTGGGAGGTGAAGAAGGCATTTGGCATGCTTGCCTTCATTGTTCAGAATATTGTGTAGGAGTTGGCAGGTCATCTGGTGGCTATGGGAGGATATTGGTGAATCCACTTTCAGGAGATTGTGTACAATTCTCATCAACCTGCTGCAGGAAGGATGTTGTTAAACTTGAGGTGGTACAGTAAAGATTTACAAGGATGTTATAGAGATATAGAGTACAGCTTAGAAACAGACCTTTTGGCCCACCATGTCCATGATGTTCAACAAACAGCAAACTGCATTCATCCCATTTACCTGCACTTGGCCCATAGCTGACTATATATTGGCTTTTCAAAAGCACGTTCCGATGCTGCTTAAATGTTGCGAGAGTACTCAATCACCCTCTCAGGCAGAACGTTCCAAACTTTACCCACCCTCTGGGTCAAAATATTTTTCTCACATTTCCTCAAAGCTGTTTTCTCCTCAACTTCAATTTGTGTCCTCTGGATTTAGACACATCGGTCACGGGGAGAAAGATTCTCTCAATCTACTCTGCCTACATTTCTGATAATTTGGAGATGCTGGTGTTGGACTGGGGTGTACAAAGTTAAAAATCACACAACACTAGGTTATAGTCCTACAGGTTTAATTGGAAGCACTAGCTTTCGGAACGACCCTCCTTCATCAGGTGATAGTCAAAAATAGAAAAATCATGCCCACAAGGATCACCTAGTTGGGAGAGCTAGCTTTTTATTAATGAAGTTAAACAAGACAGGGTAAGAGTGAAATATGTTAGTCTCAGTGTACAAGTGAACTTCTAATCAAATTTAAATGCATGGTATCACATTGGTCAAAAAGTAAACTCCACTTGTTTATTCAGAAATACTGAGCCCCCTATTGCATGGTCACAATATATTCCAGTTAAATAGGGAAAGAAGTAAATAAACATTCAGATTAAGTATTCATCCAATTATCTCACCATGGTTTAAACTTGCTGTCTGACTCTACGACTGTATGTAATTCATGTACCAATTCTGTTTGTCCAAACTGGAGGAATTAGATAGCAGGCCAAGTGTCAGATTGAAACAAATATCACAATTTAATTCATTTCCACAAAGTGAAAACAGAACACACCTCTTACAAAACAACTGAATAAATATGTTGTTTTCAAGTGGTCCAAAGGGAAATGAAATATTGACATGAAAACGTACACATTGAGACAGATCCCCAGGGATTATTGGATACAGAATGAAAAAGCTGTCAGACAGTGGTCTTGTTATAAACATGTGAACAATAAATTCAAAATGCACATTCAGAATATAACTTACAATCATAAACCGTACCATATAATAGAAGTTGTGGAAATTGTCCAAACTGGTCTATACTGTCAGAGACTGACAATGGTATAAAAAGTCTCACTTTCTTTTACAGTCCATAGAATTTCTCCATTGCAGGTAGAGGTCATTTGGCCCAACCCCCTGCAACAACTCTCCAAAGCGGATGTCACCCAGATGTAGACCCCCACCGGAGATATTGATAACAATGTTCAAATTTTAACAGTGCTGAAACTGACATGGACAGATTGATAATTAAACAATCACATTCACAGAGCAAAAACTGTCATATTCACATAGCAGGAGCCAACAGGTATGGGGTGATAACTTCACTCAAGTATACATATACGAGAATCTTATTGGGAGAGAGTAATACCTCGACTCGTAAATTCAGTGAGTGAAACCCACAGGTACAGGCAGATAACTTCACTCAAGTATGCACATCGCAGAACTGACAGGGAGAGAGTGACAACTGTACTCACATATTCACGTGGCAGAATTTGCGAGTTGCAGATTGATATATAGGGTCTCATTGTAAGTATAAAATGGTTGGGCATATTCTCCCTGGAGATCTCACCCCTGCTCTTGGGGTGGCACAGTGGCTCAGTGGTTAGCACTGATGCCTCACAGCACCAGGGTCCCAGGTTCGATTCCAGCCTTGGGTGACTGTCTGTGTGCAGAAGCTGATATTCATAGGGTATGGGAGTGGAGGGTAGTCAGTCCTACCTGAGTCTCTCCAAAGTGGTATCTGGTACATTCAAAATTGTAGGTACTGCATGAAACACATTCTTATGTCAATGGATGACACCTACAGAGCACTTCAGAAGGTTTGAGTTATAGTCCAGTAACATACTGACATGTGAAGACTGTGAAATAGGGTTTACAAAAATGGTTTACATCCCAGAAACAGATGGGCACAGATTGGTGTTGAGAGTGTGGTGCTGGAAAAGTACAGCAGGTCAGGCAGCATCCGAGAAGCAGGAAAATCCATGTATCGGGCATAAGCCCTTCATCTCGATGTTTCAAGCATAAGCCCTCTGATCTTCAGCATCTGCAGAACTCGCCTCTCCTAGGGGCACAGATTGCAGAAATATTTCTAAGTGGCTGGCAAATAGCATAACGTTTTACTGCTTACATCAGTGCTTGATGGATACAGAATAAAATCTCTCTTGAAGTAACACAGTTGACTATTACAGAGAAGAGCAGAATCTGAATGGACAGCAGTTGAGTTAATGCAAAATGTGTAACAAGGACACGACAGATACAAAGTTAAAGTGACACACATATATATATCATGCTAACAGTTGCTGATTAACAGGCATTTGCATAACACTGAGAAATGCTATAATCTCTAAATGAAGCTGCACAACGCTTAAGTAGTTATCGATAGGTCTCTGGGCCCACAGTTATCAATCAAATTCTCAGAAATATATTAATCCCACACTCAAGACGAGACTCAACTCTTGACTCAAGAAAAGTATGACACAGAAACTTTTTCTTTTCATTTCTCTTCAACTCCGTGCAATTGAGAATGAGTTGCATCGACCCCAAGCGTAGAAAACACTCACGGTCAGGTTCCAGCGGATTGTGTAACTTGACAACAAATGTAAAGTCAATTTTAGATGGATGAGTTTTTTTTTCACACAGTGGTAAGTTCTGTGTTAATTCAGAATTCAGAGGAAACTGAGTGACAGACAGAGCAGGGCAATGTCTTTGATCATCCAGCTCCGCCTCCAGCTCACTCCAGCCCCAGCTGTACCTGGGCTGGAACCTTTTCTCCCCAAAGGTAAAAACAATGACTGCAGATGCTGGAAACCAGATTCTGGATTAGTGGTACTGGAAGAGCACAGCAGTTCAGGCAGCATCCAAGGAGCAGCAAAATCGACGTTTCGGGCAAAAGCCCTTCATCAGGAATAAAGGCAGAGAGCCTGAAGCGTGGAGAGATAAGCTAGAGGAGGGTGAGGGTGTGGAGAAAGTAGCATAGAGTATAATAGGTGAGTGGGGGAGGGGATGAAGGTGATAGGTCATGGAGGTGGAGTGGATAGGTGGAAAAGGAGATAGGCAAGTAGGACAAATCTGGACAAGTCTTGGGGACAGTGCTGAGCTGGAAGTTTGGAACTGCGGTGAGGTGAGGGAAGGGGAAATGAGGAAACTGTTGAAGTCCACATTGATGCCCTGGGGTTGAAGTGTTCCGAGGCAGAAGGTGAGGCGTTCTTCCTCCAGGCGTCTGGTGGTGAGGGAGCGGCGGTGAAGGAGGCCCAGGACCTCCATGTCCTCGGCAGAGTGGGAGGGGGAGTTGAAGTGTTGGGCCACGGGGCGGTTTGGTTGATTGGTGCGGGTGTCCCGGAGATGTTCCCTAAAGCGCTCTGCTAGGAGGCGCCCAGTCTCCCCAATGTAGAGGAGACCGTATCGGGAGCAACGGATACAATAAATGATATTAGTGGATGTGCAGGTAAAACTTTGGATGTGGAAGGCTCCTTTAGGGCCTTGGATAGAGGTGAGGGAGGAGGTGTGGGCGCAGGTATTACAGTTCCTGTGGTGGCAGGGAAAGGTGCCAGGATGGGAGGGTGGGTTGTAGGGGTGCATGGACCTGACCAGGTAGTCACGGAGGGAATGACCTTTGCAGAAGGCAGAAAGGGGTGGTGAGGGAAATATATCCCTGGTGGTGGGGTCTTTTTGGAGGTGGTGGAAATGTCGGCAGATGATTTGGTTTATGCGAAGGTTGGGAGAGTGGAAGGTGACCACCAGAGGTGTTCTGTCCTTGTTACGGTTGGGGGGGGGGGGGGGGGTCTGAGGGCGGAGGTACAGGATGTGGACGAGATGCGTTGGAGGGCATCTTTAACCACGTGGGAAGGGAAATTGTGGTCTCTAAAGAAGGAGGCCATCTGGTGTGTTCTGTGGTGGAACTGGTCCTCCTGGGAGCGGATACGGCGGAGGGGAGGAATTGGGAATACGGGATGGCATTTTTGCAAGAGGTAGGGTGGGAAGAGGTGTAATCCAGGTAGCTGTGGGAGTCAGTGGGTTTGTAAAAAAATGTCAGTGTCAAATCGGTCGTCATTAATGGAGATGAAGAGGTCCAGGAAGGGGAGGGAGGTGTCAGAGATGGTCCAGGTAAATTTCAGGTCAGGGTGGAATGTGTTGGTGAAGTTGATGAATTGCTCAACCTCCTCGCGGGAGCACGAGGTGGCGCCAATGCAGTCATCAATGTAGCGGAGGAAGAGGTGGGGAGTGGTGCCGGTGTAATTACAGAAGATCAACTGTTCTACGACAAAGAGACAGGCATAGCTGGGACCCATACGTGTGCCCATGGCTACCCCTTTGGTCTGGAGGAAGTGGGAGGATTCGAAGGAGAAATTGTTAAGGGTGAGGACCAGTTCGGCTAAACGAATGAAAGTGTTGGTGGAAGGGTACAGTTGGGGACGTCTGGAGAGGAAAAACCGGAGGGCTTGGAGGCCCAGGTCATGGCGGATGGAGGTGTAGCGGGATTGGATATCCATGGTGAAGATGAGGCGTTAGGGGCCGGGGAAACGGAAGTCTTGGAGGAGTTGGAGGGCATGGGTGGTGTCTCGAACTTATGTGGGGAGTTCCTGGACTAGGGGGGAATAGGACAGTGTCGTGGTAGGTAGAGATGAGTTCAGTGGGGCAGGAGCATGCTGAGACAATGGGTCGCCCAGGGTGGTCAGGCTTGTGGATCTTGGGAAGGAGGTAGAACCAGGCAGTGTGGGGTTCCCGGACTATGAGGTTGGAAGCTGTGGGTGGGAGATCTCCTGAGGTGTTGAGGTTCTGTTTGGGCTGGGAGATGATGGTTTGGTGTTGGGGGCGTGGGGTCATGGTCGAGGTGGAAGTAGGAAGAGGTATCCTCGAGTTGGCGTTTGGCTTCAGCGGTGTAGAGTTCAGTGCGCCAGACTACCACTGCGCCCCTTTTATCTACTGGCTTGATGGTGAGGTTGGGATTGGAGCAGAGGGTTTGGAGGGCTGCGCATTGTGAGGGTGAGAGGTTGGAGTGGGGGAGGGGGGTAGACAGATTGAGGCGGTTAATGCCCCGGCGGCAGTTGGAAATGAAGAGGTCGAGGGCAGGTAATAGGCCAGCACGGGGTGTCCAGGTGGTTGCAGTGTGTTGGAGGTGGCCGGGAATCCTGATTGTAAAAGTAAGTTCGGAGGCGGAGGCGACGGAAGAATTGTTTGACATCACGGCGTGTTTTAAATTCATTGCATGGACGGAGGGGGGTGAAGGTGAGTCCTTTGCTGAGGACTGATCGTTCGTCCTCAGTGAGGGGGAAGTCTGGAGGGATGGTGAAAACCCGGCAGGGCTGGGAGCGGGGAGCTGGGATCTGGTGTGGGTGTGGAGTTGGGAGTGGGGGTGGAACCTTTAACTGGAGTGGGTGTGGTGGTGGGGGGAATGGAGGTGGAGTCATGAGCAGGGGTAGTGTTCCCCTCGGGGTCCCAGTAAAGTTAAAATCCCCTACCATAACCACCCTATTATTCTAACAGATAGCTGGGACTCCTTACAAGTTTGTTTCTCAATTTCCCTTTGACTATTCAGGGGTCTATAATGCAATCCCAATAAGGTGATTATCCCTTTCTTATTTCTCAGTTCCACCCAAATAATTACCCTGGATGTATTTCCGGGAATATCGTCCCTCAGCACAGCTGTAATGCTATCCCTTATCATAAATGCCACTACCCCTCCTCTCTTGCCTCCCTTTCTATCCTTCCTGTAGCATTTGTATCCTGGAACATTAAGCTGCCAGTCCTGCCCATCCCTGAGCCATGTTTCTGTAATTAGAATGATATCCCAGTCCCATGTTCCTAACCATGCCCTGAGTTCATCTACTTTCCCTGTTAGGCCCCTTGCTTTGAAGTAAATGCAGTTTAATGTATTACTCCTATTTTGTCCCTGCTTGCCCTGACTGTTTGACTTGCTTCTGTTATCAACTGTACCAGTCGCAGACTGATCTCTTTCCTCACTACTTTCGTGGTTCCCAACCCCTCATTTCCGTCCATCCCGCCCCCCCCCCCCCCCAAACCACCCCACCTTACTAGTTTAAATCCTCCCAAGCAGATCTAGGAAATTTCCCTGCTAATATATTAGTCCCCTTCCAATTTAGGTACAATCCGTCCTTCTTGTACAGGTCACTTCTATCCCAAAAGAGATTACAATGATCCAAAAATGTGAATCTTTCCCCCATACACCAGCTCCTCAGCCATGCATTAATCTGCTCTATCCTCCTATTCCTGCCCTCACTAGCTTGTAGCACTGGGAATAACCTTTTTAAATTTCTGCCTAACTCTCTGTAATCTCCCTTCAGAATCTCAATCGTTTCCCTTCCTATGTCATTGTTTCCAATGTGGACAATGTCCTCTTACTGTCCCTGTTCCCCCGTAAGACATTCTGCACCCTCTCTGAGACATCCTTGATCCTGGCAACAGGGAACCAACACACCATTCTGCTGTATCGCTGCTGGCCACAGAAACGTCTGTCTGTACCTCAGACTACAGAATCCCCTAACACAATTAATCTCTTGGAAGCCGATGTACCCCTCGTTGCATGAGAGCCAGTCTCAGTACCAGAAACTTGGATTCTCAGGGGAACGTAGCATGAACAGCCATCACACCCCCCCCCCCCCCCCCAACACTTTCCAAAACATCATACCTGTCCAAAAGGAAATCAAATATTGACATGAAGAGATACACATTCAGACAGATACCCAGAGGTTATTGGACACAGAGTGCGAAAGCTCTCAGAAAGTGGTCTGGTTATAAACATGTGAATAATAAATTCAAAATACAGATGCAGAATATAACTTACAATCAAAAACTACACCATTGAATAAAAGTTGTGGAAATTATCCAAACTGCTTTATACTGTCGAGACTGACAATGATAGAAAAAGCCGCACTTTCATTTACAGTACATAGAATTTCTCCAGTGCAGATAGAGGTCATTTGGCCCATCCCCCTGCAACAACTCTCCAAAGTGGATCCCACGCTGATGTAGACCCCACCCTATCCCCATAACTCCACGTTTACCATAGTTAACCCACTGACACTGCACATCCTTGAATAATACAGGATAATTTACTATGGCTAATCCAGCAAACCTGCATATGTTTGACCATGCAGAGAAACTAGAGCACTCAGAGGAAACTCATGGAGACACGGGCAGAATGTGCAAACTGCACACAGATAATGAACCAAGGCTGGAATGGAATCTGTGTCCCTGGCACCTCTGTGCCACCATGCCACCCTGACATGGATGGCAATAGATAAAATCTTATTCATGTTGAGCAACAGAGATTTGAAGTAAATAGAGCTCCTGCAGTTTCTGCAAGTGTCATGTTAAACAGAGACAAGTACACTCACTTAATCACAGAGCACAAACTGACATGTACAGATACTTTCAGGTACAGATGCACTCATCAATTCATATAGTTGAATCTGTCAGGGATAGACTGATGATTGCACAAACACATTCACATTGCAGAAACAGACAGGTACATTTTGATAACACACCCACATTCCCAGAGCAGAATCTCACAGGTATATATTGATAAGTACATTTTTACATTCACCTAGAATCTAATGGGGCAGATTGATAACTAAAATTGCATTGACATAGCAAAAGCTGACAGGTAAAGACTGAAAATGACACTCTCATATTCACAGGGGCAGAATCTGACAGGGGCAGATAGATAATTGGACTGTCATATTCACATCACAGAAACTGACAGGGAGAGATAGAAAACTAGACAGTCATATTCAAATTACAGAAACTAATGGACAGATCAATAACTACACTTCCATATTCACAGATCAGAAACTTACAGGTACAGATGGATAGGCAAAGGTGAGGACTGCAGATGTTGGAGATTAGAGTCGGGAGTGTGGTGCTGGAAAAGCACAGCAGGTCAGGAAGCATCCAAGGAGCAGGAGAATTGACGTTTTGTTTAAAAGCGCTTCAACATTACAGATGGATAACTACACCAATACATTCATATCGAAGAAACGGACAGGGAAAGAATGATAATTAAACTCATGCATTCCTGTCACTAAAAGCAATAGGTACATTTCAATATGGACCCCCACATGTTCACTTCGCAGAAGATGGCAGGTTGACATTGATAACTACGTTCACATTTTAACAATGCAGAAACTGACATGGATGATTGATTAAACTATCCCATTTACAGACTAGAAACTGTCATATTCACACAGTAGACTCAAGTATGCATATAGCAGAATCTTACTGAGAGAGGGTGATACCTGTACTCACATATTCACATAGCAGAAGCTTAGAGCTGCAGATTGATACATAGGCTCTCATTGTAAGTATAAAATGGTTGGATATATTCTCATTGGAGTTTTGAAGAACAACCTTTCGAGCAAAAAAAAAGATCTGAAGGGAGTTCACAGAGTTGATGCTGGGAGTATGTCACTGCTCTTGAGAGAATCCCGAGTAAGGGACACAGTTTTGAACAGGAAGCCTTCTGTCTAAGAAAGCAATGCAGAACATTCTCCCCTTGTTCAGTTCCACAGAGAGCAGTTAGGGTTGAGTTATCAGCTTAATTTGTGCTAATGTAGCCATATATCATTTTTGATACATAAGGGAGTCTTTGGTTATGGGCACTAAACATCAAAATGAGATGAAGACCATAACTAAAGCCTTTGTGATCTGTTCTCATGACAGAGTACACACAGGCAGATAGAAATGTCACAGAATTCTCATGCTTCTTATGGTCTTCTGCTTTGAGATATTTCAAGTGACACAAGATTGAAAGAAATTAATAACTACAGCATATACACTGCAGCATCATTCACCATACATGTTATCTTTAACTTTCTGAGATGTGTGTGCACACAGATCACATACTGATCGATTCAGTTATAAGTTACCCTGATGTATTAAGGATGGAGTGAAAAAAAATGATTAACCATCCATTTCATCAGAAACTTTGAGATGTTGAGATATTTGCTCTCTGTCATGCCAGTGATTGACTGAAACTGAGTAAATACAAGATTAGAAACAATAAACTGGCAGTTACAGAATGAAATACTGAGTCACTTGCAAAGCAATAAATTGTTAGGATATAATACCACTATTGATTAGCTAGAAGCTGGCATAAACAATGTAACATCCGCAGTGACATTGCAGATATTGTCAGTAACAATGTACAAAGTATTATCCTTTATCAAAATGCTGCAGTTATAAATACAAACCCAACTTCAAATTGCAGAAGCTGATATTCATAGGGTTTGGGAGTGGAGGGTAGTGAGTCCTACCTGAGCCTATCCGAAGTGGTATTTGGTACTTTCAAAATTGACACCGACAGAGTAAAGCAACAAGGTACACTTCAGAAGGTTTGAGTTACAGTCCAGTAATATGTTAAGACTGTGAAATAGAGTTTACAAAAAATACATCCTAGAAACAGACGGGCACAGATTGGAGTCGAGAGTGTAGTGCTGGAAAAGCACAGCAGGTCAGGCAGCATCCGAGGAGCAGGAGAATCGATCTTTCAAGCATTAGCCCTTCATCTCGACGTTTTGGGCATAAGCCTCCGACTCCCAGCACCTGCAGTTCTCACTTTCTCCTGGGGACACAGATTGAAGGAATATTTCTAAGTGGCTGGCAAATAGTGTAACGTTTTACCGCTCACATCAGTGTTTGATGGTTACAGAATAAAACCAGTCTTGAAATAACACTGACTATTAGATGGAGGACCAGAGCCTCATTGGACACATGTTGAGTTAATGCAAAATATGTAAATTAGGACTCGACAGATATAAAGTTAAAGTGATACATATGTATGGCATGCTAATAGTTGCTGGTTAACAGGCATTCGCATAAGACTGAAAAATGTTATAAATCCCTGCATGAACCTGCAAGACGCCTAAATGAAAAGTGCAGCACCGTGGTTCAGTTACACAGCAGGTACTTGCACAGCAGGTACTTGCACAGTTATCGATACGTCTCTGGGCCCACAGTTATCAGTCAAGGTCTCAGAAATATATCCATCCCACAGTCAAGACGTGACTCAACTCATGACTCAAGAAAAGTATTACATAGAAACTTTTTCTTCTCATTTCTCTTCAACTCCGTGCAATTGAGAACGAGTTGCATCAACCCCAAGCATAGAAAACATTCAGTCAAGTTCCAGTGGTTTGTGTAACTTGACAACAAATGTAATCGCAATTTCGAATGGATGAGAGCTTTTTTTTTCACATCGTGACAAGTTCTGTGTTAATTCCAGCCTATACAGAGAAACAGAAACAGACATGCGGAGCTAGAAACACATCAGCACAACAACAAGCAAAAGGAAACCGAGCCAATACGACAGTCACTTTCTGTATCACAGACACAAAACAAATCTCCCTCAGTCAGACTGACATGAACAGAATCATCATCACATTTCGTTTCAGATCCACATTGGATCTCACTAACCAATCAGAGAGACTCAATGTTTGGGAATGACTCCGTGAAAACTACCCAATTAGGAGCCAGGCTTTCCCCCATCTTTCATTAGCATTGCTGACGCCGTCAGTCTATAAAAAGGGAGTTCCGAGCCCACTTTCTCTTATTCTGTGACTGAAAGTGAGCGGCGCTATTGCTGATGAGAAGAAAGCACAGCAACCCTCCAAGAAGGGCGCGAAGAAAATTATTAAGAAGGCGCCAGCGAAGGGCGGAAAGAAGAGGAAAAGGACCAGGAAGGAAAGTTATGCCATCTACATCTACAAAGTGATGAAGCAGGTCCACCCCGACACCGGCATCTCCTCCAAGGCCATGAGCATCATGAACTCGTTCGTCAACGATATTTTCGAGCGCATCGCGGGGGAGGCTTCCCGCCTGGCCCATTACAACAAGCGCAGCACCATCAGCTCCCGGGAGATCCAGACCGCCGTGCGGCTGCTGCTGCCCGGGGAGCTGGCCAAGCACGCCGTGTCGGAGGGCACAAAGGCGGTGACCAAGTACACCAGCTCCAAGTGAGGGACCGCATTGCACTGAAACAAACACACATCCACAACCCAAAGGCTCTTTTAAGAGCCACCCACAACATCCCTGAGACAGCTGAACCATTTCTATATGAGTTCTTTGTTTTAGTTTCCATGTGATTATTGATAAGGCGTTTTAACTTCTACTGCTATATATTTTTTGTGTTAACAAGTGCTTTGCAAATTATTCGGGAGTGGGGTGGATAGAGCAGATCAAGCGCCAGTGAGTCATTTTTCATCTTGCTTGTTCACACCTGGCAGACAAATGCCCACGTCTTTCTGTCCCACGATTGATGCATTTTACCGTGTGATTTACTTTACATTTCCAATCCACGGGTGTGATCCGATTTTTCGCAATGCAAAATAAATCTTCCTGCTGTCGGTGAGAGACTTTCAAATCGAACTGAGAGAACACCAACACAGCTACCGAACTGAAACGTGGAGCTGAATCTGATAAGGGAGGACAGATATAAAATATTGTCTTAAACGTGTTCGCCCTCGATGCTGAGCCGGAAGAATGCTGTGTGCTACTTTATCAGCATATCGGGGTGGGACGGAAATGTGAAAAGAAAAGACAGGTTGCAGACTGCAATGTTTGGCCTGTTTTGTTTCAGCTTCTTCTCAAGGTTTAGAAATTAACCCACTTTCAAAATCAGAAATGAACAGATCGGCAAATGAGGGAGAGTAAGACCGTGTGAATTATTCATTTTGTAAACTAAAAGTAAATTAACATGAGTATTAATGTTTTTTCAACTTCCTCACTTTTTTGTACTTCATTATTCAGGTAAAACATACTTCTTTGTTTGGAAATTGGCGGGCTTTTCAAATTTAAAAGAAAGCTGTTGGCGCTGGTACTTTCCGCCCTCCTCCCCGTGCCCTCTCCCGATTGGGGAATGAGGCAGATATCTGATTGGGAATTGAAACAACATTAGGAGATGCTGACCAATCAGAAATGGCCGCCCCACCAGTCCTCCCGAAGGTATAAGAGACCGCAATGTGGGAGATTACAGCAGTTTCTGAAAGTGCTTGGGACTATGTCTGGAAGAGGAAAGGGCGGTGGGAAAGGTCGCGCCAAGGCGAAGTCTCGGTCGTCCCGGGCTGGCCTGCAGTTCCCGGTGGGCCGTGTTCACAGGCTCCTGAGAAAGGGTAACTATGCTGAGCGTGTGGGTGCCGGAGCGCCGGTCTATCTGGCTGCGGTGCTGGAGTATCTGACGGCTGAAATCCTGGAGCTGGCCGGCAACGCGGCACGGGACAACAAGAAGACCCGCATCATCCCCAGGCACCTGCAGCTGGCCGTGCGCAACGACGAGGAGCTCAACAAGCTGCTGGGAGGGGTGACCATCGCTCAGGGCGGGGTGCTGCCTAATATCCAGGCCGTGCTGCTGCCCAAGAAAACTTCCGCTGCTGGATCTGCTAAAAAATGAAGAGACCATCCTTTAATCTAGCAACCCAAAGGCTCTTTTAAGAGCCACTCACAGCATCTGTAAAAGGAGCTGAACTCTGTCAGATTGAATTGTGTAGAGCCCTGGCCGTTGTACCAGACATCGCTACATTTCTATCTCCTTTTTATTGGATACTGTTACTGTCTGGCAGCAGGGGAAGATTCTATCATTGAATACAATTGTAAGTGTCTGGAACGACATTATTTCTCATTACACAGTCACTGCCTGAGTGAACAATGTTCGATGAGTTTAGAATAGTGTCACGGATGTTCCCGATCGGGTTTGGCTTCACATTTCCTTTAACCGCATCAGTAAGAGCTGAATTCTCCCGCTGTCTCTGCAGCATACACCTCTGCAATTTATTCTCTGCTCGGTTCATATCCACTTTTTTTTTCGCCTGCCGCTGAAGAGAGAGCGTGTTCAACAGCAGTCAGTCATTTTTTAGCCGTGAAAGGAGGGAATACGGTAAAGTGAGATTGTTTTTTCGATTACGAAACTAAACTTCACATAATCAACGTGTACGTGGTTGTGTATTCTCCTCTATAACCTCCTGCTCTTTTATACGTGATGGCAGGCATTTTCAAATTTGAAAATAAGCCGTTGATCTCTTGGCGCCATTTTTTCCCTTTTCTCTACTGCATCCACCTCACCAAGCCATGTTATCGCAAAGGGAATCAATGAGGAGATGGGGATTTTCCAGAAATATCTAACCCAATACCAAAATTTGATGTGAACGTCACTCTTCTAATTACTATGTTTCCGCAATCCCTGAATGAAGATCTCATTAGTTGCAAATTCACTGCTGCTACCTTCCGTTTTTGTTTTTAATTAAATTCCAAGAGAAATACTGTTCTAATGTCCCCTATCGCTTCCTGCGCTCTCGATGAGCAACCGAACTTTTATCCGCCGTGAATCAATCGAAAAACCGCCGATTTAAACATCTTAAAATTTAACAGTGTACACCGGTAAAATTACAGAACCACACTTTATCATTAATTTTTATTTCATCCAAATTATTACTTGCCCGAAGATAATTTGTTATCACTGCCTGAGCGGGCAGGTGGAAACAACGCGCCACGTAACACATCTGCAGGCTCCCAGTAACAAAACAGCTGAGTGTTATGCCTGGGATATATAAATACTGTAATACGTAACATTAACGTCTGGGTTGCACAATAAATAAAAATAATTATTCATGGCAGGGAGAGCCAAGTACACATTGATAACATTACTGAGACAGACAGGTATTCACGAGAAAGAGGATCGAAGGTTACGGGAAGCAGGCGCAAGAGTAAGTTTGATCGAATGGCAGAACAAACTGGACGGGCAGAATGGTCTAATGCTGCTGCTACATCCTATTACAAAGTTACGATGCGATTCTTTACATGGAATAACCAGGTTGCACAACAGTAGAGTTTCGATTGGCCGAATAGCCTCTTATCTACACTGTAGGAATACTTGCAATTTTAAAATCATTCGCCATGGTAAACAGCAACAAAGTGAACCGTCCACTCCGAATGCTCTCTACCGTACCGCAGAACACGGTATTGGTATTTTCGGAACAGAAATAATTTTAGAAATCGCGATAAACGCGAAATAACCGGCTACAGTAACATTCCCCTCAGTATGCGCTGCCTTCCCCGTCCTCAGGTCTCCGCTCTCTATCGGAGGGTTTGGGTGGCTCTGAAAAGAGCCTTTGGGTTCGCTGGAAATGGGTCGCTTTATCCTCAGCCGCCGAATCCATAGAGAGTGCGGCCCTGGCGTTTCAGAGCGTACACCACATCCATGGCGGTGACTGTCTTGCGCTTGGCGTGCTCAGTGTAGGTGACCGCATCCCTGATCACATTCTCCAGGAAAACCTTCAGCACCCCGCGGGTCTCCTCGTAGATCAAGCCCGAGATGCGCTTGACCCCGCCACGGCGAGCCAGGCGCCGGATGGCTGGTTTGGTGATGCCCTGGATGTTATCACGGAGCACTTTGCGGTGCCGCTTCGCTCCGCCTTTTCCCAGGCCTTTGCCTCCTTTACCTCTTCCAGACATCACGCTTCAGTCCAATCGCTGACGAATGAGAGCTGAGCTGCAGCCCCTTCCTTTTTTATACAGCCCGGCCCGACCTGGCTGAGAAAGAGCTGACAGAGAGTGAGAGGCGGTTCCGGAGAGGAAACTGAGTGACACAGAGCAGGGAAATGGCTTTGATCATCCAGCTCCGCCGCCAGCTCACTCCCGCCTCAACTGCATCTGGGACCGAACCTTTTCTCCCCAACATTGTCAGACAAGGCGACAAAACTACACCCCGTCGATGCACGCCAAGAGCAAAACACTGGATTCTCACCAGTAATAGCAAAGCCCACCCTGGAGCCACAGTAGACAACATAATCACTGCGGGGAAATCTATTATCAACTTATCGGACCACACCTTAGACCGGAAGAGAGTGAAGTTCTGAGTAGGGGTCTCAACTTCTGCCCCACCGCCAAAATGGCAGCAGACACGGAGGAGTTCATCAGACGAATGAGACTCTGGGAATTCTTTCAAGGTGCCAGCAGTGATCCCAATGAGCCCACTGATGAACTCAAACAGTCATCACAGGGATTTGTAGAGAAGCGACCAAAGAAGGTGTCAACTTGGACACCACTTGCTGCTTGCCCTGGCTTGACATGTATGCTCAAACCGTCAGGAAATATATAAATGCCAGATTCATCAGCCGTACCATAAGGTAGAGCAAAACATCACCTGTTCACAACGCAATGCCATCCAGGCTCTCAAAACCAATCACAACATTGTCATCAAACCAGCAGATAAAGCAGGAGCCATTGTCATTCAGAATAGAACAGATTACTGCAAGGAAGTGTACCAACAACTGAACAGCCAGGAACACGACAGGCAACTACCAGCTGATCCGACCAAAGAACACACCCGTGAATTAAACACACTGATCAGAACTTTGGATCCAGTCCTTCAGAGTTCCCTACGCGCCCTCATCCCACGTACTTCTCGTGTAGGTGACTTCTACTGCCTTCCAAAGGTACACAAAGCCAACACAGCAGGACGTCCCATCGTGTCGGGCAATGGGACCCTATGTGAGAATCTGTCCGGCTACATAGAAGGCATCTTGAAACCTATTGTACAGGGGATCTCCAGTTTCTGTTGAAACACTACGGATTTCTGACAGAAACTCAGCACCCACGGACCAGTCGAACTGGGAACATTCCTCATCACAATGGACGTTTCCGCACTCGACACCATCATTCCCCGCAATGATGGCATCGCGGCAACAGCCTCAGTACTCAACACCAACAACTGCCAGCCTCCAAACACTATCCTACAACTCATCCACTTTATCCTTGATCACAACGTCTTCACCTTTGACAACCAGTTCTTCATCCAGACACATGGAATAGCCACGGGGACCAAATGTGCCCCCAATATGACAACATTTTTATGCACAGGTTTGAACAAGACTTCTTCTCTATGCAGGATCTCCAACCAAAATTGTACACCAGGTACATTGACAGCATTTTCTTCCTCTGGCAAGGAGTCACTGATAAAACTACACAGTGACATCAACAAGTTTCATCCCACCATCAAACTCACCATGGACTACTCTCGACTATCTGTCTCATTCTTAGACACATGCATCTCCATCAAGGATGGACACCTCAGCACCACACTCTACCGCAAACCCACAGACAACCTCACAAAGCTACATTTCTCCAGCTTCCACACAAAACATATTAAAACAGCCATCCCCTATGGACAAGTCCTACGCGTACACCGGATCTACTCAGAAGAGGAGGAATGTGACGGACACCTGGAAGTACTCAGGGATGCCCTCAAGAACGGGGTACGATTCCCAACTCATCGTTCCGACGTGCCGCAGCAAGGAACCGTAATGACCTCCTCAGGAGACAGACATGTGCTGCAACCGACAGGGTAACCTTCGTTGTTCAGTAATTCCCAGAAGCTGAAAAACTACACCAGGTTCTTCATGACCTGCAACACATTATCAATGACGATGAGCACCTCACCAAGACCGTCCCCGCACCTCCACTACTTGCCTTTAAACAACTGCCAAACGTCAAATAGATCGTTGTTCGTAGCAAACTGCCCGGCTCTCAGGATAACTCCATACAACCCTGTCATGGTAGGCGCTGCAAGACGTGTCAAAGTGTGGACATAGATACCACCATTACGCGTTGGGACACCACCCGCCTTGTACACGGCAGGTACTCATGTGACTCAGCCAACGTTGTCTATCTTATATGTTGCAGGCAAGGATGCCCGGAGGCATGGTACACTGGGGAAGCCGAGCAAACGCTACGGCAATGGATGAATGGGCACCGCACAACAATCAACAGAGAGGAGTGTTCCCTCCCAGTTGGGGAACACTTCAGAGGCCCAGGACATTCGACCTCGGACCTTCGGGTGACCATCCTCCAAGGCAGACTTCGGGACAGGCAGCAGCAAAAAGTGGCCTGGGAAAGGTTGATAGCTAAGTTCAGTACCCATAGGGAGGGCCTCAACTGGAAGCTTGGGTTCATGTCACATTACAGGTGACCACTATTGCACTATATACACACACACACACACACACACACACACACACACACACACACACTTATGGAGATACACACATACACATGCATCCCCTCACAGACTTAAGACACTCTGCACTCACTAAACACACACACACACTTTCTCACACTCACAACCCCCACCCAGACAGACACACACACATAGACAGACAAAGACCCACATGCACACATATTATGTGGGATGAATTTGTACTTGCAGGGTTACATTGTAATTTACTCAAAAACTGCATGCGTTCATGTACAATTCTGAGCTCAAAAACTGCATGAATTGATGTAAAACTCCATTATCTCACTTTTTAGATTAGAATCCATCTAAACATCATGGCATAGACAGAAAACACAGGGGGCTAACACCTTCAACATATTGTGTAGCTATCACCATTGTTAACAGCTAACCTGAGAATGCAACTTTTTCAAAAAAGGTTTTGTGATTTACAGATGAAAGAAGTGAAACTGTCATGATATTCTAACAGATGAAAGGCATAATTTTTCAATGTATAATTTCAGTTACATCACACTGTAAATCTTTGCTATAAATTCTGTGTGTTAGGATTGAGCCCACCACTACCACCTGATGAAGGAGCGGCGCTCCGAAAGCTAGTGTGTTTCCAATTAAACCTGTTGTTGTGTGATTTTTAACTTTTCTCCCCAAAGCTGACTGTTCCTGAGTAGAGGAGCACATGTGTGAGGCCCTCTCTTAGTGCTGCCATTGAGGAGCATTTACTCAGTGAGTGCAAGAGGTTTGTTTGAAACAGACCACAATGGAGAGATCAGCGCCCAGGGAAGTGAAGGAACAGCAGGCTCCTTCCAGCAGCACATCGGGATGGGAGCCTGGGACACAAACGGGGCTCCGAGACCGGGATTGATTCGGGGTGAGTTCAGGGAGAACCGGGGGCTGTTTGTAAGAGGCCGAGTGAAGCAGGAACTGGTCCCGGAACTTGGAGTGAGCGGGCTGGGGGGAAGAGAGAGACCTTTCTCGGGCTGTGTGTGGGCCCGCTGAGGGAGACAGAGTGGGAGGAAGCTGCTGTGGCACATTCTTGTGGTTTGCAATCCTCTGAACCCTGTCTTAATTTCATTCTGTTTCCCGCTCTTTCTTGAGATAGTGTGGACCAACGGTAGGAATGGGTTATTCTTGTAAAAGGACATACTGGGGTCTTGGTAAAAACATTAGAAAACATTTTTCCCATTTCCAACAGGTAGTTGGGGAGTTGGATGTTGAACTGTATAAGTATCCTGGTGATTGAGTACTCCCATTCATGGTGCTGGGCAGTTGTTGATCAGTTTCTGGATCTCACTCAACTGATATCAAGTTAAAAATCACACAACACCAGAGCAGCTCAGGGCAACAATGGAATCAGATCAACTTAATTCTGATTAAGTTGTTGGCTTTAAAGAAAAAAAACACACATCCTAATGAAGATGCAATGAATATGACAATGATCAGTTCAATATTGCCAGACTAGCCTCATGTTGATTTACAGGTGGTGTCCTTGTGTCTTCCTCCAGAAAAACACCTAAGGGACTAAGACACTGTAATACTTCCTCAGTTCAAAGCACAGAGTGACCAGCTGTCTCTAACAAACGGAAGGTATGTCGCCCATTGACGTTGACACACCAGTGTTGAAGATAGATAAACTGAATCCTCATCCAAAATAGACATTCAGGAACAACATTAAAATCTGTAATTATTAAGAGCATCTTCAAAGTTACAATGAAGATAGACAAATAGGCCACATCGTTGCATTGTTTCAAGAACCATCTATGAAGGATGGGTTAAGTACAGAGATGGAGGGAAACTGTGCTCACTGACAGGGCAAGAGTTACCGAAGATTTGTTGAGTCATAGAGACGTATAGCATGGAAACAAACTCTATGGTCCAACTTGTCCATGCCGACCAGATATTCTAACCTAATCTAGTCCCATTGCCAGCACTTAGCCCATCTCCCTCTAAACCATTCCTGTTCATATTGTTAAAGTATAGATTTGAGACAGCCCATAGAATCCCTTGTGGACTCGGATCTATAAGCCTCTCTTGGTTCGTCCTGGAGATCATACACTTTGGTAGTCTGAAATAAAAACCTCTTACAAACAGTTTAGTTTAATTTTAGCCTTGCCCTTTATTTATTCTTAATTAAACAGACAGTGGAAAGGCAATAATTTGTAAGGAAGAGAAGTTAATTAACAGGTCTGTACGCGCTTAACCGATCACTCCTGTAGGCCCTTAGCCATCCATCAGGTGGGAAAAACAGATCCAGCCTAGTCAGTGCCTGTTGGTGAGGTAGGTCCCTGTCATAAAGAGGTATCAGTCTAAACTGAGTGGGAGAGGTCATAAGGTAACCTTGAACAGCTTGCATATCAGAGATCATTGTTTTATAAAATGGCATCTTAGCGAGGAGGGCAAACTTTGACCATAAAATGGCTTCCTGACAAATTGTGCCAGAATCTGTTCAATGTGAGGTTTAGAATAATTTTTAAACTAGGAGCAGACTCCTGCTTTTTAATCTTAAGCACAAAATCATTCTGTATCTGAGGCTGAAAGGTTAAATTTTAAATGATTCATTAGTCTCAAATTACACATGCTTTCTTTGCAGGGCTGTGATTCAAATTCAAAGACGACAGAAGATCTGACGAGTTAGAATTGACTGCGGGGCAGTCGTGGTGTGTAGGAACACCAAGTAAGTTAAAGCTTCATCAATATTACATTTTAGAGTTTGCATTTCATAATAGCTACTCAAAATCATCATAAAGTCCCAAATGCTCGCGCTCTCACACACACACACACGCTCGTAATAAGAATCCATTATAATTGATAGGACCTGACCGTTCATTACAAGGCCTTTGACATGCTTCTGAGATGACACAAAGTTTCCGAGATCACAATCAAACACTGTCATTAAATTAATAAGTTAACAACTGTGAATGTTATCCCTCTGTGTCTTTTTTACACAGATTCATTGACGTTAAGGCAAATGTTCTTAATTGCTTTAGAGCATCCTGTTATCACTTGGTGAGAACAAATTTTTTTTATCTTCTGCACATCCTCGGTTCCCCCTTTTGTGGCTTGATGCCTCTCTGCCTGCCCTGTTTATTTTCTTGTGTTCTATAATTCAACATTACATTTAGTCTAAGTATTTAAGGACAAATGTTAAGGCTTTCTCATTATACTCACTCAGATGCCTTTCAAATGTTATAATTGTACCAGGCTCCACCACTTCTCCATTAGCCTTATAGTTTTATAAACTTCTATAAGGTCACTCTCCAGGTAAAACAGTTCCAGCGTGTTCAGCCTCTGCCTACAGCTCAAATTCTCCAACCGGGATGAAGCACATTTACATGGAGTTTATGTGTGGCTGAATAGGACAGAATTAATTCTTTACTGAATAGTTGTCACATACCAAGATGACAATTAAATAATGTGAATTTCAAACAGACAATCTATACATGTAGCTCATGTGCTAATCTCGCAACATTTCCTTTCTATAACCCACTGGCAATACGACTTGATAAACTTCTGCCCATTTCTCATCTGCCTGAATGTGATGTTCTCCATTTCCGCATCAAGACATAATTTTTAAGATAATAACAATCGGGGATACATTTGGATTCATTGTGTATGCTTTTTGATACCATTGCTTTAAATTTTCAACTTTTTGCTGTAACTCAGTTAATTTACCTGAGCTAAAGATGTCTGCTTTGTCATCTCTGTTCTTGGTTTGTCTCAACTGTCTGATCAAACAGGGTCTCTGCTAATTTCCCTTCAAGTTTCTTATCTGTACTCTTATCTGTGGGGTCTGTAGGGAGGATGAGCAAACTGACCACAGCACTGTGGGAGAGGGAGTCATTCATGAGGAAGGAGAAAAGAGAAATGCAAGTGTAATCGGAAACAATGTAGTCAGGGGAATAGAGACTCTTCCCTGTTGCCAGAATTGAGAGTCCCGAAGGCAGATTTACCGACCTGGTGCCTGGCGTCCCAATAGGCATCTGGGCTGAGATCGAGAGAAGAAGTTCTGCTGAAGGAATACGTGCAGCTCGGATAAATTTTTTAAAAGAATCAAAAAGGTAATAATCTCTGGATTACTACCTGAGCCATAAAGTCAGCAAGATTATAACAGTAAGATGTGTGGCAAACAGGGGGTTTGAATTCACTGGACATTGGAGTCAGTACTGGGGAAGGATGGAACTGTTCTGAAGGGACAGGCTACATGTGAATGATACTGGGATTAGAGTCCTGGAGAATGGCATAACCAGGGCCTATATATTGGACTTTAAACTAAAACAGGGGGTTGTTTTTCAGCTGCATGCAAAATTATGGAAAAGTCAAAATGGGGAAGTGCTCAGCACAGGTGAAAGCTTTCACAACATGTTGCAAGACAGAAAGTATGGAAAGGATCAGGAATCTAACTTCAGGCACAACAGATAAGGGGACAAATATAAGAAGATGGACAATTAACGCAGGGCTGAGGGACTTGTAACTAAATACACACGGTCTACAGAACAAGGTAAATCAGCTGGTATGCCAGAGTAACGTTGGCATTCACAATGTTGTAGGTATCAGAGAAAAGGCTGCAGGGGGTTCAGGGCTGGCAGAGTCAGAGGGGTTGCCTTGTTTGTAAGAAATAAAATTAAATTAACAACACAAAGCGAAATAGAGTCAGAAGGTGTAGAATCCATGAAGGTAGAGATCAGGAACCACAAAGGAATAAAGACTCCGAAGAAACTTGTGTACAAGCCATAAGCCATTGTCACGATGTGGGGGAGAAAATACATCAGGAGATTATAAAAGCATGTAAGGAACTGTTGCAATAATCACTGGGGACTTGAATATGCAGGTGGACTGGGTAAAACAGGTTTGTAGCAGTTCTCAAGAAATCGTGGAATTATGTGAGAGATTTTTTGTTTGGAGCAGTTTGTGGTAGAGCCCACTCAGGAACAGGCAATTCTGGATTTAGTGATGTGTAACGAGGGAGACTTGATTAGGGAGCTCAAAGTGAAGAAACTCCTAGGACACAGTGGCCATAACATAATAGAGTTCACCCTGCAGCTTGAGAGGGAGTAGATTGAATCAGATGTAACAGGATTACAATTGGGTAAAGGTAACTACAAAGACATTTTTGTTTGGAGCAGTTTGTGGTAGAGCCCACTCAGGAACAGGCAATTCTGGATTTAGTGATGTGTAACGAGGGAGACTTGATTAGGGAGCTCAAAGGTGAAGAAACTCCTAGGACACAATGGCCATAACATAATAGAGTTCACCCTGCAGCTTGAGAGGGAGTAGATTGAATCAGATGTAACAGGATTACAATTGGGTAAAGGTAACTACAAAGACATGTGGGTGAAGCTGGACAAAGTTGATTGGAAGGGAGAGCCGACCAGCGAAGACAGTGGAGCAGCGATGGCAGGAGTTTCTGGTTTAATTCAGGAGACATTGCAGAAATTCATCCCAAGGAAAAAGAAAAATACTAAGGGGAGGATGAGACAACCCTGGTTAACAGGGGAAGTCAGGGAGAGCATAAAGGCAACACAAGCAGCATATAGTGTGGTAAAGATCAGTGGAAGCCAGAAGATTGGGAACTCTTTAAAAAAACAGAAATAACTTTTTAAAAAAAAGGTGGGGACGGGGAAAGAAGTGAAATATGAGAGTAAGCGCGCTACTAATACAGAAGAGGGCTGCAGGCAATTTTCTTGGATATCTAAACAGTTACAAAGAGACAAGAGTGGACATTGGACAGCTTGAAAACAATGCTGGAGAAGTAGTAATGGGGAACCACAGCACGGCACGGATCTGAAGTGGTACTTTCCATTAGTTTTAAACAGTGGAAGACACCAGCAACCAACCAGAACTTCAAGGGAAACTTGGGGACAGAAGTGAGTGCATTGGCCATTGGTAAGGGGAAGGTGCGGTGAAGCTGAAGGCAGATAAATCACCATGACTGGATGGACTACACTCCAGATAACTGAAGGAGACAGCAGAGTAGATTGGAGAGGCATTGGTGATGATTGTTCATAAAGCACTGGAGTCAGGCAGGGTCCCAGATGACTGGAAAATGGCTAATGCAACACGTGTTTAAGAAAGGGGGGCAGAGGCAGGAAACTATAGGCTACGTAGCTAGAATGTAGTCATTCCTAAGGCTTGAGAATCCCTTGTTTAGAATGAGGCTGCAGAGTACTTGAAAGTGCATGGTAAAATAGGGCAGAATCAGCACAGCTTTGTTAAGGAGAGGTTTTCCCTGACAAATCTGTTCAAATTCTTTGAGGAAGTAACAAGTTAGACAATACAAAGCCGGTGGATGTAATCGATTTGCATTTCCAGAAGGCCTTTGATAAGGTACCACACAGCAGGCTGCTAAATAAGGTAAAGGCAGAGAATTGGCTGCTTGGCAGAAGGCAGAGAGTCAGGATAAAAAGGTCTTTTACAGAATTGGCAGCCGGTGACTCGTGGACTTCCACAGGGGTCAGTGTTGGGACCACAACTACTCTTGTTATGCCTTAATGATCTGGACAAAGGAACTGAGGGTATTCTTACCACGTTTGCACATGGGTTAGATGTTGGTGGAGGAGCAGGTAGTGCTGAGGAGGTGCAGAGGATGTAGAAGGATTTGGACAGGATTTTCAAGAGTGGACGAAGAAGTGACAGATGGAATACGATGTGGGAAATTATGAGGTTATGCACTCTGGTAGAAGGAATAAAGTTGTTGATAATTTTCTGAACAGGGAAAGTCTTCAAAAATTTCAAAGGCAAGGGACCTTGGGAGTCCTAGTTCAGGAATTCTCTGAAGGTTAACTGGCAGGTTCAGTTGGCAGTTTGGAAGGCAAATGCCATTTTTACATTTATTTCAAGGACGCTACAATACAAGAGCAGAGATGTGCTGCTGAGGCTCTATCAGCTCTGGTCAGACTGCATTTGGAATATTGTGAGCAGCTTTGGGTCCGTTATCTCGGGAAGGATGTGCTCGTGCTGGGAGGGAGCCCAGAGTACATTTACAAGAATGACCCCAGGATGAAGGACTTGTCAGAAAAACAGCAATTGAGGATAACTCTGGGTCTGTATTCAATAGGTTAGAGAAGTATGAGGGGGATATAAGAATGATAGAAAGGCAGGTAAAAGAGAAGGCGAAGGTGGATTGGTGTTTTTGATTAAGGAAAACATTGCTGCTCTAACTAGAGATAATATTTCTGAAAAAGATCATCCAGTGAAAATATCTGGGTTAAAATAAAAAAGGAATAATCACCATGATGGGACTGTACTATAGGCCCCCCAACAGTCAGAAGGAAACTGAGGAACAAACACACACAGATTTCAGATATATGTAAGAATATGTAAGACTGTAATAGTAGGTTTTTACAAACATTATCTGGAAGTACCATTGTGTTAAAGGCTTGGATGGAGAAGAGACTTTTAAATTTCGAAGAAAATTTCTTAATCAACATATAAATGTTCCGTGAGAAGGAGCTTCATGTTCCAGGATACAAATGCTACAGGAAGCTTAGAAAGTGGGGGCAAGAGAGGAGGGAAGTGTCAGTTTTAATAAGGGATAGCATTACTACTGTACTTAGGGATGATATTCCTGGGAATATATCCAGGAAGTTATTTGGATGGTACTGAGAAATAAGAAAGGGATGGTCATTTTATTGGGATGATATTATAGACTCCCTGATAGCAAGAAATTCAGAAACAAATTTGTAAGGAGATTTCAGTTCAATATAAGAATAATACGGTGGATATGGTAGGGGATTTTAACATTCCAAACGTAGACAGGGACTTCCATAGTGTTAAGGGTTTAAAAGGAGAGGAAAGTGTGTACAAGGAAAGTTTCTGATTTTGTATGTGGATGTTCCTGCTAGAGAAGATGTAAAATTTGACATAGTCCTGGGAAATAAGGCAGGGCAGGTGACTAAGGTGTCAGTGGGGGAGCAGTTTGGAGCCAGAAACCATAAATCTTGTTTGTTTTTAAATAGTGATGGAAAAGGATAGACTGGATCTAAAAGCTGAAGTTCAAAATTGGAGGAAGGCTAAGTTTGACAGCAGTCGGCAAGAACTTTCAAAATCTGATTGGGGGCAGATGTTTGGAGGTAAATTGAAGGCTGGGAAATGGGAAGCCTTCAAAATGCGATAACAAGAGTCCAGAGTTAGTATATTCCTGTTTGGGTGAAAGGAAAGGCTGGTAGGTGGCGGGAATGTGGGATGATGAGAGAAATTGAGGTTTTGGTTAAGAAAAAATGAAGCATATGTCAGGTATGGACAGAAGAAATTGAGTGAATCTTTAGAGTATAAAGGTCGTAGGAGTATCCTTAAGAGAGAAATCCTGAGGGCAAAAAGGGAACATGAGATAGCTTTGGCAAATAGAAGTAAGGAGAATGCAAAGAGTGTTTTAGAAATAGATTAAGGACAAAACAGTAACTAGGGAGACAATAGGGCCTCTCAAAGATCAGCAAGGCACCTAATGTGTGGAGCCGTGGGAGATGGGGAAGATACTACATGAGTATTTTTCATCAGTGTTCACTGTGAAGGAGGACGTGGAAGAATATAGAATGTGGGAAAATAGATAGCGACATCTTGAAAAATGTCCATATTACAGAGGAGAAAGTGCTGGATGTCTTGAAATGCAGAAAAATGGATAAATCCCCAAGACCTGATCAGGTGCACCCTCGAACTCTATGGGAAGGTAGGGAAGTGATTGCTGGGCACCTTGCTGAGATATTTTATCATTGATAGTTGCAGGTGATGTGCTGGATGACTGGAAGATTGTTAACGTGGTGTCACTATTTAAGAAAGGTGGTAAGGAAAAGCCAGGGAACTATAGACCGGTGAGTCTGATATCAGTAGTGGGCAAGATGTTGGAGGGAATCCTGAGAGACAGGATTGACATACATTTGGTAAGAGCTGAAAATGTGTTGCTCGAAAAGCGCAGCATTTCAGGCAGCATCCAAGGATTCTCCTGCTCCTTGGATGCTGCCTGACCTGCTGCGCTTTTCCAACAACACATTTTCAGCTCTGATCTCCAGCATCTGCAGTCCTCACTTTGGTAAGGCAAGGATTGATTCGGGATAGTCAGCATGGCTTTGTGCATGGGAAAACGTGTGTCATGAACTTGAATGAGTTGTTTTGAAGAAGTAACAAAGAGGATTGATGAGGTCAGAGTGGTGGATGTGATCTATATGGCCTTCAGTAAGGTGTTTGATGAGGTTCTTCATGGGAGATTGGTTAGCAACGTTAGATCTCATGGAATACAGGGAAGGTAGCCAATCGGATGCAGAACATGCTCGATGGTAGAAGACGGAGTGGTGGTGGAGGAGAGCTGCTTTTCAGACTGGAGGCCTGTGACCAATGGTGTGCCACCAGTATCAATGTTGGATCCTTTATGTGAATGATTTGGATTTGAACATAGCAGGTATAGTTAATAAGTTTGCAGATGACACCAAAATTAAACAGCAAAGAAGGTTCCTTCAAAGTAAAGCAGAGTCTTCATCAGATGGGCCAATGGGCTGAGGAGTGGCAGATGGAGTTTTATTCAGATAAATCTGGGGTGCGACATTTTGGAAAGGCAAATCAGGGCAGGACTGGTACACTTAATGGTAAGATCGTGGGGAGTGTTGCTGAACAAAGAGACCTTGGAATGCAGGTTCATAGTTCCTTGAAAGTGGAGTCGCAAGTAGATAGGACAGTGAAGAAGGCGTTTGGTACATTTTCTTCATTGATCAGTGCATCGAGTATAGGAGTTGGGAGGTCATGTTGTGGCTGTGCAGGTCATTGGTGAGGCCAGTTTTGGTATAGTGCATACAATACTGGGGTCCTTCATATTGGAAGGATTTTATGAAATGTTGAAGGGTTCAGAAAAGATTTACAAGGAATTTGTCAGGGTTGGAGGATTTGAGCTATACAGAGAGGCTGAACAGGCTAGGGCTGACCACATAGTGGTTTATAAAATCATGAGGGACAATGTCTCTTCCCTGAGGTGGGAGAGTACAAAACTAGAGGCATAGGTTTAAGGTAAACGGGGAAAAATTTTAAATGGATCTACGTGGCAACTTTTTCATGCATAAGATGGTATGAGTCAGGAATGAGCTGTCAGAGGAAGTGGAGGAGGCTGGTACAATTACAACATTTAAAAGGCATCGAGATGGGGACATGAATAGGAAGGGTTCAAAAGGATGTGGGTCAAGTGCTGGCAAATGGGACTAGATTAGTTGCTGACATCTGGTTGGCATGGATGAGCAGGACCAAAGAGTCTGCTTCAGTGCTGTACATCTCGATGACTAAATGGCTGTGAATGATAACATTTATTGGAAATCGGGTGACGTGAATTGAGAATGGAGAGGGATAAAAAAAGTTATAATTGCTTGGTGGTATTTGACTATTCTGGTGAAAAATTCTCTCTAGAAATCGAATTCCATGTGTGTCTAATTCAAGTGCTCTGTGACTGTGGAAAGTAAGTTTTTCTGTCTGACAGCGATAACATACCTGCTGTTTGTTAGAAGGAACTGATCACACTTGCCTTCGTACAGAGAGAATGTTACATTGTCTTGCTCCTTAATGTAATTGTCTGGAGGAAGAGAGAAGAGACATCCCCGTAAATCAACATGAAGTGAGTTTGACAGTATCAAACCTTTCAATGTAATATTCATTTTATAATCATGAGGCCATGTTTCTTTCAAGCCAGCATTTCAAACAGAACTACAGGTATGACTCCATTCTTGGCCTGAGTTGTTCTTTGTCTCATGATTTGTAACAAAAGAAATCTACACCAATTCACTGGGAACCAGATGCTAACCAACACCTCTACAGCTCCACAATGGGGCTACCCAATACAATAACAAGGCCTGTTGTGAGAGGTTCTGGGTAACGACATGGGAGAGCTCTAGCCCTAGTTGTAGAACTCAATATTGGGTGCAGAAGGCTGTTGTGTTCCCAACCAGAAAATGAGGTACTATTCTTCCAGCTTGCACTGAGCTTTAGCTGGAGCACTGCAGCAAGCCTGTGAAGTGTGTTGTGAGGCACAGGTCCAGTAGTTTGAGTATGCAGTCTTTGTTGATAGGTTCCCCGTCTTGTTGTCTGTTCTGTATGTCCAGCAGGCTGGCTATTGTTTCTCTGGTTAGGGTTTTGTCGCTAGAGGTGTACAGTGCCATTACATCTAATGAGACCATAGTTTCTTCCTTGTCTATATGTATATTTCTGATGTCCAAGAAATCCTGTGTTGACTGTATGGTGTCTGGATTAGGTGTTTCGGTTTCTGTTGTAGTTCTTTAGCCAGTTTGTGTGATTGTGTGACGATACTTTGTTTGTTGTGTCTCAGACACAACATAGTGAGACAAAGTATCGTATCCCTGATAACAAGGAAAAGACAAACACACAACCTCAACACCAAGGAGAGGGAAGCACTAAAAACACTAAGAAATGATAAGAACATAATCATACTACCAGCAGACAAAGACAGAATGACGGTCATCCTGGACAAAGCAGAGTACATCCAGAAAGCGCAACAACTACTTGCAGATACCAACACCGACCAAAAGAGAGAGTTTGACCCCATTCCACAGCTCACCAATAGGATAAACAACACACTGAGGAACCTGCAAAAAAACGGACAGATAACCAGGTTTGATCTACAGAGAATGAAACCTGAAAGCAACACCACCCCCAGATTCTATGGACTACCTAAAGTGCACAAACCAGACATCCCACTCAGACCCATCATATCACTACGAGGGACACCATCACACAAACTGGCTAAAGAACGACAACAGAAATTGAAACACCTGATCAGCGGATCCAGACACTCTATACAGTCAACACAGAAATTCTTGAACATCATCAGAAATATACATATAGACAAGGAAGTCTATATGTCAAGTCCCACTCAAGTCCCTCTCACCCATCAACCTTCTATGCTGTAAAAGGAAACAACCCAAACTTCCCTCCCCAATACTTCCAGGAAGAGATTTGTTTTTGTGGATCTTTCCAATCAGACGAATACCAGCATGAACACGGACTAGTACGTGACGGTGTAGGATCAGCAGCTCACAGATTCATACTCACCATTCAATCAACTTCACCCGATCTCTGCGTGTTTGAAATTTCTTGCAGGTCTGTCCTCACTCAGGCCCTCAGCTCGATTTCCCATCACCTCCCCTGGAACGAACTATTTCCAGATCATCACCCAACCGAGTTCCAATCCCAATCGTGACAACAATTTGCTGCTGTGAGTGTACGAAAACTCCTGGCAACAAGGTCACTGAGCCAAGGTCCCACGGAATGACCTCCTAGAATTGTCCAGAATGTGGCTGAGAACTTCTACGTTCATAGAATCATAAAGTTTTACTGTACGGAAGGAGGCCATTTGTGCCTGTACCAGCTCCTGAATGAGCTACCCAGGTAGTCCCAGTCTCCAGCCCTATCTCTGTAGCCCTCAAACATCATCCCTTCCAAATTTATATCCAGCTCTCTTTTCAAACCTCCTATGAAATCTGCCTCCACCACACCCTAAAGCCGCACATTCAAAACCCAACAATCCAAATAAGTTTCTCCTCATCTCACTCTCTCATTGACCATCTTGAAATTCTACCAGCCAGTTACTAATAGACCAATGAGTGAAAAACAAGAACTTACTTTCCCGTCAGAATTGTTCAAACTTTCAACACCTCAATAAGGTCACCACTTCATCTTCGCTGCTCGAAGGAGAATAAGCTCAATCTCCTGAACTTTTGTAAAATCCCTCATCATTGGTATCATTCTTGTAAATCTCCCTCACATTGTGTCCAGGGTTTGAACATCCTTCCTTTAGTAAGGTGTCCAGAACAGAACAAAACCAGCCTGGGTAATAGAAGGTCAACTCCCTTTGTCAAACGCATTTCTAAATTCAGCTTCTGTTGCCTGTAAGGTGTTACACACAAATAAATATCTAACAGATCAAAGGTGCATCTCCAACATGATCTAATATTCTCTATTCAATACTTGCTGTCATTTGAATTAATTTCTTTTCTGCCCTCTGCTTTGTGTTGGGTTAGCTCAGTTGGCTGGATGGCTGGTTTGAAATATGGAGTAACATCGACCGCGTGGGTTTGAATCTCTCATAGACTGAGATTACCATGAAGAACTGTCCTTCTCCATCTCTCCCCTTGTGTGAGGCATGGTAACCCTCAGGTTAAACCACCACCTACCAGTTATCTCTCTCTCTCTGATACACCAGCTGAGGTCCACCAGTGTCTTTTATAACTTCAACATCACCTCCTTGTTCTCAGACTCTATGCCCTTATTAATAAAACCAAGAATGCTATGTGTTTTATTAACTGCTGTCTCCCTGTTATGCCGCCTTCACTGATCTGTGAACATATACCCCCAGCTCCAAACCTGCTTGAGTTTTTTTTTACCCCCTAAATGTATTGTCTTTCCATTTCTTTCAACCAAAGCCCTTCACCAAATTTGTGTTGAATCATGTTTGTCTTTATTTTCGAATGTTCACGAATTAAAATCTATTTTGTTAAATAAAACTTAATTTTCTCCCTCCTAGCAGTTTTGCTATATAATATAACTCCAATCTAATATAACAATATAACTCCAAAAGAACATCCAGGCTGGCATCAGGTCGAGTCCACTTGGCCCCTCAGGAATCTGCTCTGCTATTCCATACGATCATAGCTGATCCCATCTCAGCCTCAACTTCACTTTCCTGCAAACACTCCTTTTGACCCATCACTGATTAACAATCTGTCTGTCTCCTGCTCCAATTTATGCAGTGGTGGTGGGGAGTTGGACGGGGGGTGATGTTCCCACAGATGTACAACCCCCTCCTCATTTGAGAGAATTCATTGCTCCTTACCTCTGTTTTCAGTCTGCCCAGCCCCTTATCATGAAATGATAACCTTTTATTCTAGATTCGCCCACATGAGCAAACATCCTCTCCCCAACTCCTTTGTCAATACCCCCTTTAGCATCTTATAACCTTCCATTAGATCTCCTCTCCTCCAAACTCTAGAGAAACTGCTCAATCTCTCATCTAAGACAAACCCTTCATCTCTGGAAATGATTGGGTGAATCTCCTCTGAACTACTTCCAGTATAAACTGCATCTGTCCTCAAGTAAAGAGATCAAAATTGTCTCTTTTCATAAGACTAAACTTTCATCAGGGCAATCAATTCAGTGATCTCCTTTGAACTCCCTCCAATTACATCCCTACTCAAGGAATGGGACCAAAACTGTCTGCAGTATTCCGGATGTGCAAACCCCAATCCCTTGTACAGGTGCAGTAACAATTACCTACTTCCATACTCCATTCTGTTCATAATAAATGTCTTCCTTGTGACTTGCTGTATCCTGTACACTACTTTGAGATTCGTCCACACAGACATCCTGATCCCTTTGCCCTGACATTTTGAACTTTCTCTCGTATTCAGATGATAACTTGCCTTTTTCAATTCTTCCAACTGCAATGAATAACCTCACCACTAATGGGACTGACCAACGCTCAGTTCAGTGTCTAACGGAAATTGAGAGTGTGCCCTCGATTTGAAATGTTGTGCTTTAGATTTGCAAATGAGTCAGACACAACAGTTCATTTGCTCCAATTTGGCTAACTGATGTAAAATTGCTGGGTTTGCACCCCAGAGTGATTTTCAGACCATTTGGACAGTGTTTGAATGTTGTTCGAAGTTGCTAACCACCTCACTAACTTACCTGTGTTGCAGGGAAAAAAAAACAGCCAGAGAAAATAAGAGAGAAAGAACATCGGAAAAGTTTTTCTGTAAATATTCAGCTTCTCCTGCTAGTAAATGAATCTGGATTCTTTGACTGATGAACAAGCAACAATTATTCCAATTTTAACCTTTAGTTTATACCTGTGCGGACCATTCCTCTGAACACAGCGCATTTCTTTGTATGTCTCCCCAAGTAATTTCATCTGCCACTTGTTCAATCTGCCCACATCCTCACAAAGCATGTTCCCAAATAGTGCTTTATTTCTTTTTTAATTCACTGGTGGGATGTGAAAATTACTGGCTTAGCCTAGAAATTATTATCCATCTTTAGTTGGCCCTTGAGAAGGAGGTAATGAGCTGCCTTCTTGAACCACTGTTGGTAGACCCATGATACCATTAGAGAGGGAACGACAGGATTTTGACCCAGCGACACTAAACAAATGCTGATATATTTCCAAGTTGGGATGGTGAGTGGCTGAGAGGGAAACTTGCAGGAGGTGGTATTCTCATGTACCTGCTGTGCTTGTCCTTCGTGATGGATGTGGTTGTGAGTTTGGAGGGTGCTGCCTGAGGATCTTTGGTGAATTTTTGAAGGGCATCTCATAGCTGCTACTGAACACGGGTGGTGGAGGGAATGGATGTGATGTCAATTAACTAGGGGCTGCGTTGTCCCTGGATGGTGTTTGGCTTCTCAAGTGTGGTCTACAAGGTGCACTGCAGAAGTGAGTGAGTGTGTAAGTGTCAATGAGAATGTGTGTGTGTCTCTCTCTCTCACACACAGATGTACACATTCATACTCTCACTCAAACGCACTACACACACACTCTCTCATACGCACACCCTCATACACTATGTGAGCAACATCAGTTTGAAACCTATATCGAGTGCAGACTGGGTTACCTGCTGGAATGTCTCACCCACCTTGTTTCCAATCCCGGAGTTTAATGGGAAGCAATGCGAGGAGAGAAAGGATCAGAAACAGTGGGACGATGAGTACTGCCATCTCAGTGCTGTGTGCCTGTGCTGGATTCAGAGATGGATTTCCTGTCAATAACATCATCCCTTCAGCAAACACCAACCCCAGTGTTTCCTGTTCCCTGTCGCCCTGACCCCGGCCAACACTCGTGTCTGTAAAATTCTCTCCAAACCCTCACCATTGCATTAACATCATTGTTTCTGTGCAGCCTGTCTCATTAAGAATATCCCACCAATCCAACAGAAATTATTCCATGCTAAACTCAAAAGATCGCTCTGCACCTAATCTCTCTAAATTGTCAACTAGAAATTACTGTCCCTCATTTTCACGGCCTGCATATATCGAGGCAAAACTTCCCTTGTCCTCCACCTGTCAGCAGCAACTGGGCCATTCACAGAGAAACATCAAAAATATCATCAGGAGGGGGCCATTCGGCCCCTCTCGTCTGCTCTGCCCATTCAAAGGGATCATGGTTGATCACCCAACACAGTCCCCTGTCTCCCCGCACTCTCCCTTTACCCCCTAAGAACTCAATCCAAATCCTTCCTGAACAACATTCAGTATTCTGGCCCTGACTGCTTTCTGTGACAGAGAATTCCACAGGCTCCCCACTCTCTGGGTGAAGACATTTCTCCCATCTCAGTCCCACTCCATTTTCTTTTGACCGTGACCCTCTAGCTCTGGACTCTCTGCCCAGTCACCAGGAACACCCTCCCTGCATTTACTGTTTCATCCTTCAAATTTATAGGTTTCTATGAGATTTCCCCCTTAATTCTTCTAAACTCCAGTGAATATCATCCTAACCATTCCTGTCTCTCTCCATCTGTCAGTCCTGCCATCCCAGGAATCATTCTGGGAAACCTTCACTGCACTCCCTCCATAGGCACAATATCCTTCCTCAAATAAGGAAACCTCAAACTGCTCACACACTTCTCCAGGGTGTGGTCTCACAGTGTCCAATTGTAAAGAGACATCCCTGCACTTGGACTTGAATCCTCTCACTATGAAGGCCTCCCTTATCTAAGAAAGGATATTACTCTCTCTCTCTCCCTTCCCCCCACAGATGCTGCCGACCTGCTGAGTTTCTGAAGTAATTCTTTAGAGTGTTCCTGTCAAGACTTCAGCTGGACCCCAGTGAAGAACAAGCACAGATCAAAGATGAAGAATGAATTACCGAGCTCTGAGGTTGATGGAATTCGTGGTCACATGAAATATCGTTCCAATCCCTGGTGATCGCAACAAGGTATCTACCTTGGTGCTGGGACTGGAAGGATTCAATGGCCAGCTCTCTCCTGTCTGAGCTAAAGTTGTAATTCTCGCTGGCATTGTTTAAGGCTTACCTTTGAAGGTACCATTGAAAGTACGGTCCTGTACCTCGATACACACAATACACACTCTCGAACAAGACGATTCCCAATCGGAAACTCCATTTTATTGACTCTGGGGGTGAGGAAAACGTCAGCAACAGGAACTGGAACAAAACAAGACAAAGAGGAAATAAAAGATTGGATGTTGAAATTGTCTTTCTTTTTAGAGATGTTATCTTCTATGACAGGATAACAACTGACAGAAAGGAGAAATAAAACAACTGAGATTTCACATTGTTGCAAAGTTTCCATCTGTTATAAAATCTACACTTCAAAAGATTTGTGTTAACGATGATAAAATCCAACCATTGCCCTCTTGATGTTTAATGGTATTACCATCACTGTCCCCAACCCCTGCTGTATCAAATCCTGAGGGTTACCATCACTAACCCCACCCCCCACAGTATCAACATCCCGGGAGTTACTGTCACTGTCCCCACCCCCAAACCACATTCAACATCCTGGGAGTTACAGTCACTGTCCCAACCCCCACCCCACTGTCAATCCTGGGGGTTAATCACAGTTCCCCCCACACCCATACTATCAACGTTCTGGGAGTTACCGTCACTGTCCCCACACCCACCTCCTGTCAACATCCTGGGGTTACCATCACTGTCCCCATCCCGCACCCCAATTTGAACATCTTCCATGCCAGTTAAAAGCAACCATCTCTCTGTTTTCAAATACCAGACTCCCATTTGTAAGGTCACAGAACCGAAACAGGCCCTTTGGCCCAACTCGTCCATGCTAACGAAGTCTCCAAACAGAACGAGCTAAATTTGCTTGTGTTTGGCCCATATCCGTCAAAACCTTTCCTATCCATGCATCTTTCCAAATGTTTCTTAGAGGTTGTTATTGTATCCTCTTCTACCACTTCCTCTGGCAGCTCATTCCAAAAAACACACCACCCTCTGTGTGATAAAGTTATCCCTCAGGTTGCTTTAAAATCTTTCCCCTCTCACCTTAAACCAATGTCCTCTAGTTTTGGACTCCCTGTTCTGGGGAAAAGACCTTGACTATTCACCTTATCCAAGCCCCTATTTCTGCAACAATATGCATATGAAACATCAAAGATCACTTAATGTGAGTCTAGCCTTGGATTGCAAGTGCACATCTAAATCATCCTTCAATATGATGAGGATTTCTGCCTCTCACACCCTTACAGGCAGTGAGTTCCAGATCTCCATCACCCTTTGAAACCTCCTACCCCTTACTTTAAATCTATGCCCCTCCCCAGGTCATTGATCCCTCCTTCAAGGGGGCAGGGGAGGTTTCTTCCTGTCTCCCCTATCTACACCCCTCATTATTTTATACATCTCAATCACGTCTGCTCTAAGGAAAACAACCCCAGTCTGTCCAATCTCTCTCCATCACTGAAACTCTCCAGCCCCCAAGACAATAACCTGGTAAATCTCCCTCTGCATGCTCCCCCAGTGCTATCACATTGCTCTGATGATGTCGATATGTATAGAGTTGCTTAAAAACTCACTGATATGGCGATATATTTGCTGTTCAGGAGAGACCCTGCCTGCTGGTTAGAAACAGCACAGTGCTAATTGCCCTCTTGACGTTTGCTGATGTTGATGATTGTGTGTACGGTTCTGCAGTGGTTGGAGTATTCCCAGTAAGCCTCCTTACCATCCTTGTAGAAAATATATTCAACTGGGGTTGAAACGAGTGGTTTAACAAGGTGCTGTCTCCCTCCACTACCTCATTTCCAGTGTGGGGACTCAGCTCTAGGACTGACACAGGGATGCCTGTGATTAAACCAAACTGTTAGGCACTTTTCTAAGGCAGGAATTGCTGTTTTCAACAACAAACAGTACTCCCACCATACAGTCAGAGAGAGTTACAGAGTCACTGAGAAAGTCAGAGAGAATCAGAGGGTCACAGAGAGGCAGGGAGAAACAGAGACATAGACACACAGAGGCATATAGAGTTATATAGAAACATAGTCAGAGTCAGAAAGAGGCACAAGATCACAGTGTCATCGAGATTAATCGACATAGAGTTAAAGTAAGTCATAGACAATCCGACAGAGAGAGATAGAGACCTCGCGGTTTATACAAGGTGCCTCACCGGGGGGGGGGGGGGGGGGGGGTTCTCTCCTGTCCCCCTCCACCCCCCAATAACCACCATCCTGACCCTCGGGAACGGGACATGTTGACACAGTCCGCTCTCCCTCGGCGCTTTTCCTTCCCGCGTGGCCCCGGCGCCATTTTAGCTTCAGGCCCCGCGCGAGATGGCGGTTAACGGCCGCCTCGTGCCCCAAGTGACCGTTAGCAGCTGCTTCAGGGGAAAGGCTCTTTAAAGGGAAAAATCCCAGGGATGAAACGCTTCTCATATGAGGAGAGGTTGAGGACTCTGGTTCTTAACTTGGTGGAGTTTAGAAAGATGAGAGAGAACCTGATTGAAACTTACAGAATATTGAGAGGTCCATTCATGTATCTGTCTAGATACATCTTTATTGATGCTATCGTCTGGGGAGTGTTTCTGAACAAACAGACCTACGGGGTGTAGGAAGACAGTTCCTTAAATGTGGCATTGCATCTTGACACTGTGGTGAAGTGAGCGTTTGGCATGCTTGCCTTCACTGGTCAGAGCACTGACGACAGGGGTTGGGGCATCATGTTACAGCTGTACAGGATGTTGGTGAGGCCACTTTTAAAATACTGTGTACAGTCCTGGTCAACGTGCTGTAGAAAGGATGTTGTTAAACTTGAAAGGTTATAAAAAAGATTTACAAAGATGTTACCAAGGTTGCAGGGTTTGAGTTATAAGCACAAGCTTCATAAGCTGAGAGCTTTTCTCCCCTGGAGCGTTGGAGGCTGTGGGGTTATAAAATCACGAGGGGCACAGAAAAGGTAAATAGGTATAGTCGTTTCCCCAATGTAGGGGTGTCCCAAACTAGTGGGCATAGGTTTAAGGTGAGAGTGGAAAGATTAAAAAGGGACCTGAGAGACAAATTTATCACACAGAGGGCAGTGAGTATATGGAATGAGCTGCCAGAGGAAGTGGTAGAGGCAGGTACAATTACATGGAAGAGACATTTGTAAAGGTACATGGATAAGAAAGATTCAGAGAAGTATGCGTCAAATGCAGATAAATGGGACTAGTTGAGTTTGGACATCCTTGTCAGCATGGGCGAGTTGGGCTGAAGGGCCTGTTTCCGTGCTGCATGACTCTATGAAAATGGATGAGAATAACAAACTTTGCCTGAATGTACAGGAGGAGCTGTGACTATGTGGGGTCATTATACAAGACCAATTTCTCTTGGCAAAACATATGATTGGAACAAATCAAAAACTGACCCTGACAAATGTTATTTCCCTGTATTCTGAACAGGATGTGGCCATCTCTGCCAAGGTGGGAAGTGAATGCAATTCCGAAATGTCCTTGAACCAATCGACTTGCTCAGCCAGAAGGCAGTGAAGAGTTTGCAAAGGGTTAGGAATCACTTGCAGAGCAGAGCAGGTAAGGAAGTCAGATTTCACTCCCTTAAGGACTATCACAGACAGGAATAGCAGAAGGCCATTCAGCCCCTCGAGCCTGCTCAGCCATTCAATAGCATTGTGGCTGATGCACCATTCCTCATGATCACTTTCCTGCATTTAACATGTAACCCTCAATACCTTGACTGATCAAGAATCTCCTGCTCCTGTCTCCACACACACAGCTCTCTGTGGCAAGGAGTTCCAATGACTCTCAACCCTCTGAAAGAAGAAACTCCTCCTCACCCCAGTCTTCAATTTTGAACCAGATGGTTGTTTGTTCCTGACAACAGTCATCATTAGAGTCTTAACTCCAGATCTGTTTTTGTTTAAAATTGCATTCCAAATCCACCACCTGCCAAAGCAAGATTCAAATTCACATCTGCAGGGCATACCCTGGGGAGCTGAAAATATAGGATTTTGCTTCCCCATTATTTCAGAAACTGAAAGTGAATCTCAGCAAAATTGAGACCAGAACAAGTTGCCCCACACCACTGAGCTAAACATTGATGTCGACAGAATCCATACATTGTGCAAAGGGACCATTCAGCCCATCCAGTCTGTCGCAAGCCAGTGAAGAGGATCCCACCCAGACCCCTACCCTACCCCTGTAACCCTGCATTAACCATGGCCAATCCCTCTCTCTAACCTGCACATCATAGAATCCTACAGCGTGGAAGCAGGCCTTTTGCCTGTCAGGACCATATACTGACCCTCTGAATAGCATCCGACCCAGACCCACCACCTCTCCAATCCCTGTAACCCTGCATTTCCCATGGCTATACCTCTTAGCGTGCATAACTCTCACACTATGGGCAACTTAGCAAGGCCAATCCATCTAAACTGCACATCTTTGGACTTTTGTCAGAAACCGGAGAACCTGGAGAAGACCCATGCAGAGAAGGGGAGAATGTGCAAACTCCCAATATGTGTGTATATGTGTGTGAGTGAATGAGAGTGCGGGTGAGAGTGCGGGTGAGAGTGCGGGTGAGAGTGCGGGTGAGAGTGCGGGTGAGAGTGCGGGTGAGAGTGCGGGTGAGAGTGCGGGTGAGAGTGCGGGTGAGAGTGCGGGTGAGAGTGCGGGTGAGAGTGCGGGTGAGAGTGCGGGTGAGAGTGCGGGTGAGAGTGCGGGTGAGAGTGCGGGTGAGAGTGCGGGTGAGAGTGCGGGTGAGAGTGCGGGTGAGAGTGCGGGTGAGAGTGCGGGTGAGAGTGCGGGTGAGAGTGCGGGTGAGAGTGCGGGTGAGAGTGCGGGTGAGAGTGCGGGTGAGAGTGCGGGTGAGAGTGCGGGTGAGAGTGCGGGTGAGAGTGCGGGTGAGAGTGCGGGTGAGAGTGCGGGTGAGAGTGCGGGTGAGAGTGCGGGTGAGAGTGCGGGTGAGAGTGCGGGTGAGAGTGCGGGTGAGAGTGCGGGTGAGAGTGCGGGTGAGAGTGCGGGTGGATGTGAGAGTGGATGTGAGAGTGGATGTGAGAGTGGATGTGAGAGTGGATGTGAGAGTGGATGTGAGAGTGGATGTGAGAGTGGATGTGAGAGTGAATGTGAGAGTGAATGTGTGAGTGAATGTGAGAGAGTGTGTGCGCCCAATGTTTTTGCCACTGGCCATGCAGGGGTTGGTTAGCTCAGTTGATTCTATAGTAGGCTTACAATGTACAGTCACATTGACAGCTTGCGTTCAATTGCTGGTCTGGTAGAGATTGCTGTGAGTGATCATTCCCTGTGCTTTAGATGTGGTGTCCCTCAGGTTAAACCATAAAACAGTTGTTTGCCTTTTCTCCCCCACACCTCTTTCTCCCTCTCTCTAATGAGACAATGGTGACTTCACATTAATCACCTGCTAATAACATAACTTTGCTGATTAAAAACTAACTGCCCTCTTTTTCACTGCAAAATAACTTTTATTTTTCCTCCCTGATGCAGTATTGGAGTGAGCTGTAAATAAAAGAGAAGACACTTTACCTATCTAAATGAAGTGGGAGAGGGTGCACAGGGAGATTTACCAGCATATTGCCTTGGGGGCTGCAGAGTTTCAGTGATTGAGAGAGGTTGGACAGACTGGGGTTGTTGTCTTTACAGCAGAGTAGATTGAAAGAGAGGGATGTATAAAATGATGAGGGATGAAGATAGGGGAGGCAGGAAGAAACTTTCCCCGCTTAATGGAGGTGGGGAAGGGGTATAGAGTAAAGGTAAGGGCCAGGAGGTTTCAAGGGGATGTGAGGAAAATCTTGTTCACCCAGAGGGTGATGTGCAATCTGTAAGTCACTGCCTGTGAGGGTGGGAGATGCAGAAGCTCTCATCAGATTGGAGGAGGATTTAAATGTGCACTCGTGACGCCAAGTGCTGGGGAAATGGGATTAGAGAATATCGAGATGGTTGTTTCTGACCAGCACAGACTCTGGCCTTTTTCTGGGCTGCAGATTTCTCAGAAAATATGACTAACTCACTTTCAGATGTGTATTCTACATCCAAGATACCATCTTGCGTGATTTTGTACATTTGATGTTCAGAGATGAGAGGTTTGTCATCGAAAGAGAGATTCATCAGTTAAGGCCAATATTCTCTGGCGTTTAGATGAATAAGGGAGATCCAACTGAGGGATATAGGGTGATAAAGGGGTTGGGATTGACAAAGGAGACAGAGAGGATGTTTCCTCAGGTGTGACAATTTAGAACGAGAGGGTCATTGTTTCAGGAGAAGGGAATGGAACAGATTGAAACGAGAGATGTTGAGAAATGTCTCCCCTCCAAGGCAGAGGGGGTGGGAATCTCTGGGAATTCACTTCCAAGTAGGTGGGGGCATGTCGGGACACTGAATAAATTGAAGGAGGGGACAGACAAATTGTTAATCAGTGAGGGGTTGAAGGGAGCGAGGGCAGGAAACTGCAGTGAGGCTGGGATGAGATCAGCCATAGCTGTATAGAATGGGGGAAGCAGGGTCCCGAGGGCTCCTAGCCCGCATGTTGTATTGATTGTCCAACTGCCTGAACACTTTTTAGTGTGGGTGCCTCATAGCACATGCTCAGAAAGCTCTGAATCTGAGGGCCTAAACTGTGTGATGCATCACAGTCCATGCATCTCTTAGTAACCAAGACCATAAGATATTGCAGCCATTCGGCCCATCAAGTCTGCTCTGCATTCCATCATGGCTGATATGTTTGTTAACCCTATTTTCCTGCCTTCTCTCTGTAATGGTTAATCCTCCTCTTGATCAAGAACCTATCTCTGTCTTAAAGACATAAATGACAGCCGTCTGCAGTAATGAATTCCACAGATTCCCCACTGTCTGGCTGAAGAAATTCCTCCTCATCTCAGTTATAAAAGGAGTCCCCTTCACGCGGAAGCTGTGCCTTCGAGTCCTAGTCTCTCCTGTTCGTGGAAACATCTTCTCCATGTCCACTCTATCCGGGCCTCTCAGTATTCTCCAAGTTTCAACCAGATTCTCCCTCACCCTTCTAAACACAATCGAATCCAGACTCCTATTCCTCAACCTCTCCTCATATGACAAGCTCTTCATCCCTGGGATTTTTCTGGACTCCTTCCACATTCAGCACATCCTTCCTTAGGATGCTCACAATGTTCCAAATATGGTCTGACCAGAGCCTGATACAGCCTCAGCAGTACATCCCTGCTCTTGTATTCTCCACCTCTTGAAATGAATGCTGACATTCCATTTGCTTAACTGCCAACTGAAACTGCCCATCAACCTGAAGAGAATCCTGAACCTGGACTCCCAACTCCATTTGTGCTGCAGATTTTTGAACCTTTTCACCATTTAGAAAAGTCAACCCCTCTATTCTTCCTACTAAAGTACATAACTTCCCATGTTCCCATTTCTCAACATCTCCTGTTTCAATCTGTTCTATCCCCTTCTGCCATTTTGTGGCACACTCTCCTAGCCAAATCCTTCTGCAGCCTCACCCCTTCCTCAATACTACCTGTCCTTCCAGCTATCTTTGTGTCATCAAAGAAACACTCAGGACAATGAAATGGCAATGTTCCTCATGTGAATGATGCTAGACCTAGAGAAAATGGCTCCTTGCCCCCAAAGACCAAGGCCAGAAGGGACCACCGTTGGACTGAGGCAATCAACAGATTGATGTCCCAGGGTCTAAAAAGTAGGTATCCCCTGAAAACAAGATGAAAGATAAAGCAATTAGCCATCAGTTCCCTCTTCCAATTCACACTGCCCTGTTGATAATTTAGTTGACAGATATGGAACATCTCTATGATTTAGATGATTGCAAACACTATCGATGATTAATAAATTCAAATGTTAAAAAATTTGAAAAGCTTGGGCGGACCTTCGCTCCATGCTATAAACAAGAGAAACACTAGCAATGTTTAAATGTGGCTGGGTTTCTGAGGGATAAGATAAAATCTTAACCAGAGAAAATCTCCATTTTCACTGAACCAGAAATGTTATAAAATGTATATATATTATATTCTTTACCAGCCTTTCTTGGTTTGAGATAGTGAAAACTGAGTACACCAAACTGTTATCTGTTTTGGAGTCATCTATAATCAAAAAACAATAATGCCTCAAAATTAAATATGGAGTGATAATTAAGGTCACAGCCCCAACTCAACAATAATATAAACTGAAGCTCTTGGCGATATAGGAACATTTTCAAAGCAGTTCACGAACCAGGTGATTCAATAACATTGAATATTTATTTTGCATCAACATTCACTACAAAGTTTGCACCTACCCTTCCAGAACAAGCTCACAGAGGGAAGGTGAAGGCCCTGGGGTAATTTACAATTTTTTTATTATTAACCACTCATGACACATGGGTAACACCCACTGGACCCTGCGTTTATTGCCCAACTCATCCCTGGTGGCCTACGTGAGAAGATAGGGATAAGCTGCTTTCTTGAACTGCTGCAGTCCATGTGCTGTGGATAGAAATGCATTGCCCTGAGGGAGGGAATTCCACGATTTTAACCCAATGACACTGAAGGAATAGTGTTATATTTCAAAGTCAGAACACTGCATGGCCCAAAGGGGAACTTGTAGAGGGTGGGTGTTCCCACGTATCTGCTGCACTTGTCCTTCCATAAGGAAGTGGTCATGGGTTTTGAAGGTGTTGCCTGAGGATCTCTGGTGTATTTTCGCAGTATGTCTTGGTATTGCTGCTAGTGAGCATTGGTAGTAGAGGGAGTGGATGTGGTTCCAATTAAGTGGGGACTGCTTTTTCCCTGGATGTTGCGCTTTTCAAATATTGTTGGAGCTGCAACCATCCAGGCAAGTGGGGAGCATTCCATCACACTCCTGACTTGAGACCGAGATACTTGGAATGGCTCAATCAGGGAAGACTCTGACCGTATGTATCCCTCTAAGGAATAAAGGAATAAAATCATGAAGAATCAATATTGTTCTATCTTCTTCAGATGGATCCCAGGGTCTACCCTACAAACTCCAGTATGAGTCACACCCATCACACACAGCCTCCCTCACATATACTGAAAGCCTTTGATTTTCTGCCGTTTAGTAATAATTCTCAAAGTATGTCCCTTGTTCGAGGATCTCGAGGTTTGTAAATAAAATGATTAGTTGCCATGCTGTATCCCTATGTTCTTCACTGAAGAGTACATGGCTCCAGCACAGCTCAAAACTAAAGAGTCAAAAGAAAAGATGGAAAATTGTCTTCAACAGCAGTCAGACAGTCCCCAGGTGGCAAATAATATCTATCCCTGCTGAGTTTCTCCAACAATTTCTGTATTTCTTTTCATTTCTGACATTCATTGCCTGAAGAAAGCTAATGGCCTTTATATTGAGAGGACTGGAGTACAGGGATGCAGAAGGGATGCTGCAGTTATACAAAACCCTGGTTAGACCCCACTTGGAGCAGATCTGGGCACCACACCTGAGGAAGGATAGATTGGCCTGGGAGTACAGCGTGAGTTTACAAGATTGATACCTGGGCTTCAGGGGTTAGGAGGAGAGATTACAAAAAGCAAGCCTGTTCTGTCCAGAATTTACAGGGTTTAGGGATGATCTGATCAAAGATATTAACAGGAGAAGACAGGGTATAGAAATTGAAAGTGTTTCCACTGGTTGGGGATCCTTGAACTAGGGAGGGCATTGCTGGAGAATTAGGGCCAGACTGTTCAAGAGAGATGTTAGGAAGTACTACTACGCACAAAGGCTGGGAGAGGTTTGGAACTCTCTTCCATAAACAGCAGGCATTGCTGGATCAGTTGTTAGTTTTAAATCGGAGAGAGAATTTTCTTTAGTTCAACAAAGTTATTAAAGGGGATGGGGCACAGACAGGTCAATGGAGTCAGGACACAGATCTGCCATTGAATGGTGGAACAAGATCAAGGGGCTGAATGGCTTCATCCTGCTCCTTTATATGAATATTCCACATTAATAAAAATAGCATTTCCACACATCAGAGCAATTAGTGATTTCAAATAGAAACTGAAAGTCCAAATATTTTATTTTCACATGTTCCAGATCCCCACCATCGTCTGGGTGAAACAATCTTCAAATCCCTCTCTAAACCTCTTACCGTTCACTTTAAAATGATGTCCCCCCTTGTTACTGACCCTTCGATTAAGGTAAACAGCTGTTTCCTGCCCCCTGTCCTCATAATAGCATCATAGAGTCATACAGCAAGGAAACAGACCCTTCAGTTCAACTAGTCCATCCCGACCATAATCTCAACCTAAATTAGTCGCACTTGTTTACACTTGGCCCATATCTCTCTAAATCTTTCCTATTCTTGTACTTATCTAAATGTCTTTTAAACATTATAACTGTCCTTTTATCCGCCACTTCATCTGGGAGTTAAATCCACACGTGTACCGCTAGCTATAAAAAAAGTTACCCATCATGTCATTTTTAAAAATGTTTCTCCTCTCACCTGAAAACTATGTCCCCTGGTCTTGACGCCCCCCCCCCTTGGGAAAAGACACCTGCCATTCACCTGATCTATGCCCATCATAAACCTCTATACTCCTCAAACCCTCAAACGTCTGCACTCCAGTGATAATAGTCCCAGCCCATCCAGCCTCTCCTCATAACTCAAACACTCCATTCCCAACAACATACTGATATATCTTTTCTGAACCCTCTCCAACTTAATAATGTCCTTCCCATAACAGGGCAACCAGAACCGGACACAATACACCAGAACAGGCTTCACCAGTGTCGTGTACAACCACAACATGGTGTCCGAACCCCAACGCTCAATGGTCTGAGCAATGAAGGCAAGTGTTCTAAACACCTTCTCAAACACCCTGTCTACCTGTGACACAAACCCCAAAGAATTATATACCTGAACCCGTAGGTCTTTCTGCTGTACAACACTACCAATCTTACAGACCTCTATCATGACCCCTCCACCATCAACCTTCTCTGTTGTTCAGGAAACAACCCAAACTTCCTTCCAACACTTCCAGAGATTTGTTTTTGTTGATCTTCCCAATCAGACGAATACCAGCATGAACACTGACCAATACATGATGATGTAGGATCAGCAGCTCACAGATTCACACTCACCATTCAATAGACTTGACCAGATTCCTGCATATTCAAAATTTCTTGCAGGTCTGTCGATTTCCCATCACCTCCCTTGGAATGAAATATTTCCAGACCATTACCCAACCGAGTCCTTCTGTTTGCATGTAAAAATCCCTGACAACAAAGTCACTGAGCCAAGGTCCCAAGGAATGACCTCCTGGAATTGTCCAGAATCTGGTTCAGAACTTCTATGTTCATAGAATCATAGTATTTTACTGTCGTGAAGGAGGCCATTCATATCTGTACCAGCTCCTGAAAGAGCTACCCAGCTAGTCCCACTTTCCAGCCCTATCTCTGTAGCCCTCTAACATCAAATTTATATCCAGCTCTCTATTCGAACCTCCTATGGAATCCACCTCCCAAGCAGCACATTCCAAACCCAACAACCCAATAAGTTTCTCCCCATCTCACTCTCTCACTGACAATCTTGAAATTCTAGCCAGCCAGTTTCTAATAAACAAATGAATGGGAAACAATAACTGTTTGTTCAAATTTTCAACGCCTCAATAAGGTCATCACTTCATCTGAAATCCCTCATTGTTGTATGAAAAGGATACCATCTGCTTCACACTGTCAGGTTTGAACAGCCTTCCTTAAATAAGGTATCCAGAACAGAACAATATCAGCCTGGGTAAGAGAAGGCCAACTCCCTTTGTTAAATGTATTTCTAAATTCAGCTTCTGTTGCCTGCGTCGGTAAGGTGTTATACACTTACAAAGAAATATCCAACAGATCAAAGGTTTATCTCCAATGCGATCTAATATTCTCCATTCAATGCTTGTGCTGTCACCGGAATTGATTTCTTTTCTGCCCTCTGCTTTGTGTTAGGTTAGCTCAATTGGCTGAATTGTGGAGTAAGATTGACAGCGTGGGTTTAAATCTCTGTCTCACTCTCACTCTCCAGCTGAGGTCCACCAGTGTCTTGTACACCTTCAACATCACCTCCTTGTTCTCAGTCTCTATGCCCCTATTAATAAAGCCGAGGATGCTGTGTGTTTTATTAACTGCTCTCCCCTTGTTATGCTGCCTTCACTGATCTGTGGACATATACCCCCAGGCTCCCTCTGCTCCTACACCTGCTTTAGTTTTTTTACCCCCCCCAAATCTATTGTTTTCCATTTCTTTGAACCAAAGTCATTCCCCAAATTTGTGTTGAATCAATTTTGTCTTTATTTTAGGATGTTCATGAATTAAAAGTCACTGAGCCAAGGGCGGCACAGTGGTTAGCACTGCTGCCTCACAGCGCCAGAGACCCGGGTTCAATTCCTGCCTCAGGCGATTGACTGTGTGGAGTTTGCACATTCTCCGTGTCTGCGTGGGTTTCCTCCGGGTGCTCCGGTTTCCTCCCAAAGTCCAAAGATGTGCAGGTCAGGTGAATTGGCCATGCTAAATTGCCCGTAGTATTAGGTAAGGGGTAAATGTAGAGGAATGGGTGGGTTGCGCTTCGGTGGGGCGATGTGGACTTGTTGGGCCGAAGGGCCTGTTTCCACATTGTAATTAATCTAATCTAATCTAAAACCTATTTTGTTAAATCAAACCTCATTTTCTCCATCCTAGTTGTTTTGCCACTAACGAACAATATAACTCCACAAGAACGTACAGTGTAGGATCAGGTTGAGTCCATTTGGCCTATCAGGAACCTACTCCGCTATTCCATATGATCGCAGCTGATCGCATCTCAGCCTCAATCCCATCTCAGCCTCAACCCCACTTTCCTGCAAACACTCAGCCTCAACCCCACTTTGACCCATCACTGATTAACAGTCTGTCTGTCTCCTCCTCCAACTTATGCAGTGTCCTGGAGGATGGGGGGAGTGATCCCACAGATTTACAACCCCTTCCTCACTTCAGAGATTTCATTCCTCAATATCTCTGTTTTCAATCTTCCCACACCCTGATCCTGAACCGATAACCTCTCGTTCAAGATTCTCCCACAAGAGCAAACATCCTCTCTTCATCTCCTTTGTCAATACCCCCTTTAGCATCTTATAGCCCTCAGTCAGTTCTCCTCTCTATACAAAATTGTACCAGTCTGTTCTCATAACACTTACCTTTTCATCTTGGCGATCAATTCAGTGATCTCCTTTGAACTCCTGGAGGGATTCAACTACATCCCTCCTCAAGAAAGGGGACCAAAACTATTCACAGTACTCCGGGAAACCCCAATCGCTTGTACAGTTGCAGTAACAATTACCTACTTCCATACTCCATTCCTTTCACATTAAATGCCTTCCTTGTGACCTGCTGTAGCCTGTACACTACTTTGAGATTCATCCACACGGACATCCTGTTCCCTTTGCACTGACATTTTGAACTTTCTCTCCTGTTCAGATGATAACTTGCCTTTTTCAATTCTTCAAACTGCAATGGATAACCTCACCACTGATGGGACTGACCAACGCTCAGTTCAGTGTCTAACGGAAATTGAGAGAGTGTCCTCGATTTGAACTGTTATGCTTTAGATTTGCAAATGAGTCAGACACCATGATCCATTTGCTCCAATTTGTTTCACAAATGTAAAAATGTTGGCTTTGCACCCCAGAGTGATTTTTCAGCCCATTCGGACAGCGTTTGAATGCTGTTACAAGCTGTTAACCACCTCACTAACTTACCTGTGCCACCGGGAACTGCTGGAAGAATCAGCTGGAGAAAATAAGGGAGAAAGAACATGTTTTACTGTAAATATTCAGCTTCACCTGCTAGCAAATGAATCTGGATTCCTTGACTGATGCGCAAGCAACAATTATTCCAATTGTCATCTTTAGTTTATAACTGTGCTGACCATTCTTCTGAACACAACACATTACTTGGGGAGACATAAAAAGTAATTTCATCTGCCACTTGTTCAGCCTGTCCTCATCCTCACAAAGCACGTTCCACACCGTGTTTTTTTTTTAAGTTCACCCCTGGGTTGTGGAAATCACTGGCTGGGCCGTGAATTTATTATCCATCCCAAGTTGACCCCTTGGGAATGAGATAGTGAGCTGCCTTCTTGAACCACTGCAGTCCCTGTGCTGTTGGTAGACCCACAATACCATTAGAGAGGGAATTCCAGGATTTTGACCCAGCAACACTATAAACGAACAGCTGATATATTTCCAAGTTGGATGGTGAGTGCTCAGGGGGAAACTTGCAGGAGGTGGTATTCTCATGTACCTGCTGTCCTTGCCCTTCTAGATGGAAGTGATTATGGGTTTAGAAGATGCTGTCTGAGGAACTTCTGCAGTGCATCTCACAGATGGTACACACTGCTACTGAACACGGATGGTGGAGAGAGTGGATGTGGTGCCAATCAAGCATGGGCTGTGTTGTCTCTGGATGGTGTTTGGCTTCTCAAGTGTTGTCGACAAGGTGCATTGCAGAAGTGAGTGAGTGTATATGTGCGTGCACATGAAAGTGTGTGTCAATAGAATGTCTGTATTTCTCTGTCACACACATGCACACCTTCATACACTCACTCAAACACACTCGCACCCAAACTCTCTCAGACACACCCTCATACGCTCTATGTGAGCAACATTAATTTGAAACCCACGTTCAGTCCCAACTGGAGAACAATCACTAGCATTACCTGCCAGAGTGTCTCACCCACCTTGTTTCCTGGTCCAGAGTTTAATGGGAAGCAATGTGACAAGAGAAAGGATCACAAAACAGTGGGACAATGAGTTCTGCCATCTCAGCACTGTGTTCCTGTGCTGGATTCAGAGAGGGATTTCCTGTCAACAACATCATTGCTTCAGCAAACACCAACCCCAGTGTTTCCTGTTGCCCTTACCCCCTGCCAACACCCGTCCATTTGGAGGGAAACCCCTGTATCTGTGAAATTCACTCCATTTCCTCACCATTGCAGTGACATCACTGTTTCTGTGCAGCCTGTCTCATTAACAACATCCCACCAATCCAACCCAGACTATTCAATGCTAAACTCAAAAGATCACTCTGCACTCATATCTCTCGAAATTGTCGAATAGAAATTACTGTCCCTCATTTTCACAGCCTACATATATCGAGGCAAAACTTCCCTTTGTCCTCCACCTGTCAGCAGCAATTGGGCCATTCACAGAGAAACATCGAAAATATGATCGTGAAGAGGCCTTTTGGCCCCTCCAGCCTGCTCCGCCCATTCAATGAGATCATGGCTGATCACCCAACTTGATCCTGTATATCCCTGCGCTATCCCTTTCGCCCCTAAGAACTCTATCAACTCCTTCCTGAATAACATGCAGTATTCTGGCCCTGACTGCTTTCTGTGGCAGAAAATTCCACAGGCTCTCCACTCTCTGCATGAAGACATTTCTCCCCATCTCAGTCTTGCTCAGTTTCCATTAGACTGTGACCCCCTCGTTCTGGACTCCCTACCCAGTCACTGGGAACACCCTTCCTGTGTTCACTCTGTCTCGTCCTTGTTCAAATTGAGAGGTTTCTATGGGATTTCCCATTAATTCTTCCAAACTCTAGTGAATATCATCCTAACCAATCCAGTCTCTCTCCATCTGTCAGTCCTGCCATCCCACGAATCACACATGGAAATCTGCTGTACAACCTCATGAGATCCCAAAATACGCACACAGTTCTCCAAGGTAGCCAGCCAGCCCTGCTCCTGGACTTGAATCCTCTCGCTATGAAGGCCTCCCTTATCTGAGAAAGGATGTTACTCTCCTCATCGCTCCCCCCACCCCCTCCAAATCGCATAGCTGCCGCCATACATTCTGGATTTTTCCAGCACCTTGGGTTTATAACCTGTAACATTAACTCTCTCTCTCTCCACAGATGCTGCAGACCTGCTGAGTTTCTGAAGCAAGTTTTTAAAGAGTGTTTATGTCAAGTTTTCAGCCGGTCCCCAGTGAAGAACGAGTACTGATCACGAATGAAGAATGGATTACCTGGCACTGTGTGGTCGGAATTACTGGTCACATTAAGTATTGTTGCACTGGGACCCCTGTTGATCACAACAGACTGGTATTGGCCTTGGTGCTGGGACTGGAAAAATTCAGTGGCCAGCTCTGTCCTGTCTGAGCTAGAGTTGTAATTCCCGCTGGCATTGTTTAAGGCTTTCTGTTGAAAGTAGGGTCCAGTACCTCCGCTCATTACACACTCTGGAATGAGACAACTCCCAATCAGAATCTCCGTTATAGTGGCTCTGGGGGTGAGGAAATCCCCAGCAACAGGAACTGGAACAAAATAAGACAAAGAGGAAATAAAAGATTGGATGTTGAAATTGTCTCTGTTTTTCATGGATGTTATCATAGATGACATGATGATAATTGATGGAAGGGAGACATAAAACAAGCGAGATTTCACATCATTGCAAAGTCTTCCTGTGTTGTACAATCTACACTTTGAAAGATTTGTGTAAACTATGGATGGCCAAATGGTACATCATCCAACCATTGCCTCTTGATGTTCAATGGTGTTACCATCACTGTCCCCACCCCGCTGCACTAACAACATCCTTGGGGGTTACTGTTACTGTCTGCACCCCAGACTACTATCAACATACTGGGGGTTATCGTCACTGTCCCCATCCCACTGCACTAACAACATCCTAAGGGTTACTCACTGTTCCCACTCCCACCCCACTATAAATATCCTGGGGGTTACCATCACTGTGGCCAACCCCACCCTAGTATGAACATCTTTGGTATTAACTTCAGCCTCCTTCAGCTCGTATTGTCTCAGCTTTGACCTTTTTCTGATGAATTGTTTAACAAGGAATTGTAAACTCAGAGATCTCCAGCACAGAAACAGGACCTTCAGCTGACCGAATCCATGTTAGTCAAAAGTAGCCAACTCTCTATTCTCTAATACCATTTTCCCAATCATAAGGTCACACAGCATGGAAATAGGCCTGTCGGCCCAGCGTGTCCATGCTGACCAGGTCTCACTCACGAAACTAGTCCCATTTGTTTACGTTTGGCCCAAATCAGTTGAAACCTTTCCTATCCATGTATCTTTCCAAATCTCTTTTAGAGGTTGTTTTTGTACCCACTTCTACCACTTCCTCTGGCAGCTCATTCCAAATATAAAGCACTTGTCAGACCATATTTGGAACATTGTAAGTTGTTTTGGGCCCCCTATCTCAGAAAGGATGTGCTGAACTTGGAAGGGGTCCAGAGGGCGTTTACAAGAAAGATCCCAGGGATGAAGAACTTGTCAAATGACGAGACATTGAGGACTCTGGTTCTTAATTAGAAGGGTGAGGGAGAAACTGATTGCAAGTTACAGAATATTGAGAGGCCTGGATAGAGTGGACATGGAGAAGATGTTTCTATGAGTAGGAGAGATGAGGACCCAAAAGCACAGCTTCAGAGTGAAGGGATGTCTCTTTAGAACTGACATACTGTTGGGCTGGTGGGGGGAGGGGGAAAAGGGGGGAGAGGTAACAAACGACTTACCAGGGATAAGCAATGGGGCACAGGTCTCTGGCATAGAGTATGTCCATGTTGCTCAGAAGGGAAGGGGGAAGAGAAGCAGAGCATTAGTTATCGGGGACTCCATAGTTAGGGGGACAGAGACAATGGTAATAAAGAGGTGCAGTATTACAGCTGCAGAAAGGTTGAGGACTCATCAACTGAGGTAGTATAGGCTGAGATTAGAAATAGGAAAGGAGACAGTTTTCTATAGGCCTCTGAATAGCTTCAGAGATTTAGAGGAAAAGGATAGCAAAGATGAGTCTCGACAGGAATGAGAGTGACAGGGTAGTTGTTATGGGGGACTTCAACTTCCCAAATATTGACTGGGAATACTATAGTTCAAGTACTTTAGATGGGTCAGTTTTTGTCCATTGTGTGCAGGAGGGTTTTCTGCCACAGTATGTAGACAGGTCAACAAGGGGTGAGGCCACATTGGATTTGGTCCTGGGTAATGATCCTGTCCAAGTGTTAGATTTGGAGGTAGGTGACCACTTTGGTGATCGTGATCACAAAACAATTATGTTTACTTTACTGCTGGAAAGGGATAGGTATACACCGGACGGCAAAATCTACAGTTGGGGATAAAGCAATTATGATACGGTTACACAAGACTAAGGATGAATAGGATGGGGAAGGAAACTGCAGGCGATGGGCACAATAGAAATGTGGAGTGTCTTCAAGGGCCGAATGGGAGAAGTGGCAGATGGAGTTGAATTTAGATAAATGCGAGGTGCTTCATTTTGAGAAGACTTAGCAGGACTTGTACGCTTAATGGTAAGGTCCTAGGGAGAGTTGCTGAACAAAGAGACATTGGAGTGCAGGTTCATTGCTCCTTGAAAGTGGAGTCGCAGGTGGATAGGATACTGAAGGAGGTGTTTGGTATACTTTTATTTATTGGTCAGAGTATTGAATACTGCAGAGTTGGGAGATCATATTGCAGCTGTACAGGACATTGGTTAGACCACTTTTGGAATACTGCATACAGTTTTGGTCTCCTTCCTATTGGAAGGATGTTGTGAACTTGGAAAGGGTTCAGCAAACTTGTACAAGGATGTTGGCAGGGTTGGAGGATTTGGACTATATGGAGAGGTTGAATAGGCTGATTTTCCCTGGAGCATCAAAGGCTGAGGGGTGACCTTATAGAGGTTTATAAAATGAGGGACATGGAATTATAACCAGACAAAGATGGGTCTTTATAGACAGTTATAAATTGACTCACCATATTATTAGTCATTTCAGTTAGTATTAAATGTTACATCTTACAGTGTCCAGCAGCAACTGAAAAGACGATTGCATGCACAAAACATTAAGAAAAAAGGAGTCTGAATGCAATAAAATTCAGATTCAGGCCAAGATAAACATTTAACCAACATTACTCCCTCAATCAGAAAGGATTAGTGAATATTGATTGAGTTTATCCAACACTTAGACCAAAAGAAAACACAATTGAATATGGAAAGAGAATGAGATACACACACTCTACCTGATGCTGTTGCATATAGAAAAAACTGGCTCCATAGTTATTCAAAGACACATAACTGCAGAAATAATCTCAAATTAGCATTTACATAAGGATACTGGCAGAGAGTGGATAAAGTTCAGAATCCCAACAGTTAATGGAAACTAGTATGGAGAACAGGTGAAGAACAGAATGTCCCAGTCTGGACACAATGGGCTGAATGGCTGTACCAATTCTGTGACTTTGTCATAAAGCCCAATTACAACACCCTAAAAACTACTATCACAGAATGAATCACAATCACGTATTCACAAAAGAATATCTGTCAGGCAAACAGTGACGAATATACTCACATTCACATTAGAGAGCCTGACAGGGAAGGATTCTTAACTAAACATTCACAAAGCAAAAACTGACAGTGACTGTTAAAAACTAAATTCTCACATTCACATAGCAGAAACTGGCAGGCTTATATTGACAATTAGCTGGAAATGTGTTGCTGGAAAAGCGCAGGTCAGGCAGCATCCAGGGAACAGGAGAATCGACGTTTCGGGCATAAGCCCTTCTTCAGGCTTATGCCCGAAACGTCGATTCTCCTGTTCCCTGGATGCTGCTTGACCTGCTGCGCTTTTCCAGCAACACATTTCCAGCTCTGATCTCCAGCATCTGCAGACCTCACTTTCTCCCCTTATATTGACAATTACCCAAACACATTCACCATGCAGTTTCCTCAGGAGGCTAAGTAAATCCAGCATGTCCATAAAGACTCTTGCAAATTTTTATGGATGCACCATAGTAAGCTTCCTATCTGGATGTGCCACAGCGTGGTATGGCTACTGTTCTGACCCAGACCACAAGAAACTACAGAGAGTTGTGAATACAGCCCAGTCTATCACTGAAACCAGCCTTCCCTCCAAAGGCTCCATTTACACTTCCCCATCTCAGAAAAGCAACCAAAAACATCAAAGACCCATCCAACCCTGGTAATACTCTCCTCCACCTGGTCTGTCAGGTAGAAAATATAGATTTTTGAATACACTTTCCAACAGATTGAAGAAAAGGTTCTCCGCTGTTATCAGAATTTTGAATAGACCTCCCAAATTTTAATGTTAATCTCACTCTCTCTGCAACAGCTCTGCAGCTTTTACACTGTATTCCAAATTCTGTTCTTTTACCCTGATGGACTTTGTATGATATGATCTGCCTGTAAAGCACACAAAACAATACTTTTCATTTTATCTCGGTACATGTAATAACAATAAATCAGATGCAATCAAATATTCATGGAGTAGAATCGAAGAGGTACAGGCTGATCACTGCAGTCACACAAACTGATAGGAAAGGATGAATAAGTACACTCAAACATTGACATTACAGAGTCTGACAGGGAAAGATTGACAACTAAATTCCCACATTTACAAAGCAGAAACTGATAGCAACAGATGAAATCTCAGCGCACACATTCACATAGCAGGGAGAGATTGACAATTACACAACACATTCACCAGGCAGAAACTTCCAAGAACAGATCGATAACTATGTTTAATGTATTCACACAGCAGAGTCTGAAAGGTTCAGATTGACAATTACACTCTCTGTCAGATTAATTTATTTTCCTTTTAATGTGGAGAGCCCTGGACTTTCAATCTGGCATCGGTCAATCATGATCTCCTTGCTATTAGATACTCTACTGTCACTGGCTGCAGGAGCAGCAAAAAAAAATCATAAAATACAATTGTGACAGTGTCTGTAAGGACATTATTTCTTATTGCACGTTCATTGCCTGAGTGTTCTCAGGCCTTAATAAATGTCCGATACATGTAGAATGGCGACGTGAGCGTCCCTGATCGTGTTTGACTTCACATTGGTTTCACATTTCCTTTAAATGCATTAAGAAAGGCTGAATTAATCCCCAGTGCAATAAGTAGTCAGTCGATGCAGCATACGATAACGAACGGTCCCTGACCCTCTGCACATTATTCACTGGTTTCACTGATTTCAGAGAGAGAGCATATCAGACAATAGTGAGTCAGTCCTCAGCTGTAATGGAGGGAATGGGGTAAAGTGGGATTGTATTAACTATTCTTTTGTAATAGAAAAACAAACGAACGATTATGGACTGATGCACTCTCCTCAAACTATCTGCTCTTTTCCACATGTTCGCTGGCTTTTTTTTTAAAAAGCAGTTGATCACTTGGTGCCAATTCTTTCTCCTTCCCCAATGACAGCTATATTAACAGCAACAGAGAGAATGAGTAGTGTTTCCCAGAATTTCTAATCCAGTACCACAATATGTTAAAATTATATTGTATAATATCCTGACTAGATTACATTAGATTCCCTACAGTGTGGAAACAGGCCCTTCGGCCCAACAAGTCCACACCAAACCTCCGAAGAACAACCCACCTGGACCCATTCCCCTACATTCATTCCTAACTAATGTACCGAACACTACAGGCACATCTCTGGACTGTGGGAGGAAACCGGAGAACCCGGAGGAAACCCACGCAGACTCGGGGAGAATGTGCAAACTCCACACAGACAGTTGCCCGAGACAGGAATTGGCGGGTCCCTGGCACTATGAGGCAGCAGTGCTAAGACTAAGCCACCGTGTCGCGCCTATTATAATAAATTCTGCAGTCACCGAAGGTTTTGTTAGTTATAATCGTTGCCACCTTTATCATAAAATCCTTCTGCATTTCTCCAACTTGCGGGAACAGATTTTCTCTTTAACTCTATCTTCATCAACAAGACGTCTTGTGCCTTTGTTTCAAATTAACTTAAATTTTCTACTGTGTTCTTCTTGATCCTCCTGATGAATTCTGATATAAAACACAAAAAAACTTGATACCATTTTCTCAGATACTCAATGTGATCACATAATATTTTGAAACAGTGGAGTAGGAAAGATTTAGTGCGATCAGGTAGATTAGTAAAGCTGTTCAATTTTCTTTTTGTGAGAAAAGTTGAACAGTTTCATTCTTCAATACATCTACTTTGACCATTCCAATTTCCTCCACTGCATGAGAGAAAATCAAAGTCCTTTTGCCTTCCTTCCATCTCCCCAATAGAGCTACACAAGTGGCCCAATGAGGATGAGCACTGTCACAATACAAAGCACACAATACACTTACCTTTACTTCAACAGTCTTCAAATAATTATATCACTGTGCACTGCGGAAAGAAAGACTAATTTTGAGAGTGACAGATGAGTTATTTATTCACGGAACACAAACTGACAGGTACATTTACTTTCACATACAGATGCACTCATCTATTCATCTAGTTGAAGCTGTCAGGGATAGACTGATAATTGCACAAACACATCCACATTACAGAAACAGACAGGTACATTTTGATAACACACACACATCCCCGGAGCAGAATCTCACAGGTATACACTGATAACTACATTCTTACATTCACCTAATGGGGCAGATTGATGTAGCAAAAGCTTACAGGTAGAGACTGATAATGACACTCATATTCACACAGCAGAATCTGACAGGGGCAGATAGATAATTGGACAGTAATCTTCACATCACAGAAACTGTAAGCATAAACATTTGGGCATATTCTCATTGGAGGTTTGAAGAACAATGTGTAACTTTTTAGCGGAAGAGAAAATGATCTGAAAGGAGTTGACAAAGTATGTAGATGCTGGGTGAATGTCACTGCTCATCAGAGAATCCGGGGTAAAGAGACAGTTTGAACAGGAAGCCTTCTGTCTAATATGAAAATGTAGAACATGCTGCCCTTGTTCTATTCCACAGAGAGCAGTTTGGGTTGGTTTATCAGCTTAACTTCAGCTCAGGTAGCTATATATCTTTCACGATACATAAGGGAGTCTTTGGTTATGGACAATAAACATAAAAATGGAGTTAAAAACAATTGTGATTCTTTTCTTATGACAGAACACAGGCAAAAAAAAATGCCACAAACATTTCATTTTCCTTATGGTCTTCTGCTTTGAGACATTTAAACTGACTCAAGCCTGAAAGAAATTAATAACTATAGTGTATACCTTACAACAGCATGGCAGAAATAGGAGACATCATTCACCTTCCACTTTATCTGTAACGTACGGATATGTATGTGTTCACAGATCACACACTGACAGATTCAGTTTCAAATGACCATGACATACCAGGGAGGGAGTAAAAAAAGATTGCTTGGTTCTTTTCTTGAGGTTTCACACACGAGATGCAATTCATACACACCAACGTCTGCAAACAGTAAAAGTTTAATAAAGTTTGTACAAGTTAGGTGACTCCTCTGATACTCTTTCCTGGCGTGCAAAATTGAGTCAGAAGAGAGACCCCAACCAAAGAAAATACATTTCCTCTCTACAAGTCAGTTGACAATGTTTACAGATACTCTGGCCACTCCCCCATAGTCACATGCCACTGAAGACAACCCCTAGCCTCACAGTCACATATTACACCAGGTACTATGGTAGGATGAGATCATCCTCGGAGATAATGCAAATGCTAATGCCCTAATCCTGGGAATCATAATGCAGAAGATTTCCTGACTCAGTGATTCCCAAGGACAACATAGGTGTGATGTATCCAAACTTCGGAGTGGCCCTGAAAATGAGTTCTGGTCCTGCTTCTGCCTCAGACAACATAGGTGTGATGGGCCTCAGCATTGGGGGGGATGATCAAGCAAGCGTACCTGATTGGCTGGGGATGGCTATAAAAGTATGATAGAGATTCAACAGTAATTTAACTTGATAGTAGGGAGTTCAGTAGCAAATGACTGTGTAATTGGAGTTAGGGTCATTCGCATTCCTGCCTGACTGTTGTCCCCACCCACTTCCAGAACATTCACTCAGTGTAGTTTAACCCTTAATATTTAATTAATGTCCAGAAAGATATTCCCATTTAATCTTTCCACATTACAGAATAGAAGGATCTGCTGATGGGGAGTTGAAGGTTCATGTGGAGCATATATACTGACTGAGACCAATTTAGTCAATTAGCCTGGCCCTGGATACAAAGTTAATGGAACAAAAATAAACATATTTACTTTTCATCTCATTAGAGTGGTAAGGAAAACATTATTTCCTATCCAGGATAAATTAAATGTCCTTCCTCAGGGGATCATTTCCTTGGGAATGTGCAGTTCCATGTTTAAAGAACATCAGCCTTACTGGAAGCAAAGTAGGCCTGTCCAGCAGAAAGCAATCCTTTGGTCGTCCCATTTCACCTTCTGTGAGAATGAAGATGGATTAGTCTTGAGCTGGATTTTCCCTCATTTTGATATCAATTCATGGGGTATAGTATCAATGTCTGGGTCAGCATTCATTGCCCACCTGTTCATTTTGAGAAAGTGATGGTGAGTTGCCTTCTGGGACTGCAGTGCTTGTGGTGTTGGCTCACCCACAATGCTGTTAGGGAGCAGTTCCAGGATTTTGACCCATTGATAGTGAAGGAACAGCCAATGTGGAGACTTATGATGTTCAATCCCAGTTATTTCAGTGACTCCATTAGATCTTCATGTACTAGTCGTTTTGAGATTTCTGTCTGCAAACCCTCCCTTTCTAACAGCCTGTTAATGAGAATGGCATGTGACATGGAGGGGAGCTTGCAGGTGGTAATGTTCCCGGGTAACTACTGCTCTTATTCTTCTAGATGGTGAAGGTGTGGGTTTGAAATGTGCTGTACCAAAGATTTAATAATACAGAGTAACAACAGATCCAAATTCTCTGATCATTTGTGAACTTTCTTGTGCCTCCACAGACTGGAATACTGAGTGAATTCTTTCCCACACTCAGAACATATGAATGACTTCTTCCCAGTATGACCTAGTTTGTGTGCCTGTAGGACAGATGAATATCTGAATCGCTTCCCACACTTGGAGCATTTGAATGGCTTTTCCCCTGTGTGGATGCGTTGGTGTCTCACGAGAGCTGATGACACAGTGAATTCTTTTCCACAATCAGAGCAGGGAAATGGCCTCTCCCCAGTGTGAACTCGTTGGTGAATGCGCAGGCTGGATACCTGCGTGAATACCTTCCCACACTCCAAGCAGGTTGGTGGCCTCTTCCCTGTGTGAACTTGCTGGTGTGTCAACAGGGTGAAATACTCACAGAACGTCTTGTCACACTCAGAGCAGGTGAATGGTCTCTCTGCAGTAGCATCACGCTGGTGTATCCGCAAAGCAGACGAATCAGGGAATCCCTTCCCACATTCGGTGCAGGTGAACGGCCTCTCCCTGTAGTGACCACGTCGATGAAACTCCAGATTTGATAGGGAATGGTATCCATTCCCACAGTCATCACATTTCCATGGTTTCTCCATATTAAGGGTGGCCTTGTGTCTCTGTAAGTTCCTACTATGAATGGTGCGATGTTTCTTTCGGGTATGAGACTGTTTGGAGGTTTATCAATTCATTGAAAGACTCGCAGTTGGTAAGTATGTCTCAGTTCTTTTCCAGCCAAATTGTAGTTTCAAATCTTTTGAACCAGAGAGACAGACATTCTTGATCTATGGTTTACAGTAAATGATATTTAAGTGCCAGTTATTTCAGTGAACCGATAAGATCTTCAAGTGTTGGTTGTTTTTAGATTGTTGTCTGAAAATCTTCCCTTTCTAACATCCTGAAAAAAAGTTATAAAAGTCATCACTATTCAGTTCGAAATTCAGAACAATCAAATCTGAGTGATCATCATTTCTTGCCCTGGACAGATTCTGTCCCTCCCTGGGTTCATTTCCTTTCTCTTTCAGTTGCTGCAAATAGATAATTTCAGACCAGAACTTTAAGAAGAAGAAACCGGGTGAAAAGGTTTACTCACAGATATGGGAGAGAGGAGGAATTGTCAGTCTGAGTAAAGCTCCACCTTCATTCAGACAAAGACAAACAGCAGCACCAGCTTTTGCTGGGTAGGATGGAGCAGCTTTCCAAACTCATGGTTGCACGTTCGCGCTCAGACAATAGGGCGTTCTGATTGGTTGGAGATCCAGATTGCTTCCGGTCCTCTAGTGCTTTCTATTGGTCACTTTGCCGCGTTTGATGGCACTGGGATGGAAGACGGAAACACGTGGATTAGCAGCGGACGTGACGAAATGAGGTTTGTATGCTTTTTTGCCTGGAGACAAAGAGGCTGCTATGATAACTGACCAATGAAATTGAAGGAATTGTCCCTGCCGCAAAGACGTTTTTGCACATGCGCGGTATACGCTTTGTGGGTTCAGATCGTGACCCTGTCACATGAGAAGCAGAGACAGGGATTGTGGGAGTTGTAGTCCCCATGAAGCTACTGGTGTCCTGTCTCCGGGAAGTGGATGAAAAGTATGGGTCGGAACCTGGTGGGAACAGGAGTCCTGAAACGTTAATTCTGCTTTCTGTTCACAGATGCTGCCAGACTTGCTGAGCTTTTCCAACAATTCCTGTTTTTGTTTCTCATTTACACCGGCCGCATTTCTGGCGGCTTTTATAAAGGCTTAGAGACCTCGGTGGCAGCTTTTGGGGGAGCAGCGAAATAGGTGACTGTGACAGTGAATACCAGAAGCATCTTCAGGGAAGGAGATTTGGGCTAATAGCAAAGAGATCATCAGATGAATTAGCGGTCCAAAATTAGACAGTGAGGGAATATGCGGGATATAGTGATTAATACATATAGACTGGGAAGTATATTCAGACCATGTAGAATAATGTGTTTGGAATGTCCAGCCTGTATTTATAAAACCATGTTATACTTCTTGAGTAGTGACTATGCATCAAGGATGATTCTTTTTCTATGCGTCCTGGGATTATTGAATGGTTTAATGCTGAATCCGCAAGTACTGCCCATGTGGGGCAGATGATATTTGCTGAAGCAAGTGTGGGTGTGATGGGTACATTTTCACATGCTTCTTCCAGTGATAACCTTTGTTTTCCATCTGGGGATATTTCAGATACTCAAAATTGTTGTCTTCTTCAATGATACTTCTTTGCAAAATTGCATGGTATTGGGACAAAGATTCCCCTAAGTGTTTGGGGGCATTCCATTTTTGTTTTTAAGAGAAAATGTGGAGTCACACTGAACACAGTTATCTGCCAACCTGGAAATCTTTTTCAGTGAGGATGCTTGCTCAAATTACTGAGCTGCTTTGAAAGTCCTGTGTCAGACGTGCAATTGATGCGATCTGTGATTGTGCACAAGCAGTGCCTCAGTTCATAGCTCTTCAGTCTGATCTGCATTTTAATAACCACTTTCCTGGAGGTCATTCAAGAGGGGAGAGCAAAAAGGCAAGTGGTAGTTGTAGGGGACTCTTTAACTGGGAGTATTGACAGCATCCTTTGTAAGCAGGATTGAGAGTACTGCACGGTGTATTGCCTTCCCCATGCCAGGGTGAGGAACATCCCTGGCTTCCTTGAAAGGATATTTAAGTGGGAGAACAAGGATCCAATTAGTCTGGTCCACATTGGTATAAACATCATAGGCAAGGTGAGGACGAATGACCTGTTTGGGGATTATTAAGCACGGGGAACAAACTTAAGGTACAGGTCCTCAAGAGTTATAATTTCCAGATTACTACACAAGACATGTGCAAATTGGTTTAGGTAAAAGAAAATTAGGGAATTAAACACATTCCTAAAAGAGTAGTGTGGGAACGAGAGGCTCCATTTCATGGGGCATTGGCATCAGTTTTGGAACAGGAGAAATCTATACTATTGGGACGGTCTCCACCTGAACTGATCTGGAACCAGTGTTCTTGCAAAAAGGAGAAATGAGGTGATCACTAGGACTTTAGTGATGGAGGGTGGGTTGGGGGGGAGCGACAGGAAGTATCATGGTAAATAGAAAGGAAAGCAGCAGATTAGCGTGTGTGTAGAAAGGTTTAACTACATCCAAGACTATGAAAGACGTTAAAAGGAAGGACGAGTCAGGAGGTATTAGTGAAAATTAGTAGAATTCAAAAAGGTGTAAAAAATTAGCATAAAGGCACTTTACCTAAATGCTCATGGCATTCAAAACAAGGTAGATGAGTTCATTGTGAATTAGTGTGATTTAGTAGCTATTATGGAACAGGATCGCAAGATGGTCAGGACTGGGAGTTAAATATCCAGGGCTTATCAGACTGTTTGGAAGGAGAGACAGAAAGGGAAGGGGGTGGTGTAACTCTGATATTTAAGGATGACATTAGAGCTATGGTGAAGTAGGTTCCATGAAGAATAAGGTTTAATCCATTTGAGTGGCAAATAGAAACGCAAAGAAAAATAAGTCACTGTGTGGCGAAGTCTATATGGCACCAAATAACATCACACTGGGGAGTGAAATGAACATAGAAATAACTAATTCCTCTAAAAATGGTATGGTAATTATCATGGGGGACTTTCAACTACATGTCAATTGGTGAAACCACGTTGGTGAATAGAGCCTTGAGGAGGAGTTCAATGAATGTATCCACAATAGTTTTCTTGAACAGTATGTAATGGAACTGACGAGGGACTAAACTACTCTAGATCTGGTCCTGTGTAATAAGATGGGATTAATTAAAGATGTCATAGTTACAGATCCTCTTGGAAGGAGTGATCACAGTATGGTTGAATTTAGAATACAGATGGAAAGAAAAATAAAAATCCAATACCAGAGTCCTGTGCTCAAACAAGGGAGACTACAATAGGATGACGGAGGAGTTAGCAGACTTTATGGTGGGACAATTGCCGAACAGTGGAGGACTTTCAAAGCAATTTTCCAAGGTGCTCCACAAAAGTATACACCACTGAAAACGAGGTTAATCTGTCATGGGTGTCTCAGGAAGTAAGTGAGGCTCTCAAGTTACAAGAGAAGGCACACAAAGTAGCAAAGACCATTGGGAAGCCAGAGGATTGGGAAAATTTTAAAGGTCATCAGAAAGGCACAAAAAAGCTATAAAGAAAGTAAGATAGATTATGAGATTAAAGTAGCTCAGAATATAAAAACAGACAGCAAAGATTTCTTCAAATATATAAAGCGAAGAAGATTGGCTAAGATAAATATTGGTCTTTTAGAGGGTAAGAAGGGGGATTTCACATTGAGATAATGAGGAATTGGCCGAAGCATTGAACAAGTATTTTGTGTTAATATTCACAGTGCAAGATACAAGTACCGTACCAGTAATTGACAAGGAGACGAAGGGAGATGTCATGGAGTCCTACAGCACAGCGACAGGCCTTTTAGCCCAAGTTCTTCAATGCCAACAAAAAGGTCCATCCAATCCCATTCCCTGTAATTGGCCCATATCCTTCTAATCATTTCCTGTCCATGTATTTGTCTAAACGCCTTTTAAATATTGTTAATGTATCTTCCTCAACCACTTCCGCTGTCAACTCATTCCATGTGCATACGCCGTCTGTATAAAAACATTGCTCCTCCAGTTCCCTTTTATACTTTCCCCTCTAACGTGAAACTGATGCCCTCTGATCCTCCATTCCCCAACCTTGGGAAAAAGACTGAGTGCATTCATCCAATCTGTTCCTCCCGTAATCTTATACAGTTATATAAAATACCCCCTCAGTCTCCTATGCACTATAGAGTGAAGTCCTAGTTTGTCTACGTATAACTCAGACCACTGAGTCCTGGCAGCATCATTCTGAATTTCTTCTGCACTCTTTCCAGTTTAGTAACATTCTTTCTATAACAAGGTGACCAAAACTGAACAGACTACTCCAAGTGTGGCCTCACCAATGTCCTGTGCAACTGCAACATAACTTCCCAACTTCGATACTCAATGCCCTGACTAATGAAGGCCAGTATGCCAAAAGCCTTCTTCACTGCTGTCTACCTATTACTCCACTTTGACAGAACTGTGAACTTGAACTCCAAGTTCCCTCTGTTCCACTACACTCCTTAAGGCTTTATGATTCACCATGAAACTCCTACCTTGATTTGTTTTTCCAAAATACAAGACCTCACACACACACAAAGCTATGCTGACTATTCCATATCAAACCCTGTCTTTCCAAATGCATGTAAATCGTAAATCTCAGAATTTTCAAGTCGTTTACCTACCACAGATTAAGGCTTACTGATCTGTATTTCGCAGGTTTTTCTTTGCAGCCATTGTTGAATAATAATTGGCCAATTACAGGGAAATGGGATTGGATGGACATTTTTGTTGGCATGGAACAGTTTGAGCTAAATGGCCTGCCTCTGTGCTGTAGGACTCTATGACATCTCCCTTCATCTCCTTGTCAATTACTGGTACGGTATTTGTATCTTGTGCTGTGAACACTAACACAATAACATTTGTCACCCTCTACTCTTCTGTGACCTCACATGGCTAACAATAGAACATAGAACATAGAACAATACAGCACAGAACAGGCCCTTCGGCCCACGATGTTGTGCCGAACATTTGTCCTAGCTTAAGCACCCATCCATGTACCTATCCAATTGCCGCTTAAAGGTCAACAAAGATTCTGACTCTACCACTCCCACAGGCAGCGCATTCCATGCTCCCACCACTCTCTGGGTAAAGAACCTACCCCTGACATCTCCCCTATACCTTCCACCCTTCACCTTAAATTTATGTCCCCTTGTAACACTCTGTTGCACCCGGGGAAAAAGTTTCTGACTGTCTATCTATTCATCTGATCATCTTATAAACCTCTATCAAGTCACCCCTCATCCTTCGCCGTTCCAACGAGAAAAGGCCTAGCACTCTCAACCTATCCTCGTATGACCTATTCTCCATTCCAGGCAACATCCTGGTAAATCTTCTCTGCACCCTCTCCAAAGCTTCCACATCTTTCCTAAAGGGAGGTGACCAGAACTGCACACAGTACTCCAAATGTGGCCTCACCAAGGTCCTGTAGTTGCAACATCACTTCATGACTCTTCAATTCACGCTAATACACCATAGGCCTTCTTACAAGCTCTATCCACCTGAGTGGCAACTTTCAAAGATCTATGAACATAGACCCCCATAGACAATGATGCAAAAATATCCCCCCGCAATTTCTCCTCCAGCCTATTGTGGTGAGGACCCAGAAACAATTATCACAAAAAGGTCAATGTTGGACAAACTAACGGATATAAGGGCAGACCAGTCGCCTGGCCCTAACGGATCGCATCTGAGGGGACTAAAAGAAATGGCACTCTTGGTAATTTTCTAAACTTAGCTGTACTCTGGGGCAGTTCCAGCAGATTGGAAAACAGCAAATGTGATGCCAATATTTAAGAAGGGAGGTAGAGAAAACAAATGGGGAATTATAGGCCAGTTAGCTTAACATACGTAGTGGGCAAGATGCTCGAATCTACGATAAAGAAGAAATAGCAAAGCATCTCGATAGAAATTGTCCCATTCGGCAGGCACAACAGGTCATGCTTAATTAATCTTTTGGAATTCTATGAAGCTATTATAATTGCACTGAATAATGTGGACCCAGTAGATGTGAAATATCTAGATTTCCAAAAGGCATTCGACAAGGTGTCAAGCAAAAGGCTGCTGCATAAGATAAAGGTGTTACAGGCAATCCATTAGCATGGATAGAGGATTAGTTAATGAACAGAAAGCAAAGACTGGGGATAATTGAATGCTTTTCTGGTTGGCAATCGATGATAGTGGTGTGCCTCAGGGATCTCTGAGTCATAGAGATGTACAGCAAGGAAACAGATCCTTCGGTCCGACTCATCCATGCTGACCAGATATCCCAGCCCAAACTAGTCCCACCTGGCCAGCACCCAGCCCATATCCCTACAAACCCTTCCTATTCATGCACCCATCCAGATGCCTTTTAAATGTTGCAATTATACTAGCTTCCACCACTTCCTCTGGCAGCCCATTCGACACGTGCACCACACTCTGTGTGAAAAGGTTGCCCCTTAGGTCTCTTCATATCTTTCCACTCTCACCCTAAACCTATGCCCTCTAGTTCTGACCTCCCCCACCTCAGGGAAAAGACCTTGTCTATTTTACCCTATCCGTGTCCCTCATGATTTTATAGATCTCTACAAGGTCACTCTTCAGCCTCCAATGCTTCAGGGAAAATAGCCCTCGCCTATTCATCCTCTCCCTATAGCTCAAATCCTCCAACCCTGGCAACATCCTTGTAAATCTTTCCTGAACCTTTTCAAGTTTCAGAACATCTTTCCAATAGGAAGGAGACCAGAATTGCATGCCATATTCCAAAAGTGGCCTCACCAATGTCCTGTACAGTCGCAATATGACCTCCCAACTCCTATACTCAATACTCTGACCAATAATGGAAAGCATATCAAATGCCTTCTTCACTATTCTATCTACCTGGGACTCTGCTTTCAAGGAGCTATGAACCTGCACTCCAAGGTCTCTTTGTTCAGCAGCACTCCCTCGGATCTGAACATTAAGTGTATAAGTCCTGCTAAGATTTGCTTTCCCAAAATCCAGCATTTATCTAAATTAAACCCCATCTGCCACTCCTCAGCCTATTGGACCAGTGTTGGGACCACAATTGTTTACAATTTGCACAGATGGTGTGGATTTGAGGACCACATGTAGTGTGTTAAAGTTTGCAGATAACAAATGTTTCGAGGCATATAGATTGTTCAAGTGAGTGGGTGAAGTTCTGGCAGATGGAGTAAAATGTTGGTAAATATGAAGTCATCCATTTTAGTAGCAATAATAGTCGAATAATATACTATTATTCGAATGGTAAAAATTTGCAGTAAATTGCTGTGCAGAGACTTGGGTATCCTTGTGCATAAATTGCAGAAGGCTGGTCTGCGGGTGCAACAGTTAAATACTAAGGCAATGGGCACCATGGTGGCTCAGTGCTTAGCACTGCTGCCTCACAGCACCAGGGTCCCAGGTTCAATTCCAGTGTCGGGCGACTGTCTGTGTGGAGTTTGCACATCCTCACCGTGTCTGTGCGGGTTTGCTCCGGTTTCCTCCCACAGTCCAAAGATGTGCAGGTCAGGTGAATTGGCTATGCTAAATTGCCCAGAGTGTTCGGTGCATTAGTCAGAGGGAAATGGGTCTGGGTGGGTTACTCTTCGGAAGGTCGGTGTGGACTGGTTGGGCCAAAGGGCTTGTCTCCACACTGTAGGGAATCTAATCTAATCTAAAAAAATTGTATATTGTCCTTTCTTGGTAGAGGGATCAAGTTTAAAAGTGAAGAGGATATGTTACGGCTATGTAGGGTGCTGGTGAGGTCACACCTAGAGTACTGCGTGCAGTTTTGGTCTTCTTACTTGAGAAAGGAGATACTGGCACTAAAGGGGGTGCAGAGGTTCACTAGGTTCCTGAGTTGATGAGTTGAGGGTGTTGCTTTCTGAGGAGAGACTGAGTAGACTGGGATTATATTTGTTAGAATTTAGAAGAATGGGGGCGGAGGGGCAGAGGGGAGAAATCTTACAGTAATATGTAAAATCATAAAGAGAATAGATGAGATTGAAGCAGGGAGAATGTTTCCACTGGCGAGTGGAACTAGAACAAGAGGGTATTGCCTCAAAATTAGGGGGAGCAGATTTAGGACTGAACTGAGAAGGAATTTCTTCACCCAGCGGGTTGTGAATTTGTAGAATTCCCTGCCCAGTGAAGTAGTTGAGGTTTCCTCATTGAATGTTTTTAAAGCTAAGATAATGTTTTTGAAGAGTAAAGGAATTCAGGGTTATGGTGAGAGGCTGGGTAAGTAGAGCTGAGGCTGGGAAAAGTTCAGCCATGATCTTATTGAATGGTGGAGCGGGCTGAAAGGGCCAGATGGCCGACTCTTACTCCGGGTTCTTATGTTTGTAATTCTTAGTGGTCAATCATCCCAAACCTAGAACATCACTGCAGGAGTTTCTCAGGTTAGTATCCTTGGCCCAATCGCTCTGAGCTGCCTCAATGACTTTACATTTGAATGAAAGTCCAAGTTGGTACTCTGATTACACAATGTGTAGCACTTTTTGAGACTCCTCACGGACACAAGCAATCTCTGGCCTAACACTGTAAAAGAAGATCAGTCACATGGAACATGTTTTATGTAACAGAACATCTCAACATCCTTCAGGAGAGTTTGCAAAATAAACATTGGGCACCGACACACTGAATGGTATTCTCTTGAATGATGAAAATTTTGATTGCAGGGCAAGTTTTGAACAAATATTCACAAGGAGAGAGGCAGACTGGTTGAAGGATGGAATATCAGAACGCCCTGCTCAGGCAAGGCTATAATGGAGTATTGACAATCAGAGATGCTAAAGAGGGCAGAATGAGTGGAATGCAGGTATCTCAGTGAGGAAGTGCAGGTAACAGAGGCAGGGAGAAACACTGCCCAATATGCAGATATCACAGAGAGTTACGGACTCGATGTTACAGTGATCAAGAGGGATGTTTGCAATTTTTAACTGGAGCAAATTTCTGCTCATGGAGGCAGTAGCTTAGTGGTATTATCAACAAACTATTAAACTGGGGATCTGGTTTTGATATCCACTGTGACAGATTATGGAATTTGAATTAAATGAAAATCTGGAATTAACAGACTAACAATGGCCTGGTTGATTGTTGGAAAATCCCACCTGGTACACTGAAGTCCTTTAAAAGAAGGAAACCCTGTCCATACCCAGTCTGCTATATGTGATTCTAGATCCACAGCAATGTGGTTGGCTCTTAACTGCCTTGGATGAGCGAGTGATGCCCACATCCTGTGACTCAATAAATTAATAAAACATCCAGTGCTGTAGAATACACTGTCTGATAATTTAGCAACAGTGGAATAATGGAGAAATTGGGGAAGAATGGGTAATGTCAGCGGACGTGTGAAAACTAATGTCATGAGCTCACCTCATGGTGTCATGTGGTTGAGAACAGCAGGAGCCAGGGATAGGCTCCTCCCTTGGGGGTTACAAAGTTCTCGGTTTTTGGAAAGGAAAGGGAGTTTGGAAACGAGGCCACGTTGGTTTTCACTGGATGGATGATGATGGTGGAATTAAAGTGACAGGGACCTTACCAGACGAGAGCAAGAACTGGTAACAATATCAGGGAGGAGGTTGGATGTTTGGCCATTAAGTGGAAAAATGGTCAAGAGATGAGAAGTTGATTCTCATGGACAGGAGGAGCTCCCAAGGTAGGAGGGGAGCTGGAGGAAGTTGAGTATTCAGGACTCTGACAAGTGGAACTTCAGAGACAATTTCAGGGAAAGGAGGGACATGGAAGAGACAGCTGCTCAGATTACCTGAATCTGAATGACAAAGCAGTTGCATGAGCTCCTTACAAGATGGAGGAGAGAGAAAGGGAACCTTTTCAAAAGGAAGTGCAAAGGACATTAGAAAGTGTTAGCGAACTGGGTGTTTCCCATAAATTTGATATAATTGACCTTTAATAAACACCTGTAACCAAGCTAGAATTTTCACAAGGTCAATTGAAAAAGACTACAATGAATCAAATTGGATGCTGGATGTGATCAACAGCAAATTCCAACTCCTTCATTTATGGAAGTTACTTTGGCAGTTATGTAGTTAACTTACGCATGCCCGGGATCATATTACAGGGCTCCAGTAACAGATAATGATAGTGCATTGTGATAGGTTAGCTGAATCACTGGTACATGAGCTAATGCTAAAGACAATGAGGTTGTAGTCTGATTGGTTCCCTGCATCACACTTAACCTGTGTGGCAGACGGTGATTAGCTTAGAAAGAAAAAGCGAGCCAGCATGATTGGCTATGCTAATGTGTCCAATAAGCGCAGGAAGAACAACTGTATAAGTTTCAGGAGAACAAAGAGCCTGTGGGGAGCCAAGGAAGACATTTTGCTGGCTCCCACAGCTTTGATTTTGCAAGATCAATGTTTAATTTTGTGAAGGATTTTCTACATCTCCTGGTAATTTTTAATAAAACATTAAGTAATTCTTCCACAACACAGTCAAAGGGATATCACTTCAAAGGAAGACCACTTACAACCGAGAAATAGGTTTGGTACAGTGTGTTTAACACAAAGTGCATTTATTTCCTTGTCATCCGGATCAGTCTTCCCTTTAACTGAGCTGGAATTCATTAACTTCAGCAGAAACCTGCCCCAGTGGATATCATTCAGTTATCAATTACAAAAATAATTAAGTTCTTTGACATAGCTCCTTATCAGGTGGGACTTGAAACAAAATCTTCTGGCTGAGACTATGAAGCAGGGAGATGTTCACAGTAAAAACCAGGCACTGTCATTTCTCATGAATACGCTTTTGTTTCAGCAGCTTAGATTTCACAATGAATCTCTTCCCACAGTCAGTACAGCAGAACAGCCTCGAACTTCTGAGAGATCGCTGGTGTTTTAACAGGTTGGATTTATTAGACAATCCTTTCCTGTCGTATGAGCAGGTGAATAGTCTCTCCCCAGTGTGGATCTGCTGCTGTTGAAGGAGGTTGGACGATGGCTTGAACCCACACCCACAGTGAGAGCACATGAAGGGTCTCTCGTTACAGTGAGGATGTTGTTGGGATATCAGTGCTCCAGAGTTTTTAAAGCATATCCCACATTCTGAGCATTTCAAAGGTCTGTTTTCTGTGTGAACTTGCTGGGGTTTCAGCAGGGTGGATAATTGAGTGAATCCTTTTCCACCCTTGGAACAGATGAGTTGCCTTTCCCCAGTGTGGCTGTATTTGTATTGTGACAGGGCAGATGATCTGCTGAAGACTTGTTCACATGTACAACTCAGGTACGGTTTCTCCCCCACTGTGAACAGTGCTTTTTTTCTGCAAAACCCAATGATATTCAGACGACAATAAACTCGGCAGCTTGGTCAGATTGGGAAGTGATGCCTGGTTTTAAGTCTCCTCATTGCAAATCATCTTCTTCCAATACCCTGTGAAATTCATTGAAAACAAAAGGCAAATCAAGTGCCAAAAAAAAAGATGATTAAAAAACATCACATGCAACTCAACCCAGCAAGTCTGCTGTCACCCTTCAGTGAGATCAGAGCTGCTCCAATAATCTTCAGCTCGATTTTTCTGCCCTATGCCCGCACCCTTGAATTCCTTACTAATTGAAAATCTATTTATCTCAGCCTTGGACACACTGAGCAGCACAGCCTTTACAGGCCACTGCAGTATTCAGTACCTGAAGAGAAGGAATTCCTCCACATCTGTTTTTAATAGGTGATTCCTTACTCTGAGATTATGTCCTCAAGTCCTCAACTCTCAAATAAATAGTAATAATCTCCCAGAATCTACAATGTCAAGCTCCTCAGAATCTTTCCATAAGGTCTTGTCTCAGTCTTCTGAACTTCAATGAGTACAGAAGCAGTCTGCTCAATCTCATCTCCTGAGAAATTCCTCCCATATCCAGGATCAATGTCCTGAACACTCTATGGTCTGCCTTTCCCAAAACAAGGGACAAAAGCTATTCACAGGATTCCAAATGTGATCGGACTCGTGTCTTGTACAGTTTTAGCAAAACTTCCATTTTTCTCCCCATTCCCTTTAAATATAAGCCAACTGACTATTTCCCTTCCTGAATACCCACTGAACCTGGATGATAGTTTTTCATCTTTCAAGCAGAAGGACCCATAATTCTGTGCTGCAGCTTGCTGCAGAGGTTTTCCCCTTGTTAAATAATGTTCACCTCTCCTCGTCTTCCTGCCAAAATGCATATATTTTCCCACATTATATTCCACAGCTCTGGAAGGACTAGAATGAGAGTAGTTTTATCAACCATGCCTTGAGCATAACCTCCCAAACCAGCCACTTTCACCACCACGAAGTCCGGGGAGCATGTGTATGTGACCAGCACTCCCTTGGAGATCCCTCCAACTCCTCCCACAATATCCCAACATCCAGTGCTGGATGAATAGAAATTGCCTCCAACTTAATCAAGAACTTGGGAGCAGAGTCTGTTCGAGAGAGATGTGAGGAATGATTTCGATATGAAAAGGATGGAAAAGGTTGTTAGTTTTCAGTCTGAGACAGATAAACGTTTGTTCAGCAAAGGTATTCAGGGATATGGGCCAAAGGCTGAACTCCACGCAGCAGCCATGAGTTCATTCAATAGTGGAACAGCTGAAAGGCCTACTCCTGATCCTTTGTTCACTGAAGACTGCTGGCTTCAGTCCCTGTTACAAGACTTCCTAACTCCAACTGTATCACCCCCTCAGGTAACTATCTGAACCAGGCTCTTCCCAACATTAAGAAGATCAGCTTTCAGCCACAGAGCCACACCCTCACCGTGACGTGCTATTTCCATTTCAGTAATGTGGCCTGACTCCAACAGTCTCAGCTCCAGGTGCTGAAAATCTCATCCAGTCCTTTGCAACTTCAAGACTGAATGACCCTAACACACTCCTGATCCACCTCCCACTTTCAACCTCCCTGTAATCTTCAGCTCATCCAACACCCCGCTGCACATGTACTCGCTCACACTGGGTTTTGTTCTCCTCACCCTGAGCTCACTGACCTGAAGAGGTCACAAATTGAGGAAAAGCAACATTTTAACAAATTTTTTGTCCTTCTTTTCAAATCTTTCTATGATAGTGATCATTTCTATCACTAATCTCTGCCAGCCACATAATCTTTCAAGATATCTGCACTTACTTAATTTTGGCCTCTTGAACATAGTCAATTAATCTCCCCAACAACAGTGGATGTTCTTTCACCATGAAATGTTTAAAAATCAAATTAAGCACCAAGTCATTGAAATGGAGGGGGCCAGACCAGGCGAGGTGTTGTAACTGCATGATGTCAGAGCTGGTGGACCCCATTGTGGTGCATAGCTACTACAACCATAACAAGTGTTGGTAGAGGGATTCCAGGTCAGATTGTTGAGCTGAAGTCTGAGCTCTGAACACTTCCACACATCAGGGAGGGATCGGAGTTACCTGGATGCTCTGTTTCAGGAAGCAATAAGACCATAAGACATAGGAGCGGAAGGAAGGCCATTCGGCCCATCGAGTCCACTCTGCATTCAATCATGGCTGATGAGCATTTCAACTCCACTTACCCGCATTCTCCCCGTAGCCCTTAATTCCTTGTGACATCAAGAATTTATCAATTTCTGCCTTGAAGACATTTAGCGGCCCAGCCTCCACTGCACTCTGTGGCAATGTTTTCCACAGGCCCACCACTCTCTGGCTGAAGAAATGTCTCCGCATTTCTGTTCTGAATTTACCCCCTCTAATTCTAAGGCTGTGTCCACGGGTCCTAGTCTCCTCACCTAATGGAAACAATTTCCTAGCGTCCACCCTCTCCAAGCCATGTATTATCTTGTAAGTTTCTATTAGATCTCCCCTTAATCTTCTAAACTCCAATGAATACAATCCCAGGATCCTCATATGTTAGACCTACCATTCCAGGGATCATCCGTGTGAATCTCCGCTGGACACGCTCCAGTGCCAGTATGTCCTTCCTGAGGTGTGGGGACCAAAACTGGACACAGTGCTCCAAATGGGGCCTAACCAGAGCTTTATAAAGTCTCAGTAGCACAACAGTGCTTTTATATTCCAACCCTCTTGAGATAATTGACAACATTGCATTCGCTTTCTTAATCACGGACTCAACCTGCATGTTTATCTTTCGAGAATCCTCAACTAGCACTCCCAGATCCCTCTGTACTTTGGCTATACGAATGTTCTCACCGTTTAGAAAGTAGTCCATGCTTCTATTCTTTTTTCCAAAGTGCAAGACCTTGCATTTGCTCACATTGAATTCCATCAGCCATTTCCTGGACCATTCCTCCAAACTGTCTAGCTCCTTCTGCAGCCTCCCCACTTCCTCAGTACTACCTGCCTGTCCACCTAACTTTGTATCATCAGCAAACTTCGCTAGAATGCCCCCAGTCCCTTCATCCAGATCATTAATATATAATGTGAACAGCTGTGCCCCCAACATTGAACCCTGTGGGACACCGCTTGTCACCGGCTGCCATTCCGAAAAAGAACCTTTTATCCCAACTCTCTGCCTTCGGTCAGACAGCCAATCCTCAATCCATACTAGTAGCTCACCTCGAACACCATGGGCCCTCACCTTGCTCAGCAGCCTCCCGTGTGGCACCTTATCAAAGGCCTTTTGGAAGTCTAGGTAGACCACATCCACCGGGTTTCCCCGGTCTAACCTACTTTTCACTTCTTCAAAGAACTCCAACAGGTTTGTCAGGCACGACCTCCCCTTACTAAATCCATGTTGACTTGTTCTAATCCGACCCTGCTCTTCCAAGAATTTAGAAACCTCATCCTTAATGATGGATTCTAGAATTTTACCAACAACCGAGGTTAGGCTAATTGGCCTATAATTTTCCATGCTGAAACTTTATTGCTGGAACAGCACAGCAGGTCAGGCAGCATCTAGGGAACAGAAGATTCGACGTTTCGGGCATAAGCCCTTCTTCAGGAATGAGGAAAGTTTGTCCAGCAGGCCAAGATAAAAGGTAGGGAGGAGGGACTTGGGGGAGGGGCGTCGGAAATGTGATAGGTGGAAAGAGGTCAAGGTGAGGGTGATAGGTCAGACTGGGGTGGGGACGGAGAGGTCAGGAAGAAGATTGCAGGTTAGGAAGGCGGTGCTGAATTCGATGGATTTGACGGAGACAAGGTGGGGGGAGGGGAAATGAGGCAAATGGTGAAATCCGAGTTCATCCCTTGTGGTTGGAGGGTTCCTAGGCGGAAGATGAGGCGCTCTTCCTCCAACCGTCGTTTTGTTGTGGTCTGACGATGGAGGAGCCCAAAGACCTGCATATCCTTGGTGGATTGGGAGGGGGAGTTGAAGTGTTGAGCCACAGGGTGGCTGGGTTGGTCGGTCCGGGTGTCCTAGAGGTGTTCTCTGAAATGCTCCGCAAGTAGCCGGCCTGTCTCCCCAATAGAGAGGAGGCCACATCGGGTGCAGAGGATGCAATAGATGATGTGTATGGAGGTGCAGGTGAACCCAACCACCCTGTGGCTCAATACTTCAACTCCCCCTCCCACTCCACCAAGGATATGCAGGTCTTTGGACTCCTCCATCGCCAGACCACAACAAAACAACGGTTGGAGGAAGAGCGCCTCATCTTCCGCCTAGGAACCCTCCAACCACAAGGGATGACCTCAGATTTCACCAGTGGAAAAGGATAGACCGGATCTAAAAGCTGAACTTCAAAATTGGAGGAAGGCTAATTTTGACAGCATTAGGCAAGAACTTTCAAAAGCTGATTGGGGGCAGATGTTTGGAGGTAAATTGAAGACTGGGAAATGGGAAACCTTCAAAATGCGATAACAAGAGTCCAGAGTTAGTATATTCCTGTTTGGATGAAAGGAAAGGCTGGTAGGTGGCAGAAATGTGGGATGACGATAGAAATTGAGCTTTTGGTTAAGAAAAAATGAAGCATATGTCAGATATAGACAGAAGAAATTGAATGAATCCTCAGAGTATAAAGATCGTAGGAGTATCCTTAAGAGAGAAATCCTGAGGGCAAAAAGGGGACATGAGATAGCTTTGGCAAATAGAAGTAAGGAGAATGCAAAGAGTTTTTAGAAATAGATTAAGGACAAAACAATAACTAGGGAGAGAATAGGGCCTCAGGTCAGGCAGCATCAAAGGAGCAGGAGAATTGACGTTTTGGGCATAAGCCCTTCTTCAGGAATGAGGAGGGTGTGCCAAGCAGGCTAAGATAGGAAGGAGGGACTTGGGAGAGGGGCATTGGGAATACGATAGGTTAAGGTGAGGGTGATAGGCCAGATTGGGGATGGGGGCGGAGAGGTCAGGAAGAAGATTGCAGGTCAAGAAGGCTGTGCTGTGTCTGAAGGTTGGGACTGAGAAAAGGTGGGGGGAGAGGAAATGGGAAAGCTGGAGAAATGTGTATCTGACTCAATCCACTCTGACTGTGGAAAGGATGTTCTCCAATCTGACAACAGTAACATACCTGCTGGTTGTTCGAAGCAGCTGGTCACACTTGGCTTTGTACTGAGGGAATATTACATTGTCTTGGTCCATCAAACATTTGCCTGGAGGAAGACAAGAGGGATATTTCCTCTAAATCACCGTCAGCTAAATAGAAAGACATCAACTGATCAATGAAATATTCAGGTCATGATCATGATAATTCTTTGTTTTTAAACAGGGCAAGGTGAACAGAGCAAGGACTGGTTACACTCTGGCTCTGAGCCCCTTCCAGTCTTTGTTTTTCTGTTTGCGAAATTCTAAAACAACTTACTAAGGTACAAAAACTAACCAACATCTGCAAGTTCAATATTCAGCTCCCAAAACATTAACTGTTGAAGGAAGAACAACAGGCACTACTCTCACATTTAGATATACTGTCCTTTAATGACCTACTATTCAATGTCTATTCGCAACAAACAGCATGAAATAGAAGCCAAACAATGAATTCCCATCAATGTTCAGTGGATTGTAAACCACAAGAATGTCCCACAGCAGCTCCTTCCCGCTCTGCCTCCCTCAGCAGGCCCACACACAGCCCGAGAAAGGCCTCTCTCTTCCCCCCAGCCCGCTCACTCCAAGTTCCGGGACCAGTTCCTGCTCCGCTCGGCCTCTTACAAACAGCCCCCGGTTCTCCCTGAACTCACCCCGAATCAATCCCGGTCTCGGAGCCCCCTCTGTGTCCCAGGCTCCCATCCCGATGTGCTGCTGGAAGGAGCCTGCTGTTCCCTCGCTTCCCTGGGCGCTGATCTCTCCATTGCGGTCTGTTTCAAACAAACCTCTTGCACTCACTGAGTAAATGCTCCTCAATGGCAGCGCTGGGGGAGGGCCTCACGCATGCGCTCCTCTACTCAGGATCAATCATCGCGCATGCGCTGCTTTTCCCAATGATTCCCAGAAACAAACATCAATTGGTCATTTCCCCAATTCCCTTTTCTCTCAATTTGACCAAAGGAACTGGGACTGTGGGGGAAAGGGCAGAGAAGGTTTCAAGCTGGGACAGTGTCCCTTTATGAAGCTCCAATGGTGCTCATTCCCGGGTCATGTTAATAACTCCTCCCTCCGGCTCTCTCACAATCTGATCAGGGAGCGGAGAAACTGGCGGCCACTCGGCCCATCCCCTGTACTTCCCCCATTCCATAACATTACGTCTGATCGAATGTTAACTGTGGTATTTAATCCTGCTGACCCCTCATCCAGAAATATTAACTCCTTGCCCAAAGATCGTATGAGGAAAGGCTGAGGCACTTGGGGTTGTTTTCATTGGAGAAAAGAAGGTTTAGGGGTGACTTGATAGAGGTGTATAAGATGATTAGGGGTTTAGTTAGGGTCGACAGTGAGAATCTTTTCCCGCGTATGGAGTCGGGTATTACAAGGGGCATAGCTTTAAATTAAGGGGGGGTAGGTATAGGACAGATGTTAGGGGTAGGTTCTTTACTCAGCAAGTCGTGAGTTCATGGAATGCCCTGCCAGTAGCAGTGGTGGACTCTCCCTCATTATGGGCATTTAAGCGGGCATTGGATAGGCATATGGAGGATAGTGGGCTAGTGTCGGTTAGGTGGGCTTGGATCGGCACAACATCGAGGGCCGAAGGGCCTGTACTGCGCTGTATTCTTCTATGTTCTATGTTCTATGTAACATACAGAGAGATGGAATAAGTGGAACATTCTTACGAAGGCAGAAAATAACTCATGGAGAGAGTCTTGCGTCACAGTGTCAGAGCTTATTTCTGGGTCAGGAGGCCCGTGCAAAAGTCAGACCAGGTGTGCGACAACATCTCTGGGACTCGATTTAGTTTGTCGTGGATGATACATTTTAGTGTCATGTATGCTGCAGACAGAAACCTTGTGATGTATTGTCTGCCACAATGAGAGACCCCAGCTGTTTTTGTTTATTCACTCCTGGAACGTGGATGTCGCAGGCTGAGCCTAGCATTTATTCTCCATCCCTTTGAGAAGGCGGTGTTGAGCCACCTTCTGGAACAGCTGTTGTCCATGTGCTGCCCACAATGCCATGAACACGGAGTTCCAGGGTCTTGATCCAGTGACAGTGAAAGAAAGTGCTTTTATTTCCAAGTCAGCATGGTGAGTGCCTTAGAGGGGAACTTGTCCGACATCAAGGTGGTGTTCCCTGACAGCAGCTGCCTTTGTCGTTTCAGATGGAGGTAGTCGCGATTTGGAAGGTCCTCCTTTTACAAATTACAAAACTCGAATCTCTTTGTCAGCAGCATGGACAGACGTCTGTCTGGTCGATAGAGTGAAGTCAGAATAGTGTGTTGCCTCCCTGGTGTCAGGATCAAGGATATCACGGAGAGAGTGCAGGATATTCACAAAGGGGCTTACACATTGGAACTAACTACACAGGAAGGGAAAGAGATGAGATTCCGAAGGAAAAATAAGGAAGAGAGGCAAGAATTTAGAAAGGAGGTCCTCTCCGGTAGTAATATCTAGATTACTCCCGCTGCTATAAGCGACTGAGGGTAGGAATAGGATGATAGAGCAGAGGAATGCCCAACTCAGGAGCTGGTGCAGGGGAGAGGTGTTCAAATTTTTGGATCATTGGAATCTCATCTGGGGAAAACGTGACTTGTAGAAAAAGGATGGAATCCACCTGAATTGAAAGGGATCTACTATATTGGCAGGGTCACTTCCTTGAGCTACTGGGGAGGGGTTAAACTAGTAAGGTGTGGGTATGGGGTGAGGTCAGTGGGAACCGGGGAGATAGTGAACAAAGATATCAATCTGAGGCTGGTAGTCATTAAGTCAAACACCCAGGGCAGACAGGAACATAGAAGAGAATGAGGTTGGATTGATAACTTAAACTGCATTTATTTCAATGCAAGAGGCCTAACAGGGAAGGAGGATGAACTCAGGACATGGTTAGGAAAATGGGATTGGAATTGGGATATCATAGCAACTACAGAGACATGGTTTGGGGATGACACAACTGGCAGCTTAATGTTCCAGGAATCAATTGTTAAAGGAAGGATGGGGGGAGGGGTCAGCAAGAGAAAATGGGGAGTGACATGTTTGGTAAGAGATAAGATCACACCTTTACTGGGGGGAGGATATTCCTGGGCTTATGTCCATGGAAATTATTTGGATGGGGAAATGAGAAATAAGAAAGGGTTTGATCACCTTATTTGGATTGGACTGTAGACACCCTAACAGTCAGCAGGAAATTGAGAAAGAAATTTGTCAGGAGATCTTAGATCTGCAGGAATAATGATGTGGTTATGGTGAGGGATTTTAACATTCCAAACATAGATTATGGCTGCCATATTGTTAATGGTTTTGACAGAAAGGAATTTCTGAAGTGTGTACAAAAAAAGTTTCTGATTCAGTATGTGAATGCATCGTCTAGACAAGGTGCAAATCTTGACCTACTCTTGTGATATAATGATGTGTTGGTGGGGGAGCACTTTGGGGCCAACAACTATAATTTTATTAGTTTTAAAACTCTGATGGAAAAGGATCGACCAGATCTAAAAGTTAAATTTCTAATTTGGAGGAAGGCCAATTTTGAGAGTGTTGTGCAAAAACTTTCAAAAGTTGACCGAAGGCAGATGTTCACAGGCAAAGTGATGGCTGAAGAATGGAAAGCCTTCAAAAATGAGAAAATGAGGGTACAGAGACAGTATGTTCCTGTTCAGGTGAAAGGTATGACTTTCATGGTGTAGGAAGTGCTGCATAAGAAAAGAAGTTGAGATTTTGGTACAAATAAGAAGGAAGCATATGTTAGTTAAATACAGGAGAGGTTGAGTGAATCCTTCGAAGAGTATAAAGGCAGTAGGGATATACTTAAGGAGGAAATGAGGAGGGCAAAAAAAAGGACATAACATAGCTTTGGCAAATAGTGTTAAGGAGAATTCAAATAGATTTTATCAATACATGAAGGTCAAAATGGTAACCAGGGAAAGAAGAGGGCCCAGCAAAGATTAGCAAGGCAGCCTATGTGTGGAAGAAAAGGAAAAGTGGGAGATACTAAGCGAGTACTTACTGAGGAGAATGAAATGGAAGATATAGAACATGGGGAAACAAATAGTGACATCTTAAAAAATGTCCATACAACAGAGGAGGTGCTCCTGGATGATTTTAAACAGAAAAGGTGGATAAAGCAAGAGCACCCGATCAGGTGGACCTGGAACATGATGATAAGCTAGGGAAGTGATTGTTGGGCCCTTTGCTGAGATACGAATATCTCAGCAAAGTCACAGTCACAGGTGAAGTGCAAAAAGACTGGAGGCTGGCGAATGTGGTGCCATTATTTAAGAAAAGGGGCAAGGAAAAGTCAGGGAACTAATGAACAGTGAGCATAACATCAACAGTAGGCAAACAGTTGAGGGGATTGTGAGAGACAGGATTACATCTTTCTGAAAGGCCAGGATTGATGAGGGTTAGTCAACATGGCTTTCTGCGTGGGAAGTCACGTATCACTAACTCAACTGAGTTTTTTTGAATTGGTAAGGAAGAGGACTGATGAGGGCAAAGTGGTGGATGTGATCTAAATGGCTTTCAGTAAGGCGTTTGACAAAGCTCCCCATGGGAAATTGATTAGCAAGATTGGATCACATGGAATACAGGGAGAACTAGCCATTTGGATACAGAACTTGTTTGAAGGTAGAAGACAGAGGGTGGTGGTGGAGAGATGCTTTTCAGAGTGGAGGCCTGTGACAAGTGATGTGTTACAAGGATCACTGCTGAGTCCACTGCTTTTCATCATTTATATAAATGATTTTAGTTAATAAATGACAGAACACCAGGTTATATTCCAACAGGAGAAAGTCAGGACTTCAGGAAGAAGGGCTTATGCCCGAAACGTCGATTCTCCTGTTCCTTGGATTCTGCCTGACCTGCTGCGCTTTTCCAGCAACACATTTTCAGCTATAATCCAACAGGTTCATTTAGAAATACAAACTTTCAGACTGCTGCTCCTCCATCAGGTGTCTGTATTTAGAAAGCTTGTACTTCCAAATAAACCTGTTGGACTATAACCCGATTAGATTAGATTAGATTACATACAGTGTGGAAACAGGCCCTTCGGCCCAACAAGTCCACACCGACCCGCCGAAGCGCAACCCAGCCATACCCCTACATTTACCCCTTACCTGACACTAGCATGGCCAATTCACCTGACCTGCACATCTTTGGACTGTGGGAGGAAACCGGAGCACCCGGAGGAAACCCACGCAGACACGGGGAGAACGTGCAAACTCCACACAGTCAGTCGCCTGAGGCGGGAATTGAACCCGGGTCTCTGGCGCTGTGAGGCAGCAGTGCTAACCACTGTGCCAACGTGCCGCTCACTATTTAGTACTGTAGACCCCCCGTACACATGGAGATATATTCCAGGACCTACAGCGGAAACGCAAAACCGCAGATAGTGTTGTCATTTTTAACTTTGCACACCGCAGTCCAGCACCGGCACCTCCACATTATTATGAATGATTTGGATGTGAGATTCCAGTTATTGTTAGTAAATTTGCAGATTACACAAAATTTGTAGGTGTACTAAACAGCAAAGAAGGCTACCTCAGAATACAGCAGGATCTCGATCAGATGGGCCACTGGACCCAGGAGTGGCATATTGAGTTCAATTTAAATTAATATGAGGTGCTACAATTTGGAAAGGCAAATCAGGGCAGGACTTACACACTTAATATTAAGGTCCTGTGGAGTGTTGCTGAACAAACAGACGTTGGAATGCGGGTTCATTGTTGCTTGAACGTGGAGTTATAGTTAGATAGGATAGCAAAGAAGGCATTTATGTTTTCCTTTACTGGTCAGAGCTTTGAGTATGTGACTTAAGAGAACATGTTATGGGTGTACAGAACATTGGTAATGCCACTTTTGGAATATTATGTGCAATTCTGGTCTCTCTCCTATAAAAAGAATGTTGTGAAACTTGAAATGACTATTTAAGATAGTTTATTGTCCAAAGAAAAGACCTACAATTTGGGAATATAGTGAGACGGGAAGGCTGCAAACAGATCCAGATTTAACAAATGACTGCTAAAAGGGATTTAACTAACAAAGAACAAATGAAGAAAAGAGTAATGTTGTGGAAACCATTTAAAAAACTGCTAAAATACTAATAAATGTGTAAAGAGAGAAATGAACATAAATATGTTGACAAAGAGGACCACATGCCACTTACAACATTAAAGAGGGGAGTTCAAAATGGGGAATGAAAATGTCTCAAAAATCGCAAACATACTATTGTTCTCTGTTCACAAATATTCACACAACTAACACAGTAGTGGTATTGGAGAGTTTAGTGAAAGGGAAGAACTGAACAAAATCAGTATTATTTGGGAAATGATGTTGGGACAGTGGATAGGATTGAAGGTTGGGAAACACCAGGCCTTGATCATCTACGTCCCAGATGTAATGGGCTGAGTAATACTGGATGCAGTGATGGTCATGTTCCAAGATTCTACAAGCTCTGCAATAATTTACACAGATTGGGGGCTAGCTCGTGTAAGCAATCCAATCGAAAAGGGTGGTAGATATAAAATTATGAACTATAGGCCAGTCAGCCTCAGGGAAAAAAAATCAAAATGAAAGCTTCAATTGCGAAGCATTTGACAAAACAGTATTCAGGATCTGCTAGAATCAGCATGAACATGAAGGGCCTGTTCCAGTGCACACTGTTCTGTCTTCTAAGCTTGGCAAACCGACTGGCCATCTTTGAGGGTGTAAACAATAGAGCTGATGAGAGTGTAACAGTTACTGAGGAGAAAAACTACAACTAACTCCCTGGACACCGCAGCAAAGGCTGAAAGGAGGAGACATTCTGTCCTTCCACACTTACATTTGGTGATATTTCTGGCGTGTGACTGTGTGAATGTGAATACTATGTCAGAGAGGCTGTCGGAAAAGGGCGGACGGTAAGTCGAACGTAACTGTGTTTGTGTATCCGCGAATATTATGATATTTCTGGGTCTCTCTTGTGAAAATCAGAAACATTTTCAATTCAACTTATTCCCCGGCTCCCCCAATAGACCCCAAAGGTAGAATTTAAGACAATGTATTTGTTGATTTCAAGATTTTAGTCTAAAAGTACCGACAATGTCAGCGCTCAGCTCAAAAAGCTCGATCTGTGCGGCAGCAAAATGAGTTTAACTCGACAGCGGAGCCCTCTATTCGAGTGAAAACTTTTCAGTCGTAAACCTTACCGTGTCAGGGTGAGGAGCGATCGAGCCTGGCTCTCTGGAGATGCGGAATTTCAGAGGAATCGGAGATTTTAGTCCGTTAGAGAAACACAGAGAGGCAGCAGGAGCAGGGAGCTGACGGCGGGTTGTCCCTGCGCCGTCCGCTCGCTGCCTTGAAGTTGCTCAGTGCCGCCCTCAGCAGCTTCATTGCTGACCCAGTTCAGACTGACCAAGAGAGAGATTCAGCGCAGAGTTCTCAACATGAGCGACAGTGCAGCCGCCGAAACGGCTCCTCCAGCCGCCGCTCCTACCAAAGCCAAGGCTCCCAAGAAGAAGGCGGCGGCTCCCAGGAAGAAAACACCCGGTCCCGGGTTGGGAGAGCTGATTCTGAAGGTTGTCGGGGATATGAAGGATCGCAGAGGGGCGTCTCTGTCCGCTGTAAAGAAGGCGCTGGAGAGAAGCGGGATCGATGTGGGAAAGCGAAAGGCACAGATCAAGATGAGTATCAGGAGGTGCCTGGCGAACGGCTCCCTTGTTCTGGTCAAGGGCCAGGGCGTCTCCGGCTCCTTCAAACTCCCTAAAAATCCAGTCAAGGCAAAAGCGGGAAAGAAGGCGGGAACATCAGCAGTTGCCAAGAAACCGGCCGTGAAGAAATCCCCGGCCAAGAAATCTCAGGCCAAGAAGGCGACAGCCAAGAAATCCCCAGCCAAGAAAGCGACAGCCAAGAAATCCCCAGCCAAGAAAGCGAGCGGCAAGAAGACGGCACCGCCAAAGAAAGCGGTGAGCAAAGCAGCTCCAAAGAAACGGACTCTCGTGAAGAAGGTGAAAAAGGCCAAGGGCCCTAAAACCCCCAAACCCCTCAGCAAACCGGCTAAAAGCAAGACCAAGCCCAAAGCGAAAGTGACCAAGACAGCAGCAAAGAAATGAACCAGTCAGTGTAATATATAACCATCTGAACCCAAAGGCTCTTATCAGAGCCACCCACATCTCTCAGGAAAGAGCTGAGCCCGGATCCAATGTTCCCTGTCCCGGCGCCGAGCGCAGACCTACCTTAGATATTAATTGATCTGAATAAATCAAATAAACACTTGCCATGGTTTACGAAAGTGGAGACCGGAGAATGGGGGTATCTCATAGGGGGTAATAATAAAAATAACAGATAAAGTGAGATTCTGTCCTTTTATTAGTGTTCACTGCATTAGCTTTTAAAATGTTTAAATTGGCGGGGTTGTTTAGATTGATTCATGGCCAGCACCAGTTCGGTTGTTCAGTTTGTCTGGGCTGTTTTAAACCCCGCCTTTCCTCCTGCCTGTTACAGACAGATCAGATAATGATCCCGCCTCGTAGGATTTAAAGAATTACTTTAAAATATTAAATTTTATCTTCGTTGCAGACGTATGGTGTTTTGCGTTTTAATGGTTAATTTAATCTCAAGGTTATTGAGGGTGAATTCGGCGGGAATTTTCAAACTGACCAACTGTCATTTCACGTTATCCAATCAGCCTTCAACAATTCTTTTCCTGCCTTTTCTGTGCCTTCCGGAGCTGTTTCTCTGTGGGTTGAGGGACAGGGCTGTATCCAATCCCAGCTCTAGGGCGGGCTCTCCATTCCCTTAAACAGGCAGCACCGCAGCAGCCTCAGCATTGACAGCAGCAGCCTGTGTGTGTTACAGAGTTGGAGAGAATGGCCCGAACCAAGCAGACAGCGCGCAAATCCACCGGAGGGAAAGCTCCCCGCAAGCAGCTGGCGACCAAAGCGGCCCGCAAGAGCGCTCCGGCCACGGGCGGAGTGAAGAAGCCTCATCGCTACAGGCCCGGCACGGTGGCTCTGCGGGAGATCCGCCGCTACCAGAAATCCACCGAGCTGCTGATCCGCAAACTGCCCTTCCAGCGCCTGGTGCGAGAGATCGCTCAGGACTTCAAGACCGATCTGCGCTTCCAGAGCTCGGCGGTGATGGCCCTGCAGGAGGCCAGCGAGGCTTACCTGGTGGGGCTGTTTGAGGACACCAACCTGTGCGCCATCCACGCCAAGCGGGTCACCATCATGCCCAAAGACATCCAGCTGGCCCGCCGGATCCGCGGGGAGCGCGCCTAAACGGGGCCTGGCCGGCCCTGCACATTCACCCTGAGACAGAGAGAGAAACACAACGGCTCTTTTCAGAGCCACTAAATCGTCCAGACAGAGCGGGAAACGATGGGTTGCATTAGTATTGTAATTATAAATCTATGAAGTAAATAGGGATTAAGTGAAATATTGATTTGGAGTCAGTCAGCGACTATGAAGATACAGCGACCGAGGTCTTCGGTGACTGCAAAATTTATTATAATACAATATTAGACATTTGAAATTTTGCTACACAATTAGGAATTCCCCGAACAAAGCCCTCTCTCCTCATGGTTTATCGTGGTAGTAAACATGGCTTGTGCTTGTGGACAAGGCGCGGGAGAACATTTGGCGCTTTTATTTTGAATTGAAAAGCCCGCCAACATGCCAGAGGAGAATGCGTGAATTCTTATTCGGTGATTTGTTTTTGCCATTACAAAAATATATTCCAAACAATCACACCTCACTCCCTTTCCTAATTTGCATCTGCAAAAAAATCACCAGTGAGTTAATTTTTTCGAGACAGAGTCTTTTTATTCCGAGAGAGAAAACGAGCATATTAAACACCAGTGAGTAATGCATTGCCGGGGAGTTATTCCCATTCAGCGGCAATGAAAAAAAAACATACTGAAATGTAATTTGTACATCATATATGAAGGTAGTGGAGTATTCCGGATTAAATCCCCTCTCTCCTAATTGTCTCCCTTGGAGTTCCCACTAGCTGTAACTATATGATCATTGTTAAAAATCACACAACACCAGGTTATAGTCCAACAGGTTTAATTGGAAGCACTAGCTTTCGGAACGACGCCCCTTCATCAGGTGGTTGTCATGAAGGAGTGGCGCTCAGAAAGCTAGTGCTTTCAATTAAACCTGTTGGACTATATTCTGGTGTTGTGTGACTTTTAACTTTGTACACCCCAATCCAACACAGGCATCTCCAAATCATGACTACTATATGATCATTGCTGAGAAGGCAGGCGGGAAATCATCAACCGTTTTCCTTCAGATTTGGACATCCTGCCGAGACGTAGATTAGAGAAGGGAGTTTTATAGAAAATAATGTTTTCATACTTCATCGTTAATTTGCTTTTAAATTATAAAAGTACAGTACACACACAGTCTCTCTTTAGGAGAAGTGAACACATGAGCTGTTTGAAGGATCCGAGATGCTTTTTGGAGGGGAGGTTCAGACTCGATGGGCCGAATGCCCTCATTCAGCCCTGTCAGGATTTCATGAACTTTCTTCGCCATGAGCGCAATAATAACGAACACCGCATTTAGGTTTTATTTTAATATCATGCTCCCTTGTTGCAAAAGTGGGCGACACGATGGCACAGTGGTTACCACTGTTGCCTCACAGCGCCTGAGACCCGGGTTCAATTCCCGCCTCAGGCGACTGACTGTGTGGAGTTTGCACATTCTCCCCGTGTCTGCGTGGGTTTCCTCCGGGTGCTCCGGTTTCCTCCCACAGTCCAAAGATGTGCAGGTCAGGTGAATTGGCCATGCTAAATTGCCCGTAGTGTTAGGTAAGGGGTAAATGTAGGGGTATGGGTGGGTTGCTCTTCGGCGGGTCGGTGTGGACTTGTTTCCACACTGTAATGTAATCAAATCTAAAAAGCTCAACATTAACTATTCCAGTCCGGCAACTGTTCTGGTTTGATCTCGGTTCATTTTGAAAGCTTCGAACCGAAGCAACCCAACAGAATCCCGCGAATTCTCAACTTTTGTAAGTTAAGAAATCAGTGTGTAATGTATCTACGCGTGGGTCTGTAAGAAAAAGGGAACTTATTTTGTTTCCCAATGATGAATCTCAGGGCTCACACCCCAACCGGGGCTTGTAGCTTCCGGAATAATCAAATAGAGAGTAACTTGAGCAAATAGCAGTAAACAGAAAAAATAGATTCACTGGTGTTTAATATGTTCCCAAGAGGTAGAGAAGAGAGGGCACGTTCTCTTAACTCGAAGCCAGCGCCTAATCAGAATCAGTTTTCTTTCCAATTTGAAAAGCCCGCCGATTCACAAGTAACGGAGTATGTTTTGCATAAAAGAATGCTGTATAAGAAGGAGGACGTTGTTCAGAGGAGAATCCACCAATACCTGTTAATTAGGTTACAAATATATACTTCAGACAATCTCTCTCGCTCATTCATTTGCCGAACCCCATCTGTTTCTTTCTACTTTTTTTTTCTGGACCTGACGAACTGGCAGAAACAAAACCAAGCGCCAAGAACTGCAATCTGCAATTAATCTCTTTAATTCACATTTCAAAACCATCCCGATATGTTAATTAAACATCTCATTCCTTCTCTCACGGAATAAACCGCAGTCACGGAGAATATTGGTGGCTGCCAGAGAATTAAGCCAAATTGGTACGCAAGAGTAGAAAGTGGTTCGTACAGATTAAGGACTTCACTCTCACAGTCACACAGCAGAAACTGACTAAACTGCTCCCACTTATTCACATTGCAGAGGCTGACAGGGAGAGAATGGTAGTTACACATATATTCTCATTGCTCAAAATAGGGCAGGACTTACACAGTTAATGGTAGGACCCTGGCGAGTGTTGCCAAACAATAAGACCTACAGGTGCATATGAATAGCTGCTTGAAAGTGGAGTGGCAGGTATAACAGATTGTGGAAATAAGGAATTTGGCATGCTTGCCTGTAAGCATTTTGAGTTTAGGAGCTGGGATATCATGTTAGGGCTGCACAGGACATTGGTTAGGGCACTTTTAGCGGACTGCATACAATTCTCGTCACGCGGCTATAGGAAAAATGTTGTTAATCTTAAGAGGGTGCAAACAATATTGACAGAGATGTTACCAGGACGAGAGGGTTTGAACTATCAGGAGAGGCTGAATAGGCGGGGCTTTTTCTTCTGTGGAGGATCGGAAGCTGAGGGTGATTTTTACAGCTGCTTATAAAATCATGAGGGGCATCGATAAAATGAAAAGTCAAGATTTTTCTCCTCGATTGGGGGAGCATAGAGGGCATAGGTTTAAGGTGAGAGGGCAAAGATTTAAAATTACCTTAGGGACAACTTTCATGCAGGGGGTGATGTCCATATGGAATGAGCTTCCAGAGGAATTGATGAAGGTCGGGAACAATTACAACATTTAAAAGTAACCTGGATGGGTAAATGAACAGGAAGGATAAAAAGGGATATGTGCCAAATGCTAGCAAATGAGATTTGGTCAGTCTAGGGTATCTGGTCAGAGTGGACCAGTTGGATGAAAGTTGCAGGTTGATAACTAGATTCCCACATATACACTACAAAAGCTTGACATGTGGCGTATGATAAATGCAGTAACAAACCAGTGACTGATATGTACAGATTAATAACTACACTCTGAGATAATAGCCTTTATATCTTTACCCCTTACACTCCATCATAGTGAGAATCCTTACTCCTACCATATCCTAACCCAATCACCACTTGTGGTTGATCTTCAAACACGGGAAACAGCTTCTCTTTATTCACCCTGTGCATACACCTCATAACCTTTTACACCAAAATCATGAGCCCCCATTCAGTCTCCTCTGCTCATGAGAAAACAATCCAAGCTTATTTAGTCTCTTCTTTTCTTTTGGAAGTAATGTTTGTGCTTTGATCCTAATCCCCAATATTGGATCTGGGTTTAGCACTGCTGCAATCACTGTCGGTTTCATGTGAATGATTTATTGTTGCATCCTGAAGCAGCGCATGCGTGATACTGCGCCTTCCCCAAAGTTGAACGTTTGTGACGGAGAGGCATGCGTGAGGCCCTCCCCCAGCGCTGCCATTGAGGAGCATTTACTCAGTGAGTGCAAGAGGTTTGTTTGAAACAGACCGAAATGGAGAGATCAGCGCCCAGGGAAGCGAGGGAACAGCAGGCTCCTTCCAGCAGCACATCGGGATGGGAGCCTGGGACACAGAGGGGGCTCCGAGACCGGGATTGATTCGGGGTGAGTTCAGGGAGAACCGGGGGCTGTTTGTAAGAGGCCGAGCGGAGCAGGAACTGGTCCCGGAACTTGGAGTGAGCGGGCTGGGGGGAAGAGAGAGCCTTTCTCGGGCTGTGTGTGGGCCTGCTGAGGGAGGCAGAGCGGGAAGAAGCTGCTGTGGAACATTCTTGTGATTTTTAATCCCCTACACACTGAGGGAATTAAATGTTTTGCTTCTGTTTCATGCTGTTTGTTGATACTGGGCAGTGAAGAATGGAAGTACAGACCATAATTTTGTGACAATCTTATTAAAGGACACGTATTAGAGTGAACAGACTTGAAGTTTCGAGTAAAACATTAGGCATAGCGTCCCTTGTTCTTTCCTTCAACATTTAGTGTATTGGCATCTTGCTATTGATGTATGTCAGCATTGCAGCTGCTTCAGGAATTCCCATTCATGGATGTGTGCAGATGTTAGTTCTGGATCTCGCCCAATCATCACAAAGTTGCAAATAAAAGAAAAGGAGACATGGAGCAACTCAGGGAAAGAGTGGAATTGAAACCTGGTTCTGTTTGAATTGCTAGGTTTAAAAATACCCAAATGATTATTAACTGATTGCCACACTGATCAGTTTAATCTTGCCTAACGTAGCTTATATTGCTTTACAAGTGAAAAATCTTCTGTGTTCCTCCAAGGAAATATTTGAATGATGAAGGCAATGTCATATTTCCTCAGTTCAAAGCCAAGTGTGACCAGCTGCTTCTAACAAACAGCAGGTATGTTACCACTGTCAAAACAGAGAACATCCTTTCCACAGGCACAGAGCAGATTGAATGAGACTTAGTTTGAGCTCAATTTCCAGAGATATATCCAAACAAACTGCGGAAAGACAAATTTCTTTTTTTCTCTGCATTCTCCATAGACATCTTCCCAGTTTCAATTAATATGATTGAAACTGGCCACTACCATTCAGAGCATTTTTGAGGCTGACTGGTTGTCTAAAGTAGGCAATTGGTGTACTAAATCCAGTTTACATTTTAAAAGGGCATTTTAAATGTCACAACCCAGATAAACAATGACATCAAGCGTTTACATAATTTCAGCAGCCATATGTGACAAGTAGTGAATCATTACTGAGCGCACAATATCAATATGAGAAAACAATATCATTTATTCAAATGCTTCCTAAAACATCATGGGATATTCTTGATCAGGTCCAAGAGTTTGAGACACCTTTATGTTTTTTTAACGTCTCTAGTACTTCCTCTTTTGGCATGTGGACTGTTTTCACGATGTCAATATTTATTTCCCCAAGTTTCCTAGCCTCCACTCCTATGTCTCCAGATGTAGAACAGTAACTGTACTCACATATTCATATTACAAAGAATGGCAGATTCAGATTGATAAATGCATTCATACATTAGTAAATCAGAAACTGATTGGGAGAGATTAAATATAAATTGATTAGTTATTAATAATTCATCTAGCAGAAACTTTCAGGGGTAGTCTTTTAGTTAGAATTAGAATCCATACAGTTTTGAAACAGGACCTTCAGCCTGGCAAGTCCACACCGACCCTCTTAAGATTATCTCAACCAGAGCCATTCCCTTATCACTCTACATTTACCCCTGACTAATGCACTTAACCCACACATCCTTGAACACTATGGACAATTTAGCATGGTCAATTCACCTTTGGACTGTGGGAGGAAACCGGGGCACCCAGAGGAAACCCACACAGACACGGGGAGAATGTGCAAACTCCACGCAGATAGTCACCCGAGGCTGGAATCAAATCCAGGTCCCTGGCGCTGTGAGGCAACAGAGCCAACCACTGAGCCACTGTGCCGTATAATGTGCCGCATTATACAAGAATATTCACATTGTAGAAACTGACTGGTACAGATTGATTACAACACTCGTATGTTCACAGAACAGAAACTGATAGTTACAGATTGATAACTACATTTTCACATTGATATTGCAGAAAATGACAGGTATGATTTGCATTTTTATAAGCAGAAACATTCAGGGATATATTAATAACTGCATTCATACATTCACATATCTGAATCTGACAGGTACAGATCAAAAACTAAACTTGCTTATTGACGTAGCAGAAACTGAGACACACAGATTGATACTTGCACTCATACATTCAGATGGCTGAAACAGACAGGCACAGATGGATAACTGCACTCACATAGCGGAAACTGACAAGAACTTTCCCATAGCATAACCTAACAGGTCAAGATTTATTACTATACTTTTAAGTTCACAGAGGGAAAAACACATGTCATGTACAGTTTATAATGATACTCAAAAATAACAGAGCAGAATCTCACAGGTACATATTGGGAACTACACTCTCTCATTGATCTAACAGAAATTGACAGATGCAGACTGATAACTACACTGACACATTCACAGTACAAACTGACAGGAACACATTGCAACTACCCTCATTCATTCGTGTAGCAGAAACTCACAGGCACAGATGATAACCACATGTTCACAGAGCAGAAAGTTACAGTCATAAATTGATAACTGGACACAAACATTCACGTTACAGAAACTGACATACATTTTGATAAAGGCATTCAGACATTACAGCTACATGTTCGTATCAACACTCTCATAGACAGACAGCAGAAGCTCACAGGGATAGGTTGGGAAATACACATGCACATTTGCATAGTGGAAACTGTCATGTCCATTTTGATGACTATATTTGGATGTTCACAAAGCAAAGACAGATTAATAACTGTACCATATTCATAGAACAGAATGTGACAGATGTATTTCTATATGCACGTGTCGGAAACTGACAGAATTACAAATTGATAACCTCATTCACATATTCACAACACAGATACTGACAAGAAATGATTGATAAACATACTCACATATTCACCAAGCAGAAACTGACTGGTACAGATTGATAACTAAATTCACGTGTTGAAATAACAGAAACTGAAAGGTACAGACTGACAGCAACACTCTCATTCTCATAGCTCATACTGCCAGATATTGGTTGAGATGTACACTCTCATTCACATAGCAAAAACTGGCAGGTATAATTTAATTACTTCCTTGGATATATGGAGGAGACACTGACAGGGACAGATTGGTAATTACACTCTTCTTGTCACGTAACAGAAAATCACAGGTACAATTTGATAACAACACTTCCACTTTCACTTAACATAAACTCTCAGATACAGTTTGATAAGTACACTTGATTTCACACTGTATCTGACAGGTAGAGATTGAAAACTGCACTCTCATATTGACTTGGCAGAAACAGATAGGCATAGATTCAAACCTGTGCTCACATATTCACATTGATGAAACTGACTGCTAAACCTCCGTATATGGAGAGAAAATTTCCTGACATATAATTTAGTAAAGAAACTCAAATATTCACAGGGCAGAATATATTGATCACAACACTGTCTCACCAAGACAGGAAAATATTGATAAATACACTCACATATTCACATTGCAGAGACTGACAGAAAGAATTGCTTCCGAATTTCTCATATTCAAACAGCAGAATTGGTCAGGGATAGACTGACAATTTCACACACACATTCAGCCAGAAAAAACTGACAGTTGTGGATGACAGGGACAGATCAAAACTATACTCTCAGAAAATTTTAAAGCCGAATCTGATAGTTTGCAGAATGATAAATGCATTTACACATTCACAAAGCCAAAAACTGAAAGTTACTGATTGATAACTAAACACTCTGATTCAGAGAACAGAAACTAATGAGGAAAGATTGATCAATTCACTTTCACATTGCAAAGACAGACAGCAATAGATTGATAAATACACCCACAGATACAGAGCAGAAACTGATAGGTACAGATTGATAACTACACACGAATGTACATAGCAGAAAGTGACATGGACAGACTGATAACTATAGTCACACATTCTCGTTGCAGCATCTGACAGCAACACATTGATTGACAATCTCTTGTTCACGTGACAAAATTGACAGGTAGAGACTGAAAATGACAGTCACATTCACATATCAGAATCTGACAGGCACAGATTGATAACAGCACTCTCACATTCACATTGACTGAAACTGACAGGTATTTGTTGATAGGTGAATGGATTTATCAACAAACCAGAAACTGACAGGGACAGGTTATTACTGACACTCTCAGATTAACAGAGCAGAAACTGACAGGGATAGGCTGCTCAATAAACTCACACATTCACATTGTAGAGACTGACAAAAACATATTTATAACTGTATTTTGACATTTACAAGTAGAGATGGATAACTCCATTCGAGTATTCAAACAGAAAAAATTGATAGGTCCAAATTGATAGCTATATTTACATATCCATGAAACAGAGACTGGCAGGAACAAATTGAGAAATAAATTCAGATTGCAGAAATGGACAGTGCTCTCAACTGCAGGGTTATGTGCTGTTAGCAGGAAGATGGAATTAGAATGGCCACTTGGTGTCTTTGGGTTGGAATGGACAAGATCGGCCAAATGGCCCTCTTATGTGCAATATAATTTCAATGGATCTATAGTTCTCTGTCAATCTGTCGCTGTGAGTCACTGCTATTTGAATGCAGAAGTAATTTAAGCAAGGCTGAGAGGGACAGAATGTGAGAGTGTGGTTGTTATTCACAAAGTAGGAATTGACATGTATAGTTCAATAAATAAACTCCTATTCACAGACCCACTTGCATAGGATAGTCCCATTCATGGAGATGAACAATTATTGGTTAATTTCTGGACCTCACTCAATTGGTATTGTATTAACAAAAAGAAAAATCATCAGACATGGAGCAAGAGCAGAATCAGACATGTTGTTCTGTTTGAATTCCTGTCTTTAAATAAAATATTCTAATGATTATTAACAGAATGTTGCATTGATCAGTTAAAGATGGTCAAACTTGGCTGATGGTGATTTACAGGAGCTTTCTCTTCTGTCTTTCTCCAGGCAAATACTTGAAGGACCAAGACAATGTAATATTCCCTCGGTACGAAGCCAAGTGTGACCAGCTGCTTCAAACAAACAGCAGGTATGTTACTGCTTTCCACAGTCAGAACAGATTGGGTCAGCTACTCATTGAGCTCAGTTTGAGAGAGAGATGTTCAAACAACTGAGAAAATATCAATTTGTTTTGTTCTCACAATTCACAATGCACATGTGTCCAGTTTGAACAAATTTAGCATTCACAGCTCATTGATGTATGCACAATTTTGAAACTGGAAAGTCTGAATTCTTGTCCAAAATATGCACTCACAAACTGAAACAGATCTGCCTAAGGTCACCTTCATAACAAGTATCACATAATGAATCACACCCTCACCGAGAATTTTAGTGGCTGCCAGAGAGATACGTCCCTTTGCCAAATAGAAACTGACAAGCATGTATTAATACCTTTGTTCACTCGTTCACTTTGTAGAAACAGGCCAAATGACAACACACATATTGACAGGGCAGACACACGCACACAATCACATTTGCGAACACTGCCATGGATAGATTCATAACTCAGGTGTTCACATGACACAAAGTGACACACACTCTCTTATTTTCATTGCACATACCAACAGGAATGGGTTGACAACTACACTTTCATATTCAGATATCAGAAAGTATCGTGTCCAGATGAATAACTGTGCTCAAATGTTCACCTATCAGAAAGTGGCATTACAGATCAATAACCAAACTCAACTGCTATCAGGTAGAGACTGAAGATGACGCTCTCATTCACAGAGATAAAAACAAACTGACCGGTATGTTATGATAGCTAAAATTACATTCAGATGTCGGAAACTGACAGATAGACAACTGATTGCTAAATACACACTCACTTTTACACAATAGTAACTGTCCTAGAAAGATTAATAAGTGCACTCCCATATTCACGATGCAGAAACTGACAGGAACTAGTTGATAACACTCCCATTTCACAGAACATGAACTGACAGGTACAGTTTGATAACTATTCACAGAACAAAGTCTGACAGCCATATATTGACACTCACACTTTTACAAGGTCAAACTGGTCCTCACCCTTAACAATTTCTCCTTTGAATTCTCCCACTTCCTCCAGACCAAAGGGGTAGCCATGGGCACACGTATGGGCCCCAGCTATGCCTGTCTCTTTGTTGGCTACGTAGAACAGTTGATCTTCCGTAATTACACCGGCACCACTCCCCACCTCTTCCTCCGCTACATTGATGACTGCATTGGCGCCACCTCGTGCTCCCGCGAGGAGGTTGAGCAATTCATCAACTTCACCAACACATTCCACCCTGACCTTAAATTTACCTGGACCATCTCTGACACCTCCCTCCCCTTCCTGGACCTCTCCATCTCCATTAGTGACGACCGACTTGACACTGACATTTTTTACAAACCAATCGACTCCCACAACTACCTGGATTACACCTCTTCTCACCCTATCTCTTGCAAAAATGCCATCCCGTATTCCCAATTCCTCCGCCTCCGCCGTATCTGCTCCCAGGAGGACCAGTTCCACCATAGAGCACACCAGATGGCCTCCTTCTTTAGAGACCGCAATTTCCCTTCCCACATGGTTAAAGATGGCCTCCAACGCATCTCGTCCACAACCCGCACCTCTGCCCTCAGACCCCACTCCTCCAACCGTAACAAGGACAGAATGCCCTGGTGCTCACCTTCCACCCTACCAACCTTCACATAAACCAAATCATCCGCCGACATTTCCGCCACCTCCAAAAAGACCCCACCACCAGGGATATATTTCCCTCCCCACCCCTTTCCGCCTTCCGCAAAGACCGTTCCCTCCGTGACTACTTGGTCAGGTCCACGCCCCCCTACGACCCACCTCTCCCATCTCTTTCCCCTGCCACCGCAGGAACTGTAAAACCTGTGCCCACACCTCCTCCCTCACCTCTATCCAAGGCCCTAAAGGAGCCTTCCACATCCATCAAAGTTTTACCTGCACATCCACTAATATCATTTATTGTATCCGTTGCTCCCGATGCGGTCTCCTCTACATTGGGGAGACTGGGCGCCTCCTAGCAGAGCGCTTTAGGGAACATCTCCGAGACACCCGTACCAATCAACCAAACCGCCCCGTGGCCCAACATTTCAACTCCCCCTCCCACTCTGCCGAGGACATGGAGGTCCTGGGCCTCCTTCACCGTCGCTCCCTCATCACCAGACGCCTGGAGGAAGAGCGCCTCATCTTTCGCCTCAGAACACTTCAACCCCAGGGCATCAATGTGGACTTCAACAGCTTCCTCATTTCCCCTTCCCCCACCTCATCCTAGTTTCAAACTTCCAGTCCCCTTGACTTGTCCGGACTTCTCCGAGCTGCCTAGCTCCTTTTCCACCTATCCACTCCACCCTCTCCTCCCTGATCTATCACCTTCATCTCCTCCCCCACTCACCCATTGTACTCTATGCTACTCTCTCCCACCCCCACCCTCCCCTAGCTTATCTCTCCACGCTTCAGGCTCTCTGCCTTTATTCCTGATGAAGGGCTTTTGCCTGAAACGTCGATTTTGCTGCTCGTCGGATGCTGCCTGAATTGCTGTGCTCTTTCAGCACCACTGATCCAGACTCACACTTTTACACCTAGCACAAACTGACAGATACAGATTGATAACTAAACTCACATTCGCACAGCAGAAACTGAGAGAATAGATTTAAAACAACAGTCACATGCTTGAATTGCAATAACTTATGGGGACACCTTAATGACAACACTTACATGTTCATGTGACAAGAATGGACAGGTACAGGTCGATAAATGAATTTTCATATTCACAATGCAGGAAGTGAGAGATGGAGACTGTGTGATCAGACTGTGGCTTTAAGAGGTTTATTTTGTCTTTGAAGAGTAATTTTGAGGCAGAGACACCGAGCCACTAGACCAAACAGGTTGAGGCCTGTTGGGTATCTTTACAGAAAACTGAAGACTCATCAACAGAAATACTTCATTTTTGAGAAGGAGACCTTGGGTTTGTTGTTTTTAGAGAAATTTAAGAACAAAAATTACAAACTGTTTAGATGAAGCTTATTATCTCAGCCATTTAATTTTGCAAATTACATACATGGCAGGACAAGAGAACCTCGTGGGCGGCACGGTGGCACAGTGGTTAGCACTGCTGCCTCGCAGCGCCAGAGACCCGGGTTCAATTCCCGCCTCAAGCGACTGACTGTGTCGAGTTTGCACGTTCTCCCCGTGTCTGCGTGGGTTTCCTCCGGGTGCTCCGGTTTCCTCCCACAGTCCAAAGATGTGCAGGTCAGGTGAATTGGCCATGCTAAATTGCCCATAGTGTTAGGTAAGGGGTAAATGTAGGGGTATGGGTGGGTTACGCTTCGGTGGGTCGGTGTGGACTTGTTGGGCCGAAGGGCCTGTTTCCACACTGTAAAGTAATGTAATCTAATGTAATCTAATCTAAACCTAATTGCCAAGGTGTTGTCATAACTTTGATGACAAAAGATGGAAACGTTTCATAGCAGGAAAACGTGGACTGTCATCGTGAATGTTTTCATGCTTAGGGTCACTGAAATGTATATGTATTGTGTATTAATAATGTAAGGGTAAAGAATTTTTTAAAATTAGGCCATTTCTGTAGGCAAAAGTGAGGACTGCAGATGCGGGAAACCAGAGTTTAGATCAGAGTGGTGCTGGAAAAGCACAGCAGGTCAGGCAGCATCTGAGAAGCAGGAAAATTGATGTTTCGGGCAAAAGTGGGGTTGAAGTATTCCAAGGCGGAAGATGAGGTGTTCTTCCTCTAGGCGTCGGGTAGTGAGAGAGCGGCGGTGGAGGAGGCTCAGGACCTGCATGCCCTCGGCAGAGTGGGAGGGGGTATTGAAACGTTGGGCCATGGGGGGTTGGGGTTGATTGGTGCGGGTATCCCGAAGATGTTCCCTGAAGTGTGCAGCAAGGAGGCGTCCAGTCTCCCCAATGTAGAGGAGACTGCATCGGGAGCAACGGATACAATAAATGATATTGGTGGATATGCAGGTGAAACTTTGGATGTGGAAGGCTCCTTTGGGGCCTTGGATGTTGGTGAGGGAGGAGGTGTGGGCGCAGGTTTTGCAATTCCTGCGGTAGAAGGGGAAGGTGCCAGGTCAGGAGGGTGGGTTGTTGGGGGGGTGGGCGTGGAGCTGACCAGGTAGTCACGGAGGGAACAGTCTTTGCGGAAGTGGAAAGGGATGGGGAGGGAAATATATCTCTGGTGGTGGGGACCGCTTGGAGGTGGTGGAAATATCGGCGGATGACATAGTTAATGCGAAGGTTGGTAGGGTGGAAAGTGAGGACCAGGGGGGTTCTGTCCTTGTTATGGTTGGACTCCTGTTCTTTATTTCTGAAGGCTTCCCATTTTCCAGCCAGCCCTTTACCTGCAAACATTTGCCCCCAATCAGCTTTTGAAAGTTCTTGCCTAATACCGTCAAAATTGGCCTTCCTCCAATTTAGAATTTCAACTTTTAGATCTCGTCTATCCTTTGCCATCACTATTTTATAACTAATAGAGGTATGGTCACTGGCCCCAAAGTCCTACCCTATTGACGCCCCAGTCACCTGCCCTGCCTCCTGTCCCAAGAGTAGGTCACGTTTTGCACCTTCTGTAGCAGGTATATCCACATACTGAATCAGAATATTTTTTTGTGCACACTTAACAAATTCCTCTCCATCTAAACCCATAACACTATGGCAGTCCCATTCAATGTTTGTAAAGTTAAAATCCCCTACCATAACCACCCTATTATTGTTACTGAGATAAGGAGATAACTGAGATCTCCTTACAAATCTGTTTCTCAACTTCCCTCTGACTATTAGGGGGTCTTTAATGCAATCCCAATAAGGTGATCATCCCTTTCTTATTTCTCAGTTCCACCCAAATAACTTCCCTGGATGTACTTCCGGGAATATCCGCCCTAATTCCAGCTGTAATGCTATCCCTTATCAAAAACGCCACTCCCCCTTCTCTCTTGCCTCCTTTTCTGTCCTTCCTATAGCATTTGTATCCTGGAACATTAAACTGTCATCCCTGTCCATTCCCGAGTCACGTTTCTATAGCTTCCTGTGGTGATGTAATTTCCTGTTCTTTTTCTCAGGGGGTGGTAAATCGAATCCAAGTCAATGTATTTGTTGGCGGAGTTCCAGTTGGAATGCTATGCTTCTGGGAATTCTCGTTCATGTCCCTATTTGGCTTGTCCTAGGATGGATGTGTTGTCGCAGTCAAAGTGGTGTCCTTCCTCATCTGTATATAAGGATACTAGTGAGAGTGGGTCGTGTCATTTTGTGGCTAGTTGATGTACATGTATCCTGGTGGCTAGTTTTCTGCCTGTTTGTCCAATGTAGTGGACTCAAATAAAAAGCGGGCCATACCACCAGGGCTTCATCCGGAGGCTCACTGATAATGTTACCTAGTATGGTGACAAAACGTTTGAAATAGAACCTTCCAGTTCAATGAGCAAAGCTAGATCCAGAACCTCAACCTGAGCTACAAATCTTCTCAAAACTTTCTAGACTTCCATTATGTCTCCCCTCGTTCTCTGCTGCTCAGAAGAAAACTACCTGGGTGTTTCTAGCTTCTCTTTATAGTTCATTCCCTCAATTTGGACAACATTCTGGCAAACCTCTTCTGCACCTTCTCTAAATTCTCCACATCTTTCCTGTAATGTGTCGACACAACTGAATGTAATACTCTTAAGTTAAAAATTACACAATACCAGATTATAGTCCAAGAGGTTCATTCGGAAGTACGAGCTTACACAGCGCTGCTCCTTCATCAGGTAGCTGTGAAACAGGATCTTAAGACACAATTTATAGCTGAAGATTACAGTGTCATGCAACTGAAGTGATATGTTGTGGTTCTGTTCGCCGAACTGGGAATTTGTGTTGCAGACGTTTCGTCCCCTGTCTAGGTGACATCCTCAGTGCTTGGGAGCCTCCTGTGAAGCGCTTCTGTGTTCTGTGAACACAAATTCCCAGCTCGGCGAACAGAACCACAACAACGAGCACCCGAGCTACAAATCTTCTCACAAACTTTGAACTGAAATGATATGTTAAACAAACCTAGATTATTGTTCAGTGATTCATCTTTTCGAACGGGTTGCAGTTAATTAATATATACATCCCAGAATTTCTTTAAAGTCACATTGTCAAGCTGACTTAAGGTTTTATTTTTAAAAAGGGTGACATCTCAGCTCAGACAATGTATTAAAGGTGGGAGGTTAGAGTCTGACTGTATCCCAATCTTGAGTAAGACTGGTTCTATTTCCAAAGTAGGAATTTAAAAAATATTACCTGGATTGACTGCCTGCAGATTGAGCAAAATAGAATGTATCCAGTCACTTAATTGTGAGTACATGTGAGTGTGTGTTCATGTGAGTGTGAGTGCATCTGAGAATGTGTGCATGTGCATGCTTGGTAAAGTGTGTGTCTGTGCATGTATGAAAGGAAGCGTGTGGAGAAGGGAGGGTGTGCGTGTGAGAGTGTACAGTGTACTGGGGACACCTGTAGTGTTATAGGAACCGAGGTCCCAGTTGAGGCCGTCCTCATGGGTTCCGAACTTTAGGGAGGATACTTTTAACATTACAATCGAGGTGAACAAAGAGACAATATTGGTAGCTTGAACAACCATATCTGAAATAGATAGTGAGTACAGATATTGAAGGAAACATTTCAGATATCAGTAACTGAGAAAGACAGAGTTAACCTTTTGTCACAATACTCTAAGTACGGCCTAACCAAAGTCTTATAAAGCTGCAATGACATCCTGACTCTTGTACTCAATTCCCCGACCAATAAGGAAAGCATGAAAATGTGTTGCTGGAAAAGCGCAGCAGGTCAGTCAGCATCCAAGGAATAGGAGAATCGACGTTTTGGGCATAAGCCCTTGTTCAGGAATGAGGAAAGTGTTTGCCCGAAACGTCGATTCTCCTGTTCCTTGGATGCTGCCTGACCTGCTGTGCTTTTCCAGCAACACATTTTCAGCTCTGATCTCCAGCATCTGCAGTCCTCACTTTCTCCAATAAGGCAAGCATGCCATACACCTTCCTGTAGATACCATCCTGTCTCCTTGTGTGGCCACGTTCAGGGAGCTATAGACTTGAACCCCAAGATCATTCTGTACGTCAAAGATGTTTAGAGTCCAGCCATTTACTATATACCTTTCCTTAACATTTGATCTCCCAAAGTCCAGCATCTTACACTGTGCCAGATTAAATTCAATCTGCCATTTCTCCGCCCATATCTGCAACTGATCTATATCCCACTGTATCCTTTAACAAGATTAGATTAGATTGCCTATTCAGCCCCATCAGTCCACACAGACCCTCCGAAGAGTAACCCACCCAGACCCATTTCCCTCTGACTAATGCACCTGACACGATGGGGCAATTTAGCTTGGCCAATCCACCTGTCCTGCACATCTTTTGGATCGAGAGGGGAAACCGGAGTGCCCGATGGTAACTCACGCAGACACGGGGAGAACTTTCAAACTCCACACAGACAGATGCCTGAGGCTGGAATTGAACCCGGGTCCCTGGCGCTGTGAGACTGCAGTGCCACCCACCACATACAAGCCTCTATACTACCTACAACTACTACCCATCTTTATGTTGTCTGCATTTAGTAAAGATAACTTTAATGTTACAATCAAGATAAACAAATAGCTGATGCGATTAATCTTTTGTTACATACATAGACACAGCAATCAAATAATATGAATTCCAAAGGCAATTCCGTGTCAAAGCCTGAGAGAGAGAATGATTAAAGTGTAGATACGTGACCGCACATCAAGTCCCCATCCCACACACTCACTCTCTCTCTCTGACTTATGATGAGTTTCAAAAACATGGGGCAGCACGGTGGCACAGTGGTTAGCACTGCTGCCTCACAGCGCCAGAGACCTGGGTTCAATTCCCACCTCAGGCGACTCTCTATATGGAGTTTCTACATTCTCCCCGTGTCTGCGTGGGTTTCCTTCGGGTGCTCCGGTTTCCTCCCACAGTCCAAAGATGTGCAGGGTAGGTGAATTGGCTATGCTAAATTGCCCATAGTGTTAGGTGAAGGGGTAAATGTAGGAGAATGGGTCTGGGTGGGTTACGCTTCGGCGGGTCGGTGTGGACTTGTTGGGCTGAAGGGCCTGTTTCCACACTGTAAGTAATCTAATCTAATCATACACCATCCTGACACATATTACAATGTCAACAGCCATGCAGTTCCATTGACATTGCAAGTAACAGAAAATGTTACATTCAAAATGATTTCTCCCCACAGATCCCTTGTCAGAGAGGCCTACAGCACAGAATCAGGCCCTTCAAAACTTTTGAGTCTGCACCGATCAGAAACAACCAGCTAATAATTTTCATCCTGGTCAGCCAGCATCCATTTGCATAAATGTATCATGGTAACAGAGGAGCTGCCATCCCCATCTTTATCATAACATCGTTCTCCATTTCTTCACATTGTAGTAGAAGACTTTGTTTTCTCTGTTTCAAGAGTGTGGTGCTGGAAAAGCAGAGCAGGTCTGGCAGCATCTGAGGAGCAAGAAAATCAGGTTTCGGGCAAAAGCCCTTCATCAGGAATGAGGCTGGGAGTCTCGGAGGTGGAGAGATAAATTGGAGGGAATTGAGGCAGTTGGGAATTTAGCTGAGAATGCAACAGCTGGATGGAGGTGGGGGTAAAGGTGATAGGTCGGAGTAGAGGGTGGTGCAGATAGGTGGAAAGGAAGATGGACAGATGTAACAGGTCATGAGGATAGTGCTGAGCTGGAAGTCTAGAACTGGGGTTAGGTGGGCAACGGGAAATGAGGAAACCACGTTGTTGCCATGGGGTTGGAGGGTCCTGAGGTGAAGATGAGGCGTTCTTCCTCCAGGCATCAGGTGGTAAGGGAATGGCGATAGAGGAGGCCCATGATCTGCATTCCTCAGCAGTGGGAGGGACAGATTAGATTAGATTAGATTACTTACAGTGTGGAAACAGGCCCTTCGGCCCAACAAGTCCACGCGGACCCGCCGAAGCGCAACCCACCCATACCCCTACATTTACCCCTTACCTAACACTACGGGCAATTTAGCATGGCCAATTCACCTGACCTGCACATCTTTGGACTGTAGGAGGAAACCAGAGCACCCGGAGGAAACCCACGCAGACACGGGGAGAACATGCAAACTCCACACAGTCAGTCACCTGAGGCGGGAATTGAACCCGGGTCTCTAGCGCTGTGAGGCAGCAGTGCTAGCCACCTTGCCGCCTACAAGTGTTGGGGACAGTTGAAGTGTTGGGCTATGGGGCGCTGGGGTTGGTGGTGTAGGTGTCTCAGATGTTATCTGAAGGACTCTGTGAGTAGGCGTCTTGTCTCCCCAATGTCGAGGAGATTGCAGCGGGAGCAATGGTTACAGTAAATGATGTGTGGAAGTGCTGGTGAAACGTTGATGGATGTGGAAGGCGCCTTTGGGACCTTGGATGGAGGTGAGGAGGGAGCCGTGGGCACAGGTTTTGCAACTGCTGCTGTGGCAGGGGAAGGTGTCGGGAGGGGAGGGTGGGATGTTGGGAAGTGTGGATCTGATAAGGTAGTCGCGGAGTGAACGGTCATTATGGAAAGCAGATAGGGGTGGGGATGGAAATATATCTCTGGTGTTGGGATCTGTTTGTAGATGGCGGAAGATGATGCGATGTATACAGAGGTTAGCAGGGTGTAAGGTGAGGACCAGGGATTTCTGTCCTTGTTGTGGTTGGAGGGGTGGTATTCAAGGGCAGAGGGGCATGAAGTGGACGAGATGTGCTGGAGGACATCAACTACCACTTGGGATGGGAAATTGCAGTCTTGAAAGAGGGAGGCCATCTGGTGTGTTCTGTGGTGGAACTGGTCCTCCTGAGGGCAGATAGGGCGGTGGTGGAAGAATTGGGATAAGGGACGTTTTTGCAGGAGGCAGGGTGGGCGGAGGTGTACTCCATGTAGCTATGGGAGTCGATGGGTTTGTAGCATCTGCAGTCGTGACTTTCGCCTTGATCTGTTTCAGTCCAACCAGAAACTTTGTTTTAGTTAATTATGTACTACTTTCAAAATTTGCTGCAATTTGCTACAAAAAGTTCTGCATTCCTCCTACCTCTCCCTCGGATGTATCACGAAAAAAGCGTGAAATCTGGCTCAATTTTCAAAATGTATCAATGGAATCTAATAACCATCCTTCAAAGCAGTGGAGAAAGGGGGAAAAAAAGCCAAAATTAATAGGTTTGTAAAACTGTTCATTTTATTTTCAAACAGAGCAAAAAGTGTTGATTATTCCATAAATTGAATTTGGCAGTTTACATATTTTGCACTGCATGACAAAAAAAAAAGTCCTTTTCCTTTCCTCCTCCCTACTATAGAGCAACGCAAGAGTACAGCTCTTGCTGGTGATGGTGCATCATCACACGACAGAGCCGGGTAATGTTCTGTCTACTTCAGAAAATACAAGTGAATTAGCCAATTGTCTTTTCTGCACAAGGAACATTATGGTCAGTCAGCTCCAATGCAGTTGAATTGTTTGTCACCCTTTCACTTAATTGCAAATGGATTCAGTTTACATTGATTTTAACTTCATAAAAGAACATCACTATGCACTGAAACAAAACTGATGGCTTTCTGAAGACCAAGATTTTATATCATTACTCTGTTAGATTCTGCATTATACAAGATACAAAAGGTCTAATTGTTTTTCCTACCTTGACACTGAAGAACAGCACAGAATCCTTTCTGTTGGAGTGTGTTACGTTTTCACTTGCACGTGATTCCTACAGGCACGAATAATTAAAGAACTTTGTCAGTTTCCCATACACTTCTTATTGCTGGAGGATGGATTTGCTGTTGATCGATTTGTAAAGCTTCACAGGCTTTCTTCTGTGCTGTCTCACAATGTCCTTGGAAGGTTGGCATAAACATTTCCCTCTTCGTCTTAACCTGGATCCTCATCCTTTCCTGTATCTGTGTGCCACAGGATGGCGTATGTGATGCAGGGTGGTTGCCATTCCGCTTATTCAGCCTGACAAATGTCAACACAGAAACGTAGTAGATAGGAGCAGCACCAAAATTCGTGGCATTTTAGACAGAGAAGAAGGTTATCTAAGAGTATAATGGACAATTGATCAACTGGGCCAGTGGGTCAAGGAATGGCAGATGAAGTTTAATTTAGATAAATTGCATTTTGGTAAGGCAAACCAGGGCAGGACGAACACTGTTCAAAGGACAAGTCTGGGGACTGTTTCCAAACAAAGAGAGCTTGAATGTGGCATTGCAGCTAGACATGGTGGTGAATAAGGTGTTTGGCATGCTCACCTTCATTGGTCAGAGCACTGACGACAGGAGTTGGGACATCATATTACAGCTGGACAGGATGTTGGTGAGGCCACTTTTAGAATACTGTGTGCAAATTTGGTCAGCCTGATATAGAAAGTTCCTCAGCTAGAAAGATTACAGAAAAGATTTACAAAGATGTTACCAAGATTGCAGGGTTTGAATTATAAGAAGCTGTATGAGCTGGGAGCTTTCCTCCCCTGGAGTATCAGAGTCTGAGGGGTGGTCTTATAGGGGTTATAAAACCATGAGGAGCATAGATAAGGTAAATAGTTATGGTCTTTTCCCCAAGGTAGGGATGTCCAAAACTAGTGGGCATAGGTTTCAGGTGAGAGGGGAAGATTAAAACGGGACCTGAGAGGCAAATTTATCCCACAGAAGGCAGTGTGTGTACGGAATGAGCTTCCAGAGGAAGTGGTAGAGGCAGGTACAATTACAACATTTCAAAGACATTTGGAAAGGTACATGGACAGAAAGGTTTAGAGAGTTATGGGCCAAATGTAGACAAATGGAACTAGTTTGGGAAACCTGGTCAGCATGGGCAAGTTGGGCTGAAGGGCCTGTTTCAGTGCTGTATGACTCTGAAAATGGATGAGAATAACAAACTTTGCCTGAAAGGCAATCAGAGTGTACAGGAGGAGCTGTGAATATCTGGGGTTATTATACAGACTAACTTCTCTTAGCAAAGCATGTGATTGGAGCAAGTCTAAAACTGACCCCGACAAATGTTATTTCACTGTACTCTGAACAGGATGTGGCCATCTCTGCCAAGGTGGGATGTGGATGCAATTCCGAAAATGTCCTTGAACCAATCGACTTGCTCAGCCAGAAGGCAATGAAGAATTTGCAAAGGGTTAGGAGTCACATGCTGAGCAGAGCAGGTAAGGAGGGCAGATTTCATTCCCACAAGGACCATCACAAAAAGGAACAGAAAAAGGTCTTGAGCCTGCTCAGCCATTCAATACCATTGTGGCTGATGCTCCATTCCTCACGCTCACTTTCTTGCACTTAACATGTAACCCTCAATTCCCCGACAGATCAAGAATCTATCTAACCCAGCCTTAAATCTGCTAACTGTCCCCATACACAGCTCTCTCTGGTAAGGAGTTCCAACATCTCACAACCCTGTGAGAAAATAAATTCCTCCTCACATTAGTCTTCAATTTTGAACCAGATGGTTGTTAATGATGACTGTTGTCAAGAATAAGAGTCTTAACTCCAGATCTGTTTTTCTTTAAAATCAAATTCCAGATCCACCACCTGCCGCACCAAGATTCAAATTCACATCTGCAGGACATACCCTGGGGAGCTGAAAACATAGGATTTTGCTTCCCCATTATTTCAGAAACTGAAAGTGAATCTCATCAAAATTGAGATCAGAATAAATTTCCCCACAACACGGAGCTAAACATTGATGTCGCCAAATCCCTACAGTGTGGAAAGAGACCATTCAGCCCATCCAGTCTGTGCCCAAGCCAGTGAAGAGCATCCCACCCAGACCCTGACCCTATCCCCGTAACCCTGCATTAACCATGACCAATCTCCCTAACCTGTACATCATAGAATCCTACAGTGTGGAATCAGGAATTTCAGCCCATCGAGTCCATACTGACCCTCTGAATAGCATCCCATCCAGAGACACCACCCAACCCTATCACTGTATCCCTGCATTTTCCATGGCTAATCCTCCTAGTCTGCATAACCCTCACACTATGGGCAGCTTAGCATGGCCAATCCATCTAAACTGCATATCTTCGGACTGTGGGAGGAAACCGGAGCACCTGGAGAAAACCCATGCAGAGAAGGGGACAATGTGCAATCTCCACACAGACAGTCACCCGAGGCTGAAATTGTTTCTGAATCTCTGGTGCTGTGAGGCAGCAAAGCATACCACTGAGCAACTGTGCCACCCAATGTTTTTAGCACTGGCCATGTAGGGGTTGGTTAGCTCAGTTGATTCTATAGTTGGCTTACAATGTATACTCACGCTGACAGCATGCGGTTCAATCCCTTCTCTGGTTGAGTTTGCTGTGACTGATCTTTCCCTGTGACTTAGATGTGTTGCCCCTCAGGTTAAACCATAAAACAGTTGTTGCTTTTTCTTTTTCTCTCTCAAACCTCTTCCTCTCTCTTTCTAATGAGACAAAGTTGATTTTACATTAACCACCTGCTAAAAACATAACTCTGCTGATTAAAAATTAACTGACCTCTTTTTCACTACAAAATATATTGCGTGTTTCCTTTATGATGTACCATTAGTGAGTGGTATAAATAAAAGACATTCTACCAACGGTAGATATCTAAATGAATGGGAGAAGATGCACAGGGAGATTTACCAGCATATTGGGCGGCACAGTAGCACAGTGGTTAGCACTGCTGCCTCACAGCGCCAGAGACCCGGTTTCAATTCCCGCCTCAGGCGACTGACTGTGTGGAGTTTGCACGTTCTCCCCGTGTCTGTGTGGGTTTCCTCCGGGTGCTCCGGTTTCCTCCCACAGTCCAAAGATGTGCAGGTCAGGTGAATTGGCCATGCTAAATTGCCCGTAGTGTTAGGTAAGGGGTAAATGTAGGGGTATGGGTGGGTTGCGCTTCGGCGGGTCGGTGTGGACTTGTTGGGCCGAAGGGCCTGTTTCCACACTGTAAGTAATCTAATCTAATCTTGATTTAGGAGAGCAGGAGAGTTTCAGTAGTTGAGAGAGATTGGACAGACTGGGGTTGTTGTCCTTACAGCAGAGTAGATTGAAAGAGGGGGATGTATAAACTATGGGAGGTGAAAATAGGGTAGATAGAAAGAAACTTTCCCCCTTTGACGGAGGTGGGGAAGGGGCACAGAATGAAGGTAAGGTCCAGGAGGTTTCGAGGGGATGTGAGGAAAATCTTGTTCACCCAGAGTCATAGAGATGTACAGCACAGAAACAGACCCTTTGGTCCAACTTGTCCATGCCGACTAGATATCCCAACCGAATCTAGTCCCACTTGTGGCCCATATCCATCCAACCCTTCCTATTCATATACCTATCCAGATGCCTTTTAAATGTTGCAATTGTACCAGCCTCCACCACTTGCTCTGGTAGCTCATTCCATACATGTACCACCCTCTGTGTGAAAATGTTTATATTCTTTCCCCTCTCCCACTAAACCTATGCCCTCTAGTTCTGGACTCCCCAACACAGGGAAAAGACTTTGTCTACTTATCCTATCCATGCCCCTCATGATTTTATAAACCTCTATAATGTGACCCCTCAGCCTCCGATGGTCCAGGGAAAACAGCCCTAGCCTATTCAACTTCTCCCTGTAGCACAAATCCTTCAACCCTGGCAATATCCTTGTAAATCTTTTTTGAACCCTTTCAAGTTTCACAACATCTTTCCAATAGGAAGGAGACCAGAATTGCAGGCAATATTCCAACACTGGTCTAACCAGTGTCCTGTACAACTATAACATGACCTCCTAACTCCCATACTCAATACCGAGACCAATAAAGGAAAGCATTCTAAACGCCTTCTTCACTATCCTGTCTACCTGCGACTCCACTTTCAAGGAGCTATGAACCTGCACTCCAACACTCCCTAGGACCTTACCATTAAATGTATAAGTCCTGCTAAGACATGCTTTTCCAAAATGCAGCACTTCGCATTTAACGGAATTAAACTCCGTCTGCCACTTCTCAGCCCATTGGACCATCTGATCAAGATCCTGTTGTAATCGGAGGTAACCTTCTTTGCTGTCCACTACACCTCCAATTTTGGTACCATCCATAAACTTACTAACTGTACCTCTTATTCTCATATCCAAATCACTTATATAAATGATGAAAAGTAGTGGACCAGCACCGATCCTTGTGGCACTCTACTGGTCACGGGCCTCCAGTCTGAAAAACAACCTTCCACCACCCTCTGTCTTCTACCTTTCAGCCAGTTCTGCATCCAAATGGCTAGTTCTCCCTCTATTCCATGAGATTTAACCTTGCTAACCAGTCTCCCATGGGGAACCTTGTCGAACGCCTTATGACATCCATAAAGATCACACCTACTGCTCTGCCCTCAAGAATCCTCTTTGTTACTTCTTCAAAAACCTCAATCAAGTTTGTGAGACATGATTTCCCACACACAAAGTCATGTTGACAATCCCTAATCAGTCCTTGCCTTTCCAAATACATGTACATCCTGTTCCTCAGGATTCCCTCCAACTTGCCCACCACCGAGGTCAGACTCACTGGTCTATAGTTTCCTGGCTTGTCCTTACCACCGTTCTTAAATAATGGCACAACGTTAGCCAACCTCCAGTCTTCTGGCACCTTATCTGTGACTATTGATGATACATCTCAGTAAGAGGCCCAGCAATCACGTCCCTAGCTTCCCACAGAGTTCTCAGGTACACCTGATCAGCTCCTAAGGATTTATCCACTTTTATGCGTTCAGAGCACTTCCTCCCCTGTAATATGGTCATTTATTTTCAAGATGTCACCATCTATTTCCCTACCTTCTATATCTTCCATGTCCTTTTCCACAGTAAATACTGATGTAAAATATTTGTTTAGTATCTCCCCCATCTCCAGCGACTGCATACAAAGGCCACCTTGCTGATCTTTGAGGGGCCCTATTCTCACCCTAGTTACCCTTTGTCCTTCATGTATTTGTAAAAACCCTTTGGATTCTCCTTCTCTTTATTTGCCAAAGCTATCTCATGTCCCCTTTTTGCCCTCCTGATTTCTCTCTCAAGTATACTCCTGTCTTTATACTCGAAGGATTCATTCGATCTATCTTGTCTATACCTGATATATGCTTCCTTCTTTTTCTTAACCAAACCCTCAATTTCTTTAGTCATCCATTATTCACTATACTTACCAGCCTTTCCTTTTACCCGAATAGGAATATTTTTCTCTGCACTCTATCTCATTTCTGAAGGCTTCCCATTTTCCAGCCAGCCCTTTACCTGCAAACATATGCCCCCAATGAGCTTTTGAAAGTCCTTGCCTAATACCGTCAAAATTGGTCTTCCTCCAATTTAAAACTTCAACTTTTATATCTGGCTTATCCTTTTCCATCACTATTTCAAAACTAATAGAATTATGGTTGCTGGCTTTGTTTCTCAATTTCCCTCTATTAAGGGGTCTATAATGCAATCTCAATAAGGTGATCATCCCTTTCTTATTTCTTAGTTCCACTCAAATAACTTCCCTGGATGTCTTTCTGGGAGTATCCTCCCTCAGTATGGCTGTAATGCTATTCCTGATCAAAAAAACCACTCCCCCCTTCTCTCTTGCCTCCCTTTCTGTCCTTCTTGTGGCAATTGTTTCCCGGAACACTAAACTGCCAGTCCTGTTCATCCCTGAGCTATGTTTCTATAATTGCTATGATATCCCAGTCCCATGTTCCTAAACATGCCCTGAGTTCATCTGCCTTCCCTGTTAGGCCTCTTGCATTGAAATAAATGCAGTGTAATTTATATCAGTCCTACGTTGTTCTCTCGTTAGACCCTGCCTGCCCTAACTGTTTGATTCACCTTTGTTCTCAACTGTTCCAGTCTCAGATTGATCTCTTCCTTCACTATTTCCCTGAGTCCCACCCCCTGACCTTATTAGTTTAAATCCTCCTGAGCAGCTCCAGCAAATCTCTCTGCCAGTATATTAGACCCCTTCCAATTTAGGTGCAAACTATCCTTCTTGTACAGGTCACTTCCACCACAAAAGTGCTTCCAATGATCCAAAAATGTGAATCCTTCTCCCATACACCAGCTCCTCAGCCATGCATTTATCTGTTCTATCCTCCTATTCCTGACCTCACTAGCTCGTAGCACTGGGAGTAATCCAGATATTAAGACTCTTGAGGACTTCCTTTTTAAATTCCTGCCTAACTCTCTGTAGTGTCCCTTCAGAATCTCAACCATTTCCCTTCTGGTGTCGTTGGTTCCAATGTATACAATCACCTCCTTCTGGTCTCTCTCCCCCTTGAGAACATTCTGCACCCTCTCTGACACCTCCTTGATCCTGACACCAGGAAAGCAACACACCATTCTGATTTTTCACTGCTGGCCACAGAAATGTCTGCCTGTCCCTCAATCTCTTGGAATCTGATGTACCCCTCATTGCGTTAGAGCCAGTCCCAATACCATAAACTTGGCTGATCGTGCTACGCTCCCCAGAGAATCCATCACCTCCTACATTTTCCAAAAAAGCGTACTTGTTTGAAATGGGGATAGCCACAGAAGACTCCTGCACTAACTGCCGACCTCTCTTACCTTTCCTGCAACTTCCCCCTTCCTATAACTGCCATCCATCACATCCCCTTGCTCTTGTAAATTTTTCACTGCTCTAACTGACTCTCCAAATGATCCATTCAATCTGATAGGATTCGCAACCAATGGCATTTATGGCAGATATAATCTTTAGTAAGCCATAAACTCTTCCAAAACTCTCACATCTGACAAGAAGAGCATATCACTCTACAAAAGGCCATTTTTGCTCCTTTCAATCTACAGACCCAGAAAATAGCATTGTCTTATTCCTCTACAAAGCACTGCTCCAGGTTAAAATATGAGAGATAAGTATTAATTTAAATTTAATCAAGAGACATATCTCAATAAAACACATAATCCAGAAAAAATGGACTCTACTCACCATTGCAGACTTACTGCAAGGCCACATTTAACATATCCACTTATCTGTTTCTGTGCTGTGACCTCTCCCAAACAGGTTCCTCCAAGGTTAGTTGTGAATTTCACCGTTTGTTACTTTTCCCAGATGCACTCTGATGTCCAGCGATACATGAAGGGGAACCTGGAACTCACTGCCTGTAATGGTGGGAAAAGCAGAAACTCCGATCACATTGAAGGAGGATTTAGATGTGTCCTCGTGACGCCAAGGCCAAGTACTGGGGAATTGGGATTAGAGAATAGTGGGGTAGCTGTTTCTGACCAGCACAGACTCGATGGGCCGAGGGGCCTTTTTCAGCACTGTAGACCCCTCGGAAACTATGGCTAACTCACTTTGAGATTTGAGTTCTACATCCAAGATATCATCCGACTGTAATGCGTATTTGTACATTTCACGTTCAGAGATGAGGGGTTTGTCGTTGAAAGAGACTGAGCAGTTTAAGCCAATACTCTCTAGAGTTTAGAGGAATGAGCAGAGACCTCACTGAGGGATGTAGGATGCTAAAGGGAGTGGGATTGATAAAGGAGATGGAAAGAGGATGTTTCCTCATGTGGGACAATTTAGAATGAGAGGGTCATTGTTTCAGGAGAAGGGGGTGGGACAGATTAAAAACAGTGATGGTGAGGAATGGCTTCTCTCCAAGGGAGAGGGGATCGGAATTTCTGGGAATTCATCCCCCAGTGTGTCGAGACACTGAATAAATTGAAGGAAGAGACAGACAGATTGTCAATCAATCAGTCAGGGGTAAAAGGGAGCAGGGACAGGAAATTGGAGTTAAGGCTGAGACGAGATCAGCTGCATCCGTATAGAATGGGGGAAGCAGGCTCCTGAGGGCTCCTAGCCCGTATGTTATGTTGGTCATCCAGCTGCCTGAACACTTGTTAGTGTGGGTGGCTCATAACACATGCTCAAAGCTCTGAATCTGAGAGCCTAAACTGTGTGATGCATCACAGTCTATTAGTCACTTAGTAACCAAGACCAAAAGATATAGCAGCCATTCAGCCCATCAAGTCTGCTCCACCATTCCGTCATGGCTGATATGTTTCTTAACCCCATTCTCCTGCCTTCTCTCTGTAACAGTCGATCCTCCCACTGATCAAGAACCCATCTATCTCCGTTTTAAAGACATAATGATAGCCTTCTACAGTAATGAGTTGCAAAGATTCCTCAGTGTCTGGCTGAAGAAATTCCTCCTCATCTCAGTTCTAAAGGGAGTTCCCTTCACTCTGAGGCTGTGCCTTCCAGTCCGAGTCTCTCCTACTCATGGAAACATCTTCTCTACATCCACTCTATTCGGGCCTTGCAGTATTCTCCAAATTTCAATCAGATTCTCCCTCACCCTTCTAAACTCCAACGAGTCCACAGTCAGAGTCGTCAACGTCTTCTCACATTACAAGTTCTTCATCCCTGGGATCTTTCTTTTAAACCCCCTCTGGACCCCCTCCCCACTCAGCACATCCTTCCTTAAATAGGGGGTCCAGAACTGCTCACAATATTCCAAATGTGGTCTGACCAGGGCCTTATACAATCTCAGCAGCACATCCCTGCCCTAGCATTCTACACCTCTCGAAATGAATGCTAACATTACATTTGTCTTCCGAACTGCCAACTCAACCTGCCTGTTAACCTGAAGAGAATTCTTTGTGTTTAAGATTTCTGAAACCTTTCCCTATTTAGAAAACAGTCTCTGTCTCTATTCTTCCTCCTAAAGTACGTAACTTCCCACTTTCCCACATTATATTCCATCAGCCATTTCGTTGCCCACTCTCCTACCCTGTCCAAATCCTTCTACAGCCTCCCCACTTGCTGAACACTACCTGCCCTTCCACCTATCATTGTATCATCAAAGAAACGCTCAGGACAATGAAATGGCAATGCTGTTCATGTGAATGATGCTGGACCCAAAGCAAATGGGCGGCACGGTTGCACAGTGGTTAGCACTGCTGCCTCACAGCGCCAGAGACCCGGGTTCAATTCCCGCCTCTGGCGACTCTCTGTGTGGAGTTTGCACATTTTCCCCGTGTCTGCGTGGGTTTCCTCCGGGTGCTTCAGTTTCCTCCCACAATCCAAAAATGTGCAGGTTAGGTGAATTGGTCATGCTAACTTGCCCATAGTGTTAGGTGAAGAGGTAAATATAGGGGAATGGGTCTGGGTGGGTTGCGCTTCGGTGGGTCGGTGTGGACTTGTTGGGCCAAAGGGTCTGTTTCCACACTAAGTAATCTAATCTAATCAAATGCTTCTTGCCTCAAAGATGAAATTGATGTCCCAGGGCCTAAAATTTAGGCAGCCCCTCAAAACAAGTTGCAAGATAAAGCAATTAGCCATCAGTGTAACATTCCCTCTTCCAATTCACATTGCCCTGTTGTTAATTTAGTTGACAGAGATGGAACATGTCTTTCATTTGGACAATTGCAAACACTATCGATTATTAATAAACCCAAATGATATAAAAAGATTCAAAACACAGACCTTCACTCCGTGCTTTAAGCAAGGTAAACACTAGTGATGTTTAATAGTGGCTGGGTTTTTGAGAGTTAAGATCAACTAGAGAAAATCTCCACTTTCACTGAACCAGAAATGTTATGAAAGTATATGTTCCGTATCCTTTATCAGCGTTTCTTGGTTTTGAGATGGTGAAAACTGAGTACACTAAACTGCTATCCGTGTTGGAGTCATCTATAATCAAGAAACAATAAGCAAAGTGAACTGTAAGGTTAGAGATCAGAACGTTAAACCAAAAGCAAACAATGCCTCAAAATTCAATACGGAGTGATAATTAAGGACACAGCCCCAACCCAGCAGGAGTACAAACCTAAGCTCTTGGCTATATATCGACCTTTTCAAAGCAGTTCACAAGCCAGATGACTCAATGACATTGAACATATATTTTGCATCAACATTGATTACAAAGTTTGTACCTACCCTCCCAGAACAAACTCACATAGGGTGGAGGCCCTGGGGTAATTTACATTTTTTTAAATTATTACTCACTCATGGCACATGGGCATCACCCGCTGGGCCCAGCATTTATTGCCCTACTCATCCCTTGTTGCCCCCTTTAAAAGGTAGGGATGAGCTGTTTTCTAGAACTGCTGCAGTCCATGTGCCATGGATAGACATGCATTGCCCCAAGGGAGGGAATTCCAGGAGTTTGACTGAATGACACTGAAGGAACAGTGTTATATTTCCAAGTAAGGACCCTAAGTGGCCCGAAGGGGAACTTGTAGAGGGTGGGCATTCCCATGTATCTGCTGCACTTGCCCTTCGAGATGGAAATGGTCATGGGTTTTGAAGGTGTTGCCTGAGGATGTTTGGTGCATTTCCGCAGTACATCTTGTAGATGGTACACATTGCTGTTACTGAGCATTGGTAGTAGAGGGAGTGGATGCTTCTGGATGTGGTTCCAATCAAGCGGGCTGCTTAAGATACTTGGAATGGCTCAATCAGGGAAGATTCTGACCATTTATTCCTCTGAGTAATAAAGAAATAAACCATGAAGAATCACTACTGTTCTGTCTTCCTCAGATGGATCCCAGGGTCCACCCTAAAAATTCATCGCACACAGCCCCCCTCAGATATAAGGGAAGCCTTTGTTTTCTGCCCTTTAATAATAATTCTCAGTGTACCCCTGGCTATGTTCAAGAATCTCAAGGTTTGCAAACAAAATGAATTGTTGCCATTGTGTGCCCCTGAGTTCTTTACTGAACAGTACATGGCTCCAGCACAGCTCAAAACTAAAGGGTCAAAAGAAAAGATGGACAGTTGTCTTCAACAATAAACAGTCAGTCTCCAGGTGACAAAAAAATCTATCCCTGCTGAGTTTCTCCAACAATTTCTGTGTTTCTTTTTATTTCTGACATTCATTGCCTGAAGAAAGCTAAAGAAATGCTTGCCTTTATATCGAGTGGACTGGAGTACAAGGATGCAGAAGGGATCCTGCAGTTATACAAAACCCTGGTTTGACCCCACTTGGAGCAGATCTGGGCACCACACCTGAGAACGGATAGATTGGTCTGGGAGGAAGTACAGCGTGAGTTTACAAGAATGATATCTGGGATTCAGGGGTTAAGTTATGAGGACAGATTAAACAAATTTAGCCTGTTCTGTCCAGAATTTACAGTGTTTAGGGATGATCTGATCGAAGCGATTAATAGGAAAAGACAGGGTGGATAAATTGAAAGTGTTTCCACTGGTTGGGGATCAACAAGGGAGGGGATAGCCAGAGAATAAGGACTGTTCAGGAGAGATGTTAGGAAATAGTACTACACACAAAGGCTGGGAGACTCTCTTCCACAAACAGCAGGCATTGCTGGATCAGTTGTTAGTTTTAAATCTGAGATACATTGTTTTGTTCGGCAAAGTTATTAGGTGATAGGCGCCAAAGAAAGGTCGATGGAGTCAGGTCACAAATCATCCATTGAATGGTGGAACAGGATCAAGGGGCTGAATGGCCTCCTCCTGCTCCTTTATACGAATATTCCACATTAATAAATCATGGAACCCTCTGCAGTTACAAAATGACATTTCCACACACTGGAGCAATGAGTAATTTCAAACAGAAACTGCAAGTCCAAATATTTCATTTTCACACATTCCAGATCCCCATCATCCTCTGGGTGAAAAAATCCTCAAATCGCTTTCGAACCTTCAGTTTAAAAATGATGCCCTCCCTATGTTACTGACCCTTCGACTAAGTGAAACAGTTGCTTCCTGTCCCCCGTCCACGTCCCTCATAAAAGAGTCATAGAGTCACAAAGCAAGGAAACAGACCCTTCAGTCCAACTTGTCCATGTCATCCATAATCGCAAACTAAACTAGTCCCACTTGTTTGCATTTGACCATATCTCTCCAAACCATCCCTATTCTTGTACTTACCTAAATGTCTTTTTAACATTGTAACTGTCCCTGTCTCCACCAATTCCTCTGAAAGTTCAATCTACATGTGAACCACTCTCCATCAAAAAAAGTTGCCCCCATGTCATTTTTAAAAGTGTTTCTCCTCTTACCTGAAAACTATGTCCCCTGGTCTTGATGTCCCCCACCCTAGGGAAAAGACACCTACCATTCACCTCATCTTTGCCCATCATGGTTTCATAAACCTCTATACCCCTCAAACTTCTACCCTCCAGTGAAAAGAGTCCCAGCCCATCCATCTCTCCTCATAACTCAAACGCTCCATTCCAACAACATTGTGGTATATCTTTTCTGAACCCTCTCCAGCTTAATAATGTCCTTCCTCTAACAGGGCAACCAGAATTGGATACAATACACCAGAACAGGCTTCACCAGTGTCCCGTACAACCACAACATGGTGTCCGAACTCCTATACACAATGGTCTGAGCAATGAAGACAACTGCTCAAAACACCTTCTCAAACACCCTGTCTACCTGTGACACAAACTCCGAAGAATGATGTACCTGAACCCCTAAGCCTCTCTGCTCTATAATACTACCAATCTTACACACCTCTATATGTCCCCATCCTCCATCAACCTTCTCTGTTGTAAAGGAAAAAACCCAAACTTCCCTCCAACGCTTCCAGAAAGTGATTTGTTTTTGATCTTCCCAATCAGATGAATACCAGCATGAACGCTGACGAATATGTGACAGTGCAGGATCAGTACTTCACAGATTCATACTCACAGTTCAATTGACTTGACCCGATCTCTGCGTATTCAAACTTTCTTGCAGGTTCTGTCCTCACTCGCGCCCTCAGCTCGATTTCCTATCGCCTCCCCAGAATGAAATAATTACAGACCATTACCCAACCAAGTTCCAATCCCGCTCATGACAACAATTTGCTGCTGTTCACATACGAAAACTCCTGGCAATGAGGTCACTGAGCCAAGGCCCCAAGGAATGACCTCCTGGAATTGTCCGGAATATGGCTCAGAACATCTACGTTCAGAGAATCAAAATTTTACTGTACAGAAAGAAGCCATTCGTGTCTGTACCAGCTCCTGAACGAGCTACCCAGCTAGTCCCACTCTCCACCGATGTCTCCACAGCCCTCGACCGTCATCCCTTTCAAATTTATATCCAGCTCTCTTTTCGAACCTCCTATGAAATCTGCCTCCACCACTCCCCCAAAGCAGCACATTCCAAACCCAACAACCTAAATAAGTTTCTCCTTATCTCACTCTCTCACTGACAATCTTGAAATTCTGACCAGCCAGTTACTAATAGACCAAAGAGTGAGAAACAATAACTTTCTTTCCCGTCAGAATTGTTCAGAACTTTCAACATCTCAATAATGTCACCACTTCATCTTCTCTGCTTGAAACAGAATAAGCTCAATCTCTTGAACCACTCCCTGTATCTAAAATCCCTCATTGTTGGCATCATTCTCATAAATCTCCTTAAATCTGTCTCCAGGGTTTTGACATCCTTCCTTAAGTAAGGTGTCAAGAACAGAACAAAATCAGCTTGGGTAATAGAAGGCCAACTCCCTTTGTCAAATGTATTTCTAAATTCGGCTTCTGTTGCCTGTGAAGGTATGGTGTTACACGCATATAAAGAAATGCACCTTTGATCTGTTGGGTATCTCCAATATAAGCTAACATTCTCCATTCAGTACTTGTGCTGTCACTAGAATTAGTTTATTTTCTGCTCTCTGCTTTGTATTGGGTGTTGGGTTAGGTCAGTTGGCTGGATGGCTAGTTTGGAATGTGGAGTAACATCGACAGCATGGGTTTGAATCTCTCACTGGCTGAGGTTACCATGAAGGACCATCCTTCCCCACCTCTCCCCTTGTGAGAGGCATGGTAACTCTCAGATTAAACCACCACCTATCAGTTGTCACTCTCTCTCTCTGACACTCCAGCTGAGGTCTAACATTGTCTTGTACAAGTTCAACATCACCTCCCTGTTCTCGGAGTCTATGCCCCTCTTAATAAAGGCAAGAATGTTGTGTTTTATTAGCCCCTCTCCCCCTGTTATGCCACCTTCACTGACCTGTGCACATATACCCCCAGGTCCCTTTGCTTCTGCACCACCTTTAGAATTTTACCCCCGTACTTTGTATTGTCTTTCCATTTCTTTCATCCAACATCCTTCACCAAATCTGTATTAAATCATTTTTGTCTTTATTTTCAAATGTTTACAAATTAAAACCTATTGTGTTATAGCAAACTAGATTTTCTTCCTCCTAGTAGTTTTGTTTCATTTTCTTGCTGCTAACTGTGGGCGGCACGGTGGCACAGTGATTAGCACTGCTGCCTCACAGCACCAGAGACCTGGGTTCAATTCCCCCCTCAGGCAACTGTCTGTGTGGAGTTTGCACATTCTCCCCATGTCTGCGTGGGTTTCCTCCGGGTGCTCCAGTTTCCTTCCAAAGTATAAAAATCAGGTTAGGTGATTTACCCATGCTATGTTGCCGTAGTGTTAGGTGAAGGGGAAATGTAGGGGATTGGGTCTGGGTGGGTTGCTCTTCGGAGGGTCAGAGTGGGCGTGTTTCCACACTGTAAGTAATCTAACAAACAGAATAACTCCACAAAAACATATAGGCTAGGATCAGATTCAGTCCATTTGGTCCCTCAGGAAACTGTTCCCCTATTCCATACAATCGTAGTTGATCCTATTTCAGCCTCAAATCCACATACCTACCCACACTCTGTCTGTCTCCTCGTTCAATTTATAGTGTGTTGGGGGCTGGTGTAGATGCTCCCACAGATATACAACCCCCCTCCTCATTTGAGATAATTCATTCCTCCTTATCTCTGTTTTCAGTCTGCCCAGCACTTCATCCTAAAACAATAACCTCTCATTCCAGATTCTCCCAAATGAGCAAACATCCTCTCTCCATCTCCTTTGTCAATCGCCACTTCCGCATCTTATAACCCTCAGTTATTTCGCCTCTCTTCCAAACTCCAGAGAAACTGCTCAACCTTTCAGCTAAGAAACTCTTCATCTCTGAAAATGATTGAGTGAATCTCTTCAGAACTGCGTACAGTATAACTGCACCTGTCCTCAAGAGATCAAAATTGTACAAGACTAACTTTTCATCTTGGCAATCAATTAAGTGAATCTCCTTTGAACTCCATCCAATTCAACTACATCCCTCCTCAAGTAAGGGAACCTCAGTGGTCTCGATGTGGAAACCCCAATACTTTGTCAAGTTACAGTAACACTTCCCTACTTTCATACTCCATTCCTTTAGCAATGAATGCCTTCCTTATGACTCACTATAGCTATACACTACTTTGAGATTAATGCACAACGACATCCTGATCCCTTTGCACTGACACAATTTGAACTTTCTCTCCCATTCAGATGACAACTTGCCTTTTTCAATTCTTCTGACTACAATGGATAATCTCATCACTGATGAGACTGACCAACGCTCAATTTAGGTCTAACCAAAATTGAGAGGGTGTCCATGATTGGGACTGTTGTGCATTAGATATGCGAACGAGTCAGACTCATCCATTTGCTCCAATTTGTCTAACAAATGTAAAATTGCTGGGTTTGCACCCCAGAGTGATTTTCAGCCCATTTGGACATTGTTTGAATGCTGTTCGAAGTTGCTAACCACCTCAATAACTTACCTGTGTTGCCGGGAACTGTTGGAAGAATAAGCTGGAGAAAATAAGAGAAAAAGAACATGGGAAAGTTTTACTGTAAATATTCAGCTTCACCTGCTTGCAAATGAATCTGACTGATTTGACTGCTGTGCAAGCAACAATTATTCCAATTTTAACCTTTAGTTTATATCTGTGCTGACCACTCCTCTGAACACAACACATTACTTTGTATGTCTCCCCACGTAATTTCATCTGCCACTTGTTCAGCCTGTCCACATCCTCACAAAGCACATTCCCACATAGTGTTTTATTATTTGTTTTTAAATTCACTTGTGGAAATCACTGTCTGAGCCGAGAATTTATTATCCATCCCTCGTTAGCCCCTTGAGAGGGAGGTAGTGAGATGACTTCTTGAACCACTGCAGCCCCTGTGCTGTAGGTAGACTCTCAATACCATTAGAAGGAATTTCAGGACGTTGACCCAGCAACACTAAATGAACACTATATTTCCAAGTTGGGATGGTGAGTGGCTCAGGGGGAAACTTGCAGGAGGTGGTATTCTCATGTATCTGCTGTCCTTGCCCTTCGATTTGGAAGTGATTGTGGGTTTGGAATGTGTTGCCTGAGGACCTTTGAATTTCTGCAGTGCATCTCATAGATGGTACACACTGCTGCTACTGAGTATCAGTGGTGGTGGGAGTGGATGTTTGTGGATGCGGTGCCAATCAAGTATGTGCTGTGTTGCCTCTGGATGGTGTTTGGCTTCTCAAGTGTTGTCTACAAGATACAATGCAGAAGTGAGTAAGTGAGTGTGTATGTGCGTGTCAATGAGAACGTGTGTGTCTCTCTCTCTCTCACACACACACACCTTCATACTCTGACTCACACTAGCAGTCATACTCTCCCATACACACATCCTAATACACTCTCTGTGAGCAACATTAATTTGAAACCCAAATTGAGTCCCGACTGAAGAAGGATCACCAGCATTACCTGCCAGAGTGTCTCACCCACCATGTTTCCTGGTCTGGAGTTTAATGGGAAGCATTGTGAGGAAAGAAAGGATCAGAAACATTGGGACAATGAGTACTGCCACCTCAACACTGTGTTGCTGTGCTGGATTCAGAGAGGGATTTCCTGTCAATAACATCATTCCTTCAGCAAACACCAACCCTAGTGTTCCCTGTTGCCCTGACCCCTTGCCAACACCCGTCCATTTGGAGGGAAACCCTTGTGTCTGCGAAATTCACTCAAACCCTCACCATCACAGTGACATCACTGTTTCTGTGCAGCCTGTCCCATTAACAAGATCCCACCAATCCAACCCAGACTGTTCGATTCTAAACTAAAAAAAAAATCACTCTGCATCCACACTCTCAAGTGTCAACTAGAAATTATTGATCCTCATTTTCAAGGCCTACATATATTGAAGCAAAACTTCCCTTTGACCAAAACCTGTCAGCGGCAACTGGGCCACAGAGAAATATCAAAAATATCATTGTGAGGAGGCCATTCGGCCCTCCAACCCGCTCCGCCCATTCAATGGGATCACCCAACTTGGTCCCGTGTCTCACCGCACTCTCCCTTTAGCCCCTAAGAACTCTATCCAACTCCTTGCTGAACAACATTCAGTGTTCTGGCCCTGACTGCTTTCTGTGGCAGAGAATTCCACAGGTTCCCCACTCTCTGGGTGGAAACATTTCTCCCCATCTCAGTGCTGCCCCATCTCCTTTAGACTGTGACCCCCTCATTCTGGACTCTCTGCCCAGTCACCAGGAACACCCTCCCTGTGTTTACTGTCTCGTCTATGTTCAAATTTATAGATTTCTATTACATTCCGCTATAATTCTTCTAAACTCCAGTGAATATCATAACCAATCTAGTCCCTCTCCATCTGTCAGTCCTGCCATCCCAGGAAAGATTCTGGGCAAACTTTGCTGTACTCCCTCCACAGGCACAATGTTGTTCAACAGATAAGGGAACCCCAAATTGCACACAGGAATCCAGTGTGTGGTCTCAACCTGTACAATTGTAGCAAGCCACCCCTGTTCCTGGACTTGAATCCTCTCACTATGAAGATCTCCCTTATCTGAGAAAGAATGTTTTTCTCTCTCGCGCTCTCTCTCTACACAGCTGCTGCCAGACCTGAGTTTTTCCAGCACTTTCTGTAACATTAAGTCTGTCTCTCTCCACAGATGTTGCCAGACCTGCTGAGTTTCTGAAGCAATTTTTTTAAAAAAAATGAGTGTTCATGTCAAGTCTTCAGCTGGACCCCAGTGAAGAACGAGCACAGATCGCGAATGAAGAATGGATTACCTGGCACTGTGAGGTCGATGGAATTACTAGTCACATTAAATATCATTCCACTGGGACCCCTGTTGATCATGATGTACTGGTATCGGCCTTGGTGCTGGGACTGGGAGGATTCAATGGCCAGCTCTGTCCTGTCTGAGCTAGTGTTGTCATTCCCACTGGCATTGTTTAAGGCTTTCTGTTGAAAGTAGAGTCCAGTACCTTGGCTCAATACACACTCTAGAAAGGGATGACTCCCAGTCAGAACCTCAGTTTTATTGGCTCTGGGGGGTGAGGAAAGCCCCAGCAACAGGAACAAAACAAGATTAAGAGGAAATAAAAGATCAAATGCTGAAATTGTCTCTTTTCTCATGGATGTTATCGTCAATGACAGGATAATAATTGATAGAAAGGAGAAATAAAACAAGCGAAATTTCAGATCATTGTAAAGTCTCCCTGTGTTGTAAAATCTACACTTTGAAAAAATTGTGTTAACTATGCATGGCCAAATGGTACATCATCCAGCCATTGCCTTTTGATGTTCAATGGTGTTGCCATTAGTGTACCCACCCCCTGCAGTGACAACATCCTGGGGGTTACTGTCACTGTCCCCACCCCCCCTGCACTATCAACATCCTGAGGGTTACCGTCACTGTCCCAACCCTCCTGCACTATCAACTTCCTGAGGGTTACCGTCTCATTGTCCCCACCCTCCTGCACTATCAACATCCTGAGGGTTACCGTCACTGTCCCCACCCTCCAGCACTATCAACATCCTGAGGGTTACCGTCACTGTCCCCACCCTCCTGCACTATCAACATCCTGAGGGTTACCGTCACTGTCCCAAACCTCCTGCACTATCAACATCCTGAGGGTTACCTTCACTGTCCCCACCCTCCTGCACTATCAACATCCTGAGGGTTACCGTCACTGTCCCAACCCTCCTGCACTATCAACATACTGGGAGTTACCGTAACTGTCCCCACCCCACTCCACTGCACTGCACTATCAACATCCTGTGGGTTAATGTCATTGGCCCCATCCCCACTATCTACATGCAGGAGGTTACCGTCACTGTCCCCACACCCACTATCAACATTCTGAATGTTTCCGTCCTGAGGGTTACTGTCACTCCCCACCCCACCCACTATCAACATCCTAGGGGTTACCATCACTGTCCCCAACCTGACCCTACTATGAACATCTTTGGCGTTACCATCAGCCTCCTCAGCTTGTATTGTCTAAGCTTTTACCATTCTCTGATGGATTGCTTAACAAAGGATTGTAGAGTCAGAGGTCTACAGCACAGAAACAGGACCTTTAGCCGACTGAATCCATGTCAGTCAAAAGCAACCAACTCTCTATTCTCTAATACCATTTTCCCAGTCTCAGGGTAATACAGCATGGAAATAGGCCCATCAGCCCCAACGCATCTACGCTGACCAGGTCTCCCAAACGAAAGAGTCCCATTTGTTTGCATTTAGCCCAAATCCGTCTAAACCTTTCCTATCCATGTATCTTTCCAAATCTCTTTTAGAGGTTGTTAATGTACCCGATTCCACCACTTACTCTGGCAACTCATTCCAAATATGCACCACCATCTGTGTGAAAAACTTACCCCTCAGGTCACTTTTCAATCTTTCCCCTCTCACCTTAAATCCCTTTCACCCTCTAGGTTTGGACTCCCCCACCCTTCGGAAAAGACAATAGCTATTTACCTTAACCAAGCCCCTATAAGAAAATACAAGTGAAATGTCAAGGTCCACTTAATCTGATTTTAGCCTTGGCATCACAAGTGCACACCCACGTCTTTCTTCATTGTGATGAGGATTTCTGCCTCTCCCACCCTTACAGGCAGTGGGTTCCAGATTCCCCACCAGCCTCTGGGAGAAAATGTTTTCCATCACATCCCCCTCAAAACCTCCTGGCCCTTACCTTCAATCTCTGCCTCTTCCCTCCGTCAAGGGGAAAATGTTTCTTCCTGTCTATCCTATCTACCCTATTCATCATTTCATACATCTCAATCACGTCACCAGACTCTCCATCTCCTCTGCTCTAAGGAAAACAACCCTAGTCTGTCCAGTCTCTCTCCATCACTGAAACTCTCCAACCCCCAAGGTAACATCCAGGTAAATCTCCCTCTGCATGCTCCCCCAGTGCTATCACATTTCTCTGATAATGTGGATTTGTATAGAGTTGGTTAGACACTCACAGATCAGTGAAACAGCGAGGAATTTGCTGTTCAGGAGAGACCCTGCCTGCTGGTTAGAAACAGCAGAGTGCTAACTGCCATCTTGATTTTTGCTGATGTTGATGATTGTGTGTACAGTCCTGCTGTAGTTGGAGTATTCCCAGTAAATCTCCTCACCATCCTTGTACAAAATATATTGAAATGGGATCAAACCAAGCAGTTTAACGTACTGTCTCCCTCCACTACGTCAATTCCAGATGGGCACTGGCCTGAGACAGATGCCTGTGATTAAACAAAACGGTTAGGCACTTTTCTAAGGCAGGAGTTGTTGTTGTGTTCAGCAATAAATAGTACTCCCACCATACAGTCAGAGAGAGTTACAGAGTCAGAGAGAGTCAGAGGGTCATAGAGAGGCAGGGAGAAACAAGGATACACAGAGACATAGTTACAAAGAAACATATTCAGAGAGAGAGACATAGACAGACACAAGATCACAGAGTCATCGAGATTAATCGACATAGAGCTAAAGTCATGGATAGTCAAACAGTTACAGAGAGAGATAGATGCACAGATAGGGAAATGGAGAGAGATCTCGCGGTTTATACAAGATGCCTCACTGGGAGGGGGAATCTCTCCTGTCCCCCTCCACCCCCCAATAACCACCATCCTGACCCTCGGGAACGGGACATGTTGACACAGTCCGCTCTCCCTCGGCGCTTTTCCTTCCCGCGTGGCCCCGGCGCCATTTTAGCTTCAGGCCCCGCGCGAGATGGCGGTTAACGGCCGCCTCGTGCCCCAAGTGACCGTTAGCAGCTGCTTCAGGGGAAAGGCTCTTTAAAGGGACAACCCTTTCAGGAGAGAGAAACAACAGGGCCGGCTCCGGGACTCGCCAAACTCAATAATAATGACAAATACACACAGACAGAGAAGTGGGAGTGAACAAGAAATTGTGCGGCGGCACATCAAGACCAAAGGCCACTCTCCCGAAGGACGGCTGCCCCGGACTCGAAACGTTGACTCCGCTTTCTCTCTGTCTGTCTCTGGACAGATGCTGCCAGGCCTGAAACACAAACAAGGTCCTCGGGGGTGAGTCCGAGTTCAGGATCCTGTTAAGGTTCGGTTGGCAGATGGATGACAGTGTGGGAGGGTATGCAATGGGATTAGAAGAATAGAGGCGGAGACTGTTTCCTAAATGGGGAAAGGTTTCGGAAATCTGAAGCACAAAGGGAGTTGGGAGTCCGAGTTCAGGATTCTCTTCAGGTTAACAGGCAGGTTCAGTTGGCAGTTAGGAAGGCAAATGTAATGTTAGCATTTATTTCGAGAGGGTTACAGTACAAGAGCAGGGATGTACTGCTGAGGCTGTATAAGGCTCTGGTCAGACCACATTTGGAACATTGTGAACAGTTTTGGGCCCCCTATCTCAGGAAGGATGTGCTGAACTTGGAGAGAGTTTACAAGGAAGATCCCAGGGATGAAGAACTTGTCATATGAGGAGAGATTGAGGACTCTGAGTCTGGACTCAATGGAGTTTAGAAGGATAAGGGAGAATCTGATTGAAACTCGGAGAATACTGAAACGCCCAGATGGAGTGGACATGGAGAGATGAGGACACGAAGGCACAGTCTCAGCATGAAGGGATGTCCCTTTTGAACTGAGATGAGGAATAATTTATTCAGCCAGACGGTGGGGAATCTGTGGAACTCATTGCTGCAAAAGGCTGTGGAGTTCAAGTCGTTGAATGTGTTTAAGACAGAAATGGATAATTTCTTGTTTTGTAAGGGAATCAAGAGTTACAGGAGATTGCAGGGGAATAGGTTGAGAAACATGTCAGTCTCAATCAAATAGCAAAACAAGTTTTATTGGCTGAATGACCTAAAATTGGTGCTATATCATAGTCTTATGCTCTGCTGGGTTACAGTCTGGAATCTAATGGAGTATTTGGGGTAGTTTATATACAGGGTAACTGTACCAGAGAGTGCAAGACAGATGGGAAAATGATTGAGGGGCTCGGATGGTTTACATATAGATGCTGGGGAGAGAGTTACAGACTGCAATCTAATTGAAAGGTTCAGCGTAGTTTATATAGAGATATCCAGAAATAAGATACAAACTGGAATCTAATCACTGATTCGATGTGATTTTTTACATGGAATAGCAGATATCTGGGACTGAGATACGGATTGGAATCTTAAGTGGGGTTCCAGACGTTTTACTATGGAATAACAGATCCCCAGGGTGAATTGCCAACTGGAATCTAATTGAGGCATTTCGGCGTGGTTTATGCTTAGAATAACAGAAGCAGGGGAATTGAATTACAGATTGGAATTTAATTGAGAGGTTTAAGTTGGTTTACGTTTTGAAAAATCGATACTGAGGAGTGAGTTACATGCTAAAATCTTTTTGAGAAATTCGGTGTTGTTAACATGATTGAATTTCGGATTCAAATCCGATCGAAGTTTCAGAGTGGTAATACATGGAATAACATATACTTAGGAATTAGGTATCATCTGGAATCTTATCAAGTCGATAGAGGTGGTCTATATATAGGATATGAGATATTCAGTAGTGACTCAAATCAAGGGGATCGGGAGGTTTGCATGTAGAATAACAGATAACTGGGAGTGACTTACAGACTGGAATCTCATTGGCAGGGTGGGATGCATGTGATTCATATACAGAAAAACCAGATAGGAGAGGGGCAAAAACAGGGGACAATGTAGCCACCATGAACAAATCCAAAAATGATGAATGAGAAAGTTTCCAAGTGCTCTGAAAGAAGGGAGAGAAACAAGCAGACACTCACACAGTCAGGGACAGACAGAAGAATATTTTGATTTCCAAATGGCATCAGATTGAGAAGGCATCATAAGGTGACTGTGAAACACTGAACAAATAACAGGAAATTAATCTGTTTGTGCTGGAAAAGCACAGCTGGTCAGGCAGCATCCGAGGAGCAGGAGAATCGACGTTTTGGGCATAAGCCCTCCATCAGGAATGAGGTTAAAGCATCAGATTATTGTAAGTCTGCACTGCAAAATTAAAATTGACCTGGGATCAATTCCTTTTGCAGTTCCAAAACTGATATGACCCTTTAGAAGTAATTATCTGCATTACATTAGTGATTTTCCACTTGCATACATTAAGCTACATCCCCATTTGCTTTCCCCATTCACTGAAAAATGAATTTCATTTTATAATTTCAGTACCATAATGGTTATGATGTTGCCTATCTGGTACTGTCTCATTTATCTTGAGTCCAGTGGAAATACAATGAAACCAACAAACATATGAAGTTGCATCCAATAACTTTGTTGATTTTATTCTCAAACAACAACATTTTGAAATCGCAGTGGGTCAGTGTGGTATTTAGTAAACTGTTGATTTTGGAACAAACCTAGCCACACAGGATTCAAATTCTGCGACAGACCCTGAACAAGGTGGCACACCTAGAAAGTAGAGGGGATGATGGACTTTCAGGGGAAATGTAGTTTTGTGTACTGAGACTGGCTCTAATGTAGCAAGGGGTCAGTAACTTTCCAAGTGATCGATTGTGGTAGGGGACTCTCTAGTCAGAGGCCAACACAGACGTTTCTGTGGCTGACAGTGAGAAATCAGAATGCAGTGTTGACTCTCCGAGCCAGGATTAAGGGTATCTCTGTGAGAGTGCAGAATATTCTCAAAGGGGAGAGGGACAAGAAGGAGGTCATTGTACACATTGGAACTAATGACATAGGAAGGGAAAAGGATGAGACTGAAGGGCGAATATAGGAAATTAGGCAGGAATTAAAAAAGAATGTCCTTGAGGTTAGTATGAGCTAGTGAAGATAGGCATAGGAGAATAGAGCAGATGAATGTGTGGCTGAGGAGCTGGTGCAGGGGAGAAGGGTTCACATTGTTGGGTTATTGGAATCTCTTCTGATGTAGAAATACCTGTATCAGAAGGACAGATTATACCTGAATTGGAATGTGACTAATACACTGGCAGAGATATTTGTGGGAGCTGCTGGGGAGGATGAAAAGGAATATGATGGGGTGGGGGTGGGACCCAGGAAGATAGTGAGGAAAGGGGTCAATCTAAAACAGGTACAGTTGGGAAAAGGAGCCATTCAAACAGTCAGGGCAGGCAGGAACAAAGCAGAGATTGAGATAAGACTGATAATTAAACTGCATTTGTTTCAATGCAAGAGGCCTAACAGGTAAGGCAGATGAACTCCAAGCATTTTAGAAACATGGGATTTGTATATCATAGCAATTACAAAGATGTCGTTCAGAATGCACAGGACTGGCAGCTTAACATTTCAGGATACAAATTGTAAAGGAGGGATAGAAAGGGGGACAAGAGAGAAAGCGGGGTGGTGTTTTTGAGAAGGAATAACACTATGGCTGTACTGAGGGAGGACATTCCTAGGAAGACATTCTGGGAAATTATTTGCGCGGAAATGAGCAATAAGAAAGAGACGATCACTTAATTGGGATTGTACTATCGACCCCCACCCCCCACAGTCATCAGTGGGAAATTGAGAAACAAAGTTGTAAGGAGATCACACTTATCTGTAAGAATAATAAGGTGGTTATGGTAGGGGATTTTAACTTTCCAAACATAGACTAGGACTCCCATCATGCTAAGGGTTTAGATGGAGAGGAATTTGTTAACTGTGTGCAAGAAAACTTTCTAATTTGGTAGGTGGGTGTACCTACAAGAGAAGGTGCAAGATTTGACCTACTCTTGGGAAATAAGGCAGGGCAAGTGACTGAAATGTCAGTGGGGGTGAACTCAGGGCCTAGTGACCGGGGATGGCTCAGTGGTTAGCACTGCTGCCTCACAGCACCAAGTACCAGTCTGATTCCAGTCTCGGATGACTATGTGGAGTTTGCATGTTCTCCCTGTTTCTGCATTGATTTCCTCCAGGTGCTCCGGTTTCCTCCCACATCAAAAGATGTGCAGATTAGGTGAATTGGCCATGCTGAATTGCCTGTAGTGTTCAGGGATGTGTAAGATAGGTGCATTACTCTACATTTTCCTGACTAATAGCATAGGGGAATGGGTCTGGTTGGATACACTTTGGAGGGTCAGTGTGGACCTGTGGGGCTGAAGGGCCTGTTTCCACACTGTAGGCATTCTACGTTAATTCTATTTGTTTTCAAATAGTGATGGAAAAGGATAGACTGGATCTAAAAACTAAAGTTCTAAATTGGAGGAAGGTGAATCTTGACAGTATTAGGCAAGAAGATTAAAAGGTTGGTTGGGAGCGGATATTTGCAGGAAAATGTGAAGCCTTCAAAATGAGATAACAAGAGACCAGACACAGTGTGTTCCTGTTAGGGTGAAAGGCAAGACTGGTAGTTGTAAGGAATGCTGGATGACCAGAGAAATTAAAATTTTTATCAAGGAAAATAAAGAAACATGTGTCAGGCATGGACAGCAGAGATCTATCCTGAGAAGTATATAAAGGCAGTATACTACTTAAGAGGGAAATCAGGAGGGCAAAAATGGGACATAGTTTTGGCAAATACAGTTAAGGAGAATCGAAAGAGATTTCATCAATACATTGAGAACAAAATTTTAACAAGGCAGAGAATATGGCACCACAAAGATCAAGGCAGTATGTGTGGAACCGCAGGAGATGGGGGAGATAATAAATGAGCATTTATCAGTGTTTACTGTAGAAGAGGACATGGAAGATGTAGAATGTGTGGAAATTGAAGGGGACATCTTGGAAAAAGTTCATATTACATATGAAAAGGTGTTAATGTCCTAAAACGCATAAAGGTGGATAAATCTCCAGATTTGATAAGGTTTACCCTAGAACTCTATTTGCATCATCAATAGTCACCAGTGAGGTTCCGGAAGACTGGAGGTTGGCTAATGTGATGCCATTATTTGAGAAAGGTGGTAAAGAAAAGCTAAGGAAGTAAAGAGAGTGAGCCTGACATTAATGGTGGACAAGTAGTTGGAGGGTATCCTGATGGACAGGATTTATATGTATTTGCAAAGAGCAGGACTGATCAGGGATAGTCAACATCGCTTTGTGCGTGGGAAGTCATGTCTCACTAACTTGATTTAAAAGTCACACAACACTAGGTTATAGTCCAACAGGTTTATGTGGAAGCACTAGCTTTCGCAGCGCCGTTCCTTCATCACGTGGTTGTGGAGGTGAAAACCATGCTCACAGAATTTATAGCCAAAGGAGTCCAGTGTCAGGGAGATGTGGTACAGTAAACAATTTTAGGATAAAACTTTCATCTTTCATAATGGAATATGCTGATTTCTGTTTTTGATTTGTAAATTCCAGAAATTCTTTTAAATTCTCAAGATAGCTCTTCTTTTTAAACAAAGGTGTGAAGTCTGTCTGTGTCCCAATAGTTTTGCAATATTTTACATGGCTTCATACAGTTTTTGAGCAAACTAAAATATAATTCTGTAAGCTATCTCAGACTGACACACCCTCTGTATAGTTTTGCAGAGTTTTATTTTTCAAAAAACATATTCTCCTGGTTTTGTGTGATTTGTAACTTTGTGCACCCCAGTCCAACATTGGCACCTCCAAGTCATAATTTGATCGAGTTATTTAGAAGAAGTAACAAAGAAGATTTATGAGGGAAGAGTGATGGATCTGATCTCAATGGGCCTCAGTAAGGTGTTCAACAAGTTTCCTCACAGTGGACTAGTTAGCAAGGATAGATCACATGGAATAAAGGGAGGCATGAGCAGGGAGAACTAGCCATTTGAATACAGAACTGGCTTGAAGATAGATGATAGAGGGTCGTGGTGGAGAGTTGCTTTTCAGACTGGAGGCCTGCGACCAGTGGTGTGCCACAAGGATTGGTGCTGGGTTCTCTGCTTTTCATTGTTTATGTAAATTATTTGAATATGAACATAGGATGCATGGTTCGTAAATTTTCAGATCGTACGAAAACTGGAGGTGTAGTGGACAGTGAAAAAGGTTATCTCAGTAAAAGTGGATCATGATCAGATTGGTGAATGGGCCAAGGAGTGACAGATGGAGTTTAATTTAGGTAAATAAGACGTGCTGTATTTTGGAAAGGCAAATCAGGGCAGGATTTATACACTTAATGGTAAGGTCCTAGGGAGTGTTACTGAACAGAGTTCTTAGAGTGCAGGTTCGTATTTCCTTAAGCTGGTAGATAGAATAGTGAAGAAGGAGTTTGGTATGCTTTTACTTTTGGTCGAAGCATTGATTGTAGGAGAAAGTGAGGACTGCAGATGCTGGAGATCAGAGTCTAAAAGTGGGGCACTGGAAAAGCACAGCAAGTCAGACAGCATTTGATGAGCAGGAGAGTTGACGTGGCGGGCATAAGTCCTTCATCAGAAATGTAATCCCTGATGAAGGGCTTATGCTTGAAACATCGGCTGTCCTGCTCCTCTGTTGCTATCTAACCTGCTGTGCGTTTCCAGCACCACACATTGAGTATAGAAGTTCAGAGATCATCTTGAGGACATTGGTTAGGCCACGTTAGGAATATTGATTGCAATTCCGGTGCCCTCGCTAGGGAAGGATGTTGTGTAGCTTGAAAGATTTCAGAAATGATTGACAAAGATGTTGCCATGGTTGAAGGTTTTGAGCTATAGGGAGTCTCTGGGGCTGTTTTCGATGGAGCATCGGAAGAGCAGGTGACCTCAGAATTTTTTTAAATCATGAGGGGCATGGAAACCGTAAGTAAACATAGTCTTTTCCCTGGGATAGGGGAGTCCAGAACTAGAAGGCATGGGGTTACAGTGAGAGGAGAAAGATTTAAAAGGGTCCTAAGGGGCAATTTTTCATGTAGACGATGGTGCATTTCTGGCATAAGTTGCCAGAGGAAGTGGTGGAGGCTGGTATAATTACAACATTTAAAAGGCATTTAAATGGGTATATGATAGGAAGGGTTTAGAGGGATATGGGCTAAGTGCTAGCAAATTGGATTAGATTAATTTAGGATATCTTGTCAATATGGACAAGTTGGATAGAAGGGTCTGATTCTGTGCTGCACCATCTCTACGACTATGACCTAGAAGCCAGTCACTGAGCTATTTCAGTTTTTGTACATTTGTGTCTCTCCGATATCAAGCTTGCAAAGTAAAGCAGACATTGCTGAAGTGTTCCATTGACTCAGGCCTTTTCTGTAAACGACTTCTGGAATTTATCATCTGTCTCCCTTCCCTACCTTTGGGACAAGAATTCAATTTTTTTACAATGCAGGAATGTATGAATGAAAAAGGATCTCTCTCTCTCTCTTCCCTCCCCCATTAACCTGTTTCTTGGACCAAAGTGTCTGTTTCTGTTTTGCATGGTTCTATACTAACCAGCAGTCCATTGTGGCATTGGTCCCAAATGTGAGAATTTAGAATTGCGTGAAGATGTGAACCCACAGCTTTGGACAGAAGACCTCCTGCCTTCTAACCCCTAAGGGTTCGGGATACAATCACAGAATTTGGAATCAATCGTGCTCGAGAGTGAGAGAGAAATCAGACACCATTTCTCTGACATGAAGTGCCCGTGTTAATTTGGTCCATTCTTTTCTTCAGTTGACGATGACAAATGAAGACAAGTCATGCCCACCACCTGAAGGAACTTCTATTCTTCACCAATAGAGGCAGCAGAGTTCTGTGACTAGCTCCTCCGAATGTTCTGATAGATAGACGAGCGACTATCTTCTTGCCTTCCGGCTTACGTCTTGGTCCCTTGTCCTTTCAAGGTCCATTAACGACGCGTAAGTCACGTGACTGTCAGCCTCCCTCTGCAAGGGAACATACAATATCTTAATCCAAGGCTCGTTGCATTTTCTGACCAATTTTGTAATTGCACTTCAACAAACGGTCTGAAGGACGGAGCAAGTGGGAGCAGGAGTAGGTCACCCGGCCCCTCCAATTCAGTCTCCCTTTTCCTACTTTCTCTCTTTAGCCCCTAAGTACTCTATCCCAATCTTCCTTGAACAATATTCAATGTTCTCATCATGACCGCTTTCTGTGGTAGAGAATTTCACAGGCTCCCCACTTTATGGGTGAAGACATTTTCTGCCCATCGCATCCCTATACCCTTTCTCCTTTCAACTATAACTCATTTGTTTTGAACTCTTCTCCCTTACCTCCCTTCTCCCCTCCTTCCTGCTTTGACCGTGTTAGAATTCATAGGTTTCCTCCCACCCCAATTCTTCTAAACTTGAGTAAATATAATCCTAACTAATTCCGTATCTCCTCATCTGTCAGTCCTGCCATCTCAGGAATCAGTCTGAGGCAGTGAAGAAGGCAGTTATTTTAGTTTAAAAAGTAGAGCGGGGATGAACCAATCAGTCTAAAGATTACATTTCCACTTTGAGACCCAACCACCCCGCTGTGGGCCTGGAGTCACATAGAGACATAGTCATACAGCATTGAAACAGACCCTTCAGTCCAAACAGTCCATACCGAACATAATCCCAAATTAAACTGGTTCTAACTGCCTGAGGTTGGCCTATGATCTTGCATGATCTTACCTAAACATCTTTTAAACATTGTAATTGTATCCGTATCCACCACTTATTCTGAAAGTTCATTCCACACACAGACCACTTCATAAGAAAAATTGCCAGTTACGCCTTTATAAAATCTCTCTCGTCTCACCTTAAATCTTCCATTCTCGACAACATCCAGGTAAATCTCTTCCAAACTCTCTCCAACTTAATAATATCCTTCCTATAACAAGGAGTCAGAATTGGACACAGTACTCTAGAACAGGTTTCACCACCGTCATGTTCAACCTCAATAGGACATCCCAATATCTAGAATCAAAAGTCTGAGCAATAAAGGCAAGTTTGCAAAATGCCTTCTTAATCACCCTATCTATCTTAAGAGAACTTCTGCAAACTTCAGAGAATTATGTACCTGAACTTCTAGGTTTCTCTGTTCCACAAGACCACTGATGGCTCTACTTCTAATTGTATAGTTCCTGTCTTTGTTTGTTTTACCAAAATGCATGACTTCACATTTATCCAAATTAGATACCATCTGCGACTTTCAGCCCATTGTCCCAATTGGTCAAGATTTCTTTGTAATCTTCGATAACCTTCTTCATTATCCACTATACGACTAATCCTGATGTTCTCTGCAAACTTACTAAACATGCTTTCCATTTTCTCATCTAAATCATTTATATATAAATGACAAACAAAAGTGGATCCAGACCTCCAAGACACTGAAGCTTTCCATGAAACTACTTAAAATTCAGGATTATGGACCTTAAACGATCAGGGGAGCTTACTATCAATCTTGAAAAGTGGCAACTTGTCAGTCCAGCTGCATCACAATGCGAGTCTGAACACCTTAGTGATGAGTCAGAGCAGCAATGGAGAAAGAAAAGGAAGCATATCCTGCACCAGATCCCACTACCTATACAGAGAATCTGCCAGTTCAGTTGCATAAAGAGCAACAGCAAAAACGTATTATCTTGAGTAGATGACATCCTTGCATTGAGGGAGAGCTGATGACACTTTGGTGATGATTGGGCCCAGTTGCTACAAATGTCCTGATCTCAGCTGTCTACAAAACACTTGGCGACAGGGATTGTTCTGCAAAAGTGTTAGTTGCATAAAGCTTGCAGTAGCTGTAAAGATCAAATAGTCACTGTCCGCTCTTGTTTATATTTCTCAAGCGAGGATCTCCGAGCCCTTATGGCTACTCCTTGCAGTGTGTCCACTCTTGCATTGCAGCCATTCAGTAGGTTTACACATTATGATAGTATTCTGTTGACTGGTCTTTTGTCAGTAGTGGAACACAAAGCATTAGAGAACAAATAACTCAGGAAAGCCAGACTGGGTACAGGTTTCCTTCCGTGAAGCTAATTTTTCTTTAAAAATATACACTCATAGGACGCAGGTGTGAGTGGCTGGGTTAACATTTATCACCCAACTGTAATTGCCAATAGGACAGTTAAGAGTCAGTCACATTGTTGTGTGGTCTGGAGTTATATGTAGGCCAGATTGGGTAAAGATGACATATTTTCTTCCTGAAAGGACATTAGTACCCAGATGGAGCTCTCTCCTGTCAATGGTCCTCATTAGACTCTAAATCCAAGACTTTTATTGAACTCAAATTCACCCCTTCACCATGCAGGATTTGCACCTCCGTCACTGGAACATCACCTGGGAATCCGGATTAATAGTCTAACATTAATACCATTCAACCATGACCTCCATTTGCTAGATCAGAGAGCTAGTTGGGTGTTCATAACATGGTTCATTTGATCAGATCCACTTTTAATGATTAACTAACATATGACACAGAACCACATCTATTAAATTGATGTCAGTACTTAATATTTAAATGGTGAAAGACTGCGTAAAGCTGTGGACCTAAGCATTTGGGAGTCCTGGTCCGTGAATCCCAAAACCGAAGCTAGTGTCCAAGTTAAGCAGGTCATAATAGTCTATATTTCAAAGGGAATGGAATATAAAAGTCAGGAGATTTTGTTTAAACTATACAAGACACTAGATAGATCACATCTGTGATATAGTGATCAGTTTTGGGCCTCCGTATCTAAGGAGAGATAGACTAGGCATTGGAGGCAATCCAGAGAAGCTGATCTGGTGTACGGAGAGACTGTGTTGAGGAAGAGGTTGAGTAGGTGTAGCCTAACCACATTTGGTGTTGAGAAGAAAGATAGGCGACCCTATTGAAGATTCTCAAATAGCTTGATTTGAGGGGAGATGCAGAGAGAGGTTTCTCCCTGTGTGGAAGAGTCTGGGACCAGAGGGGCATCATTTCAGAATGTGGCAGGCCGCAGGAGGGGAAGGGGAGTTTGTTGCCCATTGAAGATGGAGATGAGGAGGAGTTTCTTTTTTTTCCAGGGGAGAGTGTCTGTGGACTTCTTTACTGCAGAAGGCTATCGAGGCTCGGTTGTGAAGTATATTCAAGGCTGAGATTTTTAATCAGGAAGAGGAATTGTGGGTTATGGGATGAAAGTGAAGTTGAGAATGATCAAATCAGCTGCATTCAGCGGAGCAGACATTGTGGATTGAATGGCCTACTACCGCTCCTAAACATGATTATTTTAATGGACTTGGTGAGGGATAATGCACCTAAGATGTAGACACTAAGTTGCAGGATCCTATAAGCACTGAAAGTCCCAGGATGCTAGTCCACAGATCCCTGAAGGTGGCAGGACAGGCTAATGGTTAAGAAGGCATTCAGGACACTTGCCTGTACCAGTTGAGGCATAGATTTTAAGAGCGGGTAGGTGATATCTGAGCTGGGCAGGACTTTGATGGGGCTACAGCTAGACTACTATGGGAAGGATGTGATTGTAGTGGAGGGGGTGCAGAGCAGATTCACGGTAATGTTGCCTGAGTGTCACATTTCAGCGATGAAGAGAGGTTGGATAAGCTCGGATTGTGCTCTTTGGAGCAGAGAAGGTTGAGGGGTGACCTGATAGAGGTGCATTAGACTGTGAGAGACACATTGCTTTACCCATTGGAAATGTGCCTTACAACTATCAGTAAGCAGGGGTCACAGATTTAAAGGTTAAAAGGGATTTGCGGAGAATGTTGTTCGTCCAGAGGATGGTGGTCTATCTGGAACTCACTGCCTCTAAAAGTGGGAGCCAGCAGAAACCCTTGTTACATCAAAGAAGTATTTAGATGTATAACTGCATTGTCGTAGCCTCCAGGGGATAAGGGTGAAAGAGCTGGAAAGTGGGACTCTTGCTTTCAGATCCTTACTGATAAGAAACCCTTCTTGTCCTGTAAATGTCTATGAAATAACAAGAAGTTACTGATTCTCTTCTTGCCCTGATGTGACCTGGAAGAAACAACCAAAAAAAGATTTTAGTGCATAATAAGGCTAGGGATTGCATTTACCGTCTCCCTTGGGATTGTGTGTCAGTTAAGAAAATAGGTTGCAGGAGGAAAGGCGGCTGGGCGGTATATGTGCACAGATGACTGAAGGTGGCAGGACAGGGAGAGAGCGTGGTTACTAAAGCACACAGCATCCAAGAGCAGGAGGTGATGTTGAACTTGTACAAGGCACTTGCTGGACATCAGTGAGAATATGGCATGCAGTTGTGTTTGCCACATTATAGAAAAGATATGAATGCGTCTCAGTGAGTGAGGGAGCACCAAAGCAGTTTTGATTTGATTTATTGTTGTCACATGGACGCAAATACGGTGAAAAGTTTTGTTTTGCATGCTCTACAGGCAGATCATCGCATACAAAGTGTATCAGGGCAGCAGAACAGACTGCAGAATACAATGTTAAAGCGGTAAAGAAGGTGCAGATAGGGAGATTAACATTAATATTTCAGAGGTCCGTTCAAAAGTATGTTAACAGCGGGGAAGAAGGTATTTCTTTTCTGTTGGTATCTATATTCAAACAATGGCAACTTCTTCAGAGGTAATAGAGTATAACCAGGTTGGGAGGGCTCTATGATTATGTTGGCTGCTTTCCCAAGGCAGCAGGAAATATAGGTGGAGTCAGTGGATGGAAATTTGGCTTGTGTGATAGCCTTACAAGAAACCGGGTTCCAGGGAGGAGAAACTTCAACAATGAGGACACTGAAAGAAGTCAGTGACTATATTCCCTTAGAGAGGAGCAGCATAGGTCTTCAAAGTCATGAACAGGGGCTAAACAGAGTCAGTAGGGAGAAGCTGTTCCTGCTTCCAAAAAGAACAACAATGAGAGTGGGTTGGGAGGCAAGGGGGCTCGTAGATTTAAAGTGATATAGAAACAAAGCAAGTTGGCGAAGAAATGTGAGGAATAAACCTTTTCACCCAGTGAGTAGTCAGGGTGTAGAATGCACTGCATGGAAATGTGTTAGAGGTAGGTTCAATGGAGAAGGGAAGTTGGACAGAAATGGGCTGCACAGGGATTTGCGAGGAAAGACATGAGGGGATACATTTCTGTCAAGCTGTGCAGAAAGAAGTTGGTTTCAGTCAGTCCCAATATAGCCACACCATCTGACTGATACATTTGATTCTAGTTATCCCTGGGGGAGTAAAAGGTATGCTTGACAAAGCCTGTGTGTTAGGTGGTGATGTGTCAGACTATGTTATGTCACTGAGAGAATACAGCACAGATTAAGGGAATGGTGAAGTTCAGAAAGGAATCCCATATCTCACTGAACAACAGTGTAGACTCGATGGGCTGAATAATCTCATTCTGCTTTCATGTGCAGTAAACTACCGAGGAAAGTAAGGTGTCAACCACATCATTGAGGGTATGGAGTCACATGCAGGGCCAGAATAGGTAGGGAAGAAGATTTCTCTCCCTGAAGGACACCAGTGAGTCAGATGGGTTTTCGTTCTGAGATATGTTACAACAGTTTCACACTCACTTAATAAGACAAAGTTAAAAATGTACTGACCAGGTTATAGTCAACACCAGGAGAAAGTGAGGACTGCAGATGCTGGAGATCAGAGCTGAAAATGTGTTGCTGGAAAAGCGCAGCAGGTCAGGCAGCATCCAAGGAACAGGAGTCAACACCAGGTTATAGTCAACAGGTTTATTTGGAAGTATAAGCTTTCCAGGCATTGCTCCTTCGTCAGGTAGCACGAGGGGCACTAGCTACCTGATGAAGGAACAGCGTTCTGAAAGACCTTAGTTTCAAATAAACCTTTTGGATTATAACCTGATGTTATATTTAACTTTGTTCACCCCAGTCCAAAACCATCACCTTCACATCATTTTCGTAAGCCTAGTTTGCAGGTGATGCAAAAATAGATGGGAATGCAAGTGGCGAGTGTGCCACGAAGACACATATAGATGGGTTTAAGTGAATGGCCAAAAAAAACCTTGAATAATATGTGCAAAAATGTAAGGTGATGCAGAAAGAACAGAGGAGTTGAAGATAATTTAAACAGACTATGAGGCTGAGGATTTGACCGTCCTCATCCGTGAATCACAAAAAGCTTGTGTTTAAATTCAGCAGGTGATACCAGATCATAAGATTTCAGAGCAGAATTAAGCCCATCAGGTCTCCTCTGCCATTCGATGATGGATAATATCTTTCTCAATTCCATCGTCCTGCCTCCCCCCCCATAACCATTGATTCCCTTATTAATCAGAATCTGTCCATCTCTGTCTTAAAGACACTTAATGACTTGGGTCTCCACAACCCTCCATGGCAGTGAGTTTCACTATCTTCTGGTTGAAGAAATTCTTCCTCATCTCAGTTCTAAAGGATCGATCCTCACCTGAGATTGTGCCCTTGGGTCCTCATGTCTTTGAGGAGAAAGTGAGGTCTGCAGATGCTGGAGATCAGAGCTGGAAATGTGTTGCTGGAAAAGCGCAGCAGGTCAGGCAGCATCCAGGGAACAGGAGAATCGACGTTTTGGGCATAAGCCCTTCTTCAGGAATGAGGAAAGTTTGTCCAGCAGGCTAAGATAAAAGGTAGGGAGGAGGGACTTGGGGGAGGGGCGTCGGAAATGTGATAGGTGGAAAGAGGTCAAGGTGAGGGTGATGGGTCAGACTGGGGTGGGGGCGGAGAGGTCGGGAAGAAGATTGCAGGTTAGGAAGGCGGTGCTGAATTTGATGGATTTGACTGAGACAGGGTGGGGGGAGGGGAAATGAGGAAACTGGTGAAATCCGAGTTCATCCCTTGTGGTTGGAGGGTTCCTAGGCGGAAGATGAGGCGTTCTTCCTCCAACCGTCGTTTTATTGTGGTCTGACGATGGAGGAGTCCAAAGACCTGCATATCCTTGGTGGAGTGGGAGGGGGAATTGAAATGTTGAGCTACAGGGTGGTTGGGTTGGTTGGTCCGGGTGTCCCAGAGGTGTTCTCTGAAACGCCCCACAAGTAGCCGGCCTGTCTCCCCAATATAGAGGAGGCCACATCGGGTGCAGAGGATGCAATAGATGATATGTGTGGAGGTGCAGGTGAATCTGTGGCGGATATGGAAGTTTCCTTTGGGGCCTTGGAGGGAGGTGAGGGGGGAGGTGTGGGCGCAAGTCTTGCACCTCCTGCGGTTGCAGGGGAAGGTGCCGGGAGTGGAGGTTGGGTTGGTGGGGGGTGTGGATCTGACGAGGGAGTCACGGAGGGAGTGGTCTTTACGGAATGCTGATAGGGGAGGGGAGGGAAATATATCCTTGGTGGTGGGGTCCGTTTGGAGGTAGCGGAAATGACGGCGGATGATGCGCTGTACATGGAGATTGGTGGGGTGGTAGGTGAGGACCAGTGGGGTTCTGTCCTGGTCCTCACTGGTCCTCACCTACCATCCCACCAATCTCCATGTACAGCGCATCATCCGCCGTCATTTCCGCTACCTCCAAACGGACCCCACCACCAAGGATATATTTCCCTCCCCTCCCCTATCAGCATTCCGTAAAGACCACTCCCTCCGTGACTCCCTCGTCAGATCCACACACCCCACCAACCTAACCTCCACTCCCGGCACCTTCCCCTGCAACCGCAGGAGGTGCAAGACTTGCGCCCACACCTCCCCCCTCACCTCCCTCCAAGGCCCCAAAGGAAACTTCCATATCCGCCACAGATTCACCTGCACCTCCACACATATCATCTATTGCATCCTCTGCACCCGATGTGGCCTCCTCTATATTGGGGAGACAGGCCGGCTACTTGCGGAGCATTTCAGAGAACATCTCTGGGACACCCGGACCAACCAACCCAACCACCCTGTAGCTCAACATTTCAATTCCCCCTCCCACTCCACCAAGGATATGCAGGTCTTTGGACTCCTCCATCGTCAGACCACAATAAAACGACGGTTGGAGGAAGAACGCCTCATCTTCCGCCTAGGAACCCTCCAACCACAAGGGATGAACTCGGATTTCACCAGTTTCCTCATTTCCCCTCCCCCCACCCTGTCTCAGTCAAATCCATCAAATTCAGCACCGCCTTCCTAACCTGCAATCTTCTTCCCGACCTCTCCGCCCCCACCCCAGTCTGACCTATCACCCTCACCTTGACCTCTTTCCACCTATCACATTTCCGACGCCCCTCCCCCAAGTCCCTCCTCCCTACCTTTTATCTTAGCCTGCTGGACAAACTTTCCTCATTCCTGAAGGGCTTATGCCCGAAACGTCGATTCTCCTGTTCCTTGGATGCTGCCTGACCTGCTGCGCTTTTCCAGCAACACATTTCCAGCTCCTCATGTCTTTCACTCATGGAAACATCTTCTCTACGTCCACTTTATCCAAGCCTCTCAGTATTCTGTAAGTTTCAAATTGATCATCCTCATCCTTCTGAACTTTATCAAGAGCAGTCCCTGAATCCTCAATTGCATCTTATTTGACAAGCCCTTCATCTCCAGGATACTTCATGGCAACCTCCTCTGAAGCTCCTATCAGGCTAGTACATGCTTCCTTAGATACAGAGCCTAAAACTGCTCGTAATATTTCAAATATGGTCTGAAAAGAGCCTTAGACAGCATCAGCAGTATATCCCTGCTCTTGTATTCTATCTCTCTTGAAATGAATGATAACATTGCGTTTGACCTCCTAACTGCCAACTGAAACGGCCCGTTAACCTGAATAGAGTCTTGATCTAGAAGTCCCAAGCCACTTTGTGCTTCAGATTTTCTTAGTCTTTCCAGAAAATCATCTATGCCCCTTCTCACCAATGTGTATAGGGAAGGCAAATGGATTGTGGCCTTTATTTCGAAGAGAATGTCATATGAAAATGGGGGTGCTTCTGCTAAAGCTGTACAAGTCACTAGTCAGACCATGCCTGGGATAAGGTTTTGGGGGCCCATATCTGAGGAAAGATAATCTGGGTATTGGAGGCAATTTAGAGAAGGTATGATCCCAGCTACAGAGTGACTGTCTAATGAGGAATGAGGTTAGGCCTGTACCATGAGGGAGTCGGTTGGGACTGTCCTGGTTGGAGTTTAGAAGAAGAGACAACCTTATTCAATATTCTTTGAGGGACTTGACAGGGGCAATGCAGAGAGAGGTTGTGTCCCCTTGTATGGGTGAGTCTGGGATCAGAAGGGCATTGCCTCAGAATAAATGGGGGCACCCATTGAAGATGGAAGGGAGGAGGAATTTCTTGATGACAAGGAGAGCGAATCTATGGAATTCTTTACAGCAGAGGTCAGTCGAGACTGGATCATGAAATATATCCAAGGCTGAGATTCTTAAACAGAAAGGGGCAGTGAGGGATATGGGGAGAAAATGGAGTTGAGATTAATTACATCATCCATAATTATGTTGAATGGTGGAACAGACTCGATAAGTTGAATGGCCTAGTTCTGTTCCTGTAGTTGAATGGATCCCATTCCTCGAAGATATAATCTTGTGTTTCCTTTCTGACAGAGCAATGCACAGTTATTTTGAAACGTTACCTCCTTCTTTCCTGTACGCTTGAACAGCAGAGTACATAATATCACCAAAAGTGGAACCACTGACATCTGAAACAAAGAACCCAATTTTTAAGGTTTGAGAAATATCATAGTGCAGAATTCTGGAGATCTGAAACCAATACAGAGCACTGGAGAAACTCAGCACGTCTGGCAACATCTGTGGAGAGACAGAGAGAGTGAAAATCTTTTCAGATCCAGTGTGAATCTCCATCAGAACTAAAGAGGGAGAGGTGGAGAGGTATTGGGATCAATGCTTTGATGAAAGCAAATGTGCCAAACACCTTCTTAACCACCCTGTCTTTTGGTGAAGTTACTTTCACAAAACTATGTAACTAAACCCTTCAATCTCTCTGTTCATCAACACGACCCAGGCCCCTATTATTAAGTGTATTGGTCTTGTCCTTGTTTGTTTTACCAAAATGCTTGACTTCACATTTATCTGCTACTGCTCAGTCCATTGCCCAAATTGATCAAAATTGCTTGGTAATGTTACATAACCTTCTTCACTGTTGTGGTTCTGTTCGCTGAGCTGGGAATTTGTGTTGCAGACGTTTCGTCCCCTGTCTAGGTGACATCCTCAGTGCTTGGGAGCCTCCTGTGAAGCGCTTCTGTGATCTTTCCTCCGGCATTTGTAGTGGTTTGAATCTGCCGTTTCCGGTTGTCCTGCATACAGCCGCACGTCCTGAACTACGAAAGCAACCACCCTAACACACACAAAAGAAGTTGCATCAAGACACTATTCAAAAAGGGCCACAACACACTGCAGTACACCAGAACTGCAAAAAGAGGAAGAAGAACACCTATACAATGTATTAGCCAAAAACGGATACCCGCACAATTTCATCAACAGATGCCCAAGGGAAAGACAACGGAACGAGGACATGCCACAACCCAAAGGACTAGCCACACTACCATACATCAAGAGCATTTCCGAACTGACAGCCAGACTACTGCGACCACTAGGACTAATATAACAGCACACAAACCAACAGCCACTCTCAGACAATAACTCACCAGAACAAAGAACCCGATACCCAGCATGAGCAAAACCAATGTAGTCTACAAAATCCCATGCAAGGACTGCACAAAACACTACATAGGATAAACAGGAAGATAGCTAACGATCCGCATCCATGAACACCAACTAGCCACGAAACGACACGACCAGCTATCCTTAGTAGCCACACACGCAGATGACAAGCAACATGAATTCAACTGGGACAACACTACTATTATAGGACAAGCCAAACAGAGAACAGACAGGGAATTCCTAGAGGCATGGCACTCATCCACAGATTCAATCAATAAGCATATCGACCTGTACCCAATATACCGGCCACAACGGACAGCTGGAACTGACAACCGGCAGCGGCAGATTCAAACCACTCCAAGTGCTGGAGGAAAGATCACAGCGCTTCATAAGAGGCTCCCAAGCACTGAGGATGTCACCTAGAAAGGGGATGAAATGTCATAACACAAATTCCCAGCTCAGTGAACAGAACCACAACGAACACCCGAGCTACAAATCTTTTCACAAACTTTGAACCTTCTTCACTGCTGACTGTATCACGGGTTTTGGTGCCAATCACAAATGTATGAACAATACTTCCTAAATCTTTTATATGTATATATGACAAACAACAGTGGGCCAAGCACCGATCCGTACTTTTACCAGCAGCTATACAAGGAAGTGCTGCCTTTATCTCTCACGTGCCTAGTCACAAACTGACCTCTGCTGGGGTGGGAATTGGAGGTATCCTGAACTCCCATTTTCTGACGGAGTCTGCAAACAGCGAACAGAAGCAGGAAAGTGATGAGGAGAACAGCAGCAACAGCAGAACCTCCAACGATCAAGGCAAAATTCCCAGGGCGATTTGGAACACAAAATCGTGAAATGAAAGATCATTCTGACTGTCGCAGAATCACTAAATTTAACATGCTCAGTGAGAAAGCAGGCAACTGATCCTATTGAAATGGCAGAGTATGCAGGGAGAACCAGATACATAAGACTTAGGGGCAGGAGTAGGCCATTTACTCCTCCCATTCGATACGTATGACCTCAATTGATCTAATCTTGGCCTCAACTCCACTTCCCTGCCAGCACTCGCTTTAACCCGTCACTGATTAAAAATCTTTCTCCTCCTGAAATTTATTCAGTGTCCTGGCATCCTGCAGATGCTCTGAGGGGAGTGAATTCCTACTCCTCTGTTCCAAATCTGCACAAATAAAATTCTTCGGCTTTCCGTGGTAAAGAATTCCACGGACTCTATTCATTGGGTGAAGACACTTTTCATCATCTCAGTCCTATCTCATCACCTTTAGCCTGTGAACTCCTGGTTCCGGACTCTCTCCCAATCACCAGGAACGTCCTTCTTGCATCTAGGATACAAGTTTCCCCTGCAAATGGTGGAATTCTGAAGACAGTAGAAATGTGGAAAAGTGACTGGCACCAGAGAGTGATGGTTGATGAATATTTTTTGGGATAGAGTAAGTCTCTAGTGGAGCTTTTCAGGGGATGCCTTTAGGAGCTTCACTTCTCCTGATATATTAATGATCTGGATCTTGCAGCACAGGGGTCCAATTCCAAGTTTGCAACTGACATAAAACATGGGAGGATCATAAACAGTGAAGAGGACAGTGTGGAACTTTGAAAGGACATTGACAAATTGATGGAGTGGGTAGATTGGTGACAGGTCCAGTTCGATGTAGAGGGAAGTGTGAAGTGATGCAATTTGGTGGGAAGTACATTGAAAGACAATATAAAACAGGGAGGTACAACTCTAAAGGGAGGTGTATGAGCAGGGAGAGCTGGGGGGTATATGTGCACAGATCACTGAAGGTGACAGATCAGAGGGACAGCAGTTAATAAAGCTCAGTGTCCTCAGCTTTACTAATTGGGTGCAGAGTCCAAGAGCCATAAGTGATGTTGAAATTATACACAACACCAGTTAGATCAGATTACCTACAGTGTGGAAACAGGCTCTTCAGCCCAACGAGTCCACACTGACCCTCCAAAGAGTAACCAATCCAGACCCATTTCCTTACACTTACTCCTGAATAATGTACCCAACACTATGGACAATTTAGCATAGCCAATCCACCTGACCTTCACATCTTTGGACTGTGTGAGGAAACCACAGTAGCCGGAGGAAATCCACGCAGACACGGGGAGAATGTCTGTGTGGAGTTTGCACAGTCACCCGAGGCTGGAATCGAACCTGGGTCCCTGGCGCTGTGAGGCAGCAGTGCTAACCACTGAGTCATCTTGCTGCCCCAGCTGTAATATTGTATACCGTTATGGGCACCATAGGAAATGTTATGGTCATTTCAGAGAGAGAGACTACAGAAGCAGTTTTCAAGAACAGTTCCAGGCATGAGAAAATTCAGCCATGTGAATCGATCAAAGAATTGGGTACTGTTCACTCTGGGAGAAGAGAAGGATGTGTGTTTGTGTGAAGAGAGATTTTTAAAATCATGCGTGGGGGCAAGGAGGGAGAGTTGGAACAGAGTCAATACGGAGAAGCTGTTCCCACTTGGGAAAGGAGCAAGAATGAGATGGGGGAGCGGGAGCAGTACCTTACGAAGGGGTAATGCTCCAAAAGCTTGTGATTTCAAATAAACCTGTTGGATTCTAAGCTGGTGTCATCTGACTTCTGACCTTGGCCGAATGAGACAAGTGCCAGGGTGTCACTGAGACAGACCATATTACAATTAGTTCTCTCATAACGCTATAGTTACATTCTATCGAAACCTTCCTAATAGAAAACAATTTAATAGAAACAATGTGGCTGATGGGAAAAGTAGAGTTGGGGCACACCAGCAAAAACAATTACGCATGATCTCTTATAAGTCACCCAAAAATCTAACGCAACGTATAGCACAGCCTGAATGAAGGTTGAAACCATATTTATTAATGAAACTAAAGTAAATTTAATCAAAAACGTGCAATCAAAAATGTAAGCTGTTCTCTACACAGTACTTCTCACAGAAAGCTGCTCTGTTAGCAGCGGACATTGGAACATGTGCAATACCGCACAAAGACTGGGCCTGACATCACACATGCACAGAACACCTTGGGGTCATCGGTGCACGTGCAAAATGAAACAAAGACCAGCACCTGACATTGTGCATGCACAGAGCCACACAGAGACTTTGGCGTGGACGTCGGTACACGTGCAGAATGGCACATGATTTCTGTGGAAACCATGGGCAGAACAGCACAAAGACTGGCATGGACATCATGCATGCACAGAACAAAGTGTCCAAACCGATCCCTGCTGGAATTATGCTACTGTGAACAGAGGTACGCGTTCTTGAAAATACCGTTCTGTAATTCTTCAAAGCCAAATCCCGCTACAGAAATGCGCATTATCCCAGAACTACTTGTACCTTATACAGAACATGCAAAGTGATTGTTTAACATTTAATTTTTAATCATTGCTCAGACTATTGAGTGCGAAGATCTAAGACCCCTCAAGAGGGGCCTCTTGGTTCGAGATCAGTCAAAAGAATGAACGAATACAGTCTGTTCAAAAAGCAAGGGTCATTAGTTGATTGAATTAAGATACCTTGACGCAATTCTATCCAGGTTGAAGCTTCTGTGTTCCGTAGTGAAGTTGCGCAATTACAGTTGAAAATTACACATTTTTTTTAAGAAATAGTTCAGCCTTAATTACAAGAAATACCAATCACATATAATAAGGTGACATGATTTACAGCAAGTTAATCCAATGATATTTCCTGGGAACAGGTTCTTAATTACAAGAAAAGCCCAATCAACTGTAGTATGGTGATATGATTGAAGACAGGCTAATCCAATGGTATTCTTTGGAAAAGATTTACGTAAATTGTCATGCCATGTATCAGTTTAAGGTTAGTTCAAATGGTCAATTAATGTGTCCGTATTCATTTTATGAAAACTCTATTGTCCTCTTATCCTTGAATTTCAGCTTACTTCTGCAAATCAGTAGTACAGGTTCACAGGCCATTTGATAATATTCTTTTTAGATTGAGAAACCATTTTCTGGTAAATAAAAATCTATATATACTTGTTGCCTAAATTCAAATTTTAGATCCTCATTCCCCCCTTTGGTCATTCTATGACCACACCATAAAGGCATGAATCAAATTAATCCAATTCAATGGCAGCAAAAGATTGCCATACTTCCTCTTCCTTCAAAGGGGAATCAAGGGCAGGCGATGATGTTTCCTCATCATGATTTAATTAAAGAAGAAGCATTTTCTGGGTGGAACCAATATTGTCAATAGAAGTTAATATTTTAGCAATAATACACTTATTTGGACCAATACCAACAAAAAGACCAATTAAAACAATAGCACCATACATAGCCATATTAATTGGCCAGTTGTACCATGAGCCAAAATCCCAATCTCCCCATCCCGCACTTTTATTCATTTGGTTGACAAAAGTGCGAATATTATCAATATGTCTAGTAACGTTTTCGATAAGATCAGTGACCCCCATAATGCATTTTCCTTTAACTATAGTGGAAAATCCACCTTCCTTCGCAAGTACGTAATCGATTTTGATGGGCAAATAGGCGCAATTCTGAAAGCATATTTCTATTAAGGCAGCAGTTGTCTCATTTCACAAAATTGAGAGTCCAGAAATGAGATAATTGTGGTCTTGTTGACTAATAATTCCTAAGGGCTCTCCTAATGAAAGAACACTAAGAGCTGCATATGCCAATGTGTTTTACTTCTTGATATGGTCTTTGGATTCTTCTATTCTGCATAGAAGTCAGGAGAAACCGTATGTTTAAAAGGGAAATTATGAACTCATTGCCAGGTAATTGGTCAGGGAACAGGAGTTGGAAATAGTGTTCCTACAGTGACGGCACAAGGAGTACTTGCTCTATTCAGAACAAGGTAGTTAGTTGCATTATAAATGAAAAAATAATATCCAGGTTTAGCATAGGTAATAGAGGGACCTTCCCAGTAAGAAGCAGGCCTATCTTTGTGATTTCCTGGGGTATGATTACATAATCTGGCCCTGGGTGCTGAGGGTGAAAATCACCTCTAATGAGGTGAGTTTCTTGATAAGAAACATGGTCAACATCCCAAAATTATTCTCCCCCCCCCCCCACCCCACCAAAAAATCTGGGAAAATATTAGTGCCGTTAGGGATATCATAATGAAGGTGGTGGTGTTACTCTTTCCACATAGAGCTAGACTTCCAGTGATAATAGGGATACATTTTTTGTTAAGGCATACACATGAGATGCGAGGTCCTTCAGAAAAGCAGTGATGACTAATACATCTAATCTTAGTGCAGGGAATAATTTTAGGCACTCTTACATAAGCGCACCCCCATCCCTTACCATTGTAGCAATTTGAATAGGATGTTGTGAATTTATTGGAGGAAGTCCATAAACAAGTAGCAGGTAATAACTAAAAAGATATTATGTCCTGTAAATACTTTAGTACTATTCCATACCCCCATGTTAGTACTTGGAAGGATAAAAGGGGTCAGGGAGTCTCTTGCTGAAGTAAAGGCATAACAAATTACTTCATCCTCTCCAAACGTTTTATTATGGGTTTCTAGAAATATCCCCCCTTTGTCTTTTTTTACTACGTGATCTATCTGAAAGGGGAAAAGGCTTACCAGGAATGCCCATAGTACAAATGTAAGCAAACTGCCACACAACACCTTTACAGGGTAAAGACCATTCAGACTTGTTCTGTAAATGAACTGTTAATTTTTTAATGCAGTTGACCACTGCAAAAGTTATTCTTGGCAACATTCAGTCTTTCGGCAAAAAAGGACATCTTCATGGCATAGTTGGTACACAGTCTCTGTTTGTTCAGAATCGCACAGGTAAACTGTCCCTTCTTGTGCACCAATGCTGGCAATGGCAAGTCCACACAACAGGTCAAGTTGGATCTTATATCATCTCCCCCCCTTGCAAGGTTGGAGACTGCAAAGTGTCCATTGTAATAAAGTATAAACCATTTCCTCCTTGTATTTAAAGTATATACAATATACAAATACTCAGTTAAAAGAGGCAGCAGCAAACAAGTAATACAAACTAATCTCGTAGAGGTCACCCATATTCTAGTTTGAGTATTGCAGTAGTACTTTATTTGAGGCCATAATTTGTGCTTTTCAGCAGGCTAGAAGCCCTAAGAGCAATTTTAAAATAAATAATTCTCAAATTAATCGAACTCAAATAGCCCACTGGAGTAAATATATTGCCCATACTGGGGATGAATATTGGTTGGAGGACAATCCTGTCCCCAAGTTATGGTAACATGACACAAAGCTTTCAAACCACACTGAAATTTTTCTAATATTGAGCTAACCCTAGAATTCAGATATTGGTACAATCTTAAAATTATAAACCATTACTGTTCAGTATTAAATATCTAAGTGAAGATAATAGCTCAGCCGGACACTCCTTCTTAGATCGAACAGCCCGATCCAAAAATAAATCAAATCAACCAGTGTGTATTCTTATAAGCTCCATACACAAAGCAAAGATATTTAAGCTTAGCATCCATGTATGAAAACAAATCACTTGATAATTAAGTCAGTAGTACATTGTAGTATAGAGTGCCTGTAATCAATTCAAAAATGGCAATTTGCAAATTACTTCCAAATTTCAAAACAATATTGAAAACAATCCAAACACTGAACCCGTATGATTACAGTCAGTAAGCAATTGAGAAATTAACCTCTACATTGTGAATTGGCATTGAACAGACAGTCTCATTCCCCCGTGATTTTTGCATCTTACCCAGGTCTGGCATACCCATCCTTATACTGTGCCTAACCGGATTTTGCTGGGGACCCAATGGTATCAGAAATTTGGGGCGTGAGGCTGCCTGCTTGGCAGCTGCATATTCTTGCCCATTACTTTAGAAACAGCATCAGTTTCATCAGTTTAAACCAAACTTCTTGATAATCTTCAGATTGATTGAACAAAATAGCATTACTAGAACGTTGCCCCCTTGGGGGTTAAAAATCTTCAATGTTCCCATAAGGCTCCAAAATCATGGATCATATTCAAAGTACAATGAAGAATCAGTGCATATTAGTAGATTTTCCTTTTGATAGGATGAAAGCATGTCGATTTCCAACATCAGCTCAGAGGTAACATTAAAGACACATTACTCCCCATTGGCCACATTTCAACAGTTAAAGTAAGGGTCAGACATTTGTCCCTGGGTTTTTTTTAAATGTCTTGTTGCCAGTCTCAAAGGTGTAATGCTGGCGCCTACCTGTCCCTATTTTCAGGATCCCCTCGGGAAAAGGTTGGTCATCGGGTAGGTACATGAGGTAGGTTCTGCCCTCAGTGGGTATCCTGGTTCCAATCAATCCTATCAGGGCCGGCATACGGTATTGGAGATTGTGAGGACACTGAATGTAATTTGTTTTACCTGTAACTTGCATCATGGTTCAGTCCGGTTCTGGCCATCCCAATAGAAAACCACCACTCACTTCATTTGCGACTGGGAATTCCTGGACTGGTTTGTACTGTTGGTCTGGATCATGTCAGTGACTCCAGGCAGAAAACATTGCAAAAGCATAGGGTTAAGTAAAGCTAATAGAGCTTCTTGATTATTGTTCAATTGTTCGTCACTTCCATCAGACAGATAGGCACATGTTTCAGTCTTTTAACACAAGCCATTCGAATTCAGGCTACTCCTAAATTTTTACGCCATTCACATCCGTATCACACTTGGACATACTGAGCAAATTTGGCCGGTTTGGTCTTGCAGTTAGAGGCATGCTTCATTAACGTAACTCTAGTTCCCGGGGTGGGATCCGGTTTAGGAGGGTGCAAGTCACTCATTTCCATGATATCAACTATGAGGACTGGATGCTTCATTTTCAAAAGAAGGAAAAGTTTCAACAAGCAGATGGTTTAAATTAAGGCTGGGGACAATCAGGAGATGATTAGATTCCCTACAGTGTGGAAACAGGCCCAAGTCCACACCGGTCCTACGAAGAATAACCCACCTAGACTCATTTCCCTCTGACTAATGCTCCTAAATCTATGAGCAATTTGGCATAGCCAATTCATCCGACCTGCACATCTTTGGACTATGGGAAGAAACCAGAGCACCCGGAGGAAAACCACACAGACACAGGAAGAATGTGGTAGTTGAAAGTGTAGGGGTTGAGGCATCATGTTGCGTTTATACAGGACATTGATGAGGCAACTTTTAGCGTACTGTGTACAGAATTGGTCACCCTCCTGTAGGAAAGTTGTTATTAAATTGTAAAGAATGCAGAAGATTAACATGGATATTACTGAGATTGGAGGGTTTGAACTATCAGGACAGGCTGGGACTCTTTTCCCTGTAGTGTAGGAAGTCGAGGGGTAATTCAACATGAAGGGCATAGAAAGGTGAATAGTAAAGGTGTTTATCCCTGGTGGGGGAGTCCTAAATAGAGGGCACAAGTTTAAGCTGAGGGGGAATGATTTAAAAGGTCTGTGAGGAGTAACTTTTTTGCTTGGATGATGATGATGCGTGAATGCAATGAGCTGCCAGAGGAAGTGGCAGATGCAGGCACAGTTACAACATTTTTTTTAAAAATTCAACAGGTACATAAATAGGACAGGTTGAGAGGCAGGCAAACAGGACAAGTTTAGTTTAAAAAATCTGGCCAGCATGGCTTAGTTGGGCTGAAAGCCCTGATTCAGTTCTGTGTGACTCAGTAAAACTCTTCAGCTGAGTTGAAACAATGTGGTCAGGATTTGACCAATTCTTTGGCTGACCACCAGGGAAATTCTGGAAGGAGGAGCACACTTTGAGATAAAATGAGGGAAGTAAAGGACTTCTCATGAGGAGCGCTGGAGACCAATATTCAGGTTCTTGTGCAAGCCCACAATATCGGAAAATCTCTCTTTAGAAACAATGCTTAATATGTTGGTGAGTAATTGCGTTACAGCCAACACACATTTTAAAAGTTCACACTTTAAAAATAATGCCCCAATTTGTCAATGGTGTTACAGCAAATTCTGTCCATGAAACATGCATTATAGCAAAACGATCTGTATGTGCCCTGAAGTGATCTTCAGAGCAAACAAAGAATCACAAGGCAAGCTCTACAGTAACTCAATCAGTCTTTGACTGATGCCAAATGTATTGAGTTAGGGTTGAATGTCAATTAAATCAAGCAAACTAAAGCTAAATGGAGTGAGTTAAAGCTGAAGTTAAGTCAGATGAGGTAAGAAGTGAATGCATGTTTTATGTTGAGCGCTGCTATCTGAAAGGTTAAATAAAGAAGAGTTTGTTGATTTAAGTACTGAGTCGGTTCCCCGCCTTTTGTCTGCAAGTTAACAGAATTTGATTGGCCCTTCAGACAACATTGCAATCTACAATGTTGATCCATACCTGACAAAGTGAGGGTGAGTGGCTCACTATAGTTGACAACACGGGTAACGGCATTTTCAGCACCACAGGAGTACACGGCATCCTCCTCTTCAGATAGCACGGTAACATGGAAAGTGGCTGTCCTGAAGTCAATGAGTGTCGTGTTACCCGGGAGCTCATAACGACGACGGTACAGCAAGTGAGGGAGCGTCCCTCTTTCTGAGGTACACCGGACGGTAAAGCGGTCACCAACGGATACAGTGGAGCCCTTCAGGTCGGAGTTGATGGATGGACAGCTCACTAGGACTAGGAAGGAGAGAGAAAATTCCAGCATTGATTAAAGCCCATGCAACAAAAGTAATGACCCCATCACAAATTGAACACACATGATTTTTTTTCACACAAAGACACATTGCCAGTGATAAGGTCCAGAGTTAGATATAAACATCGAATCTTCAGTACAGAAAGAGGCCATTCGAACTCTCGAGTGTTACCATTTAAAAACAAGCACCTTTCTATTCTAACACTGTTTTCATCAGGGTTACCTCTTAGGGCTACAGGGATCAAAGGGCACGGAGTAACCAAAGTCACCAATTTCTTGCGTCTGCCACACAATGCAATTTGACTCTTATATTCAGTAAAGAACTGCAGGTCGACTCATAACATTAATAAGAAATGAGTTTTTATCAATTTCAACACAGCTAATACTATAATAACAATACACTACAAACTAGACCCAGAGCACTGAGTTGGATGATCAGACTGAATGGTGAAGCAGGTTTCGAAGGGCTGAATGGCATATTCCTCCTCCTATTTTTTTTTGTGATGCTATGAAAGAAGGAATCATGTCAGGTCATCTGTTACCTACAAGATTTCATACATATTAAAACACACACATTCCACATCATTGAGCTATACTGCCATACCGTAATTCACTTCAAATTGGTTAATGCAATGTGACTATTATTCACTTACTGTAGCCAGACGGAACGCTCAAAATGGCAGGTTTATGAAAAACTGGATAATAAATAAAGTACGCTAGGAAATCTAGCCAGACACTGACCAAAGTATCGCATAAAAGCACTGAAATAAACAAGCTACAGACCCAGACAGGCAGTAGCTGCAGATAGTACAATATACAATTCACACAGCCCATTCCCTGAACAATAGGGTTCTTTTCTAGAACAGAGAGGTTTCTCACAACCTTATATAGTAAAGGCTACCTGACCTCCATGCCCCAAATGCTTAGAAATGGAGGCCCGAGGACCACCCACCATCAACACATCAACGCCTGATTAGGCCCGATTGATCAGGGTGATCAAGCTCTGATCGATCTATTTGTCGGCATCAAAGACTCTCCCAAAGAGATAAGAACACTTACAGGTATTATAATCACCACAATACAACCCTCAAGAGCGGTAGCTCAAGACAAAGTAACATGAAAAGAAGATGACCCTTGGACCACCAGAAGAAGACCAAATGATCATTGCCATGTGGATGAAGGCTAATATCTAGTGTGGTGGTATTTGTACATTCAAAGTTAAAGAGTTCAGATAGTTAATTAGACTTAGTGTTACTTATTAGTTTGTAGTGTATTGTTATTATAGTATTAGCTGTGTTGAAATTGATAAAAACTCATTTCTTATTAATGTTATGAGTCGACCTGCAGTTCTTTACTGAATATAAGAGTCAAATTGCATTGCGTGGCAGACGCAAGAAATTGGTGACTTTGGTAGCACTCGATAAGAAGTGACTTTGTTATTGCAAAATTGGACCCCATGGAACCTAATATTCCCTCAAATTTTGCCTGTGCCTGAATTAAGAGGACAAAGTCCCACGTGACGGTTGGGAATTCAAGTAAATTGAAGGAATAGAAAGGTCTACATTGGACTGTTCTTTAAAGGATAAATCCAGTAGGTAGGTAGGTTAGTATGTTTGTGTAGGTGTGTGTGTGAGAGAGAGAGAAAGAGAGAGATCCTTAGAAGAATAGGCAAGGTAAAACACTGGAAATTGGGACAGACCCGATGCGATTAAAACTGTAACACAGGGAAAGCCATACCCTTAGTTTAATTTAGAATAGCAGATAAATGGCCGAGAAAGCGACTGTCTGATTTTGAAAAGAAGTTAAGGCAATATATACATATATATAGTAAGGAAAGGTGGCCGAAATGAGCACAATTTTGCAGTAATAATGAAATGGGACCAGGATCCCTAAGACAAAAATATTGAGGCAAATAGAGGAAAATTCCCAGTAGGTGGTCATCCAAACTTGAAAAAACTACAGCAATAATATGCTGTTTCAGACAATTGCTAGGAACTCAGCATGAATTTTAAAATTTTAAAAGTGTGGCGGTGGCAAAGCACAGCCGGTCAGGCAGTATCCGAGGAGCAGGAGCATCAGAAGTGAAGACTTTATGCTCAAAAGGTCGACTCTCCTGCTGCTCAGATGCTGCCTGACTGGCTGTGCTTTTCCACTGCCACACTTTAGACTCTGATCTGCAGCATCTGCAATCCTCACTCTCGCCTAAGAAGTGAAAAAAGTTTTGTAAAGAAACAGAGAACGCAAGGAAGGAAATAGAGTTGCAACGGAGATCCACGACTCAGGACCAAAGAAATCAGGCCAAACTATTACACACAGGGCAATACCAAACCTAATGTGAGAAAGCGTACCAGGACACCCAGCAAACTGTTTCAGCTGAAGACACCACTGAGAATGAAGTCAGTCAGTTAAAAAGTAAATGTGCAGATCCACAAGCAGCAGTAAATGTTAAAAGTGAAGAACAGGAGGTAGCTTCGGATGAGTTCAGGCAAGATGTGCTACAATATGCCAAGTGAACAGAGGATTGTGATTCTCTGCTAGCCTTCCCAGAGGATCCAACCTGTTTAGCACCCAGGAGATACCCCCTGCTGCAGTTAGCTGAGAGAGAGGAGATAAAACTCATCGTAATGTGTTTGAGCCAGTCAGTACAGTGTGCAACCACAGTCTCTGGATGTAGAGGAAGGATCCCAAGCCGCCATGAAAGAAGCAATTCTCACAGCAATTGGGTACAATAAACGAGACCCCATTGACGGGCTAAACAAATGCAGTCAAAAGAAGAGAGAACAGTCTCCCCCACCAATCATTCATATGTATATTTCTTGTGAGTCTATGGGGATTTAAACAGGGATCTGTTACCTGAGGCTGATTTAATGAAGTGGGCTAGGACTCTAATTTCACATGCCACTGAAGAGAGCAGGAAGAAGTGTGAACTTCGATCCTTCAGAGCCAACCCACAATGAGGTGTGGATTCTGAGGAGAATGTCTCTGAAATGGGGGAATGAAGCAGACAAACTAAACAAAAATAATACAGGGAAAGAAAGGAAAATGCTTCCTTTCCAAGTCTCAATCCAGTATGGAGGAATGAAGGAAGAGGAGGTAATTGTTATCAAAGGAACCCAGCAACAGGGAGAGATAGAAAGACACAGCAGGGAACATGTGGCAGCCAGCGTGGTGCTACCACTGCGGGCAGACAGGGCACTATGCTCGAGAATGTAGAGCCTATGTGTGGGAGGCGCAACATTATAATAACTTTATTTTATTTGTCCGTACAGAAGAAAAGGTAACAATGGTTGATCAACCTTACTAGCACTGAAAACTCCAACTAACAGTAATACACTTAACTAATTTCTAATAAACCTCACTTGAACTCTTTGTCCCTTACTGACACTACTTTATTTTCTACTTACAGATGTGTGCGCGACTGGCTGTGCCCTGCATTAATCACCCTAGTCTCCAGTTGCAGTCAATGTGCTTTAGGTACGCCCCATGACCTTTGGGAGGTAATTTCAGGATGTCCACCTAGCGACACTGAAGGAACAGCTGATATATTTCTAAGTCAGGATGTTGAGTGGATCAGAGGGTAAAATTCTAGAGGGTGGTGTTCCCATGTATCTCCTGCCCTTGCCCTGCGAGATGGAAGTGGTCATGGGTTTGGAAATTCTTTCTGAGGAACTTTGGTGAATTTTGCAGGTGGCACGCATTGCTGAGACTGAGCATTGATGATGGAGGGAGTGGATGTTTGTGGATGTGGTGCTAATCAAGTGGGAGCTACTTTGTCCTGGATGGTGTTGAGCTTCTCAGAGTTATCAGGGCTGCATCCAGGCAAGTGGGGAGTATTGATATGGCAAGTCCAGTTCAGTTTCTGGTCAGTAGGGATACCCAGGACTTTGGTTGTGGGAAGACTCCGTAATGGTATTACAGAATGGTCAAGGGGCTGATGGTTAGATTCTCTTTCAATGGTTACCCCCAGAATTTTGATGGTGAGGGGACTCAGTGATGGAAACACTATTTAACATCAAGAGGCGATGGTTAGAATCTTTCTTATTGCAGATGGTGTTTGCGTGGTGCAGATGTTACTTGCGACTTGTCAGCTCAAGTCTAGGTATTATCCAGATCTTGCTACATTTTGGCGCAGACTGCTTCTGTACCTGAGGCATTTGGAATGGAACTGAAGAGTAGAATCATAGAGATGAACAGCACGGAAACAGACACTTCAATCAAACTCAACCCTGGGAGAAAAGACCTTGTCTATTCACCCCATCCATGCCACTCATGTTTTTTATAAACCTCCAAATTTTACGAAACTCAGTCTTAACCGCTCCAGGGAAATAGCCCCAGCCTGTTCAGCATTTCCCTATTCCTCGAACCCTCCAACCCTGGCAACATCCTTGTAAATCTTTTCCCAAAACCTTTTAAACTTAACAACATCTCTCCTACAGCAAGAAGACCAGATTTGAATGCAGTATTACAAAAAAAAATGGCCTAACTAATGTCCTGTACAGCGAGAACATTACGTCCCAATTCCTATATTCAATGCACTCACCAATGAATGTAAGTGTACCAAACACCTTCTTCTTCACTATCCTGTCCACCTGCAACTCCACTTTCAAGGAATTGTGAACCTGCATCTCTTTGTGAGGCAATATTCCCCTGGATGCTACCACCAAGTGTATCAATCCTGCCCTGATTTGCCTTACCAAAATTCAACACCACACTTTATCTAATAGTTATCCAATTTGGAATACCTTGAACAGTTCTGGGTCCCCATATCTAAGAATATGTAGTCTGGGCAGCGAGGCAGGGCAGAGAAGATTCACTCAGCTGATCCCAGATATGGAGAGACTGTCTGATGAGGAAGAGGTTGAGTAGGTCGGGTCTGTCCTGGTTGGAGTTCAGAAAAATGAGACGTGACCTTATTGAAGATTCTTAGAGGGACTTGAAAAGGGAGAAGGAGAGAAATTGTTTCCCTTTGTGTGGGAGAATCTAGGACCAGAGGGGCATTCTCTCAGAATAAAGGAGGTTGCCCATTGAAGATGGAAATGGGGAGGAATTTATTTTCTCTGAGGGAGCTAATCTGTGGAATTCTTTACCACACAGTGATGTTGAGCTTGGCTCACTGAGTGTATTCAAGCCGAGATAAAGAGATTTTTAATCAGGAAGGGGAATTTTTGGTGATGGGTGGGTGTTTTGTGGCAGTGAGAGTGTTTGAGTGGGGTGGGAATGACATGAAAGTAGAGTTGAGGATGATTAGATCAGAAGTGTTCCCATTTATGGGATTCTAGGGGATGAATAGCTTATTCCTAGACCAACATCTTTTGGTCTTCACATTCTGAAAACAGTCGAGTTTCAAGCACCATGCAGATGCAACACTTGCACAGAGTTGGCCCAAATTTCATGGTAAGAGGTCCCTCACAGCCAAATGATCTCCAATGAGAAACTGGTCTCAGGATCAGAGCAGAGGTGAAAGTAGGCGATCTACCAAATACAGAACACTTCTCATGAAGTTAACCCTTATCCGCAGCAGCTAAATTTGGAGAGTAAAACTGGAACTATTCCAACAGCAATAAAAGATGATGTGCAGATGTCGTTCAACCCGAGAGACCTATTATGGCAAATAGTCATTGACTGGTATGCGTCCTGTATGGCAACTGGAGAGCCAATCCATCCTGTCTCTTCCATTGCCAATGTCAATTTCCTCCACCTCAAATTGGAACTCTTGCAAAGTATCCTGATTGGTTTCAACACGAGAAACAAAAGACACCATTTCAATTTAGCCAGATCAGTGCTCGTGAACCATGGTTTCCATCCCGTGTTAGCCTCCCCCCACACCCCCACTGCACCTCGGCTACTCTGTTCACTCACTCTGGACAGTGACTTCTACCCGGAGGGATGTGAACATTGAAAAGTTCTGGAAAAACATGCAGTGATACCACCCTGAATCCATTGGAGTCGCTTGGTGGATGTGATAGATGTTGTGAGACACAGACTTAGAGCTCACGAGGTTTTCGTTTCTGTAGAAGGAAATTTGTCCTCTCCCACACACGTGATCCTGGGCACAGGTACAATTCAGTGTGATGGAATCACCGGCTCTCTGCAGTCTGGGATCCATCTTCAATAACACTGGACTTTCTGAAATTGACAGAGAGTGGTTAAAATGTTTTGTGATGTAAACCATAGGATTTTGATGAATCATTTTCAATGAAAGATGTAAATGGAAGTTTCAGGGGTTCAATCTAGCAGCCAGCTCTAAGCTATCTGGGTCAATGTCATGTACTATACACATGTAATTAAAGGGTGACTTGACTGAATGCCAACCCCTGTGGAGTTATTTCAGCAGCAATTAACTGATGTATTTTCATCTCTGCATCTGATGTTAATCATTAACTAGCAGGTATTTCTGACACCATTCCATCCATAACCAATTTGAAAGCCTGGATATAGACTGAATACCTTTATGTATTTTTTTTAGATTAGATTACAGTGTGGAAACAGGCCCTTCAGCCCAACAAACCCACACTGACCCCCCCGAAGCGCAACCCACCCAGACCCATTCCCCTACATTTACCCCTTCATCTAACACTACAGGCAATTTAGCATGGCCAATTCACCTAACCTGCACATTTTTGGATGGTGAGAGGAAACAGGAGCACCCAGAGGAAACCCACGCAGACACAGGGAGAATGTGAAAACTCCACACAGACAGACAGTCTCCTGAGGCAGGAATTGAACCCGGGTCTCTAGCGCTGTGAGGCCGCAGTGCCACCGTGCCGCCGTTATGTATTTAGATAGCTTTTTATTGGAATGATTGATAGTGCACTTGTGAGAGATCCCTTGGTCATTCATAGCATGATAGAATTTTTCGTTAGAATGGAGAGTGTGATTCTGAGGCTAGGTTTCTGAATGTTAATCAGGTAAACTATGGTAGTATGAAGCGTGAGTAGGCTATGATGGAATGGGAAATGTTACTGAAAAGAATGAGAGTGGGTAGGCAGTGGCGAGCATTCAAATAGCAAATGGGTCAACTACTAAAATTATTTATTCCAATCTGATTTAAGTGAAATGAGAACAGTGGCCAAACTATGGCTTACAAGGGAAGTTTCTGTTAGCATTAGATGCAAAGAAAAGGCTTTCAAATGAACAAGAAAGCCTTGAGGATGAGGAACAGTTCAGAAGTCACCGAAGGAGGACAAAAAGATTGCATGAGAAGAGGAAACTAGAGTATTAGTGTAGGCTTGCTGAGAACATAAGAACTGACTGCAAAAGCTTCTGAAAATATGTAAAGAGAAAAGTATTGCTGTAAATTAATGTAAGTCCATTGCACTCGGAAACAAGAGAATTAACAATGAGGAACAAAGAAATGGCTAATGAACTGAATTTATGCTTCACTTCTGTCTTCATACAGGAGGAGATGAAAAATGTGCTGGAAGTGATGGGGAACACAGAAGTTGAGCGGGAGGAAATAAAGGAATATTGCTAGGGAAATTGATGAGATTAGAGGGAGATCGATCCTCAGGGCCTGACAATCTACAATCGCAGAGTGGTTAAGGAAGTGGCCATAGAATTTATGGTTGCATTGGTGACAGTGTTCAAGGATCCAACAGACTGTGGGGCAGTTCGTACAGATAAGACGTTTGCTGATGTAACCTTGCTATTTAAAAAGGGAAGTAGAGTCATACAGTAATACAGCATGGAAAAGGCCCTCTGACCCAACGAAATCCTCTGTTAATTAAAAACATACACCCAGAAAAGCTCACCTCAGCTCGTGATCTGTTAAAATGTGAGTGTGTGACAGAGAACTCCTAATTTCTACTATTTAAAGAAAAATAATAACTTATTTTCCGAACTCTAATAGTGAATACTAGGCAACAACTAATTACAAATCCATGTCCCTTTCCATAAACTGGAGAGAGGATGTTTCCTCCTGTGAGACAATCGAGAACGAGAGGTCATTATTTCAGGATAAGGGACTGAGCAGACTGAAAGCAGAGATAAGGAGGGTTCCCTTTTCTGAAAGTTGGGAGTCAGGGAAGGGAGGCGTGAATCTGTAGAAATTCACCACTCCGCCCTCCCCAGAGGTTCCGGGAGATGCCAGAACATGTAATAAATTTGAGGAGGAGGCAGAAGGATTTTTGATTGTGCCGATCTTCAGGCTACTTCCCCATCTGATCAAGATCCCTTTGTAATTTTGATAAACTTTCTTGCTGTCAACCGTACCTCTAATTTTGTATCATCCGCCAAATTATTAATCATGCCTTGTATATTTATAGCCAGATCATTTATGTAAATAACAAATAACACATGTCCCAGCACTGAATCCTGTGGCACACCACAAGTCACAGGCCTCCAGTCTGAGAAACAACCTTCAAACATCACTCTCTGCTTCCTAGAACTGAGCCAATTTGAATCCAATAAGGCTTACTCTCACAGAATCATAACCTTTGTGACTAGTCTGCCATGCAGGAACTTGTCAAAGGCCTCACTAAAGTCCATATAGACTACATCCATTTGGAATTATAGACCAGTCAGCCTGATGTCGGAATTTTGAGTGTCAGCGACATGTTGAGGGTTCAACATTGGCCATCGTTCCAAGTCATCATGACGGGTTAAAGAGAGTGGGGGCAGGGAAGTGGAGATGAGGCTGAGATATGATCAGCCACAATCGTACGGAATGGGGGAAGCAGGTTTTGGAGGGACTGAATGGCCTCGTTCTGCTTCTAACCCTTATATTCTAAAGTGAAACGTACCTCGCACATCCACATGTTTGTAAGCTGACATATATACAGGACCATTGGGATACTTAACAAACTGCATTTGGCATCGATACCGTCCGTCCTGCATTCTCAAACGTAACCCATTGCTTTTCAAAAGAAACACTTTTATTTCTTGTCTGGATCTCAGCCACAACGTAGCCTTCCCGATAAAATGTGTAAAGGAATTCATCTTGCGCACGGAACGGGAATTGATAACTCAACTTCAGTGTCTGTTCTTACCACAGACCTGCTGGCTAAGATTCAATACTTATAAGTGAATCATGAGCTGTCAAGAAAGAAATGACTTGAATTAATAACAGGGCATAAGAACCAACCAGATCAATCAGCTGCTTGCTGCCAGCAAAGTCTCTACTCATACAAGCCCCCTGACTCCAGCTCATCATCCAACACGACATTCCCTCGTGCTTCAACAAGCAGCTGTGTAACCAACCCTTCCACTTATGATTATAAAACAAACTTCCAAAATGGGAACCGAGTTTTGCTTTCGCAGTGTCTTTTCCCCATTTCATCCCGCTATCCAAAATACAGGCAAAAATAATTTGTAATTCTCAGGAACAGTGCTTCCAAGTGACAGAAAAGATAGAGGAGCTGGGTATTATTTAAATGGAGAAAGACTGCAGAAAGCTATGGATCAGAGGGATTTGAGGAGTCCTTGTTTGTGAATCACAAAAAACGCTAGCATGCAAATACAGTGGGTTTCAGGGAACACAAATTGTTTTTATTTCAAAAGGAAATTGGCTATAAAAGGTGGGAAGTTTTCCTAAAGCTATACAGCCAATGCATTAGTTAGGATCCAGTGAACAGTTTGGGCCCCATATCTAAGGATGGTTAGACCAGCATTGGAGGCAGTCCACAGAAGGTTCACTCAGCTGAGATGGGTAGGGAGGGACTGTCTAATGAGGGAGAAATTGAGTAAGTTGGGCCTGTTCACACTGGAGTTTACAAGAAGGAGGCGACCTTATGGAATATTCTTCAAGGCTTTTACAGCATTGATGCAGAAGAGGTTGTTTCCCCTTGTTCGGAGAGCTTGAGACAAGAGGGGCTTTGCCTCAGAATAAGGGTGTGTGGCGGGCAGCCTGTGAGTTGGAGATAAGAAGGAACTCCTTCTGTCCGTGGATAGTGAGTCTGTGGAATTCTTTGCCGCACAGGGCTGTTGAAGCTGGATCATTGAGTGTATCCAAGGCTGAAAATTTTAATTGGGAAGGGGAGTCGAGGGTGACTGGGGAGAGTAGAGTTGTGGATGATCAGACGGATTGCGATATCATGTAACACTGGAGTAGATGCAATGGGCTGAATGGCCTAATTCTGATCCCACATCTCAAGAATTTGAGAATGCAAGTGTCACAAGTCACTGCTCTGCTTATATAGCAGTTAGTGCCTGCTACGTACGGAACAGATACTGCTGAGATCAACTATTCTTTCTGTGCTGTTAATGTTTGGAAAGGAGAACCATTTCTTAATGTCCTGCATTGACTGTGGAAGAGAAACTGTCAAGTGGGTGGGGGATTACAAAAGGATGAAAAGAATGCATCAGATTTAGCGTCATAGAGTCATCAACGCATAGGTTCATACAACACAGAAATGGACGTTTTGGTCCAACAAGTCCAAGATGATCATAATCCCAAACTAAACTAGCCCCATCTGCCTGAGCTTGGCTCAGATCCCTGCAAACATTTTTTTTTTAATTCATGCACTTAGCCAAATGTTTTTCAAACTTTACAACTGTACCCACATCCATCACTTCCTCTGAAAATTCATTCCACACATGAACCACGCTGTGTAAAATCAATTGTCTTTCGTGTCCTTCTTAAATCTCTCTACTCTTATCTTAAAAATATGCCCACTCGTCTTGGGATCCCCCACCCTCGGGAAAAAAGATACCTGCCATACTCTCATGATTTTAAAAACCTCTAAGATCACCCTTCTACCTCGTGCACTCCAGCCAATCCAACATCTTTTTATAACTCAAACCCTCCATTCCCAGCAATATTCTGGTAAATCCTTTCTGAACCCCCTTCTGCGTAATAACAACTTTCCTTTAACAGGGCAGCCAGAACTGGACACAGGACTCCGGAAGAGGCCTCACCAACATACTGTACAACCTCAACATGACATCCAATCCCTATATTCAATGGTCTGAGCAATGAAGACAAACATGCTAAATGCCCTCTTAACCATCCTGTCTTCCTGTGATGCAAATTTGAAAGAATTGTGCTCCTGAATCCCAAGTCTCTCTATTCAATACACTACCCAAGGCCCTTTTAATTGTAGAAGCTCTGCCTTTGTTTGTTTTACCAAAAAGTAACACATCACATTTATCCAAATTAAACTCCTTCTCCCACTCCTCAGCCCACTGACCCAATCACTTTTTCAGGCCAGAGGTAGGCTTGTAGTTGAAGTAGTGGCTCCTCTTTTCCCGAAATGCATAATTGATGATCTGGATCTTGTTGTGCAGGGGCAGCATTTCCAACTTTACAGATTGCATAAAATCCCAGGAGAATCGTAAACTGTAAGGAGAAATAGTGCGGAAATCCAATAGGACATTGACAAGTAGGTGGCATGGGCAGAGCGGTGGCAGATGCAATTCAATGTAAAGAGAATTGTGAGGTGCGGGACTTTGGTGGGAAGAACATTGAATGACAATACAAAGTAGGGGGATACAATTCTACAGAGGGGTGTAGGAGCAGAGGGAGCTGGGGCGCATGCCCACAAATCAGTGAAGGTGGAACGACATGGGGAGAGCAGTTAATAAAACACAATGCCTTTGGCTTTATTAATAGAGTTGTAGAGTCTGACAGCAGGGCAGTGATTTTGAATATGTACAAGACACCAGTTAAACATTAACTGGAGTACTGTGTACACTTGTTGGCACCATGTTATAACAACATAATGGGGAATGGGGCGGGGTTTAGGGGAACACAGAGGCGGTTTACAGGCAAGATTCCATGGATGAGAAACTTCATCGCTCGGGCTTTAGTGGAGTATGATGCTTTTCAGTCTGTAACAGACACGGTATCTGCATTAAACTGTGAGCTTTGTTTTGACTTAAATTGGGAAATAACCAGGAATCTGGTTTTAAAAGGGAGCTGGTTTTCTCTTAGCAAGAGATTATTTCAGTTCAGATCATTTTCCCTCTGGGAGTGCACCAGCAGGATGTTTTCTTCTTGTTTTTCTTTTAATTTGTAAAGCCTCCAAGCCAGGGCAGTTTGATATAGAAACTTAAAATTCTCAGAGGTGTAAAATATATAATAAAACACTCACGCCCTCAAAATCGCGAGACTGTCACACAAACAGACTCGTGGATGAAACATGACATTGAAAAGACAGAAATGGAAAGAAGGAGCCAGTTAAGTCGAAGGCTGAAGAGTTGGGTGACGATGATAGAAATATGAAAATAGGGGCAGGAGTAGGCCATTCGGCCCTTCGAGAGAGCTCTGTCATTCAATGGTATAGTCTCAGTCCCGTTCCCCATTTTAACGGCTTTAATAACGAACTATATATGAACATAAGGGGCGGGGTCATATGTACCGGTCGTATCACAGATTAGCAATCAAGTGGACCAGGGTGACAACCAAAAGGGTGAATTTGAATCCCCCCGCTTCCCTACAAGAGCCGCTGGGTAACAGTGATCCAGGCTCAGTGAGATCTGCACATGAGATGGTGTCTGTCGAAACCATGCCACCCACCCACTTCCCATCATCAGAAGAGTCCTTCTGGGAGACTGCTGTCTGTTCTTAGCACTTCCCTTTCCCTTTCCAGATCCAATTGCCACCAACTTTCAAGTGGACAAGCTGCCCAGTTCAAGGGCATGTGGCTCACAATGTGGCAGCAATGCCTGAGAAAGTTTGGGGGGTGGGGGGTGGGGGTGTGGAAGGCACCGTCAATCGATTCAGTGAAGACCCGCAAACCTTTGCGCATCACAGCTGCACTGATCCTAACCCATGAGAAGACCAATATCCTTACTATTCCTACCCCTGCCTATCTTTGGGAATTATTAGAAACACACCCAAACTCACAGGATACTCTCACGAGAATGCTGTTACTGTAGGGTTTTTTAATGTGCCGTTGTGGAATATTGGCATCTGTACTCCCCATTATCCTCCTTTCTACAGCCTCAATGATGTAAGTCTTCTTCCTGAACTCTTTGGTAATTTTGTTTATGATCCAGTTATAGATCGTCGAATGAAGTTCCCGACCGGCATCGCAGCTAAGAGTGATCTGGTCGCCTGCTAAGAATCTGTCCCACATTGGCTCCATCGTTAGTACAGGGTGCTCCAGTCTCCACTGAGGAATCTAATCCATAGAAAAACATACACAGCCACAATGGGAAGCACTAAGATTTGATTGCTGCAGTAGCTTGCCACTCAGACAACTCAAGTTGGCTTAGGCTGATGAGTGGTAAGTAACATTCCCACCTCACAAATTCCAGGCAACGACTATCTCCAATAAGAGAGAATCAAACCATCACCCCTTGACATTCAATGGTGTTACCATCTCACCTCACTATCAATATATAGGGGTTACCAGTGAGAGAGAATCTCACCAGCCCCTTCACTTTCAAAGATATTACCATGACTGAATCCGTCACACTATCAATATTGGGGGTGGGGGTGGGGGGGTGGTTTACCATTGAGAGAGAATTGAACCATCTCCCTTTGGTGTTCTACTGTGTTATTATCACTAAAGTCCCCACTATCCACATGCTGAAGTTACTATTGAGGGAAAATTTAACAATTATCCCCTTCATTTTCTCCATTATCAACATTCTGGAGGCTATGTTGAGAGATCATAACCATTGCCACCCATCCTCCCTGCTCCACAATAACATTTGGGTTGCTATCATTAAAAGCAAATCTAATTGGTGTTAGCATCACTGAATCACCCATTAGCAACATCATACCGATGACCGTCAAGAGAGAATCTAACCAACGGCCCTTGACTTTCAGTATTAATATCATCACTAAATCCCCCACAATTAATATCCTGGGTATGCCATTGGCCAGAAACTGGATTGGACTCACCACGTAAATACAATAGCTACAAGAGCAGGTCAGAGGCTGGGAAGCCTGCAGTGAGTAACTCACCTTTGGACTCCCCAAAGCCTGTCCGCTATCAACAAGGTGCAGTGACAGGCAGCATGGTTTTGTGCGGGGTAAATTGTATCTCAATATCTTGATTGAATTTTTGGAGAAGAGAGTAAAAAAGGATTGGTAAAGATAGAGTGGTGAATATGGTTTATCTGGACTTCAGCAAGGTGTTTGACAAGATCTGCATAATAGACTGTTGAGCAAGGTTAGATCACATAGAATATAGGGAGAGCCAGCCATTGGACACTCAATTGGCAGGAAGGTAGGAGACAGAAGGTGGTGGGTTGCTTTTCAGAGAGAAGGCTTGAGATCAGCATGGTGCCACAAGGATCGGTGCTGCATCCACTGCTTTTCCTTATTTAAATAATTTGGATGTGAATATAGGAGGTATAGTTTATAAAATAGCAGACAACAACACAGTTGATGGCAAAGTGGACAGTGAAGGAAGTTGTCTCAGAGTACAACGGGACTTTGATCAGATAGGCTGAAGAGTGGCAGATGGAGTTAAATTTAGATAAATGTGAGGTTTTTCATAACGCAAATTAGGGCAGGACTTACACACGTGATGGCAGGGTTCTGGGAGTGTTGTCAGACAAAGAGACCTTGGAATGCAGGTTCGTAGTTCATTGAAGATAGCATTGCAGTTGGGGGACAAGATGAATAAGGTATTTGGTACGCTTGCTTTTAATCGTAAATGCATTGAATATAGGAGTTGGGAGGTCATGTCATGGCTATACAGGACATGTACTCAGCCACATTGATAGCTGCAAGATGTTGTGAAGTTTGAGAAAAGATTAACAAGGATGTTGCCAGGGTTGGAGGGTGTGAGCTGTGCGGGGAGATTGAATGAGCTGGGACTATTTTCCTTGGAATGTTGGAGGCTGAAGGGTGACATGACAGAGGTTCATAAAATCATAATGAGCATAGAAAGTGTGAATAGTCAAGGTGTTATCCCCAGTGTAGGGGAGTACAAAACAAGAGGGCATAGGTTTAAAGTGAGGGGGGAAAATTTTAAAAGGGACCTCAGGGGGACCTTTTTCATGCAGAGTGTGGTGTATGTATGGAATAAGCTGCCAGAGGAAGTGGTGAAGATAGGTACAATTGCAAGATATACAAGGCATCTGGATGGGTTTATGAATAGCACAGGTTTAGAAGGATATTGGCCTGATTGTGGCAAATGGGATAGATTAATTTAGGATATCTGGAGAGTAGCAAATGTTGTCCTCTTGTTCAAGAAGGGGAGTAGAGACACGCCTGGCAATTATAGACCAGTGAGCCTTTCATCGGTTTTGTGTAAAGTTTTGCAAAAGATTATAAGAAATATGAGTGACAATCATCTGGAGAGCAATACATTGATAAGGGGTAGTCAACATGGTTTTGTGAAGGGTAGGTCATGCCTCCCAAACCTTATTGAGTTCTTTGAGAAGATGACCAAAGAGATGGATGAGGATAAAGTGGCTGATGTGGTGTATATGCATTTCAGTAAGGCATTTCATAAGCTTCTCCATGGTGGACTATTGCACAAAACACAGAGGCATGGGATTAAGGATAATTAATTTAGCAGATTGGATTAGATACTGGTTACCTGAAAGAAAATGAGGGTGGTGGTTGATGGAAAATGTTCATCCTGGAGTTCAGTTACTAGTGGTGTAATGCAAGGATCAGCTTTGGGACCACTGCTGTTTGCCATTTTTATAAATGACCTGGATCAGGTCATAGAAGGATGAGTTAGTAAATTTGCGGATGACATTAAGGTCAGTGGAGTTATGGATAGTTCTGAATGATGTTGCAGTTACAGAGGGGTATAGATAAGGTGCAGAGCTGGGCTTAAAGGTGGCAAATAGAGTTTAATGCAGAAAAGTGTGAGGTGATTCACTTTGGAAGGAGCAACAAGAATAAAAAGAGTACTGGGCTAATGCTAAGATTCTTGATAGTGTGAATAAGCAGAGAGATCTTGGTTTCCATGTGCATAGATCCCTGAAAGTTGTCACCCAGGTTGATAGGGCCGTTAAGAAGGCATTCGGTGTGTTAGTAAAGGGATCGAGTTTTGGAGCCATGAGGTCATGCTGCAGTTGTATGAACTACTGGAGTGGCCGCATTTGGAGGATTGTGTTCAGTTCTGGTAACCGCATTATAGGAAGGATGTGGAAATTTTGGAAGGGGTTCTGAAGAGATTTATTGAATGTTGCCGGATATGGAGGTCAGGTCTTCTGGGGAAAGGCTGAGGGACTTGAGACTGTTTTCATTAGAGAGAAGTAGGTCGAAAAATAACTTAATTGAGGCATACATGATAATCAGAAGGTTAGACAGGGTGGACAGTGAGAGCCTTTTTCCTCAAATGGCAATGGCTAGCACAAGGGGGCATGGCTTCAAACTGAGTGATCATAGATAGAGGGACCAATGTCAGAGGTAGTTTCTTTATTCAGAGCAGTATGGGCCATGGAATGCACTGCCTGCAACAGTAGCAGAGTCACCAACTTTAAGGGTATTTAAATGGTCATTGCATAAACATATGGATGAAAATGGAATCGTGTAAGATATGTGGGCTTAAGAGTTGTTCCACAGGTCGGTGCAACCTCGAGGGGTCGAAGGGCCTCTGCTACGCTGTGATGTTCTATGGTCACTGTGGACGAGTTGAACCGAAGGGTCTGTTTCTGTGTCGTACAGCTCAATGACTCTAAATCAGGAATATGATGGACACAAAATGTTAACTGTGTTTTTCTCTTTCCCTCTCAGTGCACAGATGCTGCCAGACCTGCTGAGCTTATCTAACACTTTGTGTTTGTTTCAGATCTCCCAAACCTGCAAGACTTTGTTTTCCATAATGTAAGCACTGACGCTAGTGCAGACACTGTGGGGTTCTTCAACATGAAAGGAAGGCACACTGGATCTTAACATACCTTCTCGTATTTGTAGAATCATCACTTGCTCTGAAAATACACAATGAGACACGATCAATAAGTTTTATGGAAAGTGGAGTTGAGGATGATCGGATCAGCCATGACCTCATCGAATGGCAGAGCAGACTCAATGGGCCGAATGGCCTGCTGTGATCCTATGCTTTGACATGAGGGCCCTTGCTTTAATTTGCTTAGCGCTGATATATAATCAGACTCATTTGTTGAGGTCACGTGCATTTTTGTGTGTTTGAGAAAAATTGTGTGTGCATGAGAAACAGTGTATGAGTGTGTGTGCGTTAGAGAGCGAGACAGAGTGAGAGTGTATATGTGTGTGAAGCAGTGTACATAAGGGGGTGGGGTCATGTGCCTGTAAGAGCGCGCATGTGTGTGTTTGTGTGAGAGAGCGAGAAAGAGAGAGGGAGGTGTCTGTGTATGTGTATGTGTATGAGAGAGACAGGAGTCTGTTTGTGTGAGAGAGAAAGGAGTTGATTCCTGATGAAGGGCTTTTGCCCGAAATGTTGATTTTCCTGCTCCTCGGATGCTGCCTGTCCAGCACCACTCTAATCTTGACTCGAATCTCAAGCATCTGCAGTACCCACTCACGCCTGAGAGAGAGGGGTCTGTGTGAGAGAGGAAAAGTGTGCTTATATACGAGTGAGAGGTGGAGAGAGAGAAACAGATAGAGAGATGGAAGGGATAAACAGCAAGGAATGTAGAGTGAGGGAGATGGAGAAAGGGAGAGAGACAGGGACAGAAGAAGGGTAAATAAAAGAAGCAAGGACAATTACAGAGAAACACAGAGAGAGAGAGAGAAAGAAGGAGGAAGAGAGAGATGGAAGGGTGGGGGGGATAGATAGAGACACTGCGAGAGGGACGAAGGGGCGAGAGTGAGTGAGATGAGACAGAGAGGTGGAAAAACAAGATACAGGGAAGAGAGAGTGAGGGAGGGAGATAGTGAGATGGGGGAGAATGGTGTGTTAGAGAGAGATAGGGAGATTAAGTAAGAGGAAGGAGGAGAGAGAGCTGTTGGGTAGAGAGAGTATGACAAAAGAGTGACAGTGTGTGTGAAAGAGAGGGAGAGAAAGAAAGAAAAACATGAGAGACAGTGATATAGTGTTCAGATAGAGATAGCAGTAGAGTGTTTATAGAGTAAGAGAGAAACAACAGTGATAAAGAATGTGAGAGATGGGGATAGACATATATTAGAAAGGAAGACAAAGACAGATAATGGGTAAAGAGAGTGAATGTGGGACAAAAAATGGAAGGGGGAGAGAAAGAGAGAGATGAGAAGATGGAGAGATGGAGACGTGAGATGGGACAGAGAGAGAGGGAAACACCAACAGATTCAGAGAGACACACAGGGAGAGAGATGTTCTCAGGACCTGCATTTAATTCCCAGTATGGGCAGAGAGCGAATGCTGAATTTATAAAAATCTGCAACTAATGCTGGGCCCAACCAGCAATGCCTACATACTGTGAATGCATTAAAAAGACACATCAATTACTAATGTGATTGGGTTCAAAGCATCCATTCGGACCCTCAAGCCTGCTGCACTATTGAGTAGGATTACAGCCGATCCTGTATCTCAAAGCCATATCCATAGAATCTTTACAATGTGGAAATAGTTCATTCAGCCCAATGAGCCCACACCAACCTTCCAAACAGCATCCCACACAGACCCATCTCCCTAAATTAACCCTGCACTTGTCATGGCGAACCTACCTCGACTACACATCCCTGGACACTAAGGGTAATTCCCCTTGGCTAATTCATCTTAACCTGCATATCACTGGATTTTGGAAGGGAACTGGAGCACTGGGAGGAAACCCACACAGACATGGGCAGAATGTGCAAACTCCACACAGACAGTTGCCCGAAGGTGGAATCAAACCTGCGTCCCTGGTGCTATAAGGCAGCAGTGCTAAAAACTGAGCCACCATGCCACCCCCACATTCCCCATTTTGTCTTCATTTCACTTGGTTCCTTTCAAATCTTGACAATTATCTCTCCATTCTTTGTCTATCCCCTTTGTCTATCCCCACTTCCCAGTTTGTCACCATTTCAATCATACTCGCTTTCTGTTTTCCCCACATCTGTTTCACTTTTAGTCACGTTGTACTGCAACTGCTATGTGTTTGCCCACCCACTCAAATTGTCTAAATCATTTCCTTTGCATCCTCCTCACAATCCTGGCCAGTTTTGTGTCATGAGCAAATTTGGAACTATTACAATTGGCTCCCTCATCCAGGTCATAATATATATTGAGAGTGGCTGGGGCCCATGTATTAGTTCCTACAGTATCCCACTAGTCTCGATTTGCCTCTTGTCCTTTCACTTTGCACATACACCTCGTCTCAAATGTCTTCTGAAAAAGCCAAATAAGCTACATGTACTGCTTCTCCCTTATTTATCCTTAGACCCTCAGAAAATGACACTTGATTTATTAAGATTCTTCTGCCTCTCATAATCCATTCTGGCTTTCCAACGTTTTTAATGCTTTCTAAGTGTTCTGTCATCATGCCTTTGAAAGGTAGTCCCAGAAATCCCCCTACTAACTGATTCAGCTATCTGGTCTGTAATACTCTGTTTTTTTTGTCTCTCTCTGCCGCCTACTTTTTAAACAGAGGGATTACATTACCTCTCCTCCAATATGTGGGAATTGTTCTTAAGTCTATAGAATCTTAAAGCATTATCAACAATGAACTCATTATATCCAGTTCCACTTTCTTAAGGATGTTGAGATATCAATTAAGAGTCCCTCAAGACTTACCAATCTTCAATCCCACTAATTTCCCCAACACCATTTCCCTACTCTTACTGATTTCTTTCAGTTCCTCCCTCTCAATAGATGTTGGTTATCTAACATTTACTGGGAGATGTTTTATTTCCCTCTTTTGAGAAGATAACCAAATTATGCATTCAAATCTTCTGCCATTATAATATCCCCTCAATTCAGACTGCAATGGACCTACAAGTATCTTCATAAATACTTTTCTCCACATGTTTGCAGAATCTTTTACAGTCAGTTTTTAATGTTCCCTGCAATTTTAAACTCATTCGCTATTTTTTGTCTTTGTTTTCCAAATTCTACAATTCAATCATGCATTTTCATTTACATGTACACCAGCACGTGTACTCGCAAACACACACATTATCTTTATACATGCATGGGATTTGGGCATTGCTGACGAGACCAGCATTTATTGCCTGTCTTTAATTGTGCTCTCTCTCCTGCAGCCTCTTTCTCTCTATCTCCCGCCCCCCCCCCCCACCCTCAATCTCGCTCTCTCCCGCACCCTCATTCTCTATCTCCTGCACCCTCAGATTCTCTCCCACACCCTCACTCCATTTATCTCCTGCACCCTAACTCTTCCTGTATCTCTCCTGCACTCTCACACTCTTGTCTTCCTCTCCAGCAACCTCATTCTCTATTTCCCGCACGTTCACACTCTCCCGCTCTCTCCCACATTCTCACACACACTCTCTCTCTCCCTCACATTCTCACTCTCCCTCACATTCTCACTCTCTCCTATCCTTACTCTCTCTCTCTTCCCCACACCCTCACTCACTCTCTCTCCTGCACCTTCACTTTCTCTGGTTCTTCCCCACATCCTCACTCTCCCTTTCTCCCCTGCACCCTCACTCTCTGTCCCCCCTCTGTACTCTCCCGCACACTCAGACACACTCTCTCTCCTGCATCCTCAATCTCCTTTTCACCCCGCACCCTCTCTTTCTCATACACACACACCTTCACTCTCTCCCTCGCAACTTCAATCTCTCTCTCCTGCACGCTGTGTTTGTGAGAGCGTTTGGATGAGAGAGTTTGAGAGAGAGAGAGAGAGAGAGAGTCTGTGCGTGAAGAATGTGAGAGATTGTGAGAAATGCATGTAAGAGAGGGTGTTAGAGAGTGTGTACGTGAGAGAGATATACTGTGCGTGAGACAGTGTGAGAGATCGTGGGATTGCATGTAAGAAGGTGTCTGTGTGAGAGAACAACAGTGTTGGAAAGTGTGTGTGTGAGTAAGTGTGAGAGTCTGTGTGTGTGAGTGAGAGAGCGTGTACACGTGTGTGTATGTGTGTGTATTTGTTAAACAGTCTGGGAAATGCCAGCACACATGTGCACTGCTGTCCGTACACAATAGGATTGTGCCTCTGTTCACATTCCCGTTGTACACTGAGCGGAGGGCAGGAGCTGAATGACAGATTTATTCCTTGCACCCACCCCAAAATAGTAATAAAAGCTGGAGATACGTACCGAGCAGTAAGAAAGCAGAGAAGATCTCCATCACAGTGCCCTGTCTGATCGATGTGTGTATTCAGTCAGTGACTCAATCTGCTGTTTCCTGCTTGTCTGATCCTGCTGATGGCAGGGAAGTGGGCGGCGAAGTGGGCACAGCCAAAGGGTCTGAGAGAGGTTGAGGTGTGACACAGTCATCAGTCATTGGGACCTTTCTTCACCCACCACACCCCATTACCCTCCATTTCCCCCTCCTAATTAAAAATCTCAGCCTTCAATACACTCAACGACGCAGCCTCGACAGCCTTCTGTGGTAAATAATTCCACAGATTGAATCCTTTTGGAGAGAAGGAATTCCTCATCACCGATAGCACAGAAACTGACCCTTCAGGTCAGCTCTCTTCCCCCCCATCCAGTTCTTGGGGCAAAATAGGCTCAGCCATTCCTCACCATCTCTGTTTCCAATCTGTCCCATCCCATTGTCCTGAAACAGTGATCCTCTCGTTTTAGATTGTTCCACATAAGGAAGCATTCTTTCTCCAACTCCTTTGCCAATCACCTTTTCAGCGTCTTATATGTCTCAGTTAGATCTCCTGTACAAGAGGGATAGGTTGCATTCAAGCTAGAGGGGGACCAATCTTCTCGAGAGATTTGCTCGAGCCAATCGGAAGGGTTTAATCTGGTCTGGTAGGGAAGTGGGATCCAAAGCATTGTGGAAAAGAAAGAGAAGGTTGCGGTCAGTACAGAAGGTAATTACAGCAATTCAAAGGCAAAGGCAGTGTTGGTAATCCTTATATTAGACAGGACAGACACAGGCATGGCAGGAAGCAAGGGAAATCTTCGTTAAACTATTTATTTCAAGGTGGGAAGCCTGATAGGTAAGGCAACTGAACTGAGGACATGGATTGTTACATGGGACTGGGATATTGCAGCTATTACAGAAACATGGCTGTGAGAGGGACAGGGCTTATAGCTCAATGTTCCGGGGAACAGATGTTATAGGAAGGATATAAAGGGAGGCAAGAGAGCAGGGGGAGTTCATTTTTGATTAGGGAGAACATCACAGCTGTCCTGAGAAAGGACATTCTTGAGGGATGATTCACTGAGTTTATATGGGTAGAACTGAGAAATAGACAGGGCAAGCTCACTTTAATGGCATCTACTACAGGCTTCCCCCAACAGACAGTGGGAGATTGAGAGCAAATATGTAAGGAGATCCCACCCAGATATAGGCCCTACGTGACCCCCATAACCATACCTTTACCGTAGTTAACCCATCTAGGCTGCACGTTGATGAATTTTTCCAGGGCAATTCACCGTGGCTAATCCAGCTAAACTGCACATGTTTGAACTCTGGAAGGAAACTAGAGCACCCACCGTGAATGCAGTCTGGTGTTTGTTGGACATCATGGACATAGTGGGCTAAAGGACCTGTTTCTCTGTTGTATGACTCTATATCTCTAGAACATCCTTGTAACTCTTTTCTGCACCATCTCAAGTTTAACAACATCCTTCCTGTAGAAGGATGATGAGAATTGTACACAATCTCCTGAAAGTGGCCTCGCTAGTGTCCTGCACAGCCACCAGATGGCACCCCAACTCCTACACTCCATGTTTTGACCTATGAAGGCAAGCATGCCAAAGGCATTCTCAATCACACACAAACTTCAAGAAGGCAGCTCACCACCACCTTCTCAAGGACAACTAGGGCTGAGCAGTAAATACTGGACAGCCAGCAACACTCACATCTTATACATGAATACATGTCAAGAACACACATATACACCCATACTCATGAGAATAGTCCACTAGTTCATTTTGTCCAATCCAAATACAAATTGAAGTCACCCAGGTTACAGATGAACCATTACTACAGAAATCTCTGATGCTTTGCTTAATGCCAGAATGTATTTGTAGGAAAACTAATGGAATGTGAGCCTTTATTCCAACAGGATTTGAGCACAGGAGCAGTGAAGTCTTGTTTCAAACACATCAGACTTTGGTTAGGATGTACCTTCAGGACTGTGTGCAGTTTGAGTCTCCTTATCTCAGGGAAGATGGTATTTCCATGTAGAGCAAGAACCATGAAGATTCAGCAACTTTTCCTTGGTTTGGGGACGATATCATATAAAGAGCAAGTGGGCAAACTGGGCCTGTGTTATTGAGAGATTGGACAGATGAGCAATTATATGTGTGGCCGAGCGGTCTAAGGCGCTGGATTTAGGCTCCAGTCTCGACAGAGGCGTGGGTTCGAATCCCACCGCTGCCATTTCTACTGATCTTGGGCGGCACGGTGGCACAGTGGTTAGCACTGCTGCCTCACAGCGCCGGAGACCTGGGTTCAATTCCCGCCTCAGGTGACTGACTGTGTGGAGTTTGCACGTTCTCCCTTTGTCTGCGTGGGTTTCCTCCGGGTGCTCCGGTTTCCTCCCACAGTCCAAAGATGTGCAGGTCAGGTGAATTGGCCATGCTAACTTGCCCGTAGTGTTAGGTAAGGGGTAAATGTAGGGGTATGGGTGGGTTGCGCTTCGGCGGGTCGGTGTGGACTTGTTGGGCCGAAGGGCCTGTTTCCACACTGTAATGTAATCTAATCTAATCTAATCTAAATCATTGAAAATACAGTAACCCAACCCTTAAAGGGAGGGACATGGTAGATACAGATTTAATTTTTACTACTTAGAGGTAACTAGAGTCCTATTGACCTGCAATCTTCTTCCCGACCTCTCCACCCCCACCCCCTCTCCGGCCTATCACTCTCACCTCCTTCCACCTATCGTATTCCCAGCGCCCTTCCCCCAAATCCCCTCCCTTTTATTTCAGCCCACTTGGCACACCAGCCTCATTCCTGAAGAAGGGCTTATGCCCAAAACGTCGATTCTCCTGCTCCTCGGATGCTGCCTGGCCTGCTGTGTTTTTCCAGCACCACATTTTTCAACACGTAACTAGAGCCAGGCAGGATTTTGAAACAAGTGGGACTTTGGTCCGAGAAGAGAGTTTATTTTGTTTTGCTCAGTGGTTTGTGATCCTTTAGATTTCTGTACCTACAGGGGTCTGGGTCAAACTATCTCTGTGTATGTTTAAGGTAGAGGCTGGTAGATTAATGAGTATCAATTGTTAATTGGGTTATGGGAATGGGATATGTAAAATGCATTCAATAGAACAGCAGGTTCAAGGGGCTGAATAGCCCACTCATGTTCCTATGTTTCTCTGTTGCGAAAGCAGCCCTTCGTGTTTCTTATCATTCTCAGAAATATTTTGAACTACTTTTCTCCCCTAATCATGAAACTCTGCTTGGAAATGTGCAATTTATAGACTTATTAGCTCAAAGGTTTGTTCTCTAAATTAATGCAGTGGTGATGAAAATTTAATAGAGTCATAGAGATGTACAGCATGGAAACAGACCCTTCAGTCCAACCTGTCCATGCCAACCAGCTATCCCAACCCAATCTAGTCCCACCTGCCAGCACCTGGCCCATATTCCTCCAAACCCTTCCTATTCATATACCCATCCAAATGTCTCTTAAATGTTGCAAATGTACCAGCCTCCACCACTTCCTCTGGCAACTCATTCCATACGTGTACCACCCTTTTATATCTTTCCCCACTCACCCTAAACCTATACCCTCTAGCTCTGTACTCCCTGACCCCAGGGAAAAGACTTTGTCTATTTATCCTATCCATGCCCTTCACAGTTTTGTAAACCTCTATAAGGTTTCAGGTTTCACAACATCTTTCCGATAGGAAGGAGACCAGAATCGCACGCAATATTCCAACGGTAGCCTAACCAATGTCCTGCACAGCTGCAACATGACCTCCCAACTCCTGTACTCAATACTCTGACCAATAAAAGAAAGCATACAAAATGCCTTCTTCACTATCCTATCTACCTGTGACTCCACTTTCAAGGAACTGTACTCCAAGGTCTCTTTGTTCAGCAACACTCCCCAGGACCTTACCATTAAGTGTATAAGTCGTGCTAAGATTTGCTTTCCCAAAATGCAGCTCCTCGCATTTATCTGAATTAAACTCCATCTGCCACTTCTCAGCCCATTGGCCCATCTGGTCAAGATCCTGTTGTAATCTAAGGTAACCCTCTTCGCTTTCCACCACACCTCCAATTTTGGTGTCATCTGCAAACTTACTAACTGTACCTTTTATGCTCGCATCCAAATCATTTATGTAAGTGACAAAAAGTAGAGGGCCCAGTACTGATTCTTGTGGCACTCCACTGGTCACAGGTATCCAGTCCTAAAAACAACCATCCACCACCACCCTCTGGTCTTCTACCTTCGAACCAGTTCTGTATCCAAATGGCTAGTTTTCCCTGTATTCTGAGAGATACAACCTTGCTAATGTATCCCATGGGGAACCTTGTAGAACGCCTTCCTGAAGTCCATATAGATCACATCTACCGCTCTGCCCTCCTCAATCCTCTTTGTTACTTCTTCAAAAAAAAAACTCAATCATGTTCCCACGCACAAAGCCATGTTGACCATCCCTAATCACTCCTTGCCTTTCCAAACACATGCACATCCTGTCCCTCAGGATTCTCTCCAACAACATGCCCACCACCGAGGTCAGGCTCACTGGTCGAAAGTTTCCTGGCTTTTCCTTACCACTCTCCTTAAACAGTGGCACCACGTTAGCAAACCTTCAGTCTTCCCACAGAGTTCTAGGGTACACCTGATCAGGTCCTGGGGATTTATCCACCTTTATGCGTTTCAAGACATCCAGCACTTCCTCCTAATATGGATATTTTGCAAGGTGTCACCATCTATTTCCCTACAGTCTATATCTTCCAAATCCTTTTCCACAGTAAATACTGATGCAAAATAGTAGTTTAGTATCTCCCCCATTTTCTGCAGCTCGACACAAAGACCGCCTTGCTGATCTTTGAGGGACACTATTCTCTCGCGAGTTACCCTTTTGTCTTTAATGTATGTGTAAAAAATCCTTTGGATTCTCCTTAATTCTATTTGCCAAAGCTAACGCATGTCCCCTTTTCGCCCTCCTGATTTCCCTCTTAAGTATACTCCTACTTCCTTTATACTCCTCTAAGGATTCACTCAATTTATCCTATCTATTCCTGACATATGCTTCCTTCTTTTTCTTAACAAAACCCCCAATTTATTTAGCGATCCAGTATTCCCTATACCTACCTCTGGATTCTCGTTACCTCACTTCTCAAGGCTTCCCATTTTTCAGCCGTCCCTTTACCTGCAAACATCTGCCCCCAATCAACTTTTGAATGTTCTTGCATAATACCGTCAAAATTGGCCTTGCTCCAATTTAGAACTTCAACTTTTAGATCTGGTCTAGTCTTTTCCATCACTATTTTAAATCTAATAGAATTATGGTCGCTGGCCCCAACATGCCTTCCCCACCCACACATCAGTCACCCGCCCTGCCTTATTTCCCAAGAGCCGATTAAGTTTTGTACCTTCTCTAGTAGGTATCTATCAGTAGTTATACTGAATCAGAAAATTTTCTTGTACACACTTAAATTCCTCTGCATCTAAACCCTTAACACTATGGCGGTCCCAGTCTATGTTTGGAAAGTTAAAATCCTCTACCATAATCACCCTAATATTCTTACAGATAGCTGAGATCTCCTTACCAGTTTGTATCTCAATTTCCCTCTGACTATTAGGGGGTTTATAATACAATCCCAATAAAGATGATCATCCCTTTCTTATTTCTCAGTTCCACCCAAATAACTTCCCTGGATGATTTCTGGGAATATCCTCCCTCAGCACAGCTGTAATGCCTTCCCTTATCAAACACGCCAGTCCCCCTCCTCTTGCCTCCCTTTCTATCCTTAATGTGTGAGATTAGACCCGAGCTGTCCTTTGTCTCAGGGAGGGATTGAAGATTAGCAATGACTGTGTCAAGCCAAATCGAAGCAAGCATGTCCGGTAAGAATATTGGACGATTTGGTGTTTCTGTAAATGACAGCTTCAACATGTTTTTATTTAACTCCTGGCCCAGAAAAGCTGCATTAGCAACTCTGCTATTTCATGTACACTCCAAGTAAATTGGAGTTTGTGAAGAGAGATAGATTGGATAGGATAGATTAGCTGAATAGATAGACATACAGATAAGACATTTTCTGCTTAAAGTTTGAACACCATGTTAAACAATGTTGCAGTAAAGACACCAGTGTTTAAGAGAGACTGACAAAAGGAGTACACATCCATCAAAATTTCACCATTCCTTTAACAATGTAACTGCTGAGCCCTGGTTTAATGTACCTGACCACCTTTCAGACATCGTCCCATTGGGGGAAAATATCAATTATTAATTGCAAGGATTTGTTGCTGAACATAAACTGTTCAGAAAAGGGTTTCTCCAGTGAGATTTAAAAGTAAAAAAAATTCCAATCATGAACATTAACTCTTAACCTGTGTGTAAAAAAAAAGCCCTAATTCAACAACAACAGAATACAGCAAATCTATAGAAATGCTACATCATCTGACAATGCTTCCCACTGAATTTGTACTGGAATTTAGACACTTAATAAACCATTTGATGTGTTACTTACTATTGTGGTGGAACAGAAGAATCCAGCTAATATTTGCGCATAACAGCTCACAACAAAAACGAATAGGTGTCAATTCTTCCCAGAACAGAAACAGTCCTGAAGCTAGCAGCCTCTCCAAGTATCTCTCTCCCCACAGAGTGTGGGGATTGCACTGACAAACTCTGCAAGAATCTGCACACTACTTTCTTATTTCGACACTTCCCATTTTATATCTTGTTTTATCTACTAAAGAACTTCCAACATAGTCAGTGCAGTGTTTTTTTTAACAAGATGCGTGAAAGCGATGTCGCAATTGCTTGGCTCAATGGAAATAATAAGAGAAAACTTGCAAGAAAGCAAAACCATATTGCTATTGCAGATGGGTGGGGATCAGCACTTTTTTTTTAGAATTGTATCTCATTCTGCAGTATGCAATAGGCAGAACCGTTTTTTTAATGTGAGGGCACCATGCAGCATTCCAACTGGAGGCAACATCTCAACATTTCGGATATATCCACAATTTAGTGATGGCCTTGTCACCGGCAGTAGAGAGGAAGAAAATAGATGAAAATGCATCAGCACAAGCTCCAAGCTTTGAGTTATGGCATTGGTGTGAGTTGTCTTCGACATCATTGGGCCCAGTTCAGGACTCGAGGTGGCAACATTGACATTGGCTTTCAACAACAGGGAGTCTCTGCAATAGATGTAGAAGACAGCATCTATGGTCGGTGTCAGATAGCTGTAGCAATGTATTAGGTCTGAATCCATACTCCGGGTAGAACAACAGGAGCAGCAGTTGCTTCAGTAGCAGTGTGGGCGACCCAGTGTGGGCTCTCCTGGAATAGACTATGTGGGTAAAACATGGCAAAGAGGAGGAGATCAGACCCTTGTAGCAAGTGCAGTCCAGGGTGGCTAAGCACATTCGAAAGACTGGAATGTTGGACTTTTAACTTTATTTCATAATTTTTTGACTCAATACAAAGAATTATTGTAACTTTTAACTTTGTTCTTTCTTTTTACCCTGTTCTTATGATTCTTTAGATTTTTTTTTTAGATTACATTACAGTGTGGAAACAGGCCCTTCGGCCCAACAAGTCCACACCGACCCGCCGAAGCGCAACCCACCCATACCCCTACATTTACCCCTTTAACCTAACACTACGGGCAATTTAGCATGGCCAATTCACCTTACTTGCACATCTTTGGACTGTGGGAGGAAACCGGAGCACCCGGAGGAAACCCACGCAGACACGGGGAGAACGTGCAAACTCCACACAGTCAGTCACCTGAGGCGGGAATTGAACCCGGGTCTCTGGCGCTGTGAGGCAGCAGTGCTAACCACTGTGCCACCGTGCCACTGTACCTAGTTACTTGTACCTAAGATGATGCCTTGTGTGGCGACATTAAACACTTTTCACTGTACTCCTGTACTTGAGTACACGGAGAACAAAATCGAAATCTGAGAAGGGGCGATGTTAAACCAGATTTGGATGTCCCCTATACGCCAGTCATTGAAAGTAAGTATGCAGATAGAGTCAGAGAGTTAGACATCACAGAAACAGACCCTTTGATCCAACTCATCCACGCTGACCAAATATCCCAAACTGATCTAGTCCTATTTACTAGCATTTGGCCCATATCCCTCTAAATCCTTTCTATTCATGTACACATCCAGAAGCTTTTTAAATTTCGTAATTGCAACCATCTCCACCACTTCGTCTGGCAGCTCATCCCATACAGTCATTACTCTCTGCATAAAAAGGTTGCCCCTCAGGTAGCTTTTTAAATATTTTCCCGCTCACTTTCAATCTTTTCCCTCTAGTTTCGGACTCCCTACTCTAGCAAAAAGACTTTGGCTGTTAACCCTATCCATGTCCCTCATGATTTTATAAACTCTATGCAGGTCATCCTGGTGCTAAAGAATATGTGAAATGGATGGAAATAGAGGGATTGTATCCTGTTAGTGGAGGCAGTTTTAGGTTGGAATAGCAAATGTGTTGACACAGGCTTGTAGGGCCGAAGGGCTAGTTCCTGTTCTTTGCCGTCCCTTATCCTCTGACACTCCAGTCTATTCAGCCCATCCCTCTAGCTCGAACCCTCCAACCACGCCAACCTTTTCTGAACCCTTTCAGGTTTAACAACATACTTCCTATAGCAGGGAGACCAGAATTGAAAACAGTACTCTAAAAGTGACCTCACCAATGTCCTAAGTGTGGCAAATTTAGATTAGATTAGATTACATACAGTGTGGAAACAGGCCCTTCGGCCCAACAAGTCCACACCGACCCGCCGAAGCGCAACCCACCCATTCCCCTACATTTACCCCTTTACCTAACACTACGGGCAATTTAGCATGGCCAATTCACCTGACCTGCACATCTTTGGATTGTGGGAGGAAACCGGAGCACCCGGAGGAAACCCACGCAGACACGGGGAGAATGTGCAAACTCCACACACTCAGTCGCCTGAGTCGGGAATTGAACCCGGGTCTCTGGTGCTGTGAGGCAGCAGTGCTAACCACTGTGCCACCGTGCTGCCCACAATGCCTTTTTTTATCACCCTGTTAACGTACAACTCCACTTTCAAGGAACTATGCACCCGCACCCCTAGGTCTTTTTGTTCAGGAACACTGCCCAGAATCATCCCATTGCCCAGGTCCAGATGCAGGTGACAGTAAATATACTGCATATTGGCCTTCATAGTGAGAGGATTAGATTATAGGAGCAGGGATGTCTTGCTGCAGTTGTACAGTGCATTGCTGAGGCCATGGTTGGAAGATTGAGTACAGTCTTGGTCTCCTTATCTGAGGAAGGATGTTCTTGTTCTCGAGGGGTTGCAGCAAAGGTTCATCAGATTAATTCCTGAAATGGTAGGACTGACGTACGAAGGAGATTGAGTCAGTTCGGATTATATTTGCTGGAGTTTAGACAAAGGAGAAGTTGCGGTGGGGTGGGGGAATGTCTTAGACCTACAAACATTCAAACATGACTTTGACAAGTTGGATGCAGGCAAGATGTTCCCAATGATCCACAGGATTCCAAAAACAGGAATTAAAGTTTACAGATAAGGGATAAATCTTTTAGAACTGAGGAGCCATGTCTTCGCTCAGAGAGTGGCAAGCCTGGGGGATTCACTGCCACAGAAAGTAGCTGAGGCCAAAGCATTGTGTTTACAGGAATGGGGTAGATATCACTCTTGTGCCCGAAGGGACTAAGGGATGCAGTGGTGGCAGGGCAGCGGGGTGCAGAATTAAGGTATTGCGCTCGATGATCAGCCACAATCCTATTGAATGGTGAAGCTGCCTCGAGGGGTCAAATGTCGAGGGTACTCCAGCCCCTATCTTCTGTGTTTCTATGATTTTTCTTTGTATTGTAACCCAGGTATTAACACCACTGATTTCCTACAGCAAAAATGCTTCAGTATATCCAAATAAGTTTCACACATTCTCAAAGACAATCCTCATGCACTCTTGAGGGCAATTCTGAAAAACAACCAACAATATTTCTTCTGCAGGAGAGGAGAGTGTTGATTGCTTACCAAGTGGATTGTGCCTTGCAAAGGCATTGCAATTGAGAATGCAGTCACTGATGCTGACTGCCTTCACATGGCAGATATTGTTTCAGTTTTATACAACCTTAATTGGTCAGGGAATTGCTTTGGGGTAAAAACAATGACTGCAGATGCTGTATACCAGATTCTGGATTAGTGGTGCTGGAAGAGCACAGCAGTTCAGGCAGCATCCAAAGAGCAGCAAAATCGACGTTTCGGGCAAAAGCCCTTCATCAGGAATAAAGGCAGAGAGCCTGAAGCGTGGAGAGATAAGCTAGAGGAGGGTGGGGGTGGGGAGAAAGTAGCATAGAGTACAATGGGTGAGTGGGGGAGGGGATGAAGGTGATAGGTCAGGGAGGAGAGGGTGGAGTGGATAGGTGGAAAAGGAGATAGGCAAGTAGACAAGTCCGGACAAGTCATGGGGACAGTGCTGAGCTGGAAGTTTGGAACTAGGCTGAGGTGGGGGAAGGGTAAATGAGGAAACTGTTGAAGTCCACATTGATGCCCTGGGGTTGAAGTGTTCCGAGGCGGAAGATGAGGCGTTCTTCCTCCAGGCGTCTGGTAGTGAGGGAGCGGCGGTGAAGGAGGTCCAGGACTTCCATGTCCTCGGCAGAGTGGGAGGGGGAGTTGAAATGTTGGGCGACGGGGCGGTGTGGTTGATTGGTGCGGGTGTCCCGGAGATGTTCCCTAAAGTGCTCTGCTAGGAGGCGCCCAGTCTCCCCAATGTAGAGGAGACCGCATCGGGAGCAACGGAGACAATAAATGATATTAGTGGATGTGCAAGTAAAACTTTGATAGATGTGGAAAGCTCCTTTAGGGCCTTGGATAGAGGTGAGGGAAGAGGTGTGGGCGCAGGTTTTACAGTTCCTGTGGTGGCAGGGGAAAGTGCCAGGATGGAAGGGTGGGTTGTAGGGGGGCGTGGACCTGACCAGGTAGTCACGGAGGGAACGGTCTTTGTGGAAGGCGGAAAGAGGTGGGGAGGGAAATATATCCCTGGTGATGGGGTCTTTTTGGAGGTGGCGGAAATGACGGCAGATGATTTGGTTTATGCGGAAGTTTGTAGGGTGGAAGGTGAGCACCAGGGGCTCTCTGTCCTTATTACAGTTGGGGGGGGGGGGGGGGTCTGAGGTGTGGGACGTGGACGAGATGCGTTGGAGGGCATCTTTAACCACGTGGGAAGGGAAATTGCGGTCTCTAAAGAAGGAGGCCATCTGATTGTGTTCTATGGTGGAACTGGTCCTCCTGGGAGCAGATATGGCGGAGGCGGAGGAATTGGGAATATGGGATGGTATTTTTGCAAGAGGTAGGGTGGGAAGAGGTGTAATCCAGGTAGCTGTGGGTGTCGGTGGGCGGTAAAGCTCAGAGGGCACAGTCTCAGGATAAAAGAATGTTGATTTAAGTCTGAGATGAAGAGGAATTCGTTCCCTCAGGGGTTGTGAGTCTTTGTAATTCCTTGCCACAGAGAGTGGGGGCTAGAGTGCTTGTGTATATTGAAGGTGGAGACAGATTCCTGCTTACTTGGGGAAATCAAGGGAAAGTGCAGGAAAGTGGACATCAGGAATGTCAGATCAGCTATGATCCTACTGAATGATGGTTTAGGCATGAGGGACCGAATGGCCGACTCCTTTTTCCATTTTCTATGGGTTTATAAACTACCAAATTACTCCCACCCATTTTGTTCCTTTGTGAAAGACACATTGCGTAACCGATGTGTCTTTCACAAAGGGAACCAGGGCCTGGGTAGTGCACAAATAATGTTTTGATTGTTGTACACATATGAATGCTACATTGTGGCAAGCTGTGTCTGAAATTCTGAGTTAGCAATAGACTAACTGTATTCATGTACTTACTGGTGTTTGAAACCATTGGAAACTGTCAGTGACAGTGATTGAGAATCACTCAGCAGTTACTAAAGAATCCCATCTTGTTCATTCATCTCCCCGACACAGTCAGCCAGCAGCCACCTTCATCTGATCAAGCCTTCTTAGTGACATTACCCTCCTCAGTCACTTTCTCCTGCGTGGCCCCAAATTCCCAGGCCTGCAATCAGCACGAGGAATAATGCAGCCCCTTCACTTGCTCAGACTAAGAGATGCAGATTTTACAGGACATTGCTCCGTGTGACTCCAGTTCTACTCTCACCTTGATGACACTTAATTGCCGTCAGAAAGGGCATTTGGGATGGGCAGCAGACACTGCTGTTAAACAGGAAATAAGGATTTTAATAAATGATTCTAGGGAGCGTGGGACTGTCGGAGGGTCAGTGATGAGGAAGTGGCGTTCTGTCAAAGGGTCAGAACTGAGGCAGTGCCGCACTGTTGGAGGATCAGTACTGAAGGAGTGCCATAGCAGTGGTTGATTGAAGTGGGATGGGGGTGGGTGGGGGGAAGCGGGGGGAACATGAATGGACAAGATTAGGTTCCTCAGTAAGTGCTGAGGACCTATCAGAAGCTGAGGCAGTGCCTCACTGTCACAGGGTCAGTGCTGAGGGGGTGCCGCATTGACGCAGGGTCAGTGCTCAGGGAGTGCCGCACCGTCATAATGGCAACACTGAGACACTGCCACACTGTTGGAAGGCCAGTGCTGAGGGTGCACCGCACTGTCTGAGGGTCAGTGCTGAGGGAGTGCCACACTGGAGGATCAGAACTGAGGGAGTGATGCACTGTTGGAGGATCAGTGATGAGGGAGTGCCGCATTGATATAAGGTAAGTACTGAGGGACTGATGCACTGTCAGAGATTTCATACTGAGGCACTGTTGCACTCTGTGAGCTGACATCTTTTATGTGATATTCCAATGCAGCAGTGAGCATGGCCATTATTTTCATGTTGGTATAATTAATTACTTGAATACTGCTGTCAGGTTAAGTTTCTCCAGAAATGGATGAAGGTTTCATTTCCTGAGGAACTTGCTGATGAATTCACTATTTTGAAATAAAACCAGCTTGATTGAGGAGGGGCTGTTTTCGGAGATATCACTTTGAAAGGAGCAGCAGTGCTGGTGGAATTGAAGCTGATTTCATCATTGGGATTTGAACGGACCTATCAGTGACAATCACCGAGAATCACTCAGCACTTACTGAGGAACCTAATCTTGTCCATTCATGTTCCCCCCGCTTCCCCCCACCCACCCCCATCCCACTTCAATCAACCAGCAGCCATCTTCACCCGATCGAGCATTCTTAGTGACATTACCCTCCTCCATCACTTTCTCCATCATGGCAGCAAATTCCCAGCCCTAGAATCAGTATCTGCAATGACATGTAAAGTAGCAGTAGATTCTGACCCTCTCATTCTGACTGATGGAGATTTCTTTTTTAATCTGGTACAGTTAGTAAGTTTGCAGATGACACCAAAATTGGAGTTGTAGTGAACAGCAAAGAGGGTTACCTCAAATTACAACAGGACCTTGACCAGATGAGCCAATGGGCTGAGAAGTGGCAGATGGAGTTTGATTCAGATAAATGCAAGGTGCTGCATTTTGGGAAAGCAAATCTTAGCAGGATTATCCACTTCATGGTAAGGTCCTAGGGAGTGTTGCTGAACAAACAGACCTTGGATTGCAGGTTCATAGCTCCTTGAAAGTGGAGTCGCAGGTAGATAGGATAGTGAAGGAGGCATTTGATATGCCTTCCCTTATTGGTCAGAGTATTGAGTACAGGAGTTGGGAAGTCATGATGCGGCTGTACAGGACATTGGTTAGGCCACTATGGGAATATTGCGTGCAATTCTGGTCTCCTTCCTATCGGAAAGATGTTGTGAAACTTGAAAAGCTTTACAAAGATGTTGTCAGGGTTGGAGGATTTGAGCTATAGGGAGAGGCTGAACAGGTTGGGGCTGTTTTCCCTGGAGCGTTGGAGGCTGAGGGGTGACCTTATAGAGGTTTACAAAATTATGAGGGGCATGGATCGGGTAAATAGGCAAAGTCTTTTCCCTGGGGTCGGGGAGTCCAGAACTAGAGGGCATAGATTCAGGGTGAGTGGGGAAAGATATAAAAGAGACCTAAGGGACAACTTTTCCATATAGAGAGTGGTACATGTATGGAATGAACTGCCAGAGGAAGTGGTGGAGGCTGGCACAATTGCAACATTTAAAAGGCAGTTTAGATTCGGCCCAACAACTCCACACCGACCCGCCGAAGCGAAACCCACCCCTACCCCTACATTTACCCCTTACCTAACACTACAGGCAATTTAGTATGGCCAATTCACCTGACCCTGCACATCTTTTGGATGGTGGGAGGAAACCGGAGCACCCGGAGGAAACCCACGCAGTTGGATAGGTATATGAATAGGAAGGGCTTGGAGGGATATGGGCCGGGTGCTGGCAGGTGGGACTAGATTGGCTTAGGATATCTGTTCGGCATGGACGAGTTGGATTCTGTGACACAGAAAATGACTGTGGTGTTGGATCTCTATCTTTTGCTCATTGTTATGATGATATGGGAGCTCAGAGATGTGTTTCTAGCCCAGCATGTCAGTTTCTGGTCCTCTGTACCAGCTATAATTAACACAGAGCTTGTCACTTTCTGAAAAATCCACGAAATTGACAATTTTATCTGGATTTGCTCTTATCTTTTATTGCTGACAAGTTAGTTATACTCACTCAGAGCAACCTATTGTCAGTTACAGCTATTTTGAACACAGTACCTTTGAGAATTATAATTGTAACTACTATTTTATTCAGCTCATGACAATCTCTTCTTCATAAGTATTTTATTTAGTTGTCTCACTGACTGTGATGTCTGGATTACAGAGTGACCTGTGCTGTGCTGTTCAGAGTTTCAGGTTTTTTGAGGATTAGCTTGCCCTATCACTTTCCATCTCTAAGTGAAAACGGGAGCATGACCTATCCCTGCCAGCTTCTGTTATGTGAATGTGAAAGAATAATTATCAGTCTCTACCTGTTTCTACAATACGAATATGAACATGTATTTATCAATCTGTAATTGACAATTTCTGTGGAGTAAATGTATAAATGCAGACAAAGTGTGGTTTCTGCTGTGTGAATGTGAGAGTCTTATTCTTGACCTGTACCCATCAGGTTATGCAATGTGAAACTGGGAGCGTAGTTATCAAACTGTACCTGATACTTTCTGTTACATGAATAAGACTGTCTAGTTATCCAGTTATAATAAAATTTCTGCTCTGTGAATGAGTGATTGTAGTTCTCAACTTTCCCTATCAGCTTCTGCTAGATGAATACCTGAGTACAATTATCAATCTGTACTTGCCAGCTTCTGCTGAGTGACGTAGTGAGAGTACCGGTCAGTTCCTGCTGTGTGAACGTGAAAGTTTAGGTATCAATCCATAACTCTCAGTTTCTAATATGCAAATATGCAAATAGTTGCCAACCTGTTCTTGTCAGTTTCTTCTGTGTCAGTGTGATTACCCATCTGTGCCTGTCATTTTCTGCTATGTGAACGTATGAGTGCAGCTGTCAGTGTATTCCTGTCAGTTTCTGCTGTGTCATAATGGGGCGGCACGGTGGCACAGTGGTTAGCACTGCTGCCTCGCAGCGCCAGAGACCCGGGTTCAATTCCCGACTCAGGCGACTGACTGTGTGGAGTTTGCACGTTCTCCCCGTGTCTGCGTGGGTTTCCTCCGGGGGCTCCGGTTTCCTCCCACAGTCCAAAGATGTGCAAGTCAGGTGAATTGGCCATGCTAAATTGCCCGTAGTGTTAGGTAAAGGGGTAAATGTAGGGGTATGGGTGGGTTACGCTTCGGCGGGTCGGTGTGGACTTGTTGGGCCGAAGGGCCTGTTTCCACACTGTAAGTAATCTAATCTAAGTAATAATGTGAATTTAATTATTAATCTATCCCTGTCAGTTCCTGCTTCGTGACTGTGTGTGTATAATTATCAAAACCCGAGAGGTACATTTTGATAGGTGAAACCAGGAGTGTTAGTATTATTCTGTTCTGGTCAGTTTCAGCTTTGAGAATGCGAGTGTTGTATTCAGTTTCTGTGCTGTCAACATTTGAGTGTGGTTATCAATTGAGGAGAAAGTGAGGTCTGCAGATGCTGGAGATCAGAGATGGAAACGTGTTGCTGGAAAAGCGCAGCAGGTCAGGCAGCATCTAGGGAACAGGAGAATCGACGTTTCGGGCATTAGCCCTTCTTCAGGAATGAGGAAAGTTGGTCCAGCAGGCTAAGATAAAAGATAGGGTGGAGGGACTTGGGGAAGGGGCGTCAGAAATGTGATAGGTGGAAAGAGGTCAAGGTGAGGGTGATAGGTCAGACTGGGGTGGGGGGGGGGAGAGGTCGGGAAGAAGATTGCAGGTTAGGAAGGCGGTGCTGAATTTGATGGATTTGACTGAGACAGGCTGGGGGGAGGGGAAATGAGGAAACTGGTGAAATCCGAGTTCATCCCTTGTGGTTGGAGGGTTCCTAGCCGGAAGATGAGGCGTTCTCAATTGTTTTCAATTGTTTTCTAGTCAGATGTGAGTTGTTTATCAATCTGTACCTGTCAGTTTCTTAAGTGACTGTTGCTATCAGCCTGTACCTGTCAATGTAGTGAGTTGTCAATATATCAGATATGGGAGTTTAAGGAGAGTTTACCTGTTACTGTGGATTATATCTGCAATAAATGCTGTTGGTTGCAAATCCGATCAGATCGAATGGATTGGTTGGAGAGACAGAGGCAATGAGGAATTTGCAACAGCGACGGTATGTGATGGATGGCAATTAGAGGAAGGGGGAAAAGTCACAGATAGAGTCACATAGATGGGTTAACTCCAGGAAAGGTAAGAGAGGTAGGCTGCTAGTGCAGGGGTCTTCCGTGGCTATCCCCATTTCAAACAAGTATGCTGTTTTGGAAAATGTAGAGGGTGATCGATTCACAGGGGAACATAGCACGAACAGCCAAGATTTTGGTATTGAGACTGGCTCTAATGCAATGAAGGATACATCGGGTTCCAAGAGATAAATTGTGTTAGGGGCTCTCTGGTCCGAGGTACAGACAGACGTTTCTGTGATCAGAAGTGAAAAATCAGCATGGTGTATTGCTTTCCTGATGCCAGGATCAAGGCTGTTTCAGAATGCTATCAAGGGGGAGAGGGGCCAGCAAGAGGTCATTGTCCACATTGAAACTAATGACATAGGAAGGGAAAAGGTTAAGATTCTGAAGGGAGATTTCAGAGAGTTAGGCAGGAATTTAAAAAGAAGGTGCTCGAGAGTAGTAACGTCTGGATTACTCCCGGTGCTACGAGCTAGTGAGGACAGGAATAGATGAATGCATGGCTGAGGAGCTGGTGTTTGGGAGATGGATTCACATTTTTCGATTGTTGGAATATCTTTTGGGGTAGAAGTGACCAGTACAACAAGGCCGGATTGCACATAAATTGGAAGGGGACTAATATACTGGCAGGGAAATTTGTTAGAGCTGCTCAGGAGGATTTAAACTAGTAAGGTGGGGGTGGGACCCAGGGAAATAGTGAGGAAAGAGATAAATCTGAGACTGGTACAGTTGAGAACAGAAGCGAGTCAAACAGTGAGGGCAGGCAGGGACAAGGTAGCCTAATAAATTAAACTGCATTTATTTCAATGCAAGGGGCCTAACAGGGAAGGCAGATGAACTCAGGGCATGGTTAGGAACATGGGACTGGGATATCATAGCAATTACAGAAACATGTCTCAGGGATGGGCAAGACTGGCTGCTTAATGTTCCAGGATACAAATGCTATAGGAAGGAGAGAAAGGGAGACAAGAGAGGAGGGGGAATGGTGTTTTTGATAAGGGATAGCATTACAGCTGTACTGAGGGAGGATATTCCCTGAAATACATCCAGGGAAGTTATTTGGGTGGAACTGAGAAATAAGAAAGGGATGATTACCTTATTGGGATTATATTATAGACCCCCTAACAGTCAGAGGGAAATTGAGAAACAAATTTGCAAGGAGAGCTCAGCTATCTGTAAGAAGAATAGGGTAGTTATGGTCGGGGACTTTAACTTCCCAAACATAGACTGGGTAAAAATAATGACTGCAGATGCTGGAAACCAGATTCTAGATTAGAGTGGTGCTGGAAAAGCACAGCAGTTCAGGCAGCATCTGAAGAGCAGGAAAATTGACATTTTGGACAAAAGCCCTTCATCAGGAATACAGGCAGAGTGCCTGCAGGGGGGAGAGATAAATGAGAGGAGGGTGGGGTGGGGAGAAAGTAGCATAGAGTACAATAGGTGAATGGGGGTGGGGATGGAGGTGATAGGTCAGGGAGGAGGGTGGAGTGGATAGATGAAAGGAAGATAGGCAGGTATGACAAGTCATGGGGACAGTGCTGAGCTGGAAGTTTGGAACTGGGGTGAAGTGGAGGAAGGGGAAATGAGGAAACTGGTGAAATCCACATTAATGCCCTGGGATTGAAACTGGGACTGCCATAGTGTTAAGGGTTTAGATGGAGAGGAATTTGTTAAGCGTGTACAAGAACATTTTCTGATTCAGTGTGTGGATGTTCCTGCTAGAGAAAGTGCAAAACTTGACCTACGCTTGGGAAATAAGGCAGGACAGGTGACTGAGGTGACAGTAGGGGAGCACTTTGGGGCCAGCGATCATAATTCTATTTGTTTTAAAATTGTGATAGAAAAGTATAGATTGAATCTAAACGTTAGGCGAAAGTGAGTATTGCCAATGCTGGAGATTAGAGTTGAGAGTGTGGTGCTGGAAAAGCACAGCAGATCAGGCAGCATCCAAGGAGCAGGAAAATTGACGTTTCGGGCAAAAGCCCTTTATCATCCTGATGAAGGGCTTTTGTTGAAAATGTTGATTCTTCCTGCTCCTCCGATGCTGCCTGACCTGCCATGCTTTTCCAGCACCACACTCTCGGATCTAAAAGTTGAAGTTCTAAATTGGAGGAAGGCTAATTTTGACGGTATTAGGCTAGAACTTTCAAAAGCTGATTGCTGATAGATGTTTGCAGGTAAAGTGATGGCAGGAAAATGTGAAGCCTTCAAAAATTAGATAACGAGAGTCCTGAGACAGTATATTTCTGTTCGGGTGAAAGTAAAGGCTGGAAGGTAAAAGGAATGCTGGGTGACTAGAAAAGTTAAGGTTTTGGTTAAAAAAAGACAGAAGCATACGACAGGAATAGACAGAAGAGATCAAGTGAATCCTCAGAGTATAAAGGCAGTAGGAGTACATACTTAAAAGAGAAATCAGGAGGGCAAAAAGGAAAACATGACATAGCTTTGGTAAATAGGGTTAAGGAGTATTTGAAGGGTTTTTATAAATACATTAAGGACAAAAGAGTAATTCTGGAGAGAATAGGGCCCCTCAAAGAATAGCAAGGAGATAGGGGAGATACTAAATGAGTATTTTGCATCAGTGCTTACTTTGGTGAAGGGCATGTAAATTCTACAATATGGGGAAATAGATGGCGACATCTTGAAAAATATCCATATTAGAGAGGAGGTGGTGCTGGATATCTTGAAACGCACAAACGTAGATAAATCACCAGGACCTGATCAGGTACCGTAGAACCCTGTGGGAAGCTAGGGAAGTGATTGCTAAGCCCCTTGCTGAGATATGGAAATGTGTTGCTGGAAAAGCACAGCAGGTCAGGCAGCATCCAGGGAACAGGAGAATCGACGTTTCGGGCATAAGCCCTTCTTCAGGCCCTACTGCCTGAAGAAGGGCTTATGCCCGAAACATCGATTCTCCTGTTCCCTGGATGCTGCCTGACCTGCTGTGCTTTTCCAGCAACACATTTCCAGCTCCGATCTCCAGCATCTGCAGACCTCACTTTCTCCTTCTTGCTGAGATATTTCTACCATTGATAGGCACAGGTGAGGTGCTGGAAGATTGGAGGTTAGCTACCGTGGTGTCACTGTATAAGATTAGATTAGATTACTTACAGCGCAGAAACAGGCCCTTCGGCCCAACAAGTCCCTCCGAAGAGCAACCCCTAACACTACAACCAATTTAGCATGGCCAATTCACCTCACCTGCACATCTTTGGACTATAGGAGGAAAGCGGAGCACCCGGAGGAAACCCATGCAGACACGGGGAGAATGTGCAAACTCCACACAGTTTCCAAGGTGGGAATTGAACCCGGGTCTCTGGCGCTGTGAGGCAGCAGTGCTAACCACTGTGCCACCGTGCTACCCTAAGAAATGTGATAAGAAAAAGCCAGGGAACTATAGACTGGTGAGCCTGGCGATGATCAGTAAGTTGGAGGACGTGTATTTGGAAAAGCAATGATTGATTCCAGATAGTCAGCATAGTTTTATGCATGGAAAATCATGTCTCACGAACTCGATCGAGTTTTTTGAAGAATTAACAAGGAGGATTGATGAGGGAAGAGCGGTGGACATGATCTATAAGGACTTCAGTAAGGGATTCGATAAGGTTCCTCATAGGAGACTGGCTAGCAAGGTTAGCAACTTGCGAATCATTTCAGAGAATATCTCTCAGATACCCGCACCAAGCAACCCCATTGTCATGTGGCTGAACACTAACTCCCCTCCCACACCTGCAAGGACATATAGGTCCTGGGCCTCCTCCATCACCGAACCTTAATTTAGTTTAAATGTTTTAAGGCTGTAGATGTACTAAAATGTAATGTTGAATTATAGAACACATTTACTGCACCAGAAAATAGACAGGCAGGAAGGCTCAGAAAAAGGGGGGATCTCAAGGAATGCAGAAGATAGGGACATCTGGTCGTACCAAGAGATAACAGGACGCTGTAAGGCAATTAAGAACATTTGCCTTAGCATTGGTGAATCTGTGCGAACAGGACACCAAGTGATAACATTCACAGCCGTTCCCTTGTGAAATTAATGACTTGAGTTCAAAAGGACACTAGAGGGAGAGACCATTTTAGTGCTGAGGCCTGGAGAAATTTAATTCTTCGTGCTTATCTTTTATGGATTGCATTTAACTGCATTTTGGGACTCCATGATGATATTGAGTAGCCATTACCAATTACTAATTACAAACTCTGCAAAAGGTAATATTAATGAAGCTTTAACTTACTTGCTGTTTTTGCCAACCACTCTGCAGACCTTACAGACTTTAGATCAGAGTGGTGCTGGAAAAGCACAGCAGGTCAGGCAGCATCTGAGGAGCAGGAAAATCAACGTTTTGGACAAAAGCCCTTCATAGACTTCTATTCCTGATGAAGGGCTTTTGCCCGAAACGTCAATTTTCCTGCTCCTCAGATGCTGCCTGACCTGCTGTGCTTTTCCAGCACCACTCTGATCTAAACTCTGGTTTCCAGCATCTGCAGTCCTCACTTTTGCCTAGACCTTACAGACTGCCCTACTGTCAATTCTAACTAGTCAGATCTTATGTTTTATTTGAATTTGAATTACAAACTTGAAAAGAAGGCATCTAATTCGAGACTAATTGATCATTTTAAATACAACTGTGCAGTAACATTTCTGCCTCAGGTACAGAATGATTCTGTGCTTAAGATAAAAAGCAGGAATCTGCTCACAGCTTAAAATTATTCTACACCTAACATCGAAGAAATTCTGACACAATCTGTCGGGAAGCCATTTTATGGTTAAAAGTTTGCCCTCCTTGCTAATAAGCCATTTGGTAAAACAATGATATCAGCCATGCGAGCTGTGCAAGGTTACCTTATGACATCTTTCATTTAATTTAGACTGGTACTTTATAGGAACTTAGCTCGCCAGCAGATGCTTAACTCAACTGGATATGTTTTTCCCACCTGATGGTTAGTTCAAGGCCTGTAGGAGTGATCAGTCAAGTGCACACAGATCTGTCAATTAACCTTTCTTCCTTATGAATTATTGTCTTTCACTGTTATCTAGGAGAAAGTGAGGACTGCAGATGCTGGAGACCAGAGCTGAAAATGTGTTGCTGGAAAAACGCAGCAGGTCAGGCAGCATCAAAGGAGCAGGAGAATCGACATTTCGGGCATAAGCAGTACATCGGAGTAGCCTGCTAAAGCATTTGAAGAGCTGCTACCCTATTCTCCTAGGTTATTATAACCTAGTTAGTTTAGTTTATAGGTTCCTGAAGAAGGGCTTATGCCCGAAATGTCAATTCTCCTGCTCCTTTGATGCTGCCTGACCTGCTGCACTCTTTCACTGTTATCTGTCTAATTAAGAACATGCAATGTTTTTGCAAACTTTTGTATACAGGAAGCCACTTTGTAGCAGTACATCAGAGTAGCCTGCTAAAGCATTTGAAGAGCTGGTACCCTATTCTCCTAGGTTATTAGAACCCAGTTAGTTTAGTTTATAGGTATCAGTGTTATGTTGTAACAGTGATGCTATTGGTGAATTGGGGTTGGTGCCCCTGTAGATCAGTAGTTTTGTGAAGATTTAAAGTAGGTAGGATAAATATGGGTGTAACTCTAGATAAGATGAAAGACAAATGTCCTCAAATGGAAATAATAAGTCTGTATCCTAACTATGAGAAACAATTAAAGGGAATATCGGCTGCAGCTGCTCAACAAGACAAGGATTGGTCTCTAGGAGGCACACATGATTTAACTCTACTCATTAAAATTGAACAAAGGATTTGGGGGAAAAAGGGAAGTAAGCAGAAATAAGTCATATCAGTGTAGAAAAAGGTAGCTAGGGAAAAATAGGAAAAATCCATGCAAATCATCATGGAGACAAAACTGTATTAAAATAGGGAATTAGTTCATTAACTGAGGAAGGATCTGAATTAAATTGGACAGAACTAAAACGTAAATGTGAAGCATATGATTTAGAAGCAGAATTGGAATTGGCTAGAAAAAAAAGGAAAGCAAAGATTTAGAAATGCTGAAATGTCAGGGGCCCCAATGAAAATGAAATAAGAATAAGAACAGGCTGCAGCCAGGGCAGGACCAGACGAAAGTCAGAGATTGTTCCTTATACCTCATCCTCCCCTCTCCCAAAGATCCATAAAGAATCCTGATCCATCTGGAGATTTGGAGAAGGAAATATTTAATGCCTCTCCTCCTGTCAGCTGACCTCCTCAAAACTCACCCACAGTACAGCCAAGGCGAACACACTTCATAAAACAAAGTCGCCTGAACCCCCCTCCCTACTCTGAGGACCAATGTGCTGAGACCCATGCCCTTTCCCCAATGAATCACTTGTCACCGTGTGTTAGGAGTTTGCAATTGCACAGATGAGTGAATTTAAGGCCACAGATTTTGATCAAATCTCACTGCTGCTTTTAATATCAGTTCGTACTCTAACCAGACAGTGAAAGAAAATGATGCACTGCTGAAAGAACCAAAACCTTGCTAGTTTTTCAAAAAAAAGTATTTCAGTTCAACTTTAAAACAACCAGAAGTGCAAGTCAAATTCAAACTAATACAATTTAAGATTCCATTTGGAAGGATCAGGCCACCGTACAGGTTGACAATTACAACTCTGTCCCCTAATTAGTATTTACAGACAGCCTGTGGCATTCTACTGGTACCACATTTAATTCATTCAAGTAGTAAGGACATGTGGTTTCTACATGATTATTTTAAAACTGCACCCAGATTCTCCCAGCCATCCATACTGTGGGATTGGCTGCCTCTAATAGAACTTTAGATCTAAATGTAGAAGTCTGTACCTTCCATTCTGCAATATTCTTGCTTACCTCTAAACGTACTCAGCTCAGAATACGCTTCTCTCCTTAAATACTGCTCTCACATTAACCCGGTTACATTCCTACAGGGAGAACATCTTAAACTGCCTGATGCTCCCCATGATTGTGTTCTCATAAATTACCTTGTTACTAAACCACGTCTTTATCTTACCGATCAGGCTCTTATTAACCCAAACCTTACACTTTATGTCGGTGGTTCTTCTTCTATCTCTCCAGAAGGCAAACGCTTGTCAGGATATGCGATTGTCACTTTTTCCCCAGACACTAGAAGCTTATTCTGTCAACACACCCTGTTCCACCCAGCAAGCTGAACTCCTTGCTCTCACCAGTGCCTATATACTTACTAAAAGAAAGTCAGCTAATATCTATATTGATTTCCACTATGCCTTTGGATGTGCCCATAATTTTGTTCAACTTTGGCAGCAGCGCGGCTTCCTTAACTCATCAGGAACCCTTAAACTCAATGCTGCCTATGATGCTAATCTCATTGCTATTCAATTTCCCTGTCAATTGGCAATTATCAAATGTTCTGCTTACTCCTCTGATGTTTTCGAAGTCACTAAAGGCAACAACGCTGTTGACACAGCTGCTAAGAAAGCAGCTCTTGAGCAAAAAGACATGGATACTCAAATGACAAATAGGAAACTAAAGAGAGACCCTCCTATTTCCTCTTCTGACACCCCAACCATGCCAGACCGAGAGCAAATATAGACCCAGCAGGGGGACGCCTCTGATGGGAATAGATAAAGACGGATGAAGCATGGTTATTATGTGAATAGTTATAATAAGCTTTGGGTTACACTGGTTGGACAGACATCTGCCCTACTCACTTTTGCCTATTCTAGTTGATTATGTTCATACGCATACACATGTAGGTATGGAGGGAATGGTGGACAGATTCTCCAATCTTGGTAGAATTCCCACCAGCAAGAAAAAGCAAAACAAGTATCTGCAAATTGCCTAATTCATCAAAAGTATAATCTGGGAAAGGAATAAAGTATCCACCAGGTGAAACTCCCTTGCCAAGTGCACCTTTTGATACTATCCAGTTAGATTTTATAGTTAGCTAAATGCCATGGTTATAAGTATTGTTTAGTGATAATCGATGTATTTAGTAATGGATTGAAGCTTATCCCTGTACTGACTGCACAGCAACAACTACTTGTAAAATTCTGTTTTAGGAAATCATACCCAGATTTGGAATACCAGTAACTGTCTCTTCTGATAATGGCCCCCACTTCTGTGTGGAGCTAAACAAGGAACTATGTAAGAGCTTGAATATGAATCAAAAATTCCATTGTGCCAACCATCCCCAAGCAGTGGGAATTGTAGAAAGAGCCAATGGTACCCTAAAATGTCAGCTAAGCAAATTGGTAGAAGAAGCAGGCCTTAATTGGCTGCAAGTACTCCAAATCGCCCTTTTTAATATGAGATCCATGACACAGAAAAAGACAAGATTCTCGGTAGCTGAACTAATATATGGAAAGCCCTTGAGGACTCCCTGGTCTGCACCATTAACTGCCCAACACCCTGTGGATGTGCATTTCATGGCAGAAAAGATGCACAGGTACCTTATTAAGCTAACAAAAGCATGGCAGTCTCAGAACAAAGAACGAACAAAGAAAATTTACAGCCCAGGAACAGGCCCTTTGGCCCTTCAAGCCTGAGCCGATCCAAGTGTACTATCTTATCATCAAGAAGTCAAGTAAGCTTATCAGATACCAGGGAAGGAAGAAGAAAGAGCTCCAATGTTTAAAGACATTAACCCTGGTGACTACATACTATTGAAAGACTTTAATTGTGGGAAATTGGGACCCCCTGGAAAAGTCCTTATCAAGTTCTTCTGACAACTGAAACTGCAGTAAATGTAGAAGGATGCTCAACATGGGTTTAAAAAGGACATTGCAAGTTTGTAACCCCCTCACAGTTCTAGTGTTAGTCCTGATACAGGCATCCGATGAAAGCCCAACCCAAGTACATGCGCCCAAATGTAACCAACCCTTCTGTGATAACTCAGACCAGCTAAAACTCCAATGTGACTGTATGTATGATACCTGTACTAATACCATTGGAAGTTATGAATGCAGCTGCCCAGCTGAAACTCATTTAAACTACTCACATTGCGTATCCAAACATCACTCTCGACCTTATTGTCATCCTTGCAACACTTTTATGCCAGTCATCGAGATAGCATAATTCCATAACCTCGTCCATTCTGTCAACCGCAAATTGCTACCTTGAGATGCTTGTCTGTTCCCTTTTCAAAATGAACCATACAGATTGCAGTATTAAGCACATAGTACAGAAATCACCAAACCCGAAGGCACCTATTGCCATGAGACTGACCACTTATACCTTCTTGACGGAATCCTATCCTATCCAACCTACCGCCACTGACAGAAATACCTTTATACGTTTCCTGTATTCAGTAGCTACAGTAATTAACAAGACAAGCTGGAAAGATGAAGAAAGACCAAAAATACTATGCACTCCCAATCCTCCTCCTGTTACTAATGTTTTCTTTATTCAAGCTAAGCCCCCTGACCCATGTGTTATCTGCTTACTCTTCCATCATTCTAATGCCCTTACCACTTTTCACCCCCCACTATGAGATGCCTGAAGTAGATGATGAATGGAACACCCACCAGCAGATGAATCAGTTTGAAACAATAAGTAGAAGAAAAACAAAATGGGACTGACAACTTCTTCCATCAACAAACCTGGTGGTCCAGTTTGCTGGGAGGCATTATTCCTGGCTGGGGAGTTGAGATGGCCCTATATCAGATAAGTAATCTTGTATATGATATCACAAATCTTGCCAACTCTACTGCCCATGTTTTGAAACTGGTGAACTAAAAGTTACAGGAGACTCGGATGATGACGCTTCAGAATCTACAAGTGCTAGACTTCCTCCTTGCTAAAGAAGGAGACGCCTGTTCAGTCATTGGCCTGCAAAGTTGCACCTACATCGATGATTTCTTGAAAGACATTTTGGACAACACAGATGTCATCAACAAAAAGCGTCAAGGTGCAGGGAAGGTACCTGCCCCACCATCATCCGAGTTATGGATGGAGTTTTACTTGCTGCCTATGGTCACTGTAAGGATGGATCCCATGTGGGATGTACTGATAATCCTTGGTTTCATCCTAGGATGATACAGTGCCGTCCACTTATGCATGAAATGGACCGTACATTGCCATTCACCTAAGCCAAAGAGGAATCTGATTAATTGACTCATGTTTCCCCCTCTACATCCATGCCTGAACCTCCATGCTGAAATCCAGTATTTTTCAGGCTCTGCTCCTCTGGACGATGACTCGCAAGAGAAGGCGCTTGACTTATTAAGAATACAAATTGACTGAATGGACTAAGTATACTTGTATAAGCTAAGTGGTTGTCATGAAATGATAAAACAAGGAAATAAGAATGTCTATAGCCTTAAAACCTGTCTTTAAACATTTAGACTAAAACATAATGCTGAATTATAGAACACATTTACTGCACTAAAAAATAGACAGGCAGGAAGGCTCAGAAAAAGGGGGATCTCAAGAAACGTAGAAGATAGGGACATCTGGGCTCACCAAGTAATAACAGGATGCTGTAAGGCAATTAAGAACATTTGCCTTAGCATTGGTGAATCGGTGTGAACAGGATACCAAGTCATAACATTCACAGCCATTCCCTTGTGAAATTAATGAGAGAGTGTTTGATTGTGACTCTGAAATGAAACACGGTACTATCAAAATCTTTGTAATTAACGGTCGGATGCTGCCAATCATAATGGATTCACTTTACCCCTTGCAAGCGGGGCGGACACAGAGAAAGAAAAAAAACATTGCTGACTGGAGTTCAAAAGGACATGACAGAGGGAGACCATTTTAGTGCTGAGGGTATTGGAGCCTGTAGAAAATTAACTCTTAGTGCTTATCTGCTATGGATTGAATTTAACTGCATTTTGGGACTCTATGACAATATTGAGTAGCCATTACCAGTTACTAATACAAACTCTGCAAAAGCTAATATTAATGAACTTACTTACTGTTCTTGCAGACCACTCTACAGACCTAACAGACTGCCCTACTGTCAATTCTAACAAGTCAGATCTTATGTTTTATTTGAATTTGAATCACAAACTTGAAGAGACGACATGTTTAATTCGAGACTAATTAATCATTTTAAATACAACCTTGCAGTAACATTTCAGCCTCAGGTACAGAATGATTCTGTGCTTAGGATAAAAAGCAGGAATCTGCTCACAGCCTAAAATTATTCTAAACCTAACACCGACGAGATTCTGACACAATCTGCTGGGAAGTCACTGTGGTCAAGTTTGCGTTCCTCGCTAAGAAGCAAATTTGTAAAACAATGATGTCAAACATGCGAGCTGTGCAAGGTTACCTTATGACATCTCCCATTTAATTTAGACTGGTACTTCTTTATAGGAACTTATCACTCCAGCAGATGCCTAACTCAGCTGGGTATGTTTTTCCCACCTGATGGATAGCTCAAGTCCTGTGGGAGTGATCAGTCAAGCGCACACAGATATATCAGTTAAATTTGCTTTCTTCCAAATTATTGTCTTTCACTGTTATCTGTCTAATTAAGAACATGCAATGTTTTTGTAAACTATTGTATAAAGGAAGCCAGTTTGTAGCAGTACATCGGAGTAACCTGCTAGGGCACTTGAAGAGCTGGTACTCTACTCTCCTAGGTTATTAGGGCCTAGTTAGTTTAGCTTCTAGGTATCAGTGTTATGTTGTAATAGTGATGCTAATAGTGAATAAAGGAGATGACTAAAATTAAACTAAACTGTTTATCAGAGGTTTTTATTCCGGACTTCCAAAGAGTATGATCTCTGGGACGAACCAAGAGAGAGGCCACAAGGGATTCCCTGGGCCGTCTCAAATCTTACTTTAATATAACCACCTAAAGTCTGGAGGAAGAAAACCTGATGCTACAAAGATATCCGTCAGGGTCTTTCTTCTCTCGCCACGCCTAGCAACCTGGGATAAATGCCGTCCGGTCCTGGGGATTTGTCCACCTTAATAACTTCTAGCCTACCTAACACATCTTCTCGACTTATGTCAACATGATCCAGAGTAATCAAGCTTCAACCTCTAATCTCAACAGTCATCATGTTCCTCTCCTCCGTGAGCACTGATGCAAAGTAATCATTCAGAATCTCCCTCATTTTCTCAGGTTCGACACACTGCCTTCCTTCCTTCCTTATCCTTTAGTGGACCAATCCTTTCTATAGTTACCCGCTTGCTTCTTATTTAAGCATAAAAGGCTTAGGGATTCTCCATAATTCTGCTCGCTGAAGCAATGTCATGACCCTTTTTAGCCTGCTTGATTCCTCGTTTAAGAATGGTCCTACTCTCCTGATATTCCTCCAGGGCCCGTTCTGTTCTTAGCTGCCTGCACCTTATGTATCCTTCCATTTTCCTCATGGCTAGTCATACGATTTCTCCTGTCATCCATGGTTCACGATTCTTGTTTTCCCGAACCCCTGTTTTCAATAAGACATGCCTATCCTGCACTATTTTCAACCTATCTTTGAAAGCCTCCCAAATATCAAATGTGGACTTCCCTTCAAATGGCTATGTCCAATCCCCATTTCACAGCTCCTGTCTAATTTTGGTAAAATTGGCCTTGGCCCAGCTGAGTACGCTTCCCTTTGGACCACTCTCATCTTTGTCTAATAGTATTCTAAAACTTACAGAATTGTGGTCACTGTTCCCAAAGAAATCCCCCACCGCAACTTCTACCACCTAGCCTGGCTCATTCCCCAAAACCAGGTCCAATATGGCCACTTCCCTCATCAGACTATTGACATACTGCTCTAGAAAACTCTCCTGGACGCTTCTTACAAATTCTGCCCCATCCAGACCTCTGGCACTAAGTGTATCCCAGTCAATGTTGGGAAAATTAAACACAGGTGAGGCATCAGAGGAATGCAGGTTTGCTCATGTTGTCCCCCTGTACAAGAAGGGTAGTAAGGATATTCCGGGTAACTACAGACCAGTGAGCCTGATGTCAATGGTGGGAAAGTTGCTGGAGAAGGTACTGAAGGATAAACTCTATTTATATTTGGAAAAGAATGTGCTTATCAGTGATAGGCAACATGCTTTTGTGCAGGGGAGATCGTGCTTTACCAACTTAATATAGTTCTTTGAGGAAGTGACCAAGTTGTTCGATAAATGAAGGACTGTACATGTCATACACATGGACTTTAGTAAGGCGTTTGATAAGGTTCCCCATGGTAAACTAGCAGAGAAAGTGAAGTCACGTGGTATGCAGGGTGTTCAAGCTAGGTGGATAAAGAACTGGTTGAGCAACAGGAAACAGAGAGAAGTAGTTGAAGGGAGTTTCTCGAAAAGGAGAAAGGTAACCAGTGGTGTTCCACAGGGATCAGTGCTGGGGCCACTGTTGGTACGATCAGCAAGTTTGCAGATGACACGAAGATTGGTGGAGTAGCAGAAAGCACAGGGGACAGACAAAGTATACAGGAGACTATAGATAGACTGGAGAGTTGGGTGGAGAAGTGGCAGATGGAGTTCAATCCAGGCAAATGTGAGGTGATGCATTTTGGGAAGTCTAATTCTAGAGCGAATTATACAGTAAATGGAAGAGCCTTGGGAAAAGTTGATGAGTAGAGAGATCTGAGAGTTCAGGTCCATTGTACCCTGAAGGTTGCTGCACAGGTGGGTAGAGTGGTCAAGAAGGCATACGGTATGTTTGCCTTCATTGGACGGGGTATTGAGTATAAAAGCTGACAGTCATGTTAAAATTCTGCAAGACATTGCTTCGGCTGCATTTAGAATACTGTGTCCAGTTCTGGTCACCACATTACCTTGTTTGTGCTTCAGGCCTGGCAGCATCTGTCCAGAGACAGATAGAGAGAAAGCGGAGTCAACGTTTCGAGTCCGGGGCAGCCGTCCTTCGGGAGAGTGGCCTTTGGTCTTGATGTGCCGCCGCACAATTTCTTGTTCACTCCCACCTCTCTGTCTGTGTGTATTTGTCATTATTATTGAGTTTGGCGAGTCCCGGAGCCGGCCCTGTTGTTTCTCTCTCCTGAAAGGGTTGTCCCTTTAAAGAGTCTTTCCCCTGAAGCAGCTGCTAACGGTCACTTGGGGCACGAGGCGGCCGTTAACCGCCATCTCGCGCGGGGCCTGAAGCTAAAATGGCGCCGGGGCCACGCGGGAAGGAAAAGCGCCGAGGGAGAGCGGACTGTGTCAACATGTCCCGTTCCCGAGGGTCAGGATGGTGGTTATTGGGGGGTGAGGGGGACAGGAGAGATCCCCCCCTCCCAGTGAGGCATCTTGTATAAACCGCGAGGTCTCTCTCCGTCTCCCTGTCTCTACATCTATTTCTCTCTGTAACTTTGATTATCCATTGCTTTAACTCTCTGACTAGGTCGATTGATCTTGTACAAACGCGAAGTCTCTCTCTCTATGTATCTCTGTGTCTCTATCTCTCTCTCTGTTTGACTGTTTATGACTTGCTTTAACTCTGTCGATTAATCTCGATGACGCTGTGATTTTGGGCCTCTTTCTGACTCTGTTTGACTTTGTTTCTTTAAAACTCTTATGTCCCTGTGTGTGTCTATGTCTCCCTACCTCTCTGTGACCCTGTGTCTTTCTCTGACGCAGTGACTCTAACTCTCTCAGACTATGGTGAGAGTACTGTTTCTTGCTGAACACAACAACAACTCCTGCCTTAGAAAAGTGCCTAACAGTTTGCTTTAATCACAGGCATCCCTGTGTTAGTCCTAGAGCTGACTGCCCGCTCCTGGAAATAAAGTAGTGGGGGGAGACAGTACCTCGTTAAACTACTCTGTTTGACCCCAGTTGAATATATTTTCTGTAAGGGTGGTGAAGAGATTTAGTGGGAATACTCCAATCACTGCAGAACTGTACACACAATCATCAACATCAGCAAACGTCAAGCGTGCAATTAGCACTGTGCTGTTTCTAACCAGCAGGCAGAGTCTCTCCTGAATAGCAAATGTATCACCATTTCAGTGAGTTGTTAAGCACCTCTATACAAATCAACATTATCAGAGCAATGTGATGGCACTGGGGAGCATGCAGTGGGAGATTTACCGGGATGTTGCCTTGGGGGCTGGAGAGTTTCAGTGATGGAGAGAGATTGTTTTCCTTAGGGCAGAGCAGATTGAGAGTGTGAGGACATGATTGAGATGTATAAAATGATGAGAGGTGTGGACAGAAAGAAACCTCCCCCACCCCCTTGAAAGAAGAATCAATGACTGGGGAGGGGCATAGATTGAAGGTAAGGGGCAGGAGGTTCAGAGGGGGATGTGAGGGAAAACATTTTCACTCAAAGGGTGGGAGGGAATCTGGAACTCACTGCCTGTAAGGGTAGGAGAGGCAGAAATCCTCATCACATTGAAGAACGATTTAGATGTGCACTTCCAATCCAAGGCTAGAGTCAGATTAAGTGATCCTTAATGTTTCATATGTATATTGTTGCAGAAATGGGGGCTTGGATAAGGTGAGTAGCCAAGGTCTTTTTCCCCAGGGCAGGGAGTCCAAAACTAGAGGGCAGTGGTTTAGGGTGAGATGGGAAAGATTTAAAAGTGACCTGAGGGGTAACTTTTTCACACAGAGGGTGGTGTGTATTTGGAATGAGCTGCAAGAGGAAGTGGTAGAAGTGGGTACAGTAACAACCTTTCAGAGACATTTGGAAAGATACATGGATAAGAAAGGTTTTGACGGATATGGGCCAAACACAAGCAAATGAACTAGTTCCATTTGGAGACCTGGTCAGCATAGATGTGTTGGGATGAAGGACCTATTTCTGTTCTGTGACCTTACGAACAGAATTGTATGGTACACACAATAGTATGGTATTAGAAAACAAAGAGGTGGTTGCTTTTGACTGGCATTGATGATGATCAAAGTGGGGTGCGGGATGGGGACAGTGATAGCAACCCCCAGGATGTTGACAGTGTGGTGGGATGGACTGTGATAGTAACCCGCAGGATGATGACAGTGGGGGGGGGGGGGGGTGGGAACAGTGACGGTAACCCCCAAGATTTGACACTGCAGGGGTTGGGGACTGCGTTGTAATACCATTGAACATCAGGAGGGCAATGGTTGGATGATGTACCATTTGACCATCCATAGTTAACACATCTTTCGAAGTGTAGATTTTACAACAGATGGAGACTTTACAATGACGTGAAATCTCAGTTGTTTTATTTCTCCTTTCTGTCAGTTATTATCCTGTCATAGAAGATAACATCTGCGAAAAAAAAGACAATTTCAACATCCAATCTTTTATTTCCTCTTTGTCTTGTTTTGTTCCAGTTCCTGTTGCTGGGGTTTTCCTCACCCCCAGAGTCAGTAAAATGGAGGTTCCGATTGGGAATCGTCTTGTTTGAGAATGTGTATTGTGTCGAGGTACAGGACTGTACTTTCAATGGTACTTTCAAAGATAAGCCTTAAACAATGCCAACGGGAATTACAACTTTAGCTCAGACAGGAGAGAGCTGGCCATTGAATCCTTCCAGTCCCAGCACCAAGGTAGATACCTTGTTGCGATCACCAGGGGTTGGAACAATATTTAATGTGACCAGGAATTCCATCAACCTCACAGAGCCAGGTAATTCATTCTTCATCTTTGATCTGTGCTCGTTCTTCACTGGAGTCCAGTTGAAGTCTTGACATGAACACTAAAAAATTGCTTCAGAAACTCAGCAGGTCGGCAGCATCTGTGAGGGGAAGGGAGAGAGAGAGTAATATCCTTTCTCAGATAAAGGAGGCCTTCATAGCGAGAGGATTCAAGTCCAAATGCAGGGATGTCTCATTACAATTGGACAGGGTGAGACCACACCCTGGAGAACTCTGTGTGCAGTTTGGGGTTTCCTTATTTGAGGAAGGATATTGTGCCTATGGAAGGAGTGCAGTGAAGGCTTCCCAGAGTGATTCCTGGGATGGCAGGACTGACAGATAGAGAGAAACTGGAATGGTTATGATGACACAGGAGTTTAGAAGAATTAAGGGGGAATCTCACAGAAACCTATAAATTTGAACAAGGACGAAATAGAATAAACATGGGAAGGGTGTTCCCAGTGACTGGGCGGAGAGTCCAGAACCAGGGGGTCACAGTCAAAAGGAAATGGAGTGGGACTGAGATGGGGAGTAATGTCTTTACCCGGAGAGTGGGGAGCCTGTGGAATTCTGTCACAGAAAGCAGTCAGGGCCAGAATACTGAATGTTGTTCAGGAAGGAGCTGGATTGAGTTCTTTGGGGTTAAAGGGAGGGTGTGGGGAGACAGGGGACTGTGTTGGGTGATCAGCCATGATTCCTTTGAATGGGCGGAGAAGACGAGAGGGGCCGAATGGCCGCCTCTTGATGATATTTTTGATGTTTCTCTGTGAATGGTGGAGGACAAGGCAAGTTTTGCCTCGATATATGCAGGCCGTGAAAATGAGGGACAGTAATTTCTAGTTGACAATTTAGAGAGAGTTGGTGTAGAGTTTAGCATCGAACAGTTAGGGTTGGACTGGTGGGATATTATTAATGAGAGAGGCTGCAAAGAAACAATGATGCAATTGCAATGGTGAGGTTTGGAGGGAATTTTACATACACAAGGGTTTCCCTCCAAACGAACAAGTGTTGGCAGGGGGTTCAGGGCGACAGGAAACACTGGGGTTGGTGTTAGCGGTGGGGATGATGTTATTGACAGGAAATCCCTCTCTGAATCCAGCACAGGCACACAGCACTGAGATGGCAGTACTCATTATCCCACTGTTTCTGATCCTTTCTCTCCTCACATTGCTTCCCATTAAATTCCGGGATTGGAAACAAGGTGAGTGAGACACTCCAGCAGTTAACCCCGGCGATCGTTCTCCAGTTGGCACTCGATGTAGGTTTCAAACTGACGTTGCTCACATAGTGTATGAGGGTGTGTGTATGAGAGAGTATGTGTGTGTGTGTTTGAGTGAGAGTATGAAAGTGTACATGTCTGTGAGAGAGAGAGAGTGAGAGACACACAAACATTCTCATTGACACTTACGCATACTTTAACGTGCGCGCACACACAGTCAGTCAGTCACTTCTGCAGTGCACATTGTAGACCACACTTGAGAATCCGAACACCATCCAGGGACAACGCAGCCCCTGCTTGATTGGCACCACATCCACTCCGTCCACCACCCGCGCTCAGTAGCAGCTACGAGATGCCCTGCAGAAATTCACCAAAGATCCTCAGGCAGCACCTTCCAAACCCACAACCACGTCCATCTAGAAGGACAGGCACAGCAGATACATGAGAATACCATCTCTTGCACGTTTCCTTCTGAGCCACTCACCATCCCAACTTGGAAATATATCAGCCATTCATTTAGTGTCACTGGGTCAAACTCCTGTAGTTCCCTCTCTAATGGTATCGTGGGTCGACCTACAGCACAGGGACTGCAGCGGTTCAAGAAGGCAGCTCACTACCTCCTTCTCAAGGGGCCATCTCGAGATGGGTAATAAATTCTCGGCCTAGTCAGTGATTTTCACATCCCACAAGTGAATTAAAAAAGAAATAAAGCACTATTTTGGAACGTGCTTTCTGAGGGTGTGGGCAGGTTGAGCAAGTGGCAGATGAAATTACTTGGGGAGACATACAAAGTAATGTGTTGTGTTCAGAGGAATGGTCAGCACAGCTATAAACTAAAGATTAAAATTGGAATAGTTGTTGCTTGCGCATAAGTCAAAGAATCCAGTTTCATTTGCTAGCAGGAGAAGCTGAGTATTTGCAGTGAAACTTTCCAATGTTCTTTCTCTCTTATTTTCTCCAGCTGATTCTTCGAGCAGTTCCCGGTGGCACAGGTAGTTAAGTGAGGTGGTTAGCAACTTCAAACAGCATTCTGCATGGGTTTCCTCCGGGTGCTCCGGTTTCCTCCCACAGCCCAAAAATGTGCAGGTCAGGTGAATTGGCCATGCTAAAATTGCCCGTAGTGTTAGGTGAAGGGACAAATGTAGGGGAATGGGTCTGGGTGGGTTGCGCTTCGGCGGGTCGGTGTGGACTTGTTCGGCCAAAGGGCCTGTTTCCACACTGTAAGTAATCTAATCTAATCAAACACTGTCTGAATGGGCTGTAAATCACTCTGGGATGCAAACCCAGCAATTTTATATTTGTTAGACAAATTGGAGCAAATGAACTGTTGTGCCTGACTCATTTGCAAATCTAAAGCACAACAGTTCAAATTGACGACACACTCTCAATTTCCGTTAGACAGTGAACTGAGCGTTGGTCAGTACCATTAGCGGTGAGGTTATCCATTGCAGTTGGAAGAATTGAAAAAGGGAACTTATCATCTGAATAGGAGAGAAATTTCAAAGTGTCAGTGTAAAGTCTACAGCAGGTCACAAGGAAAATATTTATTGCGAAGGAATTGAGTATGGAAGTAGGTAATTGTTACTGCAACTGTACAAGTGATTGGGGTTTCCACATCCGGAGTACTGCAGACTGTTTTGGTCCCATTCCTTGAGAGATGTAGTTGAATTGGAGGGAGTTCAAAGGAGATCACTGAATTGATTGCCCAGATGAAAGTTTAGTCTTATGAGAAGAGACTGGTACAATTTTGATCTCTTTACTTGAGGACAGATGCAGTTTATACTGGAGATAGTTCAGAGGAGATTCACTCAATCATTTCCAGAGATGAAGGGTTTGTCTTAGATGAGAGATTGAGCAGTTTCTCTACAGTTGTAAGAGAGGAGATCTAACTGAAGGTTATAAGATGCTAAAGGGGGTATTAACAAAGGAGTTGGAGAGAGGATGTTTGCTAATGTGGGAGAATCTAGAACAAGAGGTTATCATTTGAGGATAAGGGGCTGGGCAGACTGAAAACAGAGGTAAGGAGGAATGAATTCTCTCAAATGAGGAGAGGGTTGTAAATCTGTGGGATCACTCCTCCCAACCCCCACCACTCAGGGCACTGCATCAATTGGAGGAGGAGACAAACAGATTGTTAATCAGTGATGGCAGTGCTTGCTGGAAAGTGGAGTTGAGGCTGAGATAGGATCAGCTGCGATCGTATGGATTAGCGGAGCAGGTTCCTGATGGGCCAAATGGACTCAACCTGATCCTAGCCTGTATGTTCTTCTGGAGTTATATTATTAGTTAGTAGCAAAACTACTAGGATGGAGAAAATTAAGTTTGATTTAACAAAATAGGTTTTAATTCGTGAACATTTGAAAATAAAGACAAAAGTGATTCCACACACATTTGGTGAAGGATGTTAGTTGAAAGAAACGAAAAGACAATACAAAGTAGGGGGTAAAGTTCTAAAGTGGGTGTAGGAGCAGAGGGAATTTGGGGTATATATCCACAGATCAGTGAAGGCGGCATAACACGGGGGAGAGCAGTTAATGAAACGCACAGCATCGTCAGCTTAATTAATAGGGGCATAGAGTCCGAGAACAAGGAGGTGATGTTGAAATTGTAAAAGACTACTGGTGGACCTCAGCTGGAACGTCAGGGAGAGAGTGATAACTGGTAGGGGGCGTTTCAACTTGAGGGTTACCATGCCTCACACAAAGGAAGGAATGGAGGAGGACAGTCCTTCATGGTAACCTCAGTCAGTGAGAGATTCAAACCCACGCTGTCGATGTTACTCCCCATTCCAAACCAGACATCCAGCCAACTGAGCTAACCTGACATCCAACACAAAGCAGAGAGCAGAAAAGAAATTAATTCTGGTGACAGCACAAGTACTGAATGGAGAATATTAGATCATATTGGAGATACATCTTTGGTCTGTTGGGTTTTTATTTTGCATGTGCGTAACACCTTACCTTCACAGGCAACAGTAGCTGAATTTGGAAATACATTTGACAAAGGGAGTTGGCCTTCTATTACCCAAGCTGGTTTTGTTCTGTTCTGGACACCTTACTTAAGGAAGGATGTTCAAACCCTGGAGACAGTGTTAAGGAGATTTATAAGAATGATCACAACGATGAGAGATTTTAGATTCAGGGAAAGGTTCAAGAGATTGAGCTTATTCTCTTTTGAGCAGAGAAGATGAAATGTTGACCTTATTGAGATGTTGGGAGTTTGAAAAATTCTGATAGGAAAGCAAATTATTGTTTCCTACTCATTGGTCTATTAGTAACTGGCTGGTCAGAATTTCAAGATTGTCAGTGAGAGAATGAGATGAGGAGAAACTTATTTAGGTTGTTGGGTTTGGAATGTGCTGCTTGGGAGAGTTGTGGAGGTGGATTCCATAGGTTTGAAAAGAGAGCTGGATATAAATTTGCAAGGGATGACGTTAGAGGGCTACGGAGATAGGGCTGGAGAGTGGGACTAGCGGGGTAGCTCGTTCGGGAGCTGGTACAGACACGAATGGTCACCTTCCGTACAGTATTCTGGCCCTGACTGCTTTCTGTGACAGAGTCTATGAACATACAAGTTCTGAGCCATATTCCGGACAATTCCAGGAAGTCATTCCTTGGGACCTTGGCTCAGTGACCTCATTGGCAGGGGTTTTGTACGCAAACAGCAGCAAATTGTTGTCATGAGTGGGATTGGAACTTGATTGGATAATGGTCTGGAAATATTTCATTCCAGGGGAGGCAATGGAAGATCAAGCTGAGGGTGCATGTGAGGACAGACCTGCAAAAAATTTTGAATACACAGATTGGATCAAGTCGATTAAACGGTGAGTGTGATTCTGTGAGGTGCTGATCCTACACCGTCACGTATTGGTCAGCATTCATGCTGGTATTTATCTGATTGGGAAGATCCGCAAAAACAAATCTCTTCCTGGAAGTGTTGGAGGGAAGTTTGGGTTGTTTCATTTTCAACAGAAAAGATTGATGGGGGAGTAGGACATGACAGAGGTGTATAAGATTGGTAGTGTTGTCGAGCACAGCACCCGAGGGGTTCAGGTCCATAATTCTTTGGAGTTTGTGTCACAGGTAGACAGGGTGTCTGAGAAGGTGTTTAGAACACTTGCCTTCATTGCACAGACCATTGAATGTTGGAGTTCGGACACCATGTTGTGGTTGTACAGGACATTGGTGAAGCCTGCTGTGGTGTATTGTGTCCAGTTCTGGTTGTCCCATTAGAGGAAGGACATTATTAAGCTGGAGAGGGTTCGGAAAAGATATTCCAGAATGTTGTTGGGAATGGAGAGTTTGAGTTATAAGGAGAGGCTGGACGGACTGGGACTATTTTCACTGGAGGGTAGAAGTTTATAAAATCTCGATGGGCATAGATGAGGTGAATGGCAGGTGTCTTTTCCCTAGGGTGGGGGACTTAAAGACCGGGACATATTTTTCAGTTGAGAAGAGAAACATTTTTGAAAATGACATGACGGGTAACATTTTTTGACGGAGAGTGGCTCATGCGTGGATTGAACTTTCAGAGAAAGTGGCGGATAAGGGGTCAGTTACAATGTTTAAAAGACATTTAGATTAGTTCAAGAATAGGAAAGGTTGAAGAGATAAGGGCCAAGTGCAAACAAGTTGGACTAGTTTAGTTTGAGATTATGAATGGCATGGACGAGTTGGACCGAAGGGTCCGATTCCTTGGTGAGTGTCTCTGACTCTATTATGAGAGACATGGACAGGGAGGGCAGGAAGCAGCTGTTTCCTTTAGTCGAAGGGTCAGTAACAAGGGGGGACATCATTTTAAAGTGAAGAGTTAGAGGTTTTGAGAGCGATTTGAGGATTGTTTCACCCAGAGGACGGTGGGGATCTGGAATGTGTGAAAAGAAAATTTGGACTTTCAATTTCTATTTGAAATCACTAATTGCTCCAGTGTGTGGGAATGCCACTTTGTAACTGCAGGTGGTTCCATGATTTATAAATGTGGAATATTTGTATAAAGGAGCAGGAGGAGGCCATGGAGAAGGCCCTTGAGCCTGTTCCACCATTCAATGCCTGATCTGTGACCTGACTCCATAGACCTGTCTTTGGCCCTTATCCCCTTAAAAACTTTGCTGAACAAAAAACTTACCTCTCAGATTTAAAACTAACAACTGATTAAAAAAAACAATGCCTGCTGTTTGTGGAAGAGAGTTCCAAACCTCCCCCAGCCAGTATGCGTGGTAGTACTTCCGAACATCTCTCCTGAACAGTCTGGTCCTAATTCTCCGGCTATGCCCTCCCAATTTCTAGGATCCCCAAACAGTGGAAACAGTTTATTCGCCCTGTCTTTTCCTGTTAATATCTTCAATCAGACCATTCCTGAACCGTGTAAATTCTGGACAGAACAGGCTTAATTTGTGTAATCTCTCCACATAACTTAACCCCTGAAGCCCAGGTATCATTCTTGTAAACTCGCGCTGTACTCCCTCCTGGGCCAATCTATCCTTCCTCAGGTGTGGTGCCCAGATCTGCTCCAAGTGGGTCTAACCAGGGTTTTGTATAACTGCAGCATCCCTTCTGCATCCTTGTACCCCAGTCCTCTTGATATAAAGGCCAGCATTTCATTAGCTTTCTTCAGGCACTGAGTGTCAAAAATAAAAAGAGACACAGAAATTGTTGGAAAAACTCAGCAGGGACAGATTGTTTGCCAACTGTGGACTGACTGTTTACTGTTGAAGACAACTTTCCATTCAATATGTCTATCTACAGCACATGGACTGCAGCAGTTTAAGAAAGCAGCTCATCTCTACCTTCTCAAGGGAACAAGTAGGGATGAGTTGGGCAATAAACACTGGGTCCAGAGGGTGATGCCCTTGTGCCATGAGTGAATAATAAAAAAATGTAATTTACCCCAGGGCCTCCACCTTCCCTTTGTGAGTTTGTTCTGGGAGGGGAGCTGCCAACTTTGTAGTGAATGTTGATGCAAAATACCCATTTGATGTTATTGAGTCACCTGGTTCATGAACTGCTTTGAAAAGGTTGATCTATAACCAAGAGCTTAGGTTTGTATTCCTGCTGGATTGGGGCTGTGACCTTAATTATCATTCCGTATTTAATTTTGAGGTATCGTTTGCTGTTGGTTTAACATTCTGATTTCTAACCTTTCGGTTCACTTTGCTTATTGTTTCTTGATTGTAGATGACTCCGAAATAGACAGCAGTTTGGTGTACTCAGTTTGCATCATCTCCAAAACAAGAAACGCTTGTACAGAATACAATATATATATACTTTTATAACATTTCTGGTTCAGTGAAAGTGGAGATTTTCTCCAGTTTATCTTAACCCTGAAAAACCCAGCCACTTTTAAACATCATTAGTGTTTCTCTTGCTCATGGCATTGAGTGAAGATCCATGAATCTTTTTACATCCTTTGAATTTATTAATAATTGATAGTGTTTGCAATCATCTAAATCATAGACATGTTCCATCTATGTCAACTAAATTACCAACACGGCAATGTGAATTGGAAGAGGAAACGTTACACTGATGGCTAATTGCTTTATCTGACATCTTGTTTTGAGGGTATGCCTAAATTTTAGGCCCTGGGACATCAATATGTTGATTTCCCCAGTACAACAGCTTAATGTCTGAGAGTGGCCCCTTCTGGCCTTGGTCTTTGGGGCAAGGAGCCATTCACTTTAGGTCTAGCATCATTGACCTGAGAAGCATTGTCATTTCACTGTCCTGAGTGTTTCTTTGATGATACAATGATAGGTGGAAGGACAGGTAGTGTTGAGGAAGCAGGGATGCTGCAGAAGGATTTGGACAGGTGAAGAGTGTGGGCAATGAAATGGCAGATGGAATACAATGTGGGAAAGTGGGAAGTTATGTACTTTAGTAGAAAGAACAGAGATAGAGACTGTTTTCTAAGTGGAAAACATTACTGCAGACAGCTGTCATTATGTCTTCAAGATAGAGATAGATAGGTTCTTGATCAGTAGAAGGATCAACCGTTACAGAGAGAAGGCAGGATTAACAAACATATTAGCCATGAAGGAATGTTGGAGCAGATGTGATGGGTCGAATGGCTGCTATATCTTATGGTCTTTGCACTAAGTGACTAATAGATTGTGATGCATCGCACAGTTTAGTCCCTCTGATTCAGAGCTTTATGAGTCACCCACACTAAAAAGTGTTCAGGCAGCTGGACGACCAACACAACATATGGGCGATGGGCCCTCAGGAGCCTGCTATCCCCATTCTATACGGCTGTGACTCATCTCATCCCAGTCTCAGCCCTAATTTCCTGCCCCCACTCCCTTTAACTGATTAACAATCTGTCAGTCCCCTCCTTCAATTTATTTAGTGTGCGGACATGCCCCCCATTACTGGGGGAGGTGGGGTGAAGTGTCAGAGATTCCCACCCCCTCTCCCTTGGAGAGAAGCCATTTCTCAGCATCACTGTTTTCAATCTGTCCCACCCTCTTCTCCTGAAACAATGACCCCCTCGTTCTAAATTGTCCCACATGAGGAAACATCCTCTCTCTGTCTCCTTTGTCAATCCCACCCCCTTTAGTGTCCTATATCCCTCAGTTGGATCTCCTCTCATTCCTCTAAACTTCAGAGAGTATTGGCCTTGATTACTCAATCTCTCTTTTGAAGTCAAATCTCTGAACATGAAATGTACAAAATCACATTGCAGTTGGATGGTATCTTGGATGTAGAATACAAATCACAAAGTGCGTTCATCATAACTTCTGAGAGATCTACAGCCCAGGAAAAGGCCCATCGGCCCATCGAGTCTGTGCCGGTCAGAAACAACCACCTCACTATTCTCTAATCCCATTTCCTCAGCACCTGGCCCCATAGCCCTGGCGTCACGAATGTACATCTAAATCGTTCTTCAATGTGATGAGTGTTTCATCTTCTCCCACCCTTACAGGCAGTGAGTTCCAGATTCCCCACCATCCTCTGTGTAAACAAAATTTTCTTCACATCCCCTCGAAACCTCCTGGCCCTTACCTCCAATCTATGCCCCTCCTCCACCTCTGTCAAGGGGTGAAAGTTCCTTCCTATCTTCACCCCTCATTGTTTTATACATCCCTCTCTTTCAATCTACTGTGCTGTAAGGTCAACAACCCCAGTCTGTCCTATCTCTCCCAATCACTGAAACTCTCCAGCCCCCAAGGCAACCTGCTGGTAAATCTCTCTGTGTATCATCTCACAGTTCATTTAGATATGTCCCGCTGGTAAAATGTCTTTTCTTTTATTTATAGCTCATTCCACTGGTGCATCAGGAAAGAAAGACAGTGGTTATTTTTGAGTGAAAAAGAGGGCTGTTAAATTTTAATCAGCAAAGTTATGTTTTTAGCAGGCAGATAATGTAAAGTCTGCATTGTCTCATTAGAGAGAGGGAGAGAGAGGTGTGGGAGAGAAAGAGAGAGAAAAAGCAATAAATGTTTATGGTTTAACCTGAGGGTTGCCACATCTAAGGCACAGGGAATGATCATTCATAGCAATCTCAACCAGAGCAGCAATTGAACTACAAGCTGTCAACGTGACAATACATTGTAAGCCAACATAGAATCAGCTGAGCTAACCAACCCCTACATGGCCAATGGCAAAAACATTGGGAGGCTCAGTGGCTGGGTGGTTAGCATTGCTGTCTCACAGCACCAGGGACCCAGGAACAATTTCAGCCTCGGGTGACTGTCTGTGTGGAGTTTGCACGTTGTCCCCTTCTCTGTATGGGTTTTCTCCAGGTTTTCTGGTTTCCTCCCAAAGTCCAAAGGTGTGGAGTTTCGATGGATTGGCCATGCTAAGTTGCCCACAGTGTGAGGGATAGGCAGGCGAAGAGGGTTAGCCAATGCAGACGCAGTGTTACAGGGCTAGCATAGGGCAGTGTATCTGGGTGGGATGCTATTCAGAGGATCAGTATGGACTCGATGGGCTGAAAGGCCTGCTTCCACACTGTAGGATTCTATGATGTGCAGGTGAGGGGGATTGGCCATGGTTAATGCAGGGCTACGGGGATAGGGTCAGGGCTTGTTTGGGATGCTCTTCACTGGCTTGGGCAGACTGGATGGGCTGAATGGTCTCTGTCCACACTGTGTGGATTATGGTGACATCAATGTTTAGCCCAAAGATGTGGTGAAATTTATTCTGAATTTAATTTTGATGAGATTCATTTTCAGTTTCTGAAATAATGGGGAAGCAAAATTCTATGTTTTCAGCTCCCTAGGGTGTGTCCTGCAGATGTGAATTTGAATCTTAGTGCGGCAGGTGGTGGATTTGGAATTCAATTTGAAACAAAAATAGATCTGGAGTTAAGACTCTAATGATGACTGTTGTCAGGAACAAATAACCATCTGGTTCAAAATTGAAGACTGAGGTGAGGAGGAATTTCTTCTCTCGGAAGATTGAGTGTTTGGAACTCCTTGCCACAGAGAGCTGTGTGTGGGGGCAGGGAGCAAGTTTAAAGCTGGGGTACATAGATTCTTGATCAGTCGGGGAATTGAAGATTACATGTTAAGTGCAGGAAAGTGAGCATGAGGAATGGTGCATTAGCCACAATGCTATTGAATGGCTGAGCAGGCTCGAGGGGCCGAATAGCCTTCTCCTGTTTCTGTCTATGATGGTCCTTCAGGAAATGAAATCTGTCCTCCTCATCCAGTCTGCTCTGCACATGACTCCTAATCCTTTCCAAATTCCTCACCTCCTTCTGGCTGAGCAAGTCGATTGGTTCAAGGACATTTCGGAATTGCATCCACTTCCCACTTTGGCAGAGGTGGCCGCATCCTCTTCAGAGTGCAGAGAAATAACGTTTGTCAGGGTCAGTTTTCGGCTTGTTGAAATCACTTGGTTTGCCAAGAGAAATTGGTCTGGATAATAACCCCAGATATTCACAGCTCCTCCTGTACATTCTGTCTTTCAGGCAAAGTTTGTTATTCTCATCCAAATTTACAGTTATACAGCATGGAAACAGGCCCGTCGGCCCAACTCGCCCAAGCTTAACAGGTTTCCCAAACTCAACTAGTCCCATTTGGCCCATATTGCTCTAAACCTTTCTTATCCATGTACCTTTCCAAATGTCTTTGAAATGTTGTAATTGTACCTGCCTCTACCACTTTCTCTGGCAGTTCATTCCATATACTCTGCCCTCTGTGTGATAAGTTTGCCTCTCAGATCCCTTTTTAATCTTTTCCCTCTCACCTTAAACCTATGCCCACTAGTTTTGGACACCCCTACCCTGGGGAAAAGACCATAGCTGTTTACCTTATCTATGCCCCTTGTGATTTTATAACCTCTCATGTCACCCCGCAGTCTCTGAAAAACTGGGAGAAAAGCTCCCAGATTAAGCAGCTTCTTCTCAAATCTATAGTCATGGTAACATCTTTGTAAATCTTTTCTGTACCCTTTCCAAATTGAGAACATCCTTTCCACAGCAGGTTGACCAGCACTGTAGATAGTGTTCTAAAAGTGACCTCACCAACATCCTGTACAGCTGTAACATGACGCCCCAACTCCTGCCGCCAGTGCTCTGATCAGTGAAGGGAAGCATGGTAAATGCTACCTTCACCACAGTGTCTAGCTGTGACACCACGTTCAAGGAACTGTCTTCCTGCACCCCTAGGTCTGTTTGTTAGAAACACTCCCCAGACTTGTACAATTAACAGTATAAGTCCTGCCCTGGTTTGCCTTACCAAAATACAACACGTCACATTTATCTAAATTAAACTTCATCTGGATCAAGTTTCCATTGTACTCTTAGATAACCTCCTTCTCTGTCCACAATGACACTACTTTTGGTCCTGCTTCTTTCTACTATGTTTCTGTGTTGTCCTGTTTTCAGGCTGACCAAACAGAGCAGCAACTACCCTGCATCACATATACCACTCTGAGGCACACAGGTACAGGAGGGGATGAGGAACCAGGTCAAGATGAAGAGGGAAGCGTTTATGTCAACCTTCCACTGATATCGTGAGAACAGTGTAAAAGAAAGCCTGTGAAGCTTCACAAATCGATCAATAGCAATCCTACATTGCAGCAAATGAGGAGGACAAGGAAGAGAAGGCATGTTACTGCGACTAAGCTAGGCTTTGTCTCAATTCAGTCAGCAAGATATCAGTTCCAAAGATGGACTTGTCTTGAGAAACCATCTGCATAATTGTCTCTTCCACAACCCTCAGTGTGTCAGTCTATTTCCACTGTTGCACAATCTAACTGTTGGTGGCCGAGATTTGAGATTTTATGCTGATCATTCTTAACTTGGATATCCATTTCATCTCCTGGCGAATGAGTCCAGGCAGATGAGCCAATGAATTGAATGTACTGTCCATGTTTTGTTTAAATTGTGATGAGCTGGAAATAATTCAAGGCAGGATTGTTTTCCATCCCTATCTTCTTTGCCCCTAATTTAATCACTTCTAATACATATCCAGCTCTCATTTCATACCTCATATGGAAACATACCTCCACCACGATCTCAGGCTGCACAATCCAAATCCTAACAACTCTGAGTAAAGATATTTCTCCTCATCTCACTCCTCGCTCTCTTGCTGACAATCTTGAAATTGTGACCTTTAGTTCCTGACATACCAAGTAATCTTTGCAGCCGAAGACTGAAGATGACCCAGGGAGATCTACAAATAGAGGAAGATCGACACTGGGAATGACAGCCACTGGCTGGTTTTGAAAATTAAGTTACTGTAAATTTAATAGGGACTTTATTGGATCAGCACATTGTTAAAGATTGGGAGGTAGATAACAAATCTTCAAGCGAAAGGAGGCTTAGAGTTGCAAATAATTGTTGTTAATGTTCACTTTCAGTGTTAAATAGTGGAATTTGGGTAGTCCTCTGTCACTAATATTTTAATAGATTATTAGGCGAGGTGAGCTTTTCCGTGTATTTGGTTTAATTAGCAGAGGGATTTACCACCATGTCGTAATACTAATATGTTAATATGAGAGTGCAGGTACAAATCCGACCCTGTCAGTATGCAAATACAGTTAATGATCAGTACACATCAGATTCTGCTCTGTGAATATGGGTGTATTAATCAAACTGTATCCGTCAATTTCAGCGATGTGAATGTGGGAGTACAGTTATTATTCTCTACCTGAGAATAGAGACCCGGGTTCAATTCCCGCCTCAGGCGCCAGAGACCCGGGTTCAATTCCCGCCTCAGGCGACTGACTGTGTGGAGTTTGCACATTCTCCCCGTGTCTGCGTGGGTTTCCTCCGGGAGCTCCGGTTTCCTCCCACAGTCCAAAGATGTGCAGGTTAGGTGAATTGACCATGTTAAATTGTCCGTAATGTTAGGTAAGGGGTAAATGTAGGGGTATGGGTGGTTTGCGCTTCGGCGGGTCGGTGTGGACTTGTTGGGCCGAAGGGCCTGTTTCCACACTGTAAAGTCATCTCATCTAATCTAATCTAATCTGTCAGTTTCTTCCTTGTCAAAGAAAGAATGTAGTTGTCAATCTATACCTTTCAGACCCCGCTGTGTGAATACATAAATATAGTTACCAATCTGTAGCTGTCAGTTTCTGCTCACCGAATAGTTTTGTGTAATTGTCAATCTATTCCTGCAATGTGAATGTGTGAGCTAAGTTCTCATCTGTCACTATCAGTTTCAGTCTTGTGAATGTGAGAGTTCAGTTGTCAATCTTTCCCTGTCAGGCTCTGTAATGTCAGTGTTTGAGTGTATTTATCCATCTTTTCCTGTCAGTTTGTATGACTGTAGTTATCAACATGTAACTCTCAGATTCTGCTAGATGAATGAGGCTGTAGTTATCTATTTGACTTGATCTGATTTGTTATTGTCACATGCACGAGTTGTAATGAAAAGTATTGTTCTGTGCGCTTTACAGGCAGATCATATCATACAAAGTGCATTCGGGTAATAGAACAGAATTTGGAATACAGTGTTAATGCTTCAGAGAAGGTCCAGAGAGAGAGAGAGATTAACATTAAAATTTGAGTGGTCCATTCAAAAGTCTGATGACAGCGGGGAAGCTGTTCATGAACCTGTTGGATGGTGTATTCAAACTTCTCCCTGACAGAAGAGAGTGGAGGAGAATATAACAGGGGTCAGATGGATTTTTTGATTATGTCGGTTGCTTTCCCAAGACGGGGGAAGGTGTAAATGTGGTCAATAGACAATAGGTGCAGGAGTAGGCCATTCTGCCCTTCGAGCCTGCACCACCATTCATTATGATCATGGCTGATCATCCTCAATCAGTATCCTGTTCCTGCCTTATCTCCATAACCCTTGATTCCACTATCTTTGAGAGTTCTATCCAACTCTTTCTTAAACGAATCCAGAGACTGGGCCTCCACTGCCCTCTGGGGCAGAGCATTCCACACACCCACCACTCTCTGGGTGAAGAAGTTTCTCCTCATCTCTGTCCTAAATGGCCTACCCCTTATTTTTAAGCTGTGTCCTCTGGTTCGGGTCTCACCCATCAGCGGAAACATGTTTCCTGCCTCCAGAGTGTCCAATCCTTTAATAATCTTATATATCTCAATCAGATCCCCTCTCAGTCTTCTAAACTCAAGGGTATACAAGCCCAGTCGCTCCAATCTTTCAGCATAAGATAGTCCCGCCATTCCAAACTCTCTGTAGTTCCTTGGAGTCTTGGGCAGCACAATAGCCATACCATGCTGTGACACATCCAGATATGATGCTTTCTGTGGTGCATCTATAAAAAGTTGGAAGTGTCTTTATGGACATTCTGAATTTCCTTAGCCTCCTGAGGAAATCTGCTTGGTGAATATGTTTAGGTAATTGTCAATCAAAACCTGCCAGTTTCTGCTATGTGAAAGTGAGAATTTAGTTCCTAACAGTCCCTGTCAGTTTTTGCTTTGTGACGGTTTAGTTAAGTTTATTTAAGACTCCTTCCCAGTAAATCTGAGTGTAAATCTGAGTGTATTTATCAATGTTTGCATGACAGAATTTATTTTGTGAGCATGTGAATGTGGTTATCAATTATCCCTGGTAGTTTCTGCTCTCTAAATATGAAAATATAGTTATTAATTTCAAAATAAAAATCAAAAGAACTGCAAATGCTGCAAGTCAAATACAAAAATAAATTGCTGGAAAAGCTCAGCAGGTCTGACAGAGTCTGTGAAGTTTGATCAAAGTTAAAATTTCCAGTCCAATAACCCTTCCTGAGAACTGATGGTAGCCAGGAAATTATTTGTTTATCTGCAGAAGATAGTGTGTGTTGAAGGGTAAGGAGTAAATGACATATGGAGATAGAATCCAAAGAGAGGGAACAACAGTTGTACAGACAAATGAGTGGATCACGGTCAGATGAGGAGGATGAATAGCTGTTAATAGAGATTGTCAATGACTGTTAGTGTATAATAGCATACTAAGTGATAACAAGGGCTGGTGTGTGAGCTTTCAGGTAAAGACACGGGAGAGCTGTAGCCCTAAAGTTGTATAACTAAATATTGAGTCCGGAAGGCTGTCAAGTTGCCAAGCACAAAATGACTTGCTGTTCTTCCAGCTTGCACTGAGCTTCACTGGAGCACTGCAGCAAGCCTGAGACAGAGATGTTGGCCAGGGAACAGGGTGGTGTGTTGAAGTGGCAGGCAACTGGAAGCTCAGGTACTTTTTTCTGGACAGAATGTAAGTTTTCGGCAAAGCGGACACCCAATCTACACTCCGTTTCCTCAGAATAGAGAGGACCACATAGCAGCTAGGAAAATTGTGTGTGCGTGCACACAATTTGGGATTTGGGGTGTGTGTTTACATATCATGCTCTCCCTTTCAGCTTCTGCAGAGTGAATATGCGAGAGCAGCTATCAATCTACACCTGTCAGTTTCTGTTGTGTCCACATGAGACTTCAGGAATTGATCTAACCTGGTCAGTTTCTGCTGTGTGACTGCTCAATCAATACCAGTCACATTCAACTCTTCTGTATCAAAGTTGCGTAATTCGCTGGCAGCCAATAATATTCTAAGAGTTGAATAATGACAACGAATGTATTGTTGTTTGTCTGAAAACCCTATCTGGTTCACTAATGTCCTTTAAGGAAGGAAACTGCCATCCTTACCTGGTCTGGCCTACATGTGTCTCCAGACCCACAGCAATGTGGCTGACACATAACTACCCCCTGAGCAGTTAGGGATGGGCAATAAATGCTGGCCTAGCCAGTGATGCCGTCATCCCGTGCATAAAATTTGGAAAAAGAGTTCTCTGTGACTGTGATTGATTCTGTGATAGTAGATTTTCGGATGTGGTGATTAGGCCTGAATGTCTTCTGATTTTGTGATTTATGAGAGTCACCGAATTGGTACAGTCCACATTGGGACATTCTATTCTTCACCTGTTCTCCATACTAGTTTCCACTAACTGTTGGGATTCTGAACTTTATCCACTCACCGCTAGTATCTTTATATAAAGCTAATTTGAGATTATTTCTGCAGTTCTCTGTCTTTGAATAACTATAGAGCCAGATTTGTTCTGTGGGCAACAGTGTCAGGTAAGAGTATGTGGATCTCATTCTCTTTCCATGTTCAGTTGTATTTGTTTGGTCTGAGTGTAGGATAAACTCGATCAATATTCACTAACCATTTGTGATTGAGGGATGAATGTTAGTTCAATAGTTATCTTTGCCATGAATCTGAATTTTATTGCATTCAGACTGTTTTTTAACATTTTATGTACACAGTAGTCTTTATCAGTTGCTGCTGGACACTGTAAGATGTAACATCTAACACTAACTGAAGCGATTAATGGTTTGGTGACTCAATTTAAAATTGTCCATATTTGGAAATACCTGGGCCTAAGTTTCATTTTATTTCCTGTCACCATTAAAGAATGAGTTTTCTGTTGTGCTGCCAATCTGTATCACTTGAAAGGAGTGGCACTGATCTATATCACACTGACATATTCTGTATGTCTCCTTGTGTTTCCAATTTTGCATGTCATGATCTGATACACATTATGAGGTGAATTTAACGCCTTATAAATCAGTGTTTCATACATTAAAAAAATACAGAAATGCTTCTGCATTACTCAGGCCTTCAACCAGAATGAGAGTGTGGGGAAAGTGTTGGAATGGGATTCATTCACTTTCTGACACTAGATATCAATGTGCATCTTATTCTTGGTTATTGTGTTTCACAGTGCTTCAGTGCCACCTAAATGGAAACATGCCACTTTTAGTAACTGCAAGTATAATTCATTGTTCAAACTTCTGCTACTTGACATGAATGAGGTATTATCCATTGCCACTGGAGTCAGCTCCTGTCAGTGAAAGTGGATGTGTTTGTATATCTGTTAATCTCTGGCACTGCACATGTCATTCGATAATGTCCACAACCAATGTTCTTTAATTTTAATGCCTGTAGGATTCATGGACAAGTGAACATGCAACACATTGCAGCAGAAAAGAAACTGTGCTTTTCTTCAGAATCAAGGGGAGAAAAGCAATGGACCTTTGTAACTCCTATAGTGCGGAGTGTAACTGGGAATAGTGATATCAAGGTTTGGTTTTAAGGATGCTATCAATTTTTGCATAGTGACATATTTTACCAATGAATTAATGATCAATATTAACCAAACCCACTTGCAAATAAGTGAACACTCATCTGCATTGCAGCTGACTGACCACAGTGTCCCTTGTACAGGAAAGAGAATTGGCCAATTCTATTTTATTTACCAATCTGGACAGGATCTGGTGCAGTACTGTTGTGTTGCTCAACGGTAGGGAGTAGGAAAGCAAAAGGACTTTTCTTTTCCACCATTCAGTGAAGAATATTTGAACTGTCAATTGAGCAGCTTGACAAACCTACCAATTTTGGATTTTTCTTTCTTTCTGCACTGCTTTAAATAGTAACGATCCAATTCCATGGACTCCTTGATAAAACTATATACTGATTCCTTGCTTTTTTCTAACATACCGAGGGAAGGGTCAAGAGGAATGCAGGGCTTTTCATAGAAAATCAGAACAAATTTTGAAATACAAATGGAATAATAGAAAAATACTTTCTTGCTGGACAGAAAAATAAAATACCTACAAAATGATGAATTAGAGAAAGATCTTCTGATACAGATGGGTATGATAGCTTCTCTGCTACCTTGATATTTGCTTGGAAATGGAATGCTAGTTAAAAGGGATCAGTCAACTGTTATGTTGTTTTATGGACTGTTTTTGATCAGTGCAAACTTAAAAATTTGAAGAGACTTATTCTGTGCTGTAGATCTCGGATTTGATATCAGAGTAGAAATCAATTTGATGTAATGTTTTTTGATAGTTGCAGTGTATATGGATCTTCATTATTGTTAAATGCTGTAATGTGTATTTCAGGATGGTGTACAAATTTGCAACTATTGTAAATCAGTAAGTAACTGTGAGAGAATGGTGTGTGCGTGCATACGCATGCAAGTACACATGAGGGTGGGGGTGGAGATGATGGGGGTTTTGTGCAAGTGTATGCACATGCAGTAAGCATTCTCTCAACGTCAGGCTTTGGCTCAGAGATTTATTTGGAATTTAAACAGTTTAATTATTGTGTCTTTGCATAGGATTTCTATTTATCAAAAGATTAATTTTGTCCTTCTCAGTTACTCAGAATGCCAAAGTTTCCTTCTATATCTGCACTCAATACTTGCTACATAAATCCTTGCTGTATCAATGTAAGAGCATGATCTGTTTGTTCACGTTGATTGTAACTTTAAAATTGCCTTTACTACATGTGGAACTAATGCAGTTCCTGAATGTATGTTTCAGATGAGGATACAGTCTCTCCCTCTTCTGATGTTGCAAACGATAACTGACTATGCATAATGGCATTTATTGGAACTGAGCTGTTAAGCATTGAGTGTAGGGAGAAATTGTAAAAAATTTTTCATCAGTTGTGTTTGACTCTTGGACTTCTGGAAACTGAGATCAATGTGAGTCTGATGCAATCCAATCTGACAACAGTAACATAGCTGCTGTCTGTTAGAAGGAGTTGGTCACACTTTGTTTTTGTACTGAGGAAGTTTGACATTATCTTGGTCCATCAGGCATTTGCCTGGAGGAAGACAAGAGCGATATCGCCTGTAAATCACCATCAGCTGAGTAGAAAGACATCAACTGACCAATGCAACATTCAGGTCATGATCATGATAATTCTTAATTTTTAAACAGGGCAAGGTGAACAGGGCAAGGGCTGTTATATTACAGTGATCAAGAGGGACTTTTGCAATTTTTAACTGGAGCAAATTTCTGCTCATGGAAGCAGTAGCTTAGTGGATTATCGGCAGACTATTAAACTCGGGGTCGAGGTAATGTTTGGGGGATCTGGTTTGGATATCCACTGTGACAGATGATGGAATTTGAATTCAATGGAAATCTGGAATTAAAAGACTAATGATGACCTGGTTGATTGTTGGAATATCCTACCTGGTACACTGAAGTCCTTTAAAGGAAGGAAATTCTGTCCATACCCAGTCTGCTGTACGTGATTCTCAATCCACAGCAAAGTGGTTGGCTCTTAACTGCCCTGGATGAGCGAGTGATGCCCACATCCTGTGACTCAATAAGTCAATAAAACATCCAGTGCTGTACAATACACTGTCTGATAATTTAGCAACAGTGGAATAATGGAGACATTGGGTTGTCTGATGAGGTAGAATTGGGTAATGCCAGCAGATGTGTGAAAACTAATGCCATGCCTTTGGATGAGCTCACCTCATGGTGTCATGTGATTGAGAACAGCAGGTGCCAGGGATAGGCTCCGCCCTTGGAGGTTACCAAGTTCTAGGTTTTTGGGAAGAAAAGGGAGTTTGGAAATGAGGCCACATTGGTTTTCACTGGATGGATGATAATGGTGGAGTTAAAGTGACCGGGACCTTACGAGACGAGAGCAAGAACTGTGACCAGTATCAGTGGATGGGAGGAGGTTGAGTGGGAAAATGGTCAAGAGACGAGAAGTTGGTTCTCGTGGACATGAGGAGCTCCCAAGGTAGGAGGGGGGCTGGAGGAAGTTGAGTATTCAGGATTCTGACAAAGTGGAACTTCAGAGACAGTTTCAGGGAAAGGAGGGACATGAAAGAGACAGCTGCTCAGATTATCTCAATCTGAATGACAAAGCAGTTGCATGAGCTCCTTACAAGATGGAGGAGAGAGAAAGGGAAACATTTCAAAAGCAAGTGCGAAGGACGTTAGAAAGTGTTAGCACAAATTTAATATAATTTAATATAATTTTATCCTTTTTATTAACACCTGTAACCAAGCTAGAATTTTGACACGGTCAATTGAGAAAGACTACAATGAATCAAATTGGATGCTGGATGTGATCAACAGAAAATTTCAACTCCTCCTTCAGTTAAGGAAGTTACTCTGGCAGTTATGTAGTTATTTTAGTGTTGTAATGCATGCCTGGTATCATATTATAGGGCTCCAGTAACAGATAATGATAGTGCATTGTGATAGGTTAGCCAAATCACTGGTTCATGAGACAATGAGGTTGTAATGTGATAGGTTAAGTGTGATGGAGGGAACCTGTGTGGCAGACGGTGATTAGTTTAGAAAGATAAAGCAAGCCAGCTTGACTGGTTATGCTAATGTACCCGATAAGCGCGGGAAGGACAACTGTATAAGTTGCAGGAGAACAAAGAGCCTGTGGGGAGCCAGGGAAGACATTTAGCTGGCTCCCACAGTTTTGATTTTCAAGATTGAAGTTTAATTTCGTGAAGGATTTTCTGTGTCTCCTGGTAATTTTTTACAAAACATTGATTCTTCCATAACACAGTCAGAGGGAGATCACTTCAATGAGCATTTAGAAATTAGAAATAGGTTTTATACAGTGTGTTTAACACAAAGTGCATTTATTTCACTGTCACCCAGAATAGTCATCCCTTTAACTGAGCTGGAGTTCATCAACGTCAGTAGAAACCTGCCCGAGTGGATATTATTCAGTTATCAATTACAAAAAGAATTAAGTTCTTTGACATAGCTCCATGTCAGGTGGGAATTGAAATGAAATCTTCTGGATGAGACTATGAAGCAGGGAGATGTTCACAGTAAAAACCAGGCACTGTCATTTCTCATGTATACACTGGTGTTTCAGCAACTTGGATTTCACAATGAATCTCTTCCCACAGTCAGTACAGCAGAACAATCTCTACATTCTGAGAGATCGCTTGTGTTTTAACAGGTTGGATTTATAAGAAAATCCTTTCCCATCGTGTGAGCAGGTGAATGGTCTCTCCCCAGTGTGGATCCGCTGGTGATTAATCAGGTTGGATGATAGCTTGAACCTACACCCACAATGAGAGCACATGAAGGGTCACTGTGAGGATGTTGTTGGGATATCAGTGCCCCAGAGTTTTTAAAACATTTCCCACATTCTGAGTATTTCAACGGTCTGTTTCTCTGTGTGTACTTGCTCGGGTTTCAGCAAGATGGATAATCGAGTGAATCCTTTCCCACCCTTGGAATAGATGAATGGCCTTTCCCCAGTGTGACGGGCAGTGATCTGCTAAAGACTTGTCCACATTCTCCCCGTGTCTGTGTGGGTTTCCTCCGGGTGCTCCGGTTTACTCCCACAGTCCAAAAATGTGCAGGTTAGATGAATTGGCCATGCTACATTGCCTGTAGAGTTGGGTGAATGTAGGGAAATGGGTCTGGGTGGGTTGCGCTTTGGCGGGGCGGGTTGGTGTGGACTTATTGGGCCGAAGGGCCTGTTTCCACACTAAGTAATCTAATCTAAAAACCCAGCAAGTCTGCTGTCACCATTCAGTGAGATCAAAGCTGATCCAATAATCCTCAGCTTGATTTTCCTGCCTTATGCCCCCACCCTTGAATCCCTTACTAATTAAAAATCTATTTATCTCAGCCTTGGACACACTGAGCAGCACAGCCTCCACAGGCCACTGCAGTATTCTGTACTGTAACAGCAGGAATTCCTCCACATCCATTTTAAACAGGTGATTCCTTACTCTGAGATTGTGTCCTCAACTCTCAAACAAGTAGTAACAATCTCCCTGAATCTACAATGTCATGCCCCTCAGAATCTTTCCATAAGGTCTTGTCTCATCTTCTGAACTCCAATGAGTACAGAAGCAGTCTGCTCAAACTCATTTCCTGAGAAATTGCTCCCATATCCAGGATCAATCTCCTGAATACTCTACGGACTGCCTTTCCCAAAACAAGGGACAAAAGCAACTCTCAGTATTCCACGTGTGATCTGACTCCTGTCTTGAACAGTTTTAGCAAAACTTCCATTTTTTCCTCCCCATTCCCTTTCAATAAAAGCTAACTGACAATTTCCTTTCCTGAATACCCACTGAATCTGGATGCTAGTTTTTCATCTTTCAAGTGGAAGAACCCAAAATTCTCTGTACTGCAATTTTCCATCGTTTAATAATATTCACCTCTCCTAGTCTTCCTACCGAAATGCATATTAGATTAGATTCCCTACAGTGTGCAAACAGGCCCTTCTGTCCACACTGACCCTCTGAAAAGTAACCACCTAGACCCATTTCCCTCTGACCAATGCACCTAGCACTACGGGCAATTTACCATGGCCAATTCACCTGACCTGCAAATCTTTGGACTGTAGGAGGAAATCGGAGCAAATCCATGCAATTTTGGGAACAATGTGCAAATTCCACACAGACGGTGACCCGAGACTGGAATCAAACCTGGGATCCTGGTGCTGTGAGGCAGCAGTGCTAACCACTGAGCTACCGTGCCGCCCGATATATTTTTCCACATTATATTCCACAGTGCTGGAAGGAGAATGAGAGGGGTTTTATCGACCAACTGCTCAACCATACCTTGAGCATAACCTCCCAAAAAAGCCACTTCCGCCACCATGAAGGACTACAGAGCAGGTGTATGTGACCAACATTCCCTTGAAGCTCCCTCCAACTCACACAACGTCCCAACATCCAGTGCTGAATGAATAGAAACTTTCTCCAATTTAATCAAGAACATGGGAGCAGAGTCTGTTCGAGAGAGATATGAGGAATAACTTTGATATGAAAAGGGTGGAAGAGGTTTGGAAATCAAACACTAAGTTGTTAGTTTTGATCTGAGGCAGATAAACTTTTGTTCAACAAAGGTATTCAGGGATATGGGCCAAAGGCTGAACTCCACACAGCAGCCATGAGTTCATTCAATAGTGGAACAGCTGAAAGGCCTACTCCTGATCCTTTGTTCACTGAAGACTGCTGGCTTCAGTCCCTGTTACAAAACTTCCTAACTCCACCTGTATCGGTCCCTCTGGTAACTGTCTGAACCAGGGTCTTCACAACATTAAGGGAATATCACAGTTGGAGATTAGCTTTGAACCACAGACCCACATCCTCACTGTGACGTTCTATTTCCATTTCAGTAACGTGGCCTGACTCCAACACAGTCTCAGCTCCAGGTGGTGAAATCTTATCCAGTCCTTTGTAATCTCGAGACTGAATAACCCTAACACACTCCTGATCCACCTCCCACTTTCAACCTCCTTGTAATCTTCAGCTCATCCAATACTCCGCTGCCCGTGTGATCACTCAGTGAGTTTTGTTCTCCTCACCCTGAGCTCATTGACTTGAAGAGGTCGCAAATTGAGGAAAAGTAACATTTTAACAAATTTCTCATCGTTCTTTTGAAAGTGATCTATGATAGTGATCATTCCCACCTCTAATCTTTCAAGATATCTGCACTTAACGTAATTTTGGCCTCTTGAGCATGGTCAATTAATCTCTCCAACAAAAGTGGATGTTCTTTCAGCATAAAATGTTTAAAAAATCAAATTAAGCACCAAGTCATTAAAATGGAGGGGCCAGACCAGGCGAGGTGTCTTAACTGCATCTTGTCAGAGCTGGTGGACCTCATTGTGGTTCATAGCTACTAAACCATAACAAGTGTTGGTTGAGGGATTCCAGCTCAGATTGTTGAGCTGAAGTCTGAGCTCTGAACATTGCCACACATCAGGGAGGGGCAGGAGTTACCTGGATGCTCTGTTTCAGGGGGTAGTCACAGCCCTTGGATTAACTACCTCAAATCGATCAGTGGTCAGGGATAGAAGGGTGTGGCTATGAGTGAGGCCGGTAGAGGAAACCAGAGGGTGGTGCTGAATGAGCCTCAGCCCTTCAGCTTGTCAAACAGGTTTGAGATTCTTGCTCTTTGTGTGGATGAGTGTGGGGTCTGTAGGGAGGATGAGCAAAGCACTGTGGGAAAGGGAGCCATTCAAGAGAAAGGGGAAAAGGGAAATGCAAGTGTAATCGGAAACAATGCAGTCAGGGGAATAGAGACTCTTCCCTGTTGCCAGAATAGAGAGTCCCGAAGGCAGATTTGCCTGCCTGGTGCCTGGGTTCACGATAGTTATCTGGGTTGTAGAGGAACAATCCAATTGTTAATATAGACAGATCAAGGGAAGAAGTTCTGCTGAATGAATATGTGCAGCTCAGGGATAAATTTTTTAAAAATCAAAAAGGTAATAATCTCTGGATTACTACCTGAGCCATAAAGTCAACAAGTTTATAACAGTAAGATGTCTGTGGCTGAAAGATTCGTGTGGGACAAACAGGAGGTTTGAATTCACTGGACATTGGAGTCAGTACTAGGGAAGGATGGAACTGTTCCGATCGGACAGGCTACACATGAATGATGCTGGGATCAGAGTCCTGGAGAATGGCATAACCAGGGCCTATATATTGGACTTTAAACTAAAACATGGGGGTTGTTTTCAGCTGTGTGCAAAATTATGGAAAAGTCAAAATGGGGAAGTGCTCAGCACAGGTTAGAGCTTTCACAACATGTTGCAGAATAGAAAGTATGGAAAGGATCAGGAATATAACTTCAGGCACAACAGATAAGGGGACAAATATGAGAAGAGGGACAATTAATGCAGGGCTGAGGGACTTGTAACTAAATACACACGGTCTACAGAACAAGGTAAATCAGCCGGTACGCCAGAGTAAACTTGGCATTCACAATGTTATAGGTATCAGAGAAAAGGCTGCAGGGGGTTCAGGGCTGGTAACTAATTATTCAAGCTATCAAAAAGGCAATGGGCAGAGTCAGAGGGGTTGCCTTGTTTGCAAGAAATAAAATTAAATTGACAGCAAGAAGCGAAAGAGTCAGAAGGTGTAGAATCCGTGAGGGTAGAGATCAGGAACCACAAAGTAAAAAAGACCCCAAAGGAACTTGTATACAAGCCATTAGCGATTGTCACGATTTGGGGGAGAAAATACATCAGGCGATTATAAAAGCATGTAAGGAACTGTTAGAATAATCATTGGGGACTTCAATATGCAGGTGGACTGGGAAAAAAAGGTTCATAGCGGTTCTCAAGAAAACTTGGAATTATCTGAGAGATTTTTTGTTTGGAGCAGTTTGTGGTAGAGCCCACTCAGGAACAGGCAATTCTGGATTTAGTGATGTGTAACGAGGGAGACTTGATTGGGGAGTTCAAAGTGAACGAACTCCTAGGACACAATGGCCATAACATAATAGAGTTCACCCTGCAGCTTGAGAGAGAGAAGATTGAATCAGATGTAACGGGATTACAATTGGGTAAAGGTAACTACAAAGACATATGGGTGGAGCTGGACAGAGTTGATTGGAAGGGAGAGCCGACCAGCGAAGACAGTGGAGCAGTGATGGCAGGAGTTTCTGGGTTAATTCAGGAGACATTGCAGAAATTCATCCCAAGGAAGAATAAAAATGCTGAGGGGAGGATGAGTCAACCCTGGTTGACAGGGGAAGTCAGGGAGAGCATAAAGGCAACACAAGCAGCATATAATGTGGTAAAGATCAGTGGAAGTCAGAAGAGTGGGAAGCCTTTAAAAAACAGCAAATAACTTTTAGAAAAAAAGGTGGGGGCGGGAAAGAAGAGAAATATGAGAGTAAGCGCGCTACTAATACAGAAGAGGGCTGCAGGCAATTTTCTTGGATATCGAAACGGTTACAAAGAGACGAGTGTACATTGGACAGCTTGAAAGCAATGCTGGAAAAGTAGTAATGGGGAACCATGGCACGGATCTGAAGTGGTACTTTCCATCAGTTTTTAACAGTGGAAGACACCAGCAACCAACCAGAACTTCAAGGGAAACCTGGGGACAGAAGTGAGTGCATTGGCCATTGGTAAGGGGAAGGTGCTGGGAAGCTGAAAGCGGATAAATCACCAAGACCGGATGGACTACACTCCAGATAACTGAAGGAGACAGCGGAGTAGATTGGAGAGGCATTGGTGATGATCTTTCAGAAAGAACTGGAGTCAGGCAGGGTCCCAGATGACTGGAAAATGGCTAATGCAACACGTGTTTAAGAAAGGGGGGGGGGGCAGAGGCAGGAAACTATAGGCTATGTAGCTAGAACGTAGTCATTCCTAAGGTTTGAGAATCCCTTGTTTAGAATGAGGCTGCAGAGCACTTGAAAGTGCATGGTAAAATAGGGCAGAGTCAGCACGGCTTTGTTAAGGAGAGGTCTTCCCTGACAAATCTGTTCAAATTCTTTGAGGAAGTAACAAGCAAGTTAGACAACACAGAGCCGGTGGGTGTAATCGATTTGCATTTCCAGAAGGCCTTTGATAAGGTACCACACAGCAGGCTGCTAAACAAGGTAAAGGCAGAGAATTGGCTGCTTGGCAGAAGGCAGAGAGTCAGGATAAAAGGGTCTTTTACAGAATGGCAGCCGGTGACTCATGGACTTCCACAGGGGTCAGTGTTGGGACCACAACTATTCACGTTATGCTTTAATGACCTGGACAAAGGAACTGAGGGCATTTTTACCACGTTTGCACATGGGATAGATGTCGGTGGAGGGGCAGGTAGTGCTGAGGAAGTGCAGAGGGTGTAGAAGGATTTGGACAGGCTGCAAGAGTGGACGTAGAAGTGACAGATGGAATACAACATGGGAAATTGTGAGGTTATGCACTCTGGTAGAAGGAATAAAGATGTTTCTAATTTTCTGAATAGGGAAAGTCTTCAGAAATCTCAAAGGCAAGGGACCTTGGGAGTCCAGTTCAGGAATTCTCTTAAGGTTAACTGGCAGGTTCAGTTGGCAGTTTGGAAGGCAAATGCCATTTTAACATTTATTTCAAAGAGGCTACAATACAAGAGCAGAAATGTACTGCTGAGGCTCTATCAGTTCTGGTCAGACTGCATTTGGAATATTGTGAGCAGCTTTGGGCCCATTATTTCGGGAAGGATGTGCTCGTGTTGGAGGGAGCCAAGAGTACATTTACAAGAATAAGCCCAGGATAAAGGACTTGTCAGAAAAACAGCAATTGAGGATAACTCTGGGTCTGTATTCAATAGATTATGGAAGTAAGAGCGGGATATCGGAAGGATAGAAAGGCAGGGAAAAGAGAAGGCGGGGTGGTGTTTTTGATTAAGGAAAACATTGCTGCTCTAACTAGAGAAAATATTTCTGAAAAAGATCATCCAGTGAAAATATTAAAATAAGAAAGGGATAATCACCATGATGGGACTGTACTATAGACCCCCCAACAGTCAGACGGAAACTGAGGAACAAATATACACAGATTTCAGATATATGTAAGAATATAAAGGTTGTAATAGTAGGTTTTTGCAAACATTGTCTGCAAGTACCATTGTGTTAAAGGCTTGCATGGAGAAGAGACTTTTAAAATTCGAAGAAAATTTCTTAATCAACATGTAAATGTTCCGAGAGAAGGAGCTTCATGTTCCAGGATACAAATGCTACAGGAAGCTTAGAAAGTGGGGGCAAGAGAGGAGGGGAGTGGCAGTTTTGATAAGGGATAACATTACTACTGTAACGCTATCGTAGGAGTATCCTTAAGAGAGAAATCCTGAGGGCAAAAAGGGGACATGAGATAGCTTTGGCAAATAGAAGTAAGGAGAATGCAAAGAGTTTTTAGAAATAGATTAAGGACAAAACAGTATTCCCAGGACGATATTCCTGGGAATATATCCAGGAGGTTATTTGGATGGTACTGAGAAATAAGAAAGGGATGGTCATCTTATTGGGATGATATTCTAGACTCCCTGATAGTCAGCAAGAAATTCAGAAACAAATTTGTAAGGAGATTTCAGTTCTCTGTAAGAATAATACGGTGGATATGGTAGGGGATTTTAACATTCCAAATGTAGACAGGGTCTGCCATAGTGTTAAGGGTTTAAAAGGAGAGCAATTTGTTAAGTGTGTACAAGGAAAGTTTCTGATTTAGTATGTGGATGTTCCTGCTAGAGAAGATGCAAAATTTGACCTAGACCTGGGAAATAAGGCAGGGCAGGTGACTGATGTGTCAGTGGGGGAGCATTTGGAGTCAGCAACCATAAATCTGTTTGTTTGTAAATAGTGATGGAAAAGGATAGACTGGATCTAAAAGCTGAAGTTCAAAATTGGAGGAAGGCTAATTTTGACAGCATTAGGCAAGAACTTTCAAAAGCTGATTGGGGGCAGATGCTTGGAGCTAAAGTGAAGGCTGGGAAATGGGAAGCCTTCAAAATGTGATAACAAGAGTCCAGCGTTAGTATATTCCTGGTTGGGTGAAAGGAAAGGCTGGTAGATGCGGGCATGTGGGATGACGAGAGGAATTGAGGGTTTGGTTAAGAAAAAATGAAGCATATGTCAGGTATAGACAGAAGAAATTGAATGAATCCTTAGAGTATAAAGGTCAAAGGAGTATCCTTAAGAGAGAAATCCTGAGGGCAAAAAGGGGACATGAGATAGCTTTGGCAAATAGAAGTAAGGAGAATGCAAAGAGTTTTTAGAAATAGATTAAGGACAAAACAGTAACTGGGGAGACAACAGGGTCTCTCAAAGATCAGCAAGGCACCTGATGTGTGGAGCCATGGGAGATGGGGAAGATACTAAATGAGTATTTTCCATCAGTGTTCACTGTGAAGGAGGACATGGAAGGTAATAGAATGTGGGAAAATAGATAGTGACATCTTGAAAAATGTCCATATTACAGAGGAGAAAGTGCTGGATGTCTTGAAATGCATAAAAGTGGATAACTCCCCAAGACCAGTTCAAGTGCACCCTCGGACTCTGTGGGAAGGTAGGGAAGTGATTGCTGGGCACCTTGCTGAGATATTTTTTATCATTCATAGTCGCAGGTAAGGTGCTGGATGACTGGAAGATTGTTAATGTGGTGCCACTATTTAAGAAAGGTGGTAAGGAAAAGCCAGGGAACTATAGGCCGGTGAGCCTGATATCGGTGGTGGGCAAGATGTTGGAGGGAATCCTGAGAGACAGGATTGACATGCATTTGGTAAGGCAATGACTGATTCGGGATAGTCAGCATGGCTTTGTGCGTGGGAAAACATGTGTCATGAATTTGAATGAGTTGTTTTGAAGAAATAACAAAGAAGATTGATGAGGTCAGAGTGGTGGATGTGATCTATATGGCCTTCAGTAAGGCGTTCAACGAGGTTCTTCATGGGAGATTGGTTAGCAAGATTAGATCTCATGGAATACAGGAAAGGTAGCCAATTGGATGCAGAACTTGCTCGATGGTAGAAGACGGGGTAGTGGTGGAGGAGAGATGCTTTTCAGACTGGAGGCCTGTAACCAGTGGTGTGTGACCAGTATCAGTGTTGGATCCACTGCTTTTCATCATTTATGTGAATGATTTGGATTTGAACACAGCAGGTACAGTTAATAAGTTTGCAGTTGACACCAAAATTGGACAGCAAAGAAGGTTCCTTCAAAGTACAACAGGGTCTTGATCAGATGGGCCAATGGGCTGAGGAGTGGCAGATGGAGTTTTATTCAAATAAATCTGGGGTGCTATATTTTGGAAAGGCAAATCAGGACAGGACTTGTACACTTAATGGTAAGATCGTGGGTAGTGTTGTTGAACAAAGAGACCTTGGAATGCAGGTTCATAGCTCCTCGAAAGTGGAGTCGCAAGTAGAAAGGACGTTTTCTTCATTGGTCAGTGCATTGAGTATAGGAGTTAGGAGGTCATGTTTTGTCTGTGCAGGTCATTGCTGAGGCCAGTTTTGGAATACTGCACACATACTGGTCTCCTTCGTATTGGAAGGATATTGTGAAATGTTGAAGGGTTCAGAAAAAATTTACAAGGAATTTGTCAGGGTTGGAGGATTTTAGCTATAGAGAGAGGCTGAACAGGCTAGGTCTGACCACATAGTGGTTTATAAAATCATGCGGGACAATGTCTCTTCCCTGAGGTGGGGAAGTACAAAACTAGAGGCATAGGTTTAAGGTAAACGGGGAAAATTTTTAAATGGACCTAAGCGGCAACGTTTTCACGCATATGATGGTATGAGTAAGGAATGAGCTGCCAGAAGACGTGGAGAAGGCTGGTACAATTACAACATTTAAAAGGCACCTGGATGGGTCCATGAATAGGAAGGGTTCAAAGGGATATGGGTCAAGTGCTGGCAAATGGGACTAGATTAGTTTCTGACATCTGGTTGGCATGGATGAGTAGGACCAAAGAGTGCTGTTTTAAATAAATAGGATCAGTCCCTATGTGCTTCACTGATGGGGATGTGTGAGTTTACTTATCAATATGTACCTGTCAGTTTCTGCCGTTGTGAATGTGTGAATTTACTTAACAATCTTTCCCTAACACTTTCTGCTGTGTATCTGACAGTGTAGTTATCAACCTGAACCTGTCAGTTTCAGCTTTGATAATGGGTGTGTCATTCTCAGTATCTCCTGGTCAGTTTCTGCTGTATGAATATTAAATGCAGTCTTCAATTTGTACCTGTCAATATCTTCTGTGTGAATGTAGATATTGATCTCCACCTGTCAGTTTTAGTTTTTATCAATTTCTCAGTGCAATTATCAAACAGTACCTGTCAGGTTTTGCTATTTGACACCAGAGTGTCATTGTCAATCTGTTTCTACCTCGTCAATTTGAGAGAGTCAATACCAATCTGTCCCTGTCAGATTCTTCCCTGTCAATATGTGACTAGTACAGTTATCATTCTCTACCTGTCAATTTCTTCTTTGTCAAAGTGAGAGTGTAATTGTCAATCTGTACCTTTCAGACTCTGCTGTGTGAATACATAAACATAGTTATCAATCTATAGCTGTCAGTTTCTGCTCGGTGAATATGTCTGTGTAATTGTCAATTCCTGCCAGTTTATGCTATGTGAATGTGTGAGCTGAGCTTTCATCTGTCACTATCAATTTCTGCTTTGTGAATAAGAGAGTTTAGTTATCTATCCTTCCTGTCAGGTGCTGTAATGTCAGGGTTTAAATGTATTTATTCATCTTTTCCTGTCAGGTTGTGTGACTGCAGATATCAACCTGTACCTCTCAGATTCTGTGACATGTGAGTGTAGTTATCCACTTGATTTGATCTGATTTATTATTGTCACATGTACAGAGATACAATGAAAAGTATTGTTTTGAGTGCCTTCCACGCAGATTATATCATAAAAGTGCATTAGGGCAATAGAACAGAATCTGGAATACAGTGTTAATGGTGCAGAGCGCGAGAATAACATTAAAATTTGAGAGGTCCATTCAATAGTCTAATAATAGCACAGAATCAGTTCTTGAATCTGTTGGACGGTATATTCAAACTTCTGTATTTTCTACCTGACAGACATGGGTGGAGGAGCATAGAACTGGGGTCAGATGGGTCTTTGATTATGTTGGTTGCTTTCCCAACACAGGAGGAAGTATAAATGGAGCCTTTGGATGGAAGGCTGCTTTCAGTGATGGATTGGGCTTTGTTCACAACTGACTGTAATTTCTTGTAGTCTTGGGCAGAACAGTAGCCATACCACACTGTGACAAATCCAGATAGGTGGTGCATTGATTAAAATTTACAGGAGTCTTTATAGACACGGTGAATTTCCTTAGCCTCCTGAGGATATCTGCTTGGTGAATATATTGTCAATCTAAGCCTGGCAGTTTCTGCTATGTGTTGCTGGAAAAGCGCAGCAGGTCAGGCAGCATCCAAGGAGCAGGAGAATCTACGTTTCGAGCATGAGCCCTTCTTCAGGGATCTTTTCAGGAATCCATTGCTTTTCCAGCAACACATTTTCAGCTCTGATCTCCAGCATCTGCAGTCCTCACTTTCTCCTAGTTTCTGCTATGTGAATAGGAGAAGTTAGTTTTTAACAGTCCCTGTCAGGTTTTGCTTTGTGAAGGTTTAGTTAAGTTTAATTAAGAATCCTTCCCAATCAGGGTCCGAATTGTAAAGGTGAGTGTATTTATCAATGTTTGCCTGACAAATTTTCTTTTGTGAACATGTGAATGTAGTTATCAATTTTCCCTGGTAGTTTCTGCTCTGTAAATATGAAAATGTAGTTATTAATCTCTAAATGAAAACCAAAAGAACTGCAGATGCTGGATGTCAGAAACAAAATCAAATTGCTGGAAAAGCTCAGCAAGTCTGACAGAGTCTGTGGACAGAAATCAGAGCTAAAATTTCCAGTCCAGTAACCCTTCCTGAGAACTGATGGTAGCCAGGAAATGATTAGTTTTTAAGCAGAAGGTAGGGTATGTTGAAGGGTCAGGAGTAAATGGTAGATGGATATAGAATCCAAAGAATACGGTCAGACGAGGAAGGTGAATCACTATTAACAGGGACTGTTAGTGACTGTTGGTGTATAATAGCAAACCTTGTGATAACGAGGCCTGGGGTGAGAGGTTCTGGGTAATGACATGGGAAAGCTCTAGCCCTAGTAGTAAAACTCAGTATTGGATCCAGAAGGCTGTTGTGTTCCCAACCAGAAAATGAGGTACTGTCCTTCCAGCTTGCACTGAGCTTTAGCTGGAGCACTGCAGCAAGCCTGAGGCAGAGATGTTCATTAGGGAACTGGGTGGTGTGTTGAAGTGGCGGGCAAGTGAAAGGTCAGGGTCTTGTTTTCTGGACAGAATGTAGGTGTTTGGCAAAGTGGACACCCAATCTACACTCAGTTTCCCCAGAATAGAGAAGACCACGTGGCAGCTAGAAAAATGCACACACTCAGTTCTGAGGAAGGGTCACTAGACCTCAAATGTAACTCTGATTTCTTCTGTTATCAATCTCTACCTGTCAGTTTCTCCTGTGAATATGAGAGTGTCATTATCAAACCATACATGTCAATTTAAGTAATTTGAAACAGAGTGTTATCAATCTGTTCCAATAAGTTTCTGCTTTGTGAATGAGAATGTCTTCCTCTGAAATGTCCTGCCACGTGCATTTGAGTGTGATTGACCAATCTGTCCCTGTTATATTCTGCTCTGTGTAACTCAGGATGTAGCTGTGAATCTGTATTTGTCAATGTCTAGTTTATAAATGTGCAAATGCATTTATCAGATTGTACCTGCCAGTGTTTTTGAAGGGTATGTGGGGGTTTGGGGGTGGGGGTGTTTAAGTATCCTGCTCTCCCTTTCAGTTTCAGCAGAGTGAATATGTGAGAGCAGCCATCAATCTCCGCCTATCAGTTTTTGTTGCGTCCATGAGAGTTCAGGAATTGAGCTAACCTTGTCAGTTTGTGCTGTGTGACTGAACGTCAAGTGTTCAATCAGTACCAGTCACTTTCAACTCTCATGCATCAAAAGTTGCTTAATTCGTTGACAGCCAATAATATTCCATGAGTCCAATGGTGACAAGGAATCTATTCTTGCTTGCCATCTGGTTCACTAATGTCCTTTAAGGAAAGAAGCTGCCATCCTTACTTGGTCTGGCCTACATGTGTCTCCAGACCCACAGCAATGTGGCTGACAAATAACTACCCACTGGGCAGTTAGGGATGGGCAATAAATGCTGGCCTTGCCAGTGATTCTCTCATCCAGTGAATGAATTTAGGAAAAAGAATTCTCTGTGACTGATTGATACTGTGATAGTAGATTTTAGGGTGTTGTGATTGGGACTTAAACTCTTCTGCATTATGTCATTTATGGTAGAGTCACAGAATTGGTACAGCCATTCGGCCAATTTGTGTCCAGACTGGGACATTCTGTTCTTCACCTGTTCTCCATACTAGTTTCCATTAACTGTTGGGATTCTGAACTTTAACCACTCACTGCCAGTATCTCTATCTAAATGCTAATTTGAGATTATTTCTTCAGTTACCTGTCTTTGATAACTATAGTACCAGTTTTGTTCTGTGGGCAATAGCATCAGGTAGAGTATGTGGATCTCATTCTCTTTCCGTGTTCAGTTTTGTTTTTTTGGTCTGAGTGTAGGATAAACTTGATCAATATTCACTAACCTATTGTGATTGAGGGATTAATGTTATCTTTGCCATGAATCTGAATTTTATTGCATTGACTTTTTTTAATATTTTGTGTATGGAGTAATCTTTATCAGTTGCTGCTGGACACTAAGATATAACATCTGACACTAACTGAAAAGATTAATGGTTTGGTGAATCAATTTATAACTATCCATATTTGGAAATACCTGGGCCTAAATTTCTTTTCTTTTTCCCTTTCAGCATTAACTGGCTGTGTGTGAGTGAGTTTTCTGTTGTGCTGCCAATCTGTATCACTTTAAAGGAGTGGCAGTAGTCTATATCACACTGATACTTTTTTTTTAATGTCGCCTTGTGTTTCCAATTCTGCCTGTCATGATCTGATACACTTTATGAGGTGGGTTTAATGCCTTATATATCAGTGTTTCATATCCTGAAAAAGTATGGAAATGCTTCTGCATAACTCAGGCCGTCAACCAGAATATGAGTGTGGAGGAAGTGTGTGTTCATCAGCACCAGGCTCAGTATGAGAATGAGATTCATTCACTTTCTGACACTAGATATCAATGTGCTTCTTATTCTTAGTTATTGTGTTTCACAGTGCTTCAGTGTCATTCAAATTGAAACATGTCACTTTTAGTAACTGCTACTGTACTTCAGTGTTCAAACTTCTGCTACTTGACATGAATGAGGTACTAATCCATTGCCAATGGAGTCAGCTCCTGTCTGTGAAAGTGGATGTGTTTGTATATCTATTAATCTCTGGCACTGCACATGTCGTTCGATAATGTCCACAGCCAATGTCCTTTAGCCTTAGTGCCTGTAGGATCCATGGACAACTGAACATGCAGTACATTGCAGCAGAAAAGCATCTGTGCTTTTCTTCAGAATCAAGGGGAGAAAAGCAATGGACTTTTGTAACTCCTATAGTGCAGAGTCTAACCGGGAACAATGGGGATATCAAGGTCTGGTTTTCAGACTGCTATCAATGTTTGCATTGTGACATGTTTTAACCGATAAATTGATGACCAGTATTAATCAAACCCATTTGCAACTAAGTGAACACTTTAACTGCATTGCAGCTGACTGACCACAGTGTTCCTTGTACAGGAAAGAGAATTGGCAAATTCTATTTTATTTACCAATGTGGACAGGATTTGGTGCAAGCCATTAGCAGACTCTTGTGTTGCTCTATGGTAGGGAGGGGAAAATCAAAAGGACTTTTATTTTCCACCATTCTGTGAAGAATAGTTCAATACATTGAATTTAACAATTTAAATATCAACTCCTGTTGGGGAAAAAAAATGAGCAGCTTGACAAACCGACAAATTTTGGCTTTCTCTTTCATTCTGCAATGATTTAAATAGTAATGATCAGATTCCAATGACTCCTTCAGAAAACTATATCCTGATTCTTTGCTGTACAGGACATTGGTTAGGCCACTGTTGGAATGTTGCATGCAATTCTGATCTCCTTCCAATTGGAAAGATGTTGTGAAACTTGAAAGGGTTCAGAAAAGATTTACAAGAATGTTGCCAGGGTTGAAGGATCTGAGCTACAGGGAGATGCTGAACAGGCTGGGGCTGTTTTCCCTGGAACGTCGGAGGCTGAGGCGTGACCTTATAGAGGTTTACAAAATTATGAGGGGCATGGATAGGATAAATAGACAAAGTCTTTTCCCTGAGGTTGGGGAGTCCAGAACTAGAGGGCATAGGTTTAGGGTGAGAGGGGAAAAATATAAAAGAGACCTAAGGGGCAACTTTTTCACGCAGAGGGTGGTACGTGTATGGAAAGAGCTGCCAGAGGATGTGGTGGAGGCTGGTACAATTGCAACATTTAATAGGAATTTGGATGGGTAAATGAATAGGAAGGGTTTGGAGGGATACGGGCCGGGTGCTGGCAGGTGGGACTAGATTGGGTTGGGATAACTGGTTGGCATGGACGGGTTGGACCGAAGAGTCTGTTTCCATGCTGTACATCTCTGACTCTATAACAATCACTTCCCTAGCTTGTCACTATGTTCCAGGTCCACCTGATCGGGTGCTCGTGTTTTATCCACCTTTTCTGTTTAAAGTCATCCAGCAGCACCTCCTCTGTATTATGGACATTTTAAAAGATGTCACTATTTGTTTCACCACGTTCTATATCTTCCATTTCCTTCTCCTCAGTAAGCACTCGCTTAGTATCTCCCACTTTTCCTTTTCTTCCACACATAGGCTGCCTTGCTAATCTTTGCTGGACCCTCTTCTTTCCCTGGACCCTCTTCTTTCCCTGGACCCTCTTCTTTCCCTGGTTACCCTTTTGACATTCATGTATTTATAAAATCTATTGGAATTCTCCTTAACACTATTTGCCAAAGGTATGTTATGTCCCTTTTTTGTCCTCCTCGTTTCCTTTTTAAGCATATCCCTACTGCCTTTATACGCTTCGAAGGATTCACTCAACCTCTCCTGTATTCTACTAACATATGGTTCCTTCTTATTTGGACCAAAACCTCAAATTCTTTTCTCATGCAGCACTTCCTACACCTACCAGTCATGCCTTTCACCCGAAAAGGAACATACTGTCTCTGTACCCTCATTTTCTCATTTTTGAAGGCTTTCCATTTTTCAGCCATCACTTTGTCTGTGAACATCTGCCCTCAGTCAACTTTTGAAAGTTTTCGCACAATACTTTCAAGATTGGTCTTCCTCCAAATTAGAAATTTATCTTAGATCTGGTATATCCTTTTCGATCAGAGTTTTAAAACTCATAAAATTATGGTCGTTGGCCCCAAAGTGCTCCCCCACTGACATCATTATATCACAAGAGTAGGTCAAGATTTGCACCTTGTCTAGACGATGCATTCACATACTGAATCAGAAACATTTCTTGTACACACTTAAGAAATTCCTTTCTGTCTAAACCATTAACAATTTGGCAGTCATAATCTATGTTTGGAATGCTAAAATCCCTCATCATAACCACACCATTATTCCTGCAGATCTAAGATCTCCTGACAAATTTGTTTCTCAATTTCCTGCTGACTGTTAGGGTGTCTACAGTCCAATCCCAATAAGGTGATCAAATCCTTTCTTATTTCTCATTTCCCATCCAAATAATTTCCATGGATATAAGCCCAGGAATATCCTCCCTCAGTAAAGGTGTGATCTTATCTCTTACCAAACATGTCACTCCCCATTTTCTCTTGCTGACCCCTCCTCCCATCCTTCCTATAACATTTGATTCCTGGAACATTAAGCTGCCAGTTGTGTCATCCCAAACCATGTCTCTGTAATTGCTATGATATCCCAATTCCAATCCCATTTTCCTAACCATGTCCTGAGTTCATCCTCCTCCCCTGTAAGGCCTCTTGCATTGAAGTAAATGCAGTTTAAGTTATCAATCCAACCTCATTCTCTGCTATGTTCCTGTCTACCCTGGGTGTTTGACTTACCGACTACCAGCCTCAGATTGATATCTTTGTTCACTATCTCCCCGGTTCCTACTGACCTCACCCCACGCCCACACCTTACGAGTTTAACCCCTCCCCAGTAGCTCAAGGAAGTGACCCTGCCAATATAGTAGATCCCTTTCAATTCAGGTGTATGCCATCCTTTTTCTACAAGTCACGTCTTCCCCAGAAGAGATTCCAATGAACCAAAAATTTGAACACCTCTCCCTGCACCAGCTCCTGAGTTGGGCATTCCTCTGCTCTATCATCCTATTCCTATTCTTTAGAGACCGCAATTTCCCTTCCCACGTGGTTAAAGATGCCCTCCAACGCATCTCATCCACATCCCGCACCTCCGCCCTCAGACCCAACCCCTCCAACCGCAACAAGGACAGAACGCCCCTGGTGCTCACCTTCCACCCTACCAACCTTCGCATAAACCAAATCATCCGCCGACATTTCCGCCACCTCCAAACAGACCCCACCACCAGGGATATATTTCCCTCCCCACCCCTCTCCGCCTTCCGCAAAGACCGTTCCCTCCGTGACTACCTGGTCATGTCCACGCCCCCCTACGACCCACCCTCCCATCCTGGCACTTTCCCCTGCCACCGCAGGAACTGTAAAACCTGCGCCCACACCTCCTCCCTCACCTCCATCCAAGGCCCCAAAGGAGCTTTCCACATCCATCAAAGTTTTACCTGCACATCCACTAATATCATCTATTGTATCCGTTGCTCCCGATGCGGTCTCCTCGACATTGGGGAGACTGGACGCCTCCTAGCAGAGCGCTTTAGGGAACATCTCCGAGACACCCGCACCAATCAACCACATCGCCCAGTGGCTCAACATTTCAACTCCCCCTCCCACTCTGCCGAGGATATGGAGGTGCTGGGCCTCCTCCACCGCCGCTCCCTCACCACCAGACGCCTGGAGGAAGAACGCCTCATCTTCCGCCTCGGAACACTTCAACCCCAGGGCATCAATGTGGATTTTAACAGTTTCCTCATTTCCCCTTCCCCCACCTCATCCTAGCTTCTAACCTCCAGAAACTCGATCCCCTGACCTGTCCGGACTTGTCCGACCTGCCCAGCTCCTTTTCCACCTATCCACTCCACCCTCTCCTCCCTGACCTATCACCTTCATCTCCTTCCCCACTGACCTATTGTACTCTATGCCACTCTCTCCCACCCCCACCCTCCTCTAGCTTATCTCTCCATGCTTCAGGCTCTCTGCCTTTATTCCTGATGAAGGGCTTTTGCCCGAAACGTCGATTTTGCCTGTCCTCGGATGCTGCCTGAATTGCTGTGCTCTTCCAGCACCACTGATCCAGAATCCTATTCCTACACTCAGTCGCTTGTAGCAGCGGGAGTAATCTAGGTATTACTACCGGAGAGGACCTCCTTTCTAAATTCTTGCCTCTCTTCCTTATTCTTCCTTCGGAATCTCATATCTTTCCCTTCCTGTGTAGTTAGTTCCAATGTGTAAGCCCCTTTGTGAATATCTGCACTCTCTCCGAGATATTCTTGATCCTGACATCAGGGAGACAACACACTCTTCTGACCACTCTATCGGTCAGAGAGACGTCTGTCTGTGCCGCTGACAAAGAGATTCGAGTTTTGTAATTTGTAAAAGGAGAACCTTCGAAATCGCGACTACTTCCATCCAAAACGATAAAGGCAGCTGATGTCAGGGAACACCGCCTTGATGTCAGACAGGTTCCCCTCTAAGGCACTCACCATGCTGACTTAGAAATAAAACCGCTTTCTTTCACTGACACTGGATCAAGACCCTGGAACTCCCTATTCGTGGCATTGTGGGCAGCACATGGACAACAGCTGTTCCAGAAGGTGGCTCACCACCGCCTTCTCAAAAGGGATGGAGAATAAATGGTAGGCTCAGCCAGCGACATCCACGTTCCAGGAGTAAATAAACAAAAACAGCTGGGGTCTCTCGTTGTGGCATTCAATACATCACAACGTTTCTGTCTGCAGCATACATGACACTAAAATCTGTCATCCACGAAAAACTAAATCGAGTCCCTGAGGTGTTATTGCGCATCTGGTCTGACTTTTGCACATGCCTCCTGACCCAGAAATAAGCACCGACACTGTGATGCAAGATTCTCTCCATCAGTAATTTTCAGCCTTCGTAAGAATGTTCCACTCATTCCATCTCTCTGTATGCTACTTTGGGCAAGGAGTTAATATTTGTGGATGAGGGGTCAGCAGGATTAAATACCACAGTTAACGTTTGATCAGACGTGATGTTATCGAATGGGGGAGCACAGAGGATGGGCCGAGTGGCCTCCAGCTTCTCCGCTCCCTGATCAAATTGAGAGAGCCGGAGGGAGGAGTTATTAACATGACCCGGGAATGAGCTCCACTGGAGCTTCATAAAGGGGCAATTCCCAGCTTGAAACGTTCTCTACCCTTTCTCCCACAGCCTCAGTTCCTTTGATCAAACTGGGAGAAAAGGGAATTGGGGAAATGACCAATTGATGTTTGTTTTGGGGAAAACATCGCATGCGCAATGCCTCATCGCAAGCTCACCTCCCCCAATGCTGATTGTTCCTGACCAGAGGAGCTGCCCTCCCCCAGCGCTGCCATTGAGGAGCATTTACTCAGTGAGTGCAAGAGGTTTGTTTGGAACAGACTGCAATGGAGAGATCAGCACCCAGGGAAGCGAGGGAACAGCAGGCTCCTTCCAGCAGCACATCGGGATGGGAGCCTGGGACACAGAGGGGGCTCCGAGACCGGGATTGATTCGGGGTGAGTTCAGGGAGAAGCGGGGGCTGTTTGTAAGAGGCCGAGTGGAGCAGGAACTGGGCCAGGAACTTGGAGTGAGCGGGCTGGGGGGAAGAGAGAGGCCTTTCTCGGGCTGTGTGTGGGCCTGCTGAGGGAGGCAGAGCGGGAAGAAGCTGCTGTGGGACATTCTTGGGGTTTGCAATCCCCTAAACACTGATGAGAATTTATTGTTTGGCTTCTGTTTCACGTTGTTTATTGCGAATAGACATTGAAATAAAGGACAATAGAAACAAATGTGATAATCCTGTGTAAGATAAATATAGCAGGCACCGGATAAACGTCTCCAAGTATGTGAAATCCTGCCCAATATTTGTTTTTTAACAGTTAATGTATTGGGAGCTGGACATTGAACTGTGCAATCATTCCATTTGTGGAGATGTCCATATGTTGGTGAGTTTATTTTATCTAAGTGAAATGTTTTAGAATTTGGGAAACAGAAAAAGACTGGAAGGAGCTCAGGGCTCGAGTGGAACCAGGATCTGCACTGTTCACCTTGCCCTGTTCAAAAACAAAGAATTGTAATGATCATGACCTGAATATTGCATTGATCATTTGATATCTTCCTACTCAGCTGCTAGTGATGTACAGGAGCTTTCTCTTTTGTCTTTCTCCAGGCAAATATTTGATGGATCAATCCAAGAGTGACCAACTGCTTCTCACACCCAGCAGGTATGTTACCACTGTTAGAGAGGAGAAGGTCCTTTCCACAATCAGAGTGGATTGAGTCAGGCGCACATTGAGCTCCATTTCCAGAAGTACACATTCAATCCAAGAGTTAAACACAACTGACGATATATAAATCTATATTATTCTGCCCTCTTCTCAGTGCTTGTCACCTCCATGACAGTAAATTCCATTATTCAAAGCCAATTATCATTCATAAGATGAGAAGCAGGTTAGACTGTATGCTTATAATAAATATACATTTGAGCTACATTAAATTCATATGTAGATTTGGCATTTTTAAAGTTACAATCAATTAGAACAAACCGATCATGGTGTTACATGGTTATAACAAATATTTGTATGAAGTGTATATTTGAGTGCAGATATAGAAGCAATGTTGGACATTTATGAGTAACTGAGCAGGACAAAATTATTCTTTTGATAAACATTTGTCCTGTACAAAGACAATAATCAAACAATGTAAATTTCAAATGAACCTCTTGGTCAAGCCATATCCACAGATGATGCGTAATGCTCATTCACATACGTACATACACATCTCTGTCTGTCTGTCTGTCTCTCTCTCTCTGTCTCATTCTCACTCTCAGCCTAGTGTTGATGAAAACACACTTTATGCACGCTCCCATTCTGGTTGAGGGCCTCAGTAATGCAGAAGCATTTCCATACTTTTTTAATGTATGAAACACTGATTGATAAGATCTTAAAACCACCTCAAAGTGTATCAGAACTGGAATCACAGAGAGACATACAGACAATGTTGGTGTGATCTCGACCAGTACCACTCTTCAAAGTGATACAGATTGGCAGCACAACACAAAACTCACTCTCACTCAGCCAGTTAATGGTAAAAGGGAAAAAAAATGCAATTTAGGCCCACAACTACTTCCAGATATGGACAGTCATAAATTGACCACATTATTAATCGCTTCAGAAGATGTTAGTATTAGATGTTACATTATTGCAGTGCCCAGCAGCAACTGCCAAAGACTACTGCACACACGCACAATGTAAAAAGAAAACTGAGATTGAATACAATAAAATTCAGATTCTTGGCAAAGATGAAAATCACACAACACCAGGCTTTAACTTTGTACACGCAGTCCAACACCGGCATCTCCAAATCTTGGCAAAGATGTTTATTGAACCAACATTAATGCCTCAAGCACACAGGTTTATCAAATATTGAACGGATTTATCCTACACCCTGCTGAAAAAACACAACTGAACATAGAGAATGGCATCCATATACTCGACTTGTCACTGTTGCACACAGAGCAAAACTGGTACTCGAGGTATTCAAAGGCCAATAACTGCAGAACTAATCTCAAATTGGCATTTACACGGAGACACTGGCAGTGAGTGAATGAAGATTAGAATCCCAACAATTAGTGGAAACTAGTATGGAGACAGATAAAGAATAGAATGTCCCAGTGCAGACACAACAGGCTGAATGGTTGTATCAATTCTGTGATTGAGTCATAAATCACAATATGCATAAGAGATTAAGGCCCAATCTCAACACCCTAAACACTATCAGATTGAATCTCAGTCACAGAATTTTTTTTTTTCTAATTCATTCATGGGTGGGGGCATCACTGACTCGGCCAGCATTTATTGCCCATCCCGAACTACCCATGCAGCCACATTGATGTGGGTCTGGAGTCACATGCAGGCCAGACAAGGAAAGGATGGTAGTTTCCTTCATTCAAGGACATTACTGAACCAGATGAGTTTTTCTGGCAATCAACAATAGATTCGTGGACATCATTAGACTCTTAGAATATTAATGGCTGCCAGAGAATTGAGCAACTTTGGTATATAAGAGTTGAAAGTGACTGGAACTCCTTGAGAACTTGACTCTCACAGTCACACAGCAGAAACTGGCATGTATAGATCAATTCCTAAATTCACACATGGACACAGCAGAAGTTGACATGTTTCCATCAAGTCCCAAACTCTCATATTGCCGCAACCGAAACTGACAGACATCAATTGATTTCGGCTCTCACATATTCACATTGCAGAAACTGAAAGAGAGCGAACAATAATCATGGACACCAATACGACAGGTACAGGTTGATAACTAGACTAACACATTCGCATAGCAAAGCCTGACAGGTACAGTTTGATAAATGAATTTGCACATTTAAGAAGCTGATAGATACAGATTAATAACTGCACTCCCCCCAGATGCACAGAGCAGAATCTGACAGGGACAGGTTGGTTAATAACTCTCATAGCTGAAAATGTGTTGCTGGAAAAATGCAGCAGGTCAGGCAGCATCCAGGGAACAGGAGAATCGACGTTTCGGGCATAAGCCCTTCTTCAGGAATGAGGAAAGTTTGTCCAGCAGGCTAAGATAAAAGGTAGGGAGGAGGGACTTGGGGGAGGGGCGTCGGAAATGTGATAGGTGGAGAGAGGTCAAGGTGAGGGTGATAGGTCAGACTGGGGTGGGGGCGGAGAGGTCAGGAAGAAGATTGCACGCTAGGAAGGCGGTGCTGAATTCGATGGATTTGACTGAGACAAGGTGGGGGGAGGGGAAATGAGGAAACTGGTGAAATCCGAGTTCATCCCTTATGGTTGGAGGGTTCCTAGGCGGAAGATGAGGCGCTCTTCCTCCAACCGTCATTTTGTTGTGGTCTGGCGATGGAGGAGTCCAAAGACCTGCATATCCTTGGTGGAGTGGGAGGGGGAGTTGAAATGTTGAGCCACAGGGTGGTTGGGTTGGTTGGTCCGGGTGTCCCAGAGGTGTTCTCTGAAACGCTCCGCAAGTAGCCGGCCTGTATCCCCAATATAGAGGAGGCCACATCGGGTGCAGAGGATGCAATAGATGATGTGTGTGGAGGTGCAGATGAATCTGTGGCGGATATGGAAGTTTCCTTTGGGGCCTTGGAGGGAGGTGAGGGGGGAGGTCTTGCACCTCCTGCGGTTGCAGGGGAAGTTGCCGGGAGTGGAGGTTGGGTTGGTGAGGAGTGTGGATCTGACGAGGGAATCACGGAGGGAGTGGTCTTTACGGAATGCTGATAGGGGAGGGGAGGGAAATATATCCTTGGTGGTGGGGTCCGTTTGGAGGTGGCGGAAATGACGGCGGATGATGCGCTGTACATGGAGATTGGTGGGGTGGTAGGTGAGGACCAGTGGGGTCGTGTCCTGGTGGCGGTTGGAAGGACGGGGCTCAAGGGCGGAGGAGCGGGAAGTGGAAGAGATGCGGTGGAGGGCATCGTCGACCACGTCGGGGGGGAAATTGCGGTCCTTGAAGAAGGAGGCCATCTGGGTTGTGCGTTTTTGGAACTGGACCCCTGGGAGCAGATGCGGCGGAGTCGAAGGAATTGGGAGAATGGGATGGCGTTTTTACAGGGGGCAGGGTGGGAAGAGGTTTTGGAACTGGTCCCCCTGGGAGCAGATGCGGCGGAGTCGAAGACGTGGTCCCGCAATTTCCCCCCCGACGTGGTCGACGATGCCCTCCACCGCATCTCTTCCACTTCCCGCTTCTCCGCCCTTGAGCCCCGTCCCTCTAACCGCCACCAGGACAGAACCCCACTGGTCCTCACCTACCACCCTACCAATCTCCATGTACAGCGCATCATCCGCCGTCATTTCCGCCACCTCCAAACGGACCCACCACCAAGGATATATTTCCCTCTCCTCCCCTATCAGCATTCCGTAAAGACCACTCCCTCCGTGACTCCCTCGTCAGATCCACACCCCCCACCAACCCAACCTCCACTCCCGCACCTTCCCCTGCAACCGCAGGAGGTGCAAGACTTGCGCCCTCATCTCCCTCCAAGGCCCCAAAGGAAACTTCCATATCCGCCACAGATTCACCTGCACCTCCACACACATCATCTATTGCATTATCTGCACCCGATGTAGCCTCCTCAATATGTGGGAGACAGGCCGGCTACTTGCAGAGCGTTTCAGAGAACACCTCTGGGACACCCGGACCAACCAACCCAACCACCCTGTGGCTCAACATTTCAACTCCCCCTCCCACTCCACCAAGGATATGCAGGTCTTTGGGCTCCTCCATCGCCAGACCACAACAAAACGACGGTTGGAGGAAGAGCGCCTCATCTTCCGCTTAGGAACCCTCCAACCACAAGGGATGAACTCGGATTTCACCAGTTTCCTCATTTCCCCTCCCCCACCTTGTCTCAGTCAAATCCATCGAATTCAGCACCGCCTTCCTAGCGTGCAATCTTCTTCCCGACCTCTCCGCCCCCACCCCAGTCTGACCTATCACCCTCACCTTGACCTCTCTCCACCTATCACATTTCCGATGCCCCTCCCCCAAGTCCCTCCTCCCTACCTTTTATCTTAGCCTGCTGGACAAACTTTCCTCATTCCTGAAGAAGGGCTTATGCCCGAAACGTCGATTCTCCTGTTCCCTGGATGCTGCCTGACCTGCTGCGCTTTTCCAGCAACACATTTTCAGCTCTGATCTCCAGCATCTTCAGACCTCACTTTCTCCTAATAACTCTCATATGCAGGTGGCAGTAAATTTCGGAGAAAGATTGGTAACTACACTCTCATTCGTAAAGCAGAAACTGACAGGAACAGATTGATAATGCTCCCAATTTCAAATCGCATAAATTGACGTGTACATTTTGATAATGACACTCACATATTCACAGAGAAGAAACTGACAGGTAGAGATTGCTAACAAAACAAACATTAGTGGAAAATTCACAGGTCTGGCAGTGTTTCAGGTCTAGTGACCGGTCCTCAGAACTGATGGTGGCAAGGAAAATGCACACAATGTGGTCTCCTTTATGTTGGGTAAACTGAGAGTAGATTGGGTGTCCACAGTGCAGAACACCTACATTCTGTCCAGACAAAAAGACCCTGAGCTTCCAGTTGCCTGCCACTTCAACACACCACCCTGTTCCCTGGCCAAGCTCTCTGTCTCAGGCTCGCTGCAGTGCTTCAGTGAAGCTCAGTGCCAGCTGGAAGAACAGCACCTCATTTTCTGCTTGGGATCTCGACAGCCTTCTGGACTCAATATTGAGTTCAATAACTACAGGGCTTGAGCTCTCCCATGTCATTACCCAAAAACGCACATATCCTGCCTTGTTAACATATAGTCTGCTATTATACACCACCAATTGTTAGCCATTAACAGGCCCTATTAATAGGCTATTCACCCACTTAGTCTGACAGTTATCCACTCCTTTGTCTGTCCTACTGTTCTTCTCTTTCTTTGGACTCTATCTCCATCTGTCATTTACTTGTCACTCTTCCACCCACCCTATCTTTTGTATAAAAACTAATATTTTCCTAGCTACCACCAGAAAATACAGAAGTTTGAATACACCACCCAACAAACGCAGGAACAGCTTCTCTGCTGTTATCAGACTTTTGAATGAACTGCTCAAATTTTAAGGTGAAAGTGGGTACTGCAGATGCTGGAGATTAGAGTCAAGATTAGAGTGGTGCTTGAAAAGCACAGCAGGTCAGGCAGTATCCGAGGAGGAGGAAAATTGACTTTTCGGATATTCCTGATGAAAGGCTTTTGCCCAAAACATCGATTTTCCTGCTCCTCAGATGCTGCCTGACCTGCTGTGCTTTTCCAGCACCACTCTAATCTTGCTCAAATTTTAACGTTAATCTCTCTCTCTTTGAAGTTTTAATATTGTATTTCGGATTCTGTTCTATTACCCTGATGCATTTTGTATGATATTATCTGCCTGTAATATCAGTGGGCGGCACGGTGGCACAGTGGTTAGCACTGCTGCCTCACAGCGCCTGAGACCCGGGTTCACTTCCCGCCTCAGGCGACTGACTGTGTGGAGTTTGCACGTTCTCCCCGTGTCTGCGTGGGTTTCCTCCGGGTGCTCCGGTTTCCTCCCACAGTCCAAAGATGTGCAGGGTCAGGTGAATTGGCCATGCTAAATTGCCCGTAGTGTTAGGTAACGGGTAAATGTAGGGGTATGGGTGGGTTGCGCTTCGGCGGGGCGGTGTGGACTTGTTGGGCCGAAGGGCCTGTTTCCACACTGTAATGTAATCTAATCTAATCTAAAAAAATCTAAAGTACACAAAACAATACTTTCCATTGTATCTCAGTGCATGTGACAATAATAAATCAGATCAAATCAAATGGATAACTACACTCTGAGAGCGCAGAATCTGAGAGGTACGGGTTGATAACTACAGTCACACAAACTGACAGGAAAAGATGAATAAATACACTCAAAAACTGTCATTACAGAGTCTGACAGGGAAAGATTGATAATTAAACTCTCACATTCGCAAAGCAGAAACTGATAGCGACAGTTGAAAACTCAGCTCACACATTCACATCATAGAAACTGGAAGAATTGACAATTACACAAGTATATTCACCATGCAGAAACTGACAGCTACAGATTGACAACTATATTTATGTATTCACACAGCAGAATCTGAAAGATACACACTGACAGTTCCACTCACTTTGACAAAGAAGAAAATGACAGGTAGAGAATGATAACTGTACTCCCACATTCACATCACTGAAACTGACCGCTACAGTTTGGTTAATACACCCACATTCACAGAGCAGAAGCTGATGTGGTACTGATCAATAACTGTATTCGCATTTTGACAGGGAAGAAACTGACAAGGACAGATTGGCATCTACACTGTCATATGACACTCTGGGGTCAAATAGATACTGTTTGATAATTGCTCTCCCATATTGATATAGCTTAAACTTGCAGGTAGAGATCAACATCTACATTCTCACAATAACTGATGGATACAAATTGCTGACTGCATTTAATATTCATACAGCAGAAACTGACAGGTAGAGACTAATATCGAAACTCGGATTCTCGTAGCTGAAACTGACAGATTCAGGTTGATAACAACACTCCAGACACACAGCAGAAACTGTTCAGGACAGATTGGTAGGCAAACAAACACATTTGCAGGGCAGAAACCGACAGGTATATATAGATAACTAAACTCACATATCCACATCGGAGAAACACATAGGGACTGATCCTATTTATTTAAAATGTATTTATCAACCAGTCCCTAACAGTTTCCTCTATGTGGATACACAAGTTCAGTTATCAATCTGCACCTGTAGGCTTATGCTATGTGAATGTATGAGTGTAGTTATCAGTCTGTCCCTATTTGTCTCTGTGATGTAAATATATTTACCAGAGAGTGACAGGGATAGATTGATAACTGCATTCACTTGCATATTTGTACAGATTATGCTGATTGATAATTACAGTTTGATAATTGGACTCAGATATTCACAGAGCAGCATTTAACAGATACATCTTGATAATTGTCCTCACATTCACTGAGCAGGAACTGACAGCTATGGATAGATAAGGAAACTTTCATATCCAGACATGCACTTTCATTAGATTATCCCATTTGTAGAGGCGTTGGTTAGGATCGAGTTCTCAGTGAATTGGTACAGATTTTTTTGATACATCACCAAAGAGCAGCTCAGGCCAAGAATAGAATCAGCCCTGTGGTCCTGTTGGAATTGCTGTCTTGAAGGAAACAAGCCTAATGATTATTAAATTATTTCATTGACTTAATGTTGATTTACAGACGATGTCTCTTCTGTCTTCCTCCAGCAAATTACTTGAAGGACCAAGACAGTGTAATATGTCCTCGGTACAAAGCCAAGTGTGATCAGTTCCTTCTAACAAAAAGCAGGTATGTTACTGCATCAGACTGAAGAACATCCTTTCTATAGTTACAGAGCAGACTGAATTAGACACACATTGTCTCAATTTCCAGAGGGAAATTTTCAAATCAAGAATCAACTACCTCGGAGGAATTACAATTTTTTTTTCTCTCTCTTTCCATTCTTTACGTACATCAACCCATTTGCAATAATTGTTATAATTCACAGCCGTAGAGTTATAGAGATGTAGAGCACAGAAACAGACCATTCGGTCTGACCCATCTATGCCAGCCAGATATTCGAAACTAATCAAATCCCATTAGCCAACACTAGTGCCGTTTGCCAGCACCTGGCCCATATCCGTCTAAATCGTTCCTATTCATGTAGCATCCACATGCCTTTTAAATGTTGGAATTGTTCCAGCCTCTACCATTTCCTCGAGCAACTCATTCCACACACACACACACCACCTTCTGCATGAAAAGGTTGCTCCTTAGGTCCCTTTTAAAACTTTTCCCTCTCACCTGAAACCTATGCCCTCTAGTTCTGGACTCCCCCACCTCAGGGAAAATACCTTGTCTATTTAGCCTATCCATGACCCTCCTGATTTTATAAAAGGTTATAAAATTCTATAAGTTCACCCCTTAGCCTCTAACACTCCAGAGAAAACAGCCCCAGCCTCTTCAGCCTGTCCCTTTTGCTCAAACACTCCAACCCTGGAAACAATCTTGTAAATCTTTTCTGAATGTTTCATGTTTCACAACATCCTTCCGATAGGAAGGAGACCAGAATTGTATACAATATTCTAAAAGCGGCCGAACCAATTACCTGTACAGCTACAACATGACATCGAAACCCCGATACTCTGTGCTCGGACCAATAAAGAACAGCATACTAAATGTCATCTTCATTATCTTATCGACCAGCAACTCCACTTTCAAGGAACTATGCACCTGCACTCCATGGTCTCTTCGTTTATTAATACTCCCCAGGACCTTACCATTAAGTATATAACTCCTGCCTTGATTTGCCTTTCCAAAATGCAGCACCTCACATTTATCTGAATTGAACTCCATCTGCCACTGCTCAGCCCATTGCTGCCCCCCACAAGGGTCCTGAAAACACGATTTGAGACATCAGGAACCCTGGCACCTGGGAGGCAACACACCAACTTTCCCCCACTGCATGAGAGAAAATCAAAGTCCTTCTGCATTCCTCCTCCACTTCGTAGAGCTACACAAGTGTCCCAATGATGGTGAGAACCATCACAATACAGCGCAGGGTAATTAATACCTATCTTTACTTCAACAGTCTTCAAATAATTATATCACCATGCACTGAAAATAAATACAAATTATGACCTCAATTAGGTGGATCAATGGGCCAAGAAGTGACAGATGTAGTTTTGTTTAGATACATGGGAGAACTTTGATTTTTGTAAGACAAACCAGGGCAACAATTATACAATTAATAGTGTGGCTTTGGTGAGTGTTGCTGAACAAAGAGACCACATAGTGCAGGTGCATATTTCCTTGAAAATAGAGTCTCAGATAGACAGGGTGGTGAAGAATGCCTTTGGCATGCTTGCCTTCATTGGTCAGAACATGGAGTGTAGGAGTTGGGGTGCCATCTGGTGGCTGTGCAGGACACGAGCGAGGCCACTTTCAGGAGATTGTGTACAATTCTCATCATCCTTCTACAGGAAGGATGTTGTTAAACTTGCGATGGTGCAGAAAAGATTTACAAGGATGTTATAGAGATATAGAGTCATACAACAGAGAAACAGGTCCTTTAGCCCACTATGTCTATGATGTCCAACAAACAGCAGACTGCATTCATCCCATTTACCTGCACTTGGCCCATAGCCAACTATACCCTGGCTTCTTAAGGGCACATCCAAATGCTGCTGAAATGCTTTGACAGTATTCCAACACACACTCAGGCAGCATATTACAAACTTTACCCACCATCTAGGTCAAAATATTTTTCTCAGATATCCTCTAAAATGCTTTGCCCTCACCTTCAACTTTTATTCTCTGTTCTTAGATATATCTGCCAAGGGGAGAAAGATCACACAATCTACTCTGTCTGCATCTTTCACGATTTAGTATATCCCAGTCAGATGCTCCCTCAATCTCTTCTGCTCCAAGAAAACCAAACCCAAACCCAAACCCTTTGACGGAGACTTTCCAACCCACTGCATCCTCTCCAGCCAATCCCATCCTTCTAATTGTGTGGCAGTCAGAACTGCACATGGTATTTGATCTGTTTTGTAAAGTTGTAATAAGACTTCCTTGCTGTTACATTCAACAGCTCTGGTACTGAAGGAAAGCATTTTGTATGCCTTCTTCAGCAGCCTCTCTGCAATCTATAGACTTGTACACCAAGGTCCCTTTGTTCCTCAGTACTCCCTCGGGACCAATCTTCATTGTGTAATTCTTTCCCTTATTAGACCTTTCAAAATGCACATTTATCAGGATTAAATTCCATCTGTCATTGCTCTGCCCAATGTACTCATACTGTAGCCTGAAACCATCCCTCTCACTGTCAAAAACAGGGTGTCACAGAACAAAGAACAATACAGTACAGAAACAGGTCCTTTGCACTCCAAGGCTGCACTGAAACATTTAACACTTCCACACAAAAAAAACATCTACAAGCTTACTAATTATACATTCTACATTCATATACAATTGTTAATATGTACACAACAAGCAGCAAGGGTCCCAGCACTGTGGTACACCACTGGTCACAGGCTTCCAGTCACAAACACAACCCTCCACCATTATAGTTTGCATCCTGTCTGCAAGCTCATTTGCTCTAGTTTGCTTGAGACTCCAAGAGCTAAGTTTGGACCAGTCTTTTATATGGGGCTCTGGCAAAGGCTGTAGGGGTGGCCTGTACCTGGCCAGAATAGAGTGGCCCATGTCTGTTAACACAAACTGGCTGATAAACTAGAAGGTAGAATTAAACATTGACATGAAATGGTACACATTTAAATAGATACCCAGAGATTATTGGACACAGAATGAAGAAACTCTCATACTGGTCTTGGTATAAACATGTGAACAGTAAATTCAAAGTATACAATCAGACCAGAGACTGACCAATCCAGAAAATAACGTACAATCATAAACTGTACCATAGAATGAAAGTTGTGGAAATTATCCAAACTGTTTTACAGTGTCAGAGACTGACAACTGTGTAAAAAGTCTCAATTTCATTTACAGTACATAGAATTTCTCCAATGCAGATAGAGGTCACAGAAGAGAACCAGAATCGACCTGCAACAACTTGTCAAAGCACATCCCACCCACATATAGGCCCTACCTGACCCCCATAACCACACCTTTACCATAGTTAACCCATCTAGGCTGCACGTTGATGAATTTTTCCAGGGCAATTTACCATGACTAATCCAGCTAAGCTACACATGTTTGGACTGTGGAAGGAAATTAGAGCACCCAGCCGAAACTGTTATGAAGATGTGAGTGTACTGTACCTTTAAGAAAGTTATCAGCCAGTAGAACTACTTGACAGCACCAAGTGTTCTGAAAAAAAAGGTAACATTTGGTCGAACAACTCAAGTAGCTATTTGCCTGGAGATAAAAATCAATTTGAATTCAACCAATCGGTTTAAATTATATCCTGAAAATAACAAATTCCAAACCAGTTCATACTGAGCGTATTGACGTTCTTAAAAGCCAATGACACAATCCGATGCTCTGGAGGTATAAGACCTGGGAAAATCGAACACTTGGGAGGAGAATTGCCAAGCCCCCAGCATGTAAAAAGATTGCCCAAAAAATAGCTCTCTTTAAAGTACCTTTATCAATCAGCAACTAGTAAAGCACAATGCCCAAGAAGAACAAAAGACGACCGGAATACAGAAAAGAACCGAAAGCTGCCTGGTTTTGAGATAAGAAGTTTTGTTTTGTAAATCTTAATCAGGAGTTCTATTGGACTAGTATTATAGAAGATAGGATAGAGGAAGAAGTTGTTAATAGTTGTTAGTTATCACTCTCTGTTATACTTTCATAAATAAAGCTGTTAATCTTTACTTTAACTAGTTCTTGGCCTATCACATTTTCACAGATTACTGCATGGGATAAATCTTTTCTGTATTGCTGGTTTTAAATTAGCAAAGGGGTTTACCCTGTGCTGTAACAAAACCAATGCAGACATCGGGAACCTGTCTGTGTGAAGTTTGCACAATGAGCCAAGGCTGGAATTGAAACTACCCTGACATGGATGGCAATAGATAAAATCTTATTCATGTTGAGCAACAGAGACTTGAAGTAAAAAGAGCTCCTGCAGTTTCTGGGAAGTGTCATCTTAAATAGAGCCAAATATTATAAGTACACTCACTTATTCACAGAGCATACACTGAAAGGTACACTTTCAAATGCACTCATTCATTCATTTAGTTGAAACTATCAGGTACAGATTGAAAACTGCACTCAAACATTCACATTGGAGAAACTGACAGGTATAAGGTTTAAAACAAAGTTCTTATATTCATCAAAAAAAACTAACAGGTACATTTTGATAGCACATTCTCAGAGCTGAGTACACACAGGCAGATAAAAAATGTTGCTGACTTCTCATTTTTCTTCTTGTCTTCTGCTTTGAGATATTTAAACTGACACAAGTCTGAAAGAAATTAATAACTGTAGTGTATATACCCTGCAATTGCATGACAGAAATGAGAGGCATAATTCACCTTTCATTTTATCACTAACTTACTGTGTGTGCTCACAGATCACATACTGACAGATTCAATTACAAGTCACTGTGACATAACAGGGATGGAGTTAAAAAAAAACCCATTCATTTCATCTGAAAGTTAGAAATGTTGAAATATTTGCTGTCTCACATGCCAGTGTATCGACAGAAACTGAGTGAAAACAAATTAGAAACAACAAACTGGCAGTTACAGAGTGAAATAGAGTCGGTTGCAAAACAATGAACTGTTAGGAGACAATGCAACTATCCACTGGTGAGAAACTGACATAAACAGTGTAACATCACTGATGTACATTGCAGAAATTGGCAATAACAATGTTAAGATATTGTACCTTACCAAATGCTGCAGTTATAAATACAAACATACTGTCATTGCGCAGAAGCTGATATTCAAAGGATATGGGTGTGGAGGGGAGGGAGTCCTACCTGAGACTGTCCAAAGTGGTGTTTGGTCACACTCAAAATTGTAGATACTAAATGAGAAACATTCTTATGTTAATGACTGACACCTACAGAGTAAAAACAACAGGTTACACTTTAGAAGGTTTGAGTTTCAGTCCAGTAACATACTGACATGTAAAGACTGTGAAATAGAGTAAACAAAAATGCTTTACCTCCCAGAACTGGATAGACACAGATTGGAGGAACATTTCCAAGTGGCAGGCAAATGGTGTAAAGTTTTACTGCTTACATCAGTGTTTGGTGGATACAGAATAAAACCTGTCTTGAAGTAACACTAATTGACTATTACACAGAGGACCAGAGCCTCAATGGTCAGGTGTTGAATTCATGCCAAATGTCTAAATAAGGACTCGATAGATATAAAGTTAAAGTGACACATACATAGCATGCTAACGGTTGCTGGTTAACAGGCATTCGTATGAGACTGAGAAATGCTCTAAATGCCGGTGTGAAAGTTCAATGCTCTTAAATAAAAACTGCAGCAACGTGGTTCTGATCCACTGCAGTTACGTGCAAAGCACACAGTTACAGATCGGTCTCTGGGCCCACAGTTAACACTCAAGTTCTCAGAAATATATTAATCCCGCAGTGAAGACAGGCATTTTCAACCCATGACTCATGGACAGTTTTAAATAGGGACTTTTTTTCATCTCTCTCCAACTCCGTGCAGTTGAGAACGAGTTCCATCAAAACCAAACCGAGAAAACACTCTTAGCCTTAGAATCCCGACAGTGTAGAATTTGGTACTTCGACCCAACAAGTCCACATCAGACGTCGGAAGAGTAATCCACCCAGACCCACTCCCCATTATTCTACATTTACCCCTAATTAATGCACCAAACCTACATATCCCGGAACATTATGGGCAGTTAGCATGGCCAATTCACTACACGGCACGTCTTTGAATTGTGAGAGGAAAACTGAGTACCCGGAGGAAACCCACTCAGACACGGGGAGAATGTAAAAAATCCACACAGACAGTCGCCCGAAACTGGAATCGAAGGAGGACCCCTGGCGTGGTGAGGCAGCAGCGCTAACCACTGAGAAAAGTGGCAAGCTCATTAATTCCAGCCCAGAGAGAGGACCAGAAACAGACCTGCGGAGCTAGAAACATACCCTTCCACTTCCACATCATCACAACAACGAGCAAAAGGAAACCGAACCAATACCACAGTCACTTTCTGTGTCACTAACACGAAACAAATCTCCCTCAGTCAGACTGACAGAAACAGAATCACCATCCACTTCACATTTCGTTGTAGATTCTGACAGATCCACGTTGGGTCCCACACAAACCAATCACAGAAACTGAGTGTTTGGGAATGACTCAGTCTAAATCAACCAATCAGGAACCAGTATACATCACATACAGCCTCTTCCTCACTTTGTGTCTTTCACTGTGTCTCCCACCTGCACACACACACACCATGGGTGCTGGGGATAAAATAAGCACTACCGCACTTAGGTGGTAGTGTGGGGGTTAAAAAAACAAAAAAACACAAAAAAGGGAAAAAAAATAACCAGGAGTCTTCAAAAAGAAAAAAAAAATCAGGAGATTTCTCCCTCCAACTCTATTTTGATTTAGTCCCTACCCTCCCCTTCACTGTTTTGATCACACAGCACTGCCCTCTGATGTGAAGGGCAGTGCTTGTCACTGGCCACCCGGGTGTTTTCCTATCTTCCTGGTGGTGGAAATTGAATAAAGTTTCGTGCACTTTGTGTTTTCCACTGTGTACAAAAAAAAAACAGCCTCTTCCCTTGTCAGTGGAGAGACAGCAGATTAAGCACCAGTGAATCATTTTTAAGATTGATTAGTTCTGGTCTGCATGTGATTCTTGACCAGGTATTTTTAGTCACAGACTATATTTGATTTTATAAGTGAGTTGCAAATTGACGAGGTGGGGGAAACGACTTCATAAACAGTTCAAGTTGCTAAAAGCCCTGGTGGAAGTGCCCACAGTTTACACTCCCACGGATTGATGTATTTTCACTTTTTTTCATTGACAGTGCGCGGATTTAATCCGATTTTTCAGAATACAAACACCAAAGCACTTTCTGCTGTCGGTGAGAGCCTTTCAAAGTGAACCGAGAGAACACCAAAACAGCTGCCGGACTGAAATGTGGTGATTTTTGCTGAATCTGATCGAGACCGATAAGGGACGACAACTTTAAAATATCGCCTAAACACAGTGTTCGTCATTGATACTGAGCCGGAAGAATGTTGTGTGCTGCTTTATCAGCATGCCGGGGTGCGATTGAAATGTGAAGTGAAAAGACAGGTTGCAGACGGCAGTGTTTGGCCCGTTTTGTTTCAGCCTCTTTTCAAGGTTTAAAAAGACAACGTACTCTCAAGATCAGAAATGGACAGTACAGGTGGGCAAATGAGGGAGAGTAAGACCGTGTGAAGAACACATTTGTAAACTAAAAGTAAATTAACATGAGTATTAATGTTTTTTAAACTTAGTTTTTTGTACTTCATTTTTTAGTGTAAAACCTACTCCCTTGTTTGGAAATTGGCGGCCTTTTCAAGTTGGAAAGAAGGCGGTTGATGATTTGGCGCCGGTACTTTCCGCCCTCCTCCCCGTGCCCTCTCTGGATTGGGGAATAAGGCAGATATGATTGGTCCCATTGTTCAGCACCTCCTAATGTTGTTTCAAGTCCCAGTCAGCAATGGCCGCGTCACCATTCTTCCCGAAGGTGTAAGAGACCGCAATGTGGGCGGATTACAGCGTTCTCTGTGCAAGTGTGCGTGTGAGATTGTGACTATGTCTAACAGCCACGCAGTTCCATTGCCACTGCAAGTAACACAAAATGTTACGTTCAAAATGATTTCTACCCACAGATCCTTTGTCAGAGAGGCCTATAGCACAGAATCAGGCCCTTTGAAAGTTGAGTCTGCACTGATCAGAAACAACCAGCTAACAATTTTCATCCTGATCAGCCAGCATCTATTTAAAGGATTATGATAGCAGAGGAGCTTATCTTTATCACCACATCATTCTGCATTTCTTCATATTGCAGTAGAAGACTTTGTCTGTTTCAGTCCATCCAGAAACTTTTTTTTAAGATAATTAGTGGGAGGCACGGTGGCACAGTGGTTAGCACTGACTGCTGCCTCACAGCGTCGGAGATCCGGGTTCAATTCCTGCCCTAGACGACTGACAGTGTGGAATTTGCACGTTCTCTGCGTGGTGCTCTGGTTTTCTCCCACAGTCCAAAGATATGCAAATCAGGTGAATTGGTTAAATTGCCCGTAGTGTTAGGGAAGGGGTAAATGTAGGGGTATGGGTGGGTTGCGCTTCGGGTAAATGTTCTGTTTACATCAGAAAATAGAAGTGAATTAGCCAATTGTCTTTTCTGTACAAGGTCAGTCAGCTCCAATGCAGCTGAATTGTTTGTCACTTAGTTGCAACTGGATTCAGTTTGCACTGATTGTTACTTCACCAGTATTCATAAAAGAACATCACTATGCACTAAAACAAAACCTGATGGCTTTCTGGAGACCAACATTTTATATCATTACCCTATACAAGATACAAAAGGTCCATTGTGTTTCCTACCTGGACTCTGAAGAACAGCACACAATCCTTTCTGTTGCAGTGTGTTACACTTTCACTTGCACGTGATTCCTACAGGCACTAACAATTAAAGAACTTTGGCTGTTTCCCATTCACTACAGGAGACATGAACTGAGATACAGACTGGCAGCACAAGAGCAAACTCACTGTCATTCAGCCACTGGATGTTGAAAGGAAAAGAATAAAATTTGGCCTCAATTATTTCCAGATTAAACTGATTCTCAACATCATTTATCACAGCTGAGGATATACAGTGCCCAGCAGTGCCTGAGAAAGTCTACTATACATGTATGCACCCACAATGTAAAAATAAACACTGAAATGCAATACAATTAAACACAATTGAAAAGAGTTTATTTACAGAGTTCGTGCTACACTCAGACAAAACCACAACTGAACATAGGTGAATGAGATCCAGTAAATCTCCAATGACCCTCTCCAGAGCTTGAGGAGAGGGTCATTGGAGATGACCCTTCCTTAAATAAATTGCCCAGAACTGAACACAAATGTGATCTGACCAACCCAGGACTAGTTATTAAAAGTCAGATGTCTACAGAACTGATGTCAAATTGTCCTTTCCATATAGACACTGACAATGTGTGGATGAAATTCACATTCCCAACAATTACTGCAGAACTGATGCATAAGAGAATGTCCCAGTACAGGCACAATGGGCTGAATGGTCTGCTTCTGTGCTGTACCGTATCAGTAATTCTGATTTTGGTGAGAAAGGAGATGACATGTTGTTGTGTTGCATATTGGTATAAAAATATCATTCATATATTGACATATGCATTCACATATTGACATTGGAGAAAATGACAAATACGGATTAATATCGACATTCTCAAATCACAGCAGGGACAGACCAATAAATACACTCTCACATTCACATAGGAAACAGACAAATACAGGTCAACATGGATTGTCTCAGTTCACAGAGCAGGAGCAGACTGGTAAATACATTCACATAGGGGAAACGGACAGGTAGAATTGATATTTACATGCACATAGAAGAAACTGACACGTACACATTAGTTCTATAAATGATTCGGAGTTGGGTGTTGAGGACATAATCTCTAAATTGCAGTTGACACTAACCCAGGGAAAGGAGTGAATTGTGAGGATGATGCTGAGGGACTTCACAGTGCGATTGACAAGTTGGCCAAATGGGTAGAAATCTGGCAGATGAATTCCAATGCAGGCAAATGAAATGAAATGCCTTTTGGTAACAGAAACACACAGCAGCAATGCAGGGTCAATGGTACATCTTTGAGGGGAGCACTGGAACCTCTGAGTTCACATGTATCATTCTCTGAAGGTGGCCAGGCAAGCTGAAACCATTGTGAAGAAGGTTTATAGGATCCTTGCAGTTATAAGTAAAGGCATTGAGTATAAAACTGAGGAAGTGATGCTATACCTCTACAAATCATTGGTCAGACCACAATTGTGTTCAGTTCTATTTAAGGAAGGATCTTCAAGCTCTGGAGAGGGTCCATTGGAAAGTTACTAAAATGATAGAAGGAATGAAGGATTTTACATACAAGGAAGGATTAGTGACACCAGGCTTCTTCTCCTTGGAGCAGAGAAGACTAAGAGGAGGACCAAGTAGGGGTATTCAAAATTACGAAGAATTTTGACATGGGAAAGAAGAATATTTTCTTACCATTACTTGGTATGTTAGTAACTAGGGGGTCACAATTTCAACACTGTCAGTAAGAAAGCTAGGAGTGACATGAAGAAAAATGTCTTTACTCAGAGTTGTTCGGATTTGGATTGTGTAGCCTGGGATTGTGGTGGAGGTAGATTCCATATGAGGTATGAAAATAGAGCTGGATGTGTATTTTAAGTGAGGAAGCTGGAGGGCAATGAAGATAGGGTTGGTGAATGATCCTGCCTTGAATTATTTCCAGCTCACCACAATTTAAATAAAAGATGCACAGAGTCCATTCAACTCATTCTCTAGTCTACCAGGAAATCAAATGGATGCACAAGTTAGGAAAGGACACCATTAAATCTCAAATATCTGCCATCAACAATTAGATTGTGCTACAGCGATATAAGGTAAAAACAATGACTGCAGATGCTGGAAACCAGATTCTGGATTAGTGGTGCTGGAAGAGCACAGCAATTCAGGCAGCATCCGAGGACAGGCAAAATCGACGTTTCGGGCAAAAGCCCTTCATCAGGAATAAAGGCAGAGAGCCTGAAGCATAGAGAGATAAGCTAGAGGAGGGTGGGGGTGGGGAGAGAGTAGCATAGAGTACAATAGGTAGGTGGGGAAGGAGATGAAGGTGATAGGTCAGGGAAGAGAGGGTGGAGTGGATAGGTGGAAAAGGAGCTGGGCAGGTCGGACAAGTCCGGACAGGTCGAGTTACTGGAGGTAACTGGGGGAAGGGGAAATGAGGAAACTGTTGAAATCCACATTAATGCCCTGGGGTTGAAGTGTTCCGAGGCGGAAGATGAGGCGTTCTTCCTCCAGGCGTCTGGTGGTGAGGGAGCGGGCGGTGGAGGAGGCCCAGCACCTCCATATCCTCGGCAGAGTGGGAGGGGGAGTTGAAATGTTGAGCCACTGGGCGATTTGGTTGATTGATGCGGGTGTCTGAGATGTTCCCTAAAGCGCTCTGCTAGGAGGCGTCCAGTCTCCCCAATGTAGAGGAGACCGCATCGGGAGCAACGGATACAATAGATGATATTAGTGGATGTGCAGGTAAAACTTTGATGGATGTGGAAGGCTCCTTTAGGGCCTTGGATGGAGGTGAGGGAGGAGTGTGGGCACAGGTTTTACAGTTCCTGCGGTGGCAGGGGAAAGTGCCAGGATGGGAGGGTGGGTCGTAGGGGGGCGTGGACCTGACCAGGTAGTCACGGAGGGAACGGTCTTTGCGGAAGGCAGAAAGGGGTGGGGAGGGAAAAATATCCCTGGTGGTGGGGTCCGTTTGGAGATGGCGGAAATGTCGGCGGATGATTTGGTTTATGCGAAGGTTGGTAGGGTGGAAGGTGAGCACCAGGGGCGTTCTGTTCTTGTTGCGGTTGGAGGGGTTGGGTCTGAGGGCGGAGGTGCGGGATGTGGATGAGATGCGTTGGAGGGCATCTTTAACCACGTGGGAAGGGAAATTGCGGTCTCTAAAGAAGGAGGCCATCTGGTGTGTTCTATGGTGATACCGCTCCTCCTGGGAGCAGATACGGCAGAGGCGGAGGAATTGGGAATACGGGATGGCATTTTTGCAAGAGGTAGGGTGGGAAGAGGTGTAATCCAGGTAGCTGTGGGAATCGGTGGGTTTGTAGAAAATGTCAGTGTCAAGTCGGTCGTCACTGATGGAGATGGAGAGGTCCAGGAAAGGGAGGGAGGTGTCAGAGATGGTCCAGGTAAATTTAAGGTCAGGGTGGAATGTGTTGGTGAAGTTGATGAATTGCTCAACCTCCTCGCGGGAGCACGAGGTGGCGCCAATGCAGTCATCAATGTAGCGGAGGAAGAGGTGGGGAGTGGTGCCGGTGTAATTACGGAAGATCAACTGCTCTACGTAGCCAACAAAGAGACAGGCATAGCTGGGGCCCATACGTGTGCCCATGGCTACCCCTTTGGTCTGGAGGAAGTGGGAGGATTCAAAGGAGAAATTGTTAAGGGTGAGGACCAGTTCGGCCAAACGAATGAGAGTGTCGGTGGAGGGGTACTGTTGGGAACGTCTGGAGAGGAAAAAACGGAGGGCTTGGAGGCCCTGGTCATGGCGGATGGAGGTGTAGAGGGATTGGATATCCATGGTGAAGATGAGGCGTTGGGGGCCGGGGAAACGGAAGTCTTGGAGGAGGTGGAGGGCGTGGGTGGTGTCTCGAACGTATGTGGGGAGTTCCTGGACTAGGGGGGATAGGACAGTGTCGAGGTAGGTAGAGATGAGTTCAGTGGGGCAGGAGCATGCTGAGACAATGGGTCGGCCAGGGTGGTCAGGCTTGTGGATCTTGGGAAGGAGGTAGAATCGGGCAGTGCGGGGTTCCCGGACTATGAGGTTAGAAGCTATGGGTGGGAGATCTCCTGAGGTGATGAGGTTGTGTATGATCTGGGAGATGATGGTTTGGTGATGGGGTCATGGTCAAGGGGGCGGTAGGAAGAGGTGTCCTCGAGTTGGCGTTTGGCTTCAGCGATGTAGAGGTCAGTGCGCCAGACTACCACTGCGCCCCCTTTGTCCGCTGGCTTGATGGTGAGGTCAGGATTGGAGCAGAGGGATTGGAGGGCTGCGCGTTGTGAGGGTGAGAGGTTGGAGTGGGGTCGACAGGTTGAGGCGGTTAATGTCCCGGCGGCAGTTGGAAATGAAGAGGTCGAGGGCAGGTAATAGGCCAGCGCGGGGTGTCCAGGTGGATGTAGTGTGTTAGAGGTGGGCGAAGGGGTCCTCGGAAGGTGGGTGGGAGTCCTGATTGTGAAAGTAAGCTCGGAGGCGGAGGAAGAATTGTTCGATGTCACGGCGTGTATTAAATTCATTGATGTGTGGACGGAGGGGGACAAAGGTGAGTCCTTTGCTAAGGACTGATCGTTCGTCCTCAGTGAGGGGGAGGTCTGGGGGGATGGTGAAAACTCGGCAGGGCTGGGAGCCGGGAGCTGGTGTAGGTGTAGAGCTGGGAGTGGGGTCGGAGACAGTACCTGGAGTGGGTGTGATGGTTGGGGGAATGGGGGTAGAGTCATGAGTAGGGGTAGTGTTCCCCTCGGGGTTCTGGGGGGTGGGGATAGTGTCAGCAGAATGCAGGTGAGTGGCGCTGGTGGGGGCGGAGGTGGTGGCAGACATGGCAGTAGGGGTGGCGGAAGTCACTGAGCGTGTGGCATCGGCGATGATGTGAGGGCCGAAAGTGTACAACGATATAAAGTGACCCACTGAGAATTCTGGGAGAGACCATAATTCAGATGGTTTCTCAAAACAAGTCCATCTTTGGAACTGATATCTTGCTGAGTGAATTGAGACAAAGTCTAACCAAGTTACAGAAACATGACATTGCTATGCCTTGTCCTCCTTATTTACTGGAGGATAGATTTGCTGTTGGTCGATTTGTGAAGATTCACAGGCTTTCTTCTGTGCAGTCTCACAATGTCTGTGGACGGTTGACATAAACGTTTCCCTCTTAGTCTTGACCTGATTCCTAATCCCCTCCTGTATCTGTATGCCTCAAGGTGGCGTATGTGATGCAGGGTGGTTGCTGTTCCGCTCGGTCAGCCTGAAAACAGATCAACAAGAAAGAAGTAGGAGCAGGACCAAAATTGGTGGCATTTTGGACAGAGGAGAAGGTTTTCTAAGAGGACAATGGAAATTTGATCAACTGGGCCAGTGAGTCAGGGAATGGCAGATGAAGTTTAATTTTGATAAATGCGAGGTGTTGCATTTTGGTAAAGCAAACGAGGGCAGGACCTATACTGTTAATAGTACAAGTCTGGGGAGTGTTTCTGAACAAACAGACCTAGGGGTGCAGGAAGACAGTTCCTTAAATGTGGCATTGCAGCAAGACACTGTGGTGAAGTAAGTGTTTGGTATGCTTCCCTTCACTGGTCAAAGCATTGATGACAGGAGTTGGGGCATCATGTTGCAGCTGTACAGGATGTTGGTGAGGCCACTTTTAGAATACTGCGTGCAGTTCTGGTCAACCTGCTGTAGAAAGGATGTTGTTAAGCTAGAAAGGTTACTGAAAAGATTTACAAAGATGTTACCAAGATTGCAGGGTTTGAGTTATAAGGAGGAGCTTCATAAGCTGGGAGCTTTTCTCCCCTGCAGCGTTGGAGGCTGAGAGGTGACCTTAGGCAGGTTATAAAATCATGAAGGGCACAGAAAAGGTAAATAGGTATGGTCTTTTACCCAGGGTAGGGGTGTCCAAAACTAATGGGCATAGGTTTAAGATGAGAGAGGAAAGATTAAAACAGGACCTGAGAGGCAAATTTATCCCATAGAAGGCAGTGTGTATATGGAATGAGCAGCCAGAGGAAGTGGTAGAGGCAAGTAAAATTACACTTAAAAGACATTTGGAAAGGTTTAGAGATATGGGCCAAATGCAGATAAATGGGACTAGTTGAGTTTGGGAAACCTGGTCCGCATGGGCGAGTTGGGCTGAAGGGCCTGTTTCCGTGCTGCATGACTCTATGAAAACGGATAAGAAGAACAAACTTTGTCTGAAATACAATCAATGTGCAGGAGGAGCTGTGAATATCTGGGGTCATTATGCAGACTAGTTTCTCTTGGGCAAAGCACATCAGTGGAACAAGCCTAAAACTGACCCTGACAAATGTTATTTCTCTGTACTCTGAATAGGCCATCTATGCCAAGGTGTGAAAGTGAATACAATTCCGAAATGTCCTTGAACCAATTAACTTGCTCAGCCAGAGGCAGTGAAGAGATTACAAAGGGTTAGGAGTCAAATGCAGAGAAGACCACGTAAGGACGGCAGATTTCATTCCCTTAGCGATGATCAGGATGAACAGGTGAAGGCCATTCGGCTCCTCAAGTCTGCTCAGCTATTCAATCACATCGTGGCTAATGCCTGATTCCTCACGCTCACTTTCCTGCACTTAACACGTAACCCTCAATTCCCCGACTGAGCAGGAAACTACCTACCCCACCCTTAAACCTATTCCCTGTCCCCACACACAGCCCCCTATTGCTAGGAATTCCAAAGACACTCAACCCTGAGAGAAGAAATTCCTCCTCACCTCAGTCTTCAATTTTGAACCAGATGGTTGTTTGTTCCTGACAACAGTCATCATTAGAGTCTTAACTCCAGATCTGTTTTTGTGTCAAATCAAATTCCGAATCCACCACCTGCCACAGCAAGATTCAAAATCACATCTGCAGGGCACACCCTGGGGAGCTGAAAACATAGGATTTTGCTTCCCCATTATTTCAGAAACTCAAAGTAAATCTCTTCAAAATTGATATCAGAATAAATGGCCCCACAGCATTGAGTTAAATATTGATGTCCAAATAGTGTGCAAAGAGAACATTCAGCCGACCCAGTCTGTCCCAAGCCAGTGAAGAGGATCCCACCCAGACCCCAACCCTATTCCTCTAACCTTGCATTAACCATGGCCAATCCCCCTAACCTGTACATCATAGAATCCTACAGCATGGAAGCTGGCATTTCAGCCAATCGGGTCCATATACTGACCCTCTGAATTACATCCCACTCCGACCCACCACCCTTTCTAATCCCTGTAACCCTGCATTTACCATGGCTAATCCTCCTAGCCTGCATAACTCTCACACTATGGGCAATGTAGCATGGCCAATCCACCTAAACTGCACATCTTTGGACTGTGGGAGGAAACCGGAGAAAACCCACACAGGGAAGGGGAGAACGTGCAAACTCTTAATAGACGTGCAAACTCTTAATCTGAGGCTGGAATTGTTCCTGAGGCTGGAATTGTTCCTGAGTCCCTGGCGCTGTGAGGCAGCAATGTGTCACCCATTGATTTTACCATTGGCCATGTAGGAGTTGGTTAGCTCAGTTGATTCTATAGTTGGCTTACAATGTATAGTCACGTTTACAGCTTGTAGTTCAATTGCTGCTCTGGTTGAGATTGCTATGAATGATCATTCCCTGTGCCTTAGATGTGGTGACCCTCAGGTTAAACCATAAACAGTTGTTGCTTTTTCTCTCTCTTTCTCTCCCACACCTCTCTCTCCTTCTCTCTAATGAGACAATGGTGAACTTACATTAACCGCCTGGTAAAAACATAACTTTGCTGATTAAAAATTAACTGCTTTCTTTTTCACTGCAAAATAACTTGTGTGTTTCCTTCCTGCTGCACCATGAGAGTGACCTGTAAATGAAAGAAAAGACATTTTACCAACGGTACGTATAGAACATAGAAAAGTACAGCACAGAACAGCCCTTTTGGCCCATGATGTTGTGCCAAGATTTAATCCTAATGTAAAATATAGTAAATTAATCTACGCACCCCTCAACTCACTGCTATCCATGTGCATGTTCAGCAGTTGCTTAAATGTCCCCAATGACTCTGCTTCCACCGCCACTGCTGGCAATGCATTCCATGCATTCACAACTCTCTGCATAAAGAACCTACCTCGGACGCCTCCTTTATACCTTCCTCCTAATATCGTCAAACTATGACTTCTCGTACCACTCAATCTGCTCTGGGGAAAAGTCTCTGGCTATTGACTCTATCTATTCCTCTCATTATTCTGTACACCTCAATCAGTTCTCCTTTCTTCCTCCTTCTCTTCAGAGAGAAAAGTCCAAGCTTTTTCAACCTTTCTTCATAAGGCAAGCCCTCCAGTCCAGGCAGCATCCTGGTGAACCTTCTTTGCACCCTCTCCAAAGCCTCTATCTTTCCGATAGTAGGGTGACCAGAACTGGACACAATATTCTAAGTATGGTTTCACCAGGGACTTGTAGAGCTACAGCAAAACCTCGCGGCTCTTAAACTCGATCCCCCTGTGAATGAAAGCCAAAACACCATATGCTTTCTTAATAACCCTATCCACTTGGGTAGCAACTTTGAGGGATCTATGCACTTGCACATCCAGATCCCTCTGTTCCTCCACATTGCCAAGAATTCTGTCTTTAATCCTATATTCTGCATTCAAGTTCGACCTTCCAAAATCACTTTGCATTTATCCAGGTTGAACTCCATCTGCCATTTCTCAGCCCAGCTCTGCATCTTGTCTGTGTCGCGCTGCATCCTACAGTAGCCCTCTATTACCATCGACGACACCTCCAACCTTTGTGTCATCTGCAAATTTACTAACCCACCCCTCAACCTCCTCATCCATGTCATTTATAAAAACTACAAAGAGCAGAGCCCTGAGGGACCCCACTCAAACACTAACCTCCAGGCAGAATACGTTCCATCTACAACCACTCTCCGCCTTCTGTCAGCCAGCCAATTCTGAATCCAGATAGCCAAATCCCCCTGTATACCATACTTCCTGACTTTATGAATGAACCTACCAAGGGGAACCCTATCAAATGCCTTGCTGAAGTCCATATACACCGCATCCATTGCTCGACCATCATTGACTTGTCTTGACACCTCCTCAAAGAACTCAATAAGATTTGTGATGCATTACCTGCCCCTCACAAAGCCATACTGACTGCCTTTAATCACACTATGCTTTGCCAACTAGTCTTAAACCCTATCCCTCAATTCTTTCCACAACTTTGCTGACCACAGACGTAAGACTGACTGGTCTGTAATTGCCATCGATTTCCCTATTACCCTTCTTGAAAAGAGAAACAACATTTGCCTCCTTCCAATCCTCTGGTACGACTCCCATGGAGACTGAGGAGGCACATATCCTCTCCAGCAGCTTAGCAACCCCCTTTCACGCTTCCCGGAGCAGCCTAGGGTAAATCTGGTCTGGCCCTGGGGACTTATCAATCTTAATGTTTTCCAAAGTTTCCAGCATATCAACTTCATCAATCTTGATCGGGTCAAGACTGTGTCACAGCTCCTAAGTTTTCATTTGAGGAACAAACTTGTGCATCACTCGCAACAACTGCTCCTTAACTAATCTCCATATGTCTGCTGTGCCACTTCTGTGGAACAATTGCTCCCAGTCTGTACTTCCCAACTCCTGTCTGATAGCGCCATAATTTCCTTGTCCCCAATTAAATATCTTCTCTCGGTAACTACTCCTTTCACTTTCCAAGGCTATGCTAAATGTGAAGCAGTTGTGTTCACTTTCACCAAAGTGCTCTCCCACCACAAGATCTGACACCGAGCACCAAACCCTAAATGGCTGCTTCCCTTGTCGTCCTGTCCACATACTGAGTAAGGAAACCCTCCTGAACACACCTGACACAAATGGCTCCATCCCAACCATCTGCACTTAGGAGGTTCCAGTCGATATTGGGAAAGTTAAAATCACCCATAACAACAACCCTGCTACTTTTGCATTTTTCCAGAATCTGCCTGCCTATCAGACCTTCAATCTCTCTACTGCTATTAGATGGTCTGTAGAAAACCCCCAATGTTGTGGCTGTACCCTTGCTGTTCTTAATTTCCTCCCATACTGACTCAGTAGACAAACGTTCCTCAACAACCTTCATTTCTGTAGCTGTGATGCCTCTCTGATTAGCAATGCTACACCCCCTCCTCTTTTTCCACCCTCCCTGTTCTTTTTAAACGTTCTAAATCCTGGAACATCAAGCAACCATTCCTGTCCCTGTGAAATCCACATCTCCGTTATGGCCACAACATCGTAGCCCCCAAGTACTGATCCATGCTCTAAGTTTGTCACTCTTATTTCAGACACTCCTAGCATTAAAGCAAACACACTTTAACCGATCCCTATGTTTCATCGCGTGAGAAACCTTCCTGATAGATTCAATATATCCTGTCACTGTCCAGTCTGAGACCGACCCCCCTCTCAGACATGTGGCTCTGATTCCCACCCCCCTGTCAAACTAGTTTAAACCCTCCCGAATCATATGAGCAAATCTCCCACCCAGGACATTTGTGCCCCTCCAGTTCAGGTGCAACCCGTCCTTCATGTACAGGTCCCACCTTCCCCAGAAGATATCCCAATGGTCTAGGCATCTGAAGCCCTCCCTCCTACATCAGCCTTGCAGCTATGTGTTAAGCTGCATTCGCTGACTGTTCCTCATCTCACTATGTCGTGGAATCTAAATGAATTGTGAGAGGATGCAAAGGGAAATTTACCAGCATATTGCCTTGGGGGCTGGAGAGTTTCAGTGATTGAGAGAGGTTGGACAGACTGCGGTTGTTGTCCTTACAGCAGAGTGGATTGATAGAGAGGGATGTATAAAATGATGAGGGAAGAAGACAGGGGAGGCAGGAAGAAACTTTCTCCCCTTGACGGAGGTGGGGGGAGGGGTATAGATTGAAGTTAAGGGCCAGGAGATTGAGAGGATGTGAGGAAAATCTTGTTCACACAGAGGGTGGTGGCAAATCTAGAACTCACTACCTGTAAGGGTCGGAGAGACAGAAACCGCCATCACACTGATTTAGACATGATGCTAAGGCTAGTTGTTTCTGACCAGCACAGACACGATGGGCTTTTTTCTGGGCAGCAGATCTCTCGGAAACTATGACTGACTGACTTTGAGATGTGTATTTTACATCCAAGTTACCATCTTACGTGATTTTGTACATTTCATATTCAGAGATGAGGGGTTTGTCTTCAAAAGACAGATTGAGCAGTTAAGGCCAAAATGCTCTGGAGTTTAGAGGAATATGGGGAGATCCACCTGAGGGAAATAGGGTGGTAAAGGGGGTGGGATTGACAAAGAAGACAGAGAGAGAATGTTTCCTCACATGTGACAATTTAGAACGAGAGAGTCATTGTTTCAGGAGAAGGGGGTGGGGCAGATTGAAAAGAGAGATGTTGAGAAATAGCTTCTCTCCAAGGCAGAGGGGGTGGGCATATCTGGGAATTTATCCCCCAGTGTGTGGGGAGCATGTCGGGACACTGAATAAATTGAACGATGGGATAGACAGATTGTCAATCAGTGAGGGATTAAAGTGAGCAGGGGCAGGAAATTGGAGTTGAGGCTGGGATGAGATGAGTCACACCATAAGGAACGAGTGAAGCTGGCTCCCGAAGGCTCCTAGCCCACATGTTTATTTGGGCGTTCAGCTGCCTGCACATTTTTTAGTGTGGGTGCCTCAAAGCACATGCTCAGAAAGCTCTGAATCTGAGGGCCTAAATTGTGTGTTGCATCACAGGCCGTTAGTCACTTAGTAGCCAAGATAGAGCAGCCATTCGGCCCATCAAGTCTGCTCCACCATTCTGTCATGGCGGATATGTTTGTTAACCCCATTCTCCTGCCTTCTCTCTGTAAAGATCAATCCTCCTACTGATCAAGAACCTATCTATCTCTGTCTTAAAGACATAATGACAGCCGTCTACAGTAATGAGTTCCACAGATTCCCCACTGTCTGGCTGAAGAAATTCCTGACAATCTCAGTTCTAAAGGGAGTTCCCTTCACTCTGAGGCTGTGCCTTCGGGTCTTAGTCTCTCCTACTCGTGGAAACATCTTCTCCATGTCCACTCTATCCGGGCCTCTCAGTATTCTCCAAGTTTCAACCAGGTTCTCCCTCATCCTTCTAAACTCCATCGAGTGCAGAATGAGAGATCTCAACTCTCCTCATATGATAAGTTCTTCATCCCTGGGAGTTTTTTTGTAAACCCCCACTGGACTCCCTCCAAGTTCAGCACATCCTTCCTTAGATAGGGTGGCCAAAACGGCTCACAATCTTCCAAACGTGGTCTGACCAGAGTCTTAGCTGAAAATGTGTTGCTGGAAAAGCGCAGCAGGTCAGGCAGCATCCAAGGAACCGGAGAATCGACGTTTCGGGCACGTCGATTCTCCTGTTCCTTGGATGCTGCCTGACCTGCTGCGCTTTTCCAGCAACACATTTTCAGCTCTGATCTCCAGCATTGCAGCCCTCACTTTCTCTCTCTGACCAGAGTCTTATACAGCCTCAGCAGTACATTCTTCCTCTTGTATTCTATGCTTCCCAAAATGAATGCTGACATTACATTTGCCTTCCTAACTGCCAACTGAAACTGTCTGTTAAACTGAAGAGAATCCTGAACTCAGACTCCCAAGTCCCTTTGTGCTTCAGATTTCCGAAACGTTTCTCCATTTAGAAAACAGTCTCTGTTCTTCCTACTAAAGTACATAACTTCCCATTTTCCCACATTGTATTCCATCAGCCATTTCATTGCCAACTCACCCAACCTGTCCACTTCCTTCTGTAGCCTTCCCGCTTCCTCTATACTACCTGTCCTTCCATCTATCTTTGTGTCATCAAAGAAACACTCAGGACAATGAAATGGCAATGCTCCTCATGTGAACGATGCTAGACCTAAAGTGAATGGCCCCTTTCCCCAAAGACCAAGGCCAGAAGGCGCCACTCTCAGACATTAAGCTGTCGTACTGGGGCAATCAATCAACAGATTAATGTCCCAGGGCCTAAAATTTAGGCATCCCCTCAAAACAAGATGTCAGATAAAGCAATTAGCCATCAATGTAACGTTTCCTCTTCCATTTCACATTGCTCTGTTGGTAATTTAGTTGACATAGATGGAAAATGACTATGACTTAGATGATTGCAAATACTATCGATTATTAATAAATTCAAATGATGTAAAAATATTTGTGGACCTTCACTCAATGCCATGAGCAAGAGAAACACCAGTGATGTTTAAAAGTGGCTGGGTTTTTCAGGGTTAAGATAAACTGGAGAAAATCTCCACTTTCACTGAACCAGAAATGTTATAAAAGTATATATATTGTATTCTGTACAAGCGTTTCTTGGTTTGGAGATGATGCAAACTGAGTACACCAAACTGCTGTCTATTTCGGAGTCATCTACAATCAAGAAACAATAAGCAAAGTGAACCAAAAGGTTGGAGATCAGAATGTTAAACCAACAGCAAACGATATCTCAAAATTAAATACGGAATGATAATTAAGGTCTCTGCCCCAATCCAGCAGGAATACAAACCTAAGCTCTTGGCTATAGATCAACCTTTTCAAAGCAGTTCATAAACCAGGTGACTCAATAACATCAAATGGGTATTTTGCATCAACATTCACTACAAAGTTGGCACCTCTCCTCCCAGAACAAGCCCAGAACAAGGAAGGTGGAGGCCCTGGGGTAAATTACATTTTTTTTTATTACTCACTCATGGCACATGGGCATCACCCACTGAACCCAGCGTTTATTGCCCAACTCATCCCTAGTTGTTCCCTTGAGAAGGTAGAGATGAGCTGCTTTCTTAAACTGCTGCAGTCCATGTGCTGTAGATAGACACACATTGGATGGAAAGTTGTCTTCAACAGTAAACAGTCAGTCCCCAGGTGGCAAACAATCTGTCCCTGCTGAGTTTTTCGAACAATTTCTGTGTTTCTTTTTATTTCTGACACTCAGTGCCTGAAGAAAGCTAATGAAATGCTGGCCTTTATATCGAGAGGACTAGAGTACAAGGATGCAGAAGGATGCTGCAGTTATACAAAACCCTGGTTAGACCCCACTTGGAGCAGATCTGGGCACCACACCTGAGGAAAGATAGATTGGCCTGCAAGGGGGTACAGCATGAGTTTACAAGAATGATACCTGGGCTTCAGGGGTTAAGTTATGTGGAGAGATTACACAAATTAAGCCTGTTCTGTCCAGAATTTACACGGTTCAGGGATGATCTGATTGAAGATATTAACAGGAAAAGACAGGGTGGATAAATTGAAAGTATTTCCACTGTTTGGGGATCCTAGAAATAGCCGGACAATTAGGACCAGACTGTTCAGGAGAGATGTTCGGAAGTATTACTACACACACAGGTTGGGGGAGGTTTGGAACTCTCTTCCACAAACAACAGGCATTGTTTTTTATCAGTTGTTAGTTTTAAATCTGAGAGATAAGTTTTTTGTTCAGCAAAGTTTTTAAGGGGATAAGTGCCAAAGGTCGGTCTCTGGAGTCAGGTCACAGATAAGCCATTGAATGGTGGAACAGGCTCAAGGGCCTCTTCCTGCTCCTTTACACAAATATTCCACATTAATAAATTTTGGAAGCCCCTGCAGTTACAAAATGGCATTCCCACACACCAGAGCAATTACTGATTTCAAATAGAAACTGAACATCCAAATATTTTATTTACACACATTCCAGATCCCCAAATCACTCTCAAAACCTCTTATCCTTCACTTTAAAGTGATATCCCCCTCGTTACTGACCCTTTGACTAAGGGAAACAGCTGCTTCCTGTCCTCCCTGAGCATGTCCCTCATAATGGAGTCATAGAGTCACACAGCAAGGAATCAGACCCTTCGGACCAACTCGTCCATGCTGTCCATAATCTCAAACTAAACTAGTCCAACTTGTTTGCACTTGGCCCTTATCTCTCCAACCTTTCCTATTCTTGTACTAATCTAAATGTCTTTTAAACATTGTAACTGACCCCGTATCCGCCACTTTCTCTGAAAGTTCAATCCACACATGAGCCACTCTCCGTCAAAAAACTGTTACCCGTCATGTCATTTCAAAAATGTTTCTCTTCTCAACTGAAAAATATGTTCCCTGGTCTTGAAGTCACCTGCCATTCACCTCATCTATGCCCATCAAGATTTTAGAAACTTCTACTCTCCAGTGAAAATAGTCCCAGTCCATCCAGCCTCTCATTATAACTCAAAATCTCCATTCCCAACAACATTCTGGTATATCTTTTCTGAACCCTCTCCAGCTTAATAACGTCCTTCCTCTAACAGGGCAACCAGAACTGGACTCCAGAATCTGGTTTCCAGCATCTGCAGTCATTGTTTTTACCTGGATACAATACACCAGGAGAAAGTGAGGTCTGCAGATGCTGGAGATCAGAGATGGAAATGTGTTGCTGAAAAAGCGCAGCAGGTCAGGCAGCATCTTTATCTAGGATGAACTGTTCAACCTCCTCGTGGGAGCACGAGGCGGCGCCGATACCAGTCATCGATGTAGCGGAGAAAAAGGTGGGGGGTGGGGCCAGTGTAGTTGCGGAAGATGGATTGTTCCACATATCCTACGAAGAGGCAGGCATAGCTGGGGCCCATGCGGGTGCCCATGGCTACTCCTTTCGTTTGGAGGAAGTGGGAGGATTGGAAAGAGAAGTTGTTCAGGGTGAGGACCAGTTCAGTCAGTCGAAGGAGGGTGTCTGTGGAAGGGTACTGGTCGGTACGGCGGGAAGATGCTGCCTGACCTGCTGCGCTTTTCCAGCAACACATTTCCATCTCTGATCTCTAGCATCTGCAGACCTCACTTTCTCCTCAAAGATTTCAACTTACTGCGAATCCTCTTACAAGGATGCCTTCCTTGAAGAAGCTCTCTTTCTCCCTCTACAAAGGTTTCAGCGAGTCCCTCTCTCACTGCAACCCCCAGGTCATCTCCTCTGCACAGAAGCTCTTCAGCCACATTCTCAAACAGACTCGCTACCACAGCCACATCTCCTTCCTCAGCACCTGCCTACGGAACCGACTGATCCCGCACGGACTCCGGACTACGTCCCGACCAACAAAACTTGGACCCAACCAGGACAACCAGTACCTACAACAAATCCGAAGCCTCCAGCAACAGACGTCCCTCCGGATCCTCCGCTCCACGCTTGCAGCCATGCGCCGCTATCTACATTCCCTGCAACTCGACCTACCCCAGCTCAGGACAACACTCTCACAGACCTGTAAAGGACCTCTACTGTTCTTCATCCACAGAAGGATCCATAAACTAAACAAACAGTTCTTCCTAGCCATATCGGAAATTAAAGACAGTAAGTACCAAAAACTTTCATGTACTTACCCCCACACTCCGGATTCCTCAACTGTTCCAGAATCTTCCATCGGCCTCCGAAATCAGTCTGGCGCCATTACGCACGCGGCCGCTACATCGCCCGCTGCAATACCTGCCGCCGCCGCCGACGATGACGTCACCTCCGCCCCCACCGACCTCGCAGCCTCCGCGATCGCCGCCCAGACAACTGCCTCCGCGATCGCCATGAAGACAATCGCCGGCAGATTCGCGACCTCCGCGGCTATGGGGAATAACTCTGTCTCTGCGGTCGCCGCAGCCACTTCCGCCCCCACTGACGTCACTAACGTCGCATGTGTCTCCGCCCCCACGCCGATCTCCACGCCTAACCCCGCCCCCCCGGCGAGTTCCGTCACCTCGCCTAACCCCGCCCCTTCGCCGATCTCCGACTACATGCCTAACCCCGCCCCCACGCCCAACTCCGTCACCACGTCTAACCCCGCCCCTTCGCCTATCGCCATCACCACGCCCGACCCCGCCCCCACGCCGATCTCCGTCCCCGCCCCCAGACCTAACCCCGCCCCCACACTCAGCTCCATTCCCACACCTGGTCCTAGCTCCCAGCCCTGCCGTGTTTTCACCATCCATCCAGACCTCCCCCTCTCTGAGGATGAAAGATCAGTCCTCAGCAGAGGCCTCACCTTCATTCCCCTACGCTCCCGGATTGATGAATTCAACACGCGGCGTGACATCGAACGCCGCCTTCGCCTCCGCGCCTACTTCTTTAACCAAGACTCCCGCCCACCCTCTGACGACCCCTTCTCCCGCCTCCAACACACCCCATCCACCTGGACACCCCGTGCTGGCCTCCTACCTGCCCTCGACCTCTGCATAGCCAACTGCCGCCGCGATATTAACCGCCACCTGAACTCCCCCACCCCTCTCACCCACTCCAACCTCTCACCCTCGGAACGCGCAGCCCTCCACTCACTCCGTTGCAACCCCAACCTCACTATCAAACCAGCAGACAAGGGAGGCGCGGTAGTAGTTTGGCGCACCGACCTCTACACCGCTGAGGCCAAACGCCAGCTCGCAGATACCTCCTCCTACTGCCCCCTTGACCATGACCCCACCCCCCACCACCAAACCATCATCTCCCAGACCGTCCATAACCTCATCACCTCGGGGGATCTCCCATCCACCGCCTCCAACCTCATAGTACCACAACCCCCCACCTCCCGCTTCTATCTCCTGCCCAAAATCCACAAACCTGACTGCCCCGGCCGACCCATTGTCTCCGCCTGCTCCTGCCCCACCGAACTCATCTCCGCATACCTTGACACCGTCCTGTCCCCCTTAGTCCAAGAACTCCCCACCTACGTTCGGGACACCACCCATGCCCTCCACCTGCTCCATGATTTTCGCTTCCCCGGTCCCCAACGCCTTATTTTCACCGTGGACATCCAGTCCCTGTACACCTCCATCCCCATCACGAAGGACTCAAAGCCCTCCGCTTCTTTCTTTCCCGCCGTACCGACCAGTACCCTTCCACAGACACCCTCCTTCGACTGACTGAACTGGTCCTCACCCTGAACAACTTCTCTTTCCAATCCTCCCACTTCCTCCAAACGAAAGGAGTAGCAATGGGCACCCGCATGGGCCCCAGCTATGCCTGCCTCTTCGTAGGATATGTGGAACAATCCATCTTCCACAACTACACTGGCCCCACTCCCCACCTTTTCCTCCTCTACATCGATGACTGTATCGGCGTCGCCTCGTGCTCCCACGAGGAGGTTGAACAGTTCATCCTAGATAAAGATGCTGCCTGACCTGCTGCGCTTTTCCAGCAACACATTTCCATCTACAATACACCAGAACAGGCTTCACCAGTTTCCTGTACAACCACAACAGGGTGTCCGAACTCCAACACTCAATGGGCGGACCAATGAAGGCAAGTGTTCTAAACACCTTCTCAAATACCCTATTTACCTGTGACACAAACTCCAAAGAATTATGGACCTGAGCCCGTCAGGCACTCTGCTCGACAACACTACCAACCTTACACACCTCTGTCATGTCCCCCTCCCCCATCAACCTTCTCTGTTGTGAAGGAAACAACCCAAACTTCCCTCCAACACTTCCGGGAAGAGATTTTTTTTTGCGGATCTTCCCAATCAGATAAATACCAGCATGAACGCTGACCAATATATGACGGTGTAGGATCAGCAGCTCACAGAAACATACTCACCGTTCAATCGGCTTGACCCAATCTGTGTATTCGAAATTTCTTGCACGTCTGTCCTCACTTGCGTCCTCAGCTTGATCTTCCATCGCCTCCCCTGGAATGAAATATTTCCAGATCATTCCCAACCAAGTTCCAAACCTGCTCACGACAATACTTTACGACTGTTTGCGTAAAAAAAACCCTGGCAATGAGGTCACTGAGCCAAGGGCCCAAGGAATGACCTCCTGGAATTGTCCGGAATGTGATTCAGAACTTGTACCTTCATTGAATCATAAACTTTTACTGTACAGAAGGAGGCAACTCGTGTCTGTACCAGCTCCTGAAAGAGCTACCCAGCTAGTCCCACCCTCCAGCCCTATCTCCGTAACCCTCTACCATCATCCCTTTCAAATTTATATCCAGCTCGCTTTTTGAACCTCCTATTATATCCACCTCCACCACTCTCCCAAGCAGCACATTCCAAACCCAACAACTCAAATAAGTTGCCCCTTATCTCACTCTCTCACTGACAATCTTGAAATTCTGATCAGCCAGTTACTGATAAACCAATGAGTGGGTAACAACAACTTGCTTTTCCGTCAGAATTGTTCAAACTTTCAACAACTCAATAAGGTCAACATTTCATCTTCTCTGCTTGAAAGAGAATAAGCTCAATCTCTTGAACCTTTCCCGGAATCTAAAATCCCTCATCGTTGTGATCATCCTTGTAAATCTCCTTCACACTGTATCCAGGGTTTGAACAGCCTTCCTTAAGTAAGGTGTCCAGAACAGAACAAAACCAGCCTGGGTAATAGAAGGCCAACTCCCTTTGTCAAATGTATTTCTAAATTCAGCTTCTGTTGCCTGTGAAGGTAAGGTGTTACACACATACAAAGAAATACCCAATAGATCAAAAGCTTTTCTCCAATATGATCTAGTATTCTCCATTCAGTACTTGTGCTGTCACTGGAATTAATTTCTTTTCTGCCCTCTGCTTTGTGTTGGGTGTTAGGTTAGCTCAGTTGGCTGGATGGCTGGTTTTAAATGTGGAGCAACATCGACATCGTGGGTTTGAATCTCTCAATGAGGTTACCATGAAGGACTCCTCCACTCCTCCCCTTATGAGAGGTATGGTAACCCTCAGGTTGAACCACCACTTACCAGTTATCACTCTTTTCCCTCTCTCTCTGACACTCCAGCTGAGGTCCACCAGTGTCTTTTACAACTTCAACATCACCTCCTTGTTCTCGAACTCTATGTCCCTATTAATAAAGCTGAGGTTGCTGTGTTTTTTTATTCACTGCTCTCCCCCCTGTTGTGCCGCCTTCACTGATTAACTTCCTCTGCTCTTGCACCCCGTTTAGAATTTTATCCCCTACTTTGTATTGTCTTTTTGTTTCTTTCAACCAACAACCTTCACTTAATTTGTGTTGAATCACTTTTGTCTTTATTTTCCAATCTTCATGAATTAAAACCTATTTTGTTAAATCAGACTTAAGTTTCTCCCTCCTAGTAGTTTTGCTACTAACTAATAATATAACTCCACAAGAACATGCAGGCTAGGATCTGGTTGAGTCCATTTGGTTCACCAGGAACCTGCTCCGCTATTCCATACGATTGCAGCTGATCCCATCTCAGCCTCAACCCCACTTTCCTGCAAACGCTCCCTTTGATCCATCATTGATTAAAAATCTGTCTGTCTCCTCCTCCAATTTACACATTGTCCTGAGTGGTGGGGGTTGGGAGGAGTGATCCCACAGATTTATAACCCTCTCTCCATTTGAGAGAATTCATTCCCCCTGTTTTCAGTCTGCCCAGCCCCATATCCTCAAATGATAACCTATTGCTCTAGATTCTCCCACATGAGCAAATATCCTCTCTCCAACTCCTTTATCAATACCCCCTTTAGCATCTTCTCATAAGACTAAACTTTCATCTGGGCAATCAATTCGGTGATCTCCTTTGAACTTCCTCCAATTCAACTACATCCCTCAAGTAAAGAGACTAAAATTGTGTGCAGCATTCCGGATGTGGAAACCCCAATTCCTTGTCCAGGTGCAGTAACAATTACCTACTTCCATACTCCATTCCTTTCGCAATAAATGTCTTCCTTTTGACCTGCTGTAGCCTTTGCACTGATATTTTTGAACTTTCTCTCCTATTCAGATGATATCTTCCCTTTTTTAATTCTTCTAACTGCAATGGATAACCTCACCGTTAATGGGACTGACCAACGCCCAGTTCACTGTCTAACGGAAATTGTGTGTCGTCACTTTAGATTTGCAAACTAGTCAGACACAACAGTTCATTTGCTCTAATTTGTCCAACAAATGTAAAATTGCTGGCTTTGCACCTCAGAGTGATTTTTCAGCCCATTCATATAGTGTTTGAATGCTGTTTGAAGTTACTAACCACCTCACTAATTTACTTGTGCCTACGGGAACTGGTGGAAGAATCAGCTGGGGAAAATAAGAGAGAAAGAACATGGGAAATTTTTACTGCAAAAAATCAGCTTCTGCTGCTCGCAAATGAATCTGGATTATTTGACTGATGCGCAAGCAACAATTATTCCAATTTTTAACCTTTAATTTATATCTGTGCTGACTATTCCTCTGAACACAGCACATTACTTTGTATGTCTCCCCAAGTAATTTCATCTGCCACTTGTTCAGCCTGTCCACACCCTCACAAAGCACTTTCCCAAATAGTGCTTTATTTATTTTTTAATTCACTGGTGGGATGTGAAAATCACTGCGGGCCAAGAATTTATTATCCATCCCTCGTTGGCCCCTTGAGAAGGAGGTAGTGAGCTGCCTTCTTGAACCACAGCAGTTCCTGTGCCGTAGGTAGACCCACGATATCATTAGAGAGGGAACTACAGGATTTTGACCCAGCGACACTAAATGTATGGCTGATATATTTCCAAGTTGGGATGGTGAGTGGCATAGAGGGAAATTTGCAGGAGGTGGTATTCTCATGTATCTGCTGTGCTTGTCCTTCTAGATGGACATGGTTGTGGGTTTGGAAGGTGCTGCCTGAGGATTTTTGGTGAATTTCTGCAGGGCATGTCGTAGCTGCTACTCAGGACAGGTGGTGGTTGTAGTGCTAATCAAGCAGGGGCTTCATTGTCCCTGGACTGTGTTCGGCTTCTCAAGTGTGGTCTACAATGTGCACTGCAGACATGACTGACTGACTGTGTGTGTGCCCATGTGAAACTGTGTGTGTGCCCATGTGAAACTATGTGTAAGTGTCAATGAGAATATGTCTCTCTCTCTCACACACAGACATGTACGCTTTCATACTCTCACTCAAACGCACTCACACACATACTCTCTCATACACACACCCTCGTACACAATGTGAGCAATATCAGTTTGAAACCTACATCGAGTGCAGACTGGAGAATGATCGTCGGGGTTACCTGCTGGAGTGTCTCACTCATCTTGTTTCCAATTGTGGAGTTTAATGGGAAGCAATGTGAGGAGAGAAAGGATCAGAAACAGTGGAACAATGAGTACTGCCATCTCAGTGCTGTGTGCCTGTGCTGGATTCAGAGAGGGATTTCCTGTCAATAACATAATCTCTTCAGGAAATACCAACCCCAGTGTTTCCTGTTCCCTGTCGCCCTGCCAACACTCGTGTCTGTAAAATCCCCCCCAAACCCTCACCATTGCAGTAACATCATTGTTTCTGTGCCGCCTCGCTCATTAACAATATCCCACCAATCCAACCCAAACTATTCGACGCTAAACTCAAAAGATCACTCTGCACCCATTCTCTCTCAATTGTCGACTAGAAATTACTGTCTCTCATTTTCACGGCTTTGATATATCGAGGCAAAACTTCCCTTGTCCTCCACCTGTCAGCGGCAACTGGGCCATTCACAGAGAAACATCAAAAATACCATTGGTGGAGGTCATTCGGCCGTTCCAAACCGCTCCGCCCACATAAAGGGATCATGGCTGATCACCCAACACAGTCATCTGTATCCCTGCACTCTCCCTTTAACCCCAAAGAACTCAGTCCAACTCCTTCCGGAACAACATTCAGAATTGTGGCCCTGACTACTTTCTGTGACAGAGAATTCTACAGGCACCCCACTCTCTGCAGGAAGACATTTCTCCCATCTCAGTCCCACTCCATTTCCTTTTGACTGTGTCCCCCCTGGCTCTGGACTCTCCGCCCGGTCACCGGGAACACCCTCCTCGTGTTTACTCTGTCTTGTCCTCGTTCAAATTTATATGTTTCTATGAGATCCCCCCTTAATTCTTCTAAACTCCAGTGAATATAATCCTAACCATTCCAGTCTCTCTCTATCTGTCAGTCCTGCCATCCGAGGAATCATTCTGGGAAACCTTTGCTGCACTCCCTCCATAAGGCACAATATTGTTCCTCAAATAAGGAAACCCCAAACTGCGCGCAGTTCTCCAGGGTGTGGTCTCACCCTGTCCAATTGTAATGAGACCTCCCTGCACTTGGACTTGAATCCTCTCGCTATGAAGGCCTTCCTTATCTGACAAAGGATATTACTCTCACTCTCCCTTACCCCCACAGACGCTGCCGACCTGCTGAGTTTCTGAAGTAATTTTTTAGAGTGTTCATGCCAAGACTTCAGCTGGACCCCATTGAAGAACGAGCATAGATCAAAGATGAAGAATGAATTACCTGGCTCTGTGAGGTTGATGGAATTCCTGGTCACATTAAATATTGTTCCAATCCCTGTTGATTGCAATGCTCTGGCATCCATCTTGCTGCTGGGACTGGAAGGATTCAATGGCCAGCTCTCTCCTGTCTGAGCTAAAGTTGTGATTCCTGCTGGCATTGCTTAAGGCTTACCTTTGAAAGTACCATTGAAAGTACGGTCCTGTACCTCAACACAATACACACTCTCAAACAAGACAATTCCCAAGCACAGCCTCCATTTTATTGACTCTGGGGGTGAGGAAAACGCCAGCAACAGGAACTCGAACAAAACAAGATAAAGAGGAAATAAAAGATTGGATACTGAAATTGTCTTTCTTTTCGCAGATATTATCTTCTATGACAGGATAATAACTGACAGAAAGGAGAAATAAAACAAATGAGATTTCACATCATTGCAAAGTTTCCATCTGTTGTAAAATCTACACTTCGACAGATTTGTGTAACTATGGATGGTCAAATGGTACATCATTCAACCATTGCCCTCTTGATGTTCAATAGTATTACCGTCACAGACCCCACCACCCCCCTCACAGTTTCAACATCCCGGGGGTTACTGTCACTGTCCCCACCCCCACACCACATTCAACATCTTGGGAGTTACCATCACTTTCCAGACCCCTATCCCACTGTCAACATCCTGGAGGTTACTGTCACAGTCCATCACCACCCCAACACTGTCAATATCCTGGGAGTTACCATCACTGATCGCACCCCCCCCTCCCCCGCCAAACATTGTCAACATCCTGGGGGTTTCTGTCACTGTCGCCCCCACCGACTGTCAACATCCTGGGGTTATCGTCACTGTTCCCATCCCGCACCCCACTTTGAACATCTTCCATGCCAGTCAAAAGCAATTACCTCTCTGTTCTCTAATACCATACTCCCAGGTGTAAGGTCACAGAACAGAAATAGGTCCTTTGGCCTAACACGTCCATGCTAACCAAGTCTCCAAACAAAACTAGCCACATTTGCTGGTGTTTGGCCCGTATCGTCAAAACTTTTCCTATCCATGTACCTTTCCAAATCTCTCTCAAAAGGTTGTTATTGTACCCACTTCTACTTCCTCTGGCAGCTCATTCCAAATATGCACTGCCCTCTGTGTGAAAAAGTTACTCCTCAGGGCGCTTTTAAATCTTTCCCCTTTCACCTTAAAACAATGCCCTCTAGTTTTGGACTCCCTGCCCTGGGGAAAAGATCTTAACTATTCACCTTATCCAAGCCCCTATTTCTGCAGCAATATACAGATGAAACATCAAAGACCATTTAATCTGAGTCTAGCCTTGGATTGCAAGTACACATCTAAATCGTTCTTCAATCTGATGAGGATTTCTGCCTCTCCCACTCTTACAGGCAGTGAGTTCCAGATCTCCATCACCCATTGAGTGAAAATGTTTTCCCTCACATTCCCCTCTGAACCTCCTGCCCCTTACCTTAAATCTATACCCCTCCCCAGTCATTGATCCCTCCATCAAGGAGAGGGGAGGAGGTTTCTTCCTGTCTACCCTATCTACGCTCATCATTTTATACATCTCAATCATGTCCCCACACTCTCAATCTGCTCTGTTCTAAGGAAAACAACCCCTGTCTGTCCAATCTCTCTCCATCACTGAATCTCTCCAGCCCCCAAGGCAACATCCTGGTAAATCACCCTCTGCATGCTCCCCCAGTGCTATCACATTGCTCTGATAACGTCAATTTGTATAGAGTTGCTTAAAAACTCACTGAAATGATGATATATTTACTATTCAAGAGAGATTTTGCCTGCTGGTTAGAAACAGCAGTGCTAATTGTCCTCTTGACTTTTGCTGATGCTGAAGATTGTGTGTATGGTTCTGCAGTGGTTGGAGTATTTCCAGTAAATCTCGTCACCATCCTCGTAGAAAATATATTCAATTGGGGTCAAACAGAGCAGTTTAACGATTTGCTGTCTCCCTCCACTACTTCACTTCTCGTGTGGGCAGTCCGCTGTAGGACTGACAAAGGGATGTCTGTAATTAAACCAAACGGTTAGGCACTTTTCTAAGGCAGGAGTTGTTGTTGTGTTCAGCAACAAACAGTACTCCCACCATACAGTCAGAGAGAGTTACAGAGTCACTGAGAGTCAGAGGATCACAGAGAGGTAGGGAGAAACAGAGAGAGACATAGACACACACAGGGACACAGAGTTTTAAAGAAACACAGTCAAACAGAGTCAGAAAGAGGCACAAAATCACAGCGTCATCGAGATTAATCGACAGAGTTAAAGCAAGTCATAGACAGGCAAACAGAGAGAGACAGAGACACGGAGATACATAAAAAGAGAGACCTCGCGGTCTGTACAATATACCTCACCGAGGGGGAATCTCTCCTGTCCCCCTCCACCCCCCAATAACCACCATCCTGACCCTCGGGAACGGGACATGTTGACACAGTCCGCTCTCCCTCGGCGCTTTTCCTTCCCGCGTGGCCCCGGCGCCATTTTAGCTTCAGGCCCCGCGCGAGATGGCGGTTAACGGCCGCCTCGTGCCCCAAGTGACCGTTAGCAGCTGCTTCAGGGGAAAGGCTCTTTAAAGGGACAACCCTTTCAGGAGAGAGAAACAACAGGGCCGGCTCCGGGACTCGCCAAACTCAATGATAATGACAAATACACACACACACATAGAGGTGGGAGTGAACAAGAAATGGGGGAGTGTGTTGTTTTTGCAGATATAGAAAAGCAAGAGTGTGTATGTGCAGAAAAGGGGTACAGGGAACAATATCAGCTAGGCAAGCATTAGGGAAATGTATCCTGCATCTTTAATGTATAATTGTGGATAATTGAATACTAACTTTAGTGCAGAATTATTAAAACAAATAATTTCTTTCATCATAATGTTTTAAATAATTTAGCAAAATAGCTGAGATAGCTGAAACGCATAAACTAGGCAAGAAAAGATACATTGTCAAAACGTGTGTTCAGGAATGGAATGTACCTATGAATGGTGGCACAGTGGGCAGCACGGTGGCACAGTGGTTAGCACCTTCCTCACAGCGCCAGAGACCCGGGTTCAATTCACGACTCAGGCGACTGATTGTGTGCAGTTTGCACATTCTCCCCGTGTCTGCGTGGGTTTCCTCCGGGTGCTCCGGTTTCCTCCCACAGTCCAAAGATGTGCAGGTCAGCTGAATTGGCCATGCTAAATTGCCCATAGTGTTAGGTAAGGGGTCAATGTAGGGTCGGTGGGTCGGTGTGGACTTGTTGGGCTGAAGGGCCTGTTTCCACACTGTAAGTAATCTAATCTAAAAACAATGGAAGATGTTACAAGCAAAGTTAAAGAACATCAAGTTACAAGTTTAGCTTTTAGCAGCGAGGTAATGGTAGAATACAATAAGAAAGATTGGGTAATGTAAGAGTCGGGAGAGATGACCTCACGCAGCTCAAAAGTATAACTGTGTACTAGTTTGAATGTTCATTGCTCATTTGCTTCTGCATTTGGTGCCCTTTCTTGCAAGATTGTAGAATAAATTGTATTGTTTCCAGTTTTGGTGGTCTCGTCTAAATTTTATTAAATTTGTTTCTAACAGATTTGGGGGCTCATTCCGGGATCCCAAGCTCTGGTCGCTCGGCATTTTTGGGAAAACAGAGAAGGTGCACCTCGCTGATTTCGGCGGTTTCTAGTTTCCCTCCTTGCCGCGGCAGCTTGGGCGAGCGTGATCTGGACTGGGAGACCCTGGAACCAAGACGGGCAGACGCGGCGGGTTCGGTCGGGTGACTCTTGTGTGCACAAGACCCGGGTAAGAAAGGTCTTAAAAGATTTATCCGGGCGACCGGGGTAGGCAGCAGTATTTGCTGCCAGTTGGATATATCCGGGGATCCAGGGGACCGGGGTCAGGAACGGTAGTTACTGCTGCCAGTTGGATATATCTGGGGAATTGCTGCAGGACAGGGCACGCTGACACGCGGCTAGTTCGGTCGGGTAACTCTTTTGTACATAGGCAACGGTAGTGGTTGCCAGGTATTGCCGCGGGACAGGGCGCGCTGATTCGACCAGGTAACTCTTATGCACAGACCAAGTTAAAAAAATTGACCTTTAAGTATTGCCTTAGTGGTCGGGGATGTACGAGAAGTACGGGGAATTGGCAACATATAAAATAAAGTGTTTAATTGGCTAGATTAATGTGACGAGTAAGGTGTCCACCTGATTCGATCACCCAGCCTTGGACCGGTTGTTAAGAGGGGAAATCCCCCACGCGAAGGTCAGGATCCTGAAGCGGGTGTGGAAGAAGGTGACACCGGATCTCAGTAAGGTTAATTAAATTACATAAAGAAACGGCCGAGTATCAAAATGGGAAGTTAGAATAGTTGTTTAACTGTCGAAGGAGACATGAGAGGGATGTCCGAGGACCACATCCCAACCTTCAGTCCTTTAGGAAAAATGTTAAGAGATTGGAAGTACAATCCTCGGGCGCGAGGAAAGGATAAAAAACAAATGATAAAATGTCAATGAAAAACAGCCTTACAGTCAGGAGGAATCAGATTATGCTTCGTGTCAGAAGCGCTAGTAGCTTCTGGTACACTTCGTAACTAACTTATGGCCAGACGTCCAGAAAAATATTCAAAAGCTAGAGGAGTCGTTGCGGGAAACTCAAAGTGTCTGTGAGATGGTGTCTGTCTGTGTGTGTGTGTGAGAGAGAGAGAGAGAGAGGGAGAGAGAGAGATAAAGCTGTAGAGCTAACAGAAAGTTTAACCCTTTGTGATTCGGTTTGAATGCACATTTGTTTGTTGGTGATTGAATGTTTGTGCTTTGTTCCCTGGAGCTTGAGATCCGGGACTGTTTTGAATCTGATTTATATTATGGAAATTTTAACATGATTTCTTTTAAGGTTAAGGATTTTACAGATTATGAAATAAAATGTTAACACCTGCTCTTTTTACAGGTCATGACTACCTAACTATCAGTTTCTAACTAACCTCTTTTATCTTTACATAAAAGCGATTTATGGAGGACAGTTGAAGTTTTAACTTGAATAGACAAATCCTTTTTAAGGCAGCTCTGGTTATTTCATGACCTATAGCATTGTAATTGAGCAATGACTGGTCAGGACTACTTGGGAGGACTAGTTTTGGATTTGAATCGGACGTCTGGAACCGGGTGATAATTGTGGATTTCAGAGTTGGAAACTGTGTGCATTTTGCATTTTGAATATTAAACACTGAGTAAATGAATTTATAATATATAAATATATATTTACAAGTAAGATTCCAAAATGTATAGTTATGAACAGACTTTAAAGAAAAGCAAGCATAAATTGATAAATTGTATTTGAGATTACAGGGAGCATGAAATATTGCAATATTTCTTTAAAAAAAAAATCAAGGTCTAAACAAAACATTGGGTGATGGGGAGAGGCCGTGGGGTGGCCCTGGGGCTGTTTAGTTGGTTAAATCGGCTCAGCAATTGATCTGGCAACGTAATATGAGAAGCAGAAACTGAAGGCAAAAATAATGATAGCCATGGTTGATGAGGTGGTAAAGAAAAGGACAAAACAAAAAGGAGATGGAAACCGGAATGGTGGCGGGCAGCATGTTGAAAATAAAGGGAGGAGAAGGGATCAGGGAGGAGATGTTAAGGGGTCTGGTAGACAGGAACAAGGATCAAAGTGGAAATCCCCACAGGCGGGATGTTATTACTGTGGAAAGACAGGTCACTTTAAGAGAGAGTGTCCAGATCCGAAAAAGGAAGTAAAGGCAGTGCCGTTTATGAACCTCAATGAAAAATAGGGGTGTTATGGGTTCCTGCCCCCAGGGACTCACCAGGAACCCTTGATAAATTTAAAGGTGGGACTTTATAAAGAGGACGTAGTCTTCCTAGTTGATATGGGGGCAGCAAGGTCATCCTTAAACTTTGAGCTCAAGGGAGTGGGAACGAAAATGTTAATTGGATTATGGCAACAGTTTTGTGATGAGAGGCACGAAGAATCAGTTTTGCGCTCATGACGAGATATTGCCACCAAATTGGGGATCGCATCAACTGCAAATGGTGCTATGGAATCTGTTGAGGCTCTTAAAAATGAATGTGCTCGAGCAAAATAATTACAGAACCAGAGTGAGAAGTCACAAGTGACTGGTAAACAAACAGAACTGCGCGATTACAGTTGTTAAAATGTTTTAGTCACTTGTTGCATTTCCACCCTGAATTATATAATATATATAATTAATAATTATAATAAATCAATTGTGTTAGCCTGAATCAATATTAATTGGCAGGATACCTTCACAAATTCTCAGTGACCTGTCATATTTATTCATGGTTAATTTAAAACATGACAGCATTAATTCATTGTTAATTAAAGAATGGAAAGCTACATTACTGGCCAGAGTGTGTGCAGGCAGTGGCAGCAACAGCCTTATTGGTAGAGGAGAATCGGAAACTTACTTTTGGGGGAGCCTTAATAGTCAGCACCCCACATCAGGTATGGACCATACTAAGTCAGAAACCAGGACGATGACTCACAGACCCGAGGATCTTGAAATATGAGTCAATCTTAATAGAGCAGAATGACCTTGTGTTAGTCACAGACAGTTGCTTGAATCCAGCTGCATTTCTGTGGCAGGGAGAGGGGGTGCCCTTGGCAATCCAGAACATGACTGCCTTGATATTATCAAATATCAGACTAAAGTGCGAATGGATTTAAGAGATGTACCGTTGCATGCGGGAGCTCGGTTGTTTATCGACGGCTCCTCCCAGATGATTGAGGGTAAAAGGCACAATGGATATGCTGTAGTAGACGGGATAGAGGGAAGCGTCATCGAGGCTGAAAGACTGCCTAACGGCTGGTCAGCCCAAACTTGTGAACTCTCTGCCCTAGAAAGTGCTCTCAGAACCTCAGAAATCAAAAAGGAACGATTATTTACAGACTCCAAATATGCGTTTGGAGTGGTACATACCTTCGGAAAAATTTGGCAAGAAAGAGGACTGATAAATAGCAGAGGAAAAGAACTAGCTCATGAGGAATTGATAAAACAAGTGCTGGAATCCCTGTTACTCCCGAGAGAAATAGCGATAGTTACATCAGAAGGGGAATGAACCGGAAGTAAGAGGAAATAGACTGGCTGATGAGATAGTGAAAGAAGCGACCCTGAATCCACAAGGAGCAGTGATATACTCCCTAATACCTACAATTTCAGATCTTCAGGGTGCCCCGTTGTTTACTGCAAAGGAGGAAAAAGGACTAAAAGATTTAGGAGCTGCAAAGACAGCAGATGGGCACTGGATGTTAAGAGATTATGGCTGTCCCACATCAGGGGAGTCACTGGGGAGCGCAAGCTATGTGTGACATAGTGTTAAGGAAGTACGGATGTAAAGGGATATACACCTCAGCCAAGCAGGTATGCGCAGGATGCCCGACTTGCCAAAAGATTAATGAGAAAGTAACGAGAAGGGTGCCAAGAGGTGGAAGAAACCCTGGGGTAGGACCTTTTCAAAGAATACAGGTAGACTACACAGAATTACCCCCAGTAGGGAAACAAAAGTACTTATTACTCCTAATGGATCAGCTAACTGGGTGGGTGGAGGCATTTCCAATATCCTCAGCTACCTCGAAAGGAGTAGTGAAAACTCTTTTAGAACATATAATTCCTTGATATGGAGTGGTGGAAAGTATAGATTCAGACCAAGGTAGCCATTTTGCCTCTATGATCCTACAAGAAGTAATGGCGGGATAAGAAATCTCTTGAGAATTCCACACTCCTTCCTCTGGACGGGTGGAACGAATGAATCAAACCTTAAAGAAGCAATTGTCTAAGCTAGTCCTAGAGACTCGATTACCATGGACAAAATGTTTATCTATCGTGGGAATTACATATTAATGAACTGAAACCTGCAATCCATTCTAAAAGATGAAAGACTTAACAGCAATCTAGGTTTGTTCAATATATCATTTCAGTTGCATGAAACTGTAATCTTTTGCTGTAAATTCTGTGTCTTATGATCCTGCTCCACAGCTACCCGATGAAGGAGCAGTGTTCTGAAAGCTAGTGCTCCCAAATAAACCTGTTGGACTATAACCTGGTTATGTTGTGTGACTTTTAACTTTATCCGCTCCATGTCCAACACAAGCTCCTCCACTTCATTTCTAGTGGACACAGCCCACACCTCCTGGTGCTGCCAGGAAACTTTACAATGCTGATGAAACAATGCAGGACCCACACTCCTGAAACATTTACAATTTCTAATGATACTAGCTACTCATTCACTGCTCCTTCTGATACACGACATTGGAAACTTACTGCTGGAAGCTGAAAGAAATGAGCAGCTTTAAAAGAAATACCTGTTAGATCAGAGATTTCAATGTCTGAGTACGACGGGAAGTTCAGGTAACCTTTATTGTGACCCAACTTTGTTCCTGCTTCAGATTTCCCCAGCGAAAAGGTGTACAAAATGTAGCTTTAATTTTTAAATAGCTCAAGATCAAAGTGCACACACTCCCCACCCCACTTCCTTTACGATTGGTCAGCTCAGCAATTTCAACCTATACACTGTATCCAAGTAAGTTTCTCCCCCTCCCTCATTTTCTTCGGGTGGCAGGTGCAGTCAAGAGTCAACCACACTGCTGTGAGTCTGGAGTCACACATAGGCCAGACCGGGTAAAGTATGCAGCTGGGATGACTGAGTGAATCCATTCTGCAATGGCAGTTTCCTTCCCTAAAAAGGGCATGAGTGAATTAGATATTTTTTCTTCCCCAAAATTGTTTTCATCATTCGATTCAGAACTGAGTGGGCGGCACGGTGGCACAATGGTTAGCACTGCTGCCTCACAGCGCCAGAGACCCGGGTTCAATTTCCGCCTCAGGCGACTGACTGTGTGGAGTTTGCACATTCTCCCCGTGTCGCGTGGGTTTCCTCCGGGTGCTCCGGTTTCCTCCCACAGTCCAAAGATGTGCAGGTCAGGTGAATTGGCCATGCTAAATTGCCCGTAGTGTTAGGTAAGGGGTAAATGTAGGGGTATGGGTGGGTTGCGCTTCGGCGGGTCGGTGTGGACTTGTTGGGCCGAAGGGCCTGTTTCCACACTGTAATGTAATGTAATCTAATCTAATCTAATCTGCAGATTTCTGCCCGAATTCCAACTCTGCCATCTTGCACTGTGGGATTTGAACCCGGAAGTCCCCAGAACTGGGTCAATTTTCCAGCCAATGAACGGCATGAGGCCGTTGCTCCTTCAATCCCCCTGCAATGGCACGTGAACTCACTGGTACCTCCGCAGGTGGGAGGAGTGGATAAATCCCTTCCCACTTAGAGCAGGTGAGCGGGCTGTCCCTGGTGTGGACCCACTGGTGCATCTGCAGGTCGCCCACCTGACTGATCCCCTTACCGCACACAGAGCAGATGAACGGCTGCTCCCCAGTGTGGACCTGCTGGTGGGTCAGTACGCTGGAATAATTGATGGATCTCTTTCTGCACTCGGGCAGGTAAAAGGCCTCATCCCTGTGTGGATATGCTGGTGTATCCGCAGGTTGCCCACCTGACTGAATCCTTTCCCGCACACGGAGCAGGTGAATGGCCTTTATCCGGTGTGGACCCACTGGTGAGTCAGCAGGGTGGAAGAATCGAGGAATCCCTTCCCGCACTGAGAGCAGGTGAACAGCCACTCCCCAGTGTGGATCTGCTGATGGGTCATCAGCTTAGCGGAGCAAGCGAACCCCTTCCTGCACTCAGAGCACCTGAACGGCCTGTCCCCTGTGTGGACCCACTCGTGCCCCTGCAGGTTGCCCAGCTGACTGAATCCCTTCCCAGACACAGAACAGGTGAATGGCTGCTCCCCAGTGTGGACCCGCTGATGCTTCAGCAGGGCGGAGGAATCGGTGAAGGCCTTCCCGCATTCGGGGCAGCTGAAGGGCCTCTCCCCCTTGTGGACCCGCCATTGGGCAGCAGTGGGGAGGAGCGGGTAAATCCCTTCCGACACTCAGGGCAGGTGAATGGCCTTTCTCCGTTGTGGACCTGTCGGTGGGCCCAGAGGGTGGACGCATGTGTAAAGCCCTTCCTACACTCGGGGCAGGAGAACGGCCTCTCCCCGGTGTGACTGCATCAATGACTTTCCAGGGCAGACGGGACACGAAAGCCTTTCCCACAGTTGCCACACTTCCATGGTTTCCCCATGGGCCGGAATTCCTCGGGTGTCTCCATGGCTGAAGCTTCAGCTGTACACAAACTCGTGTACAGCCCCTTGCTACCGTGAACTCCTCTTTCCAGGCTGTATAAATATTTCAGGTTCCACACTCAGTGTGCTACAACACTGGACTTTCTCAACCAGTCCCACTGATGCTGAAAATGTACTGAAACAGGAACCACAAAGCTTTGCTCCATCTCACAGGATCATAGTTTAACACGTTGCAGCCCCGATGGATTTGAATGACTTGCAGACATTGAAGTGGAAGTGAGAACTGCAGACTCTGGAGAGTCAGAGTCGAAAAGTGCATTGCTGGAAAAGCACAGCAGTTCAGGCAGCATCCACAGAGGAGGAGAGTCAGGCATAAGCCTTTCAACTATTAATTTTGAACATTCACCTTTAGTTCTTCAAAAACTCTGTAAGGAGAGATTACAAAACTCATCACTATCAGTCCAAAGTAGAAACTCAGAAAAAGCAATTCCACTTTCTGTGGATCATTCTTTTCTTTTGCTATTCTGAAACATGGAAAGCACCATTCCACGCTCTCTTTCTCCCGCTCTGTTCTCATTCCGCTCTAACTAATTCTCCTGAAGGTGCTGATTCAGGATCTTACGGGGCAGAAAAGCAAAAACATCAAGACTGGCATCTCTTTGAATTTTAGATAACTCCACCTGAAAAGTTAATATCTTTCACAACATTGGGATACTGCTGAGATTGAGCGGGCCTGATTTTGGGAGGCAAAAGCAAGTGTGTAAATTCAGGATGAATCTGCAATGCAGATTCTTGAGAATCAACAGTACACTAAATAGTTAACATCCCCGGGAAGGGGGTTCGGGTGGGTGAATAAGACATCAATGCATTGACACTGACACCAGAGAGAAACTGAAAATACAAACGTGCCAAACGTTAGTGGCAAGACAGAGTTGTAGAGATATCCTAAACTAATCTAGTCCCATTGGCCCATATCCCTCTAAACCATTCCTTTTCATATACCTATCCAGATGCCTTTTAAATGTCATAATTGTACCAGCATCCATCACTTCCTCTGGCAGCTGATTCTTCACACAGACCACCCTCTGAATGAAAATGTTGCCCCTGAGGTCACTTTTAAAACTCCCACCCCCACCATCACCCTAAACCTATTACCCTCTACTTCTGGACTCCACCACCATGATGGAAGATTGAGCTATAGGGAGAGGTTGAATAGCTGGGGCTGTTTTCCCTGGAGAGTTGAAGGCCGAGGGGTGACCGCATAGGCGTTTATAAAATCATGAGGGGCATGGATAGGATAAATAGACAAAGTCTTTTTCCCTGAGGTGGGGGAGTCCAGAACTAGAGAGCATAGACTTACGGTGAGTGAGAAAGATATAAAAGGGACCTAAGGGTCAACATTTTCACACAGAGAGTGGTGAATTTATGGAATGATCTGCCAGAAGAACTGCTGGAGGCTCATACAATTGCAACATTTAAAAGGCATCTGGATGGTTTAGATATAAATCGGAAAGGTTTAGAGGGATATGGGCCAAGTGCTGGAAAATGGGACTAGATTAGGTTGGAATAACTGTTCAGCATAGACTAGTTGGTCCGAAGAGCCTGTTTACATGCTGTACATCTCTATGACTCTAAATGTCTCTCGGGTCACCCCTCAGCCTCCAGTGCACTAGTGAAAACAGCCTCAGCATATTCATCTCAAATCCTCAAACCGTGGACACATCCTTGTATATATTTTCTGAACTCTTTCAAGTTACACAATATCCTGTACGGGAGCAATGGGAGACAGAGCAAAGGTGACGCGAGACCAGGAGGGTGCAGGGAAGGTAAGGACACTGTTTAAATTCTTACTTTCGGAGCCCGCAGCCTTTCTCCTGTTCAGGAGCAGCAGGAGTCAGAGCGAAGGTGACGTGGAGACCAGGAGGGTACCGGGAAGGTAAAGGCTTAGTATGTATTTTGGGCAGCAGCTAAACCCGAGATACTGCACCACCCCTCCTCTGCTAACCAGAAGAAAAAGACTCTGTAAGGTAAGTGTTTTATTTTCGCTTTCTTTTGTTTCATATATTTAAGTGCATTGTTTCGTTTTAGTTAGTTGATTTAATGCTAAGGCTTACAATGGCAGGGGACCTCAAAAACGTGGCATATGCCTCTTGCTTGATGTGGGAGCTCAGGCAAGTGGCTGACGTTCCTTGTCTTGAAAGAAGTGTGTTCAGCTGTAGCTCTTGTTTGACTGCATGATGGCTATGGAGCTGTGGATGGACTCACTGTGGAGCATCCATGATACTGAGGAAAGTGTGGATGGTACGTTTAGTGAACTGGTCATACGGCAGGTTAGAATTGCTGAGGGAGACAGTGAATGGGTGACAAAAAGGCAGAAAAAAAGAGTAGGAAGGCAGTGCAGGTGTACCTTGCGTTCATCTCCCTCCAAAACAGGTATACCACTTTGGATACTGTTGAGGGAGATGGCTCACCAGGGGAGGGCAGCAGTTGCCAAGATCAGGCACGTGGCGAGAAAAAGACTCGTAAGGCCATAGTATTAGGGGATGCAATTGTAAGGGGAGTAGATAAGGGGTTTTGTGGCTGAAAATGGGACTCCCGGATGGTATGTTGCCTCCCAGGTGCTCGGGTCAGTGATGACACCGATCGACTGCAAAGCATTCTAAAAGGGGAGAGTGAACAGCCAGTTGTCTTGGTGCATATAGGCACCAACAATATAAGTAAAAAACGAGATAAGGTCCTGAAAGCAGAATTCAGGGAGCTAGGAGAGAAGTTAAAAAGGAGAACCACAAAGGTAGTGATCTCGGAATTACCACCAGTGCCACTGTTAGCAGCGTAGAAATGAAAGAATAGACAGGATGAACATGTGGCTTGAGGGATGGTGTAGGAGGGAGGGGTTTAGATTTATTGGACATTGGGAGCAGTTCTGGGGAAGGTGGGACTATTACAGACTGGATGGTCGACATCTGAATCAGACTGGAACTAATTTCCTTGGGGGAAGTTTTTGCTACTGCTGTTGGGGAGGTTTTAAACTAATGTGGCAGAGGCAGGGAGCCAGAAGAGAAGACAAGAAGACAGCGAGGTGGAAACTGGAGACTGTAAGAATCATGAAGATAGCATCAATAAGGGGAAGAGTAGGCAGAGAGCAGATGAATGCAAAAGAACTGGTGGCCTGAAGTGCATATACATCAATGCAAGGAGTACAGTGGGTAAGGCAGATGAACTTAGGAGAAAGTGAGGACTGCAGATGCTGGAGATCAGAGCTGAAAATGTGTTGCTGGAAAAGCGCAGCAGGTCAGGCAGCATCCAAGGAGCAGGAGAATCGACGTTTCGGGCATGACCCCTTCTTTAGGAATGAGGAGAGTGTTCCAATCAGGTAGGGAGGAGGGACTTGGGGGAGGGGCATTGGAAATGCGATAGGTGGAAGGAGGTTAAGGTGAGGGCGATAGACCGGAGTGGGAGTGGGGGTGGGGGCGGAGAGGTCAGGAAGAAGATTGCAGGTACCACCCAATGTGCTGCACCCGATGTGGCCTCCTCTATATTGGGGAGACAGGACACCTACTCGCGGAACGTTTCAGAGAACACCTCTGGGACACCCGGACCAACCAACCCAACCACCCCGTGGCTCAATACTTCAACTGCCCCTCCCACTCCACCAAGAACATGCAGGTCCTTGGACTCCTCCATCGCCAGACTATAGCAACATGATGGCTGGAGGAAGAGCGCCTCATCTTCCGCCTAGGAACCCTCCAACCACAAGGGATGAACTCAGATTTCTCCAGTTTCCTCATTTCCCCTCCCCCCACCTTGACTCAGTCACAACCTTCGAACTCAGCACCATCTTCCTAACCTGAAATCTTCTTCCTGACCTCTCCGCCCCCACCCCAACTTCAGCCTATCACCCTCACCTTAACCTCCTTCCACCTATCGCATTTCCAACACCCCTCTCCCAAGTCCCTCCTTCCTACCTTTTATCTTAGCCTGCTTGGCACACTCTCCTCATTCCTGAAAAAGGGCTCATGCCCGAAACGTCGATTCTCCTACTCCTTGGATGCTGCCTGACCTGCTGCACTTTTCCAGCAATACATTTTCAGATGAACTTAGGGCTTGGATTGGTGCCTGGGAGTATGGTGTTATTGCAATCACAGAGACTTATTTGGGGGAGGGGCATGATTGGTAACTAAATGTTCCAGGAGATAGATGCTTCAGACAGGACAGGGAGGGAAGTAAAAGGGGTGGGTGGGAGGGGTTACATTGCTGGTCAGGGATGATATCACGGCTGTGCTAAGGGAGGACACTATGGAGGGCTTGAGTAGTGAGGCATTATGATTGGATCTGAGAAATAAGAAGGGTGCAGTTACATTGCTGGGGCTGTATTACAGGCCTCCCAACAGTTAGCGCGAGGTAGAAGAACAAATAGGTAAACAGATTATGGAAAGATGTAAAGGCATAGGGTGGTGGTGATGGGAGATTTTAATTTTCCCAACATTGACTGGGATACACTTTGTGTCAGCATTCTGGATGGGGTGAAATTTTTAAGAAGCATCCAGGAGAATTTTCTGGAGCAATATGTCAATAATCCAATGAGGGAAGGGGCCATTCTGAATTTGGTATTGGGGAATAAGCCAGAATGGGACTATAACCTGGTGTTGTGTGATTTTTAACTTTGTACATCCCAGTCCAACACCAGCATCTCCAAATCATAAACTGGGCAAGGCCAATTATATCAAAATTAGGCAGGAGCTCTGAAATGGGGATTGGACACAGCTAATTGAAGAGAAGTCCACATTTGTTATGTGGGAGGCTGTCAAAGATAGTGCAAGATAGGCATGTCCCGTTGAAAGCAAAGGATAGGAAAGGCAATATTAATGAACCGTGGATGACAGGAGAAATCGTATGACTAGCGAAGAGGAAAAGGGAAGCGTACATAAAGTCCAGGCAGCTAAGAACAGAATGGGCCCTGGAGGAATATCGAGAGACTCGGATAAGTCTTAAACGGGATAAAAGGGATCATGAAATAGCTATAGTGAGCAGAATTAAGGAGAATCACCGAGCCTTTAATTCTTATATAAGAAGCAAGCGGGTAACTAGGGAAAGGATTGGTCCACTAAAGGATAATGAAGGAAGGCTGTGACTCGAACCTGAGAGAATGGGTGAGATGCTGAATGATTACATTGCATCAGTGTTCACAGATGAGGGGTACATGACGAATGTTGAGATTAGAGACAGGAGTTTGATTATTCTGGATCACATTGACATAAATAAGGAAGATCTGTGGGTAGTCTAGACGTTTTTAAGGTGGACAAATCCCCAGGACCAGATTGGATCTATCCCAGGTTGCTGAGGGAGGCGAGAGACGAAATAGCGGGGCCCTGACAGCTATCTTTGTAGCATTCTTAAACACAAGTGAGGTGCCGGAGGACTTGGAAGGTTGCTCATATTGTCCCGTGTACAAGAAGTGATATTCCAGGTAACTACAGACCAATGAGCCTGACATCAGTGGTGGGAAAGTTGCTAGAGAAGCTACTGAGGGATAAAATCTATTTATATTTGGAAAAGAATGGGCTTATCAGTATTAGGCAACAAGGTTTTGTGTAGGGGAGATCGTGCCTTAACAACTTAATAGAGCTCTTTGAGGAAGTGACCAAGTTGATAGATGAAGGATAGATGCTTGAGTAAGGCGTTTGATGAACAAATAGAGAAAGTGAAGTCACATAGTGTGCAGGGTGTTCTTGCTAGGTGGATAAAGAACTGGTTGAGCAACAGAAGACAGAGAGTAGTAGTTGAAGGGAGTTTCTCGAAATGGAGAAAGGCGACCAGTGTTGTTCCAGAGGGATCAGTGCTGGGGCCATTGTTGTTTGTGATACATAACTGATCTGGAAGTGGGCACTGTTGGTATGATCAGCAAGTTTGCAGATGACATGAAGATTGGTGGAGTAACAGAAAGCATAAGGGACTGTCAAAGAATACAGGAGAATATAGATAGACTAGAGATTTGTGTGGAGAAGTGGCAGATGGAGTTCAATCCAGGTAAATGTGAGGTGATGCATTTTGGGAAGTTTAATTCTAGAGCAAATTATACAGTTATTGGAAGAGCCTTGGGAAAAGTTGATGAGCAGAGAGATCTGAGAGTTCAGGTCCATTGTACCCTGAATGTTGCTACACAGGTGGGTAGAGTGGTCAAGAAGGCATATGGCATGCTTGCCTTCATCGGACAGAGTATTGAGTATAAGACCTGACAGGTCATGTTAAAATTGTACACGACATTGGTTCGGCCACATTTAGAATGCTGTGCAGAGTTCTGGTCATCACATTACCAAAAGGATTTGGAGAGGATGCAGAGAAGGTTTACGAGGATGTTGCCTGGTATGGAAGGTGCTAGCTATGAAGAGAGGTTGAGTAGGTTAGGTTTGTTTTCATTAGAAAAAAAGAGATTGAGGGGGGAACCTGATTGAGGTCGACAAAATCATGAAGGGTATAGACAGCGTAGATAGAGATAGGTTTCAAGGTGAGAGGTGAAAAGTTTAAGTGGGATACATGCAGGAAGATCTTTACACAGAGGATGGTAGATGCCTGGAACGCGTTGCCTGCAGAGGTAGTGGAGGCAGGCACGTAGATTCATTTATGATGCTTCTGGACAGATGCATGAGTAGGTGGGGAGCCAGGATGCTTAGTAATTGGGCGACAGCTTTTGACAGTGGATTTGGATCGGCTCAGGCTTGCAGGGCTGAAGGGTATGTTCCTGGGGTATAACTTTTCTTTGTTCTTTATCCTTCCGAGGGGGAGTCAGCCCAGAATTGCACACAATATTCCAAGAGTGATCTAACCAATGTCCTGCACAGCCTAAACATAACGTTCCTTCTCCTCTACTCAGAGAATTGGGAAAGTTATCAAAACGTATAAAAGACAACCGAGAAAGAATGGAGGGACAAACCGAAATTTTGAGGGTCAGATTGGAAGCATCAACGCCTCGGGGCGGGGCGGTGGGGATGGGGGGAAAAACAGAATGTGGTGGAGACAAGGCGGGGGAAGAACCGTTGCAGCCAGCTTCAAGATGCAATGAGGGATATTGCATGCACTTTTAACTGATGTATTTAGTTGTGGGGCCCATGTGCATTTTAAAAGTAAAAACAGAAAAGATCTATATCCCACCCCCTTCCCAATTTCTGTCTTTCTGTCCCTCCTCACCCGAGTAATTAACACACATACCTGAGTTTGCAGGGTCTACACTGTCCCTGAGTTCACTCCAGTTGCTACAAGTGAAGAGATTGGCCCCTTCTCTCTCTCTGCTTCCCACGTCGAGGATTTGCCCAGAGGAGGGAGATTCTTTCTGAAACTGACAAAGCCACTTCCGCGTTGTGACGTCATACTGAGGCGTGGGTCACGGCGAGGTCGACGGCGGAACCCACACTGCGCCTGCTCCGGACGGCCGGATGGCCGGTCCGCACTGCGCCTGCGTTGCCCTGCACTGTAACAGGAGGAGAGTACAGTTTGCAAAAATCCCTTCCTTTCAGAGGAATTCAACAATGTGGAAACAGGTCATTCGACCCAACGAGTGCACATCGACCCTCCGGAGAGTAACCCACCCAGACGCATTCCCCTACTCCTCTGCATTTATCCCTGACTAATGCACCTAACCTACACATCCCTGGACACTATCGGTAATTTAGCATGCCAAACCACAATAACCCGCACGTGTTATTTCGCACAACCAATATGTCATAACCAGCACATCCTTGGGCACTATGGGTAATTTAGCATGGCCAATTCACCCTAATCTACACATTCTGGTCAGTATTGGTAATTTCAGAGAGTAGAGTCAATCAAGAAAACGTCTGTTAGAGCATAGAACTTTGTTTCATTGTAGCTGCTTCTCTAAGTCCCCAGCTTTTTTTTAATTCCAGTAATATTAAATCAAACTGAAATAAAACCTGAGCTGAGAGAACTGGCCACTCGCCTTTCATTGTACAAATGTTAAAAAAAAATCAAGGTTTCCCCTGGTTGTTGAGTCAGGCTGTGTCTATTCACTATTTCGGCACCACTGCCTTTACAAACCCTTTTGAAAAAACAAAACAATGACAACACAACACTGTTAAAGAGACAGAATTGTCCCAATAGCATGCAGTCTGTGTTGTTGTTGAGACAGATGTCTTGAAGTTTATTAACAACACTCAATATTGCAAGACCTCAGGCTGAGACACATGTGGGTTCTGTGCTTCCTGATGCATCACATGACTATAACATGACATGAGGCTGACTGCATGATCACACATTGCACTCTGACTACTGAGGTGAAGGAAGAACCTTTGCAGTGGAATGTCGCACATTGTGAGGTGATCCTTCTGCCCAAAATGTGCATGTTCTTTCTGTGAGCCATACATTGCTACAAGAGACTTCATCCTCGTGTTTTCAAAAAGGAAGGAGCCGGAACATGAGTTTTAATCTTTCAAAATGTCAGAGGTTCTTAAATGGCCACAGCAGACTTCAGGATATTCCTCTCTTCATGGAAGCAGGGATACAAAAGACAGGGATGTATAGGCTGCTTGGTTTAACATCAGTCACGGGGGAAAATGCTGCAATCAGTCGTGAAGGAAGACAAATTGTGACACTTATAAAATCTAGTTACAATCAGACAAAGTTGACATTGCTTTGCAAAAAGGGCCCATTTAGTAGGAGTTTTATTTTGGGGAAAAAAAGCAACGTGGATCATTCAATTTGATTTTCTTTGCTTTATTCTTGTTGCATGTACCTCAGTACAGTGAAAGTGCAGACAGGTTATGTAACACAAGATGCATTAGGTTAATAGAACAGTGTGAGGAATGAATGTTAAGACTGCAGAGAGGGCGCAGAAAGGGTGAGATCGATATTAAATTTGAAATTTGAAGTTTCCATTCAGTAGTCCAATAGCAGAAGGGAAAAAGCTGTTCTTGAACCTGTTGGTCCATCTGTATAAGCTTCTGTATCTTCTGCCCGATGGAAGAGATTATAACTGGAGTGGGTGGGGTCTTTGATAATGTTGGCTGCTTTCCTGAGGCAGCAGGAAGTACACGTTGAGTCAATGGATAGCAGATTGGCTTCTGTGGTAGACTGGGCTGGGTTTGAAACTTTCTGTAGTTTCTTATGGTCCTCGGCAAAGCAGTTGCCATACTAAGCCACGATGCATCTGGATAGAATTCTTTCTTCGTTGCATCTTTTAAATTCGTAAGTCTTTATAGCTATGCTGAACCTCCTTAGCCTCCTGAGCTAGGATAAGTGAGCGGTCGAAGGTCTGACAGTTGGAGTACAATGTTAATAAATGTGAAGTCATCCATTTAAGTAGAAATAAGAGTAAAAATGACTATTACGTGAATGGTATAAAGTTGCAGCATGCTGGTGTGTAGACGGACCTGGGTGTCCTTGTGCATGAATCACAAACGTTTGGTTTGTAGGTACCAAAGGTAATTAAGAAGGCAAATATAATTTTGCCCTTCATTGCTAAAAGGATTGAGTTTAGATGCAGGGAGGGTATATTGCAGCTGTATAGGGTACTGGCTACCCCTGAGTCCTGCCTGCAGTTTTAGTTTCTTTGCTTAAGAAAGCATGTACTGAAACTGGAGGGTGTGCAGAGGAGGTTCACGAGTTGATTCCAGGGTTGAGGTGGTTGGCTTATGAAGACAGTCTGAGTAGACAGTGATTATATTCATTGAAATTTAGAAGAATGAGGTAGGATCTTATAGAAACATATAAAATTATGAAGGGAATAGATAAGACAGGTGTGGGGAGAATTTTGCCATTGGTGGTGAAACTGGGACAAAAGGGCATTGTCTCAAAATTAGTGGGAACAGAATTGAGAAAACCTCTTTGCCTGGAGTGTTGTCAATCTGTGAAATTCCTTGCCCAGTGAAGTACTTGAGGCTTCCTCAGTAAATGTTTTTAAAGCTAAGATAGATAAGTTTTTAAACAACGATGGAACTAAGGGTTATGGCGAGAGGGTTTGGAAGTGGAGCTGAGGCCATGAAAGGATCACCAACGACAATATTGAATGGTGGAAGTGGCTCGAAGGGCCAGCCCGCTCACTCCTGCTCCTAGTTCTTATGAAGTAGAGGAGCCCATGGATGTCCTTCTATTCCAGAAGTCATTTGGCATGGTGCCCCATTGATAGTCATTATTTCAAATAAGAGCTCATCATTTTCAGGTCATTTAACAGTGTGGATAGAGCATTGTTGAATGAACAGGAAATAAAGTCGTCAAAATGTTTAGGGTAGACAAGAGGCGATGAATGGAATACAATGCAAGGTCTTCAGTTTTTTTTCCCCCAATGTCTGTTCACAGCTTTGATGAAGAAAGCATATGCAAAGGTTTTTAATTTGGTGATGGCCCAAAACAGGGTAGGAAACTTAAGTACAAATAGAGCATAAGGAATCTGTAAAGTGTCATTTACAGGTCAAGCGGGTTGGGAACATGCTAGGTAGGAGTTTAATGAAGGAAAAATCTGTCCAACTTAGCAGGGGCAATGGAAAGGCAGCACGGAGAGAGGCTGCAAAATACCAGAAGTAAAAGAAGGATTCGGGTACGTGATTAAGTTAGCATAAAGGCACGCGCAAGGGATTAAGGCAAAAACTAAAATACTGTTGTTTGTGGTAAGGGGGTGGAACATAAAGTCAAGATGTTTTCCTCCATTTGTCAGTGGTTTTGGGGAGACCAACAGACTTGGTCTCTTCACTTAAGAAAGGATGTAAATACATTCAAAGTGGTTCAGAGCTGATTTACTCAACTTACAATTGGGGACAAGGAGATGCCGGGTTGGTCTTGCATCAGTTAGAGCTTAGAAGAATCAAATGGTCTGATAGAGGTATATAACATCCCGAGAGGACTTAACAATGTGAATGTATAAATCCCTTTGTGCCAGACACGAGAAATGAGTGGACACAGTTAACAAATGGGTGTCCACTCATTTAAGGTAGGAGAGTTTTGTTTTTCTCTCAGGGGTTCCCGAGTCTTTGGAATTCACTTCTTCAGTGAACAGCGTGGGGTGATGGCATTGTGGCTAGCACTGCTGTTTCACAGCATCAGGTTCGATTTCATCCTTTGGCGACTGTCTATGAGGTTTTGCGCATTCTGCTCCCCTGTGTCTGCGTGGGTTTTCTCCGGGGGCTCTGGCTCCTCTCATATTCCAAAAAATATGGGGGTTAGGGTGGATTGGCTGTCAGAGATGTAGGGTTACAGGGATGGGATATTGATGTGGGGCGGTCAGTCAGTGTAAACTCGACAGGCTGAATGGCCTGCTTGCACTCTGGGGGGATTCGGGAACTGCCTGGTGTCTGTAACTGAACAGATGACACATGGGCACTTTCTTCGTCCACTGCTTTTATTCAAGCTTGCAGAGCCATTTCCATAAGATGGCAACAAACTCCACAAATAATAAAATATATCAGTTTTATGTAAAGTTGTGTAAATTGAAGAGCAGTTTACATATACCAATCAATAGTATGCACTTGTTTTAAGGTTATGAACAATCAATTACAATTGATGGATTTGGTTATTTCATTGGTCTTAACTGATCATATTCAAGCATCTAAAAACTTGCCTAATTGCAACATTCAATATGTACATAGTACTTTTTTAATTAACTTGAACACTGACTTGTGACCTCTTCATTGTTGTCCAAGTTCCTTATTTGTCTCACATCGTCAAGGTTTTGCTTTGTCGCATGTCTTCCTGGCGTTTTGCAGTCAGCATCTTATATTCTGACCTGGTCAACATTTTGCCTTCCAAGTCTGCACTGAGAATTTCATAAGAAATCTCAGCGTGTGGTGAGTGTGTGGAACTCACTACCACAGTGAGAGGTCGGGGTGAAAGGCATTACAACCAAGGGGAAGCAAGCCAACAGAAACGAGTGTCACTGTCACCGAATTGACAACACAGTGAAATTAAAACATGCAATATCCCTCAAAATGTCTCAACTGTTCCTAACCAGACTTGATGAAGAACAGATATTGCACACAAAAATTGTAATTTGAACAAAAATTAACAATAGTAAATACTGCAACTTTACTAGGGCAAGGTTAAACAAGATAACCGAATTAATAGCAACGATTTCAGCCTTTTGATCATGCCCCCCACTGTTTCATACACAGAGACTAAAGTGGCAAATTAATAGAAAAGGTAAAACAAAGAATTAGCCATTCAATGAAACAGTTTCCAACAATGGATTGCCAAGTCTTTTGTCAATCCTTAGATGATGAGTTGTTTGTAGGCACATAACTCTGAAGTCTTTGCTGAATGTGAATGGACGCCCCGAAGTATTCATCCATTTCTTACAACCTGGACTCATTCCCAGAAATAGACAAGAATTCTTTAACTGAATAGAAAAAATACTAGAGTCAAACAGCCAGTTGCCAAAACTTCCAAAATCTGAAGCAGCCGGTCAGCAGCGATTTCCTCTCTTTGTTTAAAAAAGAGAATTAACATTATCTGTGGCTGGCTTCTTAAAAATAGTCCTCTCTCGAATGACTAACTCAATAAGACTGAGGTGGGTGCTGCAGGTGCTGGAGATTAGAGTCAAGGTTAGAGTGGTGCTCGGAAAGCACAGCAGGTCAAGAAACATCTGAGGTGCAGGAAAATCAACATTTATGGCAAAAGCCGAACAACCAACCAGCTGGCAGCCCTGGACAAGGCAAGACACATTGAGTGCATTGAAAATGGAGGTGGATAGGTTCTTGATTGCAGATCAAAGATTACAAGGAGAAAGCAGGAGTGTGGGGTTGAGAAACTTGTCAGCTATGCTGAAATGGTGGTAGAGTCATAGAGTCAGGGAGATGTTTAGCTCGGAAACAGAACCTTTGGTCCAACTCACCCATCCCTACCAGATATCCGAACCTAATCTAGTTCTATTTGCCAGCACCTGGTTCATATCCCTCCCAACGCTTCCTATTCATATACCCATCCAGATGCCTTTTAAACGTTGTAGTTATACCAGCATCCACCACTTCCTCCGGCAGCTCATTCCATACGCGCACCACCCATTGCGTGAAAATGTTGCACCCTAAATCCCTTTTAAATCTCATCCCTCTCACTAGAAGCCTATTCTCTCTAGCTCTGGAGGCCCCTTACCTTTGTCTATTTGCCCTATCCATGCCACTCATGATTTATAAACCTCCACAAGGTCAACCCTTAGCTTCTGACGTTCCAGTGAAAAAAGACCCAAACTATTCAAGTTAGAACATAGAAGAATACAGCGCAGTACAGGCTCTTCGGCCCTCGATGTTGCGCCTATCCAAGCCCACCTAACCTACACTAGCCCACTATCCTCCATATGCCTATCCAATGCCCGCTTAAATGCCCATAATGTGGGAGAGTCCACCACTGCTACTGGCAGGGCATTCCATGAACTCACGACTCGCTGAGTAAAGAACCTACCCCTAACATCTGTCCTATACCTACCCCCCCCCCCCTTAATTTAAAGCTATGCCCCCTTGTAATAGCTGACTCTATACGTGGAAAAAGATTCTCACTGTCAACCCTATCTAAACCCCTAATCATCTTGTATACCGCTATCAAGTCACCCCTAAACCTTCTTTTCTCCAATGAAAACAACCCCAAGTGCCTCAGCCTTTCCTCATACGATCTTCCTACCATACCAGACAACATCCTGGTAAATCTCCTCTGCACCCGTTCCAGTGCCTCCACATCCTTCCTATAGTGTGGCGACCAAAACTGCACACAATACTCCAGATGTGGCCGCACCAGAGTCTTATACAACTGCAACATGACCTCAATACTCCGGAACTCAATTCCTCTACCAATAAAAGCCAGTACGCCATATGCCTTCTTCACCGCACTATTTACCTGGGTGGCAACTTTCAAAGGTCTGTGTTCTACCCGAAACGTTGACTTCTCTATTAGCAAAGATTTACCACAATGTTGCCGGGGATTGGAGGGTTTGAGCTAGAGGGTGAACTTGAATAGTGGACAAGGTAATTGCGCGTCATCTAACTTCGTTGGCGTGTGACGTAAAATGATGTAAACTGGATTCACAGGATTGCCGTCATGTAAGGGACTAATTGCTTCCGAACATTCAACAAAATTAGAATCCTTAGCAGATATTAGCCGGATATTTTACATTTATTGTTTCTAATCCACAACTAATTAAGTATTTAAACGGCTGTTAAACAATTTATGCTCACTATCTCTGAATTAGTTGTTTCTGACTAAAATAAAGCACAAAGCACAATTTCTGTGACGATGGATTTTTTAAAATCAACTTTCCCTCTAACTGTTTACCGTCACTTCCTCCTGGTATGTCGGTGTCGCTGTTAAAGTTAGGATTATTTCCCATATCTAATTGCCCATCGATTCAATGCCTTCATAAGCCTTTTCACGAGGATATTTACCTTCAATTAGGTTGAGGTTGGTGAGCAATCACTTGTACGCAGGATGGCAGGTTGCCTTGATTATAGAGCATTCATGAACCAGAATTGTGCTTCTCAGTAATTGATGATAGCGTTTTAGTTCATATTTCAGAAGGGAATAACAAACTTTAGTACTTATGTGTAAGCCCCCATGTTTACTATGTAAACTTTCGAACGTTTGTCTGTGCATTGGTAGCGGGAAAATCTTTTTAACAAGTTACAGTGAGATGACAACAGGCCACCTCATCATATCAAATAAAATGACAACTGATCCTTTTTTATTTCATGCGGACCCCACGTCTGTAAGTTATTCTAATACACTCACCTTTTCCTCTATCTTGATGCGTCATGTCCACGTCCTCGTGCTTTTTGAACTTATATTTCCCCTGGAAACAGTGTGATAATATCCAATCATGTGGACCGCCCTATCCGACCAGGTGCATACATAATCTTTTTTTCGTCACGTACAGAAATTCTTTAACTGGAACAGGCATCAGCCATAATCCATTATTTTACACTTTTGTACTATTCTTCATAAGTTTCATTTTATGAAATATTTCGAATGTGGTATTTTTTCTGGGAAGCTGTTTTTGTTTTCAAAACTAACTTTGTTCTGCTTTGCTGACTAGTTGGAGCAATTACTCTTTTATCTAATACATACGTAAAGTTTATTGTTCTAAGTGTGACGATGCTGCTTTGTTAACAGTTTTAGGTTGCCCTTGGTGGACTCTCCCTCTTTATGGGCATTTAAGCGGGCATTGGATAGGTATATGGAGGATAGTGGGTTAGTATAGGTTAGGTGGGCTTGGATCGGCGCAACATCGAGGGCCAAAGGGCCTGTACTGCGCTGTATTCTTCTATGTTCTATGTTCTATGTTCTATGTTTCAGAGGGGTCGCAAATGTTTAGATTCTGAAATGTCTGAGTTTGTCTACTTAACGAAGCTTTTCAGTTTTAAAACAAACAATGAATGCTGAGTCGCCACTTCTCCAAGCTCAGCTTTTCTCTGGTTTGGATTGTTTTGATTTTGTTTTTTTACAATCTGACTGTTCAGAACTGCTGCTCACTTGTTAGCTTTGGATCTATAAGAAGATGCTACACGGAAGATGTTCCAAGCTGAATTGCTCTGCCATCTCACTTTCCTGTAATTGTCTATGTTTGGTTTAACCTTCCTTGCCGAATGGTGCTTATGGGATTATTGCTGGAATTTGGAACAACATCAATGCATTGGGGTAGTGTGTTGAGTTTTTAAATAGCGGAGTTAGACTATATTCTGTTCTCTTGTGTCTATGTTTCTTTCGGTAAATAAATTTAGTTCATTTAAAACTAAGTGGTTTGGCCAGTTGCATCACTCTTGGAACATCCACTCTACACCTGCTTAAAACAACGAGCAAAGTTAGACAATAGACAATAGGTGCAGGAGTAGGCCATTCTGCCCTTCGAGCCTGCACCACCATTCAATATGATCATGGCTGATCATCCTTAATCAGTATCCTGCTTCTGCCTTATCTCCATAACCCTTGATTCCACAATCCTTGAGAGTTCTATCCAAGTCTTTCTTAAATGAATCCAGAGACTGGGCTTCCACTGTCCTCTGGGGCAGAGCATTCCACACGAGCCACCACTCTCTGGGTGAAGAAGTTTCTCCTCTTCTCTGTCCTAAATGGTCTACCCCGTATTTGTAAACTGTGTCCACTGGTTCGGCACTCACCCATCAGCAGAAACATGTTTCCTGCCTCCAGAGTGTCCAATCCTTTAATAATCTTATATGTCTCAATCAAATCCCCTCTTAGTCTTCTAAATTCAAGGGTATACAAGCCCAGTCGCTCTAGTATTTCAGTGTAAGGTAATCCCGCCATTCCAGGAATTGACCTTGTGAACCTACGCTGCACTCCCTCAATAGCCAGAATGACTTTCCTCAAATTTGGAGACCAGAACTGCACACAGTACTCCAGATGTGGTCTCACTAGGGCCCTGTACAGCTGCAGAAGAACCTCTTTGCTTCTATACTCAATCCTTCTTGTTCTGAAGGCCAGCATGCTATTAGGCTTCTTCACTACCTGCTGTACCTGCATGCTTACCTTCATTGACTGGTGGACAAGTACACCCAGATCTCTCTGTACTGCCCCTTTGCCGAAATTGATTCCATTCAGGTAGTAATCTGCCTTCCTGTTCTTGCTACCAAAGTGGATAACCATACATTTATCCACATTAAACTGCATCTGCCATGCATCTGACCACTCACCTAACTTGTCCAGGTCACCCTGTAATCTCCTAACATCCTCATCACATTTCACCCTGCCACCCAGCTTAATTTCATCAGCAAATTTGCTAATGTTATTGCTAATACCATCTTCTATATCATTAACATATATTGTGAAAAGCTGCGGTCCCAGTACTGATCCCTGCGGTACCCCACTGGTCACTGCCTGCCATTCCGAAATGGAGCCGTTTATCACTACTCTTTATTTCCTCTCAGCCAACCAACTTTCAATCCAAGTTAGTACTTTGCCCCCAATACCATGCGCCCTAATTTTGCTCACTGACCTCCTGTGTGGGACTTTATCAAAAGCTTTCTGAAAGTCCAGGTACACTACATCTACTGGATCTCCCTCGTCCATCTTCAGAGTTGCATGCTCGAAAAGTTAGGGCCTAAACTACTTTCTTGAAATGTTTTGACGGGATCTGGACTGATCCATAACATGAGTGAGTGATATGACTCATACCTTTTTCTGAACAGACTTGTATTCCAACTGAGTACTTCTGCAAAAACAATTTACAATAGTGCCTTGTGACATCTCGATTAGTAATTAAAATGAGAACCTACAATTTCATGGAACAATGGGGAAGCAAAAAAAAAACAAACAATAACTGAACCAAGAAAACAACCGGTTTAATAATCTGAATTGGCTCTTACTGTCAATAGTAAAAAGTACTGACAGTAGCCGTCAGATTCCGGACTTTATTGTTGCCTCCCAAAAGGTGCTTCCTTGAAAGCAATTAAATTCAACGCCCATCATTTTTTTCTGCAAATTCAACAAATTGTTTTGTCTGAAATACAAGAATTTAACGCAGTGCAACGTTATGCAAGTATTTGCTTTCCAACATTTTTTTGAAAGAATAGTGTATTTATTCGATCACCATTTGTGGAATGAATGATTTGAATATTGGTGGAGATTGTGGCAGGGATGGGTGTACCACTCGCTGATAAACTAGTGTTACACTATTACTTTATAGGCAATGATAATCGAGGAAGAAAGAATGAGAAGTTACCCGAGGACATTGCACCTTTCAGCTATTGGCGTTACATAGATCTTTGTTAATGAGACAGTTTTGAAATTATGTCGTTATTATTATGCTGGAAATCGCGACAATCAGCTTGTAAGCAAAGAAGAAAAAAATCCATATTGTTGATATTGGATATTCTGATTTTACGCTGTTTATTGAGGATCAGTATCAACATTGTACCAGACGGACTATTCCTTGGAGGTGAACAAGAAGTATAGGTCATGAGTTAACATTTCATCTAGATGGTCGATAAAGCAGTGGGAGTTATGGGTGCAAAACTCGATTGCACCTTATTTGCATGTAAAAATCAATTTTCAGAACAAAAAAAATCTTTCCTGGAAGTACATGAATGAATCAGATTTATTTAAAACAAACATTCTGCTGGCTTTCGACTTTGGATTTTTATTGAATTCAAATTTCCCTACTTCTCATGCTGGCGTTTAGACACATGCCAGTACAGTATCATCAAGTCAAGGTTTTGGACTACTTGCTCAGTGACATTACAACTTCTCGGCAGCTGTGTAGTTCCTCTTTTGTGTGTCTTCATCGAAATTTCACGTCACAAAGCGGGAATGGAGCTCTGTTCATGGACATCCCTGAATGACTGCGCACGCAGCGTTTCGGATGTCAACAAAGACCGTCTTTCATTGAGGAACCAGGTATCTCTGGTCAGTTATGGATTATGCTCAAACCACGTAACTCGGCAGGAAGGCCCTTATGTCAATAATTTTCTATTGAACAAATACCAATTGAACCAATGAGGCTACTTCATGTTTTGTTCTTATATAATAAATATTAATGAAGCCTATCTGATGTCATGGGATGGACTATGGGCCTGCGTCGTAAATGCATGTGCGACTTTTTAAAAGCCAAATACAATTTTTCAAAACAATAAAGATGAGTTTGTCAGCAACTTCATAAATATGTTTGTTTCAAGTAGAATCCTTGAGTTTGGCATTAACTATATATATTGGATTATTTCCATGAACTGCAGAGCTCACGTTTCTGAAGAAACGCACGGAATACTAAAAGGCCTTGGGTCTGCTATTTACTATCCTATAGTTGCAGCGATTGGAGTTCCAGGTAAATCAAAGCAGATGGTCACTGTTTGACATAATCACGGTTTTACTAACTCACTGGAGAAAGTGAGGACTGCAGATGGTGGAGTTCAGAGCTGAAAATGTGTTGCTGGAAAAGCGCAGCATGTCAGGCAGCATCCAAGGAACAGGAGAAGGGCTTATGCCCGAAACGTCGATTCTCCTGTTCCTTGGATGCTGCCTGACCTACTGCGCTTTTCCAGCAACACATTTTCAGCTCTTTACTGACTCACTGCCGCATATGTTTGTTTCATTTTAAAGCAACAGCTTATCTATTAAAAGAAAAACAGTCACGTACTTGTCTTTGAGTTGACGTACTTCCTACTTTTACTGAATCAGTTTTTACTGCTTTAAATGTATAGGTTTCCAGTTTAATATTTTCTTGTTCGTGTTCCATGTTCTCCCTTTACCAGTGACGTCAATTCTTCTGTGCACGGTTTCTTCACAAAACTAAGGTGCTCACATTAATGGTATTATCTGGTCTTTTCTATCTGCATTGAATTCCACAAATTGCACATTTGCTTATGAATTGACAGTATATCTTTTTATTGTTTAATTGTTTATTGCCCATTTAGAATGAGGAATTTGTCACACACATTAAAGTGGAAATGAAGATCCACTGTTATTTATGTGTCAACGGTTGTTTTGAACGTATCTCCCTATTTGAAATTATTTCATTTACATGTTGCTCCATTAAATTTAAAATATAACCTTTTCAAAGCGATAGTCTCATGCTTAGCGGCGGTGTTTCTGCTGTTAGTCAACGCATGAGGAAATTACCTTCTACGATACAGACTTCAAATTCTGCCACCTCTCGTGGTTCAGCTCTGCAACAAGTAGAGTACGTGACTTCCCATGTACGCTCCACGAATAATCATGGAGAGATATCAATCGTGACAGCCAACGTTTACAGAAGGCTAACAACCCGTTCTTCTTTGTCTTTTTGAATATATTTCCGTGTGGAGAAGACAAGGTTTTGGGTGTAATCCTTCTTCAGGATGGTTCTGAAGAAGGGTTTCAACCGAACGTCGACTTCTTCATCGTCTGATGCTGTCTGGCCTGCAGTGTTCTTCCAGCCTCCTGCCTGCATTCCAAAATCTGCAGTTTTCTTTTAACCTCTGAATATATTTTAGAACAGGTTCATTGCCATATGTTCATAAGTTAATAATTTTGCCTTCCGAACTGGGAGAAGGGTGTTTCAGCCCCTTTGCAGTATGTAATAGAAAAGGAATTCAAGTCTTCATTGAAAAAAATTACGATATGTTCACCATTCTTCTTAAGTTCCATGTTATTAACTCATATCGGCATGTCAATGATTAATGAGCATGCATACTGCCAGCAAAGAAACAGTACAGGCTAGGAAAGTAATAGTTTTCAAATGAGTATTGGATATTGATCTTAAGAAAACTACATAAAATCTGATTGTCTTTTGAATAGGTAGGTTTTTATTTGCTATCCCAACCAGCAGTTCTCCTGACCTCCCATCCCCACCTTTCCTACCCCCAACAAAGCACGCAAATACACTTTCCCGCTTTTTCTGTACACTCACCCTTTTCACTCGGTGTGCGTATGTTACAGCTAACATGGTGGCCATTGCGGTTCTGTCCCAAGGAAGATGCGGTCTCTCTAGATGTGTCACTCGGTACCTGACATCGATGGCAGTATCCGACCTTCTTGTCATTTTTGCCGCCGTGGTATTAAACAGGATTTATGGTATTTACTTCACAGTCAGTTTCCTTTCTATTACACCGTTATGCAGTTTCCGTGCTGTCTTAAACATTGTAGCATTAGGCAGCTCCGCCTGGCGAACAGTGGCTTTCACTTTTGATCGATTTATAGCTGAAGAAGGGCTTATGCCCGAAACGTCGACTCTCCTGTTCCCTGGATGCTGCCTGACCTGCTGCGTTTTTCCAGCAACACAGTTTCAGCATCGATTTATAGCTATTTGTTGCCAGAAGTTGAAAGAAAAGTATTGCACAGAGAAAACTGCGGCATATGTAATTGGAGTGGTTTTCATAGTGTGCTGTTTTATATATTCTTTCCTGCATTTCATATATGAACCTTTGTACATAATTAACAATACACCCTGGCTTTGCAGCGTTAAAATCATATTTTATATGTCATCAGCTTGGGTAGCATATGACCTGATTCTTCGTAGTTTAACACCTTATCTCGCATTCACGCTGATTCTGCTGCTCAATGCTCGGACTGCCAGGCACATTCTAGCGGCCAGTAAAGCTCGCAGGAATCTACGGATCCAGAGCAATAGAGGTAAATGTGACCCTGAGATGGAGCACCGCAGAAAGTCTATTGTTTTACTCTTCACCATCTCAGGGAACCTCATACTCTTATGGATTTGTGTTCTCATAACTTTCCTGTACGTCAGGATTGCGAGAGTCTGTTATTATTCGGGAAACAATTCTAACGAATCAAACTTTATTCTGGAAGAGATCGGAATCATGCTTCAGCTTTTGAGTTCTTGTATTCTGGAAGTCAGAGTAAATACAGGGCGGAGTTGAAGAGTGCACTCAAATGTCGAAAGAGCCTGACAGTAAACTTCAGAAAACAACAGAAGATATTCTCTTCCTAAGAACTTGCTCATGCATCATCTCAGTGGTCCGATTCTCTACTTTTAGTGCTGTGTGGGAACCTGTTACGTTAGGGTCATGCGTTTTTGGATATGCATTGAAATGTAGTATCAGATAACAAATGTCAGTGCCACTAAGCCAGCACGGTGTGTTTTGTGGTTCATTTGTATCATGTTTGATTTATTTCTAAAAATATTCAGCCTGTGAAATTCAAGATTGCTTCAAACTCATACGCAATTACAACATCTTACATTTCGAAATTCAGTTTGGCCATCACAGATATTGCACCATCTCCTGTTACTCAATAAATTCATGCTATGGTTTATACGATGGCCCATCTCACACTGTCTCATTCTCCTTCTCTGCCTTTCACTGCTTGTTTAACTCTCTCCTTCGCTCCCTGTCTCTCTCTCTCACAGACTCTCTCTCGATGACTCTCTCTCTTTCTCTCTCTCTCTTTCTCTCTCACGCACACACATCTTCTCCCCAGTTTGTCTACCTGACTATTGAAAATGATGGTTCCACTTCGCATTACATCTGTTTCTCTCAGAAATTTGTTTTATGTATCTGATCTACCGTTTCAGACAGAGGGCAGTCGATGCTGCATTGTCAAAACAAGATAGGATAGGAAGCACAGAAGGATATGGGCTAAGTGTAGTGAAATGGGGTTAGCGTGGGCGGACGTTGTGGATGGCATGGACCAGTTTGGGCCAAAGGGCTTGTCTCCATGCTATAGGACTCTATGACAACAATCAAACTGTGATGTAGTACAGGAGTAAATTGCCATTATGTTTTCAATTACTCCCGTTCGAGTCTGTGAAGCTGACAATGGGAGAAAGACAATTAACTAGAATGGAAGGAAATTAGACCATTCTGTTGTGAAACAGGTAATGTCAGATAATCTCAGTGCCCTGTCGACTCCTTCAAATGCTTATAAAAACACCTTATGTACAACAAAAATTAACAAAAGTCCACTGAAAAAATGTTTCAATCAATATTTTTATGAAATTAAAATTTAACTAGTTTTGAGAAGATTTATAGCTCAGGTTGAGGTTTTGGATGTAGGTCTGCTCGCTGAGCTGGAAGTTTCGCTCTCAGACATTTTGTCACCATATTCAGTGAGTCTCCGAATGAAGCACTGGTAGTGTAGCCCACTTTGTATTTACATGTATATGTTTGAGTTTCCTAGGGTTGGTGATGTCATTTCATGCGGTGACGTCATTTCCTATGGTGATGTCATTTCCTATTCTTTTTTGCAGGGTGTGGTAAATGGGATCCAAGTCAATGTGTTTGTTGATAGGATAAATGAACATCAACTAGCCAGAAGACGACATGACCCACTCTCACTACTATCCTTACATATGGATGAGGAAGGACACCACTTCGACTGGGACAACACATCCATCCTAAGCCAAGCCAAACAGAGACATGCACAAGAATTACTGGAAGCATGGCATTCCAACCAGAGGAAATGAGAAAAGGAAATGGGCTATTTAAAAACCAAATGGCTGGCATGGACATTGCAAGTTGAGTCTAAAAATCAATTTCTGAAGGTTCTTGTAGTGCACTGGTAGTGTCCTAATCGCAGTACTAGGACAACCTGGGTTCAGGTCCTACCTGTTTCTAAGGTGTAGTGTTATAACTGAACAGGTTGATGAGAAATATATTTGAAGGTAAAATACTTCAATGACGGCTTTCTGGCCTGAAATGCCCAGATTTAAGCTTTTCAACTCTGTGTTCAGTTTCACCCAGTGAATTTTAAACACCTGACTCTGGCGTCACAGTCTCCATTGCATGTGATGCAGAACAAGGCAGTGAACTGACAAGACGCAGTATTATGTTGGTAATTAAGTTCGTAATTTCTGCATCCTCTTATATTACTCCAAATATGTATTTCTCCATAATTACAGAAATGGGTGATACCCCAAATTGTTCACCTTATCTGTTCTTTTCATATCGTAATCGCAAGTACCCTTGTCAAAAAAAAAGTTGCTCACAGGTCTTGAAACAATTAATGCCCCATCAGTCTATTCTCATTCATCGGTAAAATGAAGTAAGTTGTTATCAACAGCGCTATCAAGTAGTACCTGCTCAGTGACGGCCAAATTGGGTTCAGCCAGGGCCACTCAGCTTCTAGCATCATTACAGCCCTGGTCCAAACATAGATTAAAGAGCTGACGACCACTGGTGAGATGAGAGTGACGCCTCTTGGCATCCAGGCTGCATTCCACCAATGGCCCTTCAATGAAGCTTAGCTAAACTGGAAACAATGGTAATCATGAGGCAAACTCTCCAGTGTTTAGAGTCATACCTGCCACATCGGAAGGTGGTCATGTTTGCTAGAGGTCAGTCAACTGAGCTCCAGGACATCTCTGCAGGAGTTCCTCAGGTTAGGGTCCTCGGCCTAACCATCAGCTGCGCCATCAGTGACCTTCCATCCATCATCAGGTCAGAAGGAGGATGCTCACTGATGATTGCACAGTTCCACACCATTCGAGACTCCTCAGGCAATTGAAGCAGTCCGTGTCCAAATGCACCAAGATCGAGGCAATATCAAGACTTGGATTGACAACTGGCAAGTAGCATTTGCGTCAAATATAGCCTCTTGACATTCAATGAAGTTACCATCAATGAATCCCCCATTCCGAACATTCTGGGAATTATCACTGATCAGAAACTCAACTGGACTCACCACATAAACGCAGTGATTACAAGACCAGATCAGAGGCCATGAATTCTGCGGCCTAACTCACCTCCAGACGCCTCAAAAACTTTACACCATCTACAAGGTACACGTCAGGAGTGTGATGTCATACTTCCCACTTGCCTGGATGAGTGCAGACCCAACAATATTCAAGAAGTTTGAAACCAGCCAGGACAAAGCAGTCTCCTTGATTGACACTGCATCCATAAGCAGCCAGTCCCTCCATTTCCAGCGCTCAGTAGAAACAGTGTATACTATCTACAAGATGCACTGCAGAAATTCACCTCATATCCTTAGACAGCACCTTCCAAACCCAAAACCACTTCCATTTAAAAGGAAAAGAGCAGCAGATATTTGAGAATACAACCACCTTCAAATTTCCCTTCAAGTCACTCACCATTCTGAGTCGCAAATACATCGCCATTCCTTTATTGTCACTGGGACAAAATCATCGAATTCCTTCCCTCTAATGGCATTGTGGGATATTCTTCTGCAGGGGAACTGCAGCGGTTTAAGAAGGTAGCTCACACTCACCTTCTCATGGGTAACGAGGAATGGGCAATAAATACTTGCTTGCCAGTGACCCCCACGTCATACAAAATGAATAAATAAGAAAGGCTGATCACCAGGCAGTGAAAGAGAAACAGATATACAGTACAGAAGACTCCTGTGGCCCCACTCACAAGTCGGTTTTCTGTTCTGGAATTTAGGAGTGGGTTGGCACGTCTAGAAAATGCAGTGAGGATTATCCTTCTTGCATCCAAAACGGGCTGGTCTTACTGAAAGAAGGAAACAAGAAGGATGGAACAATGGTGATACGCCATTCATCAGTTAAGATCGGCGCTTCTGTGGCCGCAGGCAATTTTCCAAGGTGGTATGTTGTCTCCCTGATGCTACTGGCCGATTGCATTGCATCTTGAAGAGAAACGATAATAAGGCAGAGGCCATGGCACACATTCGGATTAGTGACATAGCTAGTAATAGGGATAAGGCCTTGCATAACCAGTACGGGTATCTACAATATCAATAAGTAAGACTTTGAAGGTTATAATCTCAAGCTTATGCACAATGTCATGAGCTAATGAACACAGAAACAGGTGAATACAGCAGATAGACGATTGGCCGAAGAATTGGGAAGGTTTTGCTTCTGGACCACATGCATCATTTCTGGCGAAGGTGGGGTCTCTCCACGCACAACAGAAATCCCGAATCCGAATGTGATCAATTAACAGGTAGGACATGTGCTGTTGCGAGGAGTTTCACGTGTTTCAACAGAGTTCAAACAAAATTAGCTCAATAAAAGCGCAACATAAATTGTAAAATGAACCAAGGCAAAGCAGGTTTACGATTGTCATGTCTCAATCGTGCAAGGCGTGGTTGGATGTCAGAAATATTAGAGCTAAAGCAGATTGGTTAAGAGCATAGACTGACACAGGGAACTTCAATAGTTTCTGCCATCACAGAGACCTGCTTGAGGAAATGACGCCCCAGCAGCTTTATACACCAGCATACAGGGTCACCAGCCAAAACAGAGAAGAGTACAAACACAGAGGTTGCATCGCATTATTAGTTATGGTAACAGGTACTGCAGTAAGGAGGGGAATTTATGGAATTACCATCAAAAGCGGCAGTCACACGGGTAGGAGTATATTGTAGGCCCTTAACAGCCAGTGGCAGTTGAGGATCATAAATGCAGTCAATTTATAATATGTTTTCAATTGCAAATTCGGTAATTATATGGGATTTTTTTTCTTTTTCCCCCAACATTAATTACGGTCTTAGCAGTAGAAAGGGTTTAGAGGGGCAGCCTTACATAACTGAGAATCTTTCATGCAGGTTTTCCTACAAGGAACAATACAGTTTGGATGTAAATCTGGGGAATGGAGCTGTACAGACTTTGGACATGACAGTAAGGGAGAACGTTATTGGTAGTGATCACAATACTATGACATGGAAAAGGGTAAAATTGGTCTGCAAGAAAGAGTTTTGTATTGGAGTAAGCTAAATTGAAAAAGAAAGGCAAGTTCTGGCCAAAAAAAAAGATCAGAAATAGCTACTTGAGGTTAAATCTAGAGAAAAAGAGTTGAGCTACTCAAAAATGTACAGTTAGAATTATAGGCCCAACATGTTCCCTTTGGGATATAATTTCGAAACAACAAGACCAGATACCCATTGATGCCTTGGAATATTCAGGACTGGATGACAAGGAAAGAGGGAGTGAGAAGACAGCGAAGTTTATAGAAGAGTAAGGTTTAGTCATTTGTCTATACTAGGGGATGGTCCTGTCTAACAAGTCTAGCAGAAATTTTACAGAAGGTGATGGAATGTTTGCTTTTGGGTAGGTCGTTGTTTGCACTTTACGTAGATTTAAGTAAGGTCTTTTGACAAGTTTTCACGTGGGAAACAGAAGGTAAATTACCAAGCGATCCAGGGTATGCTGGCAAGATAGATGGAGGAGCTTACATTGACAGGGTCAGTGATAGCGACGGGACGCTGTTACGTAGATGGTGAGTCTTGGGGGAACTGGAATGGGAGAGTCGCAGATATTGTAAAACGTTCCACAGATCGAGAATGTTGTGGTTCTGTTCGCCGAGCTGGGAATTTGTGTTGCAGACGTTTCGTCCCCTGTCCAGGTGACATCCTCAGTGCTTGGGAGCCTCCTGTTAAGCGCTTCTGTGATGTTTCCTCCGACATTTATAGTGGTTTGAAACTGCCGCTTCCGGTTGTCAGTTCCAGCTGTCCGCTGTAGTGGCCGGTATATTGGGTCCAGGTCGATGTGTTTGTTGATATAATCTGTGGATGAGTGCCATGCCTCGAGGAATTCCCTGGCTGTTCTCTGAGGCATGGCACTCATCCACAGATTATATCAACAAACACATCGACCTGGACCCAATATACCGGCCACTGCAGCAGACAGCTGGAACTGACAACCGGAAGCGGCAGAGACAAACCACTATAAATGCCGGACGAAAGATCACAGAAGCGCTTCACAGGAGGCTCCCAAGCACTGAGGATGTCACCTAGACAGGGGACGAAACATCTGCAACACAAATTCCCAGCTCGACGAACAGAACCACAACAACGAGCAACCGAGCTACAAATCTTCTCATAAACATTGAAGATCAAGAAAGTGATTACACAGTTAGGAAGGTTGATAGGTTCTCCACAGTTTAAGGGTAGTTTGGGACTGTAGGAGCTGCAGTAGTGTATAGAGATGGAGTAGTTTGGAAGGTTTGGGGCAGTTTAAAAAGGGAAGGAGTAAATTACACAAAGGGAAAGGGTTTGAGGTGCACGTTTACAAAGAATGGGATGGCTGTCGGGAGTAGAGGAGTAAACTGAGAAATGCAATGTTGTAGTTGCTGGAGAGGTTCGCACATTAGTATATGATAGGGAGACGTGTATGATCTGGGGCGGGAGTGGGTCATAGAGCTGCAGACTGGCACAGTTTGTCGGGATTGAAACACGCTCAATAGTTGGGGAGCGACATAGGGATTGGAGGGGTGTATAGAGAAAGGGTACTGGAGGGATTGGAGTAGTTTATAAAGGTAAAGATGATTATGGAGGCTGGTGGAAGTTGCAGAGATAGCGAGGGCTGATGAAGTAAAGAGGATACCACAGACAGGATGGTTCGTAGAAGCCACAAAATGTAACTGAGGCAGGGAATGTCGTGTCGGAAGAGGTTTCAGTGTGTGGGACGAGGTTGCAGAGACAGGAGCAGTTGTAGGTACTGGAGGAGCACACGAAGATCGGCAGAATTTTAAACCCTGCAGCACATGTTACAGAGAGCGGTAGCATTCTCCCAGATGATTTTCTTAACAGAGATAGGCAGGGTTAACGGGCTGGAGGACGAAACAGTTCAGTGCAAAGTTCATTGTTCTCACCCCCCATTAAAATCGATGCTCGCAGTTTTTCAATCGATATCCGTACATTTGCCGGACAAACGCTATTCATGTCCAACTATTCTGAAAGGGCATCCACAGCAACCAGGAAAATTCATTTCTAAAAATGCTGGCATATTTGATGTGTAGGCGAGTCCAAGGGTTTTCTTGGCCACTCCCACGGTGATGGAGGTACTGCTGGCGGTAAGTTTTATCTTTGTTTTCTCTGTGGTCACTGATCCATCAATCCAGCAATGTCGATATCTAATACTGACCACCAGACGTAACGTCTTGCCAACAACTTCACCTTGGAAAGCCCTGGATGATGCTGCTGGAGTTCAGCCAGTATCTGCCGAGGATGTTTTCTCAGGAGAATAACTCTTGCTCCCCATAATAATATGCGGTCCTGCAGGCTTATGTGATATCACTGGGTCCAGGAAGGTTTCAGTTCTAGTTGTGATGGCCTGATTGTTTCTCCCATTAACTTCAGCTGTTTTAATTTTGGCAGGACGATTTATTTGTGTGTATGCACAGTTGGATATTGTCAATGGTGAGTGGACGGATGGACCGAAAGTTTAAAAATGGAATGGCCTCTTCCGGGGAACTGGCACTATTGCAGTATGTGACAGTGTGAGGCAGCTCAAGGCTTCTGCAGCAGCCACTTGGCCTCCTGGAGGGTTTTGTAACTTGTTATTCAAGGCACTGAGAATACAGATTCACAGCTGAATTCGACCAGAAGCTATGGCCTTCCTTACCTAGCACACCCTCCTTATCCTCCTTACCGTTGCTGTGCCAAGTTTAGTCCGTAAAGATATTGTTGGAAATTAATTACACCAAAGATGACAGCCAAACCTGCTGTATCTCGGCATTTGCATTTAGCATCAGCCAAAGCCCAGGTAGCATACACTGTTGGACGTTCCTCTCCATTGGGACACCAATGAACCAACACGAGTCCGATATCCATATAAGGAGGTATTGCATGTCAGCACCACCCCTCACTTGGGATCATAGTGAGTCAACACGGTAGATGACAATAGCTGTTTTTCTTCCCCACTTCTCTATCGGCTACTTCCTGGCAATATGACCACTTCCAAGACTGAACCCTTACAATAGCAGATGCAAGAGCTCAAAGGTGTGGACCAGATTACTTATGAATGTCCTGTAATAATTCACCAATTCAAAGAAAACATAAGCTCCGGCACAGACATGTGAGCCAGGACATCTTTGATCACCAACTGGTTTATCCCGGCTTTGTCGACTCTCTGGCTCCTGTAGGCTACTTAGGGCGCCGGATTCACTCGTCCTTCCCTTCAAAGGCGAGCACCAGCCCTGAAGAAATGTTCAAGCACTATGGCCACGGTCTCCAAGAGATTTTGCTGGTCTTCCCTGTTAGTGACACGTCATTCAGATAAATGCCAACCCGAGGTAGCCCATGTCAAATGTTCTCCATTTTCTGCTGGAAAAGGCTGCAGGTTGATTGTACCCCAAAATGGCAGTCGTACCTATTGGTGTGACCCATTACATGCATTAATTGTAGCATATTTCTAGGACTCCACATCTACTCAAAATTGCAGGTTGGCTTGACTTACGTCCAGCTTCATGATGGAAGCATTCACCCACGCCCGTCAACATCTCTCTACCCCCACCTCACCAGTTTATCTTTCGAGTCCTCGATGCGAAGAATTGAGCATGCTTTCACCTGCGAGAAGTTGTTTATAATTTGCTTATAACCCCCAGAAAGGTGGACAGGTTTCACAAGCTTTACACCTGGTGTTGCCCATTCCACAAATTGCACTGGTTTGATTATTACTTTGCTTTCAACCCTCCTGAGCTACACCTCTACTCTTGCTGTAAGGCAGATGGTACTGGTCAGGCCTTGCAAATTTGCAGACTTGCGCCCTGGTCACATGTAAAGTGATATCAACGCGTTTGATAGTTCCCTAGCCCCTCCAGAAACATTTCTAGGTATTTAATTTGGACTTCAAATTGGCAACGATTTTCTGTTCCAAAAATGTTGGGTCAGTCACGATGAATCTTCCTCAACCAATTCGTTCCCAATGGGCTTGGGGACGAGGCTTTTGCAACAGCAAGTGGGAACTGCAGCAACTGCTTCTCGAAGGAGACTGGAACAGAAATCATACCATTAAGTTGCAATGGCTACTTCATGTACGCTCTCACTCTTAGCCATTGACACAATTGCCGCTATATTGACATCTGTGAGAACTGGGTGACATTTAACCTGCCATTTATTTTAATTGAATCTGACTTGAATGTTGCTACGCAATTTACCTGTTCTGCCACACATGTAGGTGCATTTCTAGGCTGTGCACTCTCCTGGCTAATCTTGTATGGGTTCTCGCAATCAAGTCAGGCCTTGCAGGACTCCTTTGTTGTCTGGAGTCCAAAGATGGCTTGACAGCCGAGATTCCGAAGACATTTTTACCCCTCAACCGACAATTAGCTTTGTTGTGGGGTTTACCTGAGCTCTGAACTAATGTCACTCTATTCAGGATATGTCCTGCATGACGCTCTGCGACTGTCGACTCTCAAATGGTGTCAGCAAAGCTCAGTCGGAGAGATGAACTACGTTGGGATGCCCTGCTGCTCCCATGCTGCACTTACTTATAATCTCCAGAAACGCGGGCAGGTTTCACAACCTTTACACCTGGTGCTGCCCATTCCACACATTGCACTGGTTTGATGATTCCTTCATTTTCGAGCCTCCAGAGCGGCGCCTCTACTCTTGCCTGTAAGGCAGATGGTACTGGTCAGGACTTGCAAAATTGCAGATTTACGTCTTGATCACACGGAAAGTGATATCAACATTTTCTAATGTCAACGTCAGTTGTATTGCCTGTTTGAAGTCTTCTCGGGATTAAGATGACCCGCATTCTTACATGGTTAAATCATTAATCCCACACACCAAACGATCTTTCAGCATTTCATTCAAGATTAACCCAAAATCACATGCCTCTCCCTGTTATCTTAACCTGGTCACAAATCCCGGTACGGATACCAACCAAACCAAACTGATTGTTTCTCAGAGAGAGAAAAAAAGAGGAGGATTGGGTTTGTAATATTTTTAAGAAAATCCATCAAACTTTTAAAAGATTTCAGTGTTTGATGCCTCAAGGAAAATTAACCCCATAATAACCTAAAATGCTGTTGGTCTGCAAGCAGTGAGAGTTATGTGGATAGCACATAAAGTGAGAAAATCACCCTGCAGACATGACAGCCTGGAAGAAGGAAGGGAATGGGCGCCCAGTCAATCGAAGAGACACAGCCAGGGAATATAGGAATAGCCTGATGTCTGACTCACAATTCGGTTTCTAGTTTAGAAGCTGATGAAGGGGCTAGATGCTCAGGAGAGTGCAGTCAGAGCCATGTTTGTGTCACAACAAGCGGCCTGACTGTACAGGAGGGGAGGGAGATGGAAGGAGGAGCAATAGTCACAGGGAATTCAGTAAATTGAAGAAGATGTAAGTGTTTCTGTGAAATTAATTCCCGGATTGTAAGGTCAAGGATGTCATTGTGTCTGCAAGACATTCGCTTGGGGGACAGTGAGCATTCAAAGGTGATGTCCATGTTGGTAGAAATGAGATGGATAGGAAAGGTGAATTGTTCTGGTAATCAGAACGTAAGGAGCTAGGTGGATGGTTAACAGCAGGATCTCAATCCCTGGAATCCCTCCAGTGCCATGTACAAGTGAGAACAAAACTCGAAGTTTTAGGTTGATGAGACTGTGATTGGAACGATAATGCATCAGGAAGGGCTTCAAGTTCCCGAGACATTGAGACTGGTTCTGGAGAAGGCAGCAACTGTATAAGACAGGTCAGAGAACATGTGACAGAGCTAGGATTGATTTCCTTGTCGGAAATTTGGGAGGGATTGAAAATAACTTAGCGTGTGTGTTGGATCCAGGAAGGAATAGTGGAGTAGACTACCAGGATTCACAAAATACTTGGAGGTGCAGCTGGTACTAATTTTCAAAAACAAGTTTAACTGTGGAAGTTAGATTAAGAAAGAAATTCTAAATCTTTAATACTCTGTATGGACGTGAGTACTTGGAGCCTGGGGAGTTACAGATGCAGTTTTCTGTGTGGAAATCTAATGTACTGATAACTGAGAGCTGGCTTAAGGAACGGCAGGACTGGGTTTTAAATATTGCTGGGTATAAAGTATTCAGAAACGATAAAAGGGTAGGGAAAGGATGAAGGATAGAAGAATTGGTCAAGATTAGTGTTATTGAAGGAGTCCAATGATAGAATGAATTTAGTTGGAGCTACAGAGCAAAAGTATACAATTACATTGTGAGGTACCATCTGGAGGCCAACAACCAGTTGGCCAGGATGAAGAGAGTAACTATACAGGGATATTAGAGAGCGATGACAGTACTACAGAGTAGTTATATTGAGAAATTAAATTATTCAGATATAGACTGTGATACTAGTCGTGCGGGGTCATGAGGGGCGAATGTTCCTGGATAGCAGGGAACAGATCTTACTGCAGAATAACGTGTCCAGCCCGGGATAGCATATCCTGTTGGACCTGGCCCTTGGAGTAGAGGTGGGGCAAGTGGATCTAATGTCAGTAGAGGAACGTTTTGGGACACAGTGATAATTTTATTGGGAAGTTCATGACGATGATAGAGAATGGTTTGCAATAATTGAGAATGAGAAAAATTAGTTGACTGAGAGCAGCCTTCAATGGGGCAAGAATGAAGCCAGGAAGTTTTGACTGGAACACCAAGTTTATCAGAAAAAGAAAAATTGAACAATGAGGAGATGGTTTAGGTACAGCCGAGGAATGGTCTCTCAAGTAGGAAGGGCTGGATAAACAAACCCAACTGTCCCCCGATGATGGAGAAGAAAATCGAATCGATGTCAGGTAGAGAATCAAATTGTGAACCAGGAGGAATGCAGAAGATTCAGAGGGAAGATGGTGACAGCGGGGTGGGACGGGGGGAGTTATGAAAACCCTGAGAGCCAACAGAGAACTGTCCCAGAATCTTCTGTGAACACCTCAGGCTGAGCGGATTAAAAGATGGAGTAAAGCAGGTTTGGAATGAGAAGGAGGATTCATATCTGGAAAACAATTCTCTGCGAGTAGTTAGCATTTGCTTGGATGTTTTATAGATACATGTATGATGGAAATATTCAAGAGGCGAATGAATGATTATTGACACGAAAATAATGTGTAAGGATATGGAAGAAGGAGGAGAACATTACACACAGGATAGAGTCCAGTTGAAGAGCTGGTGTAACTATAATCGGTCACATGACATCCTTCTGTGCCAAAAGATGTCTGTGTCGTTCAGTGTGATACTTGAAAGTCCTCCAAATCCAATAACATCCTGTCTCTGTAACATCATCAATCCCATGCGATAGATTCCGAGCGCTGCACGGCAGCATGGTTGCCCAGTGGTTAGATCTGCTGCCTCACATCGCCAGGAAACCATGTTGAAAACCAGCTGTGAGCGACTGCAAACAGTTTGCACATTCTCCCTGTGTCTGCGTGGATTTCCTTCGGGTGCTTCGGTGTCCTCCCACAATCCAGGTGAATTAGCTGAGCTAAATTACCCATAATGTTCAGGAATGGGTGGGTTAGGTGCATTAGTCAGGAGAAAATATAGGGTAGATGGATGTGTCTGGGTGGGTTACTCTTCGCAGGGTAGGTGTGGAATTGGAGCCAAGTGGCCTGTTTACACACTATCGGCTTTCTATGATTCTCTGTAACCTCCATGAGCCAATGCTGCCCTGTTGTTGTGGTTCTGTTCGCCGAGCTGGGAAGTTGTGTTGCAGACGTTTCGTCCCCTGTCTAGGTGACATCCTCAGTGCTAGGGAGCCTCCTGTGAAGCGCTTCTGTGATGTTTCCTCCGGCATTGATAGTGGTTTGTCTGTGTCGCTTCCGTTGTCAGTTCCAGCTGTCCGCTGTAGTGGCCGGTATATTGGGTCCAGGTTGATGTGTTTGTTGATATAATCTGTGGATGAGTGCCATGCTTCGAGGAATTCCCTGGCTCTTCTCTGTTTGGCTTGTCCTATAATAATAGTGTTGTCCCAGTGAAACTCATGTTACTTATCATCTGTGTGTGTGGCTACTAAGGATAGCTGGTCGTGTCGTTTCGTGGCTAGTTGGTGTTCATGGATGCTGATCGTTAGCTGTCTTCCTGTTTGTCCTATATAGTGTTTTGTTCCAGTCCTTGCATGGGATTTTGTACACCTCGTTGGTTTTGCTCATGCTGGGTATCGGGTCCTTTGTCCTGGTGAGTTGTTGTCTGAGAGTGGCTGTTGGTTTGTGTGCTGTTATGAGTAGTCGTAGTAGTCTGGCTGTCAGTTCAGAAATGTTCTTGATGTATGGTAAGGTGGCTCATCCTTTGGGTTGTGGCATGTCCTCATTCTGTTGTCTTTCCCTTAGGCATCTGTTGATGAAATTGCGGGGGTATCCGTTTTTGGTGAATACATTGTAGAGGTGTTCTTCTTCCTGTTTTTGCAGTGCTGGTGTGCTGCAGTGTGTTGTGGCTCTTTTGAACAGTGTCTTGATGCAACTTCTTTTGAGTGTGTTGGAGTGGTTGCTTTCGTAGTTCAGGACTTGGGTCTGTGTGTGTGGTTTTCCTGTATACCTTTGTGATGAATTCTCCGTTCGGTTTTCTCTGTACCATCACCTCAAGGAATGGGAGTTGGTTTTCCTTTTCTTCCTCTCTTGTGAATCTGCTTCCTGTGAGTGTGGCTTTGATGATCCGGTGTGTGTTTTCTATTTCTGTGTTTTTAATGATTACAAAGGTGTCAGCTACATATCTGACCCAGAGTTTGGGTTGCATTTGTGGTAAGACTGTTTGTTCTAATCTTTGCATTACCACTTCTGCTATGAGTCCAGAGATGGGTGAGCCCATGGGTGTGCCGTTGATTCGTTCATATATTTGATTGTTGAATGTGAAGTGTGTTGTGTGGCACAGGTCCAGTAGTTTGAGTATGCAGTCTTTGTTGATAGGTTCCCCGTCTTGTTGTCTGTTCTGTATGTCCAGCAGGTTGGCTATTGTTTCTCTGGCTAGGATTTAGTCGATAGAGGTGAACAGTGCCGTTACATCGAATGAGACAATAGTTTCTTCCTGCCCTCCATCTCTCTGTAACTCTTGCAGGCGATATAAAATTTCTTTCTTTGAAATGTCCTCCAGCCCTCCATTCCCCCCTCTGTAGAACGTATTTCTCAAGTCCTTACAGCTTTTCCTTTCTGTCTTATTGCTCGATTAATAGAAATCTCACACCCTTTGCAATCTTCACCAATTCACATCACCACCAATGTCATGATTTCTCTCCTGTCCCGTCAAACCTCATTATGTACATAACCTTCTCCAGCCACTACAGTGTTCAACATATCTACAACTTGTTCAAACACCTACAACGCTGCCCATCACTTTTCTTTGCTCCAGTGCCTAACCAGCTCTGTAACATCCTCTCGTCTCTCCAGCATTCCCAATTCCGCACATTCTGCGCACTTTCTCTGAATACTGCATATTACATATCCATCCAGATCTGTGAAGACACCTCCAGCCCTCCTGATCTCTAAAACCTCTACCAGATGTTAACATTAAATTAACCCTACAAAGGCAGGTATCCTGTCACCAAATCACCTTTTATTTATACATGAATGGCACATGACACTGCCACAAGCTCGATCAGTGCCAGCCCTATAGTGAACAGAACTCATGATGGTCCTGTCCATTTCTGTCAGCCAGGAGTCCATGATTTAACCAGGTTAACAGTCCCAATCAGGGAACACATATTAATGAGGTTTACTTGACTGACCTCGTTCCAATCACTAAAAAAACCCTCCCCGTATCTATGCTGTTCATTAACACCCATAAATCTCCCAGTCTCCGAAACCATCTTCAGATGCTCCAACCCTCTCTCTATAAGAACATAGAACATTACTGTGCAGTACAGGCCCTTCAGCCCTCCATGATACACCGACTTGTGGAACCAATCTGAAGCCCATCTCAACTATACTATTGCATTCTCGTTCATATAGGTAAAACAATGACTTCAGATGCTGGAAACCAGATTCTGGATCAGTGGTGCTGGAAGAGCACAGCAATTCAGGCAGCATCCGACGAGCACAGCAATTCAGCCAGCATCCGATGAGCACAGCAATTCAGGAAGGGTTTTTGCCCGAAACGTCGATTTTGCTGCTCGTCAGATGCTGCCTGAATTGCTGTGCTCTTCCAGCACCACTGATCCAGATTCTCGTTCATATACCTATCCAATGACAATTGCAATGTCCTTAAAGATGGCGAGTTTACTACTCTTGCAGGCAGTGCATTCCAAACCCCTACTACTTTCTGAGTAAAGAAACTACCTCCTATAGCTATCACACCTCAATTTAAAGCTATGTCCCCTTGTGCTAGCTATTGCCATCTGAAAAAAAGACTCTCAATGTCCAACCTGTCTAATCCTCTGATTATCTTATATGACTCAATTAAGTCACATTGCAATCTTCTTCTCTCGAGAGAAAACAGCCTCAAGTCCCTCAGCCTTTCCTCGTAAGACCTGCCTTCCATACCAGGCAACAACCCAATAAATCTCATCTGAACACTTTACAAAACTTCCACATCCTTCCTATAACGTGGTTACCAGAAATGTATGCAACATTCCAAATGTGGCTGCACCAGAATTTTGTACAGCTGCGGCATGATCTCATGGCTCAGAAACTCAGTCCTTATACGAATAAAAGCTAACACATCATATGCTTCTGTTACGACACGGGGTAAACCCGCCTGCTTAATTTAAAAGCAACAACTCCAAAAAGGTTCATTCCATGCAGTAATCTGTAAAAATTCGATTGGCCAACAGCGTTTTAAAGTCAAAGTTAACTACTTTATTTCTGAAAGTATAACAGAGAATAATTATCTAACGACTATGTACAAGTCCTTATGCTAGCCTATCTTTTACCTTCACTTCAACAATACTAGTTGATAAAATTCCCAATTAAGATTTACGAAGCAACACTTCTTATTTCAAAAACAGGTAGCTATTGATTCTTCTATTTGGATCTTCCTGTGTCTTCTTTTGTTCTTCTTAGGAATTCTGCTTCACAGGTTACTGATCAAAATGGTATTTTTACGAGAGCTATTGTTCAGGCAGTTTTTTACCTGCTGGGGTTTGGCAGTTCTCCTCCTAACAGTTCCATCTTCCCCGGTCCTATACACCAGAGCATTGGATTGTGTCATTGGTTTTTAAGATTGTCAATATACTTAATTCAAACTTGATTGGAATTTTTCTTCATGGAATGCTTTAAACAGATTGGCCTACTTCAAATCTGTTTCTTTTCATTTCCAGGCAATCAGCTAATCGAGTTGTTCGATGAAGTATTACATTGTTACTTCATTGAGAATATTTGGTTGCTCTGTCTGATAATTCTACTGCTTTTAACTCTCTTAAAGCATACCCACATCTTTATAACACTTCTTAACAACACTATCAACCTGCGTGGCAACTTTCAAGGACACCGAGATCCCTCTGCTCATCTACACTGCCAAAACTCTTACCATTAGCCCAGTACTCTTGTTGCTCCTTCCAGAGTGAACCACCTCACACTTTTCCCATTAAACTCCATTTGGCACCTCTCAGCCCAGCTCTGCAGCTTACCTATGTTTCTCTGTAACCTACAACTTTCTTCGTCACTATTCACAACTCTACCGACTAACTGTCACCCGCAAATTTACTATTTCATCCTTTTTATGTCCTCATCGAGGTCATTAATGTAAATGACAAACAACAGTGGACCCAAAACATCACTAGTACGTGAGCGCCTAGATGAATATTTTCCATTGATCACCACCCCCTGTCTTCTTTCAGTTAACTAATTTGTGATCCAAACTGCTAAATCACACTCAATTCCATGCCTCCATATTTTGTGCAATAGCCTAATGTGGCGAACCTTATCAAATATCTTACTGAAATCCATATACACCACATCAACGGCTTTACTCTCATTCACCTGTTTGGTCACCTTCTCAATAAGGCACAACCTTAACAACACCCTGTTGACTATCCCTAACCAACTTATTCTTCTCTGGGTGACTATCAATCTTATCTCTTATAACCGTTTCCAATACTTTACCCACAACCACAGTAAGGGTCACGGGTCTGTAATTTCCAGGGTTGTCTCTCCTCCACTTCATGAACAATGAAACAACATTTGTTATCCTCCATTCTTCTGGCACTATTCTTGTAGATAATGACGACATAAGCATCAATGTCAAAGGCTCTGCAATAATCCTCCCTGATTTACCAGAGAATCCTAGGATAAATACCCTCTGGTCCAGAGATTTATCCATTTTTACACTTTCCAGAATTGCGAACACTGTGTCCTTATGCACCTCAATCCCAACTAGTCCAGCAGTCAGCATCTCAGTATTCTCCTCAACCATATTGTATTATTCGAGTGTGAATACTGACGAAAAATATTCATTTACCACTTCCCCATCTCCTCTGACTCCACGCACAACTTTCCACTACTGTCCTTGATTTACCCTAATCTTACTCTCGTCATTCTTTTATATCTTATATGTCTAGAGAAAGCTTTAGGCATTTCCCTGATCAAATCCAACAACAAATTCTCATGTACCTTCCTCGCTTGTCATAGCTCTCTCTTTGGATCTTTCGTGGCTGCCTTGTAACTCTCAATCATCCTAACTGAGCCTTCACAGCTCATCGCAACATTAGTCTTCTTCTGCTTGACAAGAGGTTCAACATCCTTAGTAAACCACGGCTGCTGCGCTCAACAACTTCCTGCCTGTCTGACAGATACAAACTTACCAAGGAAACATTAGCTGTTCCTTGAATAAGCTCCACATTTGTATTGTGCCCATCTCCTGCAGTTTCCTTCCCTATCCTATGCATCCGAAATCTTGTCTAATCGCATTGTAAGTGCCTTTCCCTCAGCGGTAGCTCTTGCCCTCCGGTTATACGTATCCCTTTCCATTGCTAAATTAAACATAACTTAGTTGTGGTCACTAGTAACAAAGTGCTCACCTACCTCAAAATCGAACACCTGGCCGGGTTCATGACCCAGTACTAAATCTAATGTGGCCTCGCCCCTTGTTTACCTGTCTGCATACTATGTCAGAACACCCTCTTGCACACAATGGGTAAAACCTGACCCATCTAAAGTATTTGAATTATAGCATTCCCAGTCAATATTTGGGAATTTAATCCCCCATAACAACTAACCTGTCACTCTCACTCCTATTGAGAATCGTCTTTGCTATCCTTTACTCAAAATCTCTGGAACTGCTCAGAGGACTGATGAAAACTCCCAACAGGGTGACCTATCCTTTCCTGCTTCTAATCGCAACGCATATTACCTCGGTTGACGAGTCCTCAAACGTTCTTTCTGCAACCATAATGCTGTCCTTGACTAACACTGCCACATTCCCACCTCTTTTACCACGTTCTCTGATCTTACTGAAACATCTAAATCACAGAACCTGCAACAACCATTCTTGTCCCTGCTCTACCTATGTCTTTGAAATGGCCACAACATCAAAATCCCAAGTAGTGGCCCATAGTGCAAGTTCACCCACTTTATTCCAGATGCTCCTGGCATTGAAATAGACACATGTCAAAACAATGTTTTGCTTGTTGTTGCCCTCTTGTGACCCTGAAACCGTATTCCAGACCTCCCTATTCTCAATCGCCTCTCTACTTGAATTATAATTTAGATTGCCATCTGTCTGCTGAATTAGTTAAAAACCAGCCGAATAGCATTAGCAAACTCCACCCCAAGCCTATTACTCGCCCTTTCACTTACAATGTTTCCCTCAGCCCTCAGCATCGCTCTGTATTACAAACAAGCCACTCTACCAACTGAGCTACCCAATGCAAACATTTACCCAACAGTAGTGATATGAAGATAAAAAGCTGAAAGAGTGTTTGTAGATGGTGATTCATAGGAACAGTGCAAGTAAGAGCCAGGGAAACTGTTGAGAATCAGTTGGAAATAGGGAGGAGGAGAAGGGGAATGAGAGAGAAATTGAAATTTATGGAGAGAGCGAGGGAGAGAGAGAGAGAGAGAGAGAGAGAGAGAGAGAGAGAGAGAGAGAGAGAGAGAAATCGGGGAGAGGCGTCCAAGTCGAGGTAGGCAGATCGAGAGAAAAACGAAGAGAGTGAGGAAAGATCAGAGTGAATGGCTGGGAAGGAGGCAAAGCAGGAAAAGTAGAGAATTAAATGAAATAACTGACAACTTCCAGGATGCCAGGACCTCTCAGAGTATTGGACAGACATGCAATGACTAACGAATGATGTCTCTATTTTAATTGTGGATGCAAAGCAGCTAATATTTTTGCAGTCACTTCTCAAAGTTAACAACAAGTTTTTGGCTGGTCTGGTCAATATTAGGCCTCAACAGCTCAGTGCCCAAATCTCAGTTGTTCCACACTATAAGTATGTATTACTGTAGACAGGACACTTTGCACATTGCTGAGTGTTCATATATTTGTTATTTCACACTGTAAAAAAAAATACTGTCAATATTGTTTTACCGTAGACAACACATATGTTGTACACTGCGGAGTATAAACTTTCAGCCATCCCAAACAATAACCATTATAATGTTACAGCCAACCCAGCAGCTGAATACTGCTGAAACCACAAGTATAAGTTACCCCACACTGTCTCCATTGCATCAGAGTGTCTCTTTGTGTGTGAGTTTGGATGTGGTTGAGCATGTGAGTGCGCCTGACTCTATGTGGTTGTGTATTGTGTGTGTGCATGTGTATGGTTGGCAGCGTGATTGTGCATGTGTTACTGCACGTGTGAGACTTCATGTATGTTAATGTGAGAAGGTCATGTCTTCCCAACTTAATAGAATTATTTGAGGAAGTGGCAAAGTTAATTGATAAGGAAAGAGATCTAGATGTCATAAACGTGGACTTCAGTAAGGCGTTTGATAAGTTTCCCCTTGGTACCCTCATGGAGAATGTGAATTTTCATGTGGCACAGGGTGCACTCACTCAACGGATTATGAACTGGAGAGAGAGAGTAGTAGTGGGAATGATTTTCTCGAAATGGAGACCAGTGACCATTGGCGTTCCACAGGGATCCGTATTAGAGCCACTATTGTTTGTGATATACATAAATGACATGGAGAAAGGTATAGGTGGCCTGATTAGCAAGTTTGCAGATAACACTGTTTGGTTGTATCGCAGATAGTGACGAATAAAGACAGATTCGAGAGTTAAGTGGAGAAATGGCAGATGGAGTTCAATTCAGGCAAATGCGAGGTGATGCACTTCGGAAGATCCAATTCAAGAGCGAACTATACAGTAAATGGAAAAGTCTTGGAGAAGATTGATGTACAGAGAGATCTGGATGTTCCGGTCCATTGTTCCCAGAAGATGGCCACGCAGGTCAATAGAGTGGTTAAGAAGACATATGGCATGCATTCCTTCATTGGGCAGGGGTATTGAGTACAAGGGTTGGCAGGTTATGTTACAGTTGTATCACACTTTGGTTTTGGAATATTTGGAATACTGTACAGTTCTGGTCGACACATTACCCAAAAGGATACGGATGCTTTGGAAAGCGTGCAGAGAAGGTTCACCAGGATTTTGCTTCGTATGGAGCGTGCTAGCTATGAGGAGAGGTTAAATCGATTAGGATTATTTTCATTGGAGAGATGGAGATTGAGGGAGGACCCGAATTAAGACCTACAAAATCTCCTATTGCCCCTCCAGTTCTTTATCCGTTAAGTGAGTGCACCCTGTGCCCCATGCAAATGCACATTCTCCATGAGGGTACCAAGGGGAAACTTATCAAACGCCTTACTAAAAGTTATAGATAGGGTAGATAGCAAGAGGTTTTCCCAGAGTGAGGGAATTCAATTATTAGGGGTCATGAGTTCAAAGTGAGAGGGGAAATGTTTGGAGGAGATATGGATGGAAAGTTCTTTACGCAGAGGGTGGTGGGGTCGGGCACTGATGTATCTAAACAAATACATGAATGGTCAGGGAGGAAGTGGGTACAGACCCTGAGAAAATATGTGACAGGTTTAGAGAGAAGACTTCGATCAGAGAAGGCTTGGAGGGCCAAAAGGATTGTTCCTGTGCTGTCATTCTCTTTGTTCTTTGTTCTTGTCATTGCACGTCAGTATGTGCAAATGTATGCATGTGAGTGTGTGTAGTCATGTGTTTTTGTGTGTGACTGTATGCATGTGCATGTCAGTGTACTTGAGTCAGTGTTTAAGCGAGTGTGTGTGTGTCTGTGAGAGTCTGTGAGAGTCTGGGTGTGTCACTCTTTGAATCATTAGAGAAATGGCCCCTGCACATGTGCAAGACATATTCAGTTTTGGTGGACTTTGCATTTATTAGTCTGCGTTAACCTATCAGGAGATTTCATCCTCTGGGTACCTCTGAGTGCAGCAGAAAATCAGTGAAGCGTTAGAACTATCCTGTTGGTAGTTCTTGGGCTCTTGATGATGGTGCAGTCCGGCACTGCCAATGATGGAGTAACATTAATTGTTGCCTTTTCAAGTGAGTTCATGTCTTTTCAAACAATCTTCCTCAACTTTCAGAAGGGCAGATTGAGGTAATTCATTCTTCTGAAGACCACGTTCCATTCTGTTAGCTTTAGCCTGACAAATGCATAAACTCATCAGGCAGCAGTGGTACTACGGATGCTGGAGATTGGTGCCAAGATTAGAGTGTGCTGGAAAAGCACAGTAGGTCCAGCAGCATCCGAGGAGCAGGAATATCTACGTTATGGGCAAAAGCCCTTCATCAGGAATGAGGCTGGGAGCCACGGGTGTGGAGAGTTCAATTGAAGGGGTGGGTGGGCCTAGGAGAAGATAGCTGAGAGTGCAACAGGTGGATGGATATGGGGGTAAAGGTGATAGGTCGGGGAGGAGGGTGCAGCAGATAGGTGGGAAGGAAGATTAACAGGTGGGGTAGGTCATGAGGACGGTGCCGAGCTGGAAGGTGGAAACTGGGGTACGGTGGGGGGATACCTCAACTGAGGGCCACACTGTCTCAGAACTGCAAAGTATCACTAATGTATTACATTCTCAGAAGAATTCATACTGTCAACAAACAATATTTCTACACCATTTCAAACTCCAGATCAAAGGGGTAACCATGGGCACCCGCATGGGCCCCAGCTATGCCTGTCTCTTTGTCGGCTTTGTAGAACAGTCCGTCTTTTCCAGCGCCACGCTGACCTTAACCATAAACTCACCAGTTGATATGAACAATAATCGTTCATGGGGCGCAGCCGTCGATGGCAAAACCAATTGTTATTCTATACCTTACTGCCCAGTGGACATTTAGAGTGAAGCATTGAATCTATTATCACATGTAAATCAGACGAGGTAAGGGCAGCAGTAAACCTTCACTAATGGACATTAGTGAAGTAGATTGTCCTTTCCTTCTCTAGACCATTTGGATATGATTCAAATTTCAACATGAGCTGGGTCGTCCTGGACGGCGAGTCCAGTGATAGTTCTGGCAGTCCACCATCGAGTCACCATGTATTTGGTGAACAATTGCAGACATATCCCATGAGTGAACAACTCCATTTCAGTTCTTTAATATTCTCGGATTTGTTTTCCCTTTGCAATAAATAAACAGCAGATTGTTTCCACTGAAAACATCCCATTTCAAGGGATATCCACCAAAGACCTATACTTGATCACATCAAATCGACAGATTTACCCACCTGGGATGTCCTCTGTTCGTCATATATAGTTTGCTTATCAGTAGCTGAGGCAACATTTGTCTCTAAACTTCATGGATAAATCTCATGATATTATGGGAAGGTTGCAGCCCCTGACTGTGGCCAGCAATTGACTCTTGCCTTTGTTTCCCATATATATCCATTGGCTGCCAAACAACCGAGGGGAATATGTAGAATTATAGGATGTCACGCTGGTGAATTCGAGTTCTCGAAGAAGTGCTTATTTCATTTGTATTGCTGCATACGTTACACCCATTGAACGTGAAAGAGCAAATGTATGTCTCAGCTAGGGGCATCTCAGTCAATGCCTGAAGTTACTGCAGTTACTGTAGTCCGGATCTGTATCTATATTGTGCGTCCTCACGAGTCCTCACCCAACGCTTTTCAATCATGAATAAATCCGTTCACTACATTGCACACACCCCGTGTTTTCTTTAAATATTTAATCGATTTCAGATTGCAACTGGTATGCAGCATACTGTAATCGGCGGCAATGTCCAGAAATGGCACAGACATTGTCACCCCTGTCGTCTCTAAAGTAATTACCTTCATAGAGTCCCAGTTACGAGTCAATGCCTCTCTGTCATCTCCCTGAAGTAAGAACAGGGGTTAACAGGCAGAACCTTCCAAAACCATGGTGACTTCCATCTCGAAGGACAAGGATGGCAGATACATGAGAATGCAACGGAATTTGATATGTTGTCACATGTACTAGCATGAGAAAAAAATTTAAACATTATATTACTTCTCTCCAAGAGCCACTCACCACCTTGACTTGGAAATGTATCGACCATTTTTCACTGTAGTGGAGTCAAAACCCTGGACTTTCTCCCATTAGAGTTTATTATGTTCCTCTTCACAGTAGACGGACTGCAGCGGCTCAAGAAGGAGATCACATCCCCTCCCCCATCCAAACTTCTGAAGGGCAGCAACAAGGAATCACCAATAAATGTCAGCCCGGCCAGAGTTACCCAGGTCCTATAAATGAACAGCAATGAAAGGGTAGTGAAAAGAGTGGAGCTGTGGTTTCACAGAAGCTGATCGGTGTGGGGCCCTCCCACTACCTCGTCCTCTGACTGCCTCCTCATTTACTGCAAACCCCCTCACACTGAAAGACTTCCCATCCTTGTGCCCTGCTCCCCTCTTGAGACCAGACTGTAAAACTGTTCAGTTGTTACAAGCGTACAGACATGAATGGAAGAAACAAGGGTCCTGACGATGGGTGAGGAACATATAATTGTGAAGCTGATACTCACTGAAACATGTCGAAGGATATTAGCAAGAAAGTACAGAGACTAAGTCTCTCCCTCTCTCTTTGTATCTGTCTTTGTTGTCTTAGAACTTATTTCCCTTCACGTATTATCATTTCTTTCTCTTTGTCTCACACGCTCATAAATTCCTAATGCCCATGTCCTACGAGTTCTTTCTCCCATTTTTGTTGGAAGTGGGTGTCACAGGCTGAGAAGCATATTCCCTATCCCTATTTGCCCTTGAGATGCGGTTGATGACCTGTCTTCTACAATCCACCTCCTGTGGGTTGACCCACAATGCCCTTAGGGAGAGAATTCCAGGATTTTGACTAAGTGACAGTGAACCAACATCAATATATTTCCAAGTCAGGATCGTGAATGTTTGTAGTGGTGTTCCTAGTTATCTGGTGCCTTGTCCGTTCAGACTGTGGATTTGGAAACTGCTTTTTGGGGATCTTTTGTGAATTTCTGCAATGCATATTTTTGATGATACACTCTGCTGCCCCGAAGCATTGGTGGTGGCAGGAGTGGAAGTTTGCTATTGTGGTGCTAGCCAAGCTGGTTGCGTTGTACTGCACGGTGTCAAGCTTCTTGAGTGTTGTTGGAGTGGAGGAGTATTGTATGGCAATCCTGAATTCTGCCTTGTAGATTGTGGAAATACTTTGGGAATCAAAAGGTGAGTTACTCGCTGCAGTATTCCAAGCTTCTGATCTCCTTTTGCAGCCAATATGTTTATGTAGCGAGTCCAGTTGAGTTTCTGGTCAATGGTAACCCTGTGGATGTTGAAGAAGGGATTATCAGTGATTGTATCATTATTAAATGTCTAGGGATAGGGGGCGATGAATTGTGGTGGTTAGATGGCCTCTTATTGATGATAATCATAGTTTGTCATTTGTCTCCCATGAATGTTACTTGCCATTTGTCAACCCAAACCTGGATACTGTCCAGATCTTGTTGCTTTTGAACATGAACAGTGTTAGTATCTGAGGAGTCGAGCATGCTGTTCAACATTGTGCAAACACCAGTAAACAACTCCAGTTCTGACCTTAGTGCGGAGGCAAGATCATTGATAAAGATGAGCTGACGACACTATCCTCAGGAAGTCCTCTAGAGACATTTTGGAGGTGAGATGACTGACTCCCAAGAACAACAACGGTCTTCCTATATGCCATATATGACTCCAACCAGCGGAGAGCTTTCCTTCTAACACCAATTTATTCCAGTTTTCATCGAGCGTCTTGATGCCATTCCTTTCAATTGCAGTCTTGATTTCAAGGTCTGTAGGTCTTAACTTACTTCTTAAATTTAGCACTTTCAAAAATGTTTGAAACAAGGCTGTAATGAAGAGGAGGACGTAGTGATTAATTTGAAAAGGGAAACAGAGTGTGCAAGTTAGCTTCTAGAAAACATAAAAAACCTGACTGCATAAGGTTCTAAGGTTATGTTAAGATAAGATAAAAGGACTGCCACAGACAAATATATCTCCCTTATAGTTTGAATCAGGTGAATTCTTAATGGACAACAGAAAGATGGCAGAACCAGTTAAACAAATTGTTTGAACCTGACTTCACTTGGAAGAAAATAAAAAAAAAACCTTCCAGCCATGTTCGAGGACAAAGGGTCAAGAATGGAGGAATCTGAGGAAATCCTTATTATTCAGGAAGTGGTTTGGGGAAATTGATGGGATTAAAATCTGACAACACCCCGGGACCCGATGCTTTGCATCCCAGAGTACTTAACGAAATGGTTCTAGAAAAATCAGATACATTATTGATAATTTTTCATCGTTTTAAAAGTCTGGAAGAGTTTCAATGGACAGGACGGTAGATAATATAATCCAATTTTTTGAAGAGAATACGGGGAGCTGACATCGGTGGTGGTGAAAATGTTACTCAATTATTAAGAAAGTCATAATTGAGGATTTGAAAAGCATTGACAGCATCAGTCCAAGTAAGCATGACTACACTCAATATAAATCAAGCTTGATAAATCCTCTGGAATGTTTTGAAGATGTGACCATTAGAGTCGACAAGCCATGAAGAAGTCGATTCTCCTGCTCCTTGGATGCTGCCTGACCTGCTGCGCTTTTCCAACAACACATTTTTCAGCTCAAGCGTGAATCGATAGATGTTGTGTTTTTGGACTTTCAAATGGCTTTTGAGAAGGTTCAAAACAAGAGATTAGTGAGGAAAATTAAAGTTCATTTATTGAAATGAACTGGAAATGCATCAGCATATTCATGCTGGGGAAAAGCCATTCTCGTACTTTGAATGTGGCAAGGGATTAATTTAGATTAATTTAGGCAGGGATTACTAATCTCTCCAACCTGCGAAAACATCAGCGTGTCACACTGGGGAGAGGGCATTTATCTATTGTGTACTTGGGAAAGGATTCACCTTGGCATCCAGCCTCCAGACGAATTAATGAATTCACACAGGCCATTCACTAGGTCCTGGTGTGAATAGGGGATTTTCTGACTCATTCACTTGTTTACAGACGAGTGAGTTCACAGATATGAGAGGCTTTTTACCAGTCCACCCTGCAGGGCAGAGTTCAGGCGTTTATCTGAACTCACTGTACACCACCCGACCCACTGTAGAATCTGAGTGTGGGGATTCACTGAATCGAAAATGTGTTGCTGGAAAAGTGCAGCAGGTCAGGAGACCTCCAAGGAGCAGGAGAATCGACGTTTCGGGCATGAGCCCTTCTTCTTAACACATTTTCGGCTCTGATCTCCAGCATCTGCAGTCCTCACTTTCTCCTCGAAGATTCACTGAATCGACCAATTTGTGGACAGTTAACATTAGGGAAAGGCTGGTAATCTGTGCCAAGTGTGAGACATATTCACTCGGTCGTCCAGCCTGCTGAAACACCAGTGAATATATAGTGGGAAGGATTTTCTTACATGCTGAATGTGGAAAATAATTCACTCAGTCATCCAGCTAACAGAGAAACTCTTGGATTTACACTGGCGACAAACTTTTCAATGTCCAATCTGTGGGAAGTGTTAGCCAAGTCTTTTTGGGAGCTGACATGTCATCCTCAAGTTTACATAGACCTGAGTCCATTCAGATGCTCTTTCGGTAGAATTGAGTTCAGGTGAGCAACCCCCGCCCCCAACCCACATTTCTACATCAGTCACTTCACACTGGGGAGATGTTGGCAACCCTGCAAACTGCTGAAATGTCAGTGGGTTATTGAATAACTACAGTGACTCCTTTTGGCATTTACATAAATGATTTGGGTGTGAACATTGGAGGTATTTTTAGTAAGTTAGCAGTTGACACCAAATTTGGAGGTGTACTGGACAGCAAAGAAGGTTACCTCAGAGTAAGATGGCTTCTTGATCAACTGGGCCAATGGGCCGAGGAGTTGCAGATGGCGTTTTTTTTAGATAAATGCGTGTTGCTACATTTTGGAAAGGCAAATAAGAGCAGAACTTATACACTTAATGGTAAGGTCCTAGGCAGTGTTGTTGAACAAATACACCTTGGAGTGCTGGTTCATAGTTCCTCCAAATTAGAGATGTAGTTACGTAGGGTAGTGAAAAAGGCGTTTGGTATGCTTTCCTTTATTGGTCAGAGTATTGAGTAGAGGAGTTGGGAGGTCAAGATGTGGCTGGGCAGAACATTGTTTTGGCCACTTTTGGAATATTGCGTGCAGTTCTCATCCTTCCTATCGGTAGGATATTGTGAAACTTGAAAGGGTTCAGAAAAGATTTACAAGGATGTTGCCAGGGTTGGAGGATTTGAGCTCTAGGGAGTCGCAGAATAGCCTGGGGCTGTTTTCTCTGGAGTGTCACAGGCTGAGGGGTGAACATATAGAGGTTTATCAAAAAAAGAGGGAATCGTATAGGATGAATAGAAAAAAGTATTTTGCCTGAGGTGCGAGAGTAGAGAACAATAGGGCATAACTTAGGATGAGGGGCAAAATATATAAAAGGTAACTAATGGGCAACTTTTTCACTCAGAGGGTGGTGTTTGCGTGATATGAGCTTTCAGATGAAGTACTGGAGGCTGGTACAATTACAGAATTTAAAAGGAATCTGGATGGGTATATGAAGAGGAAGGGTTTAGAGTGTTTAGAGGGATATGAGCCAAGTGTTGGTAAATGGGACTAGATTAGGTTAGGATATCCGGTTGGCATGGTCGGGTTGGATCAAAGGGTCTCGTCCCATTCTGTACATTTCTTTTTAATCTATGACTCTTTGTATGACGAGGTGCAGTTCCTGGCTAACGGCTTTCAGAGCTGTGGCTAACGGCTTTCACATTGTGGAGCATCCAAGATTCTGAGAATTCTGGGGATAGCACGTATGGTAAAGCTATCACACCGCACGAGAAGGTTACACATGCAGAAACAGAATGAGTAACTATCCGATAAAGTAATTTCATAACAAGCAATATCAGATATCTGCTGTGGTCATTCCTCCTTCTCACAAACACATATACCACTTCGAATACTGGGGAGGGGAAAATGAGGGGAACTGGGCATATCAGTGGAAAGCAGCTTCAGCCAAGTTCTTGGCAAGACATTTGAACAGAAAGTGCAGAAACGAGCAGCAGGACTATACTGACATGGAATTCAAAGGTAAAGTGTACAGGTAGGCACTTCTGTTGAGCGGATGTGACTCCTGGCTGGTATATTCTCTACCTGATGCAAAGGTCAAGGATGACATGGGGTTTCTGCAGGATCTTCTGGAAGGGGGGAGGGGGCAACAGCCAGTGGGCGTAGTAGATACCACTGAAATAGGTGAACAAAATGGATGATAACCTAAAAGGTGAACATTGGAATTTAGGAGTGAAGTTAAAATGATGGGTCGCAATTGAAGTCCTCTCAGGGTTTATTCACAGCGCCAAGTATTAGTGAGAGAGGAATAAGAGAATAGAACAGAATATATTCTGGCTGGTGAAATGCTGTACCGAGTGGGGCTAAGATTCTTAAAGTTTGGTTTGGTTTCTGGGGAATATGGGATCTATACAAAACTGACGGGTTGTGCCTCGGAAGAGTTGGGAAAAATATCCTCATCCATACATTTTTGAGTGCTGTTGATGACCTATAAAGGTAATATGACAGGGAAATGGGAACTAAAGTGTAGGTTTAGATGTTTCATAAACTGCTCTGGAAATGGGATGTAGAACATTAGTTATTGATTGTTGGGAAGGAATAACCAAATGATTCATTGGATACCCAGGAGTTCACTTCCAGCATCAAGAAGTCTAGTAAAATTACACCAGTGGGAGAAACCCTCTGAAATTCCAGAGCAGTCTTCACCAAATGAAGAAAACATGCATTTTTATGCACTTATTTCATTCCGCCTTTAGTCATTTACAAACCAATCATTTTTTTAGATTAGATTACATACAGTGTGGAAACAGGCCCTTCGGCCCAACAAGTCCACACCGCCCCGCCGAAGCGCAACCCACCCATACCCCTACATTTACCCCTTACCTAACACTACGGGCAATTTAGCATGGCCAATTCACCTGACCTGCACATCTTTGGACTGTGGGAGGAAACCGGAGCACCCGGAGGAAACCCACGCAGATACGGGGAGAACGTGCAAACTCCACACAGTCAGTCGCCTGAGGCGGGAATTGAACCCGGGTCTCTGGCGCTGTGAGGCAGCAGTGCTAACCACTGTGCCACCGTGCCGCCCATATTAATCAATTAGATTAGATTACATTACAGTGTGGAAACAGGCCCTTCGGCCCAATAAGTCCTTACCGACCCGCCGAAGCGAAACCCACCCATACCCCTACATTTACCCCTTACCTAACACTATGGGCAATTTGTCATGGCCAATTCACCTGACCTGCTCATCTTTGGATTGTGGGAGGAAACCGGAGCACCCGGAGGAAACCCACGCAGACACGGGGAGAATGTGCAAACTCCACACAGTCAGTCGCCTGAGGCGGGAATTGAACCCGGGTCTCTGGCGCTGTGAGGCAGCAGTGCTAACCACTGTGCCACCATGCCGCCCACAAATTTATCAGATTAACTTTGAATCAAAATATCTTTAATATTTACGACAATCTATTCAGGAACTGGTAATGGTCCATTCAGTTCCCGTTTGTAAAAGCAAATCACCAACATACTTTATGAGAGAGCTTGACCTAGAAACATCCAGTCACCCATTGATGAAACATTGATGTGGAATTGGGAAACCGCTGTGCCACCGTGCCGCCCATTATTTCTCTATAAGCAATTAAGCTAATTATAGTACTGTGAAGCTAGACACAGACAGGCTTGTGCTCAACCCCTGATGTTCCATGGCTTAATTATGTTTCACGGACTGCCGTGTCTCCCTTCTTGGGGCTTTCTACTGTGGACAGTCTATTGAAGGACATTCTTGCCCAAACATTTGCCAACTGCACATATTTTTGCCACGTACAGTCAGATCCCATCAATAAGATATATTTCCCTCCCTACACCATCAGCATTCTGCAGAGTTCATTCCCTCCTCGACTAACGCGATAGGACCCCGCCCTCCCACCAACACACCCTCAACTCCTGACATCTTCTCTTGCCGCTGCAAGACCTATAAAACCTTTACCCAAACTTCCTGTCTCACCTCCATCTAAGGTCCCAAAGGATCCTTTCAGATCCACCAGAGATTTCCCTGAATATCTGAACACCTCATCTGTTGCATCAGTTGCTCTCGATGTTGTCTCCTCTACATTGGAGCGACTGGACGTCAACTTGTGGACTGTTTCAGACAGCATGCCTGTGAAACCAGATAACCCCGCTGCCCTGTGGCTGACTGCTTCAACTCCCCCTCCCACTCCGCCAATGACAATGCAATCCCCGGGCCTCCTTCACAGTCAATTCCTAGCTACCCAATGACAGGAGGAAGAATGCCTCTTCTTCCACATTTCGACCCACACCACATCAACATCAATTTCAGCAATGTCCTCATCTCCCATCCCGACACATCATCTCAGATTCAGCGCTCCAACTTCGCATGCCCTCTTGAATTGTTCTACCCGCCAATCTTCATTGTCAACCGTCCAGTCTAGCCTCCACTCTGACCTATCACCATTCCTCCTCCCAATTGCATTCACCTATCACTTTTTGAGCGACCTATCCCACAGACTAAACCCTTCCTATTTATCACTCAGCCCCTTCCACCCATCCTTACATTCCTGATGAAGGGCGTATGCCTGAAATCAACTGGGAGGAAGTGAGGACCATAGATGCTGGAGCTCAGAGTCGACGGTGTGGTGCTGGAAGTCACTCTTGACCCTATAATCGCGCCCACCCAAGGGACTATCTTCGTCACCACACCCAGCTCCAGTCCTATCCCAGGTCCTAGAACCCAGCCATGCCGTTTCTTTACTCTTCCCACAGACCTCCCCCTCATTGAGGATGAATGTTTAGTCCTCAGAAAAGGCTTCACCTTCATATCTCTATGCTCACAGATTAATTAGTTTGATATGCATCGTGACCTTGAACATTACTTCCATGCCTCCGCCTTCAGGCCCACCTTTTCAATCAAGAATCCCGCCCAGCCGCCAAGGCACCTGCCTCTCCCGACCATCACACCCCATCCACCTGGACACGCTGAACTGCCCAATTACATGTACTCGATCTTTTCATTTCTGACAGGCTCCATGGCATCGGCCACCTCAACCTGTTCACACCCTCTCCCATTCTAACCTCCCACACTCACAACTTGCAGCCCTCCATTCTCTCCACTCCAAACCCAACCTCACCATCAAACCTGCAAATAGGGCGGTGAGGTGATGTGATGCAGTGGTAGTTTGGTGCACTGACCACTGAAGCCAGGCACCAACTTGCAAACACTTCCTCCTTCTGACCCATCGACCACGACCTCACCCTCCATCACCAAACCATCATCTCCCAGATCATCCACGAATTCATCTCCTCTGGCGATCTGCCATCCATAGCCTCCAAACTCATTGTCCATGAACACAGCACTGCCCGATTCTACCTCTTACCAAAGATTCACAAACCTGACTTCCCCTTTTGGTCCATGGTCTCAGCCAGCTTGTGTCCCACTGAACTCCTCTCTGCATATCTTGTCACCGTGTGCTGTTCCCCCTTAGTCCAGGAACTCGCCACCTATGCTCGGGATACTATTCATACACTTCAGTTCGTCCAAGACTTTCGTTTCCTCAGACCCCAACGCCTCATCTTCACCGTGGGCAACTATCGGCCATAACAAAGGCCTCCAAGCCTTCTGTTTGTTCATCTCGCTCAATTCCAAATATACCCTTCCACTCACTCCCGCAGCTGCCTGGCTGAACCTGTCTTCGCCCTTAACAACTTCTTCTTCCAATCCTCCCACTTCCTCCAAACCAACTGGGTACCCATGGACACCTGCATGGGTCCAAGGATGCCTTCGTCTTTGTCGGCAACGTGAAACAGTCATCTTCAATAGTTACATGGGCACCACACACGCCCCCATCTGCTCCTCCATTACATCGATGACTGTATCGGTGCCATCTCATGCTCCCACGAGAAGGTTGAACAGTTCATCAACCTCACTAACACCTTTCACCTCGACGTCAAATTCACCTGGACCATCTCAGGCACATCCCTCACCTTCCTGGACCTCCCCATCTCCATCTCTGGTGACGGACTAAACATGGGCATCAACTACAAACCCATCGACTGACCTAGCTACTTAGACTACACTCATTCCACCCTACCTCCTATAAAAACGCCATCCCTGATTCAAAATCCCTCCGTCTCTGCCACATCAGTTTGCAGGATAATCGATTCCACCTTCGAAAATCCCAGATTGCCTCTTTCTTCCAAGACCACAGTCTCCCTTCCCACATGGTCGACGATGCCCTCCAGTGCATTTCCTCCACTTTCCACCCCTCTACCTATGAACCCCACTCCTCCTAACGTAGCAAGGCCAGAACCCCTTTGGTTCTCACCTTCCACCACACTGACCTCTGTAAACATTGCATTATCCTCTGCCACATCTGCCACTCGCAAACGGACACCACCTACAGAGATACATTTCCTTCCTCACCCTATCAGCGTTATGGAGAGACCATTCCCACCACAACTTCCTTGTCAGATCCACACCTCCCACCCGCCCTCACACCCTCCCAACATCTTTCCCTGACAACGCAGGAAATTCGAAATCTGCGCCAACACCACCCCCTCACCTCCATCCCAAAGACCCCATAGAATCCTTCCACATCAGGCAGAAATTTAACTGCAATTCTACCAATATCATCTACTGAGCCATTGCACCCGATGTGGTGCCCTTACATTGGGGATACAGAACACCAACTTACCAAAATTTCAGAGATCATCTCTGGGTCACCCTCACCAACCAACCCTACCTCTCCGCAGCTGAACACTTCAACTGTCACTCCCACTCCGCCAAGGACATGCAGGCCTTGTGCCTTCTCCATTGCCAAATCACCCGACGTTTGGAGCAAGAACGTCTCATCTTCCGCCTTGGGATCCTGCAACCACACGAGATTAATGTGGATTTCGCCAGTTTCCTCATTTCCCCTCCTCCTCCCTTATTCCAGTCCCAAGCCTCTACCTCGGCACCACTCTGTTGAGCTGTCTATCACCTTTCCCATCCATCCACTCCACCCTTCTCTCTGACCTATCACCTTCTCCCTACCTTCATCGACCTATCACATTCTCAACTACCTTTACCCGAAACCCACCACCCTCCCATTTATCACTTATCCATCTCCCAGTCCCACAAGAGTCATTCCTGATAAATTCTTATGCCTAAAACGTGGATTGTCCTATTCCTCGGATGCTGCCTGACCCGCTGTGCTTTTTCCAGCACCACGCTCCCGCCTAATGCCCGAAATGTCGACTCTACCGCTTCTCGGATGCTACCTGACCTGCTGTTCTATTCCAACACCACTCTTTCTGACTCTGATCTCCAGCATCTGCAGTCCTCAATTTCTCCTAGGCACAGTGTTAACTGTCAATTGTTTGGATACTTGCCTATCACATAAAAATCTTTTAAATTCCTTAATGAGCTCAGTACAAAACATATGAAACAATCTTGATTTGTACTAATTGTTGTAACATCAAGTTCAACAAAGTTATGCGGTTCTGAATGGGTAATGTTGGAATTATTCAACTAATGAGTTGAGAGCAGTTTCTTTCTCACTGCATTTATTGGATAATTTTGTCTTTATCCTTAGGTGTAAGAAGAATAGATGCATTGACTATTTTCTAAACAAGGAGAGAATTCCGAAATCTGAAGTGCAAAGAGACTTGGGAATTCTAGTGTAGGATTCTCTCACGGTCAACTTCCAAGTTGTGTCAGTAGTTCGGGAGGCAAATGCAATAACGTCATTTATTTTGAACAGACTTAAATATAAAAGCAGTGATTTACTTTTGAGCCTCAAAAAGGCTATGGTCAGACCACATTGGGAATATTGTGTGCAGTTTTGTACCCCATATAACAGGAAGAATGTCCTAGCCCTGAAGCATGTTCAGAGGAAGTTCACGATGATGGTCCTAAGAATGAAAAACTGAACATATGAAGAAAGTTTAGGACTCTGGGTCAATACTGGATGGAGTTTAGAAGGTTCAGGTTGGAGGCGTGGTCCAATTGAAACTTCCAGAATACTGAAAGGCCTGGATAGAGTGAATGTTGAGAAGATAGTTCCATTGATAGTAAAGACTAGGACCCGAGGGCACAGCCTTAGAGTAAAAGGAAGACGTTTTAGGAGAAACATCTTCAGCCAGAGAGTAACGAATCTATGGAATATAAACAAGACTGTAACAGATACGTTATTGATTGTCAAAGAAATCAACGGCTTGGGGAGAAAGCAGGCGAATAGAATTGAGAAATTTTCAGCCATAATAGAATGGCAGAGCAGACTCGATGGGCTGAAAGATCTAATTTCTATTCCTACGTCTAATGGATCTATGGTCTTACGGTCTTACAATGTGCTTATTCAACCCACATTCCAATATCTGCTAGTTTCTGTACCTGTCATCCAATTCTCCCTGTAATGTGATGAGGACTGCCTTTACAGCTTGAGACTCTCATAACTTTAATTGAATCATTTCCTCTAATGCTTTTAGTGTTTTTTTTTACATAGGTGAATCTATGATCACTTCACAATCTATATCAATGATTATTTGAAGGATCATAACTAACATGTCATATTAGTATTGTAACAGATGGAATAAATAATTCAAGAGAAATTCACTAATTGAAAGTAATATGAAATGTTCTTTTATATGTCGTACGCAAAAATAACTGCAGCTGCAGTGCAATTACTATGGAACTACAGAGCTACTGTTGTTGCAACTTGTGAAGACAGCAGAAATCAAATATTTACCCAAGCTTTCTAATCACTTTCAATCATATTCTGCTGCATTAACTGTGAGAAGCTGTCAGGAATTTTGTGCTCCCCATTTCTTCCCAGCCCTAATAGTGATGTGTTCAGTGATATAGAAAGTCAAACAAAACGGGTTTAGAAAGCGTCCAAGAAAGGAAATTGACGTGGTTGAACGGTTTATAATTCAATGGAATGATTATTGTAAACAAGATGACAGGCAGGAGGCTGGAAGAACACTTGAATCCTGAAGAACTGTTACACAAGAAACATCGACTTCTCCATTTCCTGATGGTGCTGGCTTGCTGTGTTATTCTGTCCTTCTGCCTGTCTACTTTGAATTCTAGCATCTGCAGTATTATTGTTACTAACTGAATATTGTATACATGCCAGACTCATTAAGGACACTGATAGACGTTTGGTTACATTATACCCTTGCTATAACTCTAGCAAAATGAGAGGCAAAATTGACAGCTCAATATTCCTGAATATAGAGTTTTCTGTCATAACAGAGTGGGAGACGAAAATGGAGAAGTTTAAAGAATCAATTACCGTTGACGAATGGATGTAATGGAATCATGCAGTCATAAAGATGTAAAGCACGGAAATAGACCATTCCATCCAACTTAATTATGCCGATCAGGTAGCCTATAAAAATCTAGGTCCATTTACAAGCATAATGCTCGAAATCCTTCCTATTCATATATTCGTCCAGATACCTTCTAAGTTTTGCAATTGCACTCGCCTCTACCACTTCCTTTGCCAGCTCATTCCATACACGGAATACACTTTGCATGAAGATTTTGCCCCTTCCATCCATTTTGAATCTTTCACCTCTTTTCTTAAATTGATTCCCAATAGCCTTGGGCTCCTCTACCCGGGGAAAAGACCTTGTCTGTTAAGACCATTAGGCCATAAGACATTTGGGCAGAAATTAGGCCATTCAGCCCATCAACTCTTCTCCACCTTTCAGCCATAGCTGATACGTTTCTCAATCCCATTCTCTTGCTTTCTCTCCATAACCCTTCATATCCAAGATCTATCTCAGTCTCAAAAGTACTCAATCTCCTGGCCTCCAAAACCTACTGAGGCCATTCTCCGTCTGAAGCATTTTCACCTTATCCCCATTCGAGGTGCTGCATTTTGAGAAAGCAAATCTTAGCAGGACTTATGCACTTAATGGTAAGGTCCTCGGGAGTGTTGCTGAACAAAGAGACCTTGGAGTGCATGTTCATAACTCCTTGAAAGTGGAATCGCAGGTAGATAGGATAGTGAAGAAGGCGTTTGGTATGCTTTCCTTCATTGGCCAGAGTATTGGGTAGAGGAGTTGGGAGGTCATGTTGCGGCTATATAGGAAATTGGTTAGGCCACTGTTCGACTATTGCGTGCAATTCTGGTCTCCTTCCTATCGGAAAGATGTTGTGAAACTTGAAAGTGTTCAGAAAAGATTTACAAGGATGTTGCCAGGGTTGGAGAATTTGAGGTACAGGGAGAGGTGGAACAGGCTAGGGCTGTTTTCCCTGGAGGGTCAGAGGCTGAGGGGTGACTTTACAGCGGTTTACAAAATTATGAGGGGCATGGATAGGATAAATAGACAAAGTATTTTCCCTGGGGTCTGGGAGTCCAGAACTAGAGGGCATAGCTTTAGGATGAGAGGGGAAAGACATAAAAGAGACCTAAGGGGCAACTTTTTCACACAGAGGGTCTTGCAGGTATGGAATGAGCTGCCAGAGGAAGTGGTAGCGCCTGGTACAATTGCAACATTTCAGAGGCATTTCGATGAGAACATGAATAGAAAAGGTTTAGAGCGATATGGGTCGGGTGCTGGCAGGTGGGACTAGATTGGGTTGGGATATCTGGTCGTCATGGACGGGTTGGACCGAAGGGCCTGTTTCCACGCTGTACATTTCTATGACTTTACTATAAGGCTTTGTCCTCAGTCATAGCCTCTGCTATCAAGAGAAACATCTTCAAAACATTCACTCTGTACAGACATTCAGTGTACTTTATAATTTAATTTGTTTTCCCGACATTTTTCTAAACTCCATCGAGTATAGATTCAGAGTCCTCAAACATTCTTTTTCCGTTAAACTTTTCATTCCTGGGGCCATTCTCATCTGAACTCGCTCCAATACACTGCGCACAATATCTCAAATGTCGTCCTACCAGAGCATTATAGAGTTTCAGAAATTGATCTCTGCTTTTCTATTCAGGTCCTCACAAAAGAAATGCCATCGTTGCATTTGCCTTTCTGACTGCTGACTCAACCTGCACGATTACGTTGAGAGAATCCTGGAATAGAACTGCCAAGTCTTTTTGAAATTCAGATTTCTGAATAATCTTGCCATGTTAAAAATAGAACATGCATCTATTCTTCCCACCAAAGTGCACGACTTCACATTTTCCCACCTTGTACTGCATCTGCCACTCCTTTGTCCACTCTCTTAACTTGCACAAATCCTTCTGAATCAATGTTACTGTTCACTTTACCTGTGTTTACATCGTCTGCAAACGTAGCCAGAATACCTCCAGTTCCTTCATCTATATAGTTAGTATATTGAATGCAAAATCGTAGTCTGAAACTGAAAATTGCGCAACACCACTTATCACTATCTGACATTCTGAGAAAAACCATTCATGTCCAATTTCTGCTTTCTTTCAGACAGTCAAGCTTCTATCCATGCTAGCATCTTGCCTCAAATACCATTGGCCCTATGTTACTCAATAGTTTCCTGTGTGACATCATGTCAAAGTTTTTCTTGAATGCCATTAAATGATACCCATTGGCTTCCTTAGTCTAATCTGCTCATTACTTCCTCAATGAATTCTCGAAGGTCAGTAAAAACCTCCCCTTGATGAAACCATGTTTATTTTGTCCTATTTTAACTTAAGCTTCCACATATTCAGAACTCTCACCCTTAACAATGGATTCCAAAATGCTACCCACAACTGAGTTGAGGTTCATCAGTCATTAATTTTCTGTCTTGCCCCTTACTCCCTTCTTAAACAGGGATGTCACATTTGCAATTTTACAGCCGTCTGGGACCTTCCCAGATTCTAGCAATTCGTGAAAAATAACCACTACTGCCTCCACTACCTCTTCAACAGTCTCCCTGAGAACTCTTTGGCTGTGGTATATCTGATCCAGATGATTTATCTGCCTTCAAGCTATTCAGTTTTTCTAACACCCTCTCCTTGTTAATGGCCACGATACTCAGCTCGCCCCGTCACGTTCTTGATTTTTTTGGGAGTCTTAATCGTTTCTTCCACCGTGAAGACTGATGTGAAGTTTTTGTTCAGTTCCTTCGCCATTTCCTTTTCCCCACGACGATCTCTACAGTGTCATTTTACAGCGCCCCAATGTCCACTTTTGCATCTCTATTGCCCTTTATATATCTAAAGAATCACTTATAGTCTTCTTTTATATTTAACCCTCATATTTAATCGTCTCCCTCCTTATATCGTTCTTTTGTGCCCTCTGTTGGTCTTTGTAAGATTTCCAATCTTTGGTTTCCCACTGCACTTTGCAACATTATATGCTTTCTCTTTTGCTTTTATGCTATCCCTGACTAGCCTCATCTTCCCTGAGCCACTCTTCCTTTTCCTTGGGATGAATCTCTGCTGTATCTCCTGTATTACTCGCAGAAAATCCTGCCATTGCTGTTTCACTGTTTTTACTGCTAAGCTCCTCTTCCAGCCAATTCTACACAGCTCCTCCCTCATGCCGCTGTAATTACCTTTGTTCGGCTGTAATTACCTCTAATTCTATTTTATCTCTCTCAAATTGCAGAGCAAATTCGATCATATTATGATCACTGCCTCCTAAGTGTTTCTTCACTTTAATCTGTCTTATCAAGACAGCCTCATTGCAAAACTCTAAACTACTGTTGCCTGTTCTCTCCAGCGCTCCACCACAAGCTGCTCCAAAAAGTAATCGCTTCGATATTCCACAAATTCCTTTTCTTTCAATCCACTAACTCCACGAATTTCCCAGTACACCAATATATTGAGGTCCCCATGATCACTGTAGCTTTGTGTTTTCTACACATCTTTTCTAACTCTTGATATATTTTGCGCCTCAGCTCCTGACTACTGTTTGGAGACCTATACATGACTCCAACTGTGATTTTTTTTTTAACATATGCGGTTCCTCAATTCTACCCACACAGAGTCTAGACCATCTGACATTACTTGATTACTAATGATTGATTTAATTTCATTTCTTACTAATAGGGAAACCCCACCCCCACCATATCCACCTGCCTATCTTTTCTTTAGGATGTATATATTTGAATATTCAGCTCCCAATTCTGATCCTCTTGCAGTCACGTCTCAGTGATGACCACCAGGCCATACCTGCCATTTTCGATCTGCGTCACAACTTCGTTTTCCTTATTCCTTACACTGCCTACTTTCAGATATAACACCTTCAGTCCTGGAGTACCCATTCCTCTTCCCATTGTCATTCGTTTGCCCAACGTGCTTGAAGCTTGATTGCTCAACCTCTCCAGATACACTTTTCTATTTGTGTCTGTGTTTAGATTTTAATAACCTCCCTTGAATTCTGCACTCTTAACTCCTTTTTGATTCGGGTTTTCTAAATTTCTCTATAACTGAACACTCCCCTCCTAATTTTATTTAGAACCCTGTCTACAGCCCTAGATGTGCGATTCACGAGGACTCTGGTCTCAGCATGGTTCAGAAAAAGACTATCTCAACAGACGTGAACTGGGATCCAATGGACCACGCTACATTAACAGCGAACTAAAATTATTTTGCCAATAGCAAACATGATCGTGGAAGGATGCAAGCAGAAGCTTGTATGGAAGGACCAGACCTGAAGCCACACAATCAATATTGGTTTCCCAAACAGGCAGAAAGAAACATCGAGAAAGGATTTCAGAGTCCATTAACTCAAGGAGTACTATGACCTGTCACCTCCGCTGAGAATTCTCCAATTTGGCCAGTTAGAAATCCAGATTGGAGCCAGTGGTTAACCGTTCACTACAAAGAACCAAACAACGTGAGACATAAGGCAGCTCCTACAGAGAATACGAGCCTTGAAACAATAATTAATCGAAGCGAGTTAACACAATGTTTTACACGATTAGACATCAACAATTGATTTTAGTCAATCCCATTCACGAAGGAGGGTCAGTATAAATTTGCGTTACCCTTTAAAGAATAGCAAACACAGTGGACGACTTTACCACAGGAATTTCCCAATTCCACATCAATGTTTCATCAATGGGTGACTGGATGTTTCTAGGTCAGGCTCTCTGATAAAGTATGTTGGTGATTTGCTTTTACAAACGGGAACTGAATGGACCATTACCAGTTCCTGAATAGATTGTCGTAAATATTAAAGATATTTTACTTCAAAGTTAATCTGATAAATTTGTGGGCGGCATGGTGGCACAGTGGTTAGCACTGCTGCCTCACAGCGCCAGAGACCCGGGTTCAATTCCCGCCTCAGGCGACTGACTGTGTGGAGTTTGCACGTTCTCCGGGTGCTCCGGTTTCCTCCCACAGTCCAAAGATGTGCAGGGTCAGGTGAATTGGCCATGCTAAATTGTCCGTAGTGTTAGGTAAGGAGTAAATGTAGGGGTATGGGTGGGTTTCGCTTCGGCGGGTCAGTGTGGACTTGGTGGGCCGAAGGGCCTGTTTCCACACTGTAATCTAATCTAATCTAATCTAAATCTAAAGGTTCAGATAATGATGGAGGAAGTCTGTTATTTAGGAATGGTGTTAATACCAGGCAAGAGGGAGATAGATAAACCACAGATTGGAACAACAATTACGACTATCCTTCCCCACAGATGTGAAGGCTATAAGATCGTTTTGGGGCTTGATTGAATATTGGATAGAACAAATTATCACGACAAAGGCAGCACCAGTAATGACATTTAAGAAAAGTGTTCCACGGGAATGGAAGCCAGAACACTTGCAATGATAGTTTTGAAATACGGCGTGGTGAGCTCTCCTGCTCTGAAACACTCAAACCCAGGGGAACCACCTTCTTTGGAAGTGGCTGTAACAGACCCCACAATATTGGTAAGAGGTACATAGTCATTTGAGGTGAGTATTCTATGCTTCGCCCATATTCACGCCAGTAGAGCAGGGGGATACAACATGTGAAAGGCTTTTATTGTCTGTGTTCTGGGCTGTACAATGTTTTACTTACATTGTAGTGTTAACACATTGACAATTCTTACAGAATATGCATCCATTCAGATGCTGCCGGATGGACATATTAATGATGGTACAATGAGTCAGAATAGGATTGCCAGATGGATATTGCTGTCACAAAGAAGGGACTTCGACGTAAAAAGCGTTGAAAATACCATCATGTTAGCAGACAGTTCAGTTAAACAGGGTACACCTCATGAATGTCACGTGCTGATAGCAAACAATTCCAAAGGGCCTTTCGCATTCAAATAAAATGGAGGCCGTGCTGGCGAAGAGAATTCAGAAAATGAAATATTACACTTAGCTTTTTTGTTGACAGCTGCTCATCTCTGCAAAATTGGCAACAGAGGACAGGATGTGGAATGTATGTAGAGAAGCTTAATGGAGTGGAATAGTTTGCAGAGTTTAGAGATTTCAGAAAATTCAGTTATGTGTCCAGCAACAAGATCAGTTTTCATGCTTTGTAAGGACGACTCACTCACACCTACATTTCGACTCACACCACCATGAAACCCAATCCTGCTCAGATTCACAATGTAGCAAGTTAGAAATGCAGGGGGTATTAGATTAGTGTTGGAAGAAACTGCACCTTTGCTGCCTGCATAGAGACCCGTACAGGTAGTGTTAAATCTGACGGATGTACTAATATCATCTTGGTGTCATCGTACAGCAGTTCTTAAATTGCTTACTTCGGAGACAACTTAGTTATGGTAGGCTTAACCCAGCGCAATAAAGATGGAAGGAATGGGCATTCCTAAAGGAATGATGAGAGAAAGCCTTACACAATGTGAATTTGCTTTTTTATACAAACTGTTGATTATCTATTTTCCCAGTGAACAGCCAACCTTTTTTCTCAGCATGGTCTCATTGGAGACATGTATTATATTTCCATCGCAGCTTCAGATACCATACAGACAGAAGTGATGTGTTTGAACGGATATAATGTACCGATTGGTAATGTTGCTTCTTATTTAACCATTGGCAACCAATTTTCATTAAACATAATGGAAATTTGTATGTGACATCATCTATCTGCCAAAACAACACAAATGAATTTATTTATGACAATTTTGAAACAACGAAACTTCCACCTATTCCACTCTTCATTGCAAACTGGACGGAGATGAATGAAAAGCCAAGGAAGTTATTCATAAATAGTCCACACGTGAGAAACAGATCAATGCTCATGCAGAAGAATCAAGCAAGGTATGGCAGTCTCCAAGTATCTGGAATAAACACTGGAACAGGCCCATCTATGGCTCAGGGTTGTCTTCCGCATAATTTCTAATTTGTTATAATTATTGCAGCCGTACCCTAGACTCGCCTACAAGGGTAAAAGACCTATTTATATCTATCCTCTTAGAATCTTAGAACCCCTACATTGTGCAAGCAGGCTATTCAGCCCAACATGTCCACACTGGCTATTTCACTTAACCTGCAAATTCTTGGATTGTGATCGGAAACAGGAGCACACCCACGTAGACATGGGGAGAATTTACAAACTGCATGTAGTCACCCGAGCTGGAATCGAATCCAGGTCCCTGACGCTGTGAGGCAGCAGTGCTAACCACTGTGACACTCCAAGAAATACCGTCCTATCAAGTCCCCTAAGAATCCTATGTTTCATTAAGGTGACATGCTCCTGTAAAAAATGAGGGATAGCAACGGCAAGATTAGGGAGTCATAGATGACAGGTGAAATTGTGACACTAGCTAAGAGGAAAAAGAAACGTACAGAAGGTCTAGGCGGCTGAAACAGATGACGCTTTGGAGCAACATCGGGACTGTTGGACCAATCTGAAAGGGGTCATGAAATATCTTTAGCAAACAGGGTCACGGAAAAAAAAATCCCAAAGCCCTTTATTTGCATGTAAGCAGCAAGAGAGTAACTAGAGAAAGGGTCGGCCCATTCAAGGACAAAGGAGAAAACTCATGCATGGACTTAGAGAAAAAGGGCGATATTTAATGAGTTCTTTGCATCTGTATTCAATGAGGAGAGGGACATGAAGGATATTGATGTTCGGGATAGATGTTTGATCACTCTAGGTCAAGTTGGCATAAGGATAGAGGAAGTGTTGTATTCTAAAAGGCATTAAGGTCGACAAGTTTCTAGGTCTGGATGGGATCTATCAGAGGTTGCTGAGGGGAGTGAGAGGGGAAATAGCTGGAGCCTTAACAGATATCTTTGCAGCATCATTGAATATAGCTGAGATGGAGAATTGCCAATGCTGTCCAATTGCTTCACAAGGGCACCACGTATTCCAGGCAATTATAGATTGGTGACGTCAGTGTTAGTGAAGCTGCTGTGAAGATACTGAGAGATAGGATCTATTTATATTTGGAAGAAAATTGGCTTATCAGTGATAGGCGATATGATTTTGCGCAGAGAAAGTTATGATTTATCAATTCGTTAGAATTCCTTGGGGAAGTGGCAAAGTTGATTGATGAGGGAAGGGCTGTAGATGTCATATACATGGACTTCAATAAGGCTTTTGATAAGGTTCTCCATGGTAGACTGGTGGAGAAAGTGATGTTGCATATGGTCCAGCGTACCAGCTCAATGGTTAGACAACTGGCTGGGCAACAGGACACAGAGAGTAGTTGTGGAAGGGAGTTTCTCAAAATGTAGAACCATGACCAAAGGTATTCCACAGGGATCAGTGTTGGGACCACTGTTGTTTGTGATAATCATAAATGATCTGGAAGAAAGTTTAGGTGGTCCAAATAACACATAAGAAGATTGGTGGAGTAGCAGATAGTGAAAGTTCTGTCAGAGAATGCAGCAGTGCACAAGTTGATTGGAGGGTTAGACAGAGAATTGGCAGATGGAGGCAATCCAGGCAAATGCGAGGTGATGCATTTTGGAAGATCCAATTCAAGAGCAAACTATACAGTAAATGAAAAAGCGCTGGGTAATATTGATGTGCAAAGAGATCTGGGTGTTCCGGTCAATTGTACCATGAAGTTGGCAATGCAGGTCGGTGGAGTGTTCAAGAAGGCATATGACATATTTTCCTTCATCGCACAGTGTATTGCGTACAATAGTTGGCAGGTCACGTTGCAGTGACCTGCCAACTATTGTTTCGGACACATTTGGAATACTTTGTGCATATCCGGTTGCCGCATTACCAAAAGGATATGGATGCTTTGTAGAGGACACAGAGGAGGTTCGGCAGGATGCTGTTTGGTATAGAGGGTGCTAGCTATGAAAAGAGGTTGAGTGGATGAAGTTTTTTTTTTAGAAAGATAGATGCTGAGGTGGAGCCTGATAATATCTCAAAATCATGAGAGGCACAGACGTGGTGGGTAATACAATATTTCTTTTTCACAAATTATGGGACTTAATTGCTGGTGGTCACCAGTTCAAGGTGAAAGAGGAAAAGATTAAGGAAAGTATGCGTGGAAACCTCTTAAGACATAGAATGATGGGTGCCTAGAATATATAGCTAGTGGAGATTGTAGTCGCAGGCACTTTAGCATCATTTAAGGTGTGCCCAGACATATGCATGATTGGGTAGGAAGTAGATTGATATAGATCTTTAGAAGTTAGGTGACAGGTTGAGATAGATGATCAAGATCGGCATAGGCTTGGAGGGCCAGTTCCTGTGCTTAATCTTCTTTGTTCTTTGCTCAATTCATTCTTCCAAACGTTAATGCATGCAGGCCCAACACTTCTCACCCTCTCCTCTTACCGTAGTCCCAGAGATCAGCCTGGTGTCCAACATCATTTCAGAAGTAGATTCGATCGTCAATGATTGTACAATGATCAGCGCCATTTGTGACTCCTCAAATACTAAAGCAGTCCATGTTCATGTGCAGCAAGATCTGTGTAATACCCAGGCTTGAGCTGGCGAGTGGCAAATAACATTCCTGACACACAAGTGTCCATCATTGACTATCACCAATAAAATACATTCCAACCACTGTCCTTTGACATTCAATGTTACCGTAATGAATCCCTCACTATCAACATTCTTGAGCTTGACCAGAAACTCACCATCTAAACAGAATCGCTATAAGAGCAGGCCACAAGCAAGGAATACTGAGGTGAGTAACTCATCTGACTACCTAAGGCCTGTCTATCATTAATAAAGCCGAAGGCAGTAGTGTGATGGAATACTCCTCACTTTCCTGGATGAGTGCAGCTCCAACAACACTTCAAGTTCGACACCATCCAGGAACAAACACGATTAGTTCCACATCTACAAACATCCACTCTCTGCACCACCAACACCAAGTTAAAACAGTATGCTATCTGCAAAATGAACTTTAAAAATTCATCAATGATCCTCAGACAACACTGTCCAAACCCATGAACACTTCCATCTCAAAGGACAAATGTAACAGATACCTAGAAACATCCCACGTTGCAAGTTCCACTCCAAGCCACTCACCATTTAACTTGGAAGTACATAATCGGTTCTTCACTGATACTGGGTAAATATATTGGAATTCTTTACAATGACGTTGTGGGTAAACCTGCAGCACATGGACTGCAGAGATCCAAGAAAGCATATTACCATCTCATTCTCAAGGGCAATTTAGAGACGGGCAAAAGTGGTGGCCAACCAGCCCACACCCACATCCCAGGCAATGCATTCTAATCATCCCTGTCGATCACACCCTACCCTCTGGCTGATGCAAAGTTTCCTCAAATCCACTCTGAAGCTTAGTTCTAGCATTTTAAAATTGGGTCTCTGTTATTGATCTTTCGACAAATGGGAACATCCTCTTCCTATTCCCTCGTGTTCATATTCCACAGAATCTCTTATATGTGTATTAGATGCCCCCTCAAACTTCTCTCCTACAAAGATAGCAACCAGAGCTTATCCAACCTCTCAAAATAAATTAACTGCTCCATCCCAGCAACATCCTGGTGTATCTTTTCTGGAAACCGTCTAACGTAATCATATCCTTCGTACAGTGTGGAGACTGGAACTGTACACAGTACTCCAGCTGTAGCCTCACTACAGTCCTGTACAGCTCCATCATCACCTCCCTGCTTTTTTAATCTATACACCATGATTGATAAAGTTAAGTTTTCCATTTGCCACCTTAACTAATTAACCTTTCATGCTGCCTTCACTGATCTGTGGACGAACACCTAAAAATGCTTCTGTTTCTCTGGGATTTCTGGTCTCCTGCCATTTATTGAGCACTCTCTTGTTTCTCTTCTTCCGAATTGTGTCAGCTCGTATTTATCATAGTTAAATTCTATCAGCCACTAATACTTCTTTGGCATGGTGATTTGGCTTACTAACAGGGAGAGAAGGGACGTCAGAAAATGGCAAGACTACAGCTGATGCGTTGAAGATCTAATACAGTTATTCTTGGATGGTCATGATATGCAAAATGTATAGCCTAGATTGATATGTCTCCTTTCCTGGGGATGATCGTGTCACACTGTTAGAACAGATTCACTAGAGGGCGACAGCACGCTTTTAACTGCTGAGCCTGGGCAAGTTATGACGTTATTCCAACCTCTACCTCAATGTTTCAGCTCAAGCACGGAAAACGGGAACATTTGGCAGAGATTCTAGTCCACTGTAATCCATCCCTGTCACCTATCAGTGGGAACAGGTGCGCTGAGACACCATAATGTCAATTGACAGTGCATCAACAACACATTCATACTGGCCCACAGCACAGAAAACTAGGCCCTTAGGCCTTCTAATGTGTGCCAGTTGAAAACAAGAACATTTCTATTATTTTATTCAGCTATAGGATGAGACATCAATGATGGGCCAGCATTTATCACCTTCCCTAACTGCGCAGATGGCAGGTGAAAGTCAACCACATCACCGAGTGTATGGAGTACATGAATTGAAGATTTCAGTAAAGGGGAGCAGTGAACCAGATGGATATCTTCACGAAGCAACAACAGTTGCTAGGTCACCATTAGACTCATCATTCCAAACTTTTCTCTAGATGAACAATCTATGAATACTACCAATGGGTAATTACCTCTCCAATAATGTAATCACGTTCCAATACGAATTTTCAGCAGCTGGCTCATTGGCTTGCATACCTCGGCATCATAAGTGCATACCAAGTCGAGCATGATCAAATCAGCCATGATGTCATTGAATTATTGAGCTATCTCGATGAGCACTCCCTCTTTAGCGAGAATGTCCTGTGTGAGGAAAGGAGACCAAACCAACACACAATTCTCCAGCGTGAGTCTCACTAAGGCCCCATGAAATTTAATGAAATTTCACGACTTCTGAACTCCTATCTTCTTGCAATGAAGGCCAACATACTATTTGACTTCCTCATGGTATGCTGCAGGTTAGGCTGTGAATAAATGGCTGACTCACAATAAGTACAGAAATTCACAACAGCTTGAATAAGATCATTAGACAGGATAGTGACTGGTTCCGCTTCAGAAGTAAATATTGAAGAAAATATTGAAGCTCTTAAAAAATGTGTAACTATTGGGAGACAACTGCTTGTGGTCTAACCTGACGGTCGCCACACCTCTACATGAGGGGAGAACTTGGGAAGGTGGAACCTGCATGGTATTAATGGCTTGGAGCAAGGAAGTTACTGTTCTGTCGCCAAAACTGACGTAACAATAGGTAGAAAAGCAGATTGTGAAAGGGGTGCAAACACTTTATAGAGAAATGTTGATGGTTTAAGTCAGTGGAGAAATAAAAGTTGTAAATGGTGTATGATGTGCGAAGACGTTCATCTCAGAAGGGGGAACAGAAGAACAGAGTATTATTTAAATGGAGAAAGCTGCAACACAAGGGATTTGCACGAATTTCTGCACGAAACACAGAAAGATAGCATACAGGGGAAGCAGTCAATCAGGAAGGGCAAGTAGAACATTGATCGTTATTTAAAAGGGGTTGGAGTATAAGAGTAGTGAAGTGGGTCTGCAACTGTACAAGGTGCTGGTAAGACCACATTTGTGAGTACTCCTCATCCCATCATTAAAGGAAGGATATTGTTTAATTGGAGGCTGTTCATAAAAGTTTCACTGGGATGATGCTGTTCTGGACGGATTCTCTTCTAAGAAAAGGCTAAAGCAGTTGGAACTCTTCTAACTGGAGTTTAGAAGAATGAGAGATGATATCACATGAAACACATGGGATTCTTAACGGGCTTAACATCGTACATGCTGACAGGGTATTCCCCTCATAGGACAGACCATGACCAATATCACAGAATAATGAAGCATCAATTTAAGAGAAAGATGAGAAAGAAGTTTTTTTTTTCAGGTGTTTGCGAATATTTGGAACTCCTTGTCACAGAGAGCTGTTGGAGAGGGGAGTAGGGATGCAAAATCCTTCTATATACTTAAGGTTGAAAGTGATTAATCCTTGATCGGTACAGGAATCGATGGTGACAGGCAAAGTGCAATAATGTGGAGGTGAAAGTTGTCAGAACAGCCTTGAACCTACTGAATACCAGAGGGGCAGACATGTGGTGCCAAATAGCCGACTCGTCATCCAGCCGCTTATGGCCTTTATTGTGACGTCAGTCTGTAATACAAGCCAGTCATCCAACCAACTGAGCTACCAAACGCCAACAGTCGCAACACAGCAGTGAGGTGAAGATGTGAAGCAGTTGAAAGACTGTTCACAGATGGTGATACATAATAATATGGCAAGGTCAGGCCTGTGATTGATATGGCTTTAAGAGTAACCCAGTAGCTGAGAATCAGCTGGAGACGAATCTCTCCTCAGGGATGCAAGATGACAATTAACAGAAATATTTTCATTTCAGGGATGTGAGGAGAAACAATCTCTGATCATTTTGGTCAGTGGATTGGTCTGTTAAATATTTGCCTCTAACACGGATCTCATTGGCCATAAGACTCCATTGAGTCTCCCAGAGTTCAACAAAGGCAGCATTGTCCCACAATAAAGATGAAAAGGATCTATCATCTCGTTATGCTTTCAAGTGTTCAATACAGAGGTTGCCCAAGGCCGAGTGCCCAAGTCTGAGTTGTCCCACACTGTAGATATTGTATTATTGCAGACTGGGCACACTTTATGCTCTGCGAAATGCTCATATATATATACCTTTGATTGTGTGAATAGATGTGCATATGGCTGTGTGATGGTGTGTGTGTGTGTGCACGCGTGTGTGCGCGCACGTGTGGTTGTCGATGTGCATACTTGTGTGTCTGTGTGAGTCATATGCTACTATGTGTGAGAGAGGGAGTGTGTATGTCTATGTTTGATAACTGGGTGTGTTGTGGGTCTGTGCGTACGCGTGTATGTGCATGACTGGCTGTATTATTCTTCATGCGTTACTGTGCATGTGTGACTTTGCACGTGAAGGTGTGTGCCATTGCATGTCTGTGTGTGTGTGTCAGTGTGTTTTTATCTGTGTGGGTGCCGGTATGTGTGTACATATCAGTGTGGTTGAGTGTGTGTTTATGGGAGTATGTGTGACTCTGTGTCTGCATGTGTCTCCGTGTGTTACTGATTGACTCATAAGATAAATTGATTATGTCCATGTTATTGTTTTTGCAATGATTAACCGCAGTATAGTCTGTGATATCGTATAAGGAGGTTTCATCCTCCAGGCAGCTACTAGTGCGACAGGAAATCAGTAGAGGATGAGAACTGTCCTGTTCTTATTTCTTGGACTGTTGGTGATGGTGCAGCCAGGCACTGCGGATAAAAAAGTAACACTGATTGTTGCATCTCAAGGTGAGTTCATCTCTCCTCAAACAGCCTTTAAAAACTTGCAGAAGGGCAGATTGAGGTCATTCTTCCCTCTGAAGACGAACTAACATTCTATTAGTTTTAGGCTGGCAAGTGCTTAAGCTTATCAATTGATATGTACAATAATTGTTCATGGGACACAGGCGTCACTAGCAAAGACATCTTTTCTTGTCATCCCAGAGGGCATTGAGATGGTAACTACATTATTTTTGAGCCGAGAGTCACATGTAAATCAGACTAGGTAAGGACAGCAGAAATCTGTCCATAAAGGAATTAATGAAGCAGATATTCGTTCCCTTCATTAGACCATTTGAATATGATTCAAATTGCATCATCTGCCATAGTGCAAATTGTTGGGGGCTGTTCTGAAACTAAGCTTGGTGATACTGGATGGCGAGTCCAGTGATATCCCCACGATCCAGTTACGAAGCATTTGACGAACAGTTGCAGACATTACCCACAGCTAAGCAAACCCTGCTTTTTCTACCTTTGCAATAATATAAATACTTTATTTTAAAGACCGTCCTTTAAAATTATCCCACGTCAACTGATATCCACAAATGGCCAATCCTTGATCACAGTGGACGTAGTTACTCAAGTGAGAATGTCTTGTGGTCATTTTATAAATATAGTTTGGTCATCAGTACATGAGGTATCATTTGCCTTTACAAGTCTTGGATAAATCTCATGAGATTAGGTGAAAGTTGCAGCACCAAAGTGTGGACATCAATGGTCTGCTTTTCTTTGTTTTCCAGTTGTAGCTTTAGGCTGCCAAACATCCGGTGCAGTGTGCCGAATTGGAGGATATAATGCTGGTGAAGTGGTGTTGGCTGAGAGCTGCTTATTTCTTTTCCATTGCTGCATACATTACACGCAATTAATTGTGAAAGAATAAATGTGCACCACGGCAAGGAACACCTCAGGCCATTTCTGAAGCTAACGGCAGTTTCTGTACTCTGGGCCTGTCTTGGTTTCGTGTATCCCAATGAGCCCGAACTGATTGCTTTTAAATTGTGAATAAAGCTTTTCACGACATTGCTCACATCCCGTCTTACATAATCCGTTTTCAGATTGCAACCAGTATGTACCGTTTCGTTATCAGAGGACAACGGTCAGAAATAGTAGATACACTGTCATCCCAATCGGTTTCAAACTAGCAAGCTGTACAGAATCACAGTTTGCAGCCAGCACTTCATGTCCGTCTACCATCTTTCTGAAATATAAACATGGAGATAACTGGCAGCCCTTCCAAGAACCATGGTCACTTCCATCTGGAATGACAAAGGTACAGATATATAAGAAGTGAATTAAGATAAATTGAATTAGGTTTATTGTCACTTTTACTCACGAGTTCAAAAGTTAAACATTATATTTCTCCTCAATAAAATGTACACAATCACAGAGATTTCCAGCAGTTCCTTGCACACCCGCTCCAAGCTGCTCACCATCCTGATTTGCCAGTTCCGTCACTGAAGCCTGGTCAAGGTCCTGGAATTCCCTCCCTGATAGTTTATTGAGGGTAGCTCTGCAACGTACAGAATGCAGCAACTTTTCCACCTTTTCAAGGACAATAAGTAGGGCTGGGAAACAATGGGCCATCCAAGTCATTTGAATGAAAAGCAACGAAGGGCTTAGTGAAGATAGTGGTGCAGCAATTTCAGAGAAGGTGATCTGTGGGATGTCATTGTGTCTCCCCTCCCCTGCCTCTGATCTCCTCCCTGTGTTGTTTCCTCCCCCATGCCCTCACCACTGAAGGATTTTCCATCCTTGTGCTCTGATTCACTCTCGAAACCTGACTATTAAAATATTTGGTTGTTACAACTGTTCAGGCATAAATGGAAAAAACAAGAATCCTGATAATGGGGGTGGTGTGTGTGTGTGTGTGTGTGTGTGTGTGTGTGTGTGATGTACCATTCTCCAGCTGACGTTTACTGAACCACGTCCAAGGGTTTTAGGAAGAAAACAGTGGCATTAATGCTCACACTATCTCTCTGTGTCTCTCTCTGCAGTCCCATGACCTAACTTCCCTCCAAACTTTATTGATTTTTCTCTCTTTTCACTTCTCTTTCACTTTATGTCTTTTTTTCCTAATGCTGACATCACACAAGTTGTTTTTTAAATTCACTTTTGTCGGATGTGAGCATTGCTGTGTGGCTAAAGTTTATCACACTCTCCTAGTTGCGCTTGAGATGGTGGCAATCATCTGTCTTCTTGAACCGCTGCAATTTACCTGCTGTGCATGGACCACAATGTCATTAGTAAGGGAATTCCAGGATTCTAACAATGTGACAGTGAAGGAATGGTGGCATATTTAATGATACGTTTGTACGGTATATTCAGGAGGTGACGTTGCCATATATCTGTTGCCCTTGGCCTTCTCGATGGAAGTCGTCGTGGAATTGAAATGGCGAACATGAGGACTGCAGATACTGAAGATCAGAGTCAAGATTAGAATCTTGTTGGAAAAGCACAGCAGGTCAGGCAGCATCCAAGGAGCAGGAAATTCGACGATTCGGGCAAAAACCCTTCATCAGGAATGAGGCTGGGAGCTTCGGGGGTGGAGAGATAAATGGGAGTGTGTGGGGCTGCAGCGAAGGTAGCTGAGAGTGCAATAGGTCGACGGAGGTGGGGGTAAAGGTGATAGTTCAGAGAGGAGAGTGAGTGTATAGGTGAGAAGGAAGATTAACAGGTGGACTGGTCATGTGGGCGGTGCTGAGTTTGAAGTTTGGAACTGGTGAACAGTGGGGGGAGAGGAAATTAGGAAAGTGATGAAGTCCACATAGATGCCCTGGGGTTGAAGGATCCTGAGGTGGAAGATAAGGCGCTCTTCCTCCAGGCGTCTGGTGGTGAGGGTGTGGCGATGGAAGAGGCCCAGGACCTACATGTCCTCCGCTGAGTGGTGGTGGAGGAGAGTTGAAACGTACAGCCACAGTGTGGTGGAGTTGATTGGAGCGGGTTTCCTGAGTTAAAGGACTCTGGCCAGAAACATAGATTGTCGTGCTCCTGCGATGCTGCCTGACATGCTGTGTGTTTCCAGCAACACACTCTCAACTCTGTCAGCACAGAGTTGAGTCAGTTCAGAGGAACAAATGGACAAATGGCCAAGGCAGGGCATATACAAATTATGATGAACAACACCACACAGTTAATTGTCAAAAGAAAAAAAACGTTAAGTGTTGCAAAAAGGACCAAGTGGAAGACAACAGGTACACTGAGAGTACTGGAAACAGGTAAAGGGTTCTGGAGGGTGGGAAGAGGATTGTGGTCTAAAGGTGTGGGCACAGAGGGGAATGTGATGGAAGAAGAGTTCAACATCACGTCATGTCCAAAATTCATTCGGTGGATAAAGTTGAATTGGGATAGAATAATATTGCTAAGAAATTTGCTCTGTACAAAACGATCCACATCAGACAGAGACATTTAATGTTCCGTGATATGTGTTTACAGGCAACAGGCATTAGCAAGGGAAGAAAGAGTTAGTTGCTATTGGCAGAGGAATAAAGAGCAGTCGAACTGCTGTCACCATTTTAACAGTCTGCCCCAGGGGTAAACAAAAGCATAAAACAGATAACAGATCGACACAAGTGCGAGAACAAGTAAGTGTAAACTATTAAGGTAAAGAGCAGCAATACAGGAAGTCGAAGGGGAGGTATGGAGTTAAAATTAAGCTGAACTAGGTATAAGAAAGGATCAAGAAGGTAAGCAGATATCAATGTATCATGTTTAGCAGATCTAGTACCTTGATTTCAATATTAAACAGGTACATAAAAACTGAAGAGATCCATGAAGTAATTCTTAAACAGTGAACCCGCAAGTAGAGAGAAATGCAAAGAACAGGTCATCAAAAAGGATGGTACCATAAATGGTAACTTCAGTTCATCTCTTCAACATGGCTTACAGAACGCTTTGTGAGGCACAGACTCACCGGGGACACCACAAATGCCAAGCATGGGATAGTAAACAAACCCGAAGTGCGACCTTGAATCGAGATGTTAACTTTATCCAGTCATAAACACTGTAAAGAAAGTGAAGGCAGCCAGAGACGCTCCTTCCCATCATTGGATTACTTTCACTCTCACTTTCATTAATTGCAGTGATTTTCTACTGTACTACTTTCAATACTCGCCCAATTCTATTAATGCTCTGATTTCTGATTGTTGTAAAAGTTCTGATTCTGTGCCATACAATTGAAGGGAATCCGTTAATAAGTAGCCAGTGAATCAGCTCACACCTCCCCCTGGAATTGTCAGGCAATAATTCCAGTCAATGAATTGCAATTGATATTAAATCCTTTGAAACAAACAAGTTTTTATACCACCATACATTAGAACTTTGACGTGAATGTTGTAGAGATTTTTGCAAACAAGTATGGAGGGAATTATTCAATAGAAGTTAAGATTTTAAAATAATTTTACAGAGGTAATTGCATCGGATAAAAGGGCTGCACATTTTACCTGTTTAGCAAACATGAAGGCAAGATTTAAACTTACACAGTTGAGCCACCTAACTTCAATGATAATGAACGTTTGAAAGTATTTAACCATCATGGATAAGTCAACGGATAAATAAATATCAAACTATGGATAAGTCTTTGGAAAATGACATCTTGTTTGTATGATCTTATTCTCTATTATAAAAAAGAATCAATCAGTCTTTAGCCAGCTTATTATCAATAACATCTCTGCTGCTGTCCCTCCTTCACATAGTGCCAAACAGCGATCTATACTGGACCCAATCAACATCGAAGTTGTCACTTTTGTGGTGCCATCTTTTTCTGCTAGGTCGATTCTTCTGTGCCACCACCTGAGCGTCACTCATGCTAGACACGCCAATGCCATTTGGCCCACCTCATCAATGTCACTGTGATGCTCATTGTACTCCCGTTTGCTACCATTAGCACTGGACCCACAATTAGTCGCAATTAGCATTCATCACTGTATCTACCTTGAAGATGTCGCCTCTGCCCCTGTATCCACCGCTGATTTTGATGCAACGTGTCGTGCTTAGCTGGGAATGTAAATAAGGCCACCACGAGTTCCATTCTGGGCTCACTCAAGTCGAAGCTGGAATCCCTCGCTGATAACGTCCATGCTCAAGACAGTAGATAAGTAAAGGAAAAGAGCAGAAGAAAAACAAGAGAGAAAGAAAGAAAAGAAAAACTATTGGAGTGGATAAGCCTCGGCTGAGAAGCCCTACTCCACTGTCATATTTTCCAAAACCACCCCTCAGGATTTTATATGTTTCAGTTATGTCACCTCTGATCCTCCTAAACTCTGAGGAATACAGGCCTAACCTCTCCAACCTATTCTCATAAACCAATCCGCACATTGCATTTGGACAGGGTGAGCTTGTGGTATTTCCCCGTGTGTGATGTGGCAACGTTGGTGGTTATGAAAGGAGTTTTATGTACGATGCCAGAGCATATTATTGTCATCAGTACTTTTCTAGTGATTGCCTAATACATAATGTGCATAGTGTTACAAACAATTGCAGCTTTGATCACGTTTGGAGCTTAAATCTAGGTACTGTGCTTAGATTGAATGAAATCCCCTCTCTTCACGCTGTAGTTAAACTTGTTGCTCCTCTCTGGACGCTGTGTTCAAACTGTTCCAACTACCTGTTGTCAATGGTCTCTCTATAATTACTGTCTGCTTTGCTGGTATCCTGTTTAGAACGAAACTATTCACCACACTGTGCACACCTTTTAAACTGGCTGTGACATCCAGGGAATGAAGCCTCTCTAGTCAGGCTATCTGTCGAATACTGTAAATATATTTAACTCAGGAAAAATAGTCTGCCATTGAACCTAAGTGAAAGAAGATCCACTTGGCTGGTGGTTGGTATGGAGGGAAGTTGAGCACAGGGTCTGAGCCATTGAAATGTGAAAGAAAGGGAAGTTACTTGTTTTAAAATGCAAAGTTGCTCAAAAATATAACGGGTAGATGCAGAAAGATTGTTTCCCCTTGTCAGATTATTAGGAGTGTAGGGGCAATTGGCAGAATATGTGGTTGCACATATAAGACAGAGGTGCGAGTATTGTATTTCAAAGGGTTCTAAATCCATGAAATTCTACAGTGCAGAGGCTGTTAAAGCTTCGTCATTCGGTAAGTTCAAGAAATGTAATAATTTCCTTTTGGGTAATGAGGAATTTAAACGTCAAGAATAAAAAGCAGTAAAGTGCAATTAAGGATTGTTAGAAAAAACAGAATGTCAATTATTGAGAAGCAGACTTGTTAAGGTGATGAGGTTCGTTTTTCTCATGTGGCTTTTTTTAATGAACGGAACTTATGGTGTCCAACAATGCCTATTGTTTGGACTATTCACAGATGTGTCTGAATGATGTAGAGGAGGTAATCATTTCTGAAACTTAGATCGAGCAGGAAATCAAGGTGAAAGGGATCAGAAATGCTTAGAATAAAGTGGGAGAAATGATCGGAATGATCAGAATGATCAGAACAAGATCAGAAATGAGACAATGATGTGGGAGAAAAAGTATTCTGGTACAAGTCTTGAAAGTTCAAACTTAGGGAGAAAGAGGCTTTGTTGGACTCAGCTGACCTTCGTTCACAGGAAGGGTCTGGCGATTGTAGGCCCTACTGGCCGCCTGGTGCCGTCTGAACCGATTTCAGGTCCTTCTGGTGTCAACTTTCGTTTACCTATTCCCCCTTTGTCTGTCCGTTGCCTTCGGCCCATCACAATGGATGCCATGATGGAGTGACGTCTCCATCATTTTATACTTTCCTCAAAACTCTGGATCGCCAAAATGAGGAAAGGACACTTCTGCAGAATGGGATGGACAATATGAGTAGACCGGAAGTAATAACCTCAAATGAAAGAAGATTGGATTGAACGGCAACGTTTGCTCATGTCATTTTTCTAGTGAGCATTGTGGCTTGCGTCTGTGATGCAGGACATGCATTGCCGCCTAGTATTGTCGGGGCAATGACTGCCACTTCACCATCTGCTGCGAAACCCTGCAATTAAACATCGAAATAGTCACAAACATTGAGCTGTGAGACGTTAATGTTATAAAATTAAACATCACCCGTGAAGTGTATCGAAGTCCATTAAATGATTGTGCTTCTTCATCACTTGCATATCCCTCTGTCATTATTAGAAGTCGTTGAGTGACACAGATTTACCTACAGACTGTCAAACACATGCTGTATGACCCATTGCATACCCAGTGAGACCGTGACTTTCAGCAATCTGCTGGATTGTTTGGTATGCCTCACACATGCAGTCTCTCCTTTATCTCACTCTGCTGGGCACTGTTATAATGACACACATACAAAAAACCCCAGAAAAATCACAATCATGCATCCACATAAACATACAGTCTCACCTTCATCTCCTGTTGTGGAACAGAGTGAATATCACATATTCACAGCCTCACCTCTATACTGATAACTCGACACTGCAGAAGTCTATAATCCCACACCTTGAGGAACAGGGTGATCAACATGTTCGGATGTTGATCCATTCCCTCTGGAGGACTGTCTCATCAATGAGTTTGGGGTATGATCTATCCACCTGGAGTACCAGGAAACAGATGCAGGAGAGCAGCAGCATGCCACGATGGATTAACTCAGGCTGGAGTAAATGGAAGCACCTTTGTCGATTTATATTGCCCATTCATTCCATCTTTCAATATCTCTTATCTTTGCCAATGCCAGAATAGCAAACGATGTACGTGAAGTTAGAATTGGAGAAGGCCAAAAAAGACACGTAAGGATGTAAACATTATGGCATATTGAAGACGCAGCTGTAATTGTAATGTATGAAGAATATTACAGGTGTAGCAAAAAATTCTCGATTGAGGATGGTATAAGATGGCATGGGCTGCAGGAGTTGGAGAGGGCGGAGAGATACGAGGTTTTGTGAGTCCGAAATCTGACAATCATTGTGAGTAGTGCAGGAAAAGAACAAGTAACAGAGACAGATCCTTAGATTTCTGCAGTGTCGAGTTCTCAGTATAAAGGTGAGGCTGTGAATATGTGATATTTATTCTGTTCCACAACAGGAGATGAAGATGAGACTGTATGTTTATGTGGATGCATGATTGTGATTTTTCTGGGTTTTTTTTTGTATGTGTGTCATTATAGCAGTGCCCAGCAGAGCGAGATAAAGGAGAGACTGCATGTGTGAGGCATACCAAACAATCCAAAAGATTGCTGAAAGTCACGGTCTCACTGGGTATGCAATGGGTCACGGCACTGTATTTGACAGTCTGTAGGTAAATCTGTGTCACTCAACGACTTCTAATAATGACAGAGGGATATGCAAGTGATGAAAAAGCACAATAAATTAATGGACTTCGATATACTTCACGGGTGATGTTTAATTTTATAACATTAACGTCTCACAGCTCAATATTTGTGACTATTTCGATGTATACTTGCAGGGTTTCGCAGCAGATGGTGAAGTGGCAGCCATTGCCCCGATATCAATGAGGAGATGCAAAAGTGGAGGAAAAGAGATGATATGCAGAAGTAGATGAACTTCTTCCATATTTGTTATTCAGGGAAGTCCTATGTTGCCGTGCTCCTTTGTACAGTTTCTGTTTGTGCAAAATAGTGGCATGTTCTGATTCTGAGACATTTATCTCCATTAATTAAACAAAGATGAGCTGTTCAAAGAGGGGTTATATCCGAAACGTTGACTTCTCCCACCTTGTGGTGATGTCTGACTCACTGTGTTTTTCCAGCGTCCTGCTTGTCTACAGGAGCCAGGAGCCGAGAATATTTATGTATTTATTTCCTGGTATAAAGTGAATGGATTGAAAGAAACTGAGAAATCAGAGGCAGGAATTTAGAAACAGCAGACTCTCAATCTCAGTTTAATTATTGAATTCAAATGTCACCATCTGAATTGTGAGATTCGATCACTTGAGAGTGTTTTGTTGACTTTATGGATGAATAACAATTGGATAAAAATGAAAATAACAATAGTTTATTAATTAATAATCTATCAATAACACGCTGAGGCCCATTGTCTTCCCCTTCACCAACTCAAGAAAGTCTATTCTGAATTTTCCTCATTCAGGGTAATGTCCAAGGCTCAACAATTTTCAGCTGCTTCATCAATGACCCTCCCTGTCATGAGGTCAGAAGTGGGTATGTTCGCCAATGATTGCACGATGTTCAGCATGCTACACAACTCCTCAGATACTGAAGCAGTCCGTGCTCAAATACAACAAGATCCAAGCTTGGGCCGCAAGAGGCGAGTAACATTCACACCACACAAATTCCAGACAATGACCATCACCAATTAGAGACACTCTAACCATCGCTCCGCGACTTTCAACGGTGTTACCATCACGAAATCCCCCATTGTCAACATCCTTGGAGATATTATTGACCAGAAACTCAACTGGACTTACCACATAAAAACAGTGGCTACATGAACAGGTCAGAGACCAGGGAGACTGCAGCAACTAACTCGCCTCCTGACACCCCTACGTCCATCCACTATTTGCACGGTGTAAGTCAGCAGTGTGATGGAATAGCCCCACTCGCCTGGATGGGTGCAGCACCAACAAATCTCAGGAAGCTTGACACCATCCAGGACAAAGCAACCTGCTTAACTGGCACCACGTCTATATTCAATCCATTCACCACCATCGATCAGTAGCAGCAGTGCCTATTATCTACAAGATGCAGTGCAGAAATGCACCAAAGATCCTTAGACAGCACCTTCCAATCCCGCGAGCTCTTCCATCTAGAAGGACAAGACCAGCAGATACTTAGGAACACTACCACCTGCAAGTTCTCCTCCAAGCCACTCGCCACCCTGATTTGCAAATATGTTGTCATTCTTTCAAAGTCGTTGGATCAAAATCCTGAAATTCCCTTCCTAATGGTATTATGGGTCAAACCACAGCAAGTCGATTGCAGTGATTCATAAAAGCAGCTCCCCAACACCTTATCAAGGGCAATTACAGATGGGCTGTCAATGCTCGCCAGTCAGCGAATCCGAAGTCTCACAAATGAATTTTTAAACTCACAAAAACCAACAAATGCAATCTAGCCAATTTTTGTCCAGTATGTCAACTTCTCGATCATAAGTAAAGTGATGTAAATTGTTATCAACAGTGCCATCAAGCAGCACATACTCAACAATAACCTGCTCAGTAACGCCCAGTTTGGATTCCAAAAGAATCGTTCAGCTTACGACTTCATTACAACCTTGGTTCAAACGTCGTGGAAAGCGTTAAATTTCAGAGGTGATGTGAGACCTACAGGCCTTGAAATCAAGACTGCAATTGGATGAGTCAAGATGCTCTAAGAAAACTGGAATCAAAGGGTATCAGAAGGAAAGTTCTTTGCTGTTTGGAGTAATATCTGACACATACGAAGACCGTTTTGGTTTTTGGAGGTCAATTATCTCACATCCAAAACATCTCTCCGGGACTTCTACAGGGTAGTGTCCTCGGTCCATCTTCACTAATGACCTTGCCTCTGCACTAACGTCAGAACTGAGGTTGTTCACGGATGATTACACAATGTTCAGCATCATTCTCGATTCCTCAGGTTCTCAATCAGTCCATGTTCAAAAGCAACAAGTTCTGGACAGTATCCAACCTTGGGTTGACAAATGACAAATGTCATACTATCATAATCATCAGTAAAAGGCCATCTAACCACCACCATCCCTAGTCCCCTCCCCTTCAAATTAAATAGCATTACCATTACTGATTCCCCCACCATCAGCAACCTCATTCTTACTATTGACCAGAAACTCAACTGGGCTCGCTACATAAACACAATGGCTACAAAAGAAGGTAAGTGCAGCGAGTAACTCACCTCCTCATCTCCAAGGCTTACCCACAATCGACATGGTAAAATTCAAGAATGTCATGGAATATTCCCCACTTGCCTGAATCGGTGCACTCCAACGCCACTCAGGACCATTCAGGACAAAGCCACCCGCTTGATGAACACCACATCAACAAGATGTGTATTATCTAAAAGATGCAGAACCGAAATTCACAAAAAGATGCTCATACAGTAGTTTCCAAATCCATGATCCTAAACGACAAGAGTAGCAGATAAATGGGAACACCACTTCCTGCAAGTACCCGTCCAAACGTTCACAATACAAACTTGGGAATATATCACTGTTGCGTCACTTGTCACTGAGTCAATATCCTGGATTTCACTCCATAAGATCATTGTGGGTGAACTCACAGGAGGTGGACAGCAACTCTTCAAGATGGCAGTTCATTGCCCTCATCTCAAGGACCAACAGGGATGGGCAATAAATGCTGCGCCACTCAATCCAACAAAAATCCTAAAAAGACTTCGTGGCACGTGGGCATTAGGAATTTATGACAGAGTGAGACAGACAGAAAGAAAATGATAAAACGTCGAGGCAAATAAGTTTGAAGACAGCAGAGAGAGATATAGAGAGAAGGAGAGAGACTTACTGTCTTGTGCTTCCTTGCTAATATCCGTGGACGTGGTTCAATAAGCATCAGCTCGACAATTGTACATTCCTTAGTCATCGTCAGGACACTTAATTCTTCCATTCATGTTCGAACACTGGTAACAACAAATAGTTTTACAGTCCGGTCTCGAGAGGGGAGAAGGGCACAAAGATGGGAAATCCTTCAGTGAAGGGGTGGACGGGGGCAATAAGACTGGGAGGCAGTCAGAGGGCAAGGTAGTGGTGTTGACACAAGGGCATCTCACAGATCAGCTTCTCTGAAACCAGAGCTCCGCTCTCTTCAACAACCTTTCATTGTTATCATACATGCTTCATGGGCGGCTGTGGCTAGGATAGCATTTGTCACCCATTACTCGTTTTTGCTCTACAGAAATTCGGGTGAAGGAGGGGATTTGAACTCCTTCTTGAGCCGCTGCGGTCTGTGTATTGTGAAGAGGCACACTATAAACTCTCATCGACGAAATTCCACGATTTTGACTCCACTACAGTGAAGAATAGTCGATACACTTCCAAGTCAAGGTGATGAGTGGCTCTTGGAGAGGGATTTCCAAGGAAGTACTTTGTGTTTCTTTCTTTTTGTACGTTTTAGAAAGAAGGAATATAATGTTTAAGTTTTTAACTCATGCACGTCCATGCGACAATATATCTAATTCAATTCAATTGTCATATATCTTCCACCCATGTCCTTCTGGATGGAAGTCATTATGGTATTGGTAGGTGTTACCTGTTAACCCCTGGTTCCTACTTCCGAGACATAGTAGAGGGGCATTGACTCGAAACTGCGACTCTAAGAAGCTAGTCAGGTGATTGGGTCTGTGCCATTTCTGGCAATTGCAGCCTGATTACAATATGTTGCACAACATTTGCCATCTGAAATCAATTAACTATTTAAGGAAAATACGGAATATGAACAATGTAGTGAACAGATCTATTCACAATTCAAAACCAGTGGGTGAGGGCTCATGAAGATGTGCAATATCAGTAGAGACCCAGACTACAGAAACTGCAGTTAACTTCATGCATGGCCTGAGTTGCTCCTAGCTATGGCACACATTTACTCTTTCACAGTTCAATGGGTGTAACGTATGCAGCAATAGAAAAGAAATAAGCACCTCTTCTAGAACTCCAATTCACCAGCGTGACATCCTATAATTCTGCACATCCCTCCGACTCTTTTGGCAGCCATTGGATATAACTGGAAAACAAAGGCAAGGGGTTCATGGACCGCGACAGTCATTGGCTGCAACTTTCACATAATCTCAGAAGATTTATCCATGAACTGTGGATTCAAATGTTGTCTCAGCTACTGATGAGTAAACTGCATATAATGAACAGAGGACATCCCCAGGCGGGTAAATCTATCGATTGCAGCTATGATGCGAACGCAGGTGGATATCCTTTGACATGGGGTGTTTTAATGGACACAATATGCTGGTTAGTTATACAGGGAAAATTTGTCACAGAACATTTGAGAACTGAAGTGGGGTCGTTCACTCATGGGAAATGTCTGCAACTCTTCACCAAATACATAGTGACACGATATGGACTTTTAGAACTATCAATGGACTCGCTATCCAGGAGGACCCAGCTCATGTTCTGAGGAGATTCCATTGAATTCCACCTTTGTAAATGGTGAAATTTGAAACATATTCAAATAGTCTAATGAAGGAAAGGAATATATACTTGACTAATGTCCATTAGCGAGGGTTTACCTCTGTCCTTACCTGGTCTGATTTATGTCTGACTCCAGACTCCAAGCAATGTGTTTCATTCCTAAATGCCAACCGGCAAAATGGTATGGCAATAAAAGTTGACTTTGCCAGCGACAGCTGCGTCCCAAGAATGATTACTATTCATTTAAAATGATGATTTGAGGTACTTGTCAGCCGAAAGCTAACAGAATGGAATTTGGTCTTCAGAAGAATGAATGATGTCAACCTGCCCTTCTGAAAGTTTACAACGGTTACTTGAGGAAATATGGAATCACTTGGAGAGGCAAGAATTAATGTTACTCCTTCATCGACAGTGCCGGGCTGCATCATCATCAAGAGCTCAAGAACTAAGAACAGGGCGGTTCTCATGCTTCCCTGATTTTCTGCTACACTCGAAGCTATCTAGAGGATGAAAGCTCCTGACAAGATAACGCAGACGATCCTGTGATTAATAATTGCAAAATCCACAACATGGACAAAATCCAATAATGCGTATGTGAAGGGGCCATTTCGCTTATGATTCAAGCAGTAACACACTTAGACTCTCACAGATGCAGTGTCGCACCCACCCACCCACAAACAAACACTCAAAGGCACACTGACATGCACATACATAGAGAAATTCACACACAAAAACACATGACCACACACAATCACATGCACAAATATGCACACACACTAATGTGCAATGACAAGAACAAAGAACAAAGAAAATTACAGTCTTTCGGCCCTCCAAGCCTTCTCCGATTCAGATCTTCTATTTAAACCTGTCACCTATTTTCTAAGGGTATGTATCCCTCCCCTCACTGCCTTTCAAGTATCTGTCTAGATACATCTTAAATGACGCTATCGTGCCCGCCTCTACCACCTCCACTGACAGCATGTTCCAGGCACTCACCGCTCTCTGTGCTAAAAAATTCCATCGATATCTTCCGTAACTATTTCCCCACATACTTTGAACTCGTGACCCCTCGTAATTGAATGCCCCACTGTGGGAAAAAAGCTTCTTGCTATCCACCCTGCCAATATTTCTCATGACGTACTAGACCTCAATCCGATCCCCTCTCAACCTTGATCTTTCTAATGAAGATAATCGTAATCTATTCAACCTCTCTCTATAGCTAGCATCGTCCATACCAGGCAACAGTCCAGTGAACCACATCTATAAAGCATCTACATCCTTCTGGGAATGTGGCGACCAGAATTGCACGCAGTATTCCAAATATGCCCGAACCAAAGTTTGATACAACTGTAACATGACTTGCCAACTCTTGTACTCAATACAACGTCCAATGAAGGAAAGCATGCCGTATGCCTTCTTGACCACTCTATTGGCCTGCGTTGCCACAGTCAGGGAAGAATGGAACTGAACACCCAGATCTCTCTGCACATCAATCTTCTCCGGGGCTTTTCCATTTACTGTACAGTTCACCCTTGAATTGGATCTGCCAAAATGCATCACCTCGCATTTGCCTGGACTGATCTCCACCTGCCATGTCTCCGCCTAACTCTATAATCTGACGATGTTCTTCACTATCTTCTACTCCACTAATCTTAGTGTCATCTGCAGACTTGCTAATCAGACCACCTATACACTCTTTCAGGTCATTTATGTATATCACAAACAACAGTGTTCCCATCAGGGAGCCCTGTGGAACACCAATGATCACTGTATCCATTTTGAGAAACTCTCTCCTACTATTACTCACTAACCCCTATTGCCCAGCCAGTTCTTTATCAGGGCGAGTACACCCTGGACCCGATGCGACTTCACCTTCTCCATCAGCGTACCATGGGAAACGTTATCAAATACCCGACTAAAGTCCATGAATATGACAACTACAGCCCTTCTGTCATCAATTAATTCTGTCACTTCCTCAAATAATTCTATGAAGTTGATGAGACATGACCTTCATACATTTACATACACGAAATCTCGCATGTGCAGTAACACACGCAGACTCACGCAGCCAGTCATACACATGTGCTCAAACGCACACACACACACATTCACACACACGCACAGACACAGACACTCACAGAATTTTATACTCACACACACAAAGGCACACAGGCTCAGTGTTACACAAACAGCAAAATACACAGACTCACACAGGCACATAAATATCAGTTAAACGACCAGAAAGAACCATATAAACACTCATTGTTACACAAACAGTCGAATACACGCCCACCCAGGCAAATGCAGACTTCCACACACCCAGAATCGCAGACATATCTGCATAGGCACACACAAACACTCTGACGCATTCTCATACAGGCACCATAAATAAACACACAGGAGTAAGACACAAACACATGCTGAAACTCACCTAAACTCACACACAAAGAGACGGTCTGACACAATGGAGACAATGTTGGATAACTCATATTTGGGTTTTCAGCAGCATGAAGCTGCTGGGTTGCCTGTAACAATGCAATGGTAACTGTGTGGGATGGCTGATAATTGGATGCATAGTGGTGTTGTCTAAGGTTAAACAATAATGACAGTACGGTGAAATAACCAATATATGAAAACTCAGCAGTGTGAAAAGAGTTCTGTCCACAGTAATACATATCTGTATTGTGGAATAACTGAGATTTGGACGTTCGGCTGTGTGCAGCCTGTGAATGGAACATTCAAACACAATGAGATATTCGATATTTTCCAGTCTTTGCGGTGAGACAACACAGCCTTTGGTGATCTCTGAGAGACTGAATGGAGCATTATCACCGGCGAGATCCGCGTTAGAGGCAAACATTTATCGGAGTAATCCACTGTCCACAATGATCAGACATTGTTTCCCCTCACTTCGCTGAAATGGAAGTACTTCCGTAAATTGTATACACTCCCGGAGTTTAGCCCACTCTTCTTTCCCTAAGGAGAAATTGGTCTTTAGCTGATTCTCACCTACAAAGAGCTAACAACAACAGGAAAGTTACTGAGCGCTCTTGTGGTGTTGTGCAAAAGTTCCTATGTCTCATCTAGAAAGTCTGGCTTCATATGCAACTTCTCCTATTCAGATTTGGAAAGCACAAAACCAACTTCAAAATAGCAGCAATATTTTGATCAGAATTACGAATTGTTGCTGCTTCTCCAGGCCACTATTAGCTTTAGGGAAAGCAGCAATATTCTTTGTTTTAATCCACTGCAATTCTGCAGGGAATGATCTGTTTAGATTTTTGAAAGAGATTGTGAGTTTATGCCTTTCTACAAATGTTCCGCGGTGTCTTTTCTTACCGGTGACATATGTACTTCTAACTTTGCATTGCATGACGAAGTGAGTTGCCAGCTTCCCTTCATGCAGCAGGATACAGTTAAACAGTCTTGAAAGCAATTTTCCTCATTCTCAAGCTCAGCCGCCTCCCAGTTTCCATCACTTTATCTAAACTGTTGACGAACCTCCACCAACCTCAAACATTTCTTGGAAACATATCTTGAGATTTACTCCCAGTGCTCTGGCACCAATAAATACTTTCGACTATAACCTGTTGCTCACTTTAGGATTTGACTGTGCATATATTGGCTACCTTCTGTCTCCAATTAAAGCAGTGAGCGCATCCGTTAGTCATTTCAGGTCTTTCGAATATTCTGAGAATTCCTGGCATCCTAGCAAGGTTAGATCTTATGGAATACAGGGAGAACTGGCCATTTGGATACAGAATTGGCTCAAAGGTGGAAGACAGAGCGTGGTGATGGATGGTTGATATTCAGACTGGAGGGCTGTGACTACTGGAGTACCACAAGGATCGGTGCTGGGTACACTACAATTCGTCATTTATATGAATGACTTGGGTGTGAGTATACAAGTTATAGTTAATTGTTTGTAAGTTTTCAGATGATACCAAAATTGGTGGTGCAGTGGACAGAAAAGAAGGTTACCTTAGATTATAACGGCATCTTGATCAGATTGGCAAATGGGCTGACAAGTGGCAGATGGGGTTTAATTTAGATAAATGCTACCTGTCGCATTTTTGGAAAGCAAATATTTGCAGGACTTATACACTAAATGCTAAGGTCCTAGGAAGAGCCGCTGAACAAAGAGACCTTGCAGTACAGGTCCATAGCTCCTTGAAAATGGAGTCCCAGGTAGATGTGATCATGAAGAAAGCGTTTGGTATGTTTTCCTTTTTATGGTCAGTGTACTGAATACAAGAGTTGGGAAGTCATGTTGCAGTTGTACAGGTCATTGGTTTGGCCGCTGTTGGAATACTGCGTGCAGTTATATTCTCCTTCCTATCAGAAAGATGGTGTGAAACTTGAAAGGGTTCAGAAAAATTTGCTATAATGTTTCCAGGGTAGGAGGATTTGAGCTCTAGGGAGAGTTGAATAGGCTGGGGCTTTTTTTCCCCAGTGTCAGAGACTGAGGGGTGACCTTGTAGAGATTTATAAAATCATGATGGCATGGATAGGATAAATAGGCAAAGTCTTTTCCCTGGGGTGGGGGAAGTCAGAACTAGAGGGCAAAGGTTTAGGGTGCGAGAGCAAAGATATAACAGAGATATAAGGGACAACTTCTTCACGCAGAGGATGGTATATACATGGAATGAGTTGCCAGAGGAAGTGATGGAGGCCAGTACGATTGCAGCATTTAAAATGCATCTGGATGGGTCTGTGAATAGGAAGGGTTGGGAGGGATATGGGCCAGGTACTGACAGGTGGGACTCGATTGGATTGGGATATCTGGTCGGCATGGATGAGTTGGAACAAAGATCTGTTTGTGTGCTCTACATTGGTATGACTGTGTGACTCTATGATCCTGGAAGGTGCCAGTTATTTATTTTAATTCTTTACTTTTCCTGTTTTGACCACTTCCCAGCTACTTACCCTGATCTGTTCTCTCTGTCTTCCTGCTTGTCTTAGGGTGAGAGGGGAAAGATATAAAGGAGACCTAAGGGACAACTTTTTCACGCAGAGGATGGTACGTGTATGGAATGAGCTGCCAGAGGATGTGGTGGAGGCTGGTACAATTGCAACATTTAAGAGGCATTTGGATGGGTATATGAATAGGAAGGGTTTGGAGTGATATGGGCCGGGTGCTGGCAGGTGGGACTAGATTGGGTTGGGATATCTGGTCAGCATGGACGGGTTGGACCGAAGGGTCTGTTTCCATGCTGTGCATCTCTATGACTCTATAACTCCAACTCACCGCCCAAGTTGGCAGGATGGCTGGTTTGTAATACAGAGTGACGTCAACTCTGGGAAAAATCGTAAGTGATGAGACAAGAAATCGGCCATTTTGCCCAACAAACCTGCTCTGGTATTTAACAGGATCAGTGCTGTTACAATATTCAGCGCACTCACTTTTCTGCCCTTTCTCTGTACCCCTTTTATTCCTTGACTGATGAAGAATCAATGTCAAACTTAAATATAGACAAGGATTCAGCCCTCTTCCCCAACAACTCTGTGACAAGCAAGTGATAATATTCACAATCCTCTGAGAGAAAAGACTCCTCTTCGTTTGATGCTTACATTGGTACCTATAAATTTGTGACTTTGCATCTTTGTACTCGCTTCCCACATGGGATGTCCCATCGGTCAAAAACGTGAGATAGATGGAACCTGTCCTCTGAAAGAGAATAAAAGTCCTGTCTTGTATTTTGTTCATCCTGATTTCTTTTTCGCTGTAGCATTTCACTATGATGCCAGAGAACGATTATGGAAACACTTTGAGATGCAAAACTGCTTTCCTAACGTCTTCGGGAACAGAAACTCATTGACGGTTGCAGACAAAATACGGAAAGCAAAAAACACAAATCCTCAGAGTGACTTAGGACTCAGGAAAATTGAGCACCCAAAATGCATGGAGCTCAACACTCAGCGACTTACTTTTACATTCCTCACTGTGATTGCTCTGAATGCGGTGAAATTAAAGGAAATTATGTACGTGAAATTGTTTGAACGTGTTCTTCTTCCCTTTGTTAGATAATGTTGTTAACAGGCACTTCGGGAAACTCTGACCTGTTGAGGAACGAAGTAAGCAGGATTAAAGATAGATTTGTTCATCACATAGGGAAGATGGTAAAAGGAGAAGTTGTTATTGTTATTCAAGGACAGTATTGCGGTGGCAGAAAATATTTTTGAGAACTCGTCTAATGAGGTAGTGTGGGCTGAGGTTAGAAACAGGAAAGGAGCCATGACTCTGATGGGGGTTTTCTAATGGCTTCCAAAAAGTTCCAACGATGTAGAGGAAAAGATAGCAGGGATCATTTTGGATAGGCGTGACAGTAACTGGGTAGTTGTTATGGGGCTCTTTAACTTTCCAAATATTGACTGGAAATACTATAGCTCGAGTATTTAGTTGATCTGTTTTTGTTCAATGTGTGCAGGATGGTTTCCTGACACAGTTTGTAGGCAGACCATCAAGGGCGACGCCACATTGGATTTGGAATTGAGTATTGAAACTGGCCAGGTTATAGATTTGAAGATACGTGAGCTCTTTAGTGATAATGACCACAAATCGATCATGTTCACATTAGCGATGGAAATGAATAGGTAAATAACGCAGGGCAAGAGGTACAGCTAGTGGAACGCCAATTGGGATGCGATTAGGCAAATTTAGGTTGTATAAGATAGGGAAGGAAATTGTAGGGAATCAGCACAACTTAAATGTGGAGCTAATTCAAGGAACAGCAACTGAGTGTTCTTGATACGTATTGTACCCCTCAGGCAGAGAGAGTGTAGTAGACCGAGGGAACCATGGTTTACCAGAGAAGTTGAATTTCTTGTCAAGAGGAAGAAGGCTTATGTCAGGATGAGACGTGAAGGCTCACTTACGGCGTTTGTGTTACAAATTAGCTACAAAAGACCGAAAGAGTGAGCTATGAAGACTCAGGAGGGGACATACGAAGTCGTTGGCAGAAAGGATCAAGTAAATCCCTGAAACTTTCTACAGCTATATCAGGAATTTAAAAAAAGACGAGAGAGAGATTAGGGCTAAAAGATAGGGAAAGTGCTAAATGAATATGTTTCCTCAGTGTTCACATTGGAAAAAAAGAAAATGTTGTCGAGAAGAATACTGAGACACAAGCTATTAGACGAAACGGGATTCAAATTCACAAAGAGGCCGTGTTAGCAATTCTTAACAGTGTGGAAATAGATAAGTCCCGTGGGCCAGATGGGATTTATCTTGTGATTCGGTGGGAAACCAGGGAGGAGATTGCAGAGCCTATATATTTGATCTTTATGTCGTCATTGTCTCCAGGAATACTGTCAAAGCACTGGAGGATACCAAATATGCCCCTCCACCTTGTTCTAGAAGGGGAAGAGAGACAACGCTGGTAATTATAGACCAGTGAGCCTTACTTCGGTTGTGGGCAATGTGTTGGAAAAGGTTATAAGAAATAGGACTTAAAATCATCTCGAGAGGAATAAGTGGATTAGAAATAGTCAACACAGTTTTGTAAAGGGTAGGTCATGCCCCACAAACATTATTGAGTTATTTGAGTGGGTGACAAACAGGTGGATGAGGGTAAAGAAGTTTATGTGGTGTATATGGTTTTCAGTAAGGCGATAGCTAAGGTTCCTCCACGGTAGGCTATTGTACAAAATACGTAGGCATGGGATTGAGGGTGATCTAGCAGCTTGGATCAGAAATTGGCTCGCTTAAAGAAGGTGGTGGTTGAGGGGAAATGTTCATTCTGGAGGTCGGTTACTATTGATATGGCAAAGAGCCATTTTGGGAGACTGCTGTTTGTCATTTTTATAAATGATCGAGATGATTAGAAGGATGGGTTAGTAAATTTGCGGACGGCACTAAGGTCGGTGGAGTTGTGAATAGAGCTAAAGCATTTTGCAGGTTACAGAGGGTCATAGACAAGATGCAGAGCTGGGCTGATAGGTGGCACATGGAAATTAATGCCTAAACGTGTGAGGTGATTCACTTGGGAAGAAGTAACAGGAATAGAGTACTGAGTTAACGGTAAAATTCTTGATAGTGTATAAGAGCAGAGAGATCTCGGTGTTCGTGTATACAGATTCCACAAAGTTGCCACCTAGGTGGATGGGGTTGTTAAGCAGGCATACAGTGTGTTATCTGTTACTGGTAGAGGGATTGAGTTTCGGAGCCACGAGGCAATGTTGCAGCTGTAGAAAACTCTGGTCTGATCGCACTTTGAGTATTTTGTCCATTCCTACTCACTGCGTTATAGGAAAGGTATCGAAGCTTTGGAAAGGATTCAGAGCAGATTACTAGGATGTTGCCTGGTATAGAGGGAAGGTCTTATGAGGAATGGCTGAGGGACTTGAGGCTGTTTTCGTTAGAGAGAAGAAGTTTGAAAGGTGACTTAATTGAGACATATAAGATAATCAGAGAGTTAGATACGTTGGACAGTGAGAGCCCTTCTCGCCAATAGTGATAGCAAGCAGAAGCATAACTTTAAATTGAGGGGTGATAGATAAAGGGCAGCTATCAGAGGTACTTCCTTTACTCAGAGCGTAGTATGGTCGTAGAACTCACTGCCTGCAACAGTATTTGACTCGCCAACTTTAAGGACATTTAAATGGTCATTGGATAGCGCCTGTATTGTGCTGTAATGTTCTATGTTCAATGGAGAAGATTCGATTTGATTCTGAAGATGCAGTATAGATTTATAATTCAAAATCTAGATAAACTAACTTGGTGAAGTGTTTTGAATCGATACCATAGAGCTTTGATGAGAGGAACGCAATCGACATTGTGCAAGGGGGCTTTCAAAAAAGAAGCCACACATCAGACCTGTGAGCAAAGTCAGAGGTGGAACAAAATGGACAGCCGTGATGCCGATGCCAAATTGACTGAATTATAGAAAAGAAATAAATGTTTTCTTGGTACTTTGGGAGCTGGAGGACTGGAAGATGTTTATAGTGGAGTTTCCTATTGTGACAATGATGTGGCTTTAAGAGTTTTTTTCCTGTTTCTTTTTATTGAAGAGAGGTTGTAAGACAGATTGTGGAGTTCACTAGGAAAACCAGAAGAATAAGGCTTGTGATGCCTTCGGCCCTCTTTTTTTAAGTTGGAACAATGGGACAAGCTTTTCGATTTAGAGTTTCATATGGTTTTGTAGAACCCCTATCTAAAACAAAAATTGTACTTGTTGACCAGAAAAGATGTTGCCACTAGATTTCTAGAGACCTTCCTCTATACAATATCACGCTAAAAGGATCGTGCAAGAATTACTCAATTGTTTTGGTCGATGCAGACTACCCACAGAGACAATGAGGAAGTTCTCAAAAATTAATATGTTACTGAGTTGCCTTCCAGAGGAAAATCAAAATGATCTTAAAGAGACATTTCAATCAAAAGTAGGATTAAGCTGGGAAATACTAACGTAATTATGCACTATGTAGATATGGGAAATGCTGTTCCAATTAAACAACATCATTTTAGATTTAAGAAGTGGGACAAGCAACACATATTTCGGATTTGGACGTACTCAGAGGATACTGGCGGGCAGATTTATCTGAAACCTTGAAGCCAATCTCATCTTACCTGATAGCAAATGGCCTGAACCAGTTTAAAGACATGCTATTTAGTATAAAAAATGTGCCAGACACATCTCAAAATCTGCCCAATAAAGTAATTTTTGGATTACCCATCTGTGTGGCGTACATCAATGACGTGGCGATTTTTAGTCACACACATATGGCACATTTGCAAAATCTATCAGAGTTGTTCGTTTGACACCAGGAGGTGGACTTGGCAATAAAGCTGGCTAAGAGTGTGATGATGATGCTCCTCTGAAACTGTTATGTTGTTTTTTTTTAAGGAGTTCATAAAAAGGCAGGCTCTGGAAAGTCAAGACTTAGATGGGTTTTAGATAGAATTTGATTATAGCTAACGCATATTTCCTCCGGCCAAATGTTTTCAAGTTCTAAAAAAAAACACTATTATAATGAAAGGGGGACGGCCAGTTCTACCAGTTCACCTTTTCGTGAGTCTGGTCTGGCTATTTACTGTAGGCGGTCAGGCGGTTGAAAAAGCTGCTGGACACATAAACGCAGGTCCAGGCTGATACTTCTCTCTCTCTCTCTGACATCTCTGCTGTAAGGACCTGTGTTTGTTTTCTTTTTTTTTAATCCAAGGAGTGTTTCTGGGGATTTTTCCAAATACTTGGAACTGCACCATTAGTTTGATAAAACCTGTTGAGTTTTCACTTAGGTTAATTTAGTCGGTATTCTGTTCTCTTTCGTATGTGTTTCATTTGGTAATCTTGTAAGTAAATTCAATTATCTTTAAAATAAAGGGTTTGACGAGTTGCATCTCTCCTGGAAATTCCACATTGCACCTTCTTAAACTATTTATCTAAGTCAGGGAATGGGCTACGCCCTTGAAATATTTGGAAAGGTATGACATGACCCATGACAGATTTGCGAATCTTTACGGGATTGGTCCTATAGTTATGTTTTAGGATTAGAGTTGTTGGACTCGAGGGCAATGAGTAGTAGGGGTTAGTGTCTTTTGTTCGAGGTGTTGAATTTAAACAGTGCTTGTGACAGTAACGGCTCTTTCCGTCACCAAGAGTTTACTGAGGGTGGAGGAAGTGATTTTGAAAAAGGTGACTAAGTTAAAGATGCTGAAATTGGTAGACAAGCTGGCATTGGAACTGTCTGCTTCAGTGAGGAAAGCAGAGATAATTACATGAATAGCTTGGCATTTAAATTTGCGGGAAACGCCATCAGAATCTTCAGGAATGGCTCAAATTAAATTCAAAATGAAGCAGCTTGCGTTAGAGGCAAAAGACAAGAAATTATGGTTAAAAGAAAAGGGGAAAGAAAAGAAAATGAATCGCTTTAGACGAACTAAAAGAAAGAGAGAGAGAAATGAGAAACGGAGAGAAAGAGAAGGGAAAGACCTGGAGAAAGAGGAAAGGAAGAAAGAGTTTGAAATTCAGAAATTAACATTTAGACAGGAAAGTCATCTTAAACAGGTAGAAATGAAGGCTGAAAATAACTTACTGAGGAAGAGAATAAGAATGACCAAACCTATCGCAGCCAATGGCCTGGTGATAAACAGTTTAAATATATTCAAGCATTGTCTAAATGTAATTGGAAGGATGCGACAGACTTTTGCATCTGATGTGAAAAGGTGGCTAAACAAATGCGGTAGCCAGGAAGCAAGTGGGTTTTGTTAATCCAGACAAATGTTCTAGGTAGAGCCAGTGACATATCCGCATCACTATTAAAGGAGGTAACCTCGATGCATGAGCAAGTGAAGAAAGCCATCGAAAGTGCATATGACCTTGTGCCAGAATCCTACAGACATCGTTTCAGGAAGCTTGGTTAAACATGCATTCAGATTGAAAGAATCAAACAAAGTAGTTTAGACAGGTGGATAAGGGCATTAAAATAGATCAAATGTATTACATTCTAAGAGAGACAATTATTTTAAAAGTTCAAAATTTCACTTCCTGAAGTACTGAGAACTCATGCGGACAATCAGAGGGTTCAAATGGCAAGATGAGCAGCGGAAATGGCTGATGATTATGATTTGGTCCATAAAGCAAAAAGTGGCTTCGAAAATCAATTTCAACAAGTGAGGGATAGAAATTTGGGAAAAGAAAATATTCTCACTTGGAAAGGAATATGTAGATCTCTGAGAAAATCATAAGGATAACTTACCACAGTGTAAAAAGGACACACTTGAAAGGCAAAGAGAAGTTGAATAGCTCCAGTATTTTCACTGCAATAAAGTAGGCAACATGAAATCACAGTCTTAGTGAGTTAGGAAAAACATTGGGAAACTAGATGTAGGAAAACAGGGTAAGTCAGTGTATTTTATTGGAGTGGTACGAAAGTACAATGGAGACTAGAAAGCTGCACCAGAATGTACAACCAGTTAGGAGGTAGGTTAAGGAGGAAGTGTCAGACCTTCTTAAACCATATACCTGCGAAGATAATGTTTATTCGCATAGACAAGGAGCAGCAGATAAAGAAGTTACAATATTACGACATACAGTTTCCTCTCAATCTGTTGCAAAGTGAGGAGATGTGTACTTCTGAAGGACTGTTGCTAGAATAGATGCTCGTAACTGGAATTCACGTTCAGACAATCAAACATTAAATCAAACACAAAATAAAACTCAAGCGACATTACTCCACACCAAATAACTCCCAGGACAGGTACAGTACGGGGATCTATACAGAATAAAGCTGCATCTGCGCTGCCCCACATTTAAGTATGAAAGGCGGGCTAGGCAAGAGTTTGAAGGAGAATTAAGCTCCAATCTATTATGCTGTAAATCAAAGGCGTCCAGGAGAGGTACAAGCATAGTCAAAAAGGTGCAACATGCGTTTAAATACAGAATTGCGATATGGAATAGATGTAGAAAAATTGCAGGACAGTAACGGAACTATATACAGAACAATGCTTAAACCATACTGACCCCATCAAACACTCCCAAGACAGGTATAGCTTGGGTTAGATGCAGAATAAAACTTTCCCTCCGACAGCCCTCTTCAAACACACAAACTGTGTTCAGCGTAATGTTAGATATTCTTCAAATCACTCTATTTTCCTTCACAATGAAAGCAAATCTAAATCAAAAATTTCAAACTGTAAGTAAAACTGCCCTTACTCTTTCAATATAAAATTAAAGCTAACTCTATCTTGAAGTAATTGCTTTTTCAGTCCAGAAGGGGTGGAAGAAGTGACTTTAAAGGCTTTATCAATGGTGAACAACGAAAAGCTACTGGAATTGGCAGAAGAGCAAAAGAACAAAAGGCCCTAGCAGAACAAAAAGATACAGCGTGAAAGAGAGAGAGAGAGAGAGAGAGAGAGAGACAGACAGAGAGAGAGACAGAGACAGAGACAGAGACAGAGAGAGAGAGGAAAGAGAATGAATGAGAGAGAAAGAAAAAAAAAGAGTGAATTTGAACTTCAGAAATTGCCACTTTGACAGGAAAGTCGGCTTAAAAGAATGAAGATGAAGGCTGAAGGTAAGGTTAGTGAGGAAGAGAGTGACGATGAGAAAATCCACCGTTCTGGTGGGGATCACTTTCAACATTTTCAAGCATTGCAAAAAGTTGATAAAAAGCATGTGGAAGCCTTTTTCATACATTTTCAATATGTGGCTAATAGAATGAAGTGGCCACTGATTATGTTGGTTTTGTTGATCCAAACAGAACTTGAACGTAATGCTAGTGAGGTATTCGGGTCATGATCAGATGTGGTATCTGGTGTGCATATGAGGAGATGAAGAAAGCTATTTGAAGTGCACATGAGCTTGTGCCAGAAGTCAACAGAAAACGTTTCAGGAAACTAAGGTGGGACGCTGGTCAAACCTACATTGCGTTTGAAAGGATCAAACAACGTAATTTGGATATGGTTTTTAAAAATAGAGTTAACCTATGAAGGTCTTGGAGAAGCAATAAGTTTGGGGTTCAAAAATTCTCTTCCTGAGATAGTCAGAACTCATGTTGAAGACCAGAGATTTAAAATGGACAGATTAGTAGCTGCAATGGCTGATGATTATTAATTGGTTCATTAATTAAGGTTTGGCTTCAAACATCAGCTTCATTAATTGAGGGATAGAAATTATGAAAAAGAGAAATCCTCACAAATTAAAGGAAAGATAGATCACGTTGAAGATCATAAAGATAACTTACAGTATAAAAAGGAAACTCTTGAATTGGAAAGAGGAGTTTAAAATTGCAGGTGATTTCAATGCAATAAAGTAGGCCACGTGAAATGACAGTGTTGATGGGATTCAAAAAGCACCGGGAAGCCACTAAGAAAAAAAAAGGATAAGCCAGTGAATTTTGTTATTGTTGTAATGGCAAGCACACTGGAGGCTAACAGTCTGCACCAGAATGTACAATCTAGTCTGAATTTGGTCAAGGACGAAGTGCCAGATCTTCATAAACCGTATTCTTACGAAGGAAATGTTTAGTCACATAGGCCATGACTAAAAAGGAAATGGTTGCAACTATAACAGATACAGCGTCCTCTCAAATATTGATGTATACACCTCTGAAGGACTATTGCCAGAAAATGTTCCAGTGAGAACTTTTCAGGACGAGACAAGTGCTCAGAGTGAAGTTGGGGAGTTCTTTGAAGGGTGGAGACGTCGTGCTAAGAGTACTGAACCAACTCTTAGCTCCAGGAATACAATTTGTCCTTGCTAACGGTAGGAGTGCTGCCTACTGTGTTTGAAAACGCAGTGGAACATCAGGCAACTGGAAACATATCCTGGGATTTTTCCTGAATGTGTGATAACGAGGTCACAAACTGACCAGTTGGAACAGGAGAGATCAAATAGTACAAATAAGAAAGTTGATTTGGAATGATAAGAGATCCTATTTGGTCAAATGGTCCAGACAAAGTAAGAGCAGATGTCTGACAAAGCAGACACTTTTAGCTCAGAGAAAGTTACTGAGTTACAGAAGACTGATGAGAAATAAAACAATTATAACAAAGGGCATACACAGGACAAAATCTGAATAAATCCCTGAGTGCTAATTTCCAAATAATTAAGTCTGAATGAGGATTTGGAGACCACCACATATTCAAGCAGATGAGAAATGAACGGAAATTCATCAAGTCATGTTATAGAAAGCATGTATTGCGGGTAGCACGTGAACTTCCAATAACAGGTTAGCGTAAGAAAGCTAAATGCAGAAGCTAAAATACAAAAATATTTATTGGCCTAAACTGTACAAGGATGTACTTCAATTTTGCCAGACATGTCGTACCTGTCAGATAATTGGGAAGCCACAGACAGTAATAAAACGTGTATCTTTAATACCCATTCATGTAGTTGAGTAACCTCTTACAAGAAATCGAACTAATTGAGTAGGACACTTATCTAAAACAAAGAAAAAGTGGGAAAGAGTATTTGTTCACAAGAATGATTTCCAGAGTAATTCCATTACGTAATATCAAAACTAAAATCTTTATAGAGGGGTTACTCAAATGTTTCACCAAATATGGATTATCCACAGAGGTACAATCAGATCAAGAGTCAATATTCAATCAACGTACTTCAATGAAAATATAGCCAGCTTGGGAATGAAACAATTCAAATCCATTGCGCACTTTCCAGAATCACAGAGAGCGTGAGAAAGTTTGAATCAAACATAAAATAATTTGTTGAGCGCTTAGCGTTAAACTAACCACGTGATTGGTATGCAGGAAGTCCGTTTGACCTCTTTGCCATTAGAAATGGACCATATGAATAGATGGAATTCAGTCCAGTTGAATTAGTTTTCGGCATGAACTGTGAGGACTGCTAAAATTGATTAAGGAGAAATTGGTAAATCAAAATTCAGAGACCGCATATTAGGACTCAATGTCAAATTTTAGGGAATGGTGAAATAGAGCGGGAGAGTTGTTGACACAACATTTAAAAGTACCACGGCACGCAATGAAATCGGAAGGAGGCAAGAAATCAACAACTTGCAATTTTGCTCTCGGAGATAAGGTGTTAGTGTTACTTCCTGTAGTAAATGAACCTTTAAAATAATGTGTAGTGGACCCTATCAACTCGAAACGAGATTAATGGAGGTGACTACTTGAAAACGACTGCAGGCAGAAAGAAATCTCACAGCGTGTGTCACGTGAAGATGACCAAAAGGCATTTTGACGGGGAACAAAGCAAAAGGAGAATATTTTATCAATTACAACACAGAGTGATGAATGAACTTTAGAGGAATCGAAATTGGACATTTCTCAAATTAATTGAATAATGATGAGTTTGTCAAAAATTAAGATAAATGATTGAATTACCTTTCAGAGGAAAATCGAAATGACCTGTAAGAGTTATTGCTATCACATGGGGAGGTATGTGGAAATAAACTAAGAAATGCTAACCTAGTTATACATGATATATACATAGGAAATGGTGTTCTGATTGAGAAACATCCTTGTATGCCTAACCTCCTAAAGTTGGCACAGGTTCAAAAGGAGATTGAAAGCATGCTCCAAGATGACATATTTGAAGTGAGTTGCAGTGACTGGCGCTCACCAATAGTAATGGTGCCAAAGTCAGATAGTACATAACAGTTATGTGTGGGCGATCGCAAAGTCAATGTATCCTATCCTGTTCCCCGTTTGGAAGACTGTATCGAACAGATGAGACATGCAACTTGCATTTATAAGTTGGACTTGGTCAGAGGATACTGGCAGGTGTATTTGTCTGAAAGAGTAAGGCATTTTTTCCTTTTGGCCAATATTTTTACATCTTCACTGCCCACTGGAGTGGTGCCAGATGATTAGAGGATGGAGAGTGTTAGTGAGTCTTTTTCCAAGGAAGTGAATATGAACAATCCTGGGAATTACAGAGTATTCAGTCTTTGGTGGGCAAATTATTAGAGAGGGATCTGAAAGACAGGAGGTATGATTACTTGGAAAAACGTAGTTTGATTAGAAATAGTCAGCATGGCTTTGAGAGGGGCCTTATTAAAATATTTGGAGATGCAACAAAATCCATCCATGAAGGTAAAGCATGTGGTGTAATTGAATTTAAGCAAGGAGTTTGATAAGTTTCCTCATTGTATGCTCATTCAGAAAGCAATGAGGCATGCGATACAGGGGAATCTGGCTGTCTGGCTACAGGATTGGCTGGCCCACAGAAAGCAGAGGATGGTAGTAGATGTTCAGTGATGAGTGCTTTTTCATAGGGATTTGTTCTGGAACCTCTGCTCTTGTAAGTGTTTAGAAATTGCTTGCATGAGAAAATGGAAGCGGGTTTTAGTAAATTTGCCGGAGGCACAAAGGTTGGTGGACTAGTGGATAGAGTGAAGGGCTGTTGTAGGGTGCAAAGGGACATTGGCACGAGCAGAGCTTGGTTGATAAGTGGCAGGTGGAGTTCAAAATGGAAAAGTGTGATGTAATTCATTTTGGAAAGTTGAATGTAGAATATAGGGATAAAGGTAGGATTCTTCACTGTACAGACCCCACAAGCTTGCTACTCAACTTAATATGGTTGTTAAGAAGGTGAATGATGTGTTAGCTCTCATTAACGAGGATTGAGGTTAAGAGCCGTGAGGTTATGTTGCAATTCTATATAGCCCTGGTAAGACCACTCTTGGAACATTGTGTTCAGTTGTGCTCGCCTCATTTTGTAGCATGTGGAATCTTTAGAGAGGATACAGAGAAGATTTACCAGGATGCTGCCTGGACTGGTGGGCATGTCTTATGAAGAAAGATTAAGGGAGCTAAGACCTTTCTCTTTGGAGCGAAGAAGCTGATGAGGGGCATAGATAGAGTGAATAGTCTGAGACTTTTCCAAGGAATGAAATGGCCATCACAAGGGGGAATATTTTTAAGGTGATTGGGGAAAGGTTCAAGAGAGATGTTAGAGATAAGTTCTTTATACAGAGAGTGGTGAGTACATGGAACGCATTGACAGCAGCGGTAGTAGAGTCAGAAAGAGTGGGATAAAAAGTCAGCAAATCATCAAGTTTTGAGGGGCCTCTCCTCTGCTGTACTGTTCTATGTTCAATTTTCTAAACGAGGTCGGAGAGAGGGAAGGAAACACCAGGAAACCAACGATCCACAGGGAAGGTGCGACAGAAAGGCAGATAAATTGTAAGTGAGAGCCTACAGAGAAAAGAAAGAAATGTAGAAAGAAAAATCCCAGAGAAACAGCTCCTCAAAAGTCTCATTTAATACATTTCCTACGTGGCAAGCTAACTCCATGTTACCTTGCCCCGTGCTACACTCCTTGTTCTTGTGTCATGTTAATCTATTTTTCTCTGTCTCCTTCCTGTCAAACTCTCCCTCTCTCTGTCCCAACCACTCTCATACCTTCATGGTCAAATCTGTATCAGACCTTGCTTCCTCTTGAATATGACTCACTGTTCGATTGCCCTCACATATGTTGCTTCATTTCACCGGACTGCCTCCACTAACAGGACTGCCTCCACTTCCCCATTTCCTACCTACCGTATTTAAATGCCCTCTCAATCTCCATCCATGTACAATTCCGTTTGTGTACAATCCGTGGGAGGGATGGAATTTCCCAGTCTGTCATTTATAGGGGAGAAAGGTAGAGGTGCAAATCCCAAGCTGTGAAAGAGCTGGTATCTGATTTTCCACCTGTCAGATGTCCCTGAACAGTCTTATCGATTATCCTTCCTATGGGGCTGCACAATCCATGATACCCTCCCCGGCCCCACACCTGCCATCCTCGCGCTGTCTCCATGTCTTCTGTGCGTCTCATATTATTCCTCTCAATCTCTCAGAGCATCTCTCATTCCTTCCCTGTCATTCTCGCTTAGTCTGTCTCATACCCTCCCCGACAATCTCTCTCAACCTCCCTCATATCCTTCCTGTCTATCTCTCTAATCTCTGTAATACCTTCAATGTCAATCTTAGTCAGCTTCTCCTGCAACGGCCTTGTCAATCTCTCTCATTCTGTCACTGCCAACTCTCAGTCAAACACTGTCTCATCTTGTCCTCAGAAATTAAGTAGGAAAATTTCCTCTGTGTATTTGCCCTCCACATTAAAACTTCATCCCCCTCCCCATCCTCCCGAACTGCCTCTCCTGCATTGTTCCTCATTACCCAACCACCATAAATGAAAAGCAATCAGTATCTCCATTCAGTACAATGCCTTCCCTCTATAGGTTCCACACTCTAATGTGGAAGTCACAGTGAGTGCCAGCAAAGATCAACAGGACAGCCCAATCCCCTGGAACAGAATCAAAACAGAGAGAGAGAGAGGGGGGGGGGGGGCGGGGATGGGGGGCGCGGGGGGTGGGGGCTGGAGAGAGAGAGTGGGAGAGAGAGTGAACACAAGGCGATAAGAATATGGCAGACATGGAAGAAGAGATATAGAGATTTTAAACAGTGAGGTAGTGTTGTAGACAGAGCGAGAATGATGATGCAATGCAAGTAGAATGATCCAGCGAAGCGATGGAAACCTGCCCTGTCCACGTTGCACACCAACCCTCAATACTTACTAGAAACATGTCTCTAACGTTATTGCACAAACGCTGTCTCTCATCAACTAAGTAGGAGCGAAGAGTGATAGTGATAACTCAGGAGAGAAATGAAAGCGGAGACAGGGAAAGAAAGAGAGAGAAATTGCCACGAAGTCAGAAGTGTAGAAAGGTCAGGATAAAAGCCAAGGAGAGACGCAACGCATTTATTTGGCCCTGAAACCTCTCATTGATTACATTTCCTATGGCGATGCCCACTACATAGCATTCTGAACTATTCTAAACTCTATAAATCCTGTGCTCTTTATCTATCTCGCCCAGCGTCCTCATTCTCCCTACCACTCACTCCGCCCCTTCTCTTCAGGGCATTTGTACCCAGAAACAGTCTTTACATCGATAGTTGTTGTGGTGGATGAGACTTTAATATCGTAACAAGCTTTTAATCAGTTCTTGGAAAGTTAGTTACATTGAACATTGTATGTGGACAACACAACAAAGTCTCCAGAGATAGAGAAAGCATCACCTTTCAATAACATCTCTAACTTTAGCAGAGTTTTTGGAGGTGGAGGACAGGGCCAATAGCTAGTGATATCAATATCCCCAAAAGACCAGGTATTGTTGTCATACCAAATATGTTTGTATGGAAAGGTAGAAGTTTGTTCAGGTCTGCAATTGAGTTCAATCTCCAAAGATCCTAATCGTGTTACGGGAGCGTTTCCCTCTTCTCTTAATAAAGGGTCTCCTCAAATGTCTTATCCAATTGTATCAAATACATAATTATCCATACCACTGGAATAGGCAGTTCCCAAAAAAAGGGAGAGAAGAGATAAGAAAGTGAGAATAGTTTGAATTATCCAACAATGAATCAGAATTTAAGAACAGTAAACTGGAATGGTACAATAGAAAGGAAATTATTTTTGGGCTTTTCCTGGCATTCTCATGACAGTTTGTAGTTAATATTACAGATAGAAGTTGTACTGCTGATAATTCAGGCAGGTTATTGTCCACTCCTCGCTATTGTTGATGTCCCTGGTACGTCTATCTCTGTCCAATTATTAAGTCTGTAAACAGTGTTGAATGCCATTGTTATATTTTAAATTCATTTTTGAGTCTTGGGCTCGCTGTCTATGAGCATTGATGGCCCATCCCTATTTGCCCTTGAGAAGGTGTTGGTGAGCTGACCTCTTAATTCGCTGAAGTCCACTTGCTGTGGGTCACCCACAAGGCTGATAGGGAGGGAATTACAGGAGTCTGACACAACGACTGTGAAGGAATGGAGTTATATTTCCAAGTCAGGCTGGTGAGTGAAGTGGAGTGGAACTTGCAGTTGTTGGTGTTCCCAAGGACCTGCTGTCCTTGTCCAACAAGATGGAAGTTGTCATGGGATTGGAAAGCGCTAAGGAACTTTGTCGAATTTCTCAGTGCTTCTTGTAGATAACGCACACAGCTGCTACTGAGCGCTGGGGGTCGAGGGATCGAATGTTTGTGAATATGAGGCCAATCAAGCGGGTTGATTTGTTCTGGATGGTGTTAAGCTTCTTGAGTGTTGTTGGAGTGCACCAATCCAGGCAAGTGGGGAGTATTCCATCACACTGCTGACTTGTGCCGTATAGATTGTTGATAGATTTTGGGGTGTCAGGAGGACAGTTACTTGCTGCAATATCCCGAGATTCTGATCGGCTCGTGTAGTCACTGTGCTTATGTGATGAGTCCAGTTGAGTTTCTGGTCAATTGTTACCTCAAGGATGTTGACAGTGGATGTATTGGTGGTGGCAATACCGTAGAATGTCAAGGTGTGGTGGTTAAAGTGTCTCTTACTGATGAAGGTCATTGTGTGGCATTTGTGTGTCACGAATGTTACTTGCCACTTGTCTGACCAAGTCTGGATAGTGTTCAGATCTTGTTGAAATTGAGCACGGAGGACTTTTGAGTCTGAGGAGTTGCGAATGGTGCTGAACACTGCAATCATCAGCAAACACCCTCACGTCCGACTTTATGATGTCGTGAAGGTCGCTGAAGATTGTTCGGCCTATGACATTAGCCTGAAGGACTTCTGCAGAGATGCCCTGGATCTGAGATCACTGACCCTCCACAACCACAGCCATCTTCCTCTTACCAGCGGAGTGTTTGCCCCCGATACGCATTGAATCCAGTTTTTGCCAGGGCTCCTTGATGCCATACTCAGTCAACTGCGATCTTGATGTCGAGGGCTGTCATTCTCATCTCATCTCTGGATTCAGCTGTTTTGTCCATGTTTGAACCCAAGCTGTAATGAGATTAGGAACTGAATGACCCTGGCGAAACCAAAATGGGTGACACTGAGGAGTTTGTTGCTGAGCAGTGCTGCTTGATAGCACTGTTGATGACACCGTCCATCACTTTATTAATGTTAGAGAGTAGACCGATTACTCCTCCACTTGATTGATTGGAGCCTCTCACATGGAGTGAACCGAATTGGATGTAGAATAGTATCTGTGATGCTGGGGTCAACTGAAGAATCCCGAGCTAGATATTCGAGTCGACAGTCTGGCTGAAGATTGTTGCGAATGTATCAGTCCTATCTTTTGCAATGCAGTTCTCGGCTCCTCCATCATTGTGGATGGGGTTATCTGTGGTCCTTCGACTTCCAGTGAGTTGTTTAATAGTCCACCACCATCCATGGCTGGATGAGAAAGGACTGCAGAGCTCAGATCCCATCTGTTGTTTGTTCGACCATTTAGCTCTGCGAATCACTTGCTATTTATGCTGTTTGGCACGCAAGAGGTCCTGTTTGTGAGCTTCACCATGTTGACGCCTCATTTTTAGATATGCCTGATTCTGCTCCTGGCATGCCTTCATACACTCTCCATTTAACCAGAGTTGATCCTTTGGCTGGATGGTAAATGTTGAGTGTGGAATATGCCAGGCCGTGAGTTTGCAGATTGTGCTGGAGTACTGTTCTGCTGCTATTGATGGCTCACATTACCTCATGGATGCCCAGTCTTGAGTTGCTAGACCAGTTCGAAGTCTGTCCCATTTAGCATTGTGATAGTACCACGCAAAACGATGTGAAGAGGGGACTATGTCTCCACAAGACGGGCAGTGGTAAATTTTACCTATAGTGTCATGGACAGATGCTTCTGCAGCTGTCAGATAAGTATGGATGAGGTCAAGTTTGTTTTCTCTTTCCCGCTTGTTGCTTCCTTAACCACCTCCTGCTTCCTTAACCACCTCCTGCAGACCCAGTCTAGCAGTTCTATCCATTTGGACCCGACTAGCTCGATCAGTAATGCAGCTGCCGAGCAACTCTATGTGGTGGACATTGAAATGCACCACCCAGAGTACATTTTGCGCACTTGCCATCCTCAGTGCTTTCTTCAAGTGCTGTTCTACATGGAGGCGTACTGATTCATCATCCAAAGAAGGATGGTATGTCATAACCAGTAAGAGGATTCCTTGCTCATGTTTAACTTGAAGTCATGAGGCTCCATGGTGTCCAGAGTCGGTGTCAGAGACGCCCAGGGCAACACCCTCCCAATGGTATGCAACTCTGCTAGGTCTGTCCTGCTGGTTGGATAGGACATATCGATGGATGGTAATGGTTGTGTCTGGGGTGTTATCTGTAAAGTACGATTCCGTAAGAATGACGATGTCAGGCTGTTGCTTGACTCATCTGTGAGACAGCTCTCCCACTTTTGGCTACTCGTCTGCAGATTAGATTAGATTTAGAGTACATTACAGTGTGGAAACAGGCCCTTCGGCCCAACAAGTCCACACCGACCCGTCGAAGCGCAACCCACCCATACCCCTACATTTACCCCTTACCTAACACTACGGGCAATTTTGCATGGCCAATTCGCCTTACCTGCACATCTTTGGACTGTGGGAGGAAACCGGAGCACCCGGAGGAAATCCACACAGACACGGGGAGAAGGTGCAAACTGCACACAGTCAGTCGCCTGAGGCGGGAAGTGAACCCGGGTCTCTGGCGCTCTGGGGCAGGAGTCCTGACCACTGTGCCACACCGTGCCACCCATAAGGATGTTGGTAAGGATGACTTTGCACGGTCGGCAGGACCGTTTGTGTTTATGCCAATGTCTTTTCCGGTTTCAAGGCGGATGCCAGATGATCCGTCTGGTTTCATTTCTTTGTTGTGACATTCCAGTGATTGAGACAATGGAGGGGCTTGCTAAGCCATTTCAGAGAGCGGTTGAGAGTCAACCACATTGCTGTGGCTTGGGGTCACATGTCAGCCAGACCAGGTAGGGATGGTAGATTTCCTTCCCTAAAGTGCATTGATGATCCAAATGCGTTTTTAGACAATGTTTTCATGGTCATCAGTCGACTCTTAATTTCAGTTGTATTTAAAATCTTTGGATTTAAATTCCACCAACTGCCATGGCAGGACTCGAACCCAAATCTCCGGAACTGTATGCTGGGTTTCTAGATTAACCATGGAGCAATCATACCACCAAGCCATCGCCTCCCCATGAATCAGTGCATTTTATTTCACTCAGAATATGATGGGAACGAGACAACTTAACTGAAGCAGGCAGATGGAAAGAACAGGTAATTAAACAATCCCCAACAGTTAACCCTCCACCACCACCTCTGTCATCCACCTTTGAGCCAGTTCTGTCTCCAAATGGCTAGTTCTCCCTGTATTCCATGAGATCTAACCTTGCTAATCAGTCTCCCATGGGGAACCTTGTCGAACGTCTTACTGAAGTCCATATAGATCACATCTACCACTCTGCTCTCATCAATCTTCTTTCTTACTTCTTCAAAAAACTCAATCAAGTTTGTGAGACATCATTTCCCACGCACAAAGCCATGTTGACTATCCCGACCAGTCCTTGCCTTTCCAAATACATGGGTAAAAACAATGACTGCAGATGCTGGAAACCAGAGTATAGATTAGAGTGGTGCTGGAAAAGCACAGCACTTCAGGCAGCATCCGATGAGCAGTAAAATCGACATTTCGGGCAAAAGCCATTCATCAGGAGTACAGGCAGAGAGCCTGAAGGTTGGAGAGATAAGTGAGAGGATTGTGGGGGTGGGGAGAAAGTAGCATAGAGTACAATAGGTGAGTGGGGGAGCGGATGAAGTTGATAGGTTGGGGGAGGGGGGAGTGGATAGGTGGAAAAGAAGATAGACAGGTAGGACAAGTCATGGGGACCGTGCTGAGCTGGAAGTTTGGAACTGGGGTGAGGTGGCGGAAGGGGAAATAAGGAAACAGTTGAAGTCCACATTGATGCCCTGGGGTTGAATTGTTCCGAGGCAGAAGATGGGGCGTTCTTTCTGCAGGCGTCTAGTGGTGAGGTAGCAGCGGTGAAGGAGGCCCAGGACCTCCATGTCCTCGGCAGAGTGGGAGGGGGAGTTCAAATGTTGAGCCACAGGGTGGTGTGGTTTATTGGTGTAGGTGTCCCAGAGATGTTCCCTAAAGCGCTCTGCTCGGAGGCGTCCAGTCTCTCCAATGTAGAGGAGACCGCATCGGGAGCAACGTATACAATGAATGATATTGGTGGATGTGCAGGTAAAACGTTGATGGATGTGAAAGGCTGCTTTAGGGCGTTGGATGGAGGTGAGGGAGGAGGTGTGGGCGCAGGTTTTGCAATCGCTGCGGTGGCAGGGGAAGGTGCCAGAATGGGAGGGTGGGTTATAGGGGTGCGTGGACCTGACCAGTTGGTCATGGAGGGAGCGGTACTTGGTGGAAATATGTTCCTGGTGGTGGGGTCTGTTGGGAGGTGGCAGAAATGGTGGTGGGTGATTTGGTTTATGCGAAGGTTGGTAGGGAGGAAGGTGAGCACCGGGGGCGTTCTGTCCTTGTTACGGTTGGAGGGGTGAGGTCTGAGGGCGGTGGTGCGGGATGTGAACGAGATGTGTTGGAGGGCATCTTTAACCTCGTGGGAAGGGAAATTGCGGTCTCTAAAGAAGGAGGCCATCTGGTGTGTTCTGTGGTGGAACGGCAGAGTCGGAGGAATTGGAAATACGGGATGGCATTTTTGCAGGAGGTAGGATGGGAAGAGGTGTAATCCAGGCAGCTGTGGGAGTCGGTGGGTTTGCAAAAATTGTCGGTGTCAAGTCGGTCATCATTAATGGAGATGGAGAGGTCCAGGAAGGGGAGGTGTCAGAGATGGTCCAGGTAAATTTAAGGTCAGGGTGGAATGTGTTGATGAAGTTGATGAATTGCACGAGGTGGCACCAATGAAGTCATCAATGTAGCGGAGGAAGAGGTGGGGAGTGGTGCCGGTGTAATTATGGAAGATGGACTTGTCTACGTAGCCAACAAAGAAACAGGCATAGCTGCTGCCCATACGAGGGCCAATGGCTACCCCTTTTGTCCGGAGGAAGTGGGAGGATTCGAAGGAGAAATATGTTCCTGGTGGTAGGGTCTGTTGGGAGGTGGCAGAAATGGTGGTGGGTGATTTGGTTTATGCGAAGGTTGGTAGGGAGGAAGGTGAGCACCGGGGGCGTTCTGTCCTTGTTACGGTTGGAGGGGTGAGGTCTGAGGGCGGTGGTGCGGGATGTGAACGAGATGTGTTGGAGGGCATCTTTAACCTCGTGGGAAGGGAAATTGCGGTCTCTAAAGAAGGAGGCCATCTGGTGTGTTCTGTGGTGGAACGGCAGAGTCGGAGGAATTGGAAATACGGGATGGCATTTTTGCAGGAGGTAGGATGGGAAGAGGTGTAATCCAGGCAGCTGTGGGAGTCGGTGGGTTTGCAAAAATTGTCGGTGTCAAGTCGGTCATCATTAATGGAGATGGAGAGGTCCAGGAAGGGGAGGTGTCAGAGATGGTCCAGGTAAATTTAAGGTCAGGGTGGAATGTGTTGGTGAAGTTGATGAATTGCACGAGGTGGCACCAATGAAGTCATCAATGTAGCGGAGGAAGAGGTGGGGAGTGGTGCCGGTGTAATTATGGAAGATGGACTTGTCTACGTAGCCAACAAAGAAACAGGCATAGCTGCTGCCCATACGAGGGCCAATGGCTACCCCTTCTGTCCGGAGGAAGTGGGAGGATTCGAAGGAGAAATTGTTAATGGTGAGGACCAGTTCGGCCAGACGAATGAGAGTGTCGGTGGAAGGGTACTGCTGAGGACGTCGGGAGAGGAAGAAACGGAGGGCTTGGAGGCCCTAGTCATGGCGGATGGAGGTGTAGAGGATCTGGATATCCATGGTGAAGATGAGGCATTGGCGATCGGGGAAACAGAAGTCTTGGAGGAGGTGTAGGGCGTGGGTGGTGTCTCGAACGTATGTGGGGGATACCTGGACTGGGGGGATAGGACAGTGTCGAGGTAGGTAAAAATGAGTTCAGTGAGGCAGGAGCATGTTGAGACAATGGGTCGGCCAGGGTGGTCAGGCTTGTGGATCTTGGGAAGGAGGTAGAACCGGGCAGTGTGGGGTTCCTGAACTATGAGGTTGGAAGTTGTGGGTGGGAGATCTCCTGAGGTGATGAGGTTTTGTATGGTCTGGGAGATGATGGTTTGGTGATGGGGGTGGCAGGAAGAGGTGTCCTCGTGTTGGAGTTTGTCTTCATTGGTGTAGTGGACAGTGCGCCAGACTACCACTGCACCCCCTTTATCTGCTGGCTTGATGGTGAGGTCGGGATTGGTGCAGAGGGATTGGAGGGCTGCACGTTGTGAGGGTGAGAGTTTGGAGTGGGGGAGGGAGGTAGACAGGTTGAGACAGTTAATGTCCCGGCAGCAGTTGGAAATGAAGAGGTCGAGGGCGGGTAATAGGCCAGCACGCGGTGTCCAGGTGGATGCAGTGTGTTGGAGGTGGGCGAAGGGGTTCTTGGAAGGTGGGAAGGAGTTCTGATTGTGAAAGTAAGCTCGGAGGCAGAGGCGGCGGATGAAGTGTTCGACGTCACGGCATGTATTAAATTCATTGATGCGTGGGCGGAGGGGGATAAAGGTGAGGCCTTTGCTGAGGAGTGATCATTCGTCCTCAATGATGGGGAGGTCAGGGGGAATGGTGAAAACTCAGCAGGGCTGGGAGGTGTGGGTGTGGAGCTGGGACTGGGGGCGGAGCCAATAACTAGAGTGGATGTGGTGGTGGGGGGAATTGGGGTGGAGTTATGAGCAGGGGTGTTCTTCCCCTCAGGGTTCTGGCAGGCGGGGATGGTGGCAGTGGGATCTGTGGGGTGGGGGGGGGGGTGTCAGCAGAATGCAGGTGTGTGGTGTTGGTGGAAGTGGTGGCAAACATGGCAGTGGGGGGGCGGAAGTCACTGAGCGTGTGACATCAGCGATGATGTGAGGGGCGGAAGTGATGTCACGGGTGGTGCATGAGGAATTGTGAGGGGCGGAAGTGGCTGTGGAAGCGGCCATGATTGGGGCAGAAGTGACAGCATCAATCTGCGTGGGGATGGTGGCTGCACCAGCGCATGGCTAATGACGTCCGAACAGTTCCAGAGGCCGGGGGAATCTACTGGAATGTTTGAGGAGCGCTGGTTAGGGAGGTGGGTTGATAAAACTTTGTTGTACTTACAGTTTTTGATGTTTGAGATGGAGTTGAAATACTGTTTGTTGAGAGTATGAATTCTCCTGAGGATGTACATGTGCATCCTGTCCCTCAGAAATCCTTCCAACAGCTTGCCCAACAACGAGGTCAGGCTCACTGCTCTATAGTTCCCTGGCTTGTCTTTACCACCCTTCTTAAACAATGGCACCACGTTTGCCAACCTCCAGTCTTCCGCACCTCACCTGTGACTATCGATGATACAAATATCTCAGCAAGAGGCCCAGCAATCACTTCTCTAGCTTCCCACAGAGTTCTCCAGTACACCTGATCAGGTCCTGGGGATTTATCCACTTTTTACCGTTTCAAGGCATTCAGCACTTCCTCCTCTGTGATCTGGACATTTTGAAAGATGTCACCATATATTTTCCTACAGTCTATATCTTCCATATCCTTTTCCACAGCAAAGAATGATGCAAAATATTCATTTAGTATCTCCCCCATTTTGTGTGGCTCCACACAAAGGCCGTCTTGCTGAATATTGAAGAGTCATATTCTCTCCCTAGTTACCTTTTTGTCCTTAATATATTTGTAAAAACCCTCTGGATTCTCCTTAATTCTATTTGCCAAAGCTATCTCATGTCCCCGTTTTGCCCTTCTGATTTCCCTCTTAAGTATACTCCTACTTTCTTTATACTCTAAGGATTCACTCAATCTATCCTGTCTATACCTGCCATATGCTTCCTTCTTTTTCTTAACTAAACCCTACACTTCTTTAGTCATCCAGCATTCCCTATACTTACCAGCTTTCCCTTACACCCTGACAGGAATATACTTTCTCTGGATTCTTGTTATCTCATTTTTGAAGGCTTCCCATTTTTCAGCCGTCCCTTTACCTGCGAACATCTGCCTCCAATCAACTTTCAAAAGTTTTTTTTCTAATACCGTCAAAATTGGCCTTTCTTCAATTTAGAACTTCAACTTTTAGATCTGGCCTATCCTTTTCCATCACTATTTTAGAACAGATAGAATTTTATGGTCGGTGGCCCCAAAGTGCTCCCCCACTGACACCTCAGTCACCTGCCCTGTCTTATTCCCAAGACTAGGTCAAGTTTTGCACCTTCTCTAGTAGGTACATCCACATAGTGAATCAGAAAATTGTTTTGTACACACATTAGAAATTCCTCTCCATCTAAACCTTTAACACTATGGCAGTCCCAGTTAAGTTGTAATAATTTGAGGGCACAGCTTGAGCTCTGTTCGAACCCATTTGGCATATCCTGCCAATATGACAAAAAGTCTCATTTATGCAAACTGTCGGTTCTGCTATAACACAATAGTTCAGATTTCATGCAATCCCGTGTTATAAGAAAATCATGTAATAGCGTTTGATGGAATTTGTTTAATATTTCGAAATTCAAGTGTCCCCATGTACTCTGCATCAAAGTTTTCTTATCACACTCACTGTAATTTCTACAATCTCACGGTCACTCTCTCATTCTCATACCCTCATTCTCACTATCACAACCTCACTGTCAATCCCTCCCTTTTTCTCTCACACTCTCTTTTCCTCAATGTCACTCTCACACCTTCACAGTCACCCCACCTCCTGACGCTCACTACCTCACTCTCCTTCATTTCCAATCTTACTCGCTCACTACCACTCTCACTGCCTGACCGTCACTCTCACTCCATCACACTCACTCTCACTGTGTAAAACTCTTTCACTTTCTCACAGTCACATTCACTACCTCAGAGTCGCACTCAGTTCCTCAAAGTTGTACTCACTCTGTCACTCTTATCATCTCACTCTCGCTCCCTCACAATCTTATTCCCTCACACTTCTTCACTGTCACTTTCAGTCCGGCACTGACACTGTCACTCATTTCCTGTCTCTGCAACTCCCTCGCCGTGAATCTCACTCCCTAACCGTCGTTCTCCCTCAGTCCATCACACTCTCTTTTACTCATCACATTCTGTCTCATTGCATCACACTCTCTCTCATTCCTTTACAGTCATCTTACTCATTCCCTCACGCACATACTCTATTATGGTAGCACACACTCGCTCACAGTCATACTCACTCCCTCATAGACACACTTCCTTCCACTTTCTCACTCGCATGCTCTCACGCTTACTCCCTCACACATTTTTTCACTCTCAGTCTTATCCCACATTCTCAATCCATCACACGCACACTCACTCCCTGACTCTCGCTCTCACTCGTTCAGTCACTGTCACTACCTCACTCCAACTAGACATCCATCTCTCTTACTCTCACCATTTGTCACTCAGCCTCACTCTCTTTCACCCACTGCCACTCCTTCACAACTATTCTCACACCCTTACTGTCACACTCACTCCCTCACTGATGTTCTCACTCCCCCACTGTCACATGTTTTCCTACGCTGGCTTACTCCTTCTCCACTGTCAGGTTCATTCCCCACTGTCACTCTCACTCTCTCACTGTAACACTCTATCTCTCATTGTTGCACTCACTTCCTCCCACTCAATCCCTCACTCTGACCCATTGTCGCACTCAATTCCTCACATAGACCTATTGGTCCAAGGACTTTGTTTATTTGCAGAGCCAATGTTTTATTTTTATTTTAAACAGCGGACTGTTAGAAGCCATTGTATGTCTGTGTGGTGTGTGGTAAATTCTGTTTCCATGAATGAACGAGCCTGACTCTCACTAAGAACTCTGATACTTTTGTCCACACAAGGCCTTATTGCTAGAATTCAGTAGCTGAACTGAGAAGTTTGATTTTGTATATTCCGATCGCGCTGCCTTCTTGTAGTTTCAGAAGTTGGTCAGTCACATTTAATTATCTCAGGGCGTTTGCTTCAAACAGATTGTGGAATTTGCAACTTAATGAATTGAAAAGTGCTCATCTTTTCTGATAGAGTTCTCAGTATTCTGCTTCTGCTGATATTCCTACAATGCAGCGATGCCAAAAAAATACACATGCACCAGACTGATGCGTTCGCTGTTTCTTGACGCTGTTTAAAGTGTAACATTTAGTTTATATTGTCACTCCTCAGTCTGACAACCAAACAAATTCGGTTCATATCACACCATGTTTCATCTGTAGAAGGCTGAGAAGTGATAATGCACAAAGTGTAAATTGTATTTTAATCTGCAAAGCTAGCTATCTGCAATTTAGCTATTTTACGTCTGTTCATGGCAGCCATTTCATGTTAGCACAGCAGTGATATTCACTACTTAAACATAGAAAGACAAGAAAGAATATAGACTTGTGGAGTCCGTGTGAATTTGAGTGCAGCATAGATACACCAGAATGGTAGCTGTGCAGCAAGGAATCAATGGTGAGGGAATGGTGTGACACAGACCCAGGGTTGTATTCCAGATGTACAGAAAATGGAGGCTTGTGATATGTAATGCAAACTACTGGGATAGATGAGCGAGAAAGACTTCTTAGTATTTCTGGATCTCTGTTTGTTATCCATATCATTAGAAGAGAATGCACAAGGCATGATGAGTAATTTTGCAGGTGACACTAAAATAGGAGGTGTTGTGTACAGTGGGAAAGTTTATCAGAAATTGTAGTAGGACTTTGATCCCACCTTGGGATAATGGTCTGAGAAATGGCAAATGAAGTTTAATATAGATTAAGTTTGAGATCTTGCATTTTGGATAATCAAATCAAGTTAGGAGTTCCAAGGTGATCTGTAGAGCCAGAAGAAGTTTAGTGGTTCAGAGGGACCTTGGAATTCAGGTCCACGGTTCAATGAAAATGGAGAGACTGGTAGACAGGGCAGTAAAGAACGCTTTTGAATCACTGGACTTCCTCGATCAGGGCATTGAGTATAGAAGCTGCAAAGTTATATTGCAGTTGTACAGGACGTTGGTGAGGCTGCTCTTGGAGCACTGTGTTTAGTTTTGATCACCTTACGATAGGAAGGATGTTGTTAAACTGGAAAGAGTGCAGAAGAAATTTACAAGAATCTTGCCATGACTCAATGAACTGAGTTAGAGGGAGAGGTTGGACAAATGAGGCCTTTTTCCCTTGCAAGCTTAGGAGACTGAGGAAGGATGCTATCGAAAAGTATAAGATCATGAGAGGCATGGTTACGGTGAATGCACTTGAGGATCTAAAATTTGAATTTAGGCTGTTGTCAGAATCAACAAGTATATGTAGATTTTTATTCACCACAAATGGCTTTTCAATTTTAAATAACGCAACAAAAGGGCTGCAAGTAACGATTTGACTCTGTAAACCTGAACTGATGCTTTGCTAAGTTGGTTGTATTTAGAGATAAGAGAGAACAATGGATTTATCATATTATGAATCATAAAGTAGCGATTTGGTATTCCAACTAACCTTAAACTGCCGGCATGAGATGTTGATCTACGTAAAGTAAGAACCCTTTCCCAGGGAATATCATTGGATTAGCCTGTTGTCAATCATGTCACCATATTACAATTGATCGGACTTTTCTTGTAATTAAGAACCCTTTCCCAGGAAATATCATTGGATTAACCTGCTGCAAATCATGTCACCTTATTATATGTGACTGGTCTTTTCTTGTAATTAAGGCTGTACAGTCTCTTAAATAAAACATAATTTTCGAATATAATTGCGCCATTTTTCCACGAAACAGAGAAGCTTTTAACCTCCGTGTTGCTGTAAAAAATCTGCGCCAGGCTGCCTTAATTTATTAAACTGGTAACCTTACTTTAAACAGACCGTACTTTAAACAGACCGTGATTCTTTTGACCGATCGTAAACCGAGAGGCCCTGCAAAAGGGGTCTAGATCTTCATTTGGTTCCGGGACTCTTTGTTCGGCATGGACAGATTGTTGACAGCGGTGTAAAAGACTTGAGTCTTTCACTGTTGAGGGTTGAGGAATATAGACGGCCAGATGTGAGTATTTTATATATGTTTTGCTTTCCTCCTCATTCAATTTGTGTCTCACCTGACCGCTCACTGTCTATTTTCTATTCCATCCCGAAAGGATTGGTCTTGTCAAGGGAAGGGTTAAGAGAACTCTATATTAGAAAAGGGGGAGAGTGACATCCAATTGCAGACTTGAGAAACGGATCTGAAGACAAAGAGAGAGAGAGAGAGAGTCGTGAACCTCCCAGAGCTGAGAAACTCTGATTCGGTTGGATTGGCATTATTTAAATTGGCACTGAAGTTGTATTGTGAGATAAGGAATTTTGTTTAAATATGGGTAATCACATAGATGAGATGGCAGACCTGTTTTCATCGTTAGTAAAAATATGTGGGAAGTTGCTGGAAAAATCGAAAGCCTTTCGAAAATTTTCTGCCTCCCTAAATAAAGCATTGGGTGATGAGCAGTGGCCACATAGTGGACCTAAAAGTATTCAATTGATCAAGTCAGCCCAGCAAATGATTTGGCAAAGGAACAAGAATTGTTGAAACTTTATTGCTGGAACAGCACAGCAGGTCAGGCAGCATCCAGGGAACAGGAGATTCGACATTTCGGGCACAGGCCCTTCTTCAGGAATGAGCAGAGAGTGTTCAGCAGGAGAAGATAAAAGGTAGGGAGGAGGGACTTGGAGGAGGGGCGTTGGAAATGTGATAGGTGGAAAGAGGTCAAGGTGAGGGTGATAGGTCAGAGTAGGATGGAGGCGGAGAGGTCAAGAAGAAGACTGCAGGTCAGGAAGGCGGTGCCGGGCTGGAGGGATTCGGCTGAGACAAGGTGGGGGGAGGGGGGATGAAGAAACTGGTGAAGTCCAAGTTCATCCCCTGTGGTTGGAGGGTTCCCAGTTGGAAGATAAGACGCTCCTCCTCCGACCGTCGCGTTGTTGTGGTTTGGCGGTGGATGAGTCCAATGACCTGCATATCCTCGGTGGAGTGGGAGGGGGAGTTGAAATGCTGTGCTTTTCAAGAATTCCAAGACAAAGGAACTAATTAGACTGTGGAGACAATATTGCGATAAAACTCAGAAAGAGTCTGTTTTGTGTTCATAGCAGAATAATGCCACTAAATTGGGAATTTAACTAACTGCTGATTGAGCTATGAACTCTATTGGCGTCCTAAACCATGAATATGATCGAACAAAATCTCGCCAAAACAAACAAAATGAGAAGTCACTAATCAAACTCCCGTTTCCCCATCCCCTCCCCAGTTCACTGACGCTGTTGCTTTCAACACTTGCAGTCAGCAAAGATTGAAACAGTACAGATCTTCTAATAAACAACTCATGCAGCAATTATAAACCACTTTAAATTCTTGTTCTTATAATGTGGAAAGCGAAGCCCCCACATTCGGACCGCTCCCTCGCCTGCAACTACCGAACATACAAGCTGCTGCCCCTAACGCCACTATCTGTTTTTATTGCCCACGGAAGCCCCACAAAAGTATGTCCATCCTCAGTAACGCACCAGACCGCCACAAGACTCATCAGCAGTTCGTTGACTTTTTAAACACCACAATTAAAACTTATGATAGTAATGCCAATGACCTTTGGGCCCTACTTCAGCCAGTGCTTACCCGCTCTAAATATGCCCGTTTTACTGAATGTATTAGTCACAATAATTTTACTGCTTTCGCTAATTCTGTAGTCCAGGAACAACCGCAACAAAATAATATTCGCGCTGTTGCATCTGCTATATTAGCAAAACCTATTCATAGAAAAACATAGAAGAAGAATACAGCGCAGTACAGGCCCTTTGGCCCTCGATGTTGCGCCGATCCAAGCCCACCTAACCTATACTAACCCACTATCCTCCATATACCTATCCAATGCCCGCTTAAATGCCCATAAAGAGGGAGAGTCCACCACTCCTGCTGGCAGGGCATTCCATGAACTTACGACTCGCTGAGTGAAGAACCTACCCCTAACTTCAGTCCTATATCTACCCCCCCTTAATTTAAAGCTATGCCCTCTTGTAATACCCGACTCCATACGCGGGAAAAGGTTCACACTGTCAACCCTATCTAACCCCCTAATCATCTTGTACACCTCAATCAAGTCACCCCTAAACCTTCTTTTCTCTAATGAAAACAGCCCCAAGTGTCTCAGTCTTTCCTCATACGATCTTCCTTCCATACCAGGCAACATCCTGGTAAACCTCCTCTGCACCCGTTCCAGTGCCTCCACATCCTTCCTATAGTATGGCGACCAAAACTGCACACAATATTCCAGATGCGGCCGCACCAGAGTCTTATACAACTGCATCATGACCTCAGGACTCCGGAACTCAATTCCTCTACCAATAAAAGCCAGTACGCCATATGCCTTCCTCACCGCACTATTTACCTGGGTGGCAACTTTCAGAGATCTGTGTACATGGACACCAAGATCCCTCTGCTCATCCACACTACCAAGTATCCGACCATTAGCCCAGTACCCCATCTTTTTGTTATTCTTCCCAAAGTGAATCACCTCACACTTAGCTACATTGAATTCCATTTGCCACCTTTCTGCCCAGCTCTGCAGCTTCTCTATATCCTGCTGTAACCTGCCACATCCTTCCTCACTGTCAACAACTCCTCCGACTTTCGTATCATCCGCAAACTTGCTCACCCAACCTTCTAACCCCTCTTCCAGGTCATTTATAAAAATGACAAACAGCAATGGTCCCAAAACAGATCCTTGCGGAACACCGCTAGTGACGGCACTCCATGAAGAAACTTTGCCATCAACTACTACCCTCTGTCTTCTTCCATCCAGCCAATTCCTAATCCAAACCTCCAACTCACCCTCAATGCCATATCTCCGTATTTTCTGCAGTAGCCTACCATGGGGAACCTTATCAAACGCCTTACTAAAATCCATATATACCACATCTACCGCTTTCCCCTCATCAACCTCCTTCGTCACCTTTTCAAAGAATTCAATAAGGTTTGTGAGGCACGACCTGCCCTTCACAAAACCATGCTGACTATCCTTGATCACATTATTCCTATCCAGATGTGCATAAATCCTATCCCTTACAATTCTCTCTAAGACTTTGCCCACAACAGAAGTGAGACTCACCGGCCTATAGTTACTAGGGTTATCCCTACTCCCCTTTTTGAACAAGGGAACCACATTTGCTATCCTCCAGTCTTCTGGCACTACTCCTGTAGACAAAGAGGACATAAAAATCAAGGCCAATGGCTCTGCAATCTCCTCCCTTGCTTCCCAGAGAATCCTAGGATAAATGCCATCAGGCCCAGGGGACTTATCTATTTTCACCTTTTCCAGGATTTCCAACACCTCTTCTCTACATACCTCAAAGCCATCCATTCTACTTATTTGTGACTCAGTATTCACATCGACGACAATGCCCTGTTCCTGAGTAAATACTGAAGAAAAGTATTCATTCAGTGTCTCCCCAATCTCTTCCGCCTCCACACGCAACTTCCCACTACTATCCTTGACTGGACCTATTCCTACCCTAATCATTCTTTTATTCCTAACATACCTATAGAAAGCCTTAGGGTTTTCCCTAATCCTACCGACTAAGGACCTTTCATGTCCCCTCCTTGCTGCTCTTAGCTCTCTCTTCAGGTCCTTCCTGGCTACCCTATAACTCTCAATCGCCCCAATTGAACCTTCCCGTCTCATCTTGAGATAGGCCGCCCTCTTCCATTTAACAAGGGATTCCAATTCCTTATTAAACCACGGCTACCTCGCACGACCCTTTCCTCCCTGCCTGACAGGTACATAATTATCAAGGACACTCAATAGTTGCTCCTTGAACAAGCTCCACATATCATTTACACTCTTGCCTTGTAGTCTACTTTTCCAAGCCACACATCCTAAGTCATGCCTCACCGCATCATAATTTCTCTGACCCCAGCTATAACTCTTGCCCTGTAGTACACACTTATCCCTCTCCATCACGAGAGTAAAAATCACCGAATTATGGTCACTATCCCCAAAGTGCTCACCTACCTCTAATTCTAACACCTGGCCTGGTTCGTTACCCAGAACCAAATCCAGTATGGCCTCACCTCTTGTTGGCCTCTCTACATATTGTGTCAGGAAACTCTCCTGCACACATTGAACAAACACTGACCCATCTAACGAACTTGAGCTATAGCTTTCCCAATCAATATCAGGAAAGTTAAAGTCCCCCATAACAACCACAATTCCTGCAGAGAGTGGGGTGCCTGTAGAATTCTCTGTCACAGAAAGTAGTCAGGGCCACAATTCTGAATGTTGTTCCGGAAGGAGTTGGACTGAGTTCTTTGGGGTTAAAGGGAGAGTGCTGTGTTGGGTGATCAGCCATGATCCCTTTATGTGGGCGGAGCGGTTTGGAACGGCCGAATGACCTCCACCAATGGTATTTTTGATGTTTCTCTGTGAATGGCCCAGTTGCCGCTGACAGGTGGAGGACAAGGGAAGTTTTGCCTCGATATATCAAAGCCGTGAAAATGAGAGACAGTAATTTCTAGTCGACAATTGAGAGAGAGTGGGTGCAGAGTGATCTTTTGAGTTTAGCGTCGAATAGTTTGGGTTGGATTGGTGGGATATTGTTAATGAGCGAGGCGGCACAGAAACAATGATGTTACTGCAATGGTGAGGGTTTCGGGGGGATTTTACAGACACGAGTGTTGGCAGGGGGTCAGGGCAACAGGGAACAGGAAACACTGGGGTTGGTGTTTCCTGAAGAGATTATGTTATTGACAGGAAATCCCTCTCTGAATCCAGCACAGGCACAGGCAATGAGTGGCAGTACTCATTGTTCCACTGTTTCTGATCCTTTCTCTCCTCACATTGCTTCCCATTAAACTCCAGAATTGGAAACAAGATGAGTGAGACACTCCAGCAGGTAACCCCGACGATCATTCTCCAGTCTGCACTCGATGTAGGTTTCAAACTGATATTGCTCACATTGTGTACGAGGGTGTGTGTATGAGAGAGTATGTGTGAGTGCGTTTGAGTGAGAGTATGAAAGTGTACATGTCTGTGTGTGTGTGTGTGTGTGAGAGAGAGAGAGATTCTCATTGACACTTACGCATAGTTTCACATGGGCACACACACAGTCAGTCATGTCTGCAGTGCACATTGTAGACCACACTTGAGAAGCCGAACACAGTCCAGGGACAATGAAGCCCCTGCTTGATTAGCACCACATTCACGTCGATGGCATCCCTCACCTTGCTCGGATCCTTGAACTTCGCCCCAAAAATAAGGAGCCTGCTAAAGACTTCCTTGACCGTTTTAGAGAATGTTATGAGTCGTATTCCAACGATCGGGCTTGCAATTTAAATGCTATTAATACTCAGTATAATTCTATGCTTTTAAACGGCCTGCCCCCTTCTGTGGTCGCACCATCAAAACAAACAATCTAGACTGGGTTGAAGCCACCCCTAATCAACTCCATCGTTATATTAGGGCCTTGTGGAATCAACAGAGTGAAGACAGTTCAACAATCTGTGTAAAAGCATAATTTGTAGTCCAAGATGAGGTACGTCAGCACCCACGTGTGTCATAGTAGTGGCCCTGCACCAATTAGAGGCCACGGTGGTGGGTATGGCAGAGGGAATCGCCTTGGCGTCCATTCAAGGCCTGTTTTAATTGTAACAGCCCATATCACTGGCCTTGTGAATGCCCAGCTCGAAACTGCCTTACCAGCAGCAGCACCCTCCATTGGATCTCTAATTGCCCTAGAAGGGCCACTCAGTGGAACGAAGGAAGTTTTCATGAGAATTCCCCTGAGAACTCCTATGACACTTGGGGTAAACCTCCTGATAACAGTCATCCTCAACCACAAACAAGGGGCAAAGGACTATCCCACTTGACCTGCACATCTTTGGATGACAGAAAAATTGATGCAATGTAGGGGTAAATTAAGTTGCGAATGGGGAAGATGTGTTGTCTCCATTGAGACCAAGACAAACAAGACAGAAGCAAAACGGGGTCCGAGGGAGACTTGAACTTTTCTTTTGAAAAATGGAGAACAGTCATAATGGGGTCAGGAGCAAAGGTTGTAGTTTTGAATATTGAGTCCTACAGTACCAAAGCATAAAGTGATGTGTTACTCGAGCTTGGGTTGTGCTTAATTGGAACATTGCAGCAGCCCAGGACTGAAATGGTAACATGAGCGCAAGGTAGGTCAGAGTTATTCCTACAGACAGAGTGGCAGTGTTCCTGAATGCACTCTCTGTTTGGTTTCGCCAATGTAAAGGAGACTGTCTTGTGAGCAGCAATGACAACAGACTGGATTGGAAGAGTAAAGAGACATGCTGCCTCACCTGGATGGTCTGTTTGGGACCTAGGACATACAGGAGGCAAGAGGTAAATGGGCAAGTGTATCAGCTTCTGCAATTGCATGTGATGGAGCCATAAAGGAATCGGCAAGTGCTCAGGATGTTATAAAGGGAACGATGCCTGTGACGTGCTGACAGTGGACCAGAGGGGAAGATGTGTTTGATGGTGTTGTCCTCCTGGAAGTGGTGGAAGTGGCAGAGGTTAATTCTTCATAAGTGGATCCTGTGAAATGGGAAGTGAAGACAAAGGGTGTCTCTAAAATTCTGCTGGAAAAAAAGGGGAAGAGGTGACAACAGAACGATCAGAACAGTGCCAGTCACAGCTGAAGACCCTGTCTATCAGAATTGGTGGGATTTCTCATTTAGGGGAAAAGGAGGCTTCTCAATGGAATATGAAATCATCAAAAAGAAATAACACAGGTGAATAAACTGGTAGAATGGAGGCACGAACCATTATATTTTCAGCCGTATGTGGAAGTTGTGCCTGAAGGAGTGAACGGAATAAAGAATCTAAATTGGAGATTTTTGTCTGACATCTAGTCGAAAGTGGGATGTGAAAATAGTCCCAAGGAAGGTCAGTGGAAGTATGGTTGCAGGAATTTAGGCAAATATTTCATAATGCTTAGCAATGTTCGTTTCTGTTCCAAAAGAAGGACAACATTAGATGATGAACCTCAGATTTGGGAAGTCGTGTTGCGGCTGTACAGGACATTAGTTAGGCCACTGTTGGAATATTATATGCAATTCTGGTCTCCTTCAGAACAGATTTACAGGGAGAGGTTGAGTAGTCGAGGGCCGTTTTGCCTGGAGCAGTGGAGGCTGACGTGTGACCATATAGAGGTATGAAAAACATGTGGGGCATGGATAGGAAAGCCTTTTCTCTGAGGTGGGAGAATCTAGAACTAGAGGGCATAAGTTTCGGGTGAGACAGGAAAGATATAAAAGAGACCTAAGGGGCAACGTTTGACTCAGAGGGTGGTACGTGTAAGGAATGAGCTGCCAGAGGAAGTAGTGGAGGCTAGTATAATTGCAATATTTAAAAGGCATCTGGATGCATATATGAATATGAAGTGTTTGGAGGGGTATGGGCTGGAAGCTGGCAGGTTGCACTAGATTGGATTCGGATATCTGGTCGGCATGGACGAGTTCGTCCAAAGGGTCTGTTTCCGTGCTGTACATCTCTATGACTGTCAAAGATATTATTCAAACACAAATGAAATAATTCAGTTTGATGACAAAAAAGTGTAGGCTTGAATTGGGCCGTATTACTTTCAGAGTCCAGAAGCACATTATATAAAGTGAAAAAAAGAAAAAAATATATTATGAAAATAAATTGGCAAGAAATAAAGAATAAAACAAGCAGGACGTGATTTTCATGCATATAAAAAAGAAGCAAGAGTGTGCGACCTTTGAAAGAAAGAAAGTCCCGAAGGTATATATGGAACTTTTTGCAGGAGGTGACTCGGCAATTGGGTGCAGGGAACAGGCAGATAATTTAAGATGTTAGTTTGCACTGTTTCTCACAGGGGAACTGTCAGGATTTCAATAATACAGAACAAGTAAGATGGTTAAAATGAATAAAACTGCTGAACTGTGTCGTATAAAAGGAAAATAAAGATTTTTTTGGCAAACAAATAGGAAGACCGATAAACACGTCAGCAGCAACAGATGCACGCTGTTGAAAAGAGTGGTTGCAGAATGACTGCTGGCATTGTTTGAAATATTCCAGAACTCTCTGGATTACAGGAATATTCCAGTGAAACTGGAAAACATCCAATATAGTTCCTGACTTCAAGAAAGGAGCGAGACAGAAGCAGGAACGTACATATCATTTAGCCTAAAAATATTGCTGAACATCAGCTGTAGTCTGTTTTCAGGAAGGAATTGTGGTAAATATAGAAATGCATAATGCAATGACATTCAACATCGTTTTGTGAAAGGGAGAATCTTTAAAATAATGCAACATTTTGCTGGAGTTATTTGAGAATATACAAAACAGACTTTGTATGGAGCACGGATGGACAGTGCATTTGGCTTTCTATAAGGTACCACAAAAACCGTTCTTACACAAGACAAGAGTTACTACTACGACTGATAATTTATTAGCATGGAAGGAGGATTGGCTAACAAACAGAAGACCGACAGTCAGGATTAATGCATCTTTTATTATCTTAAAAAAGTGAATCTATTCGAGTACTATAAGTATCAGTTCTACAGCATCTGCTTTTGCAATCTATACCGATGGCTTAAAGGCGGGGCTGAAAGCAAAATATATCACATTTTGTGGATGATACGATCAATCACGGAAGGATAAGTTGCAATAAAGGTGTAAGGAGTCCGAACGTTGATATAGATAAGGTCAGTAAGTAGGCAAATGAGGGAAATGGAATTCATGTTTTAAAAAGAATGAGGTCATGCACTTCGACACTGAGAATCAAACGCTAGCCTGTTATTTATTGAAGAGAAATCCATATAAAGGCTCACTACAAAGGGATTGGGTGTCCCTGTGTATGAAAGACAAAGTTACGATGCTGGTGAAACAAGTAACTAAGTTGATTCACTAAGCAAATTCCTATGATAGAAGTGTTAACTTATCAAGAGCATATAAAATGTTTAGGCGTTTAATCATTGTAGTTGAAATGAATGATGGGTGAGACCTCTGAGAAATAAAATATGCAGAGGGGGCATAACAAGGTAAATGTTGAGAAGGTGTTTCCACTTCTGGACGAAGTTTGGAAATTGGTGACGTGGCTACAGAACAATGTATGTTGAGTTAAAACTGACATGCTGAGAGATTTTGTCTCTCAAAAGTTGGTGAGTAGCTGGAATTCACAGACTTGTGGTGGTTTGATCACTGAAAGTATTTATGGATGGGCGAATGGATTTTTGAATTCCTGACGAGTTGAGAGATGCAAGTTCTTTGCATGGAAGTGAAGTTGAGGTATCGAAGCTTCATCTTTATTCTTATTGATTGTCGGGAGGCTTGCTGGGCCCAATAATCTACTTCTGCTCCTATCTCTTCTGCGGTTATGCTTATTTAGAAAAATCTTAAGTTCTTTTTCCATTACTGTTGTATTTACTTCCTTCCCTTCTCCTGTAACCAGAAAAGGCAAGAGAGAAGTCTTGTATGGACTTTCCTTAGAATTACGAGCAGTCGAATGGTGAAAACTCAAAACCGGTAAGAGGTAATCAGTTCCTATTGGGAGGAAGCATTAGAGTCCAAAGTGACGTCACAGCCAAGCCAATAAATGATTGAATGCTTGAGCGATGAGAATGACTCTTTTAATTTTTATTCCAGTCAAATAACCTGTTGAAATTATTGTACATACTAGTTACGTGTTAGTCTGCGTTGGAGAGAACTATATTTAGTTATTTCTTAGTGGGTGATTCTTGTGTTAATTCAGGGGATGGCTCGCTAGCTCCTACAGCGAAATGTTTCATGTGTTCATGGATGCTCAATGATGACAAACAGTGTGGAGGAGGCATTGTTAGTACTTCCAATACTGGCACCAGGCTATGGAGGTCCAGCAAGATCTGGAGGCACTGGGGAGCATCCAGGGGAATGACAGTTACATGGATTGTGAGTGCAAGGCCGTAGTCACCCCACAGATTTAAGGGTGTAAGAGGATAGAGAATGAGTGAGCATCACAGGCGAGCATAAGGCGAGGCTGGTTGTCCAGAATTCCTCTAATGTAATTCCAAAAGACCACCGATACTCTGTGCTGATTCTGCAGAGAACTGCAGCCAGAGCAAATCCTGCAGCACCTCCGTTCCTCAGCTGCACTGAGGTGGACTGAAAATGTGGTTAGAACTGCAGTGATAGGAGACACAAACTTAGTGGAATGGAGAGGAGCTTCTGCTGCTGCTCTCGTGCCAACAGAATAGTGTGGTTCTTTCCTGGTGCAAGAGTCCTGCAAGTCACTGAGTGGCTGCGTGGCATTTTGGGGGGTGTGGATCAAAGGGAGCAGTCAATCAAAATGGTACACGTTGGTGCCAATGACACAGATAGGAAGAGGGATGAATTACTGAAAGCTGAATTTAACGATTAAAGAGCCATATTGAAAGGAAGGACCTCAAAGTTAGTCATCTCAAGATTATTACCTGCGCCATCTGCTTGTGAAGCTAGGAAATGCCAGATTAGGTAATTTAAAATGTGGCTGGGGGACTGGTGAAAGAGCGAGGGCTTTAGATTTCTAAATAATCGGGCCTGTTTCTGGGGGCTGTGGAACATGTTCAATATATGCAGTCTTCACCAAACTCTGTCGCTACCAATAATTAGAAGGCTCTAATTAAGCTAGATTGAATGAGAGCATGAGAAACAAGAGAATCACGGCAATAAATAACAAGCAAGAAGCAGCTGAGCATTGAAGCTTCAAGATGAGTGGAAACCAGGTGGTGTCAGGAGAAGCAAGAACTTTTTAAAAAGTTTCTTCTGGTGGAGGTGTTAGGATTTAAAAAGGTGTAAGATGAGCTTAAGGGCACTTCAACTGAATGCTGACAGAACTTACAGCAAAGTAACTAAACTAATTTTACAAATGATCGTGAATGGATATCAGTTATTGGCCATTATATGGGTTGCAGCGGGCTCACGATTGGGAATTAAATATACAGAGGTAAAGGAAGAAGAGATACTAAGGTCTAGCTCTGTTATTTAAGGACAAAATCAGGGCGGGAGTTAGACACAAAATAGGTTTTATCCAAAAAACATTGAATCAAAGCGGGTAGAAATCAGAAAAAAAGCTAAGGGGGCAATTTCACTTATCAACATTAATATAGGCCACCAAAGGGCATCACGGTGGGGCGGGCAATAAACAAAGCAATATCTAATGTAAAAATGACATTGCTATACACATTCATTGATCAAACCAAATTATTCAAAAAAGCCTTTAGGAGGAGTTCATGATTTTTTTTTCCCTTTAGTTATGCACGGGATGAAGATATTGCTGGCCAGGAAGTATTTATTATCCACTGCTTATTGCTCAGGCAGAAGTTGGGAATCAACCACATTGATGTGGGTCTGGTGTCACAAGTACGTCAGAACAGGCAATGGTGGCAGTTTTCTTCCCTGAAGGACATGAGTGAAGCAGATGTATTTTCCAATCGTTCCATGTATACCGTTAAACTGTTCAATGCCAGATTATTCTTCAATTCAAATTTGGCAATCTGCCATGGCAGGATTCAAGCCGGGTCCACATAATATTGTCTGCATCTGCGGGTCAATCATCCAACAATAATAACACTGGGTCATCACCTCCCTATGTAATGATGTTATTTTCCTTGAAGACTCCGTAATTGACCGCACGAAGAAGCAAACTACCCTAGATATGGTCTTTTGTAATGAATGATTAACGATACCATACGTAGGGATCCTCTCAGAAGGAGTGATTGCAGTATAGTTGACTTTAAAATATAGACGAGGGGGTAGAAGTTAAAATCCAAAACCAGTATCTTGACCTTAAGCAAAGGAAGCTACAAGTTAATGGGTAAGGTAGACTGGGTGCAAAGGCTATATGATGGGGCAATTGAGGAACAGTGGGGGACGTCCAAAGTGAATTTTACACGTGCTCAGAAAAGGTATACACCAGTGAAAAGGGCGGACAGTAGAGAATGTTGTAATCAGTCATGTGCAACTGAGTAAAAAAGGGAGGTATCAACTCTGAAGCGAATGCAAACAAGTTAGCAATGACTAGTTGGAAACGAGGAAATTCAGAAATCGATAAAGGTCAACTGAAAGCCACGAACAATAGTGAAAAGAAGGGTAAGATGAATTATGAGTGTTAACTAGTTCAGAACATAAAACAGATAGCAAGTTTTTCTACACACATATAAAACGAAAAGGAATGGCCGAGGTAAGCATTGGTGCTTTAGAAGATGAGAACGGTGCTTTAAGAATGGGAAATGATGAAATAGACAGGGGTTTTGGACAGGTATTTTGTGACGGTCTTCATATTAGAAAACACAATGACATGCCAATCACTGATGACAAGGTGGCAATGGCAGGTAACTAGAGCGGAACAATAATTTTATCGGAAGAGTTGGGCAAGCTAATGGTGTTAAAGGTAGTCGCGTTTCCTGACCCCCTTGAATTCATCACAGAATACTGAAAAAGATGGCTGGAGAAATAGCAAATGTGCTTAGAGCAATATACCAAAATTGACTGGACTCTGGGGCAGTTCTGGCAAATTGGAAACAGAAAATGTGACAACTTTCTTTAGAAGAAGGAGGTAGACAAACAGCAGGAAATTAAACGCCCGTAAGTTGTAGTCAGGGAAATGCTTGAATCTATTCAAGAAATAAGTAGTGAGACATCTGGATTAAAAAAAAACTATCCCATCAAGCCATCGCAATATGGGTTCATAAACAAATGTCATTTTTAGTGGATTTACTGAAACTTGTTAAGTGCGATGGACAATGGAGTATGAATGGATCTGTTGAATCTGGATTGCTGGAAAGCATTTGGCATGATGCAACACAAAAGAATGGTGAATAAGATGGAGTTGCAAGGTATTACACATAATGATTAGGCCAAGTAAGAAGATCAGTTCATTAACAAATGAAATAGTGACAAAAAATGTGTGTTTTTTCTGGTTATCAATTCATGGCTAGCAGTGGCTAGTGGGATGTGTTAAACTTCGTAGATGACATTAAGATGAGTGATAGAGCAGTGTGCAGAATGATAAATGTAGGTTACGTAAGTGGACAAAGGTCTGGAAAATAAAGTGCAATGTTGGTAAACGTAAAGTCGTTCGTTTTGAGAGGTGCAACAGTAAAATACACTTTTTATTAACGGTGAAAACTCTCAGCACGTTACAGTGCAGAGGGACCTTGTTGTCCTTGCGCAAAATACGTAAAAAAGGTTGATTTGCATGTGCAGCAGGTAATTAAAAAGGCAATTGGAATTTATGTTTCATTGTTCGAGTTTAAAAACAGCGAGGTTACGCTGCTACTATGTAGGGTAGTTGTGAAGTCACACCTATACAATTTTGTTCTCCTTATAAAGGATGTGCTGGCAATGGAGGGGTTGAAGAGAAGGTTCACTAGGTTGATACCAGAGTTGAGGAGAAAGTGAGGACTGCAGATGCTGGAGATCAGAGCTGAAAATGTGTTGCTGGAAAAGCGCAGCAGGTCAGGGAGCATCCAAGGAACAGCAGAATCGACGTTTCGGGCATAAGCCCTTCTTCAGTCACTAATTCGTGAAGAAGGGCTTATGCCAGAAACGTCGATTCTCCTGTTCCTTGGATGCTGCCTGACCTGCTGCGCTTTTCCAGCAACACATTTTCAGCTCTGATACCAGAGTTGAGCAGATTGTGTTCTGAGGAAATATTGATTACACTGGGACTATAGGAAGGATGTGGACATTTTATAGAGGAGATTTTCAGGATGCTGCCTGGACTACAGCGACGAAGGATGAGAGGCGAATTGATAGAGTTGTACAAGGTGCTGAGAATCATAGACAGAATGAATAGTCAGAGACATTTTCCCAGAGTAGAAATGGCTATCATAAGGTTTTTGGTGGAGCTTCTGGTCACTAAAATGTATCTGACAGTGAAACCATTGAGCAGCAGAATCAGAAGAAATGGTAGAGTCGGATTTAGAATGTGATGGAGGAACTCGATTGTTGCCCAGACATGAGAGGAATAAACATTCTCTGCTACAAAACAAAACCAGGGAATGTTTGCCAGGCGAAACCGAGCTGTGAGCATGAAATACCAGAAATTTTTTTTTAAAACATCTCAGCACAGTCACTGTTTTTGGAGGAAGGGTTTCGGCAGTTGTCAGAAGTCGATTCTTTGCAGAGAGTGGTGGGTACTTGGAGTGCACTGTCAGCAGTGGTAGTAGAGTCAGATACGTTCGGGACATGTAAGCAATCTTCGACAGACACATGGATGATTTTAAAATGAAGGATAGTTTGATCTCAGAGTAGGATAAAAGATCGGCACAACATCAAGGGCCTGTGCTGTTCTATGTTCCTTGCTTTATGCTCATTGTAATTTCGAAGAACGGGTTTTGGGGCGTCTCTTATAGAAGTATATATCATTATAAAGTTCATAGATAAGATAGATGGAGATTGTTTCCACTGACATGGGCAACTAGATCTAAGCAGGATATGCTGAAAATTAGAGTGATCAGATTTAGGACTGAGTTTAGAAGTATCGTCTTCATCGAAAGGGTTCTAAACTGGTGGAATTCCCTGTGAAGCGAAGCAGTGAAGCACATCTCTTGACTGTTTTTCATGTAAAGGTAGACATATTTTTCAATAGTAAAGGAATTAAGGATTATGGTGAGTGGGTGGCTAAGTGCAGCTGAGTCCACATTAAAATCAGCCATACTTTTATTTAATGGCGGCACAGGGTTGAGGAGGCAGGTGGCCTGCTCTTGCTCCTATTTCCTACGTTATGGAAAACAACTGGTTGTTGGCAAGTACCTGGCTATTTTTCTCTAAGTCCTGTTGTGCAATGCTGCATTGAAGGAGAGCAGGAGGTTTGGTTGAGTTGATCCAGGATGAAACATGGGGCCTCAATTCGCAGTGAATCCGGGTCTGCAGCATGACCAACATCTTGAACAGCGATTGTGAGGGGAGAAGCCTAGAAAAATGGATGAGGGTAGGGGAGTTGGGGAATCGCGGACTAGAGAGCATCAGTTTAAAGTTAGAGAGTAAATAGTAAAAGGGAACCTGAGGGGCTCTCTTTTACAGATATGGTGGTATGCATATAGAATTAAATGCCAGTGGAAGTAGTTTGAAGCGGGTACTTGACAAACTTAAAAGGCATTTGGACAAATGCATGAATGAGAACGATTTAGAAGGATATGTCAAGTGCAGGGGAATGGGTTTAGCCTTTTCGTTGGCATGGAAAAGTTTGGGCCAAAGAGTTTGTTTCCATGCTGCAGAACTCTGACTGTCTGACTAGGTTAATCTGCAGAAAAAATGTTTTAAAAACTCTGAAACTCTTTGAAAAGTAAAATGAAGGAACAAAACCTTAAAATTTCTCTACATGTGACGATATCATTTGAGAATGGCAGGATTCCTCTGTGAAAGGCATTACTGAGTCAGATGGTATTTTTTTCAAACATCAGGGATTTATGGACTCTGTGGAGTTTTTTTAAAAATTCAAAACCCATTCTATCACGCGAGAAAATGACAGTGGCCCCAGTCACAGTTTCTGAGCAACGGTGTGTTGTCACACGCTGCACTAACCCCTAGCAACAGAAACTAAGAGTGATTCGAGGAAGACAGACATGGAGAGTGTGAAGAAAGTCAAAGAGAGGGAGATATCTTGACAGAGATGAAAGTAAGGACTGAGTGACTTCCACCCAACTCCTGAGCTTAGCTCCCATGCCATCTCCTTACGTGAGACCAGGAATTGACACTGGGCCTGCATCTGTCCAACTCAGTTCTTCAACACAAAGACAACCAACAATACAGCTCACCTCTGCTGCTAGGCACTTATGAATGAAAAAATTTATTACTTACATACTGAGATTACAGATACAGCAACTAGAATGGTGCCTTTTCTCACTGGCCTCTGTGTTGATGGAATAATCGAAATGCGTTTCTGTAACCCACTGTGAGACAAGCCAGCACTACCCTTAGTGTGTTACTGTAGTGACAGGCTGCTTGATTGCTGAGAAATTAATCTAAATTAGAAAATCCGGCTGGATTGATTAATGAATGAATTTGATTGATTGTTGAATTTGGGTAATGGGATTTTTCAGTACATTTTTCAGGTGTTGTCTGAACTTAGTTTGCGTCACGGCATAAATCACGGTGTTTGTACAACAGCTGAGGAGCTGCAACATGAAGCCCAATTCCAGCACATAGTTTGGAAGATGAACTGAGTAATGCCCGATCAAATACATCCGGATCCATATACAATACACCATGAACGTTGACCATAACAGGATGAAATTGGCCGAGATCACAAACAGCAAAATAATGGACTTCTTTCGATTTTGCATTTCCGTGTCACGCTGAGCGTTCCCCTTGATGTGAGTCCGGAGTTTCCTGCGGGAGCTGCTGGTCACTAAAATGTGTCTGACAGTGAAAACATTGAGCAGCAGAATCAAGAGAAATGGTAGAATCGGATTTAGAATGTGGTGGAGGAACTCGATTGTGGCCCAGACATGAGAGGAATAAACATTCTCTGTTACAAAACAAAACCAGGGAATGTTCGCTAGGCGATATCGAGCTGTGAGCATGAAATACCAGAAAATGTTCTTTAAACAGCTCAGCACAGTCACTGTTCCCAGAACTATAGCCGCCGTTTTCTCACTGCAAAATTTACTTTTCAGCTTCTGGCAACAAATGGCCACAAACCTATCAAAGGTGAAAGTAACGGTGAACCAGACAGAACAGTCAGCGGATGCATAAACCAGGATGGCATGGATATTACAAACAAGCATGTTATTCAGGAAATAAAATTGCTGCCAATAAACAATTGGAATGTGTCTCAATATCAGGTCGAGGATAATGACCAGTAGATCCACCACTGCCATGGCCGCCAGGTAACGACTGACACACGGAGACAGCCCACAATCTTTATAAAGCAGAACGAAGATCGTCACGATGTTAACTGTGAGGAAAGTATGCAAACAAAGTGTAAACAATCTAGAAACAAAGTTACCCATTTGATTAAGGCTCCAGTCAAATTTTCAAATGTGTTACTTTATTAAGAGATTTTTTGGAAGAATTAGAGCTGAAATGATAAATGTTAATATGTGAATTATTTACCCGAATGTGAAGCAATTCACAAGATATACTCCCTCCCTAAACCCAGTAAAACACGTCAATAAGAAAAGGTGATTTCCAGAACATTCCCACACACTGGATTACTTGAGGGCAGACAGGGATCACATCTTTACAGTTGCTAATACAGAGAGTAAAGACGTTGGGATCACGAAGGATTCTCTCTCAGTTCCAGGAAGAAAAATGGAGTTTTGGAATGCCTATCTTTTTTGTCCAGATTGTAGTCAGTCCTCTGTAATGATGAATGTAAATAAAGGGAAAACGTATTTACCCCTTTAACTGCCTCAGCAAAATTCAAAACATTGTATCCTTCTCCTTAGAACTGCATTTCTTCCCTGATACGCTTAGCTCTTCTTCAGTTAACTGACATCTAGAGTTTCACAAAATATGCCGGGTATGGAGTGTTCCCGACAACTGCCTGTCCCCTTTCACAGTTGGGTAGGTTCTGGCCTGGATGTACCCAGAGAAGGGGCACATGGCGTCCACCAACTCTCTCGAGGTCTTCAGGGACAAGTGGGAACGGCAGGGCGTGGAGTGCTTCATTAACGTCTTCAGTTCTATTTGCATTTCGTCCTATCCTCCTCCTCACTTTTTCAATCGTGTTGCCATTACCCTTAAAGAACGGGCACTGCTTATCACTGGCCACTTTGGTGTTTGTTTGCTTATTCCTACTTATGGATTATGAATAGAGTTTCTGCACATGATGTTTCTTCACCATGTCCTAGCTTTAAGTTAAGGGGGGCATAGCTTTAACTTAAGGGGTGGTAGGTATAGGACTGATGTTAGGGGTAGGTTCTTTACTCAGCGAGTCGTGAGTTCATGGAATGCCCTGCCAGTAGCAGTGGTGGACTCTCCCTCTTTATGGGCATTTAAGCGGGCATTGGATAGGCATATGGAGGATAGTGGGCTAGTGTATGTTAGGTGGGCTTGGATCGGCGCAACATCGAGGGCCAAAGGGCCTGTACTGCGCTGTATTCTTCTATGTTCTATGTTCTATGTCCTGCAACTGCACATACGTGACATGGGTGCAGGGAAAGAATTTTATAAAGATATATATATAAATATATATATATTCATATAGCCAGGAGATATATATTTCCTACGTTCAGGCAAAGTTTAAAAAGAGAGCAGAATGTTCCCAAGAATGTGGATTGTAAAATGTTCCAGGAAATGAAATTTATGATTTTCTTTTTCAAAGAATGAATGAATCAATGATTAATGAGCAATTTTGTGACATCTACTCAAATATAGAGTGTACAAAAATATAAAGTGTATAAGTCGCCACTTACAACGATTTCATTGTTACAAAGTTACCTAGGCACATCTTCACTGACAAGATTAGTTACAGTGTAACATTGTCACCAACACACAGTGCAATCTTAGGTTCAGAGCACATACATACAATCAGTAGATACAGAATATATGAAGAAAAAATTATTAAAATTCAGCAATAAATAGTGTAATGATAGGTTCAGATAAAAAAGAAAAGCAAGCTAAAATACCAACAACACAATCTCTCTCAAAGGGCCCATTGCAGCAAACCAGCATAAGGGGCTTCCATTGTCAGTTATAGAATGTTCTGGAGAATGTCAAACCTGCTCCAACATTCAATAAGATCGGGGTTGATCTGATCGCGTCCTGAGCTTCATTTTGCCAGAACATTCACTCACTCAACCCCTTATTTTTCTGACACCAAACAGGCAACACTCAGGAACTTCTTACACGGGTTTTCTTCAAGCATGTGTTCGGCAGCCATTTATCTGTCACGAGGACGGTCAGTTCAAATAATATATTGCATTAGTTTTACACTTTTATGTAAACGTAAGAGCACTTTCCGCAGTCTGATCAGAAATATACCCTTAATTCATTGTTATCAACATCCAATGACAATTACTAATTGTGGGTATTTCGCTCGTTTCACATCCACAGACAGCATCTAAACACTGGTCTAATTGTAAAATGCAATTTCTGGCAGGAAATGTTTTTGCTCTACTCAGCCATTATCGTGAACGTTATCTGGCTTGTCGTTTTTCCCTTGCCATCCAAGTTTCTATTTTCTTTCGTCGTTGACTATTTCTGTCTATAGCAGTTTCATAGACTCCCACTCAATTGGTGGGATGGTTGTATTGTGATGTAGAGGGAAGTCAAAAGCACAAATTCAATTCCCCACACGGAAGGAGATTGCCATTAATAGCCCGCTTCCACAAACTCTACCCTCAATCAAGTTGTGGGGACCGTCAGGGTAAAACACTACGAGTGATCGATCGAGAATGAGAGAACTGCCCCATGGTCCTCTGGGACAATAATTGCTTTGTTCTATAGCTGTGAGAATTATAAATTTTTCTATGAATTATCTTTTTTTGGCGTTGCACTTCTTGATATTCTGGTCATCCACAGTTGCATTTTTGACTGGAAACTGCATATTTCTGACAACGCGCAATCCTTTACTTTGTTGCTATTCATGAATCTATCAGTCTGTGCATGAAAAATATTCAACGTCTCTTCCTCCAATTCTCTCTGAGTAACAGTTTTGCAAAGACTTATTATAAACTTTCAGAAGGGAAAATAAGTCTCCTTTTCGCTTTCTTATAAATTTGGTATCAGAAAGCGAAAACGTTTAGCATTTGAATCCCAAATGGGCTATGGCAATTCAAAATGATGCCCTTTGGAATGAAGAACGCACCAGACACTTTCCAAAGCATCGTGAACAGAGTTGTGGTCTAATTGATTAATTTTTACATTCATCTCATTCCATTCATGGAAAGATCAAATCGTACAGTTGGTGAAGCTTTTGAATGATTATGAAAAGTAAAACTTGTAACAAACTTCAAGAAAACAGAATTCGTGAAGCCAGAGGTAATATTTTTGGGACATAACTTCGGACATGGAAGTTGATCCCAAGGAATGTGAAGATGAAGACCATCGAGGAATTTCTACGACCATCTTCAAAGAAAGAGGTGCTTTGATTTTTGGGATTGTGTGGATTCTTCAGGAAGTTTGTATCAAATTTCAGCAGCGTGGTGACACCACTGCCAGATTTGCTTAAGAGAAACACGAAATTTCAGGCATTTGACAATTTAAACACAGTCTTCACCATCGCAACACTTCTAGCCACTCCACATTTTACTTTCAAAGCCCTTTAAGTTGCAATCGATACTATGGATATAGATGTTGGAGCTGTAATGATGCAGGAAAATGATGATGGAATTGAATGGCCAATTGGCTACTTCCCTAAACAACTCAATAACCATCAGAGAAAATACGTCACATTGAAACAGAGTTATTTTATTTGGTACTGGCCTTCCAATATTTTACTAGGTTATGTGTCAAAAAATGTGTCGGAGATAGTTGTGCAGACGAACGACAACATTCTCACGTTTCTAGAAAGATTTGAAGATAAAAGTGTAAAACTATGTCGTTGGAATCTTACGTTACAGAATTTTACTTTCCAAATTATACATGTGGCAGGTCGTAAAAATGCTGTTGCACGTGTTATTGCAGATTTAAAAGAGAAAGGGCAGATACGATTGGATCATATCTATTTCAGTCTTATATATAGATTTAGCATTAATGTGAGACGTACAACTTAGATTAATAACTTATGTATGCCCTTATAATGGCATTGAGATTTAGAGAAAAGAAACTGAAAAATGAAGCCATATTTTCATGATGATTGCCCACTTTTTCCGCCAAGGAAAGACGTGTTACGAAGTTAGAAGAGTGCAGATTAGACTAGATTAGATTCTGTACAGTGTGAAAACAGGCCAGTAGGCTGAACAAGTTCACACTGACTCTCCGAAGAGTAACCCATGCAGAGCTATTTTCCGACCTGATAGTTATGCCTGACAAATGCATCTAACACTGTGGGCAGTTTATCATGTCCAATTCACCTGACCTGCACATCTTTACATTGTGGGACCAAACCGGAGCACCCAGAGAAAACTCATGCAGACACGGGGAGAATGGGTGCACGCCACACAGTCACGCAAAGGTGAAATCGAATCCGGGTACCTGGCAATGTGAGGCATCAGTGCTAACCACTGAGCCACCTGCAGCCCATAACTGTTTATGGTCACTTTCATATAGTAAGGCATTTTTCTGAATTATATATTCAGCCAGACCTGCCAGAATGCAGAAGAGCTAAGAAATGGGCTGTTCAAAAATAGATACATATGACAATTGGCTGTTAAATGGATACCTGAGTTTTGGTTGCAGTTTTGACAACAATTCAATTTTAACCAATTAATTTCTGTTATTTCTTCGATGCTAAAATCCAATTGGGTTTGTTTTTATTGTACTGACAGAATGGGACCGATGGGAGGGAATGATGTTTGAGTATAAATAATGGGCATCTCACAGAAGAGCATCTGCCATAGAGCCAGAGAGCTAACTTCCCATAATCTTGAATTTAAAGAAATTTCAGAAGGGACCATCTATCAAAAGGTACCTTTTCTTGCGAAAACACTGAAAAAGTATGATGACGGCTCAGGGAGAAGACAGCAGAGTCGGAAGACCAGAAGGATGAAAACATACGAGATTATATGAACTTCAACCAGTTCATTTATTGTTTAATAATTGTGTTACTGGAAGATCACATTAATATAATTGTATTCAGCTGAAGGGTAGTGGTTAGTTAGGAGAAAGAGTGTTCGTTTTGTAAATCGTTTCAGTTAATGTTCACTAGTAGTGTTAAATAAATAAATTGGAACTCCGTATTGCTACAGTGGAATCAGAGCAGTTCTTTCATTCAAATATTTTGAACAGATTACGAGAACAGGCAAGGCGAACTTTGCTGGATGGTTGGTTTTAGTTAGCAGAGGGGTTCGACCTCCACAGCTTAACAATGTTCACTGCTTTGTATTACAGTATTCCCTCTGTAGCTGCGGTGATTACTTTCCCAGTCCAATGACAGAAGCCTGAAATCACGGATCGGAGCGAACTCTTTCAATTAAATGGGAAATTTACCTTCTCCGCAGCCCCCAATCCCTGTTTCTGGAAGTTCCCCGTAAAATGTTCGGGCCTCAGTAAACCTTGAGTAACTGAAAACATAGAAACTGACATGGGGGTCACCCTGTACTTCTTACTATAATTAGACCTTTGGCACACTGCTGTTATACCTGTGACATCATCCTTCACATTTGGTTTGTATCCTTTACCAACTTATTTTTATTTTTTATAGTTATATGTATGCCTCAATTAATTGGATAATAGGTTATCTCTTCGATTGGTATTCAGCAGTGAACACTTTTCACACACCATCAGACACTTTTGAACACGTGCCAGGACTAAGGTTTTGACACTTCACTCACACCATTGCTATCTCTAACTTCAGTTGGTCAATGGCTTGCGCTCCAACAGCTTCTGATTTCAAATAAACCTGCTAGTGTTATAAAGTTGAAGGCGTGTAGTCTACCTTTAAGCGAGAGTGAGTGATGTTTTGCACTGAGAACTTACGAGCACCTGTCATATGACTAGCTAGCAGTTTCAGAATGTACTGGAAAATTGAAAATATGTAACATTTGGCTGTAAATTGGCAGCTGAGTTGGTTGCTGTTTAGACAACAATTCGAATTTAACTAATCAGTTTAAATGATCCCCCAGGATGCTATTTATTGTATTGCCAATGTTGAACCAATGAGATCATTCAATGCTGTGGAATAAAAATGGCAGGCTTAGGGCTGACTGCCTGCCCCTCTTCCGCGGTTACGTTAGAGCCCGGGTGTCCTTGGAGAAGGAGCACGCGGTGTCGACCAACACCCTGGAGTTGTTCAGGGAGAGGTGGGCGCCGCAGGGAGTGGAGTGCATCATTTCTCCCTCCAACTCTATTTTGATTTAGTCCCTACCCTCCCCTTCACTGTTTTTGATCACACAACACTGCCCTTTGATGTGAAGGGCAGTGTTTGTCACTGGCCACCCGGGTGTTTTCCTATCTTCCTGGTGATGGAAATTGAATAAATATTCGTGCACTTTGTGTCTTTCACTGTGTCTCCCACCTGCACACACACACCATGGGTGCTGGGGATAAAATAAGCACTACCGCACTTAGGTGGTAGTGTGGGGATTAATAAAAGAAAAAAAAAAGGAGTGTAAAAAAAAAAGTGTCCTGGGCCTGGCCAGAAAGAAAGAAATAAAACTGGCAGGCAATTTGAAAGTCAGACAGAAAGCAACTGCAATCGAGAGAGTAACTACTATCGAGAAAGATTGCCATACAAAATCATTCTCGATCAAAGGTACCTTTTTCATGCGAAACATCTTCACAGTAAAAAAGAAAGAAGTCGACCCAGGCAGATCTTAAGCTGAATGAAAACAGATACTGACGACTGCAGCCTCAGAATGGCTTTGAAATTAAGCTGGCGCAATTTTAATAAGAGTTTTGATTGGAACAGTGGAGTAGTTGTAGTATTGGAACAGTTGTAGAGTCGAAGGCAGATAATAAGCAATTCAGAGAAAAAAGGCTTAGATTTGTAAATGGTTGTTGTTTAATGTCCACTTTTAGAATTAAGGAATAACTTGATGTTTTTGCAGTAATGTTTTAACAGATAACGAGGCGAGGTGAGTTTTCTTGGCTTTTTGGTTTAATTAACAGAAGATTTCTCCATCGTGTTGCAATACTTTGGCGGCTTTGATCCTTGATTTGGACAGGTTTAGAAAAATCAAATCTGAGATTTGGGGTAGATTTGAACAGATTTGGGGTACGAAAGATCTTAATAGATTTAAACACATGCCGGTTAGTCTCCTATATCTGTAAATGTAATATAGGTGAGACAATTTATTTAAATTCGGTTACTTGTGGTTTGTTAAATTGTAAATCAGAGATATGGGTCTTAAAATTGCGAAAGAGGTTATGAGGTTTCAAGATGATTTCCAAATGTGTCAAGGAAGTTTAGAAAGACAGAAGTCGGGCATACTTTTGGAATTAGTAAATAGATTAGAATTTGGTCTAAACAGGGACAAAAACAAAACTAAAGTAGTAAGGGAGTTAGTCAAGCACTTAGATGTGTCAGAAAAACAGACAAATGCAGTGAGTTAGAAATAAACCTTAAATTATAATTGAGGAAAATGGAATTAATTTATAAAGAAAGGGAAGGAAGAAGGATGGGAGACGTTTGAGAGAGAAAGCGCACGCGGGAGAGAGAGACAGAGAGAGAAAGAGAAAGGGAGAAGAAAAGGCGAGAACAAGAGAGAAGCAAAGGAAAGAGAGAGAACCAATTAGTGAGAAAAAAGAAGGCTAAAGAGACAGAGAACAAAGAGAGACGTGAAAATTCAAAAAAAGAGAGAAGTTGCTTCCATGAGCAAAGAGAGAGAGAGAGAGGGAGAAGAAAGAGAAAGAGAAATGAAGAGAGAATTTGAACTTGCAAAGTTGAGAATTAATCAGGAAGGTAAAGTTGAAAGATCGGGTTGAAGAATGACGGGAGTGATGTATACAAACATTTTAAATTATTACCACACTTTGATGCGAAAGATGTCAAAAACTGCTTTATTTCATTTGAACAAATGGCTAAGCAGATGGCGTGGTCAGAGAACTTGTGGATAATGCTAGTTCAGGCCAAGCTGATAGGCAGAGCCAGTGAGGTATTTGCAGAGCTGTCAGATGAGATGTCATGAGATTATATAGAAGTCAAACAGGCTATTTTGAGGCTTGCAAACACGTACCAGAAGCGTACAGACAGCGATTCTGAAACATAAAGAAGGAATCACGTCAGACTTACCTTGAGTTTGAAAGAATTAAACTCAATAATTTTGATAGATATGTGCAGGCATTAATAATAGATAAGATTCATGAGGTTCTAAAAGAGATTATTCTGCTAGAGTAGTTTAATGAATCACTTACAGAGATGACCTGACTTTTGGTGAATGACTAAAAATTTCATAAAGTGAGAAAAGCGGAAGAGATGGCCAATGAATATGCATTGGTGCAAAAGGCAAAACTTAGCTTCTGGCAAGAATTTCATTCCCTGAGGGATAACAATTTGGAGAAGGTGACATCCTCCATTTAAAAAAGAGTAGAGCACACTGGTAATAGTTTACCACAAGTAAAAAAAAAGATGCCCAAGAGGGTTGAAAGGAAATGAAAGGCCTCAGGTTTTTTCACGGTAATGGAGTGGGGCACAGAAAATGTCTTTTGCTGGTGATTTAAGGAAGACACTGCGAAAAGGTATTTTCACAACCAGAAGTGGCACACGTAATGTCATGGCGCTGGTCGTTAAAGAAAGGCACTTTTGGAAAGGCTGTCGTAAAAGAGGCATTAGGAAAATTTGCAAAGGAAACCCCAAGAAAATTCGAGGACTTGCGAGAAAGTGCACAGGCTAGGCAGGGGCTGGGTAATGAGTTAGTGCCTGATCTTTATAAAGAAGTCGCCTCTGTGGGTAAAATTTACTCAGAAAGAACAGAAGCAGAAGTGAAAGAAGTCATAATTTTGAGAGATACAGAATCGAATCAGCTTCTATTATTAAGAGATGAACGTGTTTGCACTATTTCTGAAATTTTACCCGAGACAGTCGTAATTTATGGGATAGATGGACAGAAAGTTAGCATTCTCTTGTGTCAGTTCAGGTTGGACTGTTTACCTCAGACTGGGGAAATAACAGTGAGAGTGATAGACAGAATGTTAGTTCCATGACTACAATTTGTTCTTGGAAACGATTTAGCACGATCAACATTGGGAGTGACGCCCCTTGTTGAGTAGAAGCCAAAAGAAGAACAAGGAACTGATAAGTTAAGAGAGGAATTAACTGTATTCTTCTTCAGGCTGTGTAGTAACAAGGTCACAGCACGAAGCAAAATTAAAGAGAAAAAATGAGTCAGCCGACACCATGTTTGATGCAATGGGTGCAGGATAAAATTGAATGGTGCAGAGGGTCAGGAAGAAGTGTTCAATCCTCAAAGGCTAATGGACTTACAACAGAATTACGAGAAAGTAAAACATATTTCTATTGATGCGTACTCAGAAAATGCATCAGGATGTATTCCTGATGGCTATTATCTTAAAGATAGAATCCTAAGATGAAAATGGATACCACAGCAGGTTAGTGTAGAGGAGAAATGGGCAGAAGTCCATTAGACTGTGTTGCCGATAGTACAGAGTAAGGTAGTATTACAGGTAGCAAGTGAATTACCAGTAGGAGGTGATCCAGGTGTAAGGAAGACTCAAGCTAAGGCACAAAAGTGTTACTATTAGTTTGGAACGCAAAAGCATTTCATTAACATTTGCCGTACATATCATACATGCCAAATGGTAGGTAAGACACAAGCAGCAATAAAACCAGGACCTTTATTGCCAATGCCCATATTCAAAGAACCTTTCACACGGTTATGATTGATTGTGTACTTCCCCTCCCTAAAACTAAAAATGAGACTCTTTACTTGCTGATCATAATGGATGTGTCGACCAGATTTCTGGATGTAAATCCATTGTCGAGTTTAAAGGCAAGAAGTGTGGTGCAGGAGTTAGTGGCTTTCTTCACGCAGTATGTGCTACCCAGAGAGATTCAATTAGACCAGGGGTCTAACTTTAATGCGAGGCTGTTTAAGGAAGTCAAAGACAGCGTAAGCTTACAGCATTTTAAATCAAGTTCATGTCATCCTGAATCTCAGAGAGCTTCAGAAAGGCGGCATCAGACCCAAAACACCCCGTTAGGAATGTACTGTCAGAATCATCCGAATGATTGAGTAAAGGTATCCCATTCGTATTGTTTGCCATAGAGATGCCCCAAAAGAATTTACTCAGTTTACTCGCTTTGAGTTTATATTCGGACATGAAGTGAGAGGGCGTTTGAAATTGACTAAACAAAAAAAAATGAAGGACCAAAGCCGGAGATGTTATGTACTGGGACTATGTATCGGAGGTGAGGCAGAGGTTAAATCCAGGTGAGATAGCTAAACAGCACGGGAAGCGGTCACAACATCGAACGAAGCTTGTGACTGATAAAACCTTTGAAATTTGGATGTATTAGTTTTGTTCCTAGTGTTCGGACATCTCTTCAAAGCTAGTTTTAATAGTTCCTATCAAATTGAGAAAAAGTTGAGTCAGGTAAACTATCTGATAATTATGCCGAATAGGAAAAATAAAATAAAGAACTGTATCGAGAATATTATGTGAATGTGTTGAAACCTTACAATAATGGAGAGAGTAAACTGGAGAAACAGTTGTTAGTTATTGCCTTGCAGAATCAAATGCAGAAGTAGTTGAATTTGATGTGCCTCAAAATACGTCAAACAATGAGGAAGTCCTTGAGGAGTGGGATAAGTTAGTGAACTATATATCTCATGTGCAAACAGCCCGGTTTAAAGATTTGTTGCAGCAGTATGAGGACATATGCAGGAATAAAATGGGGAGAACTAGTGATGTTGTGCTTGAGGTAGAAGTAGGAATGCTTTTCCGAAAAATCAATAGCAGTACAGGCTTAATCCTTTTAAAGCCACACAGTTCCAGACAGAAGTGGAAGCGATTATCATTGGAGATATCATCAAACCAACTCCGAATGAATAGATTTCACCTATCATCTTCATCACAAACCAGATGTGACATAATGATTATGTTTGGATTTCTGAAGGTTAACACCGTAATAAAATCGAACTCATACCCAACAGCAATATGTGAGGACTATATAGAGAAGTTTTGACAATCTAGTTATATCACAACGTTGTACTTACTGCGAGGTTATTGCGGGTATATTTATCAGAGAAAGTGAAAGACGTTTCTGCGCATGTAACCCAAAATGGGCTATATCAATTCAAAGTGATCCACTTTGGAATGAAGAACGCACTAGCCATATTCCGAAGACTCGTGAACAAAGTTGGAGCTGTGTTAACAAACTGTGGTGTTTACCTTCGCTATATAATGACTTACAATTAGTCAAGGAAAGATCACATGCTACAGTTGGCAGAGCTCTTTGATCGATGATGAGAAACAAAACTGGTAATACACTTAAAAAATACAGAATTCGAGAAGGCAGAGATGACTTTATTTGGACATAACATCGGTCATCGAAGGTTGACCCCAAGGAATGCCAAGACGAAGGCTATCAAGGTACTCCCACGACCAATTTTGAGGAAAGTGCTACTGCAGACTTTGAGAATAAGCAAATTCTACCAGAGATTGTTCCAAATTTCAGCAGCGGGGTGGAACCACTAACAGATTTACTGAAGAAGAACACAAAATTTCGGCGGTCAGAACAAAGCCAGGAACCATTTGACAATTTGAAAACAGTAATAACCACCGCACCAGCTGTTGCGACAACAAATTTTCTGAAACGTTTCAAAGATGCAAATGATGATAGCAATACAGGAGCCTGAGATGTACTGGTACAGCAAGTTGATTACGGAAGTGAGCGGTCACTTGGCTACTTTTCAAAGAAGCTCAACATCCACCAGCTAAATTACTCTACCATGTAAAACAAATTAGTGAGATTGATACTATCCTTAAAACATTTTAATGTTTATGTGATGTACAATGTGTCAGAGACAGTTGTGAACATAAATCATAATCCTCTTACATTTTGGATCGATTTAAATCAAGAATATAAGACTATTTCTTTGGATTCTTATGTTACAGAATTTTAATTTACAAATTGTAAATGTTGCGGTTCGTAAATAAATGATAGCAGGTAAATTTTCTTGGACTTAACGAATAAAAGTACAGAAAAGATGGAACAGATATCAGTCTTATATATTTATATATGTATGTGTGCGTATACAAAATATATGTGCAGAAATTAACATAAACTTAGATTAATGTCCCATGTATTTAATTGTTAAGCAATTAAGAATAAAAAAAGTGATGCCAGATTTTCTTTGTGATGACTCATTTTTTCTTATGCAGGGCGGTGTTATGAAGTGTGTACTATACATTTAAGAGAGAGTGAATACTGAGAGGTTACAAGTACCTGTCCGATCACTAGCTAGCCGTCTCAGAGTGTACTGTAAATTTAAAATACATAACATTTGTTTGTAAAATACATACCTGAGTTGATTGCTGTTTTGACAACAATTTGAATTTTTATTGGAACAGTATAATGTTGGAGAGTTGGAGCCATGTAATGTGCCGTTAAGAGAAAGGAAGCTTAAACCTCTAAACACTTGGTAGCGAGTTTTGAGAAGATTTGCAGCTCAGGTTGAGGTTATGGACATAGGTTTACTCGCTGTGCTGGAAAGTTCATTTACAGACGTTTCGTTACCCTACTAGGTAATATCTTCAATGGGCCTCAGGCGAAGCAATGCTGAAAATTCCTGCTTTGTATTTATATGTTTGGGTTTCTTTGGGTTGGTGATGTCATTTCCTGTGGTGATGTTATTTCCTGTGGTGACCACTTCCTGGTCCTTTTCTCAGAGGGTGGTAGATGGGGTCTAACTCAATGTGTTTGTTGGAATGCCATGGTTCTGGGAATTCTCGTGCGTGCCTTTGTTTGGCTTGTCCTAGGATGGACGTGTTGTCCCACTCAAAGTGGTGTCCTTCCTCATCCGTATGTGAGGATACTAGTGAGAGAGGGTCATGTCTTTTTTGTGACTAGTTAGTGTTCATGTATCCTGGTGGCTAGTTTTCTGCCTGTTTGTCCAATGTAGTCTTTGTTGCAGTCCTTGCAAGGTCATTTGTAAATGACATTGGTTTTGCTTGTTGCCTATTTACGGTCTTTCAAGTTCATTAGCTGCTATTTTAGCGTATTGGTTGGTTTGTGGGCTACCATGATGCCAAGAGGTCTGAGTAGTCCATCAGTCATTCCTGAGATGTCTTTGATGTAGGGGAGAGTGGCTAGGATTTGTGGACGTGTTGTGTCTGCTTCTTTGGGTTTGTTGCTCAGAAACAAGAGAGCTTGTGGAGTATTGTTAATAGAGAAACAAAGGTATGGAGGTAGATATTTCCTTAAAGGGGTGTCACAGGTAGTCAGGACGGTGAAGAAGTAGTTTGGCATGCTTGCCTTCATCCATCAGCGTATTGAGTACAGGTATTTGAATGTCATCTTACGGCTCTGCAAGGCAATGATAATGCTACATTTGGAGTAATGCATACAATTCTTTTTCACATGCTCCATGTGAATAATATTGCCTCTATCGTAAGTACAGATGTTCGTCGATGATTGCACGATGTCTAGCACTATTCGCTCATCCTCAGACGCTGAAGCAATTTTTATCCAAATGCAATAAGAACTGGAGAATATCAAGGCTTGGTCTGACAAATGGTAAGAAGCATTCATGATGTAAAGATGCCAGGCTTGGTCATCACCAATAAGAGACAATGTAAACACCATCCCTTGAAATTCCATGGATTTTTCATCACTGAATCTCCCACTATCAACATCCTCGGGGTTATCATTGAACAGAAACTGAACTGGAACCCACAGAAGCTCAGTGGTTTCAATAGTAGATCAGATGCGATGAGTACTGTGATCAGGAACTCAACTCATGACTCCCCAAAATATGCCCAAAATCTGCACGTTAAAGTCAGGAGAGTGATGGAATGACCGAATAGCACACAAGAAAGTTGACACCATCCCGGGGCAGAGCTGCCTCAGGATTGGCACCACAGCCACAAAAATACATTCCATTCACCACTGACTCTCGGTAGCCGCAGTGTCTCATATCAACAAAGACACACTGCAGAGATTCACCAAAGATCCTCTAAACCCACAACCACGACCATTGTTGTAAAGCAATAAGGGGCATAGATGACAAAGCTAACCAAGGTCTTTTCCCCAAGGTACAGGAATCTAAAATTGAAGGGCACAAGTTGAAGCTGAGGGTGAAAACGATTTAAGAGGGACACCAGGGACAACCTTTTCAAAGAGACGATGGTGTATACATAGAATAAGCTGCCAGCTGAAGAGGTAGAGGCGAGTACAATTTAATGTATTTAAAAGACATAGAAGGTATGTGGTTTGGGAAGTTTTGGAGCATGGACCAAAAGCAATCCTGTGGGACTAGTTCAGTTTAGGAAACCTGGTTGCCATGGACGAGTTGGGATGAATGGTTTTCTTCCAAAATCGTATGACTGTAAGTCTCTATGAGTCGAAAAGTGTAGCGCTGGAAAAGCACAGCAGGTCGGGCAGCACCAAGGAGCAGGAGAACCGATGCGTCGGGCATAATGACTTATAAAACAACGTACATAGATTTTCCTCTCTTCGGATGCTGCCTGACCTTGTGTGCTTTTCCTGAATCACACTGCTCGACTCTGATAGCCAGAATCTGCTCTCCTCACTTTCTCCTGTATGACTCTATGACACCATTACTTTTCTTTCGTGACAAATTCTTCACATCCCTCAATTCATTTACAGGTCATCAATCTTCTTTAAACGTTTTCAATAATCTAGTTTATCTCACGAGTTTGAATCAAGTATTCATGATATTTATTACCTTCTGTGAGAAGCGAACACTGCACCCACCTCTGCACTATGCCCTATTGACAGGTACAAAGGAGGGGAACACGTGGGCTCAATTAAGAGTGACTGGTGATGACATCAAGGCAAAATTTGATTGAGGACGCCATCAAGAAGCCTGAACAAAATCGAACATAATCGAGAGTTGTAAACTCTCCACAGGGTGAAGTGATACAAAACACGAAGGAAGATGCTTGTGGTTCGTGACCATCAATTATCTCTGCGGAATATCATCAAGGTAGCTTCCTCTGCACAAACATCTTCAGCTGCTCCATCAATAGCATTTGCTATCCTGAAATCAAAAGTGGAGATGTTCTTTAAAGTTCACACAATGATCAGAACAATTTGTGACCTCTCAGCTCCTGAAATAGTCTGTGTCCATGTGCAGCAAGACAACATTCACTTAATGTTTTTAACGAGTAACAGGAAGAGAGCTTTCAAACCCTCTGTCCGTTTATACTGAAATTCAAGGATGTTATTGATGTCCATCATAACTAACGAATGAAGTGTAGACTGCACAGGTAGACTGCTCTATGTTGTTCCTACTGGCTCCATTGCTAATGGTGCACATGTATTATTTTAATGTGGCTTGCTGATGGTGAGGAGGCAAAATGGAAGGTTTGTGCCAAATATCAAGAGGAGATTTTCCATCTCCAAGAAGACAAACTAGTGTTCACAATGGAGGACAGGAGCTGGTTGAAATGGCTAACCCTTACAGAATGGACGTATTGCAGCTGCTGTCAGGGTTGTGAACATTATTGTCAGTGGAGTTGCACACACATTTTGCAGATAGATGGTATTCAGAACGCAGAGCTCTCGCACTGGAAATAGGCGCGCTGCATAGACACATAAACTATCGAGAATGGCATACCCTTGGTAAATAATCGAATCTGTTCAGCCAATGTTGACGTTGTATGTAACCCTCAAGTTTCAATGCAATCACCACTTATTCTTTTCCAGAGTTACAGGTTAAATACCAAAATTCTTCACACTATACTCATCATACGGTTATACTCTAGTTTAGACTGTTGAAACCTCTTTGCAGTCTTTCTCTGACAAGGATAATATTCCTTACAAAGCGTCTAACTGTAAATAATACCTCAAGTAATCCCTCAATAAGACTCTCAGTATTGATCACAATACTTGCTTTACTGTCACTTTCCACTTCTCTGGTTCTTTTGTCTGGCCTCGGAAGATTCATTCAATCACTATGCATGGAGAATGACCTCTTCCTTGCATCACTTCTTTTACCTCAGCATCAGAGTCTTTAAAGTGTGACGATGGAAAAAGCACAGTAGGACAGACAGCTTATGAAGATCAAGGCAGTCTATGTTTAGGTCAGGTCCTGATTAAAGATTCTGCCGAAATGTCGACTGTCCTACTTCTCAGATACCGCCTAACCTGCTGTGTCATTTCCAGCGCCATACTTTATCAACCCTGGCTCTCCAGCATCTGCTGACCTTAACAACTCCAATATCTCTGCGTCAAAAAAGCCAGAGCAGTGGTTAGAGCTGAAGATGACCAGGTTCAATGGAGAGAAAACGAAATTGGATTGAAACCAGGAGTTGCAACATGCCTGAATGCGTTTTTTAAAATGTTACGGTGCCACATCGAAGGCCGAAGGGCCTTTATTGCGCTATAATGTTCTATGTTCCATGTTTTTCCAGTCCAAACCCCTTCGAAACTCAAAGTGGTGGTCTGAACCTTTAGCTTTTATTATTTTAAAGACAAGTGCATTCTGGATGCAGTTCGATAGGTCAAACTACTTGGCTTTAAGCAAAACACAACTTATTTCTTACACTACAGTTAAAATCCACACAAAATAAAAATAACAGAATTACTTTAACCGTAACTCACACAAAATCGTAAACAAAACAGCGTATCATTTAAATACGACTTTATAACTGTTCGATTACAGCAGCATCTTCGAAAAACTATTGGCAAAGGCAAATCGACAGGGGAATTCAAAAATATATAAAAACAACAACAGCAGTAAGGGGGATCACCAGATTTTCCAGAGCGACAGTGAGAGCTAGATCTTCCTCTGAAATCCGAATGCACAACTGAAAACACGACGGTTGGAGGAAGAGCGCCTCATCTTCCACCTAGGAACCCTCCAACCACAAGGGATGAACTCAGATTTCTCCAGTTTCCTCATTTCCCCTCCCCCCACCTTGTCTCAGCCAAATCCCTCGAACTCAGCACCGCCTTCCTAACCTGCAATCTTCTTCCTGACCTCTCCGCCCCCACCCCACTCCGGCCTATCACCATCACCTTGACCTCCTTCCACCTATCGCATTTCCAACGCCCCTCCCCCAAGTCCCTCCTCGCTACCTTTTATCTTAGCCTGCTGGACACACATTCCTCATTCCTGAAGAAGGGCTTATGCCCGAAACGTCGACTCTCCTGTTCCTTGGATGCTGCCTGACCTGCTGCGCTTTTCCAGCAACACATTTTCAGCTCTGATCTCCAGCATCTGCAGTCCTCACTTTCTCCTCCAACTGAAAAGTAAACCCAAGAAACCCAAGTTCTGTGCGTGCTGAACTCCTCCCACTCATGCTTTCTTTGTCTGCTTCTTTTGAAAAAAAAAACAAGCTACATTGCAGATCACACAGCTCTGTTCCAAGTTTCCAAAATACACATCACAAAACAAACCCATCTTCAAGGCACATTTCAAAACAGGCAGAGGAAGCGTACTAGTATTACTTTTGACATGTTTTCATGTTGTAGGTGTATCCTTGGTACAGCCTGCATTTTATGCCCACCCGGACGTTCCCTTGAGCTGAGCACTTTGCTCAGTGGTTCCACAGGACACTAAAGGGCAAAGCACATTGCTCTGGCTTTGCAGTCACACAGACCAGGATAACACATTGCCTTCAGTAAAGGCTAGGTACAAAGCAGATGGGCTTTTCCAACAAATGACGATGTCTTCCTGGTTTCTACATAAGCCCCACCAAATTGTTTCCTGAGAAACGGACTATTAACCACACGACACTATTTTCAGCTTCCGAGTAACTCCTAAATGACCTGAATACTTGACAAATATCTCTATTTGAGAGAACCCATGGACAGAAGAACAAGTTACAACTTCAGCTGTAATTATTTTATCTGTGAAAGTCTAGCCTGAACAGAATTGGAACATTTGAATTTGGATACTAAAAAAAATACACATGTGATGGTTCATTCAGAAACTGCACTGAGGCTGAGGTGGAGACTAAAATATTATGATGTTGGTGCTGAAGAGGCTAGCAGACATAAAGCAGTGCAGGACAAACTGGATAGTGGAAATTGCAAACAATCTAAGTTCTCCTCAGATACTGGTAACAGAGGCTTTTTAATGAGTTATTCATAACTTGCACTTGGTAATTTGCAAGGAATGAAACTTTTGATTGGAATTGAGGATGTTGGTTTCCGTCTTTCCGAATTTCAATATCACGAGCACCAATCCAGTTCAACCTGATAGAAACAGATACAACGACTTACCGAAAACACCAACAACTGCGAGAACGGGATAGTAACCACCTTGGATAATCCAAAGTATACATTGGATCCGCGATGCTAATGATAGCCAATCCTGAGAAAGCCAGTAAAGGCCACCGTAAAAACCCCTGTCCATTGTAAATTTCCAGTCTGATGCTCTCATATTCTGATCCATTGTTGTAACGTTCCAGTGGTTTGATCTCAGAATCTAATCTCTCATCCTCCTATCTCTGGAGCTGCAAATCCCAGTTAGTGTCTAAATTGATGCTTCCCCTAATACTAGGAGATAACGCACTGAAAGTTGTATCTTATTCATAGAAGATGGAAACACTCTAGTGCCATAACTAGCATCCATGGAGACTGACATTAACCATAGCCACTGAACAAATAACTCCAGTTAACCCCTGATAATTCAATATTTTTCTGAGCTTTCGAAATACTGCAGAAAAATTACACATTCTGAATGTAAGGGTGACGGAGGCAAGGAAAGTTGGAAAACCTGGAGCGACTGTGTGGAATCATGCAATCTGCCTAAGATTGGGAACAATACAGGGGTAATTATCGGAACATAGACATGCTTCTATCTTCATAAATGGAAACTAACGTCCTATACCAAGTGCTCAGTCATTATAATATGAGAGAAAAAATTTGGGAAGTTTCAGAATGTATACTCAGAGGGAAAAAAATTGGCAAGAATTAGGTTTATAACAGACAAACTACGGTTCTATGATAGAAAATGATAACTTATGTAATAATTCAGATCGCTATTCTAGAATCACAGAGGGCAGATAAGGTCGACAGAGTATGATCAAGTGTTATTTACTGGACTCCAGTTAAAGTGCGAATTCGGCATTGGTGAAAAGACAGAAAATAAAGAGAATTGAAGAAATCACTGTTCAGTCTGGATTGAAGGACAGTTATATTTCCAGTTATCATTATTTGACTACACTATTTATAAGTCATGTGCAGATCAGCACCAATGATACATCTACAATGAGACATTATGAGAGACAATGTTAATGAAGTGGGTTAGTTTTATACAGAATGGAGGGATAAAACGACTCTCTGGACGCATTAAAATATTATGGAAAGTCCAAAAATAATATTGTTAAAATGCACTGATGATATTAAGTTACATAAAAAGAAGATTTCTTTTTTCAAAACCATGGAACTGGTGTTCAAACGTTATCAATTATTATTTGATCCATAGATGAGATATTGATTTTCCATCTGTCAGTGATCCTCCTCATTTGGTTTGTGTGCCCCGGTCTTTCATGTAGTGCTTATTTGATCAAATCCTACTGTTTCATCTGACTAAATTAATCCACTTTCACCCTGTAACAAATTTTGGATTCAGTTTATCTGTAAGAAATTCACCTCTGTAATATTATTAAAGATAAGTAATCTGTGATCACAGCCAGCATCAGCATATTGTTCGCAAGGAATGGTATCAGGTAAAAAATGATGTCCGAAGAGGGTTACCTCAGATTATAACAGGATCTGGACCAGATGGACCAATGAGCTGAGAAGTGGCAGATAGAGTTTAATTCAGATAAATGCGAGGTGCTGCATTTTGGGAAAGCAAATCTTAGCAGGACTTATACACTTAATGGTAAGGTCCTAGGGAGTGTTGCTGAACAGAGACCTTGAAGTGCAGGTTCATAGCTCCTTGAAAGTGGAGTCGCAGGTAGATAGGATAGTGAAGGAGGCGTTTGGTATGCTTTCCTTTATTGGTCAGAGTATTGAGTACAGGATTTTGGAGGTCATGTTGCAGCTGTACAGGACATTGGTCAGGCCACTGTTCGAATATTGCATGCAATTCTGGTCTCCTTCCTATCGGAAAGATATTGTGAAACTTGAAAGGGTTCAGAAAAGACTTACAAGGATGTTGCCAGGGTTGGAGGATCTGAGCTACAGCAAGATGCTGAACAGGCTGGGGCTGTTTTTCCTGGAGCATCGGAGGCTGAGGGGTGAACTTATAGAGGTTTACAAAATTATGAGGGGCATGGATGGGATAAATAGACAAAGTCTTTTCCCTGGGGTTGGGGAGTCCAGAACTAGAGGGCATAGGTTTAGGGTGAGAGGGGAAAGATATAAAAGAGACCCAAGGGGCAACTTTTTCATGCAGAGGGTGGTACGTGTATGGAATGAGCTGCCAGAGGATGTGGTGGAGGTTGGTACAATTGCAATATTTAAGAGGCATTTGGATGGGTATATGAATAGGAAGGGTTTGGAGGGATATGGGCCGGCCGCTGGCAGGTGGGACTAGATTGGGTTGGGATATCTGGTCAGCATGGACGGGTTGGACCGAAGTGTCTGTTTCCATGCTGTACATCTCTATGACTATGACTCTATGACTATCTATGAATCACACCCTCACAGAGAATATGAGTGGCTGCTAGAGAGTTACGTCCCTTTGCCAGATAGTAACTGACAAGCTTGCATTGATACCTCTGTTCACTCGTTCACTTTGCAGAAACAAGCAAAATGACATTGATGATGACACGCAATTGACGCGCGCGCGCACACACACACTCTCTACCTTGCAGGCACTGTCATGGATAGATTCATGACACTCAGATGTTCACATGACAAAGTGACACACACTCTCTTATTTTCATTGCACAAAGCAACAGGAATGGGTTGACAACTGCACTTCCATATTCAGATATCAGAAAGTATCAGACACAGATAAATAATTGTGCTCAAATATTCATCCAATCGGAAACGGATACTTCAGCTCAATAATCAAACTCAACTACTATCAGGTAGATTGAAGGTTACACTCTCATTTGCAGAGATAAAGATAAACTGAAAGGTACGTTATGATAACTAAAATTACATTCATATATTGGAAATTGGCACGGACATATTGATAAATACGCTGACGCTTTTATACAAATGTAACTGTCCGAGAAAGATTAATAAGTGCACTCCCATATTCACAATGCAGAAACTGACAGGCACTAGTTGATTACACTCCCATTTCTCAGAACATGAACGGACAGGTACAGTTTGATAACTATTCACAGAACAAAATCTGACAGCCATATATTGACACTCACACTTTTACACCTAGCAGAAATTGACAGATACAGATTGATGACTAAACTCACATTCACACAGCAGAAACTGAAAGGGTATAACAACAGTCACATGCTTGAATTGCAATAACTGAAAGGGGACACATTAATGACAACATTTATATGTTCACGTGACAAGAATGGAAGGGTACAGGTCAATAAATGAATTTTCATATTCACAATACAGGAAGTGAGAGATGGACACTGTGTGATGAGACTGTGGATTTAGGAGGTTTATTTTGTCCTTTTGTTCGTGATGAGCAAATTTAAGGCAGAGAATCCGAGCCACGAGAGCAAACAATTTGAGGCCTATCTTGACGGTAACCCGAAGACTCATCAACAAAAATACTTCATGTTTGAGAAGGACACCTTGAGTTTATTGTTTTTTGGAGAAATTTAAGAACAAAAATTACAAACTCGTTAGATAAAGCTTATTATCACAGTCATTCAATTTACAAATTACATACATGGCAGGATGACAGAAACTAATTGCCAAGGTGTTGTCGCGACTTTGATGAGAAAAGATGGAAGTGTTTCATAGCAGGAAAAGGTGGACAGTTGTAGTGAGTGTTTGCATGCTTAGAGTCAATCAAATGTATATGCATGGTGTCCTAATAGTGTAAGGCTAAATAATTTTTAAAAATTAGTCCGTCACTGTATATAATTGGGTTCTTTTTAAGAGGGGTGGAATTTTTGATGATAATGTGGCTTTAAGATATTCATTTTGTCCTTTCTTTCTTGTTGAAGAGAGGTTTTATTGCAGGAGTGTGGAGAAGTCTACCAGAGCCACTAGAGTAAACAGTTTGAGACTCTTTTTAAAGTTGGAACAACAGAAGCACCCTGAATTGGTGTGGTCAAGCTCTCACAGAATAACATTTTTAGTTTTGCTTTCAGCAAAACTGTTGGCGTCTTGAAGATGGGAAAGCTAGCTTTCCCCTCTCAGTTACAGTCAGAAGCTGCAGATTCTATTTTTGCTACTGGAGTCGTATTTTATTGAATTTGTCTTTTGCCAAGGATGATTATGGGATATTACTGTATTGGAACAGTTAATTAGGAAGAGTTACTGTATCCATTATTCTGTTAAGTATTCCAATAGAGTTAAGTTATTCCAATTCCTTCGTTATTGTGTTGTATGTTACCTATTGTGGACATGACAAAATACTCCTTTTAAAACAACACTATCACTCTCAATGATTGGTACACTCATATTCACATAACAGAAATGGACTGGTACAGATAGATAACTACATTGCCATATTCGCACCACATTAGAGCGAGACTGGCTCTAATGTAATGAGGGTATGTTAGGTTCCAAGCGATCAATTGTGATAGCGGGCTCTCTACGCAGAGCCAGCAGTGAAAAATCAGAATGGTGCGTTGCCTCGAATGGTGCCAGGATAAAGGATATTTCAAGGAGGTTGCAGAATACTCTCAGAAGAGGGACCAGCAGGAAGTCATTGTACACATTGGAACTAACAACGTAGAAAGGGAAGAGGATGAGATTCTGAAGAGAGAATATAGAAAGTTAGGCAGGAATTTAAGAAAGAAGTCCTCGAAGGTACTAATATCTGGATAAGTTCTGGTGCTCTGAGCTAGTGAGGGTAGGAATTGGAGGATAGAACCATAGATGAATGTGTGATTGAGGAGCTGGTACAAAGGTGATGTGTTCACATTTTAGGATCTTTGGAATCTCTTGTGGGATAGAAGTGATCTGTACAAGAAGGACAGATTTCACCTGAATTGGAAAAGGACTAATATAGAATGGCAGGGAGATTTGTTAGAGATGCTTGGAAGGTTTAAACTAGTAAGGTGGGGGACCCAGGGAAATAGTGAGGACAGAAATTAATGTGAGACTGGTATAGATGGGAAAAGGAGCGAGCCAAACAGTCAGGGCAGGCAGGAACAAAGCAGAGAATAAGGTAGGACTGAAGTGTTCCCCGACTGTGACTCGGCCAACATTGTCTATCTCATACACTGCAGGCAAGGATGCCCTGAGGCTTGGTGCATTGGCGAGACTGAGCAGACACTATGACAACGGATGAATGGGCACCACACAACAATCACCAGGCAAGGATGTTCTCTTCCAGTCGGGGAACACTTCAGCTATCCAGGATCTATGGCCGAGAAGAGGCTGATAGCCCAGTTCGGGGATGGCCTCAACTGGGACCTTGGGTTCATGTCACACTACAGGTGACCCCAATGCACTATACACTCTGTCACACACACACACACGCAGACCCACGCGCACATGCATCCCCCCCACACTCTCACATACTCCTACATACCCTCACGCTAACACAGACCCTCTAATCTACAAGCTCAATCTTATATGCACACACATACATCTCCCACACTCACCCATGCATGCACCCTCTCACAGGGTTATACCCCATCACACTTACACACTACTTTACCAAGCTTACACACACGTTCTTTCTCACTCTCTCTCTTGCAAGCACACACAAAAGTTTATGTGGTGAATCTGTATTTGCAGAATTTTATTTTGTTCAAAAAAAATGCATAACCTACAATCAATCCATGTAAGAGTCTTGTAAATCCCACTTTACAAATGGAACCAGTCTGACTCCAGATTGGGACACAGACAGACTTTAACCTCACACCTTTAAAGCATTGCCTGAGCAGAGAAGACATTTTCTTCGAACACCTGAAGTTATCTTGAGAATGTGACCATGACTTAAGAGGAATTCTGTGATTTACATATTAAGTAACAAAACGAGAAACGCCCTTTTAAAAGATGAAACACTTAATCTAAGTTTGTTTAATATATTTCAGCTGCATAATACTGTAACCTTTTGCTATAAATTCTATGTTTTATGGTCCTGCTTCACAACCACCTGATGAACAAGCGGCACTATGAAAGCCAGTGCTTCCAAATAGACCTGTTGGACTATAATCTGGTGTTATGTGACTTTTAACTCTGAAGATTCAAATTGAGTTCCTAACTAATTATTCACAGTGAGGTTAACATTCCTGCAAACTACCCAATCAGGAATCAGGCTTTCCCCCATCCTTCATTAGCATTGTGTCGCCTTCAGTGTATCAAAAGCGAACTCCGAGCCCGCTTTCCCTTATTCTGTTTTTGAAATTGAGCGGGACGATGGCAGAGGAAAAGGAAGCGCAGCAACCCTCCAAGAATGGCGCTAAGACAGCTGTGTAAAGGGCGGCAAGAGGAGGAAAAGGTCCAGGAAAGAAAGTTAGTCCATCTACATCTACAAAGTGATGAAGCAGGTTCACCCCGACACCGGCATCTCCTCTAAGGCCATGAGCATCATGAACTCGTTCGTCAACGATATTTCGAGCGCATCGTGGGGGAGGCTTCCCGCCTGGCCCATTACAACAAGCGCAGCACCATCAGCTCCCGGGAGATCCAGACCACCGTGTCGCTGCTGCTGCCCGGGGAGCTGGCCAAGCTGGCCAAGTCGGCCAAGTGAAGGTCCAAGCTCCAAGTGAAGGTCTGCATTAAACGGAAACAAACACACCCACAACCCAAAGGCTCTTTTAAGAGCCACCCGTATTTCCCCCAAAACCATTATGTTTCTGGGTAAGTACAGTTAATGTCTCTATGATATTTGTGTTTTATAAATGTTCTGTCAATGAATGAGTGATCGCTGACCCTATGTGTGCCTTATTCGCTGATGTGTTCTTATATATTATGTCAAGACGTAAGAACATTCACATTAAAATCCACCTGATTTACACAGTTCCACATTCCCCTTGAACTGATGAAGACTGAGCCTCCACCCGGGGCGAGTACAGCTTTTGCCTGGCCAGTCCAGAGAGCAAGATGATCTCCTTCGATAAAACAAAACAAAGAATGTGGATGCTGTCTGAACCAAGCAAAACCACAAACTGATGAAGATATTCAGCAGGTTTGACAGCACCTGTGGAGAGAGAAACAGTGTTAATGGTTCAGGTCCAGTGACCCTTCTTCATATTCACAAAGTGCCTTTGAACTGAACACTTTGACAATGAACCCATCTCTGAACAGTCTCAAACTGACCATCTATCCAACAGGGGGCAGTTTACATCCCTTTGGAGTCAGGCTCCCATAACGGAAAAACTTCGTCCCCTGGTCAAAACTTTTATTATGTGGGTATCGTAAATTTTGGAATGTCCCAAAGCATTTTACACTTCGCCAAATTTTTTGAAGGTTCCTCACATGGGAACCACTGCAGCCAATTAGCACACAGCATTCTCCCACATATAGAAAGGTGACTACGTTAGAGCCCGGGTGTCCTTGGAGAAGGAGCACACAGTGTCCACCAACACCCTGGAGTTGTTCAGGGAGAGGTGGGCGCCGCAGGGAGTGGAGTGCATTATTTCCCCCTCCAACTCTATTTTGATTTAGTCCCTGCCCTCCCCTTCACTGTTTGATCACACAGCATTGCCCTTTAATGTGAAGGGCACTGCTTGTCAGTGGCCACTTGGGTGTTTTCCCTATTGAGAGTTGGATCAGTGCGAGTGTGACTGTGTGTGCACGTGCAAGGACTCTCCTCCTTGAAGGGGACTGTCCCTGGACTAGCTGCCCTACATCCAGAGAGCTGAAGAAAGGAAGGAAGGAGGAAGGAGAGGCAGAAGCAAAAGAAGGTGAGACCTTTTGAGTCTGGGGCCTACTTTTGGACTGCAGCCTGGGCCTCACCCAGGTCAAGGCAGTGTTGCTGCTGACCTGGGGCCCACTCCCACTGCTGGTCTCTGGGACCCCGCCCGGACCTGCCTCAACTATTGCTGCTTGGGGCCTGCCTCACTGTTGCTGCCTGGGACTTGCCTTGTGGCCCCTCCCAGGACCTCCACCACTGCTGCCTGGGACTCGCCTTGGGGACCCTCCCCAACAGGCCTGCCCCCACCGCTGCGACCAAGGGCCTGCCTAGAACTTGCCAGAGGCTTGCTTCCACTGCTGCTGTTGCCTGAGCCTGCCTCCACCACCGCTGCCTGGGACTCGCCTTGGACCCCTCCCCACAACCTCCACCACTACTGCTCCCTGGGACTCAATTTTGGGGCTGCCTGGCACTTACCTTGTGGACCCTCCCCAACAGGTCTGCCCCCACCACTGCGACCAAGGGTCTACCTGGGACTCGCCCGAGGTCTGCCTCCACCGCTGCTGTTGCCTGAGGCCGGACTCCACGATCGCTGCCTGGGACTTGCCTTGGGTGACTGGCATTGGGCCCCTTGCCAAAAACCTCCACCACTGCTGCTGCCAGAGGCCCACCTTCACCGCTACTGCCTGGGGCCTACCAATTTCCAGCAGCAGGGTATGGCGAGCCCGAAGGTCACAGGGCCCAGCCGCACCTACGCCAGGGTAGCCGCTGCCTTAGGCTCGGCTGTCCCAACCCCGGCCGCAACGTCAACCCCCTTCAGGCACCTAACCAAACGCCTGGGGGTCAAGGCCTATCCCCGCCCCAATATGTCAGAGGCCTGCAGCAAGGCCATGGCTAGTGTGGTTGGCCCACTGGCGATCGTCGCTGCGCCCCGGATGTACGGGAAGGCCGTGTTTTTCCTGAAGACAAAGCAGGCGGTCCACCTGGCTGTGGAGAGGGGGCTCACTGGGCGGGACACATTTGCCCGTCGACCCTTTGGAGGTTACGGCCCAGAGGTTCGTGATCTCCAACGTCCCGCCCTTCATTTCAAATGAGCTCCTTCTCCTCCACCTCATCACCTTGGGGGAGATCCGGTCGGGTGTCCAACCACTCCTGCTCGGTCTTAAGGACCCCACCCTCCGACACATATACTCCTTCCGACACCAGGTGTTCATTTGCCTGGCCCAGGAGGAGGTCTCCGAGGGCTCTTTCACCCTCCTCCATGAGGGCGCGGCCTACCGCACCTTCTGGACGGCGAAGGCGTGCGGTGCCACCTGTACCACGAGGTGGGGCACATAAGAAAAAACTGCCCCACCCAGAAGGCTACCCAGCCCAAGCGAATGGCTGATGGTGGTGACGCCGCACCCACTCCCCCTCCGCTGAAGTCAACACCACCAGCCCCGGCACCGGAGGCTAAGCCAGAGGCTTTCAATGCTCCAGCCTCTGGCAGGGACGGGGATGAGCGTCCGGCCGGCCAGAAGGCGCTCAAGACGCAACGCGTCAGGCCCGCCCACGGGAGACCACCTGGGTCGTTGAGCGGTGGAGGGGAGGAAGGTGTTATCTTCACTCCTCCCTCCCAGACTGTTTTTCCGGAGGCCTTCGACCTGGGGGAGGACCTTTTCCCCAAGGAGCCAGGCGCCCCGGTGTCGGGAGAGGAGCGAGGCCCCGAGCCTCTGCCGCCCGAAGACCCAAACTCGGGGCGTTCCGGGAAGGGGTGCGCCGTGGAAGGTACCGCGGGTGACCCTGGGGGTGGGGTCGCTGGGGTTTTGAGGCCGGTTGGCGGTGCCGGACCAGCCCCCATCCTCTCGGTGGGGGAGGGGTCGGTGACCAAGGGCGACCTCCCGGAGGAGGGTTTGGGATAGGTGGCGGACACTGGGGACGTTGCGGACTCTGTCTGCAGTGACATTTTCGAGGCCCAGGTGCCCCCCACCAATCTTCCCCCCACATCCCCCTTGAGGAACTCCGGGAATTTGTCGAGGAAACTGAGAACGCCCAACTGGTGCTCGACCGCTGGAGCTCCTTTGAAAGAGTTTACTGGTCGGCCCACGCTGCTCGCCAGGCGCCTGGGCTCGATGTGAATGAGCAAAAGCGAGTCAGGAACTTCCTGGGGCACTCCTGGTGAGGGCGAGGGACTTCTGTGCCCCTCCCTCAGCCTCCCTGTAAATGTGTATATAGGTTTTTAACTGTACTGGTGCTGGTTGTACAACGCTTCTGACATGGAGACAACTATAGCCATCCTCAACATCAAGGGCATCAGGGAGTCACAGCGCGGATTCCAGACCCCCTCGGTCCTTTGGCACGGGAGGTATGCGGTGTGCTTCCTGCAAGAAACCCACACTACCCCGGGAGACAAAGCCACCTGGCTCCTGGAGTGGCGGGGCGGGGGGGGTCTACATGAGTCACCTCACCCGCAGATCTGGCGGGGTGGCTATCTTGTTTGCCCAGCATTTTCAGCCAGAGATCTAGGGGGTCAGGGAGCCCGTGCCAGGCCGTTTGCTTCACCTGACGGTTCAGCTGGGGGGCGCGGTGCTTCACTTGGTGAACGTCTACGCTCCCCTGGCCGGGCCAGGCAAGCGAGCTTCTTCAAAGAAGTGTCTGCTCATCTCTCCTCCATCGACGAGAGCCAGTGCGTCGTCCTCTGGGGGAGATTTTAACTGCGTCCTCGAGGTCCGAGACCACGGCGGTGCCCGCGTCGGGGAGGAGGTTGGGGGAACTTGGTCAAGTCCTTCAACCTGGTGGACGTCTGGCGGAATCTCCATCCCGACTCCATCGCCTTCACATTAGTGAGGCCTGGGGTCGGAGCGTCTAGAATCGACCGCCTGTACGTTTCGCGGGCGTACGCTCCTGTTTTCCGAAGGCCTCCACGCAGCAGGTGCCGTGCACGGACCATCACCTGATTTGGTCAGAATTCCTTCCGTTCGGCGCCAGGCTCGGCTCCGAGTACTGGCACTTTAACAACCTGCTGCAGGAGGACGAGCGGTTCCGGGAATCGTTTCGTCGTTTCTGGGCCGGCTGGAGAAGGAAGCAGGGAAGCTTCCCCTCCCTGAGGCTATGGTGGGACGTGGGCAAGGCTCATGTCCGCGTCTTCTGTCAGGAGTACGCGAGGTGGTCGACGAAGAGCAGGAAATCCAGGATCGGGGAGTTGGCGAGGGAGATGTTCGACCTGGAGTCACGCCTCGGTCAGTCCGACGCGGACCCGGCCCTGCGTGGGGCGTATGAAGAGAAGAAGGCCGCACTCCGGGACCTGCAGCGGCTCGGGGCGCGGGGCGCATATGTGAGGTCGCAGATCCAGCTCCTCCAGGACCTGGACCGTGGCTCCCCCTTCTACTCGCTGGAAAAAAGGCGTGGCACCCATCAGCAGCTCCTTGTGCTGCTGGCCGACGACGGGTCCCTCGTCTCGGATCCAGAGGGCATTAGGGCCCACGTCCAAAACTATTACACGGCTCTGTTCTCTCCGGATCCGTCCAGCGAGGATGCTCGCAGAGTTCTGTGGGAGGACCTGCCGCAGCTCGGCCCGGAGGACGCCGGAAGTCTCGACGCTCCCGTCACTTTAGAGGAGTTGGCCGGCGCCCTCGACCGGCTCTCGGGCAAATCCCCGGGACTGGATGGACTGACTGTGGAGTTCTTCAGGGAGTTCTGGGTTGTCCTGGGGAGCGACTACGCACAGGTCTTCGGGGTGTCTAAATGCCGGAGAGCTGCCCCTTTCTTGGCGCAGGGCGGTCATCATGCTGCTGCCAAAGAAGGAGGGCCTTCGTTCTTTGAAGAACTGGCATCCATTCTCCCCCCTCAGAACAGACTACAAAATCTTCGCCAGGGTGTTGTCTTCTCGCCTGGCCTCCGTGCTGGCCCACATGATCCACCCGGACCAGTCCTACACGGTCCCAGGCCGGAGGATACACGACAACATCCACCTGATCCGGGACCTGATCCATTTCTGTCGACCGGCTGGTCTGCCGAGCACCTTCCTTCTCGACCAGGAGAAGGCGTTTGACTGAGTCGATCACGAGTACCTGCTCGGGACTCTGCGGGCATTCGGGTTTGGGACGCAGTTCATTGCCCGGATCTGACTTTTGTATGCCGCCGCAGAGTGTCTGGTTAAAGTTAACGGGTCCCTGACGGCGCCGCTTCGCTTCGGGAGAGGAGTGCGTCAAGGCTGCCAGCTGTCTTCCCTGTGCCTGGAGCCTATCCTGCGACTCTTGCGGAGGAGGTTGTCGGGGCTGGTTCTGCGCGGCGTGGGCACGGGGCTGGTCCTCTCTGCCTACGCCGACAAAGTGCTCCTCACTTTCACCAACCCAGCTGACCTGGGGAGGATGCACGAGTGCCAGGCCGTGTACTCGACAGCATCTTCCACCAGGATCAACTGGGCCAAATGTTCTGGACTACTAGTCGGTCCGTAGCAGGTGGACTCTCTACCAGAGGAGTTACGGGGGTTCAGCTGGAGTACCACCCATCTGCTCTACCTGGGGGTCTACCTCAGCCCGGCTGAGGAATCCTGGCCGGCCAACTGGCAGGAGCTGGAGATCAAAGTCTCAGCTCGCCTAGGTCGCTGGACAGGACTGCTCGGAGTGCTATCTTACAGGAGTCGAGTGCTGGTCATAAACCAGCTGGTGGCCGCCATGCTGTGGTACCGGCTGGTCACTTTGGTCCCTCCTCCTGGCTTTGTCGCTGACATCCAGCGAACGTTGGTCGACTTCTTGTGGGACAAAAAGATGCACTGGGTCGCTTCGCAGGTTCTGAGTCTCCCTACTGAGGAGGGAGGTCAGTCATTGGTGTGCGTCCGCACCAAGGTTGCAACGTTCCGCCTTCAGACCTTGCAGCGATACCTTTACGTCGAACTTCCTTCTAGGTGGTGCGCCCTTGCGACGTATTTTTTTCTGCCCGGTGTGTAACCTCAACTACGACACGCAGCTCCTGTTCGTCGACTGTGACGGTTTGGAGGTTGCCCTCAAGACGCTGCCTGTCTTTTACCAGGACCTGATCACTGTCTGGAACATGATCGAATCGCGCCGCGCCTACCCTCCGGCAGGATTAGCGGCTGTCGTCAGGGAGCCATTGCTCAGGAATCCACACCTTCGTACTCGCGGGTTTGAGTGGCTGTCAGAGGAGAAGGCCGTGGCGGCGAGGGTGACCAGGGTCGGGGACGTGCTGGGTGCTGCCGCAGGACATAGCAAGCAGGGCAGCGGTAGCCGTCCGGTATGTGGCCACCGCCATCCGACGCCTTAACAGCGGTGCTCGGACCCGACGTAGTGCACCATTGGAGGACGCTCAGGTGTGCGGTGGGATCCCGTCCACGCTCACCCCAGCCCGCACAGAATTTCACATCGGCTCCAAGGTCCCGTACTTCCCGCGGGAGCCTGTGCCCCACAACCTGAGCCACCTCCGGAATTTTAATTTTGTTCCCTTCCAGGGGGTAAAAGGGCTGGCCCTATATAGACTGCTGCTGCACACCGTCCACCTCTTCTCCCTCATCCACCGTCCAGACATGCCTTGGCGTGCCCATTTGCCACCGCGCGGTGGGGATCCTCAGTGGAGGGCTCTCTATGCGGGAGTACTCCCCCTTTCTCTCGGGGATCTGGGGTGGGGGGTGCTGCACGCAGCAATCCCCTGCAACCGCAAATTGCAGTGGTTCACGGACTTCCAGCCCAACTGCTTGTTCTGTGGTGCTGTGGAGTCTGTGGACCACGTGTATATTGGGTGTGGGCGTTTGCACTCCCTTTTTGATTTTCTCAAAAACCTCCTCTGCTTTTGGTTGCACTTCAGTCCCACGCTCCTCATCTTTGGGCACCCAGTACGGAGGAGGGAAGGCAGGTCTGAAGACCTCCTCGTGGGTCTGCTCCTGGGCCTGGCCAAACTGGCCATCAACAGGTCCAGGCAGCGGGCCGTGGAGGGGGTCGTTAGGGCCGACTGCCTGCCCCTCTTCCTGGTTACATTAGGGCTTGGGTGTCCTTGGAGAAGGAGCACGCGGTGTCCACCAACACCCTGGAGTTGTTCAGGGAGAGGTGGGCGCCGCAGGGAGTGGAGTTCATTATTTCCTCCTCCAACTCTATTTTGATTTGTGTGTGTGTGTCTCCGTTCGTCCGTCCGTCCGTCCGTCCGTTCCCGCCCCCCCTCGCGCACATAGATCTTGTGGGGTGATCACAGTGCCAGAGACCCAGCCTTAATCCCGCCTCAGGCGACTGACTGTGTGGAGTTTGCACGTTCTCCCCGTGTCTGCGTGGGTTACCTCCGGCTGCTCCGGTTTCCTCCCACAGTCTAAAGATGTGTCGGTCAGGTGAATTAGCCATGCTAAATTACCCGTACTGTTAGGTAAGGGGTAAATGTAGGGGTATGGGTGGGTTACGCTTCGGCGGGTCGGTGTGGACTTGTTGGGCCAAAGGGCCTGTTTCCACACTGTAATGTAATCTAAACTAAATTCATGTAGAACTCTGAGCTCAAAAACTGCATGAATTTATGTAAAACTCTGTTATCTCACTTTTTAGATTGAAATCAATCTAAACATCAGGTCATAGACAGAGAACACAGGGGGCTAACACCTTCAACATATTGTCTTGCTATCAACATTGTTAACTGCTAACCCGAGAATTCAACTTTAAAAAAAAAGGGTTTTGTGATTTACACATGAAAGAAGTGAAACTATCACTGTATTTTAACAGATGAAAGGCTTAACAGACAATCAATTATTCAATGTATAATTTCAGTTACATCACATTCTGTGTTACGATTGAGCCCTCCACAATCACCTGATGAAGGAGCGTCGCTTCGAAAGCTAGTGTGCTTCCAATTAAACCTGTTGGACTATAACCTGGTGTTGTGATTTTTTAACTTTGTACACCCCAGTCCAACACCGGCATCTCCGAACAAAAAAAGAAAGTGTTGACATAGCTCTTTTATATGAGGCACATCTACTAGACAAAGAGTACTTAGCTACAGGGTGGATTTGATCAGGTTCTTTTCTCATCTTTCAGTTCAAAAAGTAGGGGAGTAGTCATTCTCATTTGGAAGAATCTTACTTTCCAAATGTTAAGCAAGGTAAAAGATGAGTCTGGATGGTATATACTGATCAAATCCCTAATATATGGAGAGGAATATGGAATTTTGAATCTTTATTGCCCCACCAGCACACCCCTTAGAGAAGCGTTCTCTAAGTTGATGGCTTTTGGGGGTTGCCATATAATTATAGGAGGAGATATTAACTGTATTATGGACCCACAGAGAGATAGGATATGTAAGAACATTATGGGTATATCTCTGAGATCTAGACAACTGGTGAATCTGAATAAGGAACTAGGGCTAGTAGATGTGTGGAGGTGCCTTCACCCCCAGGGTAGAGACTTTACCTTCTACTCTAACCCACACAAGTGCCATACCAGAATTGATATGTTCTTTGCTTCCACCCTGTTGAATACCATATTGTCTTGTAAAATAGGTAATATAGCTATTTCTGATCATGCCACAGTATATATGAAAGTCAAGACTAAGGATGATGGGATAGGCCCCCGACATTGGCGTATGGATTCTTTCTTATTGAAGGATAGCAAATTTATAAAATATTTTTCTCAGGAATTCAAAACCTTTGTGGAAATTAATTCAGGTACGGCCAGTAACCCGTCAGTGATGTGGGAGACCATTAAGGCTTATGCACGAAGTTTGGTCATCTCATATTCTGTGACCGAGAAAAGAAAAAAGGGAGAATGACAGCACCTGCTCGAGGCTCGCTTGAAGGCAGTTCAGACAGCGTACGTTGATAGGCCCTCTATTACTAAGATACAAAGGATCACAGCCCTTAGGGCAGCCTCGAATACTGCACTTACCCAACAGCAAAGAGGGAAATATTATTCGCAAAGCAGAGATTATATGATTATGGTGGCAAGCATGGCAGATACCTAGCATACCTTGCTAGGAAAAAAAGGCTGCTCAAGCTATTGCATCCATTAGAGAAGGTGCTGATACTTTGACTTGTGATCGTAAAAAGATCAATGCAGCCTTTAGAAAGTTCTATTTTGTACTGTATAAATCGCAGGACTGTGACGATAGAACTGAGAAGATGCAGTCCTTCTTTAAAAACTTTGCCTTTCTGGGCTTAACCTCAGGGCAGGTGTCGATCTTGAATGCCCCCCCTGACAACCCAGGAAGTACTCGACACAATTAGACAGTTTCAGAGTGGCAAAGCACCTGGACCAGACGGATTTGAGGTTGAGTTTTTATGAAGAATTTATAGGGGAACTGGCTGGGCCACTCATAAATATGTATAATTACTCACAAAGACAGGGCTTCCTCCCACCTTCATTAAGAGAAGCAAATATCTCTGTCATTCTTAAAAAAGGAGGTCCCAGAAGATTGCTCATCATACAGATCAATATCCTTGCTAAATGTAGATTTTAAAATTATATCTAAAATGTTAGCATTAAGGTTGGAGAGGATCTTACCATACATCATAAAAGAGGACCAAAAGGGGTTTATTAAGGGCCGCAGATCAACTAATAATATTAGAAGGATCTTAAACATGATACAAGCCTGTCAACAGGGAAAAATACCGGGATTACTTGTCTCCTTGAATGCAGAGAAGACATTTGATCGGATAGAATGGCCATATCTTTTTTTTTATACGCTGGACAGGTTCGGAGTCGGAGAGGTATTTTCTAAATGGTTCTCAGTACTGTACAAAGACCCCAAAACAGCTATGATCACCAATGGTTTAGGTTCGGATTGCTTCAGTGTTGCTAGGGGCTGTCGTCAGGGATGTCCTCTCTCACCATTATTACTTACATTTGTAATCGAACCACTAGCGGAAGCTATGCAAACTGACCCTTACATAACGGCTCTGAGGGTTGGTTCAGATAAGCATAAAATTACTCTCTATGCAGATGATGTCCTCCTTTTCTTAAGTGATCCTTTGATATCCGTGCCCCACCTAATTCAAGTGGTCAATCTATTTAGTATGTTCTCAGGCTATAAAATCAATTTTATGAAATCGGAGGCCATGCTGTTGGGTGGTATCACCAATTTTTCTAATTTACTGGATGGACCTTTCAGTGGTCACTGGACGGTTTTCTATACTTAGGTATTTTTATCACCCCAGTATTTGGTCAGCTGTCTAAAGCCAATTTTGTACACCTATTAGAGGAAATAAGTCAGGACCTTCAACACCAGGGAGGTCTCCCAGTATCCTGGTTAGGCAGAGTACCTCTAGTTAAAATGAATATTCTATCTTGTCTTCTCTATCCTATGAGAATGCTCCCTCTGATGTTGCCGAGACTGGCGTTGCATAAGCTCCATGGCTGGCTTGGTTACTTTATCTGGAATCATTGACAGCCCCTTATCAAATTAGAAGATCTGCAACTTCCACAGGCAAGGGGAGGATTGGACTTTCCAAACTTTAGGAGGTATCAGTTGAGCTCTCTATTATCTTATGTAGCTGATTGGGTCTCTTGTGACCCACAATCAATTTGGTTAGATATTGAGACCTCCCAAGTGTCCCCTCATCAATCTTTTACTTATGGATAAGATGAGAGCTATTATGAACTATTGCAAAAACCCTATTGTATTAAATACAAGTGAAGCCTGGAGGATAAAGCGACAAGGTGAGGGTAACCTACAAAAAAAATCCCCTTATATGCCTATAGTGGGAGCATTGGGATTTCAGCCAGGGCTGACGGATGCTACATTTAAAACTTGGAGGTCGAGAGTTATCTCTTGCTTGGGGGACCTGTTCGTTGGGGAGGTTATGATGTCTTTTGAGCAGTTTCACCAGAAACTGGGACTGCCTAACAGGGACCTTTTTCGGTATTTCCAAATACGAGACTATATACAGAAGACCACACTGATAGGCAATCCCTAAAATCGGATAGGGAGAGAAGAGTGCTATGGCCGATGGGGCCTTCTTCGATCAGTACGCTTTATCACTCATTATACAATGAGGTATCAAAAGACATGGAACGCTTACTTAAAACATGGAACCAAGAATTGGGGTTGGAAATCTCTTCAGAAATGTGGTAGGACATTTGGGAAAATGCCAGAAAGATCTCTATTTGTAATAGAACTCAAGGTATTCAATTAAAGATATTCCTCAGGGCTCATATAGCATCTGAACGACACGCAAAATTTAAGGTAGGAGCATCTCCAATATTTCCTAAATGCAAAATAGAAGTTGGCACTCTCACGCATTGTCTATGGGCATGCCATAAGATCCGCAGGTATTAGGACAGAATAGCAAATGCCTTGACAGAGATCTTGGGTACGGAGATTAGATCGGATCCAGTGTCTCTACACTTGGGCTTTTCAAATTTTCCCTCCCTGGACGTGCACGGGAGGAAACTACTTTCCATTCTCTCCTTTTGTGCACGGAAAAGTATTTTAGTGAATTGGGCAGCTGAACACCCTCCAGGACTTTCGAACTGGCACTGGTTAATCATGGAATATATCCCCCTTGACTTCCTCACAAATATGGAGCACCAAAAAACTGAATTATTCTATAAAATATGGCAGCCCTTTTTGAACTATATCGACACAGATATTTCAGCTGTTTTGTCCAGGGCTTTTCACTGGCTGTGGTAATGGTTCTGGCTGGTCCGGGGAACCCCGGGAGGAGGAATCCTGTATATATACAGGTTTTATTATGACTTAATGTAAATCTGTTTTGAGTGTGTACTTAGTTATTTAATTTTTCTGTTGTTTATTGCTAGTAATGTATGATATCCTATTTTATGTTTTGGTTGTTTGTAGAATAGATCAGTAGTTAGTTGGGTTTTTCTCTTTTTTTGTTTCAGTTATTATTTATTGGTGGGTGGCACGGTGGTACAGTGGTTAGCACTGCTGCCTCGCAGTGTCAGAGACCCGGGTTCAATTCCCGCCTCAGGCGACTGACTGTGTGGAGTTTGCACGTTCTCCCCGTGTCTGCGTGGGTTTCCTCTGGGTACTCCGGTTTCCTCCCACAGTCCAAAGATGTGCAGGTCAGGTGAATTGGCCATGCTAAATTGCCCGTAGTGTTAGGTAAGGGGTAAATGTAGGGGTATGGGTAGGTTGCGCTTCGGCGGGTCGGTGTGGACTTGTTGGGCCGAAGGGCCTGTTTCCACACTGTAAGTAATCTAATCTAATTTATTTATTTTCTTTTTTCTTATTTATTTTTAATATTGGTGTTTATACTTATATGTATGACTTCTGTAATTGTGTAAAAGCATTTTTAAAAATTTTCATTTTTCAATAAAAATACCTATAAGAAGAAGATTGCACGCTAAGAATTATTCATTCCTGTCTGACGCAAGTGAGTAAAAGGAGGAAAGGTGGCTCTGCTCTGAGTTACAAAATTGATTATGAAGAGTATAGAACCAAAGAGCAGAGACGTAAAATTGCTTGAGAAAATAAAACAGCAAGCCTAAGGATGGGGAGCATTTTAGAAATCAGCCAAAAAGGAAAGTAAGTGTATAAGAGTAGAAAATAGTGTAAGAGATTGAAATTTTAGTGATCATAGAAATTGGCTGCAATATATAAAAACTATAAACATGTGAGAACAACAAGTTTATAAACTTAAATGTAGATCTAGTGCAGTAAGGATCTAAGTGAAATTATCCTGGTGAACAAAGATGTGGCAGAGGATTGGGACACATTAGAGGACTCAAGTAAGTGCCCAGAATTGTTATAGAACTAGGGGTTGAGTGAGAGGGCAAAAGTGAATAAAATCAGGACGAGAAAGAAAATGTGCTGGAGTAAACAATAATGTTAAAGGTAGACAAATCACTAGTACCTGATCATCTACATCCCAGAGTAGTTAATGAAGATACCCTGGAAACATTAGTTGCATTAAGAACAAAGGACAATCCAGCACAGGAACAGGCCCGTCAACCCTCCAAAACTCCTCCAACACATTTTGCCCTTGTATATTAATCTGTATTCCTCTACTCCTTCCTGTGCATGCATTTGTGCAGGTATTTCTTGAATGCAGCTATTTTGTCAACTTCCGCCACCACCTCTAACAATGGATTTCAAGCACTCACTATCCTACGTGTGAAACAGTTGCCTCACACATCTCTTTTAGACTTCCCTACCCATCCTCCCCCAGCACGTGTCTCCTAGTGTCTCCTAGTAATTGAGCCCTCCAGCCTGGGAGAAAGCCTCATACCTTTCACTCTATCCATGTCATTCACAATCTTATAAACTTCGATCAAGTCGTCCCTCATCTTCCAGAATTCCAGTGAAAATAAAACCAGCCTATCCAACCTTTCTTCATACGTAATATCCCTCATACTAGGCAACATCTTGGTAAATCATTTCTTTATCCTCTCCACATCCACATACTTCTGGTAGTTTGGATACCTGAACTCTATACAATATTCCAAGTTTGAACTAACTCAGGTTGTATGAAGGTGCAGCATAACGTGCCTATCTTTATCCCCATTGCCCCTTCCAATGAAGGCAAGCATGCTGTAGTCCTTTTTTGCGACCTTGCTGTTGCACCTGACACACAGCAAAAGAACTGTGAGTTGACTCTTAATAATGATACACAATAATACTTGTTTATTTAACACAATTAGTATTAGAACAATAAATTATACTAGACACTAATGATTGACGTTAACTAACTTTGTATGATCATATACCATCACACTAATATTTGGTCAGGCTCGGCGTGGCGATGTCTTCCTCTTCTGCCAATGGTCTTGGATGTGTCTTCACTTTTGGTGGTTATTCTCGAGTTGCAGCGCTGAGCGTGGTTTTGTAGCGATTCTCACCCTTCTGAATCTTCACGCCCTTTTGTGAGGGTCTTGAGGACCTGCCAATTGATTGATCAGGTTTGGTTATCCTGTTCGATCAGACCCAACCAGTGTTAGCGCATTGATGGCAGTGTGGCCCTTAAGTGTCCATTATTGGAGGTGCTGGGTGCACATAGCCCCCCTCCAAATATGGGTGCTGTGTGCCTCCGTGCCCAGCAATTGACTTTGATGCTCCCGATTGTCCTAAGGGTGAGATTCTGTTGTCCCAATCTAGTCCAACTCCAGGTGTGTATTGCAGGGTCTGCATCTATCAAGTTTATTTGCAAACTGTTTGTGGGCAGCTGCAGCCTGTTTGCATTCTGCACTATGTGGATTGATTGTAGTAAAGGCTGGTTTCCATTTCCTAGCATGCTTTAATTTATGGCCACTTTATCGAAGTTCATCATAAATCAATTATTTTGGGCAGCCTATCTGGCCACATTATCTGTCTGCAATGCCACCTTCAGTGATCTGTGGACCTGCACACCCAGATTCCCATATGTATCAATGCCTTTCACTGTATAATTTCCAACAGTACATGACATTTCAAAACACATCACCCCACATTTGTCCAGATTAATCTCTATCTGCCAGTTTTCTGACCATGCTTCCAACTGATCTAGATCTTGATCTGGTATTTGGTATGTAGTATTGTCAGTATCCTCTGACAATCTTCCTCACTATCTGCAATTCCACCAAACTCTAATGTCTGCAAACCTACTAATTAGACCAGCTACGTTTTCCTCCAATTCATTTATGTAGATCACGAACAGCAGAGGTCCCAACACTAATCCCTGCGGAACACCACTAGTCAAACCCTCCACTCCAAAATGCATTCTTCCACTGCTACCCTCTGTCTCCAATGATTAAGCCAGTTCGATATCCACCTTGCCAGCTCACCCTCGATACCATGTGAAATCATCTTTAGAACCACTCTGCCACAAGAAATCTTGTCAAAGGCTTTACTGAAGTTCATGTAGACAATATCAGCCACTCCTTCCTCATAAATCATCAGTTTCTCCTTCAAAAACTCTGTCAAATTAATGGGACATGAACTCACCAGCATAAAATACCTTGCTGTCCATCGCTAATAAATCCATTTGCTTTTGATTTGTACAGATCATGTCCCTTAGAATCTTTTCCAATGATTTCCCTATCATCAACATGAGAGTCACAGGCCTGTAATTTCCTGGATTATTCTTGCTACCCTTCGTAAGACAAATTCGGTTATTCTCCAGGCTTCTGGGACTTCACATGTGGCCAAAGCGGATACAAAGATGTCTGTCAATGTTCCAGCAATTGTTTACTTGCCTATCTCAACATTCTGGTATAGATCCCATCAGGCCCCAGGGTCTTTTCTCCCTTAATACTTTAAGTTGGCAGCAGCCCTTCCTTTACCATCACAACTTGGCTCAGAATTAATTACCATCATCCAAAATTCTGTAGTGTTTAGAGCATGCCCTACAGATTGCTATCCTCATCTTTTTTTACATATCCATGGAAGCTCTTTTTGAATATTTTTATTTTCACGATAAAGTTTCTCTGTTTAAGCACCATCTCTGTGTTCCTGAATGATGTTCTATTCTCTGACTTACCTCGATATTTTGCCACTTTGTCTGCCTTATGTTTTGAATTGGACAGCACTCGTTGACCGCCTTTCCCAACCACGGGCGATTCTGATTTCTTGTTGAGTTCTGCTTTTTGACCTGATTTGTTTTTTATTTGCACTGATAGTTTTGAAACATCTGCTTCCAAATCTGACCCTGCTTATCTATAGAGATTCTCCTTGCTCTCTTTTCATCGTGACTGGAATAAGGTCAGCCAGGTGGACCTCAAATAATCTGAGTTCCCTGTTTGGGACTGTTAGTCTGGTCCAATTGGGGAGTCCTGGCTGACCGATAATAAACAGGAGTAATCTGTGCTCAGCCAACCTGTTATGAATGGACATGACCAGAGGCTGAAGCCCACAGCTTTTATTAAGTATGATTTCTACTGTAATTATTATAATAAATGCTGTAAAACTTGTGAAAACAACAACAAAAAAAACAGGAGTACCAGGAGTTCTGTTCACTTTGAGAGGTGGCTCAGTGCTAGCTGGGTCAGTGCCATGTACTGTGCACGTGTAAGTAAAGGGTGACTTGGTGACAGGATATTGGTTTTCACTGAGTTATTTCAGTGGTGAAAAGGGAAAAAGAGTCCCCTGAAGTCATTCACTTGCAACACTTGTCTTTAAACTGGGGTAAGCATTTCTGGCATCATGCTGCTATTTTGGAAGCTTGACTTGTTAGAGCCTGCCAAACACTGTACCTAGTATGTGGAAAGGGTGCCATTGGGGCAGATGAGAAGCAATAAGTAATTCTCCTAATGTCGATATTAAATTTTCATTTAGAATCTCACCCATCTTTTTTTTACTCTGAACGTAGATGACCATGTTGATGTTCAAGAGGACCTATTCTCTCCCCAGTCACTCTTTTACAATTTTTGTAATTGTAGAATCTTTTTGGATTTTCCTTTACCTTATCTGCCAATGCCATTTCGTGTCACTTTTTTATACTCATGTTTCTCTCTTAAGCATACTCCGATAGCCCCTATACTCTTCAAAGAATTCACTGGATTTCACCTGCCTATACATGTCCTATGCCTTACCCTTTTACAAGGCCAGGACCTCTATAACTCTAGTCATCCAGCGTTCCCTACTTATGACTGGAACATGCTGGCTCTGAATGCTCATTAACACACTTCTGAAAGCCTCCCATTTACCAAAAGTCCTTTTGCCATTCCTGTCGAAGACCATCAAAATTGGCCTTGCCCCAATTTAGAACTTTAGCTTGTGGACCTCTACTTTTCCGTAGCTGTTGTAAAACTAATAGAATTGTAATCACCGTTCCCAAAGTGCTCCCTCACTCACAATTCTGAGTCTTGCCTTGCCTTATTTCCTAAAAGGAGGTCAATGTTTGCCCCTCCCATACCTACTGCATGGGAAATTCTCTCTGAACACACTTACATTTCCCTTTATCCAAGCCCTCAACACTGTGACTTCAAGTCGATGTTTTAGGAAAGTTAAAGTCTCTTATTGTTACAATCGTATTATTCTTGCAGCTTCCTTACATATTTACTGCTCAGTCTCCTGCTGACTGTTGGGGGAGGCCTTTTCTCAATTTTTCCTCATCTAAAACATAAGCCCCCCTCCAATCTTGCATCCCCGTTTCTCTTATCTATAACATTTGTATCTTGGAACATGGAGTTGCCAGTCCTGTCCCTCCCTCAGCCATGTTTCTGTAATAGCTGGAATATCCTAGCCCTATATACCAATCCATGCCCTCACTTAATTTGTTTTACCAATCAAGCTTCCTTGATTGGAAATAAGTCCAATTTTACCGAGATTACCTTTGCTTCCTCCTGTGCTCTTGCCTTTCCTGTCTAGTATTACGATCAAGAATACTACTTTCAGGATTTAACTTGCTCTCATTAACTTCTAGACAACCATCAGCCTTGTCTTTCACCTCCCTATTGCTTTCAATCCCACCTCCCTACAAGTCTATATTGAACCCTCGCAAGTGGCTCGAGCAAAGCTACCCACCAGGATATTGTCCCCTGAAGATCAAATGCAACCTGTCCCTCTTGTACAGGTGACTACTACCCCAGAAGAGATGCCAATGATACAAGAATCTGAATCCCTGCCCCCTGCACCAGTCTGGATAGAGGGTCACTGTTTCAGGACAATGAGATTGGACAGATTGGAAACATAGATGGGGAGGAATGGCTGATCCTGTTTCGCCCCAAGAACTGAATGGGGCGGGGTGGGGGGGGGGGGGGGGGGGGGAGGAGGTGAGGGAGCTGAGCTGAAGGGTCTGTTTCTGTGCTGTCGGTGAGGAGGAATTTCTTCCCACAAAGAGGAGTCAATCATTGGAATTCTTTACCACAAGAGGGCTGTCAAACCTGGGTCATTAAGTGCAGACCGAGATTTTTAATCAGGAAGGGGAATTGAGGGTAATGGGAATTGGGCGATGGGGTGGTGTGTGTATGTGTGTGTGTGTGTCGGGGGCGGGGGGGCCGGGGGCGGGGAATGGGGGAGAAGTGTGGTGGTGAAAGGTCCCGGTGACTGATGACTGTCTCCCACCTCAATCTCTCTCAGACTCTCTGGATGTGCCCACTTTGCCGTTGCTCCCCTTCCACCATCAGGATCAGACAAGCAGGAAACAGCAGACTGAGTCACTGACTGAATACATGCCCCGTTCAGGCAGGGCACTGCAATGGAGGCCTTCTCTTCTCTCCCATTTCTCGGTATGTATCTCCAGGTTTTATCACAATTTCGGAGTGGCTGCAAAGGATAAATCCATCATTCAGCTCCTGGACTCAGCTCAGTGTACAATGGGAATGTGAACAGAAGCACACTCCTATCCAGAGAGAAAGAGAGAGTGCAGGAGAGAGAGAGAGAGAGAGAGAGAGAGAGCGTGTGAGGGTGCGAGAGAGAGAGAGAGAGAGAGAGAGAGATTGTGGGAGAGAGAAAGAGAGAAGGAAATCAGTAATAATAGGCAAACTGTGTTGGGGAGTTTGGTGGGATTGAAGATTGCTAAATCTCCAGGGACTGATAATTGACATCTCAGCGTCTTTAAGGAAGTGGAACTGGATATAATGGGTACATTGTTAATAATGTTCAAAGATTCTATAGACTCTGAAACAATTCCCACATATTAGAGGGAAGCTAATGTAATCCCTCTGTTTAAAATGGAGGCGGCAGAGAGACAAAAATAAACACAGAGTATTCCAGACCAGATAGCAGAACATCACTTAGCAGTGGGATTTCTGGAATTAATTATAAAAGGTGTGATGCCAGAACACTTACAAAGCATTAAAGGGATTACACGAAACCAGAATGGGTTGATGAAAGGTGAAAGATTCCTAATAGATCGACCATCAGTTTCTGAGCGTTAAAAGATAGATGAGGGACAACCAGTAGATGTAGCGTATGCTTTTTCAGAAGACATTTGACAGGAGCTTCATGTGCAAAGTAAAAGCAAGGGACTGAGGATATTATGTTGATGTCGATTGAGAATTAGTTGATAGACAGGAAAGAGAGTGGGAATAAATGGGTCTTTTACCCAAGAGGCAAATAGTGACTAGTGGGATACTGCAGGAATCAGTACTTGGGCCCCAGCCACTCTCTTAATATATATTAATGACCTGAATGACGGAGCCAAACGCAACAGTTACAAGTTTTCTCATGACCCAAAACTGGCCAGGATTGTGAGGAGGGTGCAAAGGAGGTGATTTAGACAATTTGAGTGAGTGGGGCAAACACATGGCAGATGCAGTACAATGTGGTTAAAGGTGAAGGTTTTACACTTCAAGTGTGGAGAAACAGAAAGCCAGTATGATTGGAATGGTGATACATTGGGAAGTGCAGATGGACAAAGGGATAAGATGTTGATAGAAGTAAATATGCAGGTGCAGCAAGCAATCAGGAAGGGAAATGGGACATTGGCCTTCATTGAAAGGAGGATTGGAGTTCGGATGTTGCAGTGTCTTCCTGACGTTATACAAGGTCGTGGTGAGACCACATTCTGGAAAATGGTGTACAGTGTCCATCTGGTAAAAACAATGACTGCAGATGCTGGAAACCAGATTCTGAATCAGTGGTGCTGGAAGAGCACAGCAATTCAGGCAGCATCCGAGGACAGGCAAAGTCAACGTTTCGGGCAAAAGCTCTTCATTAGGAATAAAGGCAGAGAGCCTGAAGCGTGGAGAGATAAGCTAGAGGAGGGTGGGGGTGGGGAGAGAGTAGCATAGAGTACATTAGGTCAGTGGGGAAGGAGATGAAGGTGATAGGTCAGGGAGGAGAGGGTGGAGTCGATAGGTGGAAAAGGAGCTGGGCAGGTCGGACAAGTCCGGACAAGTCAGGGGATCGAGTTGCTGGAGGTTAGAAACTAGGATGAGGTGGGGGAAGGGGAAATGAGGAAACTGTTGAAATCCACATTGATGCCCTGGGGTTGAAGTGTTCCGAGGCGGAAGATGAGGCGTTCTTCCTCCAGGCGTCTGGTGGTGAGGGAGCGGCGGTGGAGGAGGCCCAGCACCTCCATATCCTCGGCAGAGTGGGAGGGGGAGTTGAAATGTTGAGCCACGGGGCGATTTGGTTGATTGGTGCAGGTGTCTCGGAGATGTTCCCTAAAGCGCTCTGCTAGGAGGCGCCCAGTCTCCCCAATGTAGAGGAGACCGCATCGGGAGCAACGGATACAATAGATGATATTAGTGGATGTGCAGGTAAAACTTTGATGGATGTGGAAGGCTCCTTTAGGGCCTTGGATGGAGGTGAGGGAGGAGGTGTGGGCACAGGTTTTACAGTTCCTGCGGTGGCAGGGGAAAGTGCCAGGATGGGAGGGTGGGTCGTAGGGGGGCGTGGACCTGACCAGGTAGTCACGGAGGGAACGGTCTTTGCGGAAGGCGGAGAGGGGTGGGGAGGGAAATATATCCCTGGTGGTGGGGTCTGTTTGGAGGTGGCGGAAATGTCGGCGGATGATTTGGTTTATGCGAAGTTTGGTAGGGTGGAAGGTGAGCACCAGGGGAGTTCTGTCCTTGTTACGGTTGGAGGGGTGGGGTCTGAGGGTGGAGGTGCGGGATGTGGATGAGATGCGTTGGAGGGCATCTTTAACCACGTGGGAAGGGAAATTGCGGTCTCTAAAGAAGGAGGCAATCTGGTGTGTTCTATGGTGGAACTGCTCCTCCTGGGAGCAGATACGGCGGAGGCGGAGGAATTGGGAATACGGGATGGCATTTTTGCAAGAGGTAGGGTGGGAAGAGGTGTAATCCAGTGTCCATCTCCCTACTTAGAAAAGATATCCTTTCCAGAGAGGGAGTGCAGCAGAAGATCACTAGACTGATATCCATGGTGGCAGGACTGTCTATAAAGGGTGGTTGATTAGAATGGGGCCCATATTCATGAGTGTTTAGAAGAGAGGTTAATCAGATTGAAAACTTCTACAAGGAGTGGACAGACTAGATGTGTCCCGGTTAAGGCGGGGTGGGGGTGGGAGATAAGGGGTGGGGGGGTGGGGGGGGGGGGGAGGGTGTCAGCAACTAGGAACGTGAAATCTAAAGGAGATGGGGTATGACTAAGATGAGAAATATCTTTCCCCAGAGGGGATTCGGCCTGCAGAAGAAATAAATCCAGCAAGAGTGATAGTTGTCTGGATTTGAAAGGAACCAAGTGCAATGTAGACAAAGTGGCGAATATGTGGTAGCATCATGGCTTAGAACTGTTGCTTCACAGCACCGGGACCAGGTTCGAGTCAACCGTTTGTGTGGAGTTTGCACATTCTGCCCATGTCTACATGGGTTTCCTCTGGGTGCTCCGGTTTCTTCCCACAGTTCCACAATGGAGGACTATAAGAGCTGGCAGGTCATGTTAAAATTGTGCAAGACTTTGGTTTGGCCCCATTAAGAATACTCGAAGGGCTGAATGGCCTACTCCTGCACCTATTGTCTATTGTCTATTGGAGGACAGAAAGGCCTTTTCCTGGGCTGTAAATTTTCTTTGTTCTTTGTAATCCAAACATGTGAGTAAATTTGCAGATGACACCAAAATTGGAGGTGTAGTGGACAGTGAAGAAGGTTACCTCAGATTAGAACGGGACCTTGATCAGATGGGCCAATGGGCTGAGGAGTGGCAGACGGAGTTTAATTTAGATAAATGCGAGGTGTTGTATTTTGGGAAAGCAAATCTTAGCAGGACTTATACACTTAATTGTAAGACCCTAGGGGAGTGTTGTTGAACAAAGAGACCTTGTAGTGCAGGTTCACAGTTCCTTGAATGTAGAGTCGCAGGTGGATAGTATAGTGAAGAAGGCGTTTGGTATGCTTTCCTTTATTGGTCGGAGTATAGCGTATAGGAGTTTGGAGGTCATGTTGCGGTTGTATAGGATGTTGGTTAGGCCGCTTTTTGGAATATTGTGTACAATTCTGGTCTCCTTCCTAGCAAAAGGATATTGTGAAACTTGAAAGGGTTCAGAAAAGATTTACGAGGATGTTGCCAGGATTGGAGGATCGGTGCTATAGGAAGAGGCTGAATAGGCTGGGGCTGTTTTCCCTGGTGTTTCAGAGGATGAGGGGTGACCTTAAAGAGGTTTATAAAATCATGAGGGTCATGGATCGGATAAAAAGGCCAAGCCTTTTTCCTGGAGTGAGGAAGTCCAGAACTAGAAGGCATAGGTTTAGGGGAGAGTGCAAAGATATAAAAGAGACTGAAGGGGCAACGTTTTCACACAGTAGGTGCACCTGTATGAAATAAACTGCCAGAGGAAGTGGTGGAGGCTAGTACAATTGCAACACTTAAAAGGCATCTGGATGGGTATTTGAATAGGAAGGATTTAGAGGGATATGGGCCAGGTGCTGGCAAGTGCGACTAGATTAGGATGGGATATCTGGTCGGCATGGATCAGTTAGAATGAAGGGTCTGTTTCTATGCTGTACATCTCTATTATTCTATCATTCTTTGTGCAGGTTAAGTGGATTGGCCATGAGGAATTACCCATACTGTCCAGGCATACATCAGTTATGTAGGTTTGCCATTGCAAGTACAGGGTTACAGGGTTAGAGTGGGGGAATGGGTCTAGATGGGATGCTCTTTGGAGGTTTGGTATGGTCTCATTGGATCAAATGAACTGTCTCCATATTGTAAGGATTGTCTGGATATGGCCTTGAGATGCAGGACCAACTGTAATCCTATTGAATGGTGTAGAAGGCTTGAGGGGCCGAAGGGATGCTTTGAACTCAATCTCATTATTCATTGATGTGTCTTTTTAAATTCATTCACAGGATGTGTGCTTTGCTGGCTGGGCCCAGCATTAATTCCAGATTTTTATGAATTCAACATTTACTCTCCGCCCATACTGGGAATTAAATCCAGATCCTGAGAAGTTCTCTCTCCCTGTGTCTCGCTCTGAATCTGTCTGTGCTCCCCCCCCCCTCTCTCCCATCTCTGTTTCCCACCTCGCCATCTTCCTATCTCTCTCTTTCTCTCTCTACCCACTTCCTTTTTCTGTTTCCTAAATCCTTTTCCCTCTCTTGTTTCCACATTCACTGTCTCTTTATCCATTCTCTCTGTTTCTTTGTCTTTCTTTCTTCCATCTGTCTTTTCCTCACATTCTTTATCACTGTTTCTCTCTCATGCTCTCTAAACACTCTATCGCTGTCTCTCTCTCTGTCTCTCTCTCTCTCTAAAGACCATACCACTGTCTCTCACTTTTTTCTTTCTTTCTCTCCCTCTCTTTCGCTCACACTGTCACTCTTTTGTCATAACTCTCTACCCAACACCTCTCTCACTCTTCTACTTCCACTTACTCAATCTCCCGATCTCTCGCTCTAACACACTCTTCTCCCCTTCTTTCACTCTCTCCCTCCCTCACACTTGTTTTTTTTTATCTCTCTGTCCCATCTCACTCACTCTCTCTCCCTCTTCGACCTTCTCTGAGTGTATCAATTTATACCTCTCCCCCTACACTCTATCTCTCTCTCTGCATGTCTTTCTATCCTTCCCTGTTTCTCTCTTTCTTTACCCCTCTTCTCTCTCACACACACTTTCTGACTCTCCCTCACTCACTGCATTCCTTGATGTATTTCCCTTCCATCTCTATCACAAAAGTATATATACACACTTTCTCTCACACACAGACTCCTCCGTCTGCCTCTATCTCACGCACTGACTCAACCCTCTCTCTCACACTCAGACTCCTCTCTCTGACTCAGACTCCTCTCTCTCTCACACAAACACACAGTCACCTCTCTCTTTCACACTCACACACAGGGTCCTGTCTCTCTCTCTCTCACACACACAAACATACAGACTCCTCTCTCTCGCACACACACAAACACGGACTCCCCCTCTCTCACAAACACACAGACCCCTCTCTCACGCACACACACAAACTCACTGAGACTCCTTTCTCTCTCACACACAGACTCCTCTCTCTCTCACACACAAGCTCACAGAAACTGACTCCTCTCTCTCACACACACACTCACAGACCGACACAGACTTCTTTCTCACACATACACACAGACTCTTCTCTCATACACAGACTTCTCTCTCACACACAGTTACATGACCCCACTCCTTCATGCACACTGCCTCCCACAATTTCTCTCTCTTGTGCACACACATTCTCGCTCTGTCTCGCTCTCTCACACTCTCTGTCTCTCTCTCTCTCACGCACACACACACTCATGCATTGTTTCTTATGCACACATTTTTTCTCACACACATAAATGCACATGTGACCTTAAAAAAATTAGCCTGATTATGCATCACCCTGAACAAATTAGAACAAGTCACCCATGTTAAGAAGTAGGATCACAATAGGCCAGTCATCCCATCGAGTCTGTTCCACGATTCGATAAGGTCATGGCTGATCTGATCATCCTCAACTTCACTTTCCCTTATGACCCTCGATTCTCCATCTTGATTAAAAATCTCTCCATCTCAGACCTGAATCTACTTCCCAATCCCATTTGTTTTGGACGATGGGAGAGATATCTCCGTGCATTGTTAATAAAAATTTCAGGACATAGGAAACATCGCGAGGATGCATTTTAAAGCATGACTTTTAGATGGAACAATTTTCAAGGGTAGAACCACTGAAATGTTTTCTATTTGTTGAAGTAAGACTCATGAAACTTATAAATTGTGTCTAATTGTGTATTTTCAGGGCAAGTGATGATTCTACAAATACGAGAAGGTATGTTGAGATCCAGTGTGCCTTCCTTTCTTGACATATTGAAGAACTCCACAGTGTCAGCACTAATGTCAATGTTTACATAATGGAAAACAAAGTGTTGCAGGTGTAGGAGATCTGAAACAAACACAAAGTGCTGGATGAAGTACATAGATCCCTCAAAGTTGCCACCCAAGTGGATAGGGTTGTTAAGAAAGCATATGGTGTTTAGGCTTTCACTAACAGGAGCATCAAGTTTATGAGCTGCGAGGTTTTGCTGCAGCTCTGCAAGTCCCTGGTGAGACCAGACTTGGAATATTGTGTCTAGTTCTGGTCGCCCTATTATAGGAAACATATGGAGGCTTTGGAGAGAGTGCAACGTAGGTTACCAGGATGCTGCCTAGACTGGAGGGCTTGTCTTACAAAGAGAGGTTGACTAAGTTCGGACTTATCTCGCTGCGGAGAAGGAGGAAGAGAGGTGACCTGATCGAGATAAACAAGGTAATGAGAGGCATTGAATAAAGTTAATAGTCAGAGACTTTTCCCCAGGGCAGAATTGACTGGTACAAGGGGTCATAGATTTAGGATATTAGGGGGAAGATATAGAGGAGACGTCAGAGGCAGGTTCTTTATGCAGAGAGTTGTGAATGCACGGAATGCGTTCCCAGTGGTGGTGGTCGAAGCAGAGTCATTAGGGACATTTAAGCGACTGCTGGACATGCATATGGACAGCAGTGAATTGAGGGGTGCATAGTTTAGGTTATTTTGTTTCAGATTAGGAATAATCCTCCGCACAACATCGTGAGCTGAAGGGCCTGTTCTGTGCTGTATTTTTCTCTGTTCTGTGTTCTAATTCAGCAGCACTAGTAACATCTGTGGTGTGTGAGTGTTAGGAGAAAATCAGAGTTAACATTTTGCGTCTATCACACTCCTGACTTAGAGTCATTGAGTTGCACGGCACAGAAACAGACCCTTCAGATCAATTCGTCCACACTGACCTTACAATTTAGAACATTATAGTACAGGCCCTTCGGCCCTCGATATTGCACCGACCTGTGGAACCACTCTGAAACGTGTCTATCCTACTCTATTCCATTTGCATCCACATGTTTTTCCAATGACATGAAAATGCCCTTAAATGTGCCAGTGGCCTATAATTACTGAGTCTAGTACTGTTGCAGGCAGTACGTTCCATGCCCATACTGCTTTCTGAGTAACGACACAACCTCTGACACCTGCACTATACCTATCCCTCCTCAATTTAAAGCTATGTCCCCTCATGCTAGCCATCACCATCTGAGGAAAAAGGCTCTCATGTCCACCATGTCTGATTATCTTATCTGCCTCAATGAAGTTACCTATCAATCTTCTTCTCTCCAATTAAAACAGCCTCAAGCTTTCTTCCATACCAGGCAACATCCTAATAAATTACCTCTAAAACCTTTCGAAATCTTCCACATCCTTCCTATAATGTAGTGACCAGAAATGTATACAATACTCCAAGAGCGACTGCACCAGAATTTTGTAAATCAGCAGCATGACCTTGTAGCTCTGAAATGCAAAGCCTTTTGTAATAAAAGTAAACACACCGTATGCCTTCTTAACAACCCTATCAACCTGGGTGGCAACTACTAGGGATCTATGCACATGGACTCTAAGATCACACTGCTCATCTACACTACCAGGAATCTTATCATTAGCCCATTATTCTTTGTTCCTAAAACTCCTAAAGTGAATCACCTCACATTTTCCACATTAAACTCCATTTGCCACCTCTTAGCCCAGCTCTGCAGCTTAGCTATGTCCCTCTGTAACCTGCAACATTCTGCAACACTATCTACAAACCATCGATCTTAGTGTCATCCGCACATTTACTAACCCATCCTTCTACAACCTCATTTCGGTAATTTATGAAAATGACAAATAGCAGTGGACTAAAACATATCCTTGCGGTACACCACTCGTAACCAAACTCCACGATGAATATTTCACATCAACCACCACCCTCTGTCTTCTTTCAGTGAGCTAATGTCTGATCCAATCCACTAAATCATCCTTAATCCCATGCCTCCGTATCTTGTGCAATATTCTACCGTGAAGAACCTTATCAAACGCCTTACTGAAATCCATGCTCACTCCATGAGCCGTTTTACCCTCATCCACCTGACTGGTGATCATCTCAAAGAATTGAATGAGGTTTGTGAGGCACAACCTACTTTTCACAAAATCGTGTTGACTGTCCCTAATCAACTTATTCCTCTCCAGATGATTATAAATCATATCTCTTATAACTCTATCCAACACTTTACAAACAACTGACGTAAGGCTCATTGGTCTATAATTACCAGGGTTGTTTCTACTCCGCTTCTTGAACAAGGGGACAGCATTTCCTATCCTCCTGATATCCTAAAGTCCCATTTTCCAGCACTTGGCCCATATATTTCAAAACCCTTGCTATTCATATACCCATCCAGATGACTTTTAAATCTTGTAATTATACCCAACTTCACAACTTCCTCTGGCAGCACATTCCATACTCGCACCACCCTCTGCATGAAAAAGGTTCCCCTTAGCTCCCTTCTAAATCTTTATCCTCTCACTTTAAATCTGTGCCCTCGCATTTTGTGCTCCTCTACCATGGGGAAAAGACCTTGGCTATTCACCCTATCTATGCCCTTCATGATATTATCAAACTGTTATGTCACTCTTCAGCGTCCAACGCTTCAGGGAAATAGCCTCAGCTCATTCAATCTCTCCACACTACTCACACCCTACAAACCTGGAAACATCCCTGTTAATGTTTTCTGAACCCTTTCAAGTTTCACAACATATGTCGGATAGCAGTATTCCAATAGTGGCTGAACCAATGTCCTGTACCGCCACAACATGACCTCCCAACTCATATACTCAATGCATTGATCAATAAAGGCAAACGTACCAAGTGCCTTCTTCACCTCGTCCCCCCGCCTACAATGCCACCTTCAATGAACTATGAACCTGCATTCCAAGGTCTCTTGTTTTTCAATATTCCCCAGAACCCTACCATCAAGTGTATAAGTCCTGCCCAAATTTGCCTTATGAGAAAGCAACAAGTCACATTTATCTAAATTGAACTCCATCTGCCAATCTTCAACCCATCTGATCGAGGTTCCATTGTACTCTGAGAACTTTCTTCACTATCCATTTTGCCTTCGGTTGTGTTGTTGTCTGCCAATTTACAAATCAAAGCTCCTGTATTTACATCCAAATTATTCATATTAATAATGAAAAGCAATGTATGCAGAACCAATACTTGTTGCACCCTGATGATTCCAGACCTTCTGTCTGAAAAGCAAACCACCACCTTCTGTCTCTTACCTTCCAGCCAATTGTGTATCCCTATATTCCATGTAATCTAACCCTGCTCAACAGTCTACTATACAGAACCTTGTCAAACACCTTGTTGTCATCCATATAGACAATGCCCACCACTCTGCCTTTATCAATCTTCTTTTCTCATTTCTTGTAAAAACATCAATCTACCTTCCCACCATCTAACCTGTTCTTGTAACTACTATATTTACATAGCGAGGCCAGTTCTGTTTCTGGTCAAGGTAACCCCAGGACTTTAATCGTTGGGGGATTTAGTGATGGCATTAATATTGAATGTCAAGGGCCGTTGGTTAGATTTTCTCCCTCAGGATGTTAATAATGGATGATTCAGTGATGCTAATTCCATTGAGGGGGCGAGGATTAGATTCTCTTTTAAGGTTAACCACCCAAACATTTTTGTGGAGGTGGGAGGATGGGTTGAGTGATGGTAGCATCATTGAACATTAAGGGGGCGATGGTTATCATCTTTCAACGATAGCCCCAGAATGTCAATAATGGGAGACATGAAGGGGATGATGGTTAAATTATGTCTCAATAGTAACTCCCAGGAAGTTGATAGTGGGGGATTCAGTGATAATAACATCATTGAACATCAAGGGGTGATAGATCTATTCTCTCTCAATGGCAACCCCGCCCCAAATGCTGATAGTGGAAAGGACTCAGTGATGGTAATATCTTTGAAAGTGAAGGAGCGATGTTGAGATTCCCTCTAACCCCAGCATATTGATATTGAAACGATTCAGAGACGGCAACACCATCGAACGTCAAGGAGCTGATGGCTCGATTCTCTCTTATTGGAGATGGTTATTGCCTGGCATTTGTGTGGTCGGAATGTTACTTACCATTCATCAGCGCAAGCCAGCTTGACCTGTCAGAGTGGCAAGCTGCTGCAGTAAGCTGATATGAGTTCTTACCTTTGCTTGTATGTGTTTTTCTATGGATTAGGTTCCTCAGTGGAGACTGGAGCACCCGTACTAACGATGGTGCCAATGTGGGGCAGATTCTTAACTGGAGACAGGATCATTCTTCACTGCAATGACAGTCAAGAGGTTAGTTTCGTGAGATGTAACTGAATCGCAAACAACTTTACCAAAGAGTTCAAGGGGAAGACTTACATAATTGAGGCTGCTGGAAAGGAGCATGCTGGGAGTACAGATGCCAACCTTCTACATCCACACGTACAACACCCTACAGTAACATCATTCACGCGAGAGTATCCTGTGAGTTTCATCGCCGATAGATAAACCAAACTCTTTGTCTCAAGGTGCACCCATCTAGGTGATAGGGGTGTTTATAAGAATTCCCAGGGATAGATGGGGCAGGGAAAAGAAAGAATATTGGTCTTCTCTTGGGGTAGCACTCGTGCAGCTCTGATGTGCAAAGATTCGTGAGTCTTCACTGTTTCGATTGATGGGTACCCACCACCCATCTTGGCCACCCCACCCCCGCAATCCTTTCTCAGGCATTGCTGCCACATTATGAGCCGCGTGCCCTTGGACTGGGCAGCTGGACAAGTGGCAATGGAGTCTGGAAGGGCTAGGTACAGACAGAGGGCTGCAGAAAGGACTTTTCTGCAGAAAGGACTGGCACGCGGGAAGGGGATGATATGGGGGCTGATGGGTAAGACAGACACCATCTCAAGTCCAGATCTCACTGAGACTGGATTGCTGTTACTGAGCTGCTCTCCTGGGGAAGGTGGGGTGGAGTGGAATTCGAACCCACTGTGGGGATTGTCACCCTGGACCACTTGATCGCTAGTCTGTGATATGATCAGTACACATGATCCTGCCCATTAGGTTTAGACATTGTTCGTCACAGTAAGGCAGTCAAAGTGGGGAACAGGATACTGAGTTGGACTATTCCAATGAATGACAGAGCACCCTCAATGGGCCGAATGGCGTACTCCTGCTCCTATTTTCTATGTTCCTAGCATTCTCACACAACTCTTCAGCTTTCTACTTAACTGGCTCCTTCCTTCCATTTTTGTATTTTCAATGTTATGTTTCATCCCATGTTTCTGATTGTGTGACATTTTCACAATTTTTGAGGGCACGAACTTTTAAAAATTCTGGATGTAGATGTTCTCGCTGAGCGAGAAGGTTCATTTTCAGACGTTTTGTTACCATATTAAGTAACATCTTCAGCGAGCCTCTGGACGAAGCATTCCTGATGATTTCTTCTTTGTATTTCTATGTTTGGGTTTCCTTGGGTTGGCAATGTCATTTTCTGTGGTGATGTCATTTCCTTGGTAATGTCATTTCTTGTTCTTATTCTCAGGAACTGGTAACTGGAGTCCAAGTCCAGTTTGTTGATAGAGTTCCAGTTGGAATGCCATGCTTCTAGGAATTCTTTTGTGTGTCTCTGTTTGACTTGTCCTAGGATGGATGTGTTGTCCCAGTAGAAGTGGTGTCCTTCCTTATATGTATGTAAGGATACTAGTGAGAGAAGGTCATGTCGTTTTGTGGCTAGCTTATGTTCATGTAACCTGGTGGCTGGTTTTCTGCCTGTTTGTACAATGTAGTGTTTGTTACAGTTCTTGCACGGTATTTTGTAAATGACGTTAGTTTTGCTTGTTGTCTGTATAGGGTCTTTGAAGTTCATTAGCTGCTGTTTTAATGTGTTGATGGGTTTGAGGGCTACTATGATGCTCAGGGGTCTGAGTAGTCATTTCCGAGATGTCTTTGATGTAGGGGAGAGTGGCTAGGGTTTCTGGACGCGTTTTGTCTGCTTGTTTGGGTTTGTTGCTGAGAAATAGGCAGACTGTGTTAATTGGGCACCCATTCTATTTGAATACACTGTATAGGCAATTTTCCTCTGCTCGGCATAGTTCCTCTGTGCTGCAGTGTATGGTGGATCGTTGAAGTAATATTCAGATGCAGCTTCGTTTGTGGATGTTGGGATGTCTTGAAAGTTTCCTCTAATTTGTTTTGTTTAGTGATGACAAAGGTGTCATTCACGTAGCGGACTCAAAGTTTGCGTTGGATGATTGGCAGAGCTATTTGTTCAAATCTCTACATTATTGTGTCTGCTAAGAATCCTGACATCGGAGATCCCATGGGTGTTTCGTTGGTTTGTCAGCAGGTTTTGTTGTTGAAGGTAAAGTGGGTGGTAAGGTCCACTAGCTTAACAGTACTGTCGTTGCTGTCAAGCTAGTGGACCTATGCCTTACCAGCCACTTTACCTTCAACAACGAAACGTACAGACAAACCAACGATACCTTCAAGAACATCAATAATACCTTAATGGCATAAAATTCACTAAAGAGGAGGAAAATAATAACAAACTGCCATTCGACGATGCCTCAGTAGAGTGATTAGGCAATGGGTAACTCAAACCAGCGTCTACAGGAAAACAACACACCGACCAAATATTGAACTACAGAAGCAATCATCCCAATATCCAGAAACAAAGCAGCATCAGAACATTATTTTAACAAGGCACCACAGCAGCACAGAAGAACTACGCAGAACTGAGGAAAATCATGTATACAGTGTATTCTTAGACAATGGATACCCAATGAACACAGTCTGCAACAAACCCAAACAGACAGACAAAACGCGCCCAGAAACCCTATCCACTCTCCCCTACATCAAAGACATATCGTAAATGACAGCCAGAACTACTCAGACCCCGTGGCATCGTGGTAGCCTACAAACACACCAACACACTAAAACAGCAGCTAATGAACTTGAAAGAACCTATATAGACAACAAGCAAAACTAATGTCATTTGCAAAATACCGTACAAGAACTACATTGGAAAAACAGGCAGAAAACTAGCCACCAGGATACATGAACATCAGCTAGTCACAGAACGACATGACCCTCTCTTACTTGTATCCTTACATACAGATAAGGAAGGACATCACATCGACTAGGACAACACGTCCATCTTAGGATAAGCCAAACAGAGACACACGAGAATTCCGAGAAGCATGGTATTCCAACTGGAACTCTATCTACAAATGCATTGACTTGGACACCATTTACCACCACCACCACCCCCCACTGTGAAAAAGAACAAGAAATGACATCACTATAGGAAATGACATCACCAGAGAAAATGACGTCATCAACCCAAAGGTACTAAAACATAGAAATAGAAAGCAGGAATCATCAGCAGTGCTTCATCCGGAGGCTCAGTGAAGATGTTAATAGTATGGCAACGAGACATCTGAAAATAAACCTTCCAGCTCAGCATTCAAACCTACATCCAGAACGTCAACCTAATCTACAAACGTTCTCAAAACTCCCTGTTTTAGTTTATATTTCATACCTTTGAGAATTTTAATTTTCCATATCAAACTGCCATGGCTTGGAGTTATCACAAATAAAAAAAATGAAAACGTACGGATGGTGCAATCACACAGGGATGAAACAATCTCTTGATAAGAGAACATCACCTCCATTTTAAAAACCAAATTCCTGATCACTTCCCAATTTTAGTTTAAACAAAACACATGGTTTAATGTATATACCACGTCTGTTATGGACTCAAATATAATAATGGTGCCCACAACTGTATACAATACTTCAGCTAAGGTCTAGCAGGTGTCTTGTGGATAATCGACATCACCACCCTGCACTCGGAATTTACAGCTCTATTAATAAAGGCAAAGACACTGTATGCTTTATTAACTGCGCTCCCCCTGTTCTGCCACCTTCACTGATCTGTGCACATGAACCCCAGTTCCCTCTTTTCCTCCACCCTCTTCAGAACTTCTTTACCTTCTTTATATTGCCTTTCAATGTTCATCCCACCAAAATGCAGCACCTCACACTTCTCTTTGCATTGAATTGTATCTGCCACCTCTCTGCCCACTCCACCAACTTGTTAATGTCCTATCGGATTTCCATAACGTTTCTCCATATAGCTAATGATTCTCCCAGGATTTGTGCTATCTGCAACTTGGATATGGTCCCCCTGCACAGCAAGACCTAGATCATTAATGATATATATCAGGAAAACGAAGGAGACAGTATTCCCACTACAAACCTCCCTGAAAAGTGATCGAGTCAGTGGGCTGAGGAGTGGAGGATGGAGTTTAATTTGGATAAATGTGATGTGTTGCATTTGGTAAAACAAACAAGAGCAGCGTGTATGCAATTCAAAGGGCCTTAGATAGTATATTCGAACAGAGAGACTTAGGAATCAGGTGCATAATTCTTTGAAACATGCATCACAGGTAGACAGGTGGTAAAGGTGATATTTACCATGTTTGCCTTCATCGCTCAGACCTTTGCATATAGGAATTGGTACGTCATGTTGAGGTTGTACAGTATGTGGGTGAGGCCTCTTCTGGAATACTATCTCCAGTTCTGGTTGACCAGTTATAGAAAAGATATTATTAAGCAGAAGAATGTTCAGAAAATATTTACCAGGATATGTTATAGTGGAGGGTTTGAGTTAAAAAGAGAAGTTGGACAGGCTGGAATGTAGGAGGCTGAGGAGGATGACCTTACAGACGTTTATAAAATCATGGATAAGATGAATGGCAAGTGTCTTTTTCCCTAGGGTGGGGTATTTCAAGACTAGGAGACATAGTTTTAAGGTGAGAGGAGAACGATTTAAAAACAGATATATGGGGCAATTGTTTTTACACAGACAATGGTTCGTGTATGGAATGAACTTTCAGGAGAAGTGATGGGTGTGCGTACAGTTACAACATTTAATAGAAAACATTTCACTAAATACATTAATTTTTAAAAAAAAATGTTTGCAGGAAGATGAGCCAAGCGCAGGCAGATGGGGCTAGTCATTTTGGGATTATGATCCGCATGGACTCGTTGGACCAACGTATCTATTACTGTACTGTATGAATCTATGACTCTAAGATTCTATGAAGCTGAGTCTAATGAATTCTTTTAATCCTTTCTTAAACACCCCGTTTAGCAGTTTCTCTTCCACAGTCAATGCAGGACATTAGGAAACAGTTCTTCCTAAATATTAACTAGGTGCAGCACAGACGAATATCTGTTCCATACTTAGCAGGCGCTGACTGCTATCTCGGTATAGCAGTGACTTGTGACACTTGTGTTTTCAATTTCTTTAAATGTGGAATCAGAATAAAACCATTTAGCCCATTGCGTATGCTCCAGTGTTCAATGATATCACAGTCAGTCTGATCATCTACAACTCTACTCTTCCCAATTAAAGATCTCAGCCTTGGATACACTCAATGATTCAGCTTCAATAGCCCTCTGCGGTAAAGAGTTCCACAGATTCACTTCCCTTGGACAGAATAAATTACTTCTCATCTTCATCTTCACTGGCTAACCTCTTCCACCACCCCACCCATCTTATTCTGAGACGATGCCCCTCTGGTCCCAGGCTATCCCACACAAGGTGAAACAACATCTCTCCATATCTATGCTGTTGGGACTATTGAAGATTATTCAATAAGGCCACCTCTCCTTCTTGTAAACTCCAATGAGGACTGGCCCAATTAATCACGATCTCTCTCGTCACACAGTCCCTCCATATCCGGCTCAGCTGAGTGAACCTTATCTGCACTGCCTCCAATGCTGGTTTATCCTTCCTAAGGTATGGGGCCTAAACTGTTCATTTTCTCCAAGTTGTTGTCTGACCAATGCCTTGTGTGTTTAATTTCAGCAACACCCTCCACCTTTTATACTCCATTCCCTTTGAAATAAAAACAACTTGCATTCCCTGTAACCCACTGAAGTTGCACCCTAGCATTTTGTTTTGTAATCCACATACAAGGATTCCCCAAAATCCCTCTGTACCATAGCGTTCCGCGGTCTTTCTCTATTTAAAAGATACTCCTCTATCTTTCATGTCAATGGGATGTACCTCTCCTGATAATACCTCTCCTGAGAATACAGATTAGTTTTTCTGTACTTTGGATAGTGGACTGAAATGGGGAAAAGACGCTGAGAAAGCAAAACTCGCTGCCCCTTTTAAAAAGTAGTTTGATAACCCTCATTGGAAGAGCCTGTTGCATAGTTGCCTGCTGAAGCAGAACAGAAAGTCGCATTGGACGCTGAGGTTGAGTCAGGGGATGTGTATGAGTTGGGATTTGGCTGATTGGTCTGGTTGGTGCTTACATCCTGTTATTAATTTGAGTCATTTATTTTTTGACAGCTCCTGATTCGACTTTGAGTATTGAATCTGAGCCAGAACCTCTGTTGTATGAACACACACTGCGGTTGAGTTGTCACTTCACGTTTAGCTTGCGAGATGAAGTTATTTGCACATTATATCGGGAAGGCTCTGTTATGGCTGAGATCCGGACAAGAAATAAAAGTGTTTCTTTTGAAAAGGACCGGGTAACATTAGAGGATACAGGACGTTATCGATGCCAAATGCAGTTTGTTCATTATCCCAATGCTCCCACACACACGTCAGCTTACAAATATGTGGATGTGCGAGGTATGTACCACTTTAGAACATAAGGGTTAGAAGCAATAGGAGGCCATTTAGTCCCTTAGGAGCCTGCTCCCCTGTTCCATATGACTGTGGCTGATCACATCTCAACCTCAACTGCACTTGCCCACCTCCACTCTCTTTAACCCGTCATGTTGACTTGAAACAATGGTCAATGTAAACCCATCGACAATTCCGATGCCAGGCTGATGACTCGTCTATAACTGAAATGGATGTTTTCTACATGGATTTTACTAAGGCCTTCGACAAGTTCCTGCACTACAGATTATTCACAAAGGGTACGTTGCATGGGATCTAGAGAGAGATAGCTGAATGGATTTAAAATTGGCTCAACTCTAGGAAACAGAGAGTGATGTTTGAAGGTTGTTTCTCAGACTGGAAGCCTGTGACTAGTGGTGCGCCACAGGGGTCAGTACTGAGACGTTCGTTATTTGTTATTTGCATAAATGATCTGGATGTGAATACATAAGGTATGATTAGTAAGTTGGCAGATGATACAAAATTAGGAGGTATCGTTGATAGTAAGGAAAAAGGTTATCAAAGATTACAGAGGAATCTTGGTCAGATGGGGAAGTGTGCTGAGGATTGGAAAAATCAAAAATCTTTCCGTCTCCTCCTCAAAGTTATTCAGTGTTCTGGCAACCCCCACAAACTCTGGAAAGGGCGTATGGGTGAATTTCTACAGTTATACGCCTCCCTACCCCCTCCCCACTCTGAGAAAATCCATTCCTCGTTATCTCTGTTTTCAGTCTGCCCAGTCCCTTATCCTGAAATAATGACCTCTCATTCTGGATTGTACCACAGGAGGAAACATCCCCTCACCATCTTCTTTGTCAACACCACAACCCCCACCCCCCCCTTACCATCTTATATTCCACAATTGGACCTCCTCTCATTCTTCTAAACTAAAGAGAATACAGGTCGAAACCGTTTAATCTCTCCACATAAGATAAAACCCTGGAATCGACTGAGTGAATCTCTGCTGAACTGCCTCCAATGCAATTGCATCCCTCCTCAAGTAAGGGGACCAAAGCTCTACGCAATACTCCAGATGTGGAAACCCTAGTGCCTTGCACAGTTGCAGCAACACTTCCCTACTATTTATACCATTCCTTCAGAAATTGCCAGTTGCCTTCCTTATTATCTGCTGTCCCCACTTGTCAACTTTCGAAGGTTCATGCACAAGGACACTCTGATCCCTCTGCACCGAATCATTCCGAGATTTCTCTCCGGCTTGAATAATAAGTTGCATTTCTATTCCTTTGACCACAATGGGTAACCTCACACCAACGTGCATCAAATGTCAAATGTTGGCACCATCACCTAACCTATTCGGGTTCCATTTGTAAATGTCTTCTTTCTTCCTTACAGCTTATAGTTTCTCAACTATTTTAGTGTCAGCTGCACATTTGCTGGCAGTAACATCTATCCCTGTATCCAAATTATGAATGCAGATTAGAAATAGTTGGAGACAAAGGCTTAACCCTTTCGGTTCCCACTCATTATATCCCACTCAAATAGAAATAAAAGACCCATTTATCCTAACACTGTTGTCTGTTGACTAGCCAATCTGCTATCTAAATTGTTATACCACAAATTTGATGTGAATATGATTTAGAAGTTGATCGCACAATTTGATTGATTTAATTCCCATGAAATCAAGAGCGAAATGTATTTCAGCAGCTGAACAGGCGACACTGAGTGATTGGCATTATTAAGGCAGTGATAAGTTGAGCGGTTAATTCTAGCTGAAAACACCACGGTGCAGGCTCTGATATCAATGGCTAGCTATAATGCTTATGGTTTTACCCCATTAACCAGGTTGAACTGCCCCCATGTTGACTTGAAATGAAGGGCTTTTGCCCGAAACGTCGATTTACCTGCTCCTCGGATGCTGCATGAACTGCTGCACTTTTCCAGCACCGCTCAAATCGAGAATCTAGTTTCCCGCATCTGCAGTCCTTGTTTTTATCCATTTACCCTGACCGGTCTTTAAGTGGTAATCGGGTTCATTTCAGCAGGGGCTTTCTCCGGGGTTGCTAAACAGGGTGATATCCAACCTACAGCTCAGCGAGCAAACCTACACCCTAAACCTCAACCTAAGCAACAAACCTTCACAAACCTTGCAAAAAGTTGCTACAAAAGGTTGGGTCTCTGGGAAGGTTGGTGGCAGACCACAATCTTCTGTTTGCATGGCATTCTGCTGCACATCTTCCATGGACCCATCCCCGTCTACCTTCTTTCCTTCGCTTTTAACATTTACTGCTGCTTGTAGATCTGCACATTTACTTTTTAACTGACTGACTTCATTCTCAGTGGCATCTGCAGCTGAAACAGCTCGCAGAGTGCCCTTGTACGCTTTCTCACATTGGGTTTGGAATTGCCCCATGTGTAAAGTTTGGCCTGATTTCTTTGTTCCTGTGTCATGATTTTCACTTGCAACTCTATTTCTTTCCCTGCATTCTCTGATTCTTTACGTAACTTTTGTAATTTCTGGGCGAGAGTGAGGACTGCAGACGCTGGAGATCAGAGTCTAAAAGTGTGGCGCAGGAAGAGCACAGCCAGTCAGGCAGCATCTGAGCAGCAGAAGAGTCGACCTTTTGAGTCTAAGCTCTTCATTTCTGATGCCCCTGCTCCTCAATGCTGTCTGACTGGGTGTGCTTTGCAAACGCCACACTTTTAAACTTTTTAAATTCCTGCTCAGTTCCTAGCAATTGTCTGAAACAGTATATTATTGTTATAGGTTTTTCAAGTTTGAAAGACCAATTTCTGAGAACTTTCCTCAAATTGTCTCAATATGTTGGTCCCATTTCATCATTACTGCAAAATTATGGCAAGATAGGCCACCTTTCCTTACTAATATCTACATTGTCTCAACTTCATTTCCCAAGCGGACAAACGTCTTTTCTGGCACCTTTGTCATTCTAAATTAGACTAAGGGTATGGATTTCACTGTGTTCCTGTCTTACTCACAACGGGCAAGTACCAACTAACGGTGTTTTCCCTTACCTGTCCCACCGGATCCCCCTCTCTCTCTCGTTCTCTCTCTTCCTCTCTCTCTCTCTATCTCCCTCTCTCTCTCACACACACACACACACACAAACACACCTACCTACCTACTGGCTTTACCCTTTGAAGTATGGTCCAATGTCGATCTTTCTATTCCTTCAATTTACTTGAATTCCTGACTATCACGTAGGACTTTGTCCTCTTAATTCAAGCACAGGTAATTATTTAGGGAATATTAGGTTCCATGGGGTTCAAGTTTGCAGCAACAAAGTCACTTCTTATCGAGTCCCACCAGAGTCGCCCATTTCTTGCGTCTGTCACACAGTGTGTTTTGACTCTAATATTCAGAAAAGAACTGCGAGTCGACTAATAACATTAGTAATAAACGATTTGTTTCGATTTTAACACCTCTAATACTATAATAACAATAGACTATAAACTAATAATTAACGTTATAAGTCTAATTAACTATCTTATTCTTTAACTTAACTTTGACTGGACAAATATCACCACACTAGATATTGGCTTTCATGCACGTGGCAATGGTAATTTGCTCTTCTGCTGGCGGTCCAATGGTCATCTTCTTTTCATGGTTGTTCGTCTTGAGCTACCACTCCTGACGGTTGCGTTGCAGTGATCCCAATACCTGGACGTTTTCTCATCCCTTTGGGATGGTCTTTGATGCCAACCACGGCGGCACAGTGCCTCAGTGGTTATCACTGCTGCCTCACAGCATCAGGGTGCTAGGTTCGATTCCCGCCTGTCTGTGTGGAGTTTGCACATTCTCCATGTCTGCGTGAGTTTCCTCCTAGTACTCCGGTTTCCTCCCACAATCCAAAGATGTTGAGATCTGGTGAATTGGCTATGCTAAATTGCCCACAGTGTTAGGTGTGTTAGTCAGGTCTAAATAAAGGGTAGGGAAATGGGTTTGGGTGGGTTTCTCTTCAGAGGGGTGGTGTGGACATGTTGTTGCGAAGGCCTTGTTTCCACACTGTAGATAATCTAATCTAATCAATGGATCGATCAGAGCTTGAGCACCCTGATCGATCGGGCCTAATCAGGCATTGATGTGTTGATGGTTGGTGTTCCTCAGGCCTCCGTTTCTAAGCATTAGGGGCATGAAGGTCAAGTAGATTTTCCCAAATAAGGATGTGAGAAACTTCTGTGTTTTGAAAAATAACCTTTTAGTTCAGGAAATGGGCTGTGTGAATTGTATATTGCGCTATCTGCAGCTGCAGCCTGTCTGAGTCTGTAGCTTGTTTATTTCAGTGTATTTACCAGATAATTTGGTCAGTGCGTGGCTAGATGTCCCAGCGTGCTTTATTTATTATTCCGTTTTTCATACGCCTGCCATTTTGAGCTTCCTGTCTGGCCACAGTAAGTGAATAAAACTCACATCGCGTTAACCAAATTGAAGTGCATTAACGTATGGCAGTATAGCTCAGTGATGTAGAATGTGAGCTTTTTAATATGTAGGAAATCTTGGTCGTAACAAGTGACCTGACGTGATTCGTTCTTTCATAACATCGCACACAATAGGAGGAGGAATAAGTCATTCAGCCCTTCGAAGCCAGCTTCACCACTCAGTCTGATCGTGGCTGATCATCCAACTCAGTGGTATGGTTCCTCGTTTACTCCATGCCCTTTGATCCCTGTAGCCCTAAGAACTAGCGCTGATGGAAATAGAGTTAGAATAGAAAGGTGCTTGTTTTTGCATGTTAACACTCAATAGACCGAATGGCCTCTTTCTGTACTGAAGATTCGACGTTTATATCTAACTCTGGACCTTTACCACTGGCAATGTGTATTTATGTGTAAAAATCATATGTATGCAATTTTTGATGGGATCATTTCTTTTGTTGCATGCGACTTAATCAATGCTGGAATTTTCTCTCTTCTTCTCAGTCCCACTGAGCTGCCCATCCATCAGCTCAGATCTGAAGGGCTCCATTGTGTCCCATTGGTGACCGCTTTACCGTCTGGTGTACCTCAAAAAGAGAGACACTCCCTATAAACCTCTTGCTGTATCATCATCACGAGCTCCTGGGTAACACGACAGTCATTGACTCCAGAACAGCCACTTTCCATGTTACCGTGCCATCTGAGGGGGAGGATGCCATGTACTCCTGTGGTACTGAAAATGCCGTTACCCATGCTGTCACCTGTAGCAAGCCACTCACTCTCACAATTTCAGGTTTGGATCAAAACGGAAGAAGTCATCAATTGTAGATTGTCATGTTGTCTGAGAGCACACTCAAACGCAGATATCCTGCAGACAAAAGGTAGGCAAGCAACTCAGTACTTAACTCAATAAACCCTTCTTTATTTAACCTTTCAGATAGCAGCACTCAACATAAAACATACATTCACTTCTTCCCTCATTTGACTTAACGTTAGCTATAACTCACTCCATTTAGCTTCAGTTTGTTGATTTAATTCACATTCAACCCTAACTCAAACACTGATTTGAGTTAGTGTAGATCTTGCCTCATGATTCTTTTTTCGCTCTGAAGATCACTTCAGGGTGCATACCAGTTGTTCTGTTATAATGCACATTGCATTAACAGAATTTGCTGTAATGTGATTGACAAATTTGGGATATCGTTTTTAACGTGCGAACTTTTAAAATGCGTCTTGTCTGTAACGCAATTACTCACCAACACTTGAACCACTGTTTCTAAAGCGTGATTTTTCTATAACGTGGGCTTGGACAAGAATCTGTACATTGTGAATTTTGGTCTCCACAGCTCCTCCTGAGAAATTCTTTGTTCCACTCATGTTACATCAAAGTGTGTGCCTCCTTTCAGAAACTTCTCTAGCAGTCAGCTAATGAATTGACCAAATTCTGATCACATTGCTTCAACCCAGCCGAAGATGTTTTACTAAGTCTTGGTTTTACAAAGCATGGAATCAGGGCTTTCATCCCAATTTGGCCATGCCGGCCACATTTCCCAAACTAAACTACTCCTATTTGCCTGCATTAGGCCCATATACCTCTCAACCTGTCTTATTCGTAGACAGGTTGAAATGTTTTTTAAATGTTGTAACTCTACCTCCGTCTACCACTTCCTTTGGCAGCTCATTCCATACACGCATCATCCACTAGGTGAAAAACTTGACCCCTACTTCCTTTTAAAACTTTCCACTGTCAGCTTGAAGTTTACTTGACGACTCCGCTACCCAGGGAAAACACTTTTATTATTCACCCTGTCTATGCCCATCATGTTGGGTCCCCTTTCAACTTCCTATGCCCCAGCCTCCCCTTCGAATTGAAATCCTCCAATCTCAATAATATTCATGAATTGCTGCATCCTTTCCAATGTAATAATATACTTCCTACAGGAGGGTGACCAGAACTCTACACAATAATCCAAAAGTTGCCTCAGCAGCATCCCGTATAAGCACAACATGACGTCTCAGCTCCTATACTCAATGGTCTGAGCAATGATTAAAAATTAAATGTTGAACAATGCACATTCCATGTTCTATATAAGGTGCAGGTAGACCTGAGAAAACACACAGTTCTTCAGTGCAATTTGGCTTTGAAGAATTAGGGAACGATATTTTCAAGAACGCTTACCTCTGTTCACTATAGCATGATCTCAGAGGGGATTGGGTTTTGCACTTTGCTTTGTACATGAATGATGTCAGTGTTGGCCACAGTGCCATTCTGCGCATGCGTTGATGATTGCGCAGAAGATCCCATGCCATTCTGCACATGCGTGATGTCAGGTGCTGGTCTTGGTGCCATTCTGCACGTGTACCGATGACACAATGCTGTTCTGAGTATGCATGATGTCAGGCGCTGGCCTTTGTGCCATTCTACATGTGCGTCGATAGCCCCATACCATTCTGTGCATGTGCAATTCCAGACTGAGTCTTTGTGCCGTATTGCACATGTGTCGATGTCAGTTGCCTCCACAACAGGTTTCTGTGAGAGGTGCTGTACACAGAACAGCTTTCTTACATTTTAAAATTACTGTGATAAAATTACTTCTGTTTCATTAATACATATCGCTTCAAACAACTTTCAGGTTATGACACACCTTGTGTTAGATGTTTGGGTGGTTGACATGTGATCGTGCGTGATATTATTTGCTGGTGTGTCCCTCACCCCACGTTTCCCATAGGTCTCATTATTTCTATTAAAAGATTTTCTACTAAGCGATATTTTGTTGCAGCGTAGCTATGACGTTATATGGTCTGTCTCGGTGACCACCTGGCAAATGCCTGATTTGGTCAAGGTCAGAAGTCAGATGACACCAGGTTAGTGTCCAATGAGTTTATTTGAAATCACAAGATTTTGGAGCACACCCCTTTGTCAGGTACTGCTCCCGCTTGCTTTTTTCCCAAGTAGAAACAGCTTCTCCATATTGACACTGTCCAGTCCCCTGTCCATGATTTTGAAAATCTCCATCTCACTCTCAGCCATGTCCTCTCCCAGAGAAAACAGTACCTAACTTCTTCGATCGATTGTCATCGCTGAATTTTCTCATTCTGGAACTGTTCCTGTAAACAGCTTTGGTACTCTCTCTCTCTCGCAGACACTCTCTCTCTTGCTTTCTGGTGTGACCATATCATTCCCTATAATATGATGCACACAACTGTACACAATAGTGCAGCTGGTGGTATGAAGACGTGGATGTACTGTACCTTTCAGAGAGTTAAAAGTCAGCAGTTAGAACATAGAACATAGAACAATACAGCACAGAACAGGCCCTTCGGCCCACAATGTTGTGCCGAACATTTGTCCTAGCTTAAGCACCTATCCATGTACCCATCCAATTGCTGCTTAAAGGTCACCAATTATTCTGCCACTCCCACAGGCAGTGCATTCCATGCCCCCACCACTCTCTGTAAAGAACCTACCCCTGACATCCCCCTATACCTTCCACCCTTCACCTTAAATTTATGTCCCCTTGTAACACTCTGTTGTACCCGGGGAAAAAGTCTCTGACTGTCTACTATATCTATTCCCCGATCATCTTATAAACCTCTATCAAGTCACCCCTCATCCTTCGCCATTCCAATGAGAAAAGGCCTAGCACTCTCAACCTATCCCCATATGACCTTTTCTCCATTCCAGGCAACATCCTGGTAAATCTTCTCTGCACCCTCTCCAAAGCTTCCACATCTTTCCTAAAATAAGGCGACCAGAACTGCACACAGTACTCCAAATGTGGCCTTACCAAGGTCCTGTACAGCTGCAACATCACCTCACGACTCTTGAATTCAATCCCTCTGCTAATGAACGCTAATATACCATAGGCCTTCTTACAAGCTCTATCGCCTGAGTGACAACTTTCAAAGAGCTATGAACATAGACCCCAAGATCCCTCTGCTCCTCCACCTTACTAAGAACCCTACCGTTTACCATGTATGCTGCATTCTTATTTGTCCTTCCAAAATGGACAACCTCACACTTGACACTCCATCTGCCACTCCTCAGCCCAGCTCTGCATCATATCTAAGTCCCTTTGCAGCTGACTACAGCCCTCCTCACTATCCACAACTCCACCAATCTTCGTATCGTCTGCAAATTTACTGACCCACCCTTTGACTCCCTCTTCCAAGTCATTAATAAACATTACAAACAGCAGAGGACCCAGAACTGATCCCTGCGGAACTCCACTTGTAACTGGGCTCCAAGCTGAATATTTACCATCTACCACGACTCTCTGACTTCGAACAGTTAGCCAGTTCTCTATCCAACTGGCCAAATTTCCCACTATCCCATGCCTCCTGACTTTCCGCATAAGCCTACCATGGGGAACCTTATAAAATGCCTTACTAAAATCCATGTACACTACATCCACTGCTCTACCCTCATCCACATGCTTGGTCACCTCCTCAAAGAATTCAATCAGACTTGTAAGGCCAGACCTACCCTTCACAAATCCGTGCTGGCTGTCCCTAATCAAGCAGTGTATTTCCAGATACTCATAAATCCTATCCCTCAGTACCCTTTACATTACTTTATCTACCACTGAAGTAAGACTAACTGGCCTGTAATTCCCGGGGTTATCCCTATTCCCTTTTTTGAACAGGGGCACGACATTCGCCACTCTCAAGTCCCCTGGTAACACCCTCGTTGACAGTGAAGACGAAAAGATCATTGCCAACGGCTCTGCAATTTCATCTCTTGCTTCCCACATAATCCTTGGATATATCCCGTCAGGCCCGGGGAACTTGTCTATCCTCAAGTTTTTCAAAATGCCCAACACATCTTCCTTCCTAACAATTATCTCCACTAGCTTACCAATCTGTTTCATACTCTCCTCTTCAACAATACGGTCCCTCTCATTTGTCAATACTGAAGAAAAGTACTCATTCAAGACCTGTCCTATCTCTTCCGACTCAATACACAGTCTCCCACTACTGTCCTTGTTCGGACCTACCCTCGTTCTCGTCATTCTCATGTTTCTCACATACGCATAAAAGGCCTTGGGGTTATCCTTGATCCTACCCGCCAAAGATTTTTCATGCCCTCTCTTAGCTCTCCTAATCCCTTTCTTCAGCTCCCTCCTGGCTATCCTGTATCCCTCCAACTCTCTGTCTGAACCATGTTTCCTCAACCTTATGTAAGCCTCCTTCTTCCTCTTTACAAGACATTCAACCTCCCTCGCCAACCAAGGTTCCCTCACACAACCATCTCTTTCCTGCCTGACAGGTACATACATATCAAGGACACGTCATACCTGTTCCTTGAAAAAGTTCCACATTTCAACGACATCGTTCCCTGACAGCCTATGCTCCCAACTTATGCTCCTCAGATCTTGTCATGCCGCATCGTATTTACCCTTCCCCCAATTGTAAAACCTACCCTGTTGCACGCACCTATCTCTCTCCATAGCCAAGGTGAAAGTCGCAGAATTGTGTTCACCATCACCAAAATGCTCACCCACTAACAAGCCCATCACTTATCCCGGTTCGTTACCAAGTACCAAATCCAATATGGCCTCCCCTCTGTTCGGACAATCTACATACTGAGTTAGAAAAGCTTCCTGGACACACTGCACAAACACTGCCCCATCCAATCTTCTTGATCTAAAGAGCTTCCAATCAATATTTGGGAAGTTGAAATCGCCCGTGACTACTACGCTGTGGCTTTTGCACCTTTCCAAAATCTGTTTCCCAATCTGTTTCTCCACATCTCTGCTGCTATTGGGGGACCTATAGTGAACACACAACATGGTGACTGCACCTTTCCTATTTCTGACTTCAGCCCATACTACCTCCAAAGGCAGAACTGCCTTTCTGCAGCCGTTATACCATTTTTAATTAGCAACGCCACCCCCCTCCTTTTTGACCACCTACCCTAATCTTACTGAAACATCTGTAACCAGGAACCTCCAATAACCATTCCTGTCCCTCTTCTATCCACGTTTCCGCGATGGCCACAACATCGTAGTCCAGGTACTGATTCACGCCTTAAGTTCACCCACCTTATTTCTGATACTCCTTGCGTTGAAGTATACTCACTTGAACCCATCTCTGTGTCCGCAAGTATTCCCTGACAGTGCTACCTTCTCCACAGCCTCCCTACATTCTTGGACATCTTGAAAATCAGCTAAACTACTTGCTGGACTACACGTCCGGATCCCATCCCCCTGCCAAATTAGTTTAAATTCCCCTCCCCCCCCCCCCCCGCCCCCCCGAAGAGTGCTAGCAAATCTACCTCCCAGGATATTGGTGCCCTTTTGGTTCAGGTGCAACCCGTCCTGCTTGTACAAGTCCCACCTTCCCCAGAATGGAGTCCAATTGTCAAAATACCTGAAGGCCTCCCTCCTACACCACCCTTACAGCACCAAGTGTTTTGTAAAAAAGGTAGAATAAAACCTTTTTGTCCAGCAGCGAGGGTAGCCTGGAGATAAAAAAAAGTTACAGAATCGAATTAGGCCAATCAGGTTAAATTTTCTACCCCAAAAACACAAAATTCCAAACAAGTTTGAATTGAGTATACTGACAATCTAAAACGTCAATGACACAATCCGATGCTTTGGGGATATAAGACTGGGGACAGTTGAGAGGAAAACTGTCAACCTACCAGCACGTAAATGCTGCCTGAAAACATAGCTCTCTTTCTGACCTTTATCGATCAGTAACCTGTGAAGGAGAATCCCCAAGAAGAAGAAATAAAGACAGGAGTACAGATAAGAAGACTAATAAAGAAAGTGAGTCACATGGTGTGCAGGATGTTCTAGCTCGGTGGATAAAGAACTGGCGGAGCAACAGGACACAGAGAGTAGTAGCTGAAGGGAGTTTCTCGAAATGGAGAAAGAGGACCAGTGGTGTTCTACAGGGGCCACTGTTGTTTGTGATATACATAAATGATCTGGAAGAGGGCACTGTTGGTATGATCAGCAAGTTTGCACATGAGACGATGATTGGTACAGTAGCAGAAAGCATAAGGGACGTCAAAGAATACAGGCGAATATAGATAGACTGGAGAGTTGGGCGGAAAATTGGCAGAGGGATTTCAATCAAGACAAATGTGAGGTGATGCATTTTGGCAAGTCTAATTCTAGATTGAATTATACCGTGAATGGAAGAGCGTTGAGAAAAGTTGATGAGCAGAGAGACCTGGGAGTGCAGGTCCATTATACCCTGAAGGTTGCTGCACAGGTGAATAGACTAGTCAAGAAGGCATATGGTCTGCTTGCCTTCATTGGACGGTGAATTGAGTGTAAGAGCTGGCAGGTAATGTTAAAATTATACAAGACTTGGGTTCGGCCGCATCTAGCATATTGTGTACAGTTTTGGTCGCCACATTACCAAAAGGATGTGGATGCTTTGGAGACGGTGCAGAGAAGATTTATGAGGATATTACCTGGTATAGAAGGTGCTAGCTATGAAGAGAGGTTGAGTAGTTTAGGTTTGTTTTCATTAGAGAAAAGGAGATTGAGGGGGGACCTGATTGAGGTTTACAAAATCATGAAGGGTATGGACAGAGTGGATAAAGATAAGCTTTTTCCCAGGGTGAAGGATTCAATAACGAGAGATCACGTTTAACGGGGATAAACGCGGCAAATACTTTACACAGAGGGTGGTAGGTTCTGGAACGCATTGCCAGCAGTTGTGGTAGAGGCAGGCACGGTAGATTCATTTAAGATGCGTCTAGACAGATGCATGAATAGGTGGGGAGCAGAGGAATACAGATGCTTAGAAATTGGGCGACAGGTTTAGACAGTAGATTTGGATCGGCTCAGGCTTTAAGGGCCTGGCCCTGGGCTGTAAATTTTCTTTGTTCCTTGTTCTTGTTCTATGTTTTGTAAGTCTTAATTGAGAGTTTCTCGGACTAGTATTGTGGAAGGTAAAAGATAGGTTAGAAGAAGGAGTTGTAAATAATTATTAGTTAATTATTCTCTGTCATACTTTCAGAAATACAGTTGTTACTTTTACTTTAACTAGTTCTTGGCCTATCGAATTTTCGCAGATTACTGCATGTGATTAATCTTTTCTGTGTTGCTGAGTTAAAATAAGCAGGAGAGTTTGCCCCGTGTCATAACACTGGGGACTAACTAGTACCTTGTACAAGTTCAACATCACCTTGTGCCCTCGAACTCTGCATCCCAATTAGTAACGCTGAGAACATTGAGCTGTGTTAACCATTATCCCTCTGACCTCTCACCTTCAATGATCTGTGCACGTATAACCCCCCAACTCCCTCTCCTCATACAACTCCCTTTGGAGTTGTACCTCATGTTTTGCATTGAATGTCAATGTTCTTCCCACCAAAATGCATCACCCACACTTCCCTCTACTTGGAACTGGACCTGTCACCAATCTACCCACTCCATCAACTTTTTCCAAGTTCCAAACCGTTCTCTTCACGGTTTATGATTTTCCCATGCTTTGTGTCATTTTCAATCTTTGAATTGGACCCCTGAACTGCAAGATCCTGGTCATCAATACATCAGGAGAAACAAGGGTAAGAAAGCTATCCCCTGGTACGCTCTACGAGAAATTTACTCTACCCCAAAAAATATCCATTGACCGTCACTCTATGTTTCCAGATACTTGGCCAGTTTTCCATATTTCTACTGCCTTTAGAATTTCACCATTTGCAGAGGAAATCCTAAATGCAAAAATGATTGGGATTGGGAGAGAGTCCGGAACCAGGAGGTCACAGGCTAAAGGAGATGGGGTAGGACTGAGATGATTTAAAATCACTTCACCCAGTGAATGGGGAGGCTGTGGAATTCTCTACGACAGAAAGCCAAAAGATCTTTATCTGTGCAGATTCAGAACAGGAGGAGAAATTCACTCCCACTGAGTGTGCGGTGAATTCCAGGATACTGAATAAATTTAAGGAGTAGAGAGATATTTTAATGGTGATGGGTTAAAGGGAGCACGTCAGGGAAATGGAGTTGAGGCCGAGCTGAGATCCGTTGAGGTCATACGTATCAAATGGGTGTGCTAAATGGTCTACTCCTGCTCCTAGCCCTGAGGTATCTGGTCCTCCCAGCATGTTTTTCCAATAGGAACGGTTTCCTGCTTTCTCAGGCAGCATATTAAATTCAGTGACTTTGAGACAGTCAGAGTGATCTTTCACGATTCTGTGTTCCAGATCCCGCTGGGAGTTTTGCCTTCCTGATCGGCGGTTCTGCTGTTGCTGCTGTTCTCCTCATCACTTTCCTGCTTCTGTTTGCTGTTTGCAAACTCCGTCAGAAAGAACGAGTTCAGGACATCTCCAATTCCCAACCCAGCAGAGGTCAGTTTGTGATTGGGCATGTGAGAGACAAGAGATACATTTGCTTATATCGCTGCTGGCATAAGTAAGGATCGGTGCTTGGTCTGCTGTTGTTTGTCATATATATATTTATCAGATTTATATTGTCATATATATTTTAAAGACTCAAGTCATTGACTCCCCGTTCCCTGGTCCAAACTCACTCCCTTCGTACTGCTGCTGCTGCTGAAAAACAGAAATCGAGGATTCCCGCGCTCGACGTTAGTTTTTAAAGACTCAAATCAGTGACTCACCTCTCCCGACATGCCCCTGGTCTAACTTCCCACTCTTCGTGCTGCTGCTGAAAAACAGAAATGTTTCTCACTTTTATAGGGATGTGAGGAATAAAAGGATGACCAGGTTAGGAATAGGGCCAAAGACAGAAGTGGGAATTTGTGTGTGGACCCTGTGGAGATCGGAGAGGTGCTAAACGAATATTTCTCACCGGTTTTCACTCAGGAAAAAGAGAGCAATATTGGAGAGGAGAAGAATGAGATACAAGATATTAGACTAGAAAGGATCGAGGTTAGTAAGGAAGACGTGTTATCAATTCTAGAATGTATGAAAGTAGATAAGTCCCCTGGGCTGGATGGGATTTTTTTGAGGATTCTGTGGGAAGCTAGGGATGAGGTGTTAGAGCATTTGGCTTTGATCTTTGAGTCGTCATTATTTCCAGGATTAGTGCGACAGGACTGGAGGATTACAAATGTTGTGCCCTTGTTCAGGAAGGGCAGTAATGATGACCCAGGTAATTATAGATCAGTGAGCCTTAGATCTGTTGTAGGAAATGTTTAGGAAAGGATTATTAAAGATAGGATTTATAATCATCTAGCAAGCAATAATTTGATTTCAGATAGTCACCATGGTTTCGTCAAGGGCAGTTCACGTCTCACAAACCTTATTGAGTATTTTGAGCAGGTGACCAAGCATGTGGATGAGAGTATGGCAATTGATGTGATGTACATGGACTTCAGTAAAGCCTTTAATAAGGTTCCACATGGCAGACTGTTAGAGAGGATACAGAGGCATGGGACTGAGTCAAATTTAGCAGTTTGGATTAGAAATTGGCTTTCTTTAACAAGACAGCAAGTGATGGTTGATAGAAAATAATCAGCCTGGATTCCGATTACTAGTGTGGTGCCACAAGGATCTGTTTTGGACCATTTTTGTTTGTCATTTTTATAAATGACTTAGACGCAGGCATTGGTGGACGGGCTAGTAAGTTTGTAGATGACACTAAAGTCGGTAGAGTAGTGGACAGTGTGGAAGAACGTTACAGGTTGCAGGGGGACTTGGATAAACT